>NW_026902259.1:0-1337130 GCF_033783945.1 Neopsephotus bourkii | reverse complement strand
TAACAGTTACTTCTTTGGCCTCGGTATTCACTGGCAAAGGCTCTGACTACACCACCCAAGTCTTGGAAGGCAGATGCAGGGACTGTGAGAATGAAGACCTTGGGCCCACTGTAGGAGAGGATCTGGTTCAGACCATCTTAAACCTGAACGTGCACAAGTCCATGGGTCCTGATGAAATCCATCCGTGGGTCCTGAAGGAGCTGGCGAATGAAGTTGCTAAGCCACTGGCCATCATATTTGAAAAATCATGGCAGTCAGGTGAAGTTCCTGATGACTGGAAAAAGGGAAATATAACCCCCATTTTCAAGAAGGGGAAAATGGATGACCTAGGGAATTACAGACCAGTCAGTCTCACCTCTGTGCCTGGCAAAATCTTGGAGCAGATTCTCCTGGAAGGCATGCTAAGGCACATGAAAATCAACAAGGTGCTTGGTGACAGCCAGCATGGCTTCACTAAGGGGAAATCCTGCCTGACCAATTTGGTGGCCTTCTATGATGGGGCTACAGAACTGATGGACAGCGGTAGAGCAGTTGATGTCATCTACCTGGATTTGTGCAAAGCGTTTGACACTGTCCCACACAACATCCTTGTCTCTAAATTGGAGAGACATCAATTTGATGAATGGACCACTCAGTGGATAAAGAACTGGCTGGATGGCTGCACACAGAGAGTTGTGGTAAATGGCTCAATGTCTGGCTGGAGACCAGTAAAGAGTGGTGTCCCTCAGAGATTGGTGTTGCGTCAGTGTTGCGCCCTCAGCAAGTTTGCCTATGACACCAAGCTGTGTGGTTCGGTTGATACGCTGGAGGGAAGGAATGCCATCCAGAGGGACCTTGACACACTTGTGAGGTGGGCTGATGCCAACCTCATGGAGTTTAACCATGCCAAGTGCAAGGGCCCACACCTCGGTGGGAGCAATCCCAAGCACAGCTACAGGTTGGTCAAAGAGATTCAGAGAAACCATGCGGAGAAGGACTTGGGGGTGCTAGTCGATGAGAAAATGAACATGAGCCAGCAGTCTGCACTTGCAGCCCAGAAAGCCAACCGTATCCTGGGCTGCATCAAAAGGAGCATGACCAGCAGGTCAAAGGAAGTGATCCTGCCCTTCTGTTCTTATGAGACTTCACCTGCAATATTGTGTGCAGGTCTGATGTCCTCAACATAAGAAAGACATGGAACTGTTGGAACAAGTCCAGACGAGGGCCACGAGGATGATCAGGGGACTGGAGCACCTTCTGTATCAAGATAGGCTGCGGAAGTTGGGACTGTTCATCCTGGAGAATAAAAGTCTGCGTGGAGACCTCATAGCAGCCTTCCAGTATCTGAAGGGGGCCTATAGGGATGCTGGGGAGGATCTCTTCATTAGGGACTGTGGTGATAGGAAAAGGGGTAATGGGTTCAAACTGAAACAGGGGATGTTTAGATGGGATATAAGGAGGAAATTCTTTCCTGTTAGGGTTGTGAGGCAATAGAAAGGGTTGCCCAGGGAGGCTGTGAATGCTCCATCCCTGGCAGTGTTCAAGGCCAGGTTGGATGAGGCCTTGGGTGATATGGTTTAATGTGAGGTGTCCCTGCCCATGGCAGGGGGTTTGGAACTTGATGATCTTAAGGTCCTTTCCAACCCTAGCTATTCTATGATTCTATTTCAGAAGTATGTAGTTGGCAATTTATTGAGCCTAGGCAGTTTCTCAATCCAGTTGCTTTTATATTTCTGTAAAACAGGGGTGCAAAAAATACATTACAGATCAGGGCAGAAAAAATACGGGTCTGCAGGATGAGGTATACTTTAAAGCAATATTGCCAGCAAATAAGGAATCTTATTCTAACTTTTAGATATGCATATTATATGGTATAAATCCATTCATAGTACCTCACTTCTATGAGGCTGAAAAATGTTTCACTTACTTCAGAATTGTAATTTCATTATCTATTCAAAACGTCTGTTTTTTATTATGATGGGAAAATTACCATATAGTGGATAGTGAGAATGTTTTAACATGCTCAGGTAGCAGATCTGTGCCAGTCAAATACTCATCAGTGAGTTATGCTTTCAGGGCAGTGCTAGAGATAGTCCATCTACAAGGCACCATTAAGTGCTGTGATGAGAGAGTAGTCCAGAAAGGAGATTTCTGCATCCTGTACAGAAATAGGGCAAAGAAGAAAAAAGCAGAATGAATTAACATATCATGTATACAGTGACAGTGGTCTAAATATTTTTGGTCTAAGCGTGTTTATAAGAGAAAGATAATATTTTTGTCAGACCAATTCACAAAACTTTAAAAAAAAAAAAAAGGCAAGTTTTAGAGCATGTAAACACTCTGCACAAGTTCACTGTTTTTCCAGCTATATATATTTTTATATCTATACAATATATTTTCATTATTCTTAAATTCATTAACATACTGTCCTGGGTTTAGCAGTAGCAGTCATTTTTCTCCTTCTTGGTAGCTGGTGCAGTGCTGTGTTTTTGAGTTTTGGCCTGGGAGCAGAGCTGATAACAGTGATGTTTTGGTTTGTCCAAGGACTTTGTTAGCCTCATGCTCTGCCAGGGAGGAGGGAAGCTGGGAGGAAGCAGAGACAGGACACCTGACCCAAACTGACCAAAGAGGTATTCCATACCACAGGACGTCATGCCCAGGATGTAACTGGGAGTTACCCGGAAGGGCTGGTAGGCTGCAGGGTTGGAGAAGGTATCGGTTGGTGCTTGGTCGGGCTGGGGGGCAAGTTACCGGTTAGCTGGTGCTGACATGTTGTATTCTCTTCCCTTGTTATTTCCTTTATCATTATTATTAGTGGTAGCATTAGTGATTTATGTTAGACCTTAGTTACTAAACTGTTCTTATCTCAACCCATGGGAGTTGAATTATTTTTGATTCTCCTCTTTGTCCCCCCGGGAATAGGGGGAGGGCAAGAAGGGGGGGGAGTGAGTGAACAAGCTGTCAGGCTGGGGTTAAACCACGGCACATACCTTCAGAAGAACAAAATAATTTTTGTATTGTAAAAACTTTTTTTCCCATATATCACAAGCAATAGTATATTATGAGTTAAAAGCATACAATTTCTATAAATAACAACAGAGCCCTAGCGCAAGGAAAGAAAGTTCTGAAGTTAAAATAATGTCCCACCACAAACTAAACTACAGGAAAAGGGAAACCACAGATAAAACAACTTATTACTTGTTGCTAATTCATGAAAGGAACAAAAAAAGCCCAACAACATTCAGTTTATTATATTATTGATAGCAAACTATCTGAGCAGTTGTGAGTAAGTGCCAACACTTTCGCAGTTGAGGCAGGCTGTCCTCCTGCAGCCGGTGGACCTCCACAGTGGAACAGATACCCACCTGCAGCAGATCATGTAGATATTACCTAAATGGAACTGCTGCCTATGGAAAGCCCAGTCCGGAGCAGGTGAAAGGTGTGAGAAGGAAGGAGCAATATAGATGAACTGTCAGATGGACTGACTCCAACCACCATTCCCCATGCTGCAGTATGATTTTGAGAATAACCTTTCAAACTTGTCAGTCCTGCTGCACTGCTTGTGGAGCCTTGAGTGGAAATGATTGTGGGGAGAGAGGACTTGGGAGTAAAGGAATGAAGTCGAGCCTTGAAAGGGGAGAGTGGGAAGTATTATTTTAATTTTAGTTTTTGTTTCTCGCTATGCAACTTTATTTTTAATTAACAGTAAATCAAATTACTTTTCCCTGAGTTGAGTCTATTCTGCCCATGACAGTAATGGGTGAGTGACGTTCATTTCTGTCTTGACCCATAAGCTTTGTCATTCCTATTACCTCCCCTCTCCTGTTGAGGAGGCAGAATGAGTCAGTGGCTGGGTGGGGTTGCTAACCCAACACAATAACTTAAAACAGATGAAGACAGCATTAAAAAGCTTCATCCAATTTTCCAGATACTGACACATATTATTAGTCTTAGCACAGAGCAAAAGACAAGGCTAATTTGCCACTACTAAGACACTGTACAACACAACTTGTCCTGAAATTAACTGTACAGAAATTTTATAAATTCGATTGTAACAGAATGAATTATTCATCTATATTCGTCTATAAGCAGACACGACAGAGCAGGTGCAGGTAAGATAGGTGAGATACATTTTCCCCCTAAGAGGATATTTTGCTCAGAATTTACTTGTTCTCCATTTTCTTTATCCAACCCTATTTTCTTTATCAATTGTAATGATAAAATTTCAGAGCTCCTGAACCTAGGAGGAGTAAGTCTTATTTTATATCTCTTTATTTATTATATTTTCATATAGAAAAATCTCTATATGTGTTCCTCAGCAACTTTAGGAAAAGACCATATTAGATAGTTTAACTTGCACCTAGTAGCATTGTGCTAACTCAAATGCATTTCCTGGTTCTCAATAAATCCTCAGTCAGGCTCTTTCTAAGGCCCTCTGTATTGCTTTTCAGAAATCTCTTCAAAGGACTTCCCTCTCTCCTTTGAGTAGTCAAAGGAATTTGAGGTGAGTTTAGTCCCTAAATGCTTTGAAAAGCCTGGTTGTAGGTATATTCTTAGAAATAGAGATATCAGTGTACAGCATAAAAGGAACTTTGTACGACACTGAGACTTCTATTTGGAAGTCGGGAGGGGGAGTCACTCATCCCATTAAGGATGTTCTCAAGGTGTATTATGTTTCAGAAGCACCATAAAACTACAGTCACTGATACTGTTCTGTATGGCATTTGGTACAACTACTGACTTTTCTAAGCTACTCTTTATATTTTTAACAGTGCATGTAAATACTTTACCAAAGATATTTTTGCTTTACAAATATATTTCTTTTAGGTTTTGTTCATTTTTTAAAAAACTTATTCATTAATAGAACAATTTTATATGTTTTAACCATTAGCATTTCAATGTCAGTGAGCTACACCAGAAAACTCTGGAAGAGGAGCCATGTGTGAGTTGTGCTGATATAACTTACAGTTGCAGAGGAGGATTTAATCTTCATTGCAGTGCCTCAGTTCTTGAGAGCCCTTGTTTCACATAAGACATCTTCTCTATGAAAGATTAAGTATTGCTAAAAAAATTATGTGGTTTTGATGTCAAAGGGTGTACTAGTGATTGGTGGGCCAATTAGATTAGATCAGTCATTATATCCACGTGATAGATCTGGTGCTAAAAAAAGCCTGGGGAAAGGAGAAACCTCCCTCCCCCACCCCACCGCACCCCTGCCTTTTTTTTTTTTTTTTTATTTCCCTGAGTGATTTCCAAGGTCTGAAAATATTTCCAATCCTTGGGTGCAGCATACTGTACTATGTAGGCAGAAGCTTCCATGCCCCTGAAAGAAGAAAAACATTTACTATACAGTACACTGGGAAACTAGAGCTACCTACTATCTTCATTGCATGCCCATAAGAAAAACTGATCAAACAAATATTCGTGTAGTGCCAGAAGACATAGAAGGAAACTGTGAAAGGGATTGCCATAACTGTAGTTGAAGAATTCCAAATGCAAAAGTAAACTATTAATCATAATAGAAAGGAAGACATAAAAAGCAGCTTGTTAGTGAGAGACTGACAAAAGACTAAATAAAGACTTTCAGGCTGAATGTTCCTTCCAGGCAGTATAGTGGAAACTATAAAGTATCAAACACAGTATGACAAAAAGCATCTTCCACAACAAAAGCCAAGATCTAATCTTGGAAACATGAAAGTGGATAAAGGATAGCTCAAATATTTTAAAATAAAAATCACCCTTTCAATCTTGATAAAAAAAAAAAAAAAGTGTTCTTAGTGCTTCCAGATACTACACTGTGTTTTATGATTAACTTGACTTAGTGCTGTAGGCGTTCATCAACTCTAAAATGAAAGCATAAGTGTTTCAGGTTTGGCACATCAAGATGGAGGTGTATAAAATTACTGTTCATCATTTTCTCTATTGCTAAAATACAGACTACAAGCTTTTTTCACCTCAGAAGAGGTTTTGTCGCAGTTAAATCATTATTCGGTTTAATATCTATAACTGGAAATTTCTACTTCTATTCTGAAACTACTGAGTAAACCTTGTTTTGTAGTTGAGTCATCCTTTCACTGAAAGCGCCATTTTTCGTTTTCATTCATCTGTGGGTTTCCTATTGATGTTTTACCTGTTAGACTGACTAGCTATTTTCAGAGGAAATAAAAATAATAAAATATTAAGAATTGATAACTATAACAACACATGAAAATTACTAGCAATGAGAGCTATATGCAGATGCTGAATGAAGCATTTGTGCTAGAATTAGAGACTGCAGGACACTGGGTTTAGGAAATATCAGTGGTTATGTAGTATGTCTTTGGTGCAAATAAATATGGCCCCTGTGATTTTGATCCTCTTATTATTTAAAAATTTATATGTCCAGCTTTGTGTCATCACTTTTTATACTCTTTAGCCTGATTGATCCAAAGCCACAGGCAGTTCTAATCTTATCAATCAATCCTCCTAGTAGAGTTTAGCCTCTTAAGTCTTATAAATTTAGCAGTGCAGGAGTCAGACTAATTTACACAGGGATGTCATAGATTTAATTTACATCAATCTGTCTGTAAACTACAAATGGATCACATATTTTCTTTACAGTGTTTGTTGATGATTTTGTAGAAATAATGTTATCAAACCTGATAGAATAGACTATTGGTGACCTCTTTGTAAAACCTCAGATTTGAAAGACTAAAATCTTTGCTTTCAGAGAAAGCCATTAGAAATATTAAAGCAAATCAGATGCCATGTAAAACTAAGAGCAAAAGTAAAACAGAAGCAAGACGGGGCATTTAAATTTCTGTATGATTGTGGTGTCCCTATCACTGCTTAATTTATTTTTGAAACATCTAAAAAAATTTCATATCACTGTGCAAGCCCTTATGCAGTAGAAAAAACTATGTTTCTGTATATTTCTGCATGTTCATGCATGCATGTAACTGCATAGGATACATTCCTGGTACTTTAGAACCCATTGCTTTGAAATTCTATTTAGATTTATGTAAGGAAATAATTTCATGTAAATGTAAATACAATAAACATGACTAGCAGGTAGTTCTTTCTCAGAAGTTAAAATTCTCATTTTTACAGATCTGTAGATTTTACGAAACACGGCTGTGATCAGACCTTCCTCTGAATACTGCTCATCAGTCTTTTCCCAGAAGAAGGAAAAAAGACTAAAATCAGAATCCTTAGTTATTAATAGGAGCATGTATTGTAGTTTGCTGACACATTTCTCCTTAGAGGCAGGTAAGGTGTTCAAACTGGTTCATTTCTTTCTTTGTTAGCTGTTGTTTCAGAGTCCACTTTGAGCACAAAAAGAATCAAATTTACCACCAGAAAAGGTTCTCTTCCTTCATACTGTATTCCCCTGTCTGATAAGCCCTGGCAAAGAAATGGGAACTATGATCAGAGATGGTTTTATTTCCCAGATCTCTATTACTTACCTCCACAGGGATCTCAGAGAAGTGTATTTCATTACCAAGGATTCTACTAATGACAGCTCACACATAGGGTGAAATATGTTTCAATCTCATAATGATTCATGTTTAAAGATATAAAAAAAACCCACACCATCCCAACCCAACCTAAACCAACCCAAATCAAGCCAACCAAAGAACCTTTTGGAAAATTTTGTGGGTTTTAAATTTCATTTTAATTCAGTGTTGGAACAAAGTTATTACTTTTAAACAATGTACCAAACAGACCTATCTTCTGAGGCAGAAAGACCAATGTATCCAAGACAGACTTGCTATTACCTTGGTGTTCAGATGCTGGAGTGAGAAGAAGAAGGGCTACTCTGAACCACATGAGGGTATGTGTCTTCAGCATATTTTACATATCACAGGCAAATGGTCAAATTGCAGAATTGTAAAATCCAGCTTCTTTGATATATTTTCTCTGTCATTCTTCTCCAGTTCAGAAGCTAAAATATACACTCATGACCTAAGAGATTCATAATCATTGTGTATTTTACTTGATTTTGAAAGAAAGACAAGAACCTACCCTTCCAGTTCCTTTTTAGCTCTAAATAATGACTGCTCAGGGCTGAACTTCTCTTGAGAGTCACCTTTCTTTTTTTTTTTTTTTTCATGTAAAAAACACCCCTAATGAAATCTTATCTATACTGATTAATATTGTTGGGAAAAAGAACAGAGAGTGCTGTCAAGTAAATCACAACTGCCTCTCCTGATGAGCATCTTTGTGCAGCTTTGAGACAAATCATAGAAGATTGAGCATTACATATACCATCAGTCTTCTTGTGGTCTTTCAGGGTCTATGATAAACTTTTCTTCATGTTTAGATACCAGAGTTTCAGTACATTCAAAATATATGAATCAGAGTATTATCTGAGTGAAAGCAAACTAAATGTGCTACACTGACAAAATACTTGCTGAGGTAAGAAACACTTTGCTTGAAGCTGTGCTGGTATATATGTACTTTTGAGAAATGTGTGTAGCTCATTGCTGCAAAAGTCATACTGCTACTCTTGACAGCCTTGGATTTTCATACAGTATATAAGGTTCGTAATGCTTCTTATCATTTTAAGATACCAAGATGTTGCAGATGCTCCTCCTCTGGCTACAGAGGAAGGTTGAAAATTTCAACATGAATAGCTACAGTTTTTGCCGGTGCAAGGAATAGACATGTTCAAATAGACTAGTGCGTAAACCTCTGCACTGTCTCCATGTCACCTACTACATGTAGAGCAGCTTACTCCTAAATATCTTTAAAGCTTCAAGCAAGTTGGAAACATAAGAGATCTATGCAACAACATTGGAAACTGACTGAAAACGTTTTTGGGCAGAACAAAACAAAATGTAGGAAGTTCTGTAGATTATTCATTCTACCATTAGTACTTTAGACTGTCAATATATCTAAACTAGCTTTTAAGTGATTTGGGAGCTGTAAAATGTAAACATACCAGTATAGAGCTCAGCCTGAGGGATTGAAGCCTACTTCTCTGTTACCTATAGTTTCCAGAAGATGCCTTCCCATTTCACTCTTCAGAGTCTGGATGATAAACTGATTAACTTCCATTTCACTTCAGTAAGCTGTATATAGCATTCATGTGGTTAGGTTTTTGGGTCAACATTTTTTTTGTTTGATGTTCTAGGTGCATTTACTGAAGATTTTTTTAGTTTATGAGGAAAGATTGGTGGATTGGATAAATAGGGGGCTTAGCACTGGGATAATTATTATTGAACTTCAGTGTGTTCATTTCATCACTTAGAAATAGTGATTACTGTTTTATACACCTCCATAACAAAACCAGTGCTTATTCTGTCAGCTGACATTTCCAAAGAAATTTTATCTCATACACATTGTGAAGTAAAATAAACGTAACAGATATGATATTAAAATATATTATTACATGCGATATACTATACATAACCTATTATCATAAATATGATTTATCATGTATAACAATATGATTTATTTTATATATTACATATTTTTCAAATTACTATTATTATTAGTAAACTAATAATTTGACAGCAAAAAGCAGTTCCAATTTATATTTCTATTTTAAAATTTAGTTTGGATGCTTACATTTTTTTTTCCAGGCTGAACTATTCTAGGTCTTTTGTATGCTGTGCATTTATATGCTGAGTGCTGTATGTTTTACTGGATCTAAAATAATACATTGTGTGAGAGTAAAATCCATATATCTAACCTTGCATGGAAGCTAGAATATTGACTTAACTACACAAATATCACTACTCCTTGCTAGTATAGTTATTGAGCCAAAGAGCTTGTTTGTAGAGTGCTATCTTTATAAGACAAATGGTCAAGAAAAGAATATTGTCAAAAGGCTTGTCTGCGTAATGGATTTTTTCTACAGACATGGTTGCACCAATGTAAAGTATAGGTACCTGGTTTAAAACACAATCTACACTCATATGGCTTTGGCTTGGTTTCTAACTGGACTGAGCACTGCAGCAGTGGAAATTCCTGTTTTACTAAAGAAGACTCCACTAAGAAGCTTCATTGCTAAGAGAAAGTCACTAGTAGAAAACAACTTCTGTTGGGAAATACAGACTTAAGTACTCCTCTCACACATAAAGTGTTCTGTAGCAAAAGCAAATATCTGGTGTAAATATTGCCGCATTCTGAGGAATCTGAGAAATACCTCAGTCTGAATTCTTTATGTGACATCCTTCTTAGCTGTGTCTATGGTAAGCTGTCAGTCTGCACTGCTGTGCACTTATAGTTCCTAGTCCACATACATCAAGTCCCTCTCACAGAAAGCAAGGAGCAAGAAGTGAAAATGGCCTGATGCGAGTCCACGTCTCATCTAAAAATGCAGTTCACAGTACCCCTCTACTCAACAAATACTTAAGGGGGTTAGCTTGCGGGTGTTGGTCGATGAGGGTACAAACTGGAACACAAGAGGTTCCACTTAAACTTGAGAAGAAACTTCTTCTCAGTGAGGGTGACAGAACACTGGAACAGGCTGCCCAGGGGGGTTGTGGAGTCCCCTCTCTGGAGACATTGAAAACCCGCCTGGACACGTTCCTGTGTAACCTTATCTAGGTGTTCCTGCTCCGGCAGGGGGATTGGACTAGATGATCTTTTGAGGTCCCTTCCAATCTCTAACATGCTGTGATACTGTGTGAGAAACTTAACATGAGCTGGCATTGTGCTCTTGCAGCCCAGAAAGCCAACCATGTCCTGGGCTGCATCAAAAGAATTGTGACCAGCAGGTCAAAGGAGGTGATCATGTCCCTCTACTCTGCTCTCATGAGACCTCACTTGGAGTATTGTGTGCAGTTCTGGTGTCTTCAACATAAAAAAGACATAAAAGTGTTGGAACAAGTCCAGAGGAGGGCCACAAGGATGATAAGGGGACTGGAGCACCTCCTGTATAAAGATAGGCTGATAAAGTTGGGACTGTTTAGCCTGGAGAAGAGAAAGCTGCATGGAGACTTCATAGCAGCCTTCCAGTATCTGAAGGGAACCTACTGGATACTGGAGAGGGACTTTTCATTAGGGACTGTAGTGATAGGATACGGGACAATAGGTTCAAACTTAAAAAGGGGAGGTTTAGGTTAGATATAAGGAAGTCATTTACTGTGAGGTTGGTGAGGCACTGGAATGGGTTGCCCAAGGAAGTTATGAATGCTCCATCCCTGGCAGTGTTCAAGGCCAGGTTGAACAGGGCTTTGAGCAACCTGGTCTAATGGGAGGTGTCCCTACCCATGGCAGGGGGGGTTGGAACTAGACAGTCTTAAGGTCTTTTTCAAATCTAACCAGTCCATGATTCTATATGAACAATTTAATAGTACACATCCATATTCAATGTAACAATGTAATAGACTTCCTTTGTAAAAATAGAAACTAATTCACACCTTGAGTATGATCTAAAAATAATTTTAAAAGAAGTCAACTGAATCTTTCTTTAAAAGTATCGCTGGATACCATGGAAAAGCAATCGGCACCTTGCTCTCCACTGTTCCTCCTCAGCAAGCTGTAGAAAGCAATGAGATTGACCCTCAGCTTCCTTTTCTGCAAAGTAGACAAGCCCAAATCCTTGGCCATTCCTCATACAACATCCCCTCCAGACTTTTCATGAACTTACCCTTCTTTGAATGCATTCAATGTTCTGAACTTTCTTTTCAAATTGTCAGACCAAGAACTACACACAGTGCAACACTGGCTGATGAAGTAACGCCAGTGTTGAATATAGCAGGATAATTATCACTTTTGACCAGTTGATCACACTGTGTTTGATGCATCCCAGGATGCAGTTTGCCCTGTTGGTTGACTTGCATTGAGCCTCCTGTTGACTAGTACCCTCACATCCTTTTCTTCAGGGCTGCTCTTGAACCACTCCTCTCCCAACTTATATTTGCCTCCATTCTAGGTCAAGATTTCAGCATTTTGACTTGCTAAATTTAATCCCATTAATCATTGTCCAATGCTTCAGTCTCTCCAATCCTCCTTGAAGTCCTCTTGTCCTTCAAGAGGACAAAATGCACCGCCCAGTTTAGTATCAGCAGCAAATTTACTTATGGCAAATTCAACTCCTGCATCCCAGTCATTAATAGTGAATTGAACCCTTAGGAACTTTGTTGGTGACTAGTTAGCAGCCAGATGTAGCCCCATTCACCACAACACTTAGAGACCTTCTATTTACGCTGTTCTTCATCCAGCTCACTCATCCCACAGCTGGACTCATGTAGGAGGATGCTGTGAGTGACATTATCAAAAGTCTTACTAAAATCCAGAAGAACTACATCCACCACCTTCCCTTCATCCGCTAGGCAGGTGACTTTATCACAGAAGAAAAAGTTCATGAAGGACTGCATCCTGTGGGAGGGACTGCAACCTGGAGCAGAAGAAGAATGTGAGGAAGTGTCCTGGGTTCAGCAGCAGCAGTCATTTTTCTTCATAGTAGCTGGTGCAGTGCTGTGTTTTTGACTTTTAGCCTGGGAACAGTGCTGATAACACTGATGTTTTTAGTTGTTGCTCAGTCATGTTTACTGTGACTAAGGACTTTCTGAGAGTCTCATGTTCTGCCAGGGAGGAGGGGAAGCCAGGAGGAAGTAGAGACAGGACACCTGACCCAAACCAGCCAAAGAGATATTCCATACCACAGCATGTCATGCCCAGTATATAAACTGGGGGGAGTTCCCCAGAAGGGCTAGATCACTGCTTGGGTTGGGCTGGGTATCGGTCAGCTGGTCGTGAGCGGTTGTATTCTCTTCCCTTGTTATTTCCTTTATCATTATTATTACTGGTGGTAGCAGCAGTGTTTTTGTGTGATACCTTAGTTACTGGACTGCTCTTATCTCAATCTGTAGGAGTTACATTCTTTCAATTCTGCTCTCCCAAGTGTGGGAGGAGTGAGCAAGTGGCTGCGTGGTTCTGGGTTGCTGGCTGGGCTTAAACCACAACAGGAAGAGAAGTAGAGATAAATCATTATGGACTGACCACAAGCACATATCCCATCTGCCTGTGCTGCTCAGAGAAAGGAAGTAGAAAAGCTGGGGCAGAAGTTGAGCCTGTGAAAGAAGGGAGAGGTCCTACTGCTCATTCCAGAGGGGTTGGACTAGTCACTTTTGAAGGTCCATTGCAATGCAAACTATTCTATGATTCTATACTGTTTAATTGGCAATAAATTAAACTAATTTCCCAAGTTGAGTCATGAAAGTAAATGCTGAGTGATCTCCCTGTCCTTATCACAATCCATGAGCTTTTCATCACTTTTTCTTGCTCTGTCCTGTTGATGGGAGGAGAGTGATAGGATGGTTTGGGGGAAACCTGGAGACCAGCCAAGGTCAACCCACTATTCTTTAAAAAAGGAGGAAAAAGAGTTTTATTATGATCTAGAGCAGTCTGGTACATCTTGGGGATGTGTCTTCAACTTTCCTTCTACCCCTCTAGCAAAGTCAATGCACCGCTGACAGTTGCATAATTTCTTCAACTTCCTATTGAGTCTTCTGGTACTCATGTCAGAAACTGGTACTTATTCAACGCTGCTTCCTATTTAGTAAGAAAGGTCATTGTTCTAAAGGAATTCCTTTCATCTAGATTAGTTGAAATTCTAAAAATAGTGTCTATATTTTCTACAGAAGGACTGAGATATGTTTTCTGTGGCAGATATTTTTTAAGAAGTTAGGCAAAATTCTTCAGTGAGTCATTCATCCCACTCATTTTAGGTACCTAGTTTATGAATGTTCCTTCAAATTGTCCTCTGGAGGTGCTTCTCCATTTCATAGAGAGAAAATTTAGACAAGAGTTTTAAATTAGAGGTATAGCTTTCAGATAGGAATATGAGGCAACTATAACCTTTTCTTACAAAATGACAGAGAAGCATCTGATCAGTAAGTGAGAGTTACTTTTATCCTTTGTGGTTTTGCACTTTGACATTAGGAAAAAATGAAAGACAATACAAAAAATAACTTCCTTGAAGGTTCTTGAAGCCTGTGAAGGTGAAGTTAGTTCAATCTTTAAGAAAGATTTGAATACCACATCTGTCCCTTGTGTATGTTAATGATTCTGGCGCTTATAAGTAAAATGTACAGTGCAGAATAATTGCTTATTTCCAAAAACTTCATAAAGAGTTTTATTACATATAGTTGCCTTTTGTGTTTGAATGAATGCTTTAAAGTCTCCCTCAGTAAGCATTCATAAAGTGGACCATAGCAGCACTAAAAAAAACATTAAAGTCTGTTATGTCAATGAGCTGTGCATGAAGAATTTCTTTAGTAATATTTATTTCACAATGCACCATGACAACCATAGAATGTATGATTATGCTTTTGATGGAAGAATCATAACAGTTACATTCAAATCTCATGGAAATTAAGTAGCAGTCTCCCATGCACTTCAACCAAATTCGTAATTGCTTTAAAGGGTCTCCTATGATCATCATGGATGAAATGCAGAATAATTGTCACAGTAATCAGGTCGGGTCTTTTAGACTGTAATCAGACCAGGTCTTCTTTATTCTCTTCTACAATTCTTTTCCTGTTCATGTTAAAAATTATGGAAAGATCCTTGTTAAAATGTACAAAAAATACTTAATTTAAAACTACAAAAGTCATGAGACTCAGACTAGCTTTCCTCTCCATACTTAACTCATTTCATTGCATGCTGAGGTATTATAGGGGTCTAAAAAGACTGTGTGATCTTATTGACCACGTGTGCCATAATCCTTCCTAAATACAAAAGCTGTGTGAAAATAATCCAACAAAAGCCAGGAACTACAGAGTTAAGGCTTCTTATTCTATTCCTAATACAATCCACGTGTCTGGGGATTGCATTTGATGTTCTTCAGTTCTGGGAAGATTGGCTAGTAAAATGCTGAGCTGGTTCAGGATGATACACTGTTACATCTCTCCTTTTTTCAGTATTTGTGGAGAGGTGGAGAATTGTGCAGACAGTTTTCACCAAGGGATCACTAATTAGCAAACTGTAAACTCACCATAGGTTGCCAATACAAACTCTTTCAATGCAATCTGTTTGTAAAAGAATCATTGGAAGTCTCAGCGCTTAGTCTCTCCACAAATGCCTTTCTTGGGGTTCCTAAAAGAACTTAGGGTTCCCAAATCTCTAGTCACCTCTGAAGCTTTCTGAAACCTGTACTGCTGTAGGCAAAAGTCAACAAGCATTAAATGGGTATATGGTTCTTCCTTCATAGACAGAGCAGGAGCCATTACAGATATTATTAGTTATAACAAGTCTTAAAGAAGACTGCTGTAAAGGACACTTTCTACAGGTTTCTGTCAATATGGAATTATATTCACTGGGACTGAAGTCTTAGCCTGTCACTTACCTGACTGCCTGAAGTTCCTCAAGTATACTTTGTCAAAGTGAATGTTTCAGAGAATGGAAAAAAACAAAACAAACCAAACAAACAAAAACCCCTGACAAGTGCTAATTGGCAATTTCATTCTATTCATAGGCTTCATGTGAAGCAGTCCATTACTCACCTTTGTGTTTGTTTGGTTTTTGGGATTGGGTTGTTTTTTTGATTTGAGTTGGAGTGGTTTTCTTTGTGGGTTTTTTGGTGGTTTTTTTTTTTTTCCTTTTTTTTTTGCATGGACAACTTACCTTTTTTTCTGGTGTTTTTTGTAGGTGGTGGGTTTTTTGTTGTTTTGTTTTGTTTTGTTTTTGCTTAGATTTAGTTACTTTTAACCTTCTCAAAGGAAAAAATATTTCACCATGAGATCTAGCTTTTGCTGTCTAAGGTCATTTACATATCTGCAAAGTGGGTGAAAAGCAATTTCATAGTTTGGTTGCTTATAATTTGTGAGCAATTTGTGCATGAGTAACAAAAACCTAAGACACTGGATAATCAGGGTAAAAATAACATTAAAAAATAACAATTCACTAGCTTTTTAAAATGATTATTTATACATCAGAAAATTAGAAAACTCTATGTAGCAGAGAAGTATGTAGAAAATACTTCGCAAAATCGACTTCTTCATTTATGTTACTAATCTAGGAATAAATTTAGTCCCCAAATTGATACAAGTGACATTTGCCTTTGATAAAACAAAAGATATCTGTATAGGAAACGTTGCTGAAAACCTGTTTGATAACTAGAAGGTAATGTCTTGTTAATACAGTGATATTGTTTTCCAAACGGAAGTTGAGAGCTCAGTATAACCAGGCTTGTAGAAGAAGTCCAGCCTCATATTAACATTGGAGTGTAAAAAGAGAAGCAGTGGAAGAACAAAACCTTTCCATAATATGGTCTTTTTATAAAACACACTTCTGCAGGAGTCCAAAATTAATTGAAGCTACATCTGTCATTTGATGGAAGAAACAATTTCTTTCGTCGTTAACACCTGCTTTGATGCAAGACTTCCAAACCAAATTATTCCAAATTTTTTAATTTATTCCTTCCAAGAGAAGTCAAGCTGCATATATGTTATAGTGCTAGTCAAAATAGCATCCAGCATTTGTAAAGGGTCAAATACATTCCAAAAACTAAAATAAAAAGAAAGTAATTCTTTCAGTGGTGGCCTCCCCTCCTTTTTCTTAATTATATGCCCTAAATGGACTTTCAAAGGCTGAACGTAATTCTACATAACCCCTTTTGTAGAACATTAAATAGATTAAAAATATTATATTAAAGAATGAAAAAGATAAAAAGTAGCAATTACAGCACTTCTACTTCTTTATTTTCACATACTGCACTTGTTGCCCACCACACCACTGTTTCCTACACCATCACAGTAAAAATTAATACAAAGTATGCGCAGTTGGCTTATGGACATATTTTTGAAAGACTTACAGTTTTCATGTTGTTCACAAAAAATGCACGGAAGAAAATGGTTCTGCACTGTTTGTGAGTTCTTAAAGAGTCCTTGAAGAAAATGTAATGTCAATGTTATTCTATTTTTATGTCACATACTGTGTTCATAATAAGTGAGCAACTTACTGACTTTCTGTAGGGAGATCCTGTAAAACACTTATTTTATGCTTTCTGGATCAGTATTAACCATAAGCAAGAGTGAGATTCAGACCTAAGTGTCTACTGCCAACTGAGTATGGAAGGCTTATCTTCCTTAGGTCATATGTCATCTCCACTAGTCCATTCATGACATCTCAGATAACACTAGCACATCTCAGAAGAACTAAGTGTCTTTGTTTGGACAAGCAGGTCTCATTCTAGGTCATCACCTACCACAGTGATAGCTTAGACACCTAGTTCATACATCTACATATATACTTAAGCGTAGATGTCTTGGAAGGCAGACTCGGGGACTGTGAGAATGAAGACCTTGGGCCCACTGTAGGAGAGGAATTGGTTCGAGATCATCTTAAAAATCTGGCCATGCACAAGTCCATGGGTCCTGATGAAATCCATCCGTGGGTCCTGAAGGAGCTGGCAAATGAAGTTGCTAAGCCGCTGGCCATCATATTTGAAAAAGCATGGCAGTCAGGTGAAGTTACTGATGACTGGAAAAAGGGAAATATAACCCCCATTTTCAAAAAGGGGGAAATGGATGACCTGGGGAATTACAGACCAGTCAGTCTCACCTCTGCCTGGCAAAATCATGGAGCAAGTTCTCCTGGAAGGCATGATAAGGCACATGAAAAACAACAAGGTGCTTGGTGACAGCCAGCATGGCTTCACTAAGGGGAAATCCTGCCTGACCAATTTGGTGGCCTTCTATGATGGGGCTACAGAACTGATGTCTATCAGAGCAGTTGATGTCACCAACTTGGACTTCTGCAAAGCGTTCGACACTGTCCTACATGACATCCTTGTCTCTAAATTGGAGAGACATCAATTGGATGAATGGACTACTCAGTGGATAAAGAACTGCCTGGATGGCCGCACACGAAGAGTTGTGGACAATGGCTCAATGTCCGGCTGGAGACCTGTAACGAGTGGTGTCCCTCAGGGACCGGTCTTGTTTGACGTCTTCGTTGCTGACATGGACAGTGTGAATGAGTGCGCCCTCAGCAAGTTTGCCGATGACACCAGGCTGTGTGGTTCGGTTGATACACTGGAGGGAAGGAATGCCATCCAGAGGGACCTTGACAGGCTTGTGACGTGGGCTGGTGCCAAACTCATGAAGTTTAACCATTCCAAGTGCAAGGTCCTACACCTGGGTCGGAGCAATCCCAGGCACAGCTACAGGTTGGGCAGAGAAGAGATTCAGAGCAGCCCTGCGGAGAAGGACTTGGGGGTGCTAGTCGATGAGAAAATGAACATG
Organism: Neopsephotus bourkii; assembly: GCF_033783945.1. Taxonomy (NCBI): domain Eukaryota; kingdom Metazoa; phylum Chordata; class Aves; order Psittaciformes; family Psittacidae; genus Neopsephotus; species Neopsephotus bourkii. The sequence continues at coordinate 1,318,969 of NW_026902259.1, read as the reverse complement.
AGCCAGCGGTGTGCGCTTGCAGCCCAGAAAGCCAACTGTATCCTGGGCTGCATCAAAAGGAATGTGACCAGCAGGTTGAAGGAGGTGATCCTGCCCCTTTATTCTGCTCTCATGAGACCTCACTTGGAGTATTGTGTACTGTTCTGGTGTCCTCAACATAAATATGACATGGAACTGTTGGAACAAGTCGAGAGGAGGGCCATGAGAATGATCAGGGGACTGGAGCACCTCCCATATGAAGATCGGCTGAGAAAGTTGGGGCTGTTCAGCCTGGACAAAAGAAGGCTGCGTGGAGACCTCATAGCAGCCTTCCAGTATCTGAAGGGGGCCCATAGGAATGCTGGCGATGGACTGACTCTTCATTAGGGACTGTAGTGACAGGACAAGGGGTAATGGGTTCGAACTTAAACAGGGGAAGTTTAGATTGGATCTAAGGAGGAAATTCTTTCCTGTTAGGGTGGTGAGGCAGTGGAATAGGTTGTCCAGGGAGGTTGTGAATGCTCCATCCCTGGCAGTGTTCAAGGCCAGGTTGGACGAGGCCTTGTGTGATATGGTTTAGAGCGAGGTGTCCCTGCCCATGGCAGGGGGGTTAGAACTTGATGATCTTAAGGTCCTTTCCAGCCCTAACTATTCTATGATTCTATGATTCTGTGTCTCAATCAAGCCTGCATTCACACAGAAACTTTCTATGGAAAATGCTCTAGTACATGTAGGATGGAGTAGAAGAAAGGGAGTGTGTGAGGAGATTAGGTTTCTATTAATACTGGTCATGTGTTTGTATCAAAACCTGCATTTAGGCAGAAAAAAATAATAAATCACTTTTTCCCTGTGCCAAGGGATTTATCTAACTATAATTAATAAAATAGAAGGAAGAAGGGAAGTTTGCATCTACATTTTTAAGTATTTTTTTTATCAATAGGCAAAGAAAAATCAAAACCAAAATAAAATGTAACTTTTACACCCCACAACAACAGTGGCTAGTTCACAATCTGTAATGAAAAGAAAAAATATGGAATTTTCCTTAATGTAATAGGTTTTTTCCTAATGATTAAATTATCATTTGTATTTCATGTTTTAAGAAATATTTTTTGTTGAGTGTTCAATGTCATCTTTTCTTTTGTCAGAATGTAAATTAAATAGCTCAAAGCAGCTTTGTAGAGAAGTGTTTGCTCCTTTATTCTGTCCCAGAATGTTGGGAATACAGATAGCCTCCTTTCTTTGCAACAGTGTCATAGCTTTCACAAGAACATAAGAAGGATAGTTGTGAGAAAATACAAAATGCAAATATGGCTAGGGGCCCAGCTAGGGAATAACTAGCACAAGTGTGAGCCATTATGACATGTAAAGCTTTGCTGAAGTAATTTCAAAGTCATTTCAAATTATTTTGGTATTGATTTGGAAAAGCCTGAAAAATAAAATTGACCTATTTGCTACTATTTTTCTGATAATATTATACACAAAACAGCTCTTTCCTGCCTTCTTTGGAGATGGGATCAAGCTGTTTTGTCGGTAGAAATTACAAAAGGATTGCTTTTCCTAATTGGGCAAAACACTAATACCTCATAACATACAAATAGCAAAATCTTCATGAAACTATTGTTGCTTCTATTTCTTCTCCTTTGAAATGACATGACAAGAATTAAACCCATAAATCTATGGGATTCAGGCAAATAAGCTGCTAGATCCACAAACTGTAGGAATTTAGGGACCTTCAGACTATTCATAATTTACTAACCTCTTATCAGATACCACATGATTTTGGGTGTGCCTAAACTGTTGAGATTTTACCTGTGTAAGAACTTCTATTGCCAGGCTTCTAATGTCTTGAAAAGAATTGAGTGCTTACACAGCAGTGAGACTAACATGGCACTGAGAAACTTGCTAGGCCAATTGAATGGATACGGTCTGAAAATCCATGTTTCACTATGAAGAGCACTAATTCCACATACAGCGACCCAGCATTTGAAGATGCTTAGAACATTCCTTAACTACATTATTTAAGATTATGATTTCAACAAAGCTTCCCTGAAACCCCCAGTCAATGAGAATATGTTGTATTTTAACATCAGCTGGCAACTAAGTTCAACGCAGCCACTTGCTCACTCCCTAACCCCACCATAGAGATGGGAAGGAGAATCAGAAAAAAACAGTAAAACTTGTGGGTTGAAGTAAGAACAGTTTAATAATTGAAATACAGTATACAATTAGAACCATAGAATAGTTAGGGTTGGAAGGGACCTTAAGATCATCAAGTTTCAAGCCCCTGCCATGGGCAGGGACACCTCACATTAAACCATATCACACAAGGCTCTGTCCAACCTGGACTTGAACACCACCAGGGATGGAGCACTCACAACTTCCCTGGGCAATCCATTCCAGTGCCTCACCACCCTCAAAGTAAAGAATATCTTCCTTGTATCCAATCTAAACTTCCCCTGTTTAAGATTGAACCCGTTACCCCTTGTCCTGTCACTACAGTCCGTAATGAAAAGTCCCTCCCCAGCATCCCTATAGGCCCCCTTCAGATACTGGAAGGCTGCTATGAGGTCTCCACACACCCTTCTCTTCTCCAGGCTTAACAGCCCCAACTTTCTCAGCTTATCTTCATAGAGGAGGTGTTCCAGTCCCCTGATCATCCTTGTGGCCCTCCTCTGGGTTGTCCATGTCTTTTTTATGTTGACACCAGAACTGCACACAGAACACAGAACTGACACAGAACTACAAGTGAGGTCTCATGAGAACAGAGTAGAGGGGCAGTATCACATCCTTCGACCTGCTGGTCACACTCTTTTGATACAGCCCAGGATACGGTTGGCTTTCTGGGCTGCAAGCACACACTGCCAGCTCATGTTCATTTTCTCATCAATCAACACCCCCAAGTCCTTCTCTGCATGGCTGCTCTGAATCTCTTCTCTGCCCAACCTGTAGCTGTGCCTGGGATTGCTCCGATCCAGGTGTAGGACCTTGCACTTGGAATGGTTAAACTTCATGAGGTTGGCATCAGCCCACCTCACAAGCGTGTCAAAGTCCCTCTGGATGGCATTGCTTCCCTCCAGCATATCAACCGAACCATACAGCTTGGTGTCATTGGAAAACTTGCTGAGGTCGCACTCAATCACACTGTCCATGTCACCGACAAAGATGTTAAGACCAGTCCCAACACTGATCCCTGAGGGACACCACTCGTTACAGGTCTCCAGCCGGACGCTGAGCCATTTACCACAACTCTTTGTGTGCAGCCATCCAGCCAGTTCCTTATCCACCAAGTGGTCCATCCATCCAATTGATGTCTCTCTAATTTAGAGACAAGGATGTCATGTGGGACAGTCTCAAACGCTTTGCACAAGTCCGGGTAGATGACATCAACTGCTCTACCGCTGTCTATCAGTTCTGTAGGCCCATCATAGAAGGCCACCAAATTGGTCTGGCAGGATTTCCCCTTAGTGAAGCCATGCTGGCTGTCACCAAGCACCTTGTTGTTTTTCATGTGCCTTATCATGCCTTCCAGGAGAACTTGCTCCATGATTTTGCCAGGCAGAGGTGAGACTGACCGGTCTGTAATTCCCCAGGTCATCCATTTTCCCCTTCTTGAAAATTAATTATTGTTTTAATGAATAGGAGAGAGGAAAAGAGAGAGAGGAATAAAATCCAAGAAAAATCCTATGTCATGCAAGATACAATTCCTCACCAACTGCTGCCCAATATCCAGCCCAACCCGAGCAGTAATCAACATCTCCCAGCCAACTCCACCCAGGTTATATAGAGAGCATGGCATTCTATGGTATGGAGTATACCTTCGGCTATTTTGAGTCAAATGTCCTGGCTATTCTCCTTCCCCATCTTCTTGTGCAACTCCTCAGTGGCAAAGGTTGTGGAATTGAAATGTCCTTGATTTAGACTTAGCAGTAACTAAAACATCAGTGTGTTATCAAAATTATTCTCATTCAAAACCCAAATCACAGCACTGTACCACCTAGTAAGAAGAAAAGTAACTCTATCCCAGTCAAAAAAACAGGACAGGATATCATGCTCTTAAGTCAATTTTATCTCTTTTTAGCTGAATGAGAGATTTAATCATGGGACATTCATATCACAAATGAATGCTCAGCATCCCTCCTTCTAGAGAGCCTTTGCGAGAAGCCTAATAGGACACTAATACTCTTTCAGTTTATCAATCACAGAATGCTCTGTTGGAAGGAAAATAATTAGCATGAAACATGCTTCAGAACTGCAGTATAAACTTCTGCTCGGAATGACTCAATAAAGTCAGCACTTGGCTAGTTTAATTCCCTAAAGCTTTTGCACAAACTTGAGTCTGAAGTGAGTGTTAATAATTACTATGCTAGGCAATAAGGCAATTCAGCTTGCCTGCAGTTGTAGACAAACAGGAATTTTGTGGAAAGAGATTTGAAGGTATTCCAGTGATAGTGAAATGCCTTAACCATAATTGAAAGTGCAACAAAAGAGTTATAGAAAATTTTGTATTACTGCTTTCTGTGTCCTACTTAAATAAATCTAAGAGTATGACACTACTCTAAAAGATCTGCTGTGGCTAGAGAGCCCCCCTTCATACTCAACCTTGGGTCTTTATCCAGTCAAGCAAGTTTAGAACTTCTTCCTCAAGAATGTAATTGAACCATTATTAAATTCTATTGACAAATTTCCACTGACTTCACTGAACAATGGAAGAGGGCTAAAACAAGTCATTAAGATCCAGAACCTTCTGATTACTTGGGCATCTCAATCTCATTGGTCTCAGTGGCAGTTATATGACAGATGAGCTGAAGGACTGGTAATGTGCCAGAATCACCTTTGGACAATGACAATGATGCCTGAAACCTTCACGCAGCAGATCTGAGTGACTACACTCCTTATCTTTTCTTAAACTGCTCAGAAGTCAAGCAGGAAGGTCAAAAGAAATCAAGTTTCACAGTGTTTCCATTTCAAACATCAGTCCTGTCCAGAGGAAAAAAAAAAAAACAAAACCCACAAGATCTCTTTACCTTTCCTCTTGTGTTATCCTGAAGTAAAGATGCTACATGATGGGTATCCTGGAACCTATCACAATGACTAAGTGCAATGACCAAGACTTTTTTTCACCTGAATCTAACTTACAGTTCAGCTGCCAGTCCCTCCAGCCAGTCCCAGGGCTTTGGGCTTTCTGGACCTGCCAAATCTGCATATGCAGCAGTTTCACTAAGGAGGAAAGACAAAAAAAAAAAAAAAAAAAAAAAAAAGAAAAAGAAGTGTTTTATTTAAAACAGGAGCATAGATCACATCCTAGCAGCACCAAAACCTTCATTGCTTATAACGTCACCACAGAAACAAATAATAATTTTGGGAGATACTATTTAATTCTCCTCTCCTACCCAGTTCCAAAGGAATAAGCAGGGAGAATAGCTTAAGTACTTTCTTCCCCCTTATCTCTTGTGACAGAAATCTTTATGGGCATCTATTTTGTTCCTACTGTCCCCCAGACTTTGTCGTTATTGGTGAGACAATAGAGGTGGAAGGTACACAGCAGAGTTTTGACAGCTCTGCTTGGCTGTGTTATTTTTCCCTATGTGTAATACCTGAGATGTCACATTGATAAAACTTTCTTTTCATGGCACTCCTCTATTTCCTAAGTTATACTGACTGCTCTTCAAAATCATGGCCTGGAGGTAAATTAGTAGTGTCTACTGGGCTTACTTTAAACAAAGATAAAAGAAACACGCCTCATCAAAGCATCCCGTATGGTATCACACTGCCAAAAAATGGGCCATCCTGCTCAAGATACAAGCTCAGTCAAGCCTGTCTACATTGCAAAACTATAGAATCCTGATATTGCCCTCCTTCATGGTAAATCCTACTTACTGCAATGATCGTTTAGTGAGGTGTTCCACATTCTGTGATCCAAATGTTCAGAACTAATACTGTTGTATATTAAATTGTAACCTAAATTGTAACTGTTCCAGGGATAGCTTCAGACTGATTACAGGTTACACTACCAAAAGTCAGTGATACAGGTGTTAAATTATCATTATAATGGTCTCCTGGTGCAGAAAATCAGCTCAGAGTATATTTAATTTACTGCTATAGTTTCATAACACTCTGGAAGATCCTTTAGCATGGAAGTGAGTGAATTCTTCCTGTTTTCAGAAGCATAGACATGTGGTGACCTCCTCTCTCTCTGCATTATTATACAGCATTCTAATTTTAGTGGAGATTGCAAATAATTATCATAATAATGATATTAATTATAGCTATGCAGAATTGCTTTGGAACTCATCAGGTAATATGAGTTACATTTAAAAATAAAGACTTAGGAATAAGCGAACAACAAAAAATAATGAAAGTCATCTAGCTGATATTAGTCATCTGAACTAGCCACACTTGGGTCTTTTATACACATCAAGACAGAAAAAAAGAATTTACTGAGCAGTATTCTCCTCATCTATTTTACACAAATACTTTACTGTGAGATGAATTGCATTCAATAGTTTCTCTTTCCTTCTAGTGACTACAAATGAAGTTGAAGGTGACTGCTCTGAATGCAGAGATATTCATCAAACCACATGAATCTCATCCACACTATCAACCTATCAGTACTTTTAAATCATAGGCTCCACTGCAGGGTAAATCCAGTCTAGCTGTGGGGAAGGAGCACTGTTGTGAGACCTCTGAAACACCACAAAATCAGAGGTACTTACTCTGCACTGGATGGTGTTTGGTCTCAACTGTAACAGTTATTAGCGGGAAGAGAAGGAGAGAGAGAAAGGCCTTTAGTCTGATAAATTCATGCTAAGAGTTAGTTGGCTCCACAGTGTTTCGTCTGAACTGCATTCAACACCTGAATGAGCACCACTGCCTGTACAGAGTACTGCCATCAACAGTTCAAATGTGCTCTAACACAGCTGTGCTTTGCCTACACTGCTAAGTTAAATGTCTGAGTCTGTTCTCTGACACTGAAGTGACTGGCATGGGACAACTATAGTTTTTACACTATTATCCATATAGCTATAATGTTGTTTTCTAAACAGGTTGGCCACTTGCAAACAATCCACAACCCTCAGCCCACTCTAATTCTCGAGCCTGGTGAAAACTCAGGGAACAGTGTTAACTTTCCAAAATCACTCCTGAGACTTTCTGTCAATTTAATAGCAGAAAAAATTTGTACTCTGTGAGGGCACTCGCTGCCTGTGACCAGAACCCCTCAAGGTTTTCCCCACCCTGCCCCTGGCCCAAGATCCCCATTTCAGCCCCAGCTGCCCCACCAGAGCAGGAATATTCTTACAGTTGCTGCCAGACCTGCTACAGAACAAGAACCTGATAACAGATTTTCTGCAAAAATCTTTTATGAGAATGGATGTGGACACAGCTCAACTGGAGATTGGACTCTGCATGCATAAAGGTTATGAGGATGTCAGATGTTCCTGTGAGTTAGATTTTGGCTTGCAAAAGAATGAATAAGGCTCTAAGCCCCTTCACTGTGTTAACACTTTAATGCATATATTTGCAGCCACTAATTGGTAAAACAATAACAGAAAATAATCTAGTTTCCTATCTTCTTTCAAGAATGTTTAAATATGTTAACAGCACAAGGAAGATTAGAGATAATATTGATCTGTTACTCAGTGGGGTTGGTGACCTTACATATAAGGATGTAGACAAAGCAGTGATGTTTGATGCTGCCTTTGCCTCTGTCTTTAATACCAGTGATAGGCCCTGAGTACCCTGGAGCCGTGTGTTGGAAGACTGCAGCTGGGGGGGGACTGATAAACTGATTGAATGACAAACTGACTAATGATAAAATGACTGAACTTCTGAACTTGTTCAAGGCTCACTGCTCCATGTGAATGCACTCCATCAAAGGTTGAGAGGCCTTACAGAGAAATCTGGATAGACTAGAGAGCGGGGCAATCAGCAATAGTGAAATTTAACAAGACCACCTACAGAACTCTGCAGCTGGGATGGGACAATCCTGATTATAAATATAAATTTGTGGATAACAGTCTAGAAAGCAGCCCCACAGAAAGAGAACTGGGGGTTGGGTTGATGGCAAGTTGAATATGAGTCAGCAGTGTGCCCTGGCAGCCAAAAGGACAAACATGCCCTGAGATGCATCAATGAATGCTGCACCAGGTGAAGTTCAGACTGGACATTAGGAAAAGGTTCTTCACTGAGAGGGTGGTCAGTCACTGGAACAAGCTCTCCAGTGGTGGTGGTCATGGCATCAAACCAGTCAAAGTTCCAGGAGCATAGAAACATAGAATCATGGAATAGTTAAGGTTGGAAAGGACCTTAAGATCATCTAGTTTCAACCCCCCTGCCATGAGCAGGGACACCTCACACTAAACCATATCACACAAGGCTCTGTCCAACCTGAAATTTAACACCGCCAGGGATGGAGCATTCACAGCTTCCCTGGGCAAGCCATTCCAGTGCCTCACCACCTACCAAAGTAAAGAATTTCTTCCTTATACCCAATCTAAACTTCCTCTGTTTAACTTTGAACGTATTACCCCTTTACCAATCACTACAGTCCCTAATGAAGAGTCCCTCCCCAGCATTCTTACAGGCCCCCTTCAGATACTGGAAGGCTGCTATGAGGTCTCCGTGCAGCCTTCTCTTCTCCAGGCTGAACAGCCCCAACTTTCTCAGCCTATCTTCATAGAGGAGGTGTTCCAGTCCCCTGATCATCCTCGTGGCCCTCCTCTGGACTTGTTCCAACAGTTCCATGTCCTTTTTATGTTGACGCCAGAACTGTACACACGATTCTCCAAGTGAGGTCTCACGAGAACAGAGTAGTGGAGCAGGATCACCTCCTTCAACCTGCTGGTCACACTCCTTTTGATGCAGCCCAGTATATGGTTGGCTTTCTGGGCTGCATCTTTATGATGCTCTCAGCTGTATGGTTTAGTTTTAGGTAGTCCTGCGAGGAGCAGGGAGTTGGACTCAGTGATCCTTATGGAACCCTTCCAGCTTGAGAGATTCTTGTTCTGTGATACTGTGAACTAAAACCTAATATGGAAACTACACTGACGCACCAAAACTTAGGTGTTAATAAGCCCCAGATGTAAAAACGGTCTTCATGCTAACTGGGAATTGTAATATGCTAATTACTCCTAAGTTTTTTTGTCAATATGAATTTCCAGCAAAGTAATACCCATCTGTAATACTAATAGATTTGCATATTTGCTATAATGTCTTCCCCTTGCTTTTTTTTCTTTTTTTTTTTTTCATTGATGTTTTAAGTCCTTGTATTACCCATGAAGAAGGTAGTGTAACAATGTCAATTTAATTCTTCAGAAGACAGACATAAAATTGAGTGTGTTGCTGTCTCTGGAAGTTTTTAACCAATTTAAGCTTATTCTTACTGAGGTCATTTCAGTTTATTGAAATAGTTCACAATGCACAAAGCAAGACAGACTCAACAAGGGAAAGAAAGAAGATTAAGCAAAAGAAGAAAAGGATTACTTAAAGAAGATATTCTGTGGTGAAGGGAAAGCTTTGAGCCTTATGAACTGTAAGGCTTAATTTACAAGACGGCACATGACACTCATGTATCACACATGTGCATGTTCAGGTATTTGTAGCACTGCCATAGTGATGATCAATAGTTTCTGACTATTGACAGGACACTAGTGATGGGACACTAAGCAGTAGAATTTCTAATCCAGTTCTTTTCAGAATAATAACTGAATTGAAATTGAAACTTTAATTAAAGAACATCAAATTACCACTTTTCTTCTAATATGCAGCACCTGCAACACACGAAAATGAATTTTAGGATTGGTAGATTTTTCTAATGTTACAAAGGCAATTGACAGCACCCATGTGCTCATTTAATGTGTCTCCCAATGAACAAATACATAGAATTTGCAAGATTATTTATTCATGGAAAAAGGAGTCATCCCTTGAAAAGAAAGCTGTTTATAATATTCAGTAGTGCATTATGAACATTAGTTAATGATCTCAGAAAAGATTTACACAAATGCTGGACAAGATAATTAAGACTGCAGGTTTAATGGCTTTGGCTTTCAGAATACTTGACATAAAACCATTTTGTAAAAATTACCTCAGTGACATATCTAGATGATACTTTATCTTGATCTGAATACCACAAATTACATTCTTCCATTTCCATTTGTATATGGCTATGCCATGGAATGCTAAATTATTACAGCCAGTTTCACACACCTGCAGAAATAAAATACAGTATTAACCATTCTTACTCTGTTATGAAGAAAACTTTTGGGTTTATTCCTGATTTCCATATCTAAATCTATCCAGTGACATAAAATATAGCTCTTGGTAACAACTGCTACAGTATATTTCCTCAGACTGCATCCAGTATATGGGCCTAGTTACTGTTAAGGATAATTCACATTTGTAAGACTTCAAAAGCAGAGAAACTCCCATGACAGCGAAGACAAATGGAAACAATAGTGTGTTGCAATTTACACAGCATCTACCATCCAATGCACCTAAGGGCCATTAAAACTTGTAATCAAACCTTCTGAAAAGTTCATATCAAGTAAGTAGTTTTATTATTCCTGTTTTACAAATGAGCAAACTGAGTTACAAAAAAATAACAATTTGCTCAATTTCACAGCTAAATTAGTGCAACAAATCGATACAGATCTAGTTTGAGTGCATGAGTTTGAATCTTATTTCAATATTTTAAGCAATTATTGTATTATTGCTGATATTAGTTTTTGTTATTTATTTATTATTTGTTTCTATTGTTGTTTCTGTTGTTGTTGTTATTAGAAGGAAAGGAACGTTTTCTCAATTATAAATGGAAAATTCTCCAGAGAACTAATAATGGTAAAACTGGAGCTTGGACACAGGACTGAAAACCCCAAAGCTATTTCCAAATATAAATTCCAGCATACTGTTTATTCTATCCCGTAATAAATTACCAGCATGACACACTGAGAAAAGCCAGAGTTTATAACCTAATTTCTACTTTCTTAAATATTTTTGTAGGTCATTCAGCAAATGGCTGAAAGCTAAGTTAGCAATCCCTGTAGGTTAGTACAGTTTAGCAAGGAGAGAAAAAGATGGAAGTGGAACAAGAAAAGCATTCACAGTCACTGATTTCTCACATTTCAGGGAAGGATGCTGGTGGCCAGAAACACTACTCAGAGAGGTGATCTGCTACACAATATTCTGTGAACCCTGGCTGACTCTTTTTTTGCGCTGCGTGGGAAAGACTAGAAGCTGATCCTATGGATCAACAACTGTGACTCAGAAGCTGTAATAACCCTGCGGTCTGCCGCTTCCCTAGGATCAGTTAGCTCATTCTTCCAAGGACAGACATTGGACTTTGGATGAAATGTCAGATAAAGTCCTGCTTTAAAATTCTGTAGAAAGAGCAACACAGGCTAAAGACAGACATAATGTAAACAGCACTGCATAAGCTTCCAGTACAAGCCTGCCAATATGGCTTATTCCTGATTTGTAAAACCTTTGTATCCCAGCTCTTCTCCTCAACATAGGTAGCCAGGCATCTTGAATTACACCAAAGGAAAATAAAATCTGAAGTGTAAAAAATCTGTATCTGTTTTCTTTCTGGTGACCTTCAAATGCTCCCTCAAAGCCTTAGTACTGATGTTAATGAAATCCTCACATGGAATCAAGAGCAAGTCTATTGTTTATAATAAATGTTCTAAGTTGGGTTGTATTTGAAAGACAAATAAAGGTGCATCTTTTCTTTGGAAGGCCTTCTGCTATCTCTGAATGCAGCAGCACATAGCAAAGAGAATGTTTTTCACTTACTAAATTAAATATTTGACTATGCAATGTATTTAAGATTAAGCGAATACCAATCATCTAAAGAGTCTGAACAGGGACTTAAAACTTTACAAGAAGAAAATGTTGTGACTTTCCTCTTTTCCTGGATAAACCTGTTAAGGTTATTGGGCCAATTCTGGCATGACTTGTCATACAAATCCCAGATGAATTTAACAGGTTTATCTGCATGTAAGTGAAAGCAAAATTTATCAGAATAGAAGTATTTTGATCATTCAATAGTTAAGTCTGACTTTTTCTTCTAATAAATTAGAATTCTATCAATGGTTTTAAAACAAAGACATATCATGCATTTTTTCACTGATTCATACTGGTTGAGTGCTCTACTTCTTTTTATGGGTACCTACATGCAATTACTAATTATTTCTCATTACTTCATTAGTATACTTCAGTTGAGAAGAACATTTGATACTTTTGGGCATTGACCCATTCTCAGCTGACATTCAGCTATTTTTATTCACCCCATCTTTTCTGCTCTTTTCCTAATAAATGTTTTTAGAACAACCACTCTTGACATAAATGTTTATTGCTTCTGTTCTACACCATTTCTTTTATTAATTTAACCCTCTCATCCATTTAGGGTGCTTTATTAAAGGTGGGGTTTATATTATTTTTTTAAGATTTATTATAGAGTTTTTTAACTTTTTTTTTTTTTCCTTTATGAGTATGTACCAGCGGTAAGTAAGGTCATGGTGGGCAACATGGGCTAGGATAAGCCATCCCTGACTGGGGGGTTGGAACTACGTGATCTTAAGGTCCTTTCCAACCCTAACCGTTCTATGATTCTATGAAAACTATTGTTACTGGTAACAATTACTGACTTTATCATCACTATTTTATATATGTAACTTGGTACAGATATTTATTCAAAAGGCACTGGTACTTTCTACCATATACAGGATTTTTTTCCTTTTTTTTAATATAGATATGTTTGAAAAAATTACAGCTTGTCTGCATCTGTGTTTGGTATTTCTCAGCAAGCTTGCACAGTTTTGCTGTATGTGAAAATACTAATATTGAATGATATCTGGCTCACCAGCTCCAAGAAAAATATGTTGCACATCAAATAGTCTGTAACAATAATACAGCAGTTTACAACATATGTCAACAAATAGTGCCTAAATCCACCTCTAATGGATTCCTAGGGGCATGAATGTCAGAGCTAGGGCACAGGCAGTCCTCTACTCCATAAAGCAAACTCTTTTAAGCATATATTGCGTTCTTTTTACATAATTAAGAGAAAAAAGCAATAAGAAATCCTGAACATCTTGTAATGCTAATTAAAAGTAATAGACACAAGATAACAAATCAGCAATCCAAGATCACTGTGTTTTTGACTCCATGGTGTTGTCCTTCTAATTAATACCATGCCATGTTTTCATGCTTCATGTATCCAATTGCTGTGTGAAGTAGTCTTCATCCATTCAACCACTTCCCTCAGGGGTTAGTGATTCTAGTTTCCGTGTGTTTTGAATGATGGTATTCGTATTCTGAATTCAAAGGCCATTTTCTAATTGCTTTGAATATTATATGGGCTGCTTTTTTTTTTTTTTTTTTGGCAAAAGAATACCTGTGGGTTTACTGAAATTATATAAATTTAGGAAACATTTTTTGCTAAATCAATAGGCTAACTTTATTTAGATACTAGCAAGTGCTATGGTCAGGTGTAAATATTTGCAGCTCTACATTGAAAACTGTTCTGAGAACAGCATTTCCTCAGCTAGGAAAGTGTTACCTTTCTTCTACATAAACCATTCTGGTTTCACATAAAGTGGCAGAAGCTTTGTCCTTCCATGAAGCTGCAAGAAAAGGTAAGTGTTCAAGGACATAAACACTCAGTGTGATAAAAATGCAACAGTATATAAATATCTCAGAAGCATCACAAGATGGAAAAAATAGAAATTTGAGCAGAGAGGTTTGCAGAGGGCAACATGGAAATAAGATCATATCATTATACTACCAAATTGAATGTAATCTCAATATGAAAGCTTATGAATATAATTCCCAACAGAAAATTCTGACCCTCTTATTACACTTGCATGATGCTGTGATTTAAGCCCAGCTGGCAACTAAGTACCACACAGCCATTTGCTAGGACCCAACACTCCTCACCCAGTGGGATGGGGAGGAGAATCTGAAAAAAAAAAAAAAAAAAAGAAGAAAAAACCCCAAGAGTTGAGATAAGACCAATTTAATAATTTAAATAAAAGCAAAGTATTGTTATAATAATAGGACATAAAGAGAGATATTCCTTTCATCCCCTCTCCCCAAAATTACCTGACCCAAGCAGTGACTGGTCCCTTCTGGGTGAATACACCCAGTTTGTATACTGGGCATGACATGCTGTGGTATGGAATACCCCTTTGGCTTGTTTGGGTCAGGAGTCCTGTCACAGCTGCATGTGCTCCTCCTCACTGGTAGAGCGTGACAGACTGAGAAGTCCTTGATCAAGCTAAGTGCTTGTCCTGGGTTTAACAGTGGCAGTCGTTTTTCTCTTTCTTGGTAGCTGGTGCAGTGCTGTGTTTTTGACTTTCGGGCTGGGAACAGAGCTGATAAGAATGATGTTTTGGTTTGGCCAAGGACTTTGTGAGCCTCATGCTTTGCCATGGAGGAGGGGAAGCCAGGAGGAAGCAGAGACAGGACACCTGGCCCAAACTGACCAAAGAGGTATTCCATACCACAGCACGTCATGGCCTGGATGTAAGGGGGGAGTTTCCCGGAAGGGCTGGGACGGCAGGGTTGGTCGGTGCTTGGTCGGGCTGGGGGGGCAAGTTCTCGGTCGGCTGGTGATGAGGTGTTGTATTCTCTTCCCTTGTTATTTCCTTTATCATTACTATTATTGATGGTAGCAGTAGTGATTTGTGTTATACCTTAGTTACTAAACTGTTCTTATCTCAACCTGTGGGAGTTGCATTCTTTCTGATTCTCCTCTCCGCCCCTCCAGGAGTAGGGGGAGGGCAAGGGGGGGGGGGGGGGGAGGGGGAGTGAGTGCACAAGCTGTCTGGCTGGGCTTAAACCACAACAGTTCTTTTTGGTGCCCAACGTGGGGCTCAAAGGGGTTGAGATAACAATAGATCTGACCGGATTAATAGTCACTCATCACAATGTTGATTTATTGGCTCTCAGAGTTGTTCCTCTTGATCTCACAGCTTCAGAATGCTGTAACTTACTTAGAACCAGTATTTGCAGTGTTAGTGTTTATCAAGTGTGGGGCTTGGGCTAAGGTTCCTGTCTCACTGTACTTTATGGCAGTGACTTGTAATACGGGTGGGCTCCAGCAGCAGGGCGGGACGGACGTGGCCGTGGACTGGTCCCTGGCCGTCCGGCTGCTCCTCACCGTCCTGGCCCTCGCCCTCGCCTCCGTCTGCGTGAGGCTCTGGGAAGCCGAGGGGGGGCGGCCCCGGGAGCCGGCGGCTGCTGAAGCGGCCCGGGAGAGCGGCCCCGGGCACCAAGCGGGAGCGGGACCGGAGGCCGCAAGGGGACGGCTGCCGGTGGAGGAGGTCGGGGAGGCCGAGGAGCGGGAGGGTGCGGCTGCCGAGCAGCGGGAGAAGGCAGCGGAGGAGCCGAGCCCCGCGGTCGAGCCCAGCCCCGCGACGGCCGAGAGCATTGCCCGGAAGCCACCCGCCGAGCCCCAGGAGGACGCAGGAGACCCCGCAGCATTTCCCAGCAAGGCAGAGGAGGAAGATCTGGACTCAGGAAAAGAGAAGCTGGTGGTGGGAGAGCCGGCAAGCACAGCAGCTGCACCAGCCCCAGTGACAAGTACAGCAGCATCGCTTGAGAGTTCTGAAGGTTTTGAATGGCCTTTGGGTATCCTGGGGACCTGCCTGCTGATTGTGATGGGGATCAGCATGTTGGCACACATGCAGAGTGTGTTTTACCGACCACCATTTTGTCTGATCTCAAAACTTAAGCAGAGTCGGATTTGGGTCTTGTCTGGGGGTTAGATGACGATGTGGGAGGACCAAGAGTTTTTCTCCAAGGCTGGACAGCCATGAGTGGCAGGGCATGTGGGACAGTATGGGCAAGTATCTAGTCCACTGGGCCCCTCCAGTGCTTTGGAAGCATTGAGATGGAAGGCAGCTGTATGGAGTCCCCAGCTACAAGTTGCAGAAACTGCTGGAGGGGACAGTGAATTATTTTGCGCCTGGTGGGCCCATGGCATTTCAGGCCAACAGAGCAGAGATGCAACATCGAGATGGACTCATGATTGAGGGGTGGACTTAGCAATGGACACTATTGCCCAGGTTATTCATGTGTGTGAACACTGCACACAGCCTCTCCTGCTCTGAAAGACTGTTACAAGAGATGGAGCCTGACATCATGGACCAGATGGACTCAGCAGCTTTATAGGGACTGGTCCATGCACTATGATAAGAGTGCACTTAGATCAGAGTGATGGTATATTGAAAATGTGGGATCTGAGCATGATGTGAATGGTATGGAATAAGGGGTGGATAATGTCCTGGATTTAGCAGTGGCAGTCATTTTTTCTCTTTCTTGGTAGCTGGTGCAGTGCTGTGTTTTGACTTTCGGGCTGGGAACAGAGCTGATAAGAATGATGTTTTGGTTTGGCCAAGGACTTTGTGAGCGTCATGCTCTGCCAGGGAGGAGGGGAAGCCGGGAGGAAGCAGAGACAGGACACCTGACCCAAACTGACCAAAGAGGTATTCCATACCACAGCACGTCATGCCCAGGAGGTAACTGGGAGTTACCCGGAAGGGCGGAGGGGACTGCAGGGTTGGAGGAGGTATCGGTTGGTGCTTGGTCGGGCTGGGGGGGTGAGTTCTCAGTCGGCTGGTGATGAGGTGTTGTATTCTCTTCCCTTGTTATTTCCTTTATCATTACTATTATTGGTGGTAGCAGTAGTGATTTGTGTTATACCTTAGTTACTAAACTGTTCTTATCTCAACCCGTGGGAGTTGCATTCTTTCTGATTCTCCTCTCCGTCCCTCCAGGAGTAGGGGGAGGGCAAGGGGGGGGGGGGAGTGAGTGCACAAGCTGTCTGGCTGTGGTTAAACCATGACAGTGCTACTAAGCAAGGACTGAAACATCGATGTGTTATCAGTATTGTTCTCAAACTAAAGCCACAACACAGCACTGCGTGAGCTACTAGGAAGAAAATTAACTATCCCAGCCAAAACCAGGAGACGTGGAAGGAATAGTGTGTTCTGTGTAAAGTTTTCAGTGGGACAGTGCGAAAAACTAGGTATTCTTAACTGAAAAACGTGTTTAACAATGTTTTCAGAAAGCATATATTATTTTAGTCAAGCTTCTAAGATTGAATTCAACCTGTGAATAACAGTTTAAGCATAATTATATATCTACTTACCACAGACTACAGTATTAACCACAAAGATATTCTCAGGCTGTTACAGACTAACAAAAAAAAAATTCATTCACTGTCAGTGGCACACATATGCAAGCACTCATTACATACTCATTACACACCTTTCTGCAACAGTGCCAAGTCTTGAAATTTTTTGGAAATGCTTCAGTGTTTTTGCTTCCGGATGATTCAGGCTCGTTCACGAACTGTAGGAGCTGTTAACACCAGGCTGATACAGTTCCAGTCTACATCAGTAGAACTGTGCAGCCTTCAGTAAGCTTGAAGCTTAAGTATGAAGCCTGGGAATAAGCACTCTCCTGCCCTGCTCAAGTTGGGTGAAGGATGTTTTTTCATGAGGAAGGAAACCCCTTTAGACTTGTTCGTTACCTCTGCAAATGGGTAATATATTGCCAGTTTCTCATAACTTCAGGGCTGTAGTTCTATTGCCCAAAAAAGTTTTATATTGTGGTGTTGATTCAACAGTGGAAAGGGAGTGCATGATATAGCAAGCAATATCCAGCTGAGTAACAATGCAGTTTGTCTTGCTGTGCTTTAGGAAGTTCAAGATAAAAGAAAAAGGCATCTGGAGGAAAGGGGACAGGTAGATGTACAAGAGGAGGAAAGACAGCTGAGGGGAAAGAAACATAGAACAAGGACACCCAGAGGGAGACTCTGATCCACGGAATTCTAGGCATCACACCAGTGTGAAATATCAAAGTAGACTTCCCTTTATACACTACTGCAGCAAGTCTCCCAGTATTCCTGGCTTTTAAGGTGGCACTGTCAGATTGGAAAAAATGTTAGGATGTATATGTAGATTTATGGTCAATTCTTTGAGCACATGTGAATGTATAAAAATCAATCTCTCTCTCCATACACAAGTATATATGTCTGTGTATGCATAACCAGTTTTCTTACAGCTTCTGCTGTAAGTATGAGAGGTGTCTAAGCAACTTGAAAGACATCTCTCTCTTCTCATTAACTCTAGCGAGGCTAGATGATGAGTTTTAATTAAATACCTAAACGTTTCGTACATGAAATTATCTGTGAGCATATAAACTGAGATCAGACTCCTAGGCAGACAAAGCTGTATATCAGTACATTCAGTCTAAGAAAAAAGAGGGTTCTGAATTTCTGCACAATAGCTAGGAATAATTGTTACGGACTAACAAATCTGTACTGGTGTAAGAAATAAACTAGAATTTAAAAGTAAAAGTTAGTTTTTCTATTCTTATGCTGTTATTGACAAGTAGATTTTTCTATTCTTTTTTTTTTCATTAAATTTACTTTTGTATTAAAAATGTAAAAGACCAGTTATAGTGTTTTCTAGAACTAATCACTGGAAACAAGATTAATTTCTGGTATAGTTTATAGCTAATTTTTTCCACTTATGTGTCTTGGTAATAAGGTTTTTTGTTTGTGGCTTGTTTTTCTTTTCTGAATATAATGGAGAAGTCTAAGTGCAACTCTTCCATAAAACACAAGGAGATGAACCTACAAAGAAATAATTGTATAATAGGAAGACGTATAGGCTATAGTTGAAACTGGACCACAATATTGCTATCACTTCTTCTATAGAATACATCTGATTTTGTGATGATGGTTGCATTAGAAATCAGTTGTCAACTGCTATAGATTTTGTAATGTGGATATGTATAATTCATAGTTAAAAAGAAAGAATAAAAAATGGAAACTGAGCAGAAAGAACAAGGTAAAATTTCGTGCTTGAACTGACCATTTCTACTGTCATCTTAGGGTAAAAAAAAAAAGAAAAAAGAAAAAAGAAAAAGTTATGGCTGATAGCAGGGATTCCACCATTCCACCTCCTGTTCTTTTTATCAACTCTATTTTAGATACCTTTGTATGGGAGTTCTAGAGAGAGCTGTGCCCTTTTCTGAGCACTGAGAGGGATGAAAGGAAGTGATAGGTTTTTACTCACTTAACACAGGCAACCTCAAAGAACATAATAGAAAAAAAAAGAGAAAACAAATAATGCACATGCTGCACATAAAGTGCCCTTCCAAAGGCATTGGAAAGACTGAAATTTCACAAAGATTTTTACTTAATGCTTACTAGATAATGCTATCCAGCTGTTGATATCATAATGCAGTAAGGAAGACTGTGTATTTCTGTCTAAGATTCACACATTTGCGTTAAACGTAAAGCGTTTTAATAGAGTTCTAAAAGTGTGATGTAAAATACTTTTTTATCAAAATCTGGCATAAGATAACACAGTTTGGCTGTAGCATGAGACTGAGCGCAATGCAGGTAATTCCATCTTCCAAAGTGTCTTAAGTGTCCGCACAGCACAGGTCTGCAACAGACAGCAGTGCCAGATTGGGTCCCTGGAGCAGAGCAGTGCTATACCTGCAGTAACTAGGATGGCCTCTTACAGCTCAGATTGAACATCAGAGACATGTTAGATTAAATCTGGAGCTGAAAACTTAAATCTTTATAACTAAAAAATACAATTTTTAACCTGAAAAATTAAAATTCTTGGTAAATTGAAGCATTTCATTCAAAGATATTTTAACACTGAACCAGAGTTTTGAGCCATCAAAATAATTCAGATATCGCAAACCTTCATTTTTTCATTTTGGCTTGCCTCTACTGCCCCACTGCATACCTATGGACACTTTATTATATAAAGCTACAAGAGTGAAAGAAAATAAGATGAAGCAAAACTAAATATGCAGTAAAAATAGGAGTGCATGATGGCTTAAAACACCTGTAATTCACTGGCAGTAGCTAGTCAGAAAAGCGAATGCCACACCCTCACAGAAGCAATGTTTTTTCTTTAGATTTTAGTATAATGTTTTTATGTTAATTTTTTTAATAGCTTGCCGTAAACTCATAAACTAAAATAAATGTGTTACATTAAAGCCACAGAGAGATCAAAACAAAATGGACGTTGTTTATATAACAACTTCAAGAAAATTGAGAATACGTGTTGAGTCAATGTATCAGAACAGGAAACAATTCTTTTATGTGTGCAGAGAGGCTTGAAAAATGTTTTGAGTTAAATGTCCAAGCATTTACAAAACAGCAAATGATTTTAGATATGTCTGAAGCTATTATTCTCAGTTCTGCCGCTCAAATTACCCCAGATCTTCTCTGTTCCATATATGAGTATCAGTGCCTTGTACGTTTATAGGGACAAAAATAACTACATTTCCTATTTTTTTTAAGTCGTCATTCTCTCCAGCCTCACTACTACCAGATGGGAGAAACTTAAACTCAGGGGAAATGGAGTAGAAGTTTCTAGAGAAACTTCAGCTGTCACCCATCATGGTTATTAGCCGGGTTTTCATTCACCTGGTTTTCATTCACCTGGTTACAAACTTTAAGACAAGTAGAAATCAGTTTTTTTGGATTCAAGTGAATACTTGTCTTTACACAAAAGGCTCACCATCAATGTCTATGAAATATCTCTATATCTTAGCTTTTTTGCAGGTTCAGAAACGTGGTCTAGAAGAGTAAACGTTGCATTCAGAGTTACAATGATTTAGGGAGAGGCTCACTGCTAGACTGTACAAATACTTATTTTACAAATGGGGATTCACTATATAACAGTACAGAAATGTGTCCGTAGCAATTTTTCTTGCATATACTTACCTTAAATAAGCAAATTGTTAAACAAGCAAATTGAGAAGAGCTTCCTAAAAACTTTAAAGCAAGATACAGAAGTGAGAATGCTTTTCATAAAAATAAGAAAAAATCACAGCTCATTTAAAGCTATTATTGCCTAGAGTTTTATTAGTATTCCACAATTAAAAAAATGATGGGAAGAGATATTATCCTATTAGTAATACCTTCAATACTGAGGCTTTAAACATACTAGTAATCTGACTAAAGAAAACCCATTGATCTAGTCACACCAGTAAACAATTAAAAAATAATGAATAAATAATTGTGACAAAAAGAAAAATAATAGGTCTTAGTTGAAAAAAAATAGAAATCAACATGTGGAAACAGGTTTTCTTTGTCATCTACTTAAGTGTTCCACAGCCAAATACGGATGATTAGTTTTACCTTTGCTTTCAATGGCAGACTTTTGAGCAAAGCATGTTTAAAGGTCCCAAAAGATTGGCTTTATCTATTGCCTGGCATTCATGTCTCTGATGTGAACTCTTTCTCAATACTGTGGGGTAGAAAGAGATACGGGAGCAAACTTGTGATGTGAAAGGGACCCACACACTTGAAGGGAGAACGTCCAGTTATCTCCCAGTTACTGAGTCTGACAGTTACTGATTCTAACAGTTTCTTTTTCCCTCATGTAACAAGACCTTCAGACACATAGAGAATCTCTTTTTAATAAGAATTCAAGTGTTACAAAACCTGCTATTTTCTTTAATCTTAATTTGTTTTTTAAACAGTTTGGAAATTCTTATGTTTCAGATAATGTATTTGGATTTTAACTTGTAGTAGTTTTGCATACACACATTCTGCCTGTTCGCTCTCACAACTCCAAGAAAGGATTCTGGCAAACTGTCTAGCTGCAGCAAATTTTTTACCATTGAGATAAGGGCTTTCACAACAAACCAATAAGTGCGAAAACTGCATGACTTCTGACAGACATGCTAAACCTGTAGATCTATTGATTGAAAGATTGTTCATTTATTTCCTGGAAAGGATGGAGATATCGAGAAAAGTATGGTGGAGTAAAAAGGCAACTTGCCCATCCTCATGACAGAGTGATTCAGAGAAAACCCTGGGAGAGGAATCTTGCAGAGATCCCTGTCTCCAGCACATCCATCTGTGCTTGTTTTTATTTACGGCTATTTCTGGGTTTTCACTATAGTGTAGTTTCTGAGCCTATTATTTTACCAATAGCAAGAGTCTTCAAATTTTCACAACATGTGGACCATATTTTCCTTAGTTGTGAACAATAACAACCCTAAGACAAATCTAGAAATTGCTTAGAGAAATAAAGCAGGTTAACCAAGCTCACATGCAACTGAGCTAGAAGTGGTTTGTCCTTATGGAACAAGTCAGTCATACTGATTCTGTTCATTGTTTAAGCTCTCACTCCCGTCTGCTCTATTTCCTTCTCTTTCCTCACTCCTCATATCCTGAATCTTTGCCATCTTAATCTCTGTTTCTCCCTTTGCTTTCTCAACATCTTTTATTTTTTCTCTTCGGCTGCACCAGTGGAATAAAGATACATTTTGTTTTCTCCTATTACTTCTGTCTTATCCCAAAGCTTCTGAGAAACAAACTATCTGAATAAATGGGAAAAAAAAAAAAAAAAAAAAGCCCTACTCACCATGTAGATCTCTGGATAAATATGCTTTAGAACACATTTTCTCTGAGTGTTTATTTAAAGGTATTTTAGCAGGCCATTAGGAAAACAAAGCCATCAAACCTTCATTTTCATTACTCTCTTAGTGATTTTACATCTTCAGGGTTTCAGTATGTTCAGACTAAAGGTAAGCACTATGGTAACTCTTAAGTACACAACTAAGTAACCCAAGGTAAATACACTAATGATTCTCTTGCAGTTAAAAATTAGCTTGTCCTGAGGAAAAATCAGAGCAGTAGTCTCTGTTGCTCTGAAGGAACTATCTCTCTTCACTGGTACCTAAGGGAGCCTTGTCAGATCAGCTGTTTAGACACCAGGTTCATGAAACTGGTTCTGCCCAAAGCATGGATTAGCTTATCAGGCCCTGGATCTGTAAATTGTGCATTGTATGAAAGCAGAAGTATGGAAACAGAGGGACACATGACATGTCCTTCCATCCTAAAGAAGGGTTATAATTTAAACTCATAGACTATTAAATGAGGTGAGCACAAAGCAGTACAGAGTTCTGTTTCAGGAAAATTCCTCAGTGATTTTGCCATGAATTTTTAAGAGGCTGATCATTGCAAAAGAATATTAAACTAAGCAGAAAAGATGTCATGCAAGCCCATTGCAAGAGATTACTAAGCAACAGACAGAGCACCGAAACAACTGCACTGATAGTGATGAAGAATTTCTTGATGCACCCTCAACCCAGCTGTGTAGTGCATCTAGAGCAGGTCTGCTGCATTTTCATCATTGCAACATCTTCAAGCTGGCTCTGCAAACTACTCTGCTCTCATGAGACCTCACTTGCAGCACTGTGTACAATTCTGGCATCCTCAACATAAGAAGGACAAGGAGCTGCTGAATCAAGTCCGGAGGAGGGCCACGAGGATTATCAGGGACTGGAGCACCTCCCATATGAAGACAGGCTGAGAAAGCTGAGTCTCCAGCTTGGAGAAGGCTTGAGTGAAGACCTGATAGCAGCCCTCCAATGTCTGAAGGCGGCCTACAAAGGTGCCAGAAAGGGACTTTTGATCAGGGACTGTAGAAGTAGGACAAGGGTGGTGAAGCACTGAAACAGGTCGCCCAAAGTGATAAGTGCTCCATCCCTGGCAGTGTTCAAGGCCAGGCTGGACAGAGCCTTGTGCACTATAGTCTAGTGTGTGAGGTATCCCTGCCCATGGCAGGGGGGTTGGAACTAGATGATCTTAAGGTGGTTTCCAACCCTAACCATTCTATGATTCTGTGATTCTAAATTCTACCTCTTGATTGCAATAGGTACTGTTATTTTAGTGAGATCACAAGGCCGGAGGAATAAGGATCATGACAGCTCCTCTGGACTTTGTAAGACAAGTTATATATTAATTATTTACAGTTGTATACATTTTACCTCTTTCATTATTAAGCTCCAGGCATTATAACTCTTCACAGAATCCCACAGAATCACAGAATCCCAAGGGTATGAAGAGACCTCAAAAGATCATCTAGTCCAACCCCCCTGCAAGAGCAGGGTAACCTAGAGTACATCACACAGGAACTTGTCCAGGTGGGCCTTGAATATCTCCAATGTAGGAGACTCCACAACCTCCCTGGGCAATCTGTTCCAGTGCTCTGTCACTCTCACAGTAAAGAAGTTTTTCGTGATGTTCACATGGAACCTCCTATGCTCCAGTTTACACCCATTGCCCCTTGTCCTATCACTGTGTATCACTGAAAAAAGCCTAGCTCCATCATCCTGACACTCACCCTTTACATATTTGTAAACATTGATGAGGTTACCCCTCAGTCTCCTCCAAGCTAAAGAGACCCAGCTCCTTCAGCCTCTTCTCTAAGGGAGGTGTTCCTCTCTTATCATCTTTGTGGCTCTGTGCTGACTTTTTCAAGCAGTTCCCTGTCTTTCTTGAACTGGGGGCCCAGAACTGGATGCAATATTCCAGATGTGGCCTAACCAAGGCAGAGTGGAGGGGGAGGAGAACCTCTCTTGACCTACTAACCACACCCTTTCTAATACACCCTAGGATGCCATTGGCCTTCTTGGCCACAAGGGCACATTGTTGGCTCATGGTCATCCTGTTATCCACCAGGACCCCCAGGTCCCTTTCCCCTTCACTGCTGTCTAGCAGGTCGTTCCCCAGCCTGTACTGGTGCTTGGGGCTGTTCTTCCCCAGATGCATGACTCTACACTTGCCCTTGTTGAATTTCATCAAATTTCTCTCTGCCCAACTCTCCAGCCTGTCCAGGTCTCTCTGAATGGCAGCACAGCCTTCTCGTGTGTCAGCCACTCCTCCCAGTTTAGTATCATCAGCAAACTTGCTGAAGGTACACTCAGTTCCTTCATCCAAGTCGCTGATGAAAATATTAAACAGGACTGGTCCCAGCACCGACCCCAAGGTACTCCACTAGTCACAGACCTCCAGCTAGATTCTGCCCCATTGACCACAACTCTCTGCCTTCTTCCTCTCAACCAGTTCTTGATCCACCTCACTACCTGATCGTCAAGCCCACACTTCCTTAGCTTATCTATGAGGATGCTGTGGGAGACAGTATCAAATGCCTTACTGAAATCAAGAAAAACCACATCTACCGCTCTACCATCATCCATGCACTTAGTTACTTCCACATAGAAGGCCATAAGGTTGGTCAAACATGACTTTCCCTTGGTAAAACCATGTTGGCTGCTCTTAATGACCCCCTCATCTTTCATATGTCTAGAGATGGTGTCAAGAATAAGGTGTTCCATCACCTTTCCAGGGTGTAATTTCCGGTCTGTAATTACCCGGGTCCTCCTTTTTGCCCTTCTTATAGACTGGCATGACATTTGCCATCCTCCAATCCTCAGGCACCTCTCTTGTTTCCCACGACTTACCAAAGATGATGGAGAGTGGCCTAGCAATGACCTCTGCCAGCTTCCTCAGCACCCATGGGTGTATTCCGTCCGGACCCATTGATTTATAGATGTCCAGATTGCTTAACTGATCCCTAACCCAATCCTCATCTACCAAAGCAAACTCCTTCTTTATCTTGACTTCTTCTGGGGCTACAGGAATCTTGGGCCTCCGGGGGGAGTCTGCAGGAGTAAAGACAGAGGCAAAGAAGGCATTCAGCACCTCTGCCTTCTTTATATCCTCTGTCTCCACGGCACCCACCTCGTTCAGCAGTGGGCCTATATTGCCTCTTGTGTTAGTTTTATCCACTGTGTATTTGAGAAAGCCCTTCCTATTGTCCTTAACCTGACTTGGAAGATTAAGTTCCAAGGAGACCTTAGCTGTCCTGATTGCCTCCCTACATCCTCTAACAACTGTCCTATATTCCTCCCAAGTGGCCAGCCCCTCTTTCCATAATCCATAGATTCTGTTTTTCCACATGAGTTTGCCCAGCAGTTCCTTGTTTAACCATGCTGGTCTCCTGGATCCCTTACTTGATTACCTACCCACTGGGACACTGATCCTGAGCTTGAAAGAAGTGGTCCTTAAATGCTGACCAACTAGCTTGAGCCCCTTTACCACCTAATACCCTTTCCCATGAAACTTCCCTTAGGAATTGATTGAAGAGGCCAAAGTTGGCCCTTCGGAAATCCAGAATTGTGGCCTTGCTAGGTATTCGATTCCTCCCACACAGGATCCTAAACTCCACCATCTCATGGTGACTGCAGCCAAGGATGCCATTGACCACCACCACTTCAACCAGACGCTCCTTGTTGGTGAGTACTAGATCCAGCCGCACTCCTCTCCTAGTTGGTTTGTCCACCATTTGCATTAAGAAGTTATCATCAATGCACTGGAGGAACCTCCTAGACTGTGAATGATTGGCTGTGTAAGTCTTCCAGCAAATATCGGGGTAGTTAAAATCCCCCATGAGGACCAAGGCATGTAGTCGTGAGGCTGCTTTCAGCTGCCTGTAGAAAGCTTCATCAACTCCTTCGTCCTGATCAGGAGGTCTATAATAGACCCCCACAACTGTATCACCTGTACCAGCCAGTCCCTTAATTCGTACCCACAGACTTTCCACTTGCTCCTCATCTGCCCCTGGACAGAACTCAATACATTCTAGTCGCTCTCTCACATAAGGAGCAACCCCACGACCTCGCTTTGCTGACCTATCTTTCCTAAAAAGGACACAGCCATCCATGACCACATTCCAGTCATGTGAGCTGTCCCACCATGTTTCTGTAATTGCCACCAGACCATAACCTTTAGACCGCACACAGACTTCTAACTCCTCCTGTTTATTCCCCATGCTGCGTGCACTGGTGTACAAGCATTTAAGGGAGCGAGCAGAGCATGCTAGTGGCACCCTTGGGAGGTGGGAGGCCTTCTGGTCTTCATTAATACTAGAACAATGCCTCACTAGTTCAAACCCAGCTACAATCCCCTCGCACTTTGAGTCTAACCTAAAGCTCTGTGAGTGAGCTCTGCTAACTCTCGCCCTGATACCCTTTTTCCCCTGCGGGACAGGGTCTGAACAACTATCCTTTCCCTCAAATGAAGCAATAGATCGAGAGTCCTCCCTAGTTCACTATCCTTCAAGCCCTAGCATGTTTCTCTTGGGCTTGTCCCCAGCAGGCCCAGTTATCTCCCCTTCCCCCTTCATATCTAGTTTAAAGCTCTGTCAATGAGCCCTCCTAACTCCTGCCCCAAAAACCTTTTCCCCCTCTGGGACAGACGTATCTCACCTGCCACCAGCAAACCAGGTGTCTGATATAGCATCCCATGATTGAAAAAGCCAAAACCCTGCTTTGGCACCAGTCAAGTAGCCATATATTAATCTGCAGACTCCTCCTATTTATCTCTTCACCCTTGCTTGTAACAGGTATGGAGGCAAACACCACTTACGCTTCAGACCCTCTAACTAGCCGTCCCAGGGCCTTGAAGTCTCTTCATTGCCCTTGCCCTCCTTGTAATAACTTCATCACTGCCAACCTGAAAAACCAGCAGTGGATAGTAGTCAGAGGGCTGCACCAGATCAGAGAGTTTCCTTTTAACATCTCTAATCTGAGCCCCAGGTAGGCAGCAGACTTCCCTGTGGGATGGATCTGGTCGACAAATGGGCCCTTCTGTTCCCCTCAGAAGGGAGTTACCCACCACGATTACTCTTATTTTCTTCTTGGTTGAAGAAGTTCTAAGGCATGAGGGTGGGTGGCAAGCCCTAGGTGACTCACTAGATAGATCTACCCCTCCATCTCCATTTACCTGACCCTGTAGTTCCAAGACCTCATATCTGTTATTCAAGGGCAACTGGGAGGGAGGAAGGGTCAAATCATCTGTGGCATGTTGAAGACTTACCTAAAGGACATCAGGAAAGTGGCTGCCACCTATTATTGTTATTTCCCAAATTTTATAGACTTTAAGTATCAGCCTTTGTATTGTAAAACCACATTCTTCTTTCTTCTTTTAATATGTTTTTCATTTCCAATTTCTTTTACCATAAAAATGTATTTTGCATTACACACCTTCCACCTTTATGGATCAATTAGGTTGTATCTCTTCTGTGTTCTCAAACAAGTGCCAGTGAAGTAATTTCCAGGAGAACACAGTAGTTAAGAGTGCTTGATGTTTTCCCTAAATGTAGCTAAGAAGATAAAGATGCAGAGGACTTTAACAGAGATGAAGCTGGTTTAAAACTGATCTGACTACAGTGAAGTATTTTGAAGATAATGAAGGGAGAAAACTGGTTTTAGAAATTATTGATTATCCCTGTGATGAATTAAGCAAATAGCATAAAAAAAATAAGAAGACTTCCTGTACTGCAAAATAAATCAAGTAATCGGGAAAATCCCATGGCTGAAATGAAGATGATAAATTATCAGAAAGTGATTTCAGTCTACTTCAATATCCATGTAGACCAGCAGAAAAGAGGCCCCACCTTGGCCCGTATTTGCACTTGAGCTGTAAGAGTTGGCCCATTTAATACAATGAGTTAGAGCTGGGTGGAATTTGTCAGTGAATTTTCAGAAAGCTCTGTATTGCCAAAATTGTAGTTCCATTCCAATGGTTATTTAATTATCCATACAAAAAAGGAACAAGCTAGTATAAATGAACAGAAGCTAGTGACCCCAAAATAGCTAAGAAAGATCTGGCTTTTTCACAAGGTTGTGGAAAAAAAACAGTTTTAACTTTGATTTCTCAAATTGTATAAAAGCCCAGATACTTTTTTTATTAGACATTTTATGACGAATCTTTATTTCACCCTAAAATCTAGCCTGCACTGCAAGAGTTTCATGGATTGACATTTCCTAATGAAAGCCTTTTTCCCTGTAAAACTCCTAGTATATTTTTCTCCAGAGCATTAAGCAAGAGCATGTGACTTGCAGCATCAAGGACTATTCATAAAGAATACATCAGTTGTTTGTGGAATATCTCAGCATTTACAGCACTGACTTGGGTGTCAGATTCCTACTCTATATATTATCAGCATTGAGTTTCTCAGAAAAGCTCTTAAGAAGTATTTATGTGCCTGACTCCTAAATCCAGCCTTTCTAGGTCCATTTACTTTACTGCTCAGAGCTTCTCAGGGCAACTTCAAGATCAAAATAGCCTCATGGTTTTACTGTCAGTGCCAGAATGCCCTGCGGGCTGGTTTGAGCTAATACCCTGTGCAAGGTCTCACTTTGCTGCTACCCCTGAGAGTATGTCCCCTGACACCAAATTCCTCTGTATTTAACAGTGATTGACAGTACTTCCCGGACCTTCAGAAATTATGTCATAATAAATGTTTTAAACTCATTCATTCCTTATTGGGTACTAATGGTCTATACCTCTCATACTCATCAGGTGGGTTTATCTCTAACATAGGAAAGAGAAGAACCAGTGTAAAGGGCTTGTTTAAGAGGAGCTTCAGAGGGTTGTGGTGGTAAACACAGCGTGAGAGCTTTCACAGGGAGGGCAGGTAATAAGGCTGGATTTGTCAGGAGCTGTAGCAGCTGTTGCAGCTCTGGGTCTTTGAAGGTTTGTGTCAGGTGGATTGTCCTCTATTTTGGGGGTATTGTAAGACTGCTCAGGGGAAAATGTAGCCTGGAATGATTATGCCTAATGCTAAGCCAGAAAAATCCTCTCTTCGTTCCACTGCACTGGAGTATCCTTAGGGGCTGCATTAAGAACTGACTGTGCCTGGGTAATTTATAGATGTAGTTTGGTGTGACCTTAATACCAACAGAGAACTAGAATATGCAATCTAATTTCATTTTGAATCTTGTACAGACTTCACTGTAGACAAAGAAGTGTATCATTTAGCTGGCAAATGAAGCCTAAACCTGTGGAAAATCAAGTCAGTGAATTTCTTAATGACATTTTCTGCTTCCCCAGTGACCTTTATGTGATGGTCTAAAAGCACTTTACAAAAACATACATTTGTTACAACCAAAACTATTTGGAAAATTATCTTATTTTGTTTCTTTCCCTGTGGAAACTGTTGTCTTCTCTCAGAAAAATTAAAAACTGAAAAAACTCCTGTCTGTAAACTTTTCACTTGAAGCAAAAACTCTGTTCAAACTCTGTAGATTTTGGTAAGACTAATATCTGTAACCCATCGTTCTCCAGTTCTTTTGTGTGAACTGTGCTTGGTGTTAAAACTGTATCTTCTGTTGTGCTCCAAGTTCCCCGCTTTCTCAGAATGCAGCCCAGGAGACTCTTGGGCATATCTGACTATGCTGCATAAGAACGGAAGTCATAAACCAGGTGTAGAGCCATTATTTCATACTCAGAACCGTTTTTCAATTTCTCATAACCACAACTTCCAGATAGTTATGTAAGTTATTAGAAAAATTCCTTGTAATTTTGTATTTGGAGACCAGTGGTGGTTGTCAAGAAGATTATAGTGACTCACCCTAAATACCTCCAGAGCACCTGTAAAACACCCTTCAGAAAAATAAGATAGTTTTATAAAATACACTATGTACGTTTCTCTGTTGAGGATTATAGAACCTCATCCTCTGGCTCTGTGAGAATGAGGTGCAATGACTGTCACAAGGTACCATTTCATGTGACCAAGGTCTGCCAGCCCGCTTTCTCACTTCTGCTTGTTGAAGTTGGAAGCTTGGAGCATTGACCACCTGTCTAGGTAACTTGTTCAAGTATTTCACAAACCTCTCAGTAAAGGATGTTTCCTAAAGTCCAATCTAAACTTCCTCTGGTGTAACTTTAAATCATTCTCTTCCACCCTATCACTGGATACCAGGGAGAAGAGATCAGCACTTCCCTCTCCACTTCTCCTTAGGAAACTGTAGAGAGCAATGAGGTCACCCCTCATTTTCTCCAAATTAGACAAGCTCAACGTTCTCAGCCACATCTTACAGGACAGTCCTTCCAGCCCTTTCACCAGCTCTGTTGCTCTTCTCTGGACACATTCAAGGACCTTTATAACCTTCCTAAATTGTGGACCCCAGAACTGCACAGAGTACTCAAATTGTGTGCCGTGTCATTGCTAGAATCATCCAACCCATAAACCAGCCTCTGAAAAGAAAACTTGAAGAAGTCAGCACAAAAGTTATTCAAAGACCACAAAAAGAGGCTGATACAACATATCAAAATAATGAGGATAACTGAAGAAATAACACAGTTGAAAACACAGCAATCTGCTAAGAACAGTAAAGATGAGAAATGAAGGAAAGATTGAAGAAGAGGTTGAGATAAATAACAAAGTTTTCTTTTTTTCAAGAACATATTGAGGAAGAGGTCATTGGAAGAGACAGTGGAAATTCTAAGAGCCAGCCTGGGTAATTTACTGACTACAGAGACAGACAACTAAAGCACAATCAAATGAATTCTTTGCCTCTGTGTTCACACAGAAGGTCTGGGGACAGATGTCAGAAACAGACATAAATTTCCCAGGAGAGCAAGAAAAAATATCGAAGGAGGTAAGATTCAGCCAGAACAGGTGATCAAGGAATTAGAACATCTGAAGCTTAACAGAACTCCAAGACCTGAAAGTATCCCCTTGAGGTTTCTAAAAAGAGTTGCAAACTGGGATGGGAGAAACACTTCCAGATGGAGCTGAAACCTTTATGAAAACAAGGACAACATGACTAGACTATATGAATAAATACAATTTGGACTAAATAAGGACAAAACCTGCTTCATTCTGCTCCAATGAGTGTGGAAACTGCAATCACAGCTGAGTCAGCATGGCAATCCCACAGCATCAGCTCTGTGAAACTACTATGGAGGGGAATTTACCTACTCAGTCTACAAAAATATCTTTTGGTGTAGGGGTTAGGATTTTCTGCTTCTTCTTTTTTTTTTTTTTTTTTTTTTAGGAAGAATCATACTTTCTCAGTCATTAAGTCTTACTGAGTGTAGGATTCATCTGACCAAGGGTAGATTTTTGTACCTGGGCAAGTTTCTTACTTCTCAGTGACCCTTCTGTTCAAACATGAAGGTAGAGAGAGTTAATCAGGTTGTGCTTTAGGTATATCTGTCTTTTCAATCAGTAAATTGCATCTTAGCTTACTGCTGTGTCTGACTGCACAGCACTTTCAGGGCTTGAGTCCAGTCAGCCTGAAGCAGACAGCTAAAATTGGCCAGTTAAAGCACACCCGAAGAGTGGGCCTATTTTCTCTGTCACTGACGAAATCTGCAGATAGTAGACCACATGTATATATTCACATTTAGGTATCTGAAAGTGGGTAAGCTGATTCCTACTGCAAATATTTCGAAGCTTAAAGTGCTTCAAGACCAAAAGTTAATTCAGGCAAAAGCTATTCCTTTATTCTTCAAGCTTGTTGGTAATGGTGCCTCAATCTATTCTATCTCAGCTGTGAAAATGGTCAGAGATTTCATACTTAGAATTAATGATAACATGTAAGAAAGAATTTTCCTTGGGAAGTAACTTCTTACCACAGATCAGAACTGTTAGAAGGGGAATCAGTGACTATGTCTATCCCAGCCATCTGGTGCTTGTCATTATTATCTGTGGTACTAACTTTTAGAACATTCTCTGCCATGAGTTTGGTTGTCTCAATCTAACACTTTTCCCAAACAACTCACAATTGATTTTCTTGCAATGTCTATGAATGCATCTGAACTCATTTTATGAGTACAGACAGCCAGAAGATCAAAGCTGAAACTACATTATGGAAAATCACACTTAAACAATGATAATACTATTTAACTTGCATGGAGGCATAAGTGAAGACTATGGTTGATTCTCACTTTATCTGAACCAGCAAGAGCAGTGCAACAATGAGAACATACTTTTCTATTATGCAACACAAGCTGGCATCAGCTGTGCTTGCAAACTCCAAGAGTCACTGTTATTGGGTCACTCCAAAGGGCATATTCAATAACAAGAATAAAAGCCAAATCCAGATTATAGAGGACAAAGTTGAGAGAGTGAAGACAGAGCAGTTGGAGTTGGCAGCCATTGTCTCTTCCCCGCCTCCCCCCTGCAGTTTTCTTTATTTTCTGTGCTATGTATTCACCCTGATGCCTCTTCATTGCAGCCACTCTATAAAGGCTCTCCATTGTCTATCTTCTGTATGGGAGTGGAAAAGGATTTCCACCCTCCATGCCTCACACTGCATCCCTTCTGTATGTGCCTTGAAGAAAGATCAGTGTACCAAAGAATCTGCATAACCATGTCCTCTTTCACAGTATGTTAGGGAGGTAAGGCAAATTTTCCATGTCTCAGAGGAGTAGCCCAGGTGCAGTGCATCACAAGTATGGAAACAACTACAGGTTGTGTATGTATTTTTTATGTACACACACAATAAATTATGCAAATTAAATTTTACCTGGTGGGCCATCAAAAGGAAGAGAAGAAACTTCAGAAACAAACCAACCCCTCCCAATCATACTTTTCATAAAATCAGATGCTCCTATTCTCTATTATTTCAAAATGTTAAGTGAGCAAAAGTGCAATTTTTAATTCTGTGGAAGTTGTTCCCTTTCTTTTCCATCTGTTAAACTTTTTCTCTGGTCAATACACAACTAGAAGAGAAAGTGAACAGCTATATAGAAAAAACTATTGTCCTTCCTCAGTACCATTTTTCAAAAATACAGATAAAGATTTCACTCCATGTTGTCACAAAAAATACTATAAAAATCTCAGAAGCAGGATATTTATATTGATAGGAAAAGTACTAGAGCCATGAAGTGCATCTCCATACAATCTTGAAAGCACCATTTCCCTGTGTTTGTTAGCATTTACCTACAAACAAAAAAAAAAGAGTTTTGCTGAACTGGCTTCAAATAGAAACTAAAAGGTAAATACTTATCCTAAGAATAGTCAGGTTTGTAAAGAAGTAAAATTATGCAATAAATGAGTGTTTAAAATACTCAGATTCCTTCATGATCATTGTTTAAGTGCTTGCAGTGTCAATTCATCCATCATGCCTCTCAAGTATAGCTGTTTCATGTAGCATGGGGCTACAGGACTATGACGTGAAATCCTAACAGCAATGCTTCTCTGTATGAACACTGGGGACACAAAGGGGTTTTTCATAAGTGGAAAACTTTCATTCAGCTAAAATTTGCCATCCTACCCATCTTCTCTTATAGACTGGATGTTACTTCCTGTTGAAATGTTGAAATAAATGTTTCCTGTTAGAAGCCAGCCTTCATTGTCTGCATATGTGGGCAAGTTTTATGGATTCTACAACTGCAGACAGTTTTAAAAAAATACAGTTGAAATCCTCTGCTCTCATTGTTTTCCCTCCATCTCTCCATATGAAGCAAAAGTAATTCAAGTGAAATCTCATCTTCACCAAAATCAATAACAAAAGTCCTTTTTGACATCATAGGGAGATGGTTTTGTCCTTTGACAATACAAAACTGCCTGAAAATCACTTGACATATCTACCATTCATCTCTCTTCTTTATATAACAATAGATACTAATAAACATATCTTAACATTGATTTAGAGAATGATTTCATGACAACTATTGCAAGCTTTATTTGGTAGCAGTAAAATGTTGATCTTTTTCCAACTGTTGTAGCAATTCAGTTTTTTGGGTACCGGACATCAAAGAGGAAATGTTTCTGGTAAATGTAATAAATAAAGGTAATGGCGCAGAGCTGTGAGAGGGTCCTAACATTAGTCTTGAAGAATGTACACCAGCAAAAAACACTTGAAAAAAAATAATCAATAAAAAGGTGTCGCATTTCTTCAGACATCTAAGTGAGCAATACTTTTGAGAGAAAGTACATAATTTGGAAAAGTTACTCACAGTCCTGCTTCTCTTTCAAGTGGGGGAATAAAATAATATACCTTGTTTTACAGCAGATTTTTCAGAATCCAAAGGCCTTTTCCTGTTTTCTGCTGCTTGCAGAGTAATTTTTAAGCACTTACAACAAATACTTGATGGATTTTGTAGGCAGAATCTGTCATCAGTTCATGTATATTTAGTAAAGTACATTGGTGATAGCAAAATCTGCATAAATTATTACAACTGAATTTGCTGCTCTCTGCTAGTCAATCTACTTTCTCTTGCTTCACAATATTAATTTGGGTTTTTTTTCTGGCTTTAATTGTTACAATAATGCGAGAAGTTTATACAGCAAGTTAGCCCAGCGTAATAACCAATTTTATTTGTTTCTTTTATCATTTTCATTGTAATCGATTTTTCTTTTTCTCCAAAAATTACACATATTTGTTAAAACATTAATTCTTATAATGATACTGGGACTGATGTTACACCACTGGGCGATCAGGTGAAGTGAGACAGCTCATGCTGAATATTGGCTTCAGTGGGAAAATACCATGTAAATAATTTTACAAAAGCAAGTTCAGAAACTCTCAATTTTAAATCTTTACCAAGTTCTGGAAAAAAAAAATAATTAAAAGGGATGTAGGCATCTGATTTCCTAAGACATCAGATGGAATGGAAAAATTATTAGTGCTGAACTACTTTAAGTCTTTCTGCAGCTTTTAAGAAAATCAGTGAACAAGTGGACCATAAAAAGCCAGAAATAAATAATTTCATGATCCTTTATCTCCCAGTTCATTTATTTTATTAGTTCAAACTTCTGATTTTCTTCCCTTTTCTTTCATAATTTATCTGAGAACCTTAAGACTATCTTACTTCAAACTTTAATTTATCAGAGATCCTACCAACTAGGTTCCTATAGGATATGAGAGTATACAATCCTTGCAGTATTTTTTTCTTCACAGCACTGTTATGGAAGATACACTTCACACATGAGTAACTAAAGCATTGAGAAACTAATGAATAGACCAAAATATAATTCAGGCATCTAACTTTGAATATACATGCAATTTAGAAATCAAAATCCCCAAATTGTTATCCTTAAGACTCCCATTCAGCATATCTTAGGAATTCCCAAATTTCAATGATCCTTTATTTTGTGACCTTAAAAAAAGTCTTCCTAGGTAACTGCAGGCTCCTAATCTCTTTGAGCAACACAGCAGCTAGCCATTAAATAAAGCTACTTAGAGACATATGCCATTCATTCCTTTGCTTAATTCCCAGGGAAATTTGTTCTTACAGACAAGACACACTGAGAGCATGCCAAATGTGCACATTAAAATTCTAGCACAGAGGACAGAACTTGAAACCAAGCATAGCTGAAAGACCAAAAGATTAATTTAAACATGGGGAATTTGTTTGCCTTAAATTTTTGATATCTAATTCCTGAAGAGGTATCCAAACCCTACCGGCTGTAGTCATGGAGCGTAATCTTTCTGGAATCTTGTTTGTCTAATATAGTTACACAGGAAAATAATAGATGAAGAAGATTTGTCATCCCTCTTGTTACAAAGACCTGATCAGTTACATGGTTCTGAGGAGATGTCTGTCTCTTTTGGGGATGCTCAGCCCAGGTTGCTCTTCTGCACGCAGATACTTACAACTTCCTTTCAGAAAGGGTTCTGAATCTTGAATCCCAGTGACACACCACACATCTCACAGATCAAAAGAGAGGTTCTTTAAGTGTCTCCCAGGGTGTACTTAATTCATCCTGCTCCATAGGAAGCTGGCTGTTATGTCTTTCATTGTTACAAACCTAAGCATTTAAACGTTACAGCACGTTTATGGGCGAAAATGAATTAATGCTATACTTAATGTTTGGAGCTCTGTAGGTGAGGAACACAGATATGGTTGGGCTTGAGGTAGGGTTTTTGGTTTGTGTTTTTTTCCCAGAGCTTGCTGTCAGGTCTTCTTTTCTGACTTCATTCGTTTGTCTAGTTAAGGATTAAATCAACAAAAATTATGAATTGTTCAGTTAGGCTTATGAATTTTAAAAACCGATATTTGCCAAGCCTTTTGTTAGTAAGATCAAGGTGAATCTCAGTATATTTCCAATTGAATTTTTAAACTGCAGCTTTAATTAGCTCACAATAATTTTTATTACTATGAAGGAATATGCCATAAGGTACAAATGAAGGGGTAGCTACTGGATAGTGTAAGATCAGAGATATAAATGGGATTTCAGAGGGCTTTTTATTCAGTGAGGTAACATCTATGTATTATTTTCTTTTTTTTTTTTCTTTTCTCTCTCTCTTACATGATCCTAAAACCTCACATACTACAATAATTCTCGCTTTGCAATTACCCTTTTAGAAGGTGAGCTTTCAGTGCTTGGAAAAGTTCATTTTTTTTTCTACTATTATTAATTTACAGTTACATAGGAAATAATAATGTTTCTTAGATTTTTTTTTTTTACATATTTTACACACTTCTACAGTCATTCTGGGTTCATAAGGATGCACACTTATACCTCATAAAACCTGAGTCAGTGTTAAAGTATGTGCCCACTTTTTCTTGGATGAATTTCGCAGTTTTGCTGCTGGCTTCCAAAAGAAAAGAGGTTGAGACCTAGCTGCAGATAAAAAAGATCATTCTTTAGCCAGTACATCTCAACCAGGCCATAATAACCTGTTGGGGTGGGAAAAGTAGAAGCCAAAAGCTGTTGATTTCCCTAGAGCCAATCAAAATGGTAAATGCAGTGGTGGAAGATCACAGCTGACTGGGTTTAGTCCTCTCATCACTAGCTGCAGATGGCATGTAATTTAGGGATGCCCATTTGGTAAAATTTACCAGTTTCTCTTGAGATCACACATATGGGTTTGCATTTAAAAAACAATTGTACCAGGAATAGCATTTTAAACAACAGATGTAAGTATTGACAGTGAAAGGATGCCCAAAAAGCAGAATATATCCACACCAGAGAATGGAAGGAACTTTTGCTATGCTTACAGCAATCCATGTGACATTTTAACTTCTAAAGAAGGGACAGGAAAACAAAACAAAACAAAACAAAACAAAACAAACCAGCCAAGCCATAAAACTCAATGAATACCACACTTGCCAAACTTCCTAAATTAGATATGAACTTCTGTCTTTACAGTTTATGGATTTCAAGCATTTAAAATCTTTTGGGGTGTTTTTTTCAACTTCATATTTCAAAGCAACAACCTCAGATCCCCACATAGCAAAGAACTGTCTTTAAAAGAATTATGAGTTGGGCTGATATCTTTGCTTGCTTTGAAATCTAGATTTAGCTAATGGGAAACACACAACCAGATCATTTGATTTAATCCATCCTTAATTCAGAGCAGATTATTATTTATTTTTGGTAATGTTTAGACTTTGACCAAATGACTGGCATAGATTTTTCAGCCAAATGCATTAATAAAATAAACAAATAATTACTTAATTCTGAAAAGTCGTCATATAAATAAAACAGCTGACAGGGTAAATCATAGTGCTGAACTAAGACAGTTAAAGGAACAGTTATGCTGACAGTAAAAATCCATGAAAAAGAAGCTCAATGTATATAACACAGCACCTAAATAACTTTCACAAATAATTTCCATTTTTCTGTTCAAGTGTAGTTATGGGCATTTCTTGAGAGGAAGCCATCTCTTCAACAATGTAGGCTGTTAAGTCTCTAAACTCTAACATTACGTATAGGAAGATAATGTAGCTAAGAGGCTGGATTTGAACCCTTACCTTTGTCCTGGATTTGGCTAGTATAGGGTTAATTTTCTTCCTAGTATTTGGTACAGTGCTGTGTTGTGGCTTTAGTCTGAGAAGAATGCTGATAACACACTTGTGTTCCAGTTGTTGCTAAGTAGCACTTACTCTGACCAAGGAGGACTTCTCAGTCTTTCATGCTCTGCCAGGGAGGAGGGGCACAAGAAGCCAGAAGGAAGCAAAGACAGGACACCTGACCCAAACTAGCTAAAAGTGTATTCCATACCACAGCACTTCATGCCCAGTTTATAAACTGGGGGCAGTCACCCAGAAGGGACTGATCAACTGCTCACTGCTAGAGTTGGGCTGGGTATCAGTCAGCAGGTGGTGAGCAAGCGTACTGTGCATCACTTGTGGTTTTCTCAATTTTTTTTTTGTTGTTCCCTGTTACTAATATTGTTATTGTTGGTATTTTTTCTATTATCATTATATTTTACTTAATTTCAATTATTAAACTGTTCTTGACATAATTTCAATTTTCCTTCCCATCCAACCCGGTTACATTTTACAGTAGCTAGTTTTTCAATGGACACAACTGTGTGTTACCTTTTCCTCAGTCTCCTGATTTAAACTTGTAACATCAGCTACAAGAAGACATCTAAATTATGACATTAGTAGGTAATATTCTGGGGTTTATGTTCAGAAGTTGTATAGCTTAAAAAAATAGGATTTGGTCTGCTTTTATTTGTGAGGAGGAAAGATGAGTGAGTGCTCTGCTACAGATTCAGTGAATGTGAAATTAGTTCTAAAAAAATAAGACAAACTGATCACAATGGCAAAATATTTAAATGCTATTTTGAAAAGAAGAACCAACAATAAGGAATTCAATATTATATAATATGGAGGCAAAATGGTGTCATCCACTTCTGATACATTCTTACATACATTTTTACATTAAGCTACTATATTAACAAACTGCTAACAACTTTTGAGTGTGATACAAGTTCAGAAGCAACATGTAAGTAATTGTCACAAGCCCAGGCAGAACAAGTGTCTCTTATGTGGTTAAAAAGAAGTGTATAGGAATCAAAGAACATCGAGAAACTTTTTTGTTGTTGTTGTTGTTGGAAAAGAGCAAAAAGAAGCATTAGCAGAGATTATGGCTCAGGTCTAGAAAAACATATGAGCATCTTAATTTCATACGAAACTGATTCTGGGGACCATTACAGATACTACTAATCTCTACAATCAAGGTAAAAAAGCAAATGTTCTGAGAAAACAATAAAATTAATTTATCCTTTGGTTGCAGTTAGCTTCTTAGCTTCTTCTGTTGACCTTAATTCTCTAAATACAATTATCTTACGTTGTTCTTTTTTTCTATTTTTTTTTCTTTTCTTTCCTAGACATAGTTAGCCAGATTGTCAGCTTGCAGGAGCTAGGGGAGACAACCCAACCAATCTTCAGAGTCTGAGGCTGGGTCTCTTAACATTAAGTGACTTTCAGACTGAAATAAAACTGTTTAAGTCTATTAATGTCAGGGATAAGAATATAGTAGTCACACACATAACAGTCAGTTTAAACTGCTCATAAATATAGAGTGCAGGTTTGAATTTTGACATTTAAGAAAATTTAACAAATTCTATAACTTTGTAATATAGGTACCTTCATAATAGTTTGCCTATACTATGAGAACTTTTAATAAGCTGCTTATGATCTTTTGGAAAATATATATAAAAAAAATTAAGTGCCAGTGAACTTTTGAACCTTTGTTAATGAAGAATGATACAATCAAAGAAAACAAATTTATGGTCTTGAAGGCACCAAGCAGTCTGTGACTCCCTCATAGGTCACATCAAAAAGGGCATACCACAGATAAGAAGGAAGGATTCCTAACCTTTAGAGTCTTGCCTAAAAATGACTTTGAAAACCTGTTAGAAATGTATTCAGTTATGTCTTCAAATACATAATTTCCATGTCAGAAAGGGTGATAGTTTGCAAAGTAATATTGTAGGGAGACCTTGCAGGATAACTGAAGAAGCTGAAGGAAAAGGAAACAGAAGAAAAATGAAAGCATCTGTAAACTTCCCTCACAGCATCAAG
The DNA here is from genome assembly GCF_033783945.1 of Neopsephotus bourkii. Classification (NCBI taxonomy): domain Eukaryota; kingdom Metazoa; phylum Chordata; class Aves; order Psittaciformes; family Psittacidae; genus Neopsephotus; species Neopsephotus bourkii. Next base: position 1,278,591 of record NW_026902259.1, on the reverse strand, counting down.
GTCAGCATGAAAACTAGAACTGCCTATGTATATTCAGGATGTTTTTCATGTACTGCTACTTGTGAAGGGAATAGATTGAGCTAGAAGAACTGGGATTATCTTCATTATCTGGTGCAGTTGCACCAGTCGATTTCATCTTAGTTTTTTTCCTACACTTTCAACTAGCCATATACAAAACAGAATCTAAGTGCCTAAAGGGGGATGTGGGTGAATGTTTAGATTTTAAAAATGCAATCATGGTTCAGCTTGAATCTGATTTCAGAAGCAGCCCAGCATCTGTAGATGTTCCACCATTAGATTATAAACTCTCCTCTTTATCTAGTGACAGGTTCATGCTACTTATTCGACACCAAAATTAGGTACCTACTCATCTTAGGTATCATATTTATAAACTGAAGGCATGTAGACAGACACGCACAGAAAATAAGTCAGGCTCCAAAGCTTTTGATTTGCTGTGTTAAAACAGACCAGTTCTAATGTGGCTGAAAAAAAATCATCATACCATAGAGCTGGGATTGAGATGCTAGCTGCCTTTCCTATTAATATGGTCCAAAAAAGGTTCAAATCAGAAGCTTTCTACAGAACGTATACAACACAACCTGTCAGGACAAGTTTCATCCCAAAAGGCAGTGCGAGAGTCCCAGTCCTAGTTTAAAATGTGCTAAATAGCAGAATAACTCCTTTCCCTAACAAGCAAGACATGTAGGTTCAAATTCTTTCAAGTCTGGTAGCTTCCTAACACAATTCTGTCATAATCCACCCCAAAGTCCTTAACTAATGGGATACAGTCTATCTGAGATATTGGTACAGACATTCTCACTGCTGCAATGGATGAAGAAGAAATTCAGGATTCATTGGCACAGACAGTATTTATTATATGTCACTTACACTTAAACCACCTCATTTCATACAATTTTCTTTAACAGGAGGCATCAGTAATATGAGACTGCTTAGCTCTTATCATTGATTAGATCAATATCAGCATCTAAACTACTGTAGCTGTCAAACCAGGTGAAAGATGTTTTAAAGAGAAAAAAAGAAAAACTTGGAAAATTATACATGATAGGTATAGCACAAATTATTTTTTTATATTAAAAAGGATAGACTAAGGGAGATAAAACTGGCAGAACTGGCTGAGAAACAGAGACCTAGAGGATCTTAAAAAATGCCAGCACATTAAACAGAGAGGTGCTGCAAGGTTTCATATTAAACCCCATGCTTTCTAATGCATTTTATTAATGATCTGGAAGAAAGGATTGTGCAGTCAGGTAGAAAGATGACACAAAGTTGTCAGTCAAGACCAAAAGGTACTATGAAAGACATTAACAAAGGAAAACTACCTTCTATCCAGTTTTGCGGGTTCTGAATTCACAGGTGATAGTTGCTTCAAAATTACTGAAACCAATTGTCAAGTTGTTTTGAAGCTGCTTACATTCCTAGAGGGCTCAGATAACATCATGGAAAGGGGTAGGAAAGTAGAGACTGTATTTGTCTCTGTCACTGTGCCTTGCTGTCCCTGATGGGATCCTGTGGGTGTATTCAGGACCTGATGGTCAACTTAGAATCATAGAATAGAATCATAGAATAGTTAGGATTGGAAAGGACCTTAAGATCATCAAGTTCTAACCCCCCCCTGCCATGGGCAGGGACACCTCACACTAAACCATGCCACCCAAAGCTTCGTCCAACCTGGCCTTGGACACTGCCAGGGATGGAGCTTTCACAACCTCCCTGGGCAACCTATTCCAATGCCTCATCACCCTAACAGGAAAGAATTTCTTCCTTATATCCAATCTAAACTTCCTCTGTTTAAGTTTTAACCTGTTACCCCTTGTCCTATCACTACAGTCCCTAATGAAGAGTCCATCGCCAGCATCCCTATAGGCCCCCTTCAGATACTGGAAGGCTGCTATGAGGTCTTCACACAGCCTTCTCTTCTGCAGGTTGAACAGCCCCAACTTTCTCAGCCTATCTGCATACGGACTTGCCATGCTGGAGGCTCTTGATGGACCTTGCTACCAGACTCCAGCTCTACTTGGTCCCTAGTCTTAGTCTCCCACCTTACTTAGTCCCTGCAGGACTGAAACACATCAGTGAGAGCACTACCCACTCTAGGTTAACCTCTGGCTCCATGGCATTTTACCCTCAAGGAACAGCCTGCTCCTGCAGTTTCTTGTTCAGTAGGAAAGGACATCTTTATATGTCTAACTTTAAAACAGCAAGAGTAGCCTGAGAGCCCTTGTTTCTTCAAAGAATACCCTATTCACCTTAATTCTGTTATGATAAAAATCTGGAACTCACTGGCTTGGCTCACCTGAGCATATAGGTAGTGCTCACCTGAACCCATTTGGGATGTATAAATGAAGTGTAAGTACGAATAGGTCTTTCACGTGTGTCTTGAGAATACCTAATATGCAAGCATAACAGTGATAGCTGTACAAAATACAGGCATTTTCATGTAAAAATTAACTCAAGATTACTGCCTTCTTAATTTGCTGTTATTTCTACAGGAAACAGATAGGTTTTGGTCCTGGTCTCAAGCTGGGGAGAAGACTTTGAACAACTTCTACACTTTAAGAAAGTTATTTTTGAACTTGTTTGGAAGATGGACTCTGTGGCACCCAGTGAATAGAAAGTAAAGATTGTAACAACTTCTTATGAAAGCAAAATTTTGAGTAAGAGATGTAGATAGTAACATGAGCTTACTTCTGCATTTTACGTTACAGTCACTGCACAAATCCTGAAATTATCCTGGGAAAACTCAGTCATCCTAAACTGTAGCATCTCTTGCCTCTCTTCTACATATCTAATTAAAGACCTGTGTGTCTGATTTCCAGACACACTGGAAGCTGTACTCTGAGCACTTAAAGCAGAAATATAGTCATAGAATCATAGACTCACAGAATCATTTGGGCTGGGATGGACCTTAAAGGTCCAACACACCTGCAATGAGCAGAGAGACCTTCCACTAGAACAGATTGCTCAAAGTCCCATCCAACCTGGCCTTGAACACTGCCAGGGATGGGACAACCACAACTTCCCTGAACTACCTGTTCCAGTGTCCTACCATGCTTGAAGTAAACAACTTCTTCCTAATACCTAATTTAAATTCATCCTCTTTCACTTTAAAGCAATTGCTCTTTGTTCTATTATTACATGCCCTTATAAAAAGTCCCTCTCAAGCTTTCTTGTAGGCCTCCCTTAGGTATTGGAAGACTTCTCTAAGGTCTCCCTGGAGCCTTCTCTTCCCCAGGCTAAACAGCCCCAGCTGTCTCAAATTGTGTTAATAGGGGAGGTGCTTGAGCCCTTGGATCACCTTTGTGACCTGCCTCTGCATTGTTTTAACAGGTCCATATGCTTCTTATGTTGGCAGTTCCAAAGCTGAACACAGTATTCCAGGTGGAGTCTCATGAGAGCGGAGTAAAGGGGAGAATCACCTCCCTTGACCTGCTGGTCATGTTTCTTTTGATGCAGTCAGGATACAGTTAGCTTTCTGGGCTGCAAAAACACATTGCCAGATCATGTTGAGCTTCTTGTCAATCAGCACCCCCAAATCCTTCTCATAGCTGCTTTCAATACATTCTCTGCTCAACCTGTGTTTGTGCTTGGGATTGCCCTGACTCAAGTGCAAGACATGCTGGTTGTTTAGTGTTTGAGACTCTTATTTAGAGTGTCTGAAAAAATAAATAACCCAATGTTCAGAGCACTAAAGAAGACTTTATATCACACATTTTGAATAATGAGAATAGTAAATGAGCATCCTCCTCAAGTAGGTATTGAGTAACACAGTTGACTATGTCAATGAAGATAGTGTCTCAGGATGAGTTTCAGTTGCTGTAAATAACAGATAATGCTTATGTCTTAGCTTGGGCTATTTAGTGATTCAGTTCTCCTGAAATGAGTGTTTTATAAATGGATAAATTGAGTGTCCTTGAGAACATCCAGGGAAAGATTCTTTTCATTTCTCTTTATACATCTAAATATAAAACTCAATTAAATCAATCCCATCACTAGTATTTTTTAACTTTGTATTGTTTGATTATTGCATCCTTAATGATTATCTTTCAGATACATTTTTTTTTCTTACAACATATTGTGTATGCAGATAAAACATTACCTGTTAACATCCTGCATTGTATTCTAAAGAGTGAAACAGTTTTACTGTTATTGCACAGTAAGGAAGAATCCCAGCCATTGTTAATATCCATCACATAATGCATTAGATTTTATTTTTTTCTTTTCTAACTTCATATGCTTATCGCTTGATGAAACATAACACTTCATGTAACTATGATCCTCCATGGTTGGTTTTTCTGAATTGCTTATATTTATAGCAAAATATTAAGGTCACGTGAAGAGTTACAGTGCAGAAAACAATTCATACCTTGTTTTCTCCTGGCTTTATCTTTTGCTTTCTGGCTAGTTTATGTGTCTGACACTTTACAACTTTTTTATTTTGCAACTCCATTACATATTTCACAGCTGTGACCTTGAAAATCGTGCTCTTAAGTGAAGATATTAAGGTTGGGTTGCTTCTGTTAAAAGCTACATCTTTGAGTGCTTATTACTGTGCAGGGTGGGAAATTAATCTCTTTGGGTATCACGCTAGTAATCACCAGACTGGCAGGATTCAACTAGTCACCTTGGTTTTGCTATGCTGGCTAAAGAACATTCACTTTTTGAATGAAATTAGTTGGGAGAAGCAACACCAAGACACTATAAGAGTTGAAGTTATATGAAAAAAGGATACCTCTTCCTTACAAAAAGTGATGTTCTAAGTTCATGTTATAATTTATAGAGAAAGTCCAAGTATTCTCTTTAATTCCTGCAAAAATCTCTCATTTATTTTCAACTTATTCTGAGTAAGTGAGTTAGTTTACCTTTGCCAAAAACTCAGATGTGGTTTTGGGCAAAGACCACTCTCAAAATGCAGTGTAGATGGTACTGAACCGGTCTGAGTTGCTGTCCCAGTCCTCTAAAATTACAACAATCCCAACACCCCAAAGTGAATCTTACCTACCAGAGGCATACTCTTAGATTCAGACTATGGGAACATCGGTCCTGTAGGTTGATATACAGCCTTCATATTATTTCAGATGCTTTGAACTGAAACAAAACAACCAACCAACAAAACCATATATATACAAAAGTGAACCAGTGTTTGTACCGTGACATGGAGCTTGGAGGAAACACTGAGTCAATTACTGTGTTATAACAATATGGCAAATCATGTGTAGAAGGGACTAGCTCTGAACAACTTGGAAGCAACTCACTGTGTTTGGCCCTTGAGACCAGGGATCACTCCCTTGCAGTGTGCAGCTACTTCTGGCTCTTAAAACCATCTATATTAGTCTAAGAGAAGTTACCCAGGTTCCATTTAGTGCATTATACTAACTTAAAAAAATAGACACATTCATTTTGTTTAACTTAGAACAGAACATGCTTGAGTTTTATATAGACAGATGCACGCATCATAAAAGTAGATTTATATATCTCTCTAAATAAGCCAGTATCTCACATAAATCAAGGTAGTTTTGATTCAAGCAATTTGCACAGTCACTGTGAGAATACATGGTTTGTTAGATTATATTTCTTTAAATATATTCACAGGTTCAAAAAATCTAGCTCAAGTGGGAAATGATTAAGTTCAGTACTGAATTCAGTCTGCAAGTTGGCATTTGTGAAAATTCTACAGGTCTCACAAGAACATTAGAGTGTTCATACCACAAAACAACAGAGGACTCATTTAGCCCAAAATCATGGAGGATTCAATGAATGTTTAGGAGAAGATGACAAATAGAACACGGATGAAGTGACAATTTATCTGGTCTTGCTTTCCTATTCCAGGCATCAACTGCCTGGACCTATCTGAGCTGGAGGTTTCATCCAAGCCACTGTCTTTACTAACTACAGAAAGACATTTGCTTTCTGGATAAGTTTTTTTTTTTTAATACTTTCTGAGATTTAGCAACTTACTATGAAAATAAAATTTCCTTTTTAATTACACACTGTATGAAAAAGGTACTTCTTTTTGATCACTATAAAGCTACTGCCTGTTCATCTTCTGAGGTGCTCTTTAGATCTTGAGTTGTGAAAAAAGTTCCCTAGTCATTTACTCTATTTTTGTTAACTATTATTATTCTAGCTTTTTTTTTTTTTTTTTTTTTTTTTTTGACAGCAGAGGGTAATGGTGGTTTTTGTTTGTTTTTTTTTTTGGGGGGGGTTTCTGGCTGTCTTAGCTTCTAAAATCAACTTTTTCTAGATACCCATCAATTTACAATTACTGTGGATGATATTTTTCCCGTATTCTTTTAGAGGGGCACGTATAAAACCTGACTTTCAAAATCTGAGTGAGATATCCTACAAGTATCTCCAGATGCTGAACTTTTTTCTGGTCTGAACTACCTCTCTCAACACAGCTGCTTGCTATGTTGAGACAACATAGCATAACAATACATAACTATCAGAGAAGCTCACAGGAACAGTTTAGCATCACTTTTCTGACTCTGAAGAGTTTGGCTCCTAAATCTCTTTCCCAATCCCCATACACACTTTCAGGGTTTCAGTTCTTTTGTTGAGATTTCCTTCTGAGACCTTCAGCTGTGCTGGGGCTTGCAGCTCCCACAGTTTTTGCAGTTTCAGAGTTCTTTCCAGAGTCTTGTGAGTATCCTGGAATATAGTTTACCTCTTTGAGCACTTTCAGCTGGTAAAGATAAAAGTTTCACAGAAATGAACTTTTTAAAACAAAAAATTGTCATCTCTACTTCCTACATCATCAAAGGAAAGCAACGATGGTCAGGTTTTATTCTGAACCCATGTCCATTACCACTAATGAGTACTTTTAGCAGACAGATCAAAGACTTCCATGAAATGGGGATGGAGAATGCATTCCTTTAAATCTTCAGAATAGCACAGCTTTGATAAGTTTTGTCATAGCTGGTCAAGGCAAGGAGAAACGCATGCTGTCAATCTTGCTTAAGAAGAGTAACCTGATGGACAGCATGACTACTGCAGGTGGCACTAGACAGAAGACTAATTATTCACAAGGTGAAATAGAGCATAGTAGCTTGAAAGAATATAATACAACTCTTTAACAAATATGCCTTTCAAATTCTAAAGCTGTTTGTTCTGCAAATTATGTGCCTTCTTGTTTCTGTGAAGCACCTTTTCTTCCCAATCCCTTTACTTCTTATCAGCCTGGATTCAAAAATATCTTCTTGAACTTCCACCATAGGGTATCCCCTAACATATTACTCTAATCATTTTTAATTAATACCCCCCTATGCATAGACACACACTAATTATTATGTTGCAGAAACCAAAAAGCATCACAGATTCTAGAGGAGACCCAGGACCAAGTGGTTTGTGTCATATGGGACAGGAGACAGGTAGGTCTGGAAACATGAGCCAATCTGAGCTTTAGATTGCAGGACTGGCTTAAACCTTAGTTTATTTAACAGTATAGACATAGTCGTCATGATCTGGCTTAGGGACATATGCAGAAGCACATTTAAAGAGGAACAATTTTTTATTCATCTTAGATGGCAATAGTCACAAGTAGCATACTTTAGCCATTGTATGATGCTATGCCTTACCACATCATGAGAGAATATTACATTTTGAGATGAATTTTTAAGGCATCAGAATAGCAAAAAAAACCCCAAAAAGCCAAAACCATCACCAACAACAAAACAACAGCAAAAAAAAGAAAACCACCAACAACAAACAACAAAACACCAAAAACCAAATACAAATGCTTAAACATTCTCTTCTAAATCTGTGTGTTTATATAGTCTTTATATAGCCTTAAACTTTTGGTGATAACAGATATTCAAAACCAACATTGTACAAAGAGCATGGTACTATAAACAGCATAGCAACTGCAAAAATGATCCTTGAGGCTTATTTAAAATAATGATGCATTTGTATTGCAAAAGCAGATACAGTTGTCAAATATTTATGAACAGATTAAACGATCCCATTCAGAATCTTTGTTAAAACAAAACAGCTTCAAGAAGCCTTCCATGTAGCACTCCGATTATAGGAATCTGTGAATTTGCTGAAATTTTGGATCAGAGCTGGAGTCTGTTCAACATGACATTCTGTTCTGACATGTCCAGTGTCAAATGTTTCATGGCACATAGTTGCGTTAGATCCTTAGAGTGAAAAGTAATGGAATAAGCTGCTCATTAAAGAGGTTTCCTCTTGACTGTCAGATTTTGGAAATTGTATTGTTCTGAGGTATGAAAATTTCATAGATTTACCAATGCTGAAGCTGGAAAACATTATTGCGAATCATCTAGTTTGACCTTCTGCATATTGCAGAGAATTTTTCTCTAGTTTCACTATCAAGTCAATAAATAACATAAACTAATTACTTGGGTTTTGTATTTTTGATCCTATTTATTAGCAAAGTAAAATTTCCTTTAGCTACATAAATGAGGTAAACAGATTTTTTTATTATTTTTAAAGAATAGTGATTGGCATGGTTGAATAATCCTGTCATCATTATTATTTTGAGTTATAATTTTAACACTGTCTGCTTAATGTTCACTGAATGCTTCCACTGGATAAACATTATGAGCACAAATTTTCAAAAGTGACTGATTATTTTGCAATCCTATAAATTATTTATTTAAGGAAATCTGTACCATTTAATTTTTTACACAAAAAGTTTTCAGAAACTAATCCATCTCCCCAGAATTATTTTTAAAATGACATATTCCTGCAGTCTGCAATACCATCTGTCAGAATTGAAGATATCTTCATGAAAGAAGGAGAAAACATTCCATATGGATCTAAGACTTAGGTCAGAAATCTGAAAGAAAGGACCAAAAGGCAGTCTGTGTCTGATAAAGCCTATGCTGAAAGGTTGTTCTTCATCTGCTGACAGGATATACTCTAGAAGTATTAGACAAAATGAAAAGGCACAATGAGTTTTTGGAAATAAAATTTATTTTGTTCATAGTCCATTTTTATCTGTAGTAAGGTGTTAAATGATTCAGTTCATTCACATTGCATATCAGGCCCTGTATAGTGTCATACAAAGGCAATAATATGTTCTTTTTCTGGATATTTGCATCAGGACCAAATATTACCCTGTAGGAACCTATAAAGTTTATAAATAGCTCCATTCTAGATCTAGTACTAGCCTGGAAGTGATTTAATACACAAGAGAGAGACTATAGAAAGGGAGAAACAAACACTGTATTTCACAGCAGTTGCTTCCCTTTATGGCCAAAGAGCAAAATACAGAAGGAGATGGAAGAAAAGGAGGGACAATATAGCTAAAAATTCTAAAAAGTTGATAAAAAGTTGCTGAAGGTTTTCTAGCTTTTACCCACAGGAGAAATTTGGTAACGCGTAAGCAGTTGGCGCATTTGTAAGCACTTGAACCCCTGAATGTAGTACAACTAAAGAGGACCTTCTACGTAATTAATACAAATAACACATTTTCAAAATATGACACTTTCTCCTAGTTGTTTCTTTTTTTTTTTTCTTTTTTTTTTTTTTAAAGAAATAACTTATTCCCTGGAAAAAAATAGTCCGTCAATCTGGAACATCTTTTTCACCATAATGTTAGCACATCTTTTTTGACAGTTTATTAAAATTTTGAGAAGCAGTCATGTAGATTAGCCTAAGTATCTTATTTTGACTTACCACCACATTTCTGTTGAAACAGAACAAATCATTACATTCATTCATCATCATTTGGTTGTGAGGTTCCAGGATGACGAAAATAGCAAACATTTGTGGAATCTATAATAATTGAGAGCAACAGAAAATTACATTTTAAGTGCTCATCAAGGTGAGAATGAGGCACTTCACGACTCTTTGCACATCCTTGTTAAGAATTTTGACAAACAAGAAGAATGCACAGGTTCATATAGAAGTTACCTTCTTATGTGTGTGTTTGTGCTATGCAAAACCAGATATTTTTTTTTAGAGATACCTAATCTAGTTTAAAAAAAAAAAAAAGATAAATTGCCTTGGATGGAGAACTGTGCTAAAACCTCTAATATATGCTGCTTTTGTACTACAGTTTGATAATTTAAAATGCAGTGTGGATACCTGCTTTGTTTCCTTTAGGGTTCAGCCCTGCTGAGATATTGCATTTAGCTGCAGTTTGCTACAAGTTCCTTCTGTAAGGCGCAGCATCAATGTCTTAACATTGAATATTGCCAGTACAGCAGCTGTTGCTTAGTTTGTCAACATATGCATATGCTACATAGCCAGTAGATACATCATGGAACAACTGTTTGCTTTAGAAGTTTCACTTTCTTCCCAGTTCTGCCCTTATGCAATGCAATTCAAGGAGCTGCAAAAGTTTGCCTTTGGCATTAACAAGATGCATTAACAAGACACATTATCAAGGTACAGTTTTGGGGTTTTCCTTTAACTGGAACACCATCCCTTGGTCTTGTAAAATTCAGTTATGATTCTAGCTGTAAAATCTACTTATCTCCCCTTCTCATAATGACCTGTGTGTTGCTCTTTTCATATCCACTGCAAGTTTTGCAAGCATGTCACTATTCCTGGAGCCAGATAATTTTGGCCAGTGAAGTCCCACAGGGTCAAAGGTGCATCTTCTCTGTCCGTTAGTACAGTAAACAAGATGGGAAGGGCTTGATCACTCATGCCTACTCTCCAGTTCCTTCTTTAGTGTTTTTGGAACATAAAGAATGAAAGGTAGAGACCTTGTTTCTAAAAACTCTTGTTCTTATCTCTTTAGGGTTTTTTGTCTCCTGATTGTTCATTGATGTATTCTGCTGTAGGTGGTTCCAAATCAGTAGGGCTGAGTGGGGCTAAGAAACAGATGGTAATAATTACAGAAAAACTTTATATAGGAGGTATCCAGAGAAAGCACATACATTAGAATGCAATGATTTGTACAAATGTGTATGGAACTCTGTTTCACACTGAATACAAATTGCATTTCTAAGTTGCACAGATCCTTGTTGAGTGTGGTCATATATTATCAGTGACTTAGATAATTCCTGGAAAAGCATAATAGACAGAGATCTACTTTGAGATACTCTGAGTGGAAATTGCTTCCCCCTTCATTCTCTCAGCAAAGGAGATAAACAGCTTTAGAAAAAAATTTGAAAGGTTTTATCCTGTATAGATAAAAATTCAAGGCCTCACACATATCCTGTTTCTTCTCTTTGCAGCTGGCATGGTTTGGTAAATTATTAAGTTGACCGAGTTCTGAAGCTATTGAAACTAGAATTATCAGGCAGAAATGTTACCACAACATATTCTGGGGAAAGAAAATTTGGTTTTGTGTTTCTCTGGAACCTCCAATCATTCTTATTATTGTCTTAAAAAACTGATGGACACTACACTGGGAGAAAAAAATCACAGGAAAAGGTAACCATGAGACAATGCTACAGGATAACTGAAGCAGTGCTGGATAGTCGTTCACATTTAATTAAATCCATAGGTTTCTAAAGATCAGATGCATTCACTGAGACCTATCAGTGTGAACCAGAGTGTATGCTCAAGAGTTCTGTCTTAGCAAAGGAAACATTTGTGTCCTGGAAAACACAGCTAAGCATCAAAAAATTAAATTCAAACATGTTAACCATCTAGCTGATATAATGAAAAAATTGTTGAGAAAGATGACAGTGTAAAACAGAAATAAGTGTGTTTAGTCATTTGAGATTTAGAATAAATCTTTATGTCTAATTTTTGTCTGAGTTTTGTTTTGGGGCACAATTGGAAAGATCAGGCATTTTCTGCTAGCAGCTATTCTCTCTTTATTGATAGTAAGACTCTAATACTGCTGTCCCCAGTTTACATGTATTGGCTTTTGAAAATTATATCTGTGACCAAGAAAAAAAGTTGTTATAAAAAGGTACAACAGCAGAAATAAACCCAGTAGCTGTTTATTTGTTATGATTGAGATAAATTGCTATGAATTTGTACAAACATTTCCCACAGAGACATAGGAGAGGGAAGACAGATCCAAAAACTGTCAACAGTCTTGTCAAACATAATGTTTCCAGACAGTGATTTTGGTTAGAATTAGGTAGGAAGTATATTACTCTTTTGACCTTTTTCATGTGTCTGAGATAGATCATAAGAGCACTGTGTCCCACTGAGGCATCAGGATGCCCAGCGGCTGGCAGGGCAGCCCATCACCAAACATCACACTATCCCCACCAGATGCAAAACTTAGGGTGATCCCCAGGCCAATACCTGCCCATATACATCTCGTCCCAGTTTTAGCTCAGACGTTTTTCTGGACTGACTTTAGCAAAACTCACATTTCAGCCAGCTCCTGTGTAATGTACAGGGAGCTTCACAGAAATGCAGAAATGTTGGTTGGAGAAGACCTCAGGTGGCCATGTATTTCAACCCATTCCTTGGTGCAGAACTATCACCAATATTGGGCCAATCAGCCTTCATACTTTCTAGGTAAGTCTTGAACACCTCTTTAAAAATCCAGATCAGCTAGCTATCACTGACTTCCTTCTCCTCCACTGGGGGCTTCCTAAAGTGTCCCAACACAACATCCTGAGTAAAATTAAATATTCAATTGTAAAATCCAGAATAAAAAATCTGCTGCTTACCTTTGCATTTCTCCTCTAAATCCTTAATTTAGTCATCTCAGATACACTGCAACCAAGTCACCTTCCAAGACAACCATGAGGTCTTCCTTATGTATGAATAGAACACTAACACTCATCATCCCCTCCAGCACTTGCATTAGGAGATTGTCACCAGAGTTCTTTTTTTTTAAATCAATGTTAGAAGCACAATTACACCATTATTGGAGAGCTTCAACTTTTCCCTGGGGATATGAAGTCTTTCCTTGGCAAACATAATAATTACATTGCACATAATAAGAATGCATGGTTAAGAGGAGACAAATTTTTACATGGTTATAAACTACTGTTATTCTCGATTACCACAGTTCCTAGGAGTACATTTCATGCCCAAATATAAGAAAAATTTTTGCCTACCAGTTACACCTGAGACATGCCAGTGTGTGCATCACAGCAATTTTAGAAAAATCTGTGCTTGCTTTGTAATATTCTCTAAATAACTTTTATTCATATAGTAACTGCACAAGTATTAGTTATAATGAAACGACCTGCATGGACAGAATCAGTATATCAGCTATTATCATGTTATTCTGCACTCAACTATTTTCCTTTTTTTTTTTTTTTTTTTTTTTAACAATGGTGAAAGTACAGTTCTATTCCTGGAGAGCTTCAGTTTTTCCCCAAGGATATGAAAACTTTCCTTGGTAAATATAATAACCCAAACTAAACTCTGGACCAAAAATCCCCACAAGTAAATGTAGTTTATCTGCAAAAAATGCTACTGATCCATTAATAATCAATGTCATGTTTTTCAATTCCCATTCAAAAAGAAGAAGCTCAAGGCAAGATAAGTTCTGCATTCTTCCCAAAATCAGGACGGCAGTAGAAATGCGGCTTCACACAACCCTCTTGGAGCACCAGTTTCAGCTTCTGCTACCTTTACCAGCCATGTAATAGATGTTCAGGGCCATAGAATACCACAGGTGACAGAACATTTGGAAATGGCTCATATAAACTTAGAGCAAAATTTTCAGTTTATCATAGGATAAGAAGGAGAAGAATGAGAGCAAAGCTCCTGACATAACCTCTAAAAGGTAGAAAATTTATGAAGCAAAATAATCTAGATAAGTACTAATTAATGTTGTCTTAGAAGGAAAAGACTATTTTACCTGGTGAACAGTCCACTTTATTTAGTAAATCCCACTAAGTTTTCTTTGGAAATGTCCCAAGTTTTGGCTAGGGTGATCTCCACTTAGCTGTTTGTATCTGGCAGAAATATAATTTGTAGTAAAACAGTTTTTGTGTGCACTGAATATTCAGGTTCTATCTAAACTGTGAAGCTCTTGTGGTCACATACAGTTTATGAATTTTCAGTCTATCGTCAAAGAAATTATAGCCCCTTAAAGAAAGTAATCTTGCATTTTATCTGTCTTGCAAATGTCAGGAAAGTTGTAAGAATGTAATGTGTAAGAATAATTTACAAATTAAATTGATTTAGTAACATGGAAAAAGTCACAAAGTTTTCTGTTATGCAGAAGTGCTGATTATAATCCAGTCCTTATATCTGGTTAAGAAAGGGGCATTCTAAATATTTGTCCAGATTTTCAAAGTAGTTCTTTACCAACCTGCACCACAAGAAGATTATCATCATCTCCACATTACCATTGGCGAGTCAGAGCTTAAGTCAGTTCAGCAGTTCAGCTATCTGGGAAGCGTTGTTTCCTCAGATGCCACAATCGACAGAGATAGACAACAGAATAGGAAAGGCATATAGAGCTTTTGGAAAACTCCATAAAAGAGTTTGGTGCAATAAACACCTGAAGAAAAATACAAAGATTAGTGTCTATAGAGCCTTTGTACTGTCTACTCTTTTATATGGGTCTGAATCATGGGTTATGTACTGCTACCACATGCTACTCCTTGAACACTTTCATCAGAGCTGCCTCTGTACAATTCCAAACATCGATTGGACTGACTATGTGTCAAATGTTACTGTCCTCGAACAGGCAGGGGTCACCAGCATCGAGGCCACATTGCTGATATCGCAGCTGCGCTGGGCAGGGCACGTCTCCAGGATGGAGGACCACCACCTCCCTTAGATTGTGTTCTACAGTGAACTCGTCACTGGTTGCCACAAGAGAAGTGCCCCAAAGAGGGCATATAAGGACTCCCTGAAACAATACCTCAGCCTTGGCCATATTGACCACCATCAGTGGCCCACCTTGGCCTCCAATCAGGAGACTAAGAGACACACCATACATAATGCTATTGTCTCTTTGAGAACACATGCAGAATTAGTCTCGAGGAGAAAAGACAATGTAGAAAGAATCGTGCTTTGTCCATACCACACAAGGAGACGTTTTGCTGTGCTGTTTGCAACCGAATTTACCTATCCCACATTGCCCTTTTTAGTCATCAGCAAGCTTCTAGTAAGCATGGGTAAAGCCCTTCCCAAATCTTCGTTCACAAAGTCAAGCCATCAATCAATCATTTATAATTTAATGTACTGTCCAAAATGAGATTACAGATTCACATAAGAATGGAAAACTTTTAATTAGATACCTGTGAAGTAAGATAGAATTACTCTTTTGTTTTAAATAAATACATCTAAGGAAAAGGTTTGGCTTTAAATGTATTTTAGCTGAATCTGTGTAGCTCAGTTTTAAATCTTTTACTTTCCTATGATTCTTATGCTTATGTGTGTGATTGCTAGACTCATTAAATTTTCATTTTTGCATTCCATTAAAAGTTAGGCACCTTTTTCATGATTCCAGTTTCCTTACTTGCTTAGAAACCCAGAAGGGAGAATATTCCCCATTATTATTTAAAACAACTTAAAAACCATGGTTCCTATAGGGACTTCACTGTCACACTCATTCATGTTCTACTGTGAGTGTCAGGTGCTAGTTTTGGTGTGCGGCATGAAATAAAAATCAAGCATAATCAAATGGCTTTTGTACAGCTTTTTTTTGTGCAACACAATTATAAATGATCTTGAACATTATACAGGGAAAGGCCAATTCATTATC
The DNA here is from genome assembly GCF_033783945.1 of Neopsephotus bourkii. Taxonomy (NCBI): domain Eukaryota; kingdom Metazoa; phylum Chordata; class Aves; order Psittaciformes; family Psittacidae; genus Neopsephotus; species Neopsephotus bourkii. The sequence continues at coordinate 1,263,011 of NW_026902259.1, read as the reverse complement.
CTAAATCAAGACTGATAGTTACAGTGATATACTACCTATTTATATCTAAAATTCTATTTAAAAAAAAATCTCTGCCAGAAAATTTAACTTTGAAAAATCCATAGTTTAGCAACTATCTGAATCACATAACAAGACTCAATTACACCAGGTGGCATTGACTGATATATTTGGTAATGTAATAAAGATGCCAACCTTGACAAAATTTGTTAGTTTGAAAATAGGGCAAAATGCCATTTTATTGCAAAGCTAATGAAAAATATTGCTTACACAATGATGAGACCCATCAAGCAGATTTATAGCATATGACATTTGTGAGATCTCAAATATTTCAAAAAAATTGGAAGGCATATTCAATGGGTGATTCAACTATGGTCTCTGCAGTATAATAGGCACAAGAAAAAGAAGAAGGGAGAGCACTGACATTCAGACTTGCACAGCAGAGGGCTAGAAGCTTTCTGCATTGTAAAACTACTCAAACAGAGCATGCTGCTTCTTCAGCTTATGCAGGCACTGTCATGGCTGGACTACCACCTGGATGTTTAGCTCCACAATTCAAAGAGATACTGCTTGGAAGAATTAAAAACTGTGAGTCAGATTCAGTGAATCCAAATCCCAGCAGAAGTTTGGCAGAGGACAGAGTCTGTTCCTGGAATGCCAGCATTAATGGCTGAGGGCCAGATACTAATCTCAGATGCATGGCACGTGTCGCCTCCTGTCTTGATTAAGCCACGTCTGTGGCTTGCACACACAACACATAGCAGATTTTCTAAGGCATATGCTGCTTCCAGTGCCATACATCTTAGTTTAAAATCTGGTCCATCAGCTATGACTATTCCTTTTCATCTTTTTTTTTTTTTTTAAGTTGTTTGATGAAGAAATAAAAACAAAGAAAAGGAAAATAAAAGTCTGTTAACAGCACTCACCCTGCTTTACTGCTCTGACTCCTTCTTCATCTCCTGTCCCCTCCTTCCAAAGGGTCCAATCTCTACCACACCAAAGATGCAAAGAAATTAAAGTATAATAATAGAAGCAGCACAGGAAGATTATTTGCCTTCATTCATTCTTCATTGTATGTGAAACATGACAGGATTCTATAAATTCACAAGTATTTACTCTTTAAGCTAATTCTGCAGTTGTAAAACAACATGCAAACTGCACGCTAGAGAGAAATAAGAGAGTCAGCATAGCAAAACTCAATTAGAAAGTTTGGTTTGATTATCTGTTCCTTATTTGCATCACACTGCTGTTTCACTCAGAACTACCTGACTGGAATATTTTCACTGCAATCTGAGCATGGAAACTGAAGCTATCGGCAGAATACCAGGATGCAGGAAGCACGTTTTATAATGGAACATTCCAGTACGTTAATTGCTGCTTTGAAAACCATACTCCAAACATTTTCTTGCTTCATTTCATCTCTTGGTTTTGATAGAAGATGTCCAGAAATGATGTGGTTGAGCTTGGAGATGAGAAATGAGAGATCAAGGGGCTGAAAGGTACCTTATGAGTGAATTAATACAGTGTCTTAAAACGCTGGCCTTGAACTAAATGAAGTTGATGGGGAATTCAACCAAACAAGGGAGAGTGAGAAACAATTTCTGATGGCTGTAAAAGTCACAGTAAAAAGGAAGACAGTTGTATATTTATTGTCTAAAAACTACACTGAAGACTCTCTTGCACAACAATAATTAAAAATGTTCAACTAGAGAAGTTAGCTTGAAAAACAAAGAACAAAACCATCTGACCCTTCCATTCTTAAAAGAAAGCCCATTAGCTGAATGATTGATCTTTTGATTAACTTTTTTATTTTATTCTTTTTTCCTTAGCATGTAATTTTCCTCTTGGTTTCATTCTCTACATGAAAAACCCCAAAGTATTTTTATCCTTTGGATATTTAACCCAAATTAGGGAGGGGTGAGTGGAAGGCTAATTAAAAAGTCCAATCAGAATGAATTTCACTTTCAGTAAGCTTTTAGTCTTTAACATTCTAGCAGGACAGTCACCAGAAAATAAACTGCTTTGACTATTTTTTTAATAAAAGAAATATCTGCATAGATTATGTATTAATTTCTAAACACATATCTGTATTTCACTGATTTATAACAACAAAAAAAGTCATTAAAAATTGCAAGAAAAATGGCACTCTTTGCTTCTGGAGTGTTGTAACAAAGAAATTTTTTACTGTCACTAGCCCTGGCTGTGCATAAGCCCTTTCTTGAACACTGGAGTTATATATAATGTAGATGAGATTTGTAGGGCTAGAAATTTTGGTTTCTTTATTGTACAAGTGTAATGCTAGCAACCTCCTGTTTTCATTACAGCAATCTAATGCCAGCCATTTCCTGTTTTCATTAGACCATTGTACTACTAGACTCCTACTGTTCTCATTAGTGCAGGACTGTGTAATGGGAACCACCTCATGTTTTCATTATAACAGAACTGTATGGTGCCAGCTGCCACTTATTTTACTTTACAAAATAGCATTTGAATGTCATCCATACTCTTTCCAAGAGAATATATACAGAGATATCAAGGATCTTTGAAGTCTAAGGCCCCTAAGAAGATATTGGGGAGCACCTTTCCTATTTTGTTGCTGGAAGAATGGTAGGGAAATTACACAGAATACACAGAGAAAAGGTTAAAGCCTGGGGTTAAACTGTTGTGGAACATAGTTAAATTCTAGCAACTGCTTTTTTGATCTATAAACCTACCTGGGCTTCCAGGAGAAGATTAAAAGGTAGTAGTATTTCGAGGTCTGGATTAGACTTGTAGGGAAATCCAAGTTAAATTCCTGACTCTGGCACATATTGCTTGTGCAGACTGTAACCTGTAAATTCTCAGTCTTATTACTGCGGCTGTGACTGGTCTGGAGTTAATAAGATTTTCTCTGTCCAAAGCACTGGATTATTGTGTTTCATTTTGCTTCTATAATACTTTTGCAATACAAAATATTTCACTACTTATAAATGCTGCTTAAAAGGAAGCTGTGACTCCTTCTCTAGGGTCTTCAAATTCTATTGTAATCATATTAAATGGTAATAAGAACTGTCTGATGACACAAAAATCTTCCATTAAGAGATCTTAAAAATGTAGCTTCTTTGAAAGCTGTAAGGGTTCTGTTGCTAAGATGCAGTTAAATTGTGGTTACAGTGCAAAGGGTTATGGCTGGTTTAGTTATTGTAGTAGATACTAGGAAAAAAACAAACAAAAAAGAAACAAAAAACTGACAACCCAAACAAACAAGCAAACAACAAAAAAAAAACCTTAAAAATCCCAAATATCTAATTCTAAAAGAAATAAAAGTGGAAGATGTGAAAATATTTTTAGTACAAAGTTTTCTAGTTTTTGTTAAAAAGTTTTCATCCACTTAGGTTTCTACTGATAATGAACTGATATAGATCTCAAAAAAACCCAACCAATGTCATTGCTTTGTAAAAAGCATGTAACCAGTATGTAGGTGTCCTGCAATATCATTGCAAAAAAAAATCCCTGTTTTGCGTAAAGGGACTGTATCTTCAATCTATAATGAATAAATGAGCTGTGGTTTTGTTTTTTTTTTTGTTTGTTTGTTTGTGTGTTTTAGAGCCACCACATCAACTGGCACACATACATCTGCTGTCTCTATTTGGAAGCCTTGGGAGCTTGAAATGCTCACTATCGTAACCAGAAGCACCACAGTGAAGGCCCTTATTCTCTACCTGACCAAAATTATCAGTTCTCCATAGTGACTTTGGTTTTAATTATTTGTGTGATTCCAGCTTGTCATGTTTTATGCATTGTATGTTTTAATGATTTGTAGCTTTACTGTAACTCAGGAAGAAAGGAAAGAAATTCTGTGGACAGAAACCATGAAAAACATTGCAGTTACTGGTCGTGGTGGGTTAACTATGACTGGACACCAGGCACCCATCAAGCTGTTTTACCACATCCCTCCTCAGCAGGACAAGAGGGGAGAAAATAAGACAGAATCACCTCCTTGCAGGTCAATATAAAGGCAGTTTAATAAAACAAAAACAAAGGCCACACATGGAAACAAAGGAAAACAAAAGATTTAGACCCTGCTTCCTATCAGCAAATGTTGTCCACCCATTTCCTGGGGAGAAAACCTTCAGTACACATAGAGGTTGCTCAGGAAGACAGAATAACAAATGACCCAACAATTATCCTTCTCCTTTCTCTTAACTTTTATTGCTGAGCAGATGTCATATGAACATTCCTTTGGTCAATTTGGGTCAGCTCTCCTGTTTATGTATCCTCCCAATATCTTGCTCAACCCCAGGGTACTGCTGATAGTGGGGGAATGCTGCAGGGACAGTGTTGATGCTGTGTGAGTGCTGCTCAGCATTAGCCAAAACACTGGTGTGCTATCAACACCTTCCTAGGTGCTAATACAAAGCACAGCACTATGAGGGCTACTATAGGGAAAATTAACTCCATCTTAGCGAGATCAAATATGCTGGTACTTGTATTCATTTCTTTGGAAGAAAATCGCTCTTCAGAAGTATTTTTATTCCATGTTTCCTGTCTTGATGGAAAAGTTGTGGTATCAAGAAAAAGAAAGTGTTCTTTGTCATTCTCAGATTGCTGTATTATTAACATCCCTGAATAGAGCAATTGGCAGATGTGTATAAGTTTTGTTAAAATGATTAAGAGCTCTTCAAATCATAACCTGTCAGTGTTCCCTGGGAAACAAAGACCTTTCCGTCTGTTGGGGGAATCTCTGAGTGTAATGTAATGTAATGTAATGTAATGAGTCACCTTTAAAATGACAGCTGTCACCAGTAGAATTTGAGCCTTGAAGAGAGTGCAAGAATATAATGAAATACATATAAGCCTCAATCAAAAATATCCTCAATTTGTTATTATTTTGATCACCTCACTGTAGGCAGGATGTATAATACTGTAATTTCTAATCTTGTAATCTGGATTAGGTTCAAATCAGTAGGAAGATAGTTATATTTTGTAACGTTAGAGTTTGATGAGGCACTATATCCCTGCATATACCCTTGTACATTCTCTGTCACAGTCTTCACAATGAATAAAATTTTACGAGTATAGTGGCATGTGATAGCCGCACATTTGAAAATTACTTCTCAGAGCCGTAGTAACCTGATAAAAAGGAAACTGTGGGGTGGATTGAGGGATGTGGGGGGATTGGTGCACTTTTGGTTCACCTGCAAAGATGGTACACCTGTACTCCCTTGCCCTTCAATATTTAAGTTTTTAGTAACGGTAAGTGATTTGTCACTCCTTTGTACCACTGTTCTGCCTTGCTGATGCATTATCTGAACTAAGGCAAGTGGAGTCATAACATTTTCTGTGAAATAAAATGCAAATTCTGCTATGCAAATGGACCATTAAGACCTGAATTAGATTAAGCAGTGGCAGTAAATCAGCAATTATGCTGCTTTTTTTACTGGTCTTTTTTTTTTTTTTCTCTTTAAATAACAAGATTCCAGCACAAATAGAATCCAACAAGTCTGCAACACATGTTGTATATAGTCATGCTATTCACCTCTAGAAGAGAAATCCTAAGGCTGCTGATGTGCTTTACTGAAACTAGTACACATTTTACCACTGCTCTGATGCAGTCTTTAAAGCTAAGGATGCTGAATAAAGTGCTTTGAGTCAGCTGGCAACGCAGTGTATTAATTACAGCTCATAATAACTTCCATTTTTATGTAATTGTTGCATAGTTGTGCACATTATGCCAGTTCCTCAGTCTGGACAGGTGATTGTGATTAATATTTATGCTGCTGATAAAAATGAGCATGCTTTTAGCTTCATTGATGTTCAAGATTTTCTGGTTATTTCAAAATGAAACAAAAATAATAAAGAAATACCCAAATTGCAAAACAGGTAGTTCTTCAAATACAGTTCTAACTGATTCTTCTCTTATTCCTAAAATGCATTCTTTGCTAACCAACACATACAGCGAACAAGGATTGGTCTTTCTACAAAACATTCTTCAAGGCTTGGAAATATGGAACAGCAAATGCTAGTATGCCTTACAAATATTCAGGATGAAGGAAATACAGAAAGTGACAGAGGAGAGCTGGCATTCACTTACAGGAAGCTATAGGAGTCAAGATTTGGCAGCAGCATCTAGTGGCTCCTTACACTTGGGTGTGTCATTGCCCATTGAATTTCTTCCAGGCATGAGGTGATGTGAACAGCACCTTAGACTACAGGAATTACCAGTTATCAGCAGAGCTACCTCAGGTTTACATTCCTGATCCCACAGTAAGCTTGGCAAATCTCCATGAAAGCTTTTTCAACAAGAGTGCTTGATTCAGACATCCTCCAATTGTTCCTACTACTTCTGCCGCCACAGTAATATGGTGGTTCCCTGACATTTCACCTATTTTAAAGGAACAAGAAGTAATAAGAACTGAAAGTCTGCTTAAGTGTCATATTTCTTTTGCTCCTCTATCTTTATTCCTGCCTCCAGCCACAATAACTTTTGCAGCTGTAGTGGTTTTAAGATTTATCAGTCCAGAAAAAAATATTAATAAGTGTTAGAAAATGGATCTTTTAAAAAAGGTTATTTCTATGAAAATCAAAACACTGAATGTACTTATTATCATTATGCAGGCTTTGACTGGGTTTCTAGATCATCCATTCCTCCCTCCTATTTCAGTCTGCCGGAGCAGGTGTGTTTAGAAAAGAATGGTGTTGGATTTATAGTCATCAGCTATAAATTATAATCAACTATAAATGTGTTATTCAAATGAGTTATAGAAGAAAAGGTGTCTATGAACAAGTTATATTTTTAATTTGTCCTGTGTTGTTGTTTTGTTGAGTTTCTGGGGGGTTCAGTTTTTGTTTAGTTTTGTGGGTTTTTTTTATTTTTCCCTTTGGGATTCTGGAGACTACTTCTTAGACTGCTACTTTCTCAAAAGGTAAGTGTTCTTTTCCTTTTAAAGGATTATTGTGTCTCACTTTGACATGTACAAAAAGATTAAGACAAGTAAACAAATTCACTTTTTTATCCATACTGAAACTGTGAGTAAGTCAACTAAAAAGACTCCTCCTTGGTCGAATTGGAGCACTGAGTGGCAAATACCAGGGAGCTTGCTTCACTTACATTGGTGCATGGAGGTGCAAAAGTTATTATGGAAACATAATTAGTAACCTCTGGAGTCTCTTCCAGAAGAGGATATCACATAAGAAGTCCAGATTCTGGACAATGCCCATATTGTGAAGCTTTTCACTACTACAGACTTTGAATGGAGACAAAGTCTCAATGCTTTTAAGAAGCTTATCTTATAGTCAAAGATAAAGGCTTATTGATGGTTGATAATGTCTATTCTAAATCTCTCATAGCACAATGGAACCATAATATTATTAAAATAGTTTCACATTTATTCTTTTCTGCTATATTTACTATATTCACTTGGTGTTATATAAATCCTCATTAAGTGTTACAACAGTGGCTTATATTCTCTTTTTTTCCTCAGTTTAGAATGAGACAGAAGGGAATAAAAACTCATTCCTATAGCAAATACAGCACAAATGGTATTCCCAGTAAATACAATTTCACTTCCACTCTAAGACAGACCCTTAGCATGTGCTTACAATGAAATAAATTGTTATGAATCCTATTATGGTTAGAAGATATTTAATACATTAATTAGTTATCCAGAATATATGTATCAGATTTTTTCTCATAACGACAGCTAAAAAAAAAAATTCACAAAAAAAGAAAAAAGCTATTTGTTTAGTTATAGAGGAAACATCCTGATTTATAGCTATTTTACCAAGTGCGATACACCTTTCAACAGGATCTCCCATTGAGCTCACAAGAATGTATAAATAATTTGCTCATAAGAAGATGTTTTAATTGGAAAATAGTGCTTTAATATGAACAAATTTTAAAACAAGTGATTTTAAGAAAGAAATTGAGGGCTTATCTACAATATTTTTTTTAAATTACATTGTATTAAGATTGAAACATCTTTGAAGACAGATGAAGAGTCTGCTGTAAATCCTCTACATAGATAAATTTGCAGTGTGAAGTATTTTTAAATGGACATATGAAAAGGAAGGAGTGGTGACTAATAAAAGGGGTACTTGCAGAAATCATTATAGCCTCTAACATCATAAAAGATGCATGTCGTAAAAGGTTTAAAAAAATAGATGCATGGAACATTTTCCTAAAGACAGTAATAACAGAAATAAATGTCATTTTTCTGATGGTCAGGCAGCTATGATGTTCCTATTTTAATGCTGATGCCAGCACAAGGACCCTTTTTTCATCACTCTTAAATCAAGCTACTGAGAAGAGTTCTGTATGTGACTGTCCCCAGAATGACAGAAAATTTGCAGCTATTACAAAATGCAAATTTGTTAAGGAATATTTCTTCTTGCAAACATATTACAAGTATATTTTCTCTACTGCACAAGCAATCAACTGATTTCCAGATGCAACTTCAGTGTTGGTTTTAACTAGAAAAATGTTGAAGATAATCTACCTCTCTGACAGTAGTTTAGTAAGTTCACTTTAATAATATTTCCAGAGAGTATTCAACTCTCTGGAAAAACTGGAAGAATTGTTTCTGAAAAAAATACATTTTCAGAAATGGAATTTTAATTATTTTAAATTATTTTAATTATTCTATTTTCTCAGTACAGAAAAATCTAAATCTGTTGTTCAACACCTTATGTTTCAAGCCATGTCTATACACTTGTTTCTTTGCAAGTTAAGTTGCAGAATGTTTATGAATGTTTTAGAGTTCTGTTCAAATAGAAGTTATTATGTGTAGCCCAAAGAACCTAAAGGAGGGTACCACATCAGAACATTATTTTCATTTTTAAATGTATATGTATACATATTTATAAAGAATTGGTCTTCCAATCAGGGAAAAAAATGTTTTTCAAAAGCCTTCAGCAATAGATAAACCAAGATAATGTGCTCTCTTCCCTGAGTCATAACATATGCATTAAGGGATATGTATCTCAGAAAATTCTTAGATGGCTCATTAATTCCCTGATCTATTTCTGCATGCACTACTGATACTAAGGTGACCTTTCACAAATCAAGCTATACATATAACAGAGAGGTGTCCCTTCATTCTACTGGGAAAATTTCATTTTTAGGGAAAGCATTACTAACTGAAGAAATAATCTTTCAGCTTCTTTCAAGTCTTAGACTCAATAAAGGATAAGACATTTAGCCCGCAAGTGAACACCCTGAAGCAGTTATATATGGTTGGCTTAAAGGAGATCTAAGAATCTGTTTGGCACACTGGCCACTTTCCAAATGAGAAATCAATGACTCTGTATTCTGAGTAAAGAAAAGTCAGGTTGGTTTATGATTTATTCTACATATACTGTGGATCCAGCCAAGCTCTGAATTACACACAGTTGAAGAAAGTTGGAGCAACATCCTGTGTCCAGCAAGGCCTGCAGCAGCTTCATATTCTGGCAAGACTCTTTGGAGACAGTGGCTTGCTAGATTTTTGAATTCAGCCTGTAGGAAAACAAATATATGTAGGAAGGGAATAAAACCATTAAGGGGGTTCTGTGCTGAGGGTAGCCCGCTAATTAGATGCAGGCTGATTCTGTTTCTGGCAGAGACTTACCAAAACATGCAATGGGTAAATGGTAATTCTGCCTGCATAACTAGCACATATCTTTATTATTTCTGTCATATTCTGAACAAACTAAAATTCTATTTAACCATGAAAACTAATGTCTACTCAAATATTGGTAAAAAATACCACAAATAAAAAAATCTCAAACCTCAAAAATAAAAAAAAAAAACCCACCACCCCAAATAACCTGGTATGGAGACTTTACACTATTTTGTATGTTATTAATACCTGGGGAATTACAGACCAGTCAGTCCCACCTCTGTGCCTGGCAAAATCTTGGAGCAGATTCTCCTGGAAGGCATGCTAAGGCACATGAAAAACAACAAGGTGCTTGGTGACAGCCAGCATGGCTTCACTAAGGGGAAATCCTGCCTGACCAATTTGGTGACCTTTTATGATGGGGCTACAGAACTGATGGGCAGCGGTAGAGCAGTTGATGTCATCTACCTGGATTTGTGTAAAGCGTTCAACACTGTCCCACACAACATTCTTGTCTCTAAATTGGAGAGACATCAATTTGATAGGTGGACTACTCGGTGGATAAAGAACTGGCTGGATGGCCGCACGCAAACAGTTGTGGTCAATGGCTCAGTGTCTGGCTGGAGACCAGTAAGGAGTGGTGTCCCTCAGGCATCAGTGTTGGGACTGGTCTTGTTTAACACCTTCATCGCTGACATGGACAGTGGGATTGAGTGCGCCCTCAGCAAATTTGCCGATGACACCAAGCTGTGTGGTTCGGTTGATATGCTGGAGGGAAGGAATGCCATCCAGAGGGACCTTGACACGCTTGTGAGGTGGGCTGATGCCAACCTCATGAAGTTTAACCATGCCAAGTGCAACGTCCTAAACCTGGGTCAGAGCAATCCCAGGCACAGCTACAGGTTGGGCAGAGAAGGAATTCAGAGGAGCCCTGCGGAGAAGGATTTGGGGGTGCTGGTTGATGAGAAAATAAACATGAGCCGGCTGCAGTGTGCGCTTGCAGCCCAGAAAGCCAACCGTATCCTGGGCTGTATAAAAAGGAATGTGACCAGCAGGTTGAAGGAGGTGATCCTGCCCCTTTATTCTGCTCTCGTGAGACCTCACTTGAAGTATTGTGTGCAGTTCTGGTGTCAACATTAAAAGGACATAGAACTCTCGGAACAAGTCCAGAGCAGGGCCTCGAGAATGATCAGGGGACTGGAACACCTCCCATATGAAGGTAGGCTGAGAAAGTTGGGGCTGTTCAGCCTGGAGAAGGCTGCATGGAGATCTCATAGCAGCCTTCCAGTATCTGAAGGGGGCCTATAGGGATGCTGGGAATGGACTCTTCATTAGGGACTGTAGTGATAGGACAAGGGGTAATGGGTTCAAACTTAAACAGGGGAAGTTTAGATTGGATATAAGGAGGAAATTCTTTCCTGTTAGGGTGGTGAGGCACTGGAATAGGTTCCCAAGGAGGCTGTGAATGTTCCATCCCTGGCAGTGTTCAAGGCCAGGTAGGACGAGGCCTTGGGTGATATGGTTTAGAGCGAGGTGTCCCTGCCCATGGCAGGGGAGTTGGAACTTGATGACCTTAAGGTCCTTTCCAACCCTAACTATTCTATGATAATACAATCATATGGGAACAGACAGAAGGGGCCACATATTCTGATGGCTTGATCATGATGTAAAAAAAAAAAAAAAGAAAACAAAAAAAGAGGTTAACAAAAATGTTAAATTATAAAAGCAAAAAAGACAAAACAGCCAGACATAGAAATTAGTCATATTTTTCCTAGCATTTAGTCACATTGTTTACAGCAGTATGAAAAAAAATATTTACCTTTATTACTCAGGCTCTTAAGAAAGACATGTTTAAGCAAACACACATATACACAAACAAAAAATCTAAGCCTTTACATTCTTCACATTTTTCTCTCCACCTCTATATTCAAGCAGTATTCTGATCTTTCCTGTTGGGCTGATAGTCTTAGAGAACATACACCCTCATTTGTAATGTTTCTGGTGAACTCACACCAGTGTACTAAGCCAGACTATCCTTTATTTAGCTCCATGTTTCTATGAACAAATAACAGCCTGTAGGGATTCAGCACATCGGCTGCTTAAAAGATAAACCTACCCAGCTTGATGAAAACTCTTCGCTACCTTCCTGTTGAGAGAAAACAGTTACACATTTTTAATAAATGAAGCCTGAACTGTCATTTTTTTGGCAAACTGATAACTAGCTGTAACAGCCGCATTGCCACAAGTTGCTTTTCCAAAGTAATTACCATCAGGCTCCCTGTGGTATGCAGTGTTTAACACATTTCTTCTGTGTTAATGAATGCAAAAGCAGGCAACACCACTATTAGTAATCGCTTTTTATTCGTAGTCCTCATTTTCCAGATAGGTCACATTAAACACAGCCATTAAACAATAGCGGTTGAGATAATCCATACAATGTATGCTGCTTTTTTGGGTTTTTTTTTTTTTTTGTGTCATTTACCGGTCAGTGGTGCAACGTTGAGCCATATGGGGAGACAGGGGCTGATAAACGAGAATGCCAATCTGTATCACAATTGGGCCAGAGAAGGCAAAACCTGAATCAGGTTTCATTCAATTACACTTCAAATCAACAAATCTTGATAGCCAAAACTCCCATTTAAATTAATACAATAATAATAACTGTCTGACATTAAAAGAAAGCAATTAGACAATAATGAGTGGTCATATACTATCCTGGGCTTCAGACTCCTTCTTGACCTCCCTTCCATCTGACAGCAAGCAGATTGAAAGTTGGTTTGAATGATGTATCTTGCTCCAGTGTGAGCAGTGTTTGACTTCTAGTTGTAATTTGAACTGGGGAACCTATATTCTCAAGCGGTAAAGCACATTTCAGGAGAATCTCTTTCTTGATAAATATGTTAAGGAAAAAAACCAACCCAACAACAAAAAACAGAACAAAACAACCAACCGAACAAACAAAACCCATACAGAAAAAATAGCCTGATTTGGAGCCCTGATTTGATTGGCCAGTTGTTACAGGAGCTCCCAGTTTCCCAGTTGCTGACGTTCATTAATAGTAGAAAAACAGAATACCTTATTTGTTACTCACAGTGTACAGCACAATTTTATTAGTTACTTGCCTCCTATAACTCTGCCATTATCTTTATAATCATGTGGCAGATATTTTCTTCTAGTCTTATAAAACATGTATGTAAGGAATGAGAGCAACAGCTCATAAACTTTATCTTTCATTGCTGCCTTTCTCTCCAGTGGTGATAGTAGAGACACCATGGAGAAAACATACTTTCTTAATTTTTTTGTGTGTATTCCTTCCTGCACACACACAGTCATGTTAATTTAGACTGAACCAGCAAAACTCACATTGCATGAGCTCTGCTGCTTATTGGTTTGTTACGTATCCATTCTAAATAATGAAAAAGATTTATTAAACTGGGATATCCATATTGGAGGAAGTACGCCAGAGATCTACAGCACAAGGCAGTTGTCAGCCAAATTAAATAAAAGCAAGATTTCCTAAACTCTTCTAGAAAGCTGAAAGCCATGAATTCTGAATTACCTTAGAGTGGTAAATAAATAATCACTACTAAATACAGATAATGTGTTAAACAGCTAAAACTAGCAAATCACTAGTGACAGAGAGCCTTAAGGTAAATTCCTCTTACATTGGCGCAGCCCTTTCTCAGAATATTGTGGGTTTATGTCTTCAGAAACATACAATGAATTGTACAATTGGTTACTCAGTGTTAAAATCATTTATAAAATACACAAATCTCCATCACTTGACTGCATTTACATACTGGCTTAGATTTTGCTGAATAATGGATTTCACTGGCAGAGCTAAAGACTTGGTGCACAGACACAGAAGTGATGGGCACCACAGAAATACGTATAAAAGACTAATAAACAATTAAAAAAAATCCTCTCCACTATGGAATTTCAAGCTATCAAGCTATCAAGCAAAACCAATCTCTTGTCTCCTGGACAAAAAAAAAAAAAAAAGAAAAAATATATAGCACAGACAACACTACATTTTAGATACATAAATTGTCCAAAACGTGGAGAGTAGCTTGATAAATCATGTACAATATAATTTTCTTTTTTTTTTTTTCACATGTAATTGTAGCCTTTTTTTTAACAAGAGGAGCTAATAGCAAAGTGTCAGAATGGTTGTCTCCCAAAGACAATTCATTGTAGGACCGACTAGCTAATATCACTGTTTAACAGCAATCCCAACATCAAAACAAGATGTTGGGTCAGCTTTCTTTCTTGAACTGATAAAAGCTATGGCTTTGTGGGATTTGAGGTTGCCAACATCTTATATATGTTTGTAAAGTAATATTAAATTTACTAAACCAAATACACCATTTTAAAATCATGTACCAGAGTGGTATTTCCAAGAATATCTGATGTATATAAGGGACAAATCCTGAGATAAACATTATATTCTTCTGTTGCTTCTTGTTCTGTGCAAGTTCATTTTAAATGTGGATTATTTTTTAACTTTAATCTGAAGGCAATTTTGAATTTTTCAAACACTAAAAACACCCTTAAAAAACAATAATAAAAAGTAGAAACTGTATCCCAAGTTATTCTGCAAATACTTTTCAGGATGAATGAAAACCATTCAATGAAAACAAAAACCCCACCCCTTCTTCCCTTCTCCCCCCCCAAAAAAATAAGCAGTGTATATCTAGAACTGCAGTAAGAAATTGCACACTCCAAAGAAACAGATAAAATCCTGCTCATGACACACTGGCATTACTACTTTTCATCTCTCTGACCTTAATATCAAAACTTTGAAAACGGTGACGTCTCTTAGGAAGTCAATCAAATATACTTCATTAAAGACGCTGAGTGCATGTGTTTGGAAACAAAACAAAACAAAGAAGTTCCAGATGTTGGTTCAAGTGTAATTTTTGTTATTAAACATGGGTTTGCAATAGAAGCTTCTACAAGGACTTGCACATAACAATGACTGATGGATGTATTTGTAGGCCATTCAGTTAGCTCCATCAGCTCACTCAAACACATTTTGAACAGATTATGTACTGCAGTACTTCGTAGACCATACATTAAACAAGAGACTTTGCTCTGAGGCGCTGCTTCCCACAATCCATGGGGAAAAGGAAGCAGGAAAAAACAAAACTCATAGAGTTCGACAGCTACTGAGGCAACACTTGCCATTTACAATATAAGCCCAAATATTTTTGCAACACAACTATATATTAATTTAATAAAATACACAATATAGCTCTTATACACTCAACAATTTGGCTCATATGCACTGAATCTGCAATAAATCAATAAAAATATGTCATTTGATGTAAACACACTGAATCATCTTACATTTGCACATTTAAATGATCATGTGACTTTTGTGGTTATCTTGAGACATTTTCACTTTCCTGAGCTATTTTAGTGTCCACAAATGAATAAAAAAGTGTTAATAATGTTAATTTATTTTGTGTATTACCCTTAAACACAAGTTGGGTTTTTTTCAGACTTTATTTTACTTTAGTTTTTTTAAAACTTACTACTAGCTATTTATAGTTTGTTGGACACTAAAACGCTAAATAGATATTAAATTTTTTTTCTCTTTTATCAAGTGAATTAGCTTATGTGTGTGCAGGACATGATGGACTCTATCATTTTACATTTTACCTTAATATGACGTGAGGTGCTTTACTAATGATCAGGATATGTTTTGTTGAAGAATGATCTGGAATGGGTTTTTTGTTTTCCTGTTCTTTTTTTCTTTTTTTTTTTTTTTTATATATATTTGTGGCAGGTAACTTTGTACATAAATGTTTACCACAAATGAATGTTAATGTTTGGTGTCACTTGGACTACTACAAGAACTCATTTTAGGACTTTCAGTAGAAGTCTGTGGTGACTGCTGGAAATCCACCACAGATCAGAATTATTCAACCCTGTTTTTCTTGGGGTTTATACGTAAACAGTAAAATCAGCATCAGCTATTGAGGACAGTCTTATAATATTAGATGTATTTCCATTCCATCTTTCTCATACCTTCCTATCAGATTGTCAAAATGGCACCGTCTTTCCTTCTTTCATTTTGTTCTTATTGTACTTGACTCTGTCCTAATGAATGTTTGGACAAAATGAAACCAGCATCATCTGTCAAAAAGAAAGAGCAGTGAAAAGAACATACTTGTGGGCACTTCAGATGTTCACTAAAAGCCTTAAAGCAGCATTGGTCTTCTTTCATTCCTGTAAATCTGTTACAACCAGGGGATTTACTTAATGATTTACTTTTAATCAGCAGAAGTGGAACACAACTGCCACCCTGTCCTTGTTTTTCCCCTCACTTTCTGACGGCCACAGGGTCGCTTCCCCGACAGTCCTGCAAGAGCTTGTCTATTTCTCTCACGACCTCCTCGGCATCCACCGACTCTCTGCCTAGATCCCGGGCTGAACGATCTAACTGCTCCAGAACAGAGTCCATCTCACTTGAGTCTCGGCTCACTCGGGAATGCACATCTGCAAAGGCCCTAGCCATCTGATCTGATGCAATGAAGGGAGTGTCTTTTGACTGTTTACTAGGTGAAAGATACTGACTGTCAGTTGACAAGTACTGGCTGCTTGGTTCAGACAAGGCTCCTGATTTCACTTCACTACCATCCAGTGGTCCTTTTGTTGAGGTGCAAGGCTCAATGCATGTCTTGTTTGGGCTGCTCGATGCTGAGGGAACCTCCTGAAGCAGAGGACTCAGGGCACGTTTGGCTTTTAAGTAAGGTTTAACATTGGCAATGAGAATAGTGTGCTCTCTCTTGTCTTTCCCAAAGGTACAAAAAGTCTTCTTCCCGGTGGGATTCACAGTTTCGTATGTCTCAGTCTCAACATTAGCTTCAACTGTGGGTACAAAGAGATTTGTGCGATAATCTGCATTCTCAGCCTGACTAGCTGTGGGGAACTGTGGCATCCAACACCTGTCAGAATGACCAAGCACTCTGCATTCATCTGTGCAGTTAACACATTCTTCTTGCTCTGTAAAACAAAGAAGAAAGAGAAAAAAAAATCTAATTATAAGTCGATTTTTTAAAACTAATAGATAGGCTATGATCAACACATTATGGGCTTACTTGACATCTGGTTTCTTAATTATGTTGAAAAAAGAAGCTATAATTAAAATATTTCAGAAATATTATATAAACCTGCTAGTTAAGACAATAGATTTATTTAACTTTGTTCTCTATGCATTAAAGCATTCACACAGCCCAGTGGAAGTGTAAAAGGGTCATTAGAGAATCATTCTCAGTGGAACTGATCTTCATCTGTAAACTAATCTGCTGTAGAAATCTGTTAGACTTTGTTCTGTGAAACTCATCCTAGAAACGAGTGAACAGTACTTAAGGAACACAAAAGGCATTATCAGGATTAATTTTTCAAATCAAGTAACTGAGCAATGACTGCTTTTCTGGAAATACAAACACTTCCTAAAATCAGCAAGCTGTTTCTTCATTTTTGTCACCTGCATTAGTTTATAATTGTTACATTGTGTAACAGTCACAAAATAAAAAGGTTTTCTTGAAAAGCATACTTTTCCTGCTGAGAACAGAGAACTAAAGTTTTCCATCAGTATGCATTAAGTATAAGCTTGTCAAAAAGTGCATATTGCAATTTTATTAAACATGCGAATGGATCATGTAATCAGTTTTCCCCTTTTTTTGTTTTGTTGCAAGTAAGCGAAAATGGATTGCTCAATACATACAATTTGGAAGAATGACAAACTGTGACACATTATTTGAACTGATAATGTTTTCAAGTAGGATTCTTATATTCTTATTTCTTTCAAAGAATATAGATATATAACATTTTTTTTATTCACTACATTTTTAGAACATAAATTTTGATACTTCCTGTTTTACAATTAAAAGAAAACTTTTTGCTTCAAAAGACTTTATCTTGCCTGTCATTTTATAGTAATAAAATATATTTGGGCCACCATTTACCATTTTATAATTGTACACATGACTCCAACCCAATGTCAGGGATAAAGAAAATTACAGAAACACACCTTCAATCTGTGGTGGGTTTTTTTTAGAAAAACACAACTCTGATCCAAGTTGCTTTCTTTTTCTTCTTCTCAGTACTCTCTATTCAATACTGATAGAATAAATGCTTTTATCATCTCTATGTTTCAATTTGTTATAAACTGCCCTCTAACTGTTAAATATTTTCTTCCACAAAATGTGGGTTAAAATATTCATTTTATTTGAGGAATTTAGAATTTACAAAATGCCTGGAATTCCAGTTAGACAAAAAACCTGTGAGCATACCTTTAAATGTAAACATGAAACATACACAGAGACATGACCCACAGGTCTTCAGAAAAGCAGAACAAAATTGTTGACTCAAAGACACAAAAAGTTGAAGTGATCATCATCTTTCTAAATTAGAAAATAAATTTCTATTAACCTGATAGTATCACCACCAGTTTCTTAACAGTTGCACTGCAGAATCCTGACACAGAAGAAACACCAAAGGTGATCTATGAGAATTCAATAGTGTGAACAGCTTTAACTGTTCTAAAAAGACATGAATAAATGTGATTTAAATTTAAATAAAAGTGTGCTATGTCATGATAAACAGTTAAGTAGACAGGCTGAGAAAGTTGGTGCTGTTCAGCCTGGAGAAGAGAAGTCCTCGTGGAGACTCCATAGCAGCCCTCTTGTATCTGAAGGAGGCCTATAAGGATGCTGGGGAGGGACTCTTCATTAGGGACTGTAGTGGTAGGACAGGGGGTAATGGGTTCAAACTTAAACAGGGGAAGTTCAGGTTAGATAAAAGGAAGAAGTTTTTTACTGTGAGAGTGGTGAGGCACTGGAACATGCTCCAACCCTGGCGGTTTTTAAGGCCAGGTTAGACAGAGCTTTGGGTGGCATGGTTTAGTAGGAGCTGCCCCTGCCCATGGCAGGGGGGCTGGAACTAGAGGATCTTAGGGTCCTTTCCAACCCTAACTATTCTATGATACTATGACTCTATGATTCTAAGTCAGGGTGAGATAATTTAATTAGCGACAGTTCAGTGAAAAAGTATCATTCTGTATGCATGCTCCGTACTTTGAGTTTAAAATCTAAGATTGGTGTAAACCCTAAAAAAATATCGAAAGCAAGACAGAATGAAGTACAGTGTGAGGATAATACAGGGTGATTTTTGAGGAAAAGAATGTAGCGGAAAGGCTTTAAATAGAAAATTCATACAGGTGAGTCAACCTCACCTCTGAGCCTGATCATGGAACAAATCTTCCTGGAGATATATCAAAACATATGGGAGACAGGGAGGTAATTAGAGACAGCCAACACAGCTTCACCAAGGGCAGTTTGTGCCTGACTAATCTAGTGACCTTTTATGATAGAATGACTCCCTGAGTGGAAAAGTGAAGAGCTATAGATGTCATTTACCTGGAGTTTTGTAACGCTTTTGATAAGGTCCTGTGCAATATTGTTGCTGCTAAATTGGAGAGATATAGGTTTCATGAATGGACTATTAGATAGATAAGGAACTGGCTGCATGGCCACACATGAAGAGTTGTAGCCAATGGATCAATGTCCAAGTGGAAACCAGTAATGAATAGTGTCATTCAAGGGTCCACACTGGGACACATTATTTAATATCTTCATCAATTACATGGGTCTCTATAGTTTGGAGAAGAGGAGATTGAGGGGTGACCTTATTAGTGTATATAAATATATAAAGGGGGAGTGTCACGAGGATGGAGCCAGGCTCTTCTCAGTGGCAAACAATGAAAGGACAAGGGGTAATGGGTACAAATTGGAGCACAAGAGGTTCCACTTAAACCTGAGAAGAAACTTCTTCTCAGTGAGGGTGACGGAACACTGGAACGGGCTGCCCAGGGAGGTTGTGGAATCTCCTTCTTTGGAGACATTCAAAACCAGCCTGGACACGTTCCTGTGTAACCTTATCTAGGTGTTCCTGCTCCGGCAGGGGGATTGGACTAGATGATCTTTTGAGGTCCCTTCCAATCTCTAACCTACTGTGATACTGTGATACTGTGATACATGACTGTGAGATTGAGTTCACCATCAGCAAGTTTGCTGATGGCACCAATCTGTGTGGTGCATTCGACATGCTGGAGAGAAGGGATGCCATTGGAGGGACCTCGACAGACTTGAGAGGTGGGCTAGTGCAAACCACATGGAGTTCAACAAGGCCAAGTGCAAGGTCCTGCATGTGAGTTCGGGAAAGCACCAGTATCAATACAGACTGTGGGATGAATGGATTGAGAGCAGCTTGTGGAGAAGGACGTGGTGATACTGGTGGATGAAAAATTTTACATGACCTGGCAATGTACGCTCATACCCCAGAAAGTCAATTGTATCCTGGACTGCGTAAACCGTAAGAGGGTAACCTTAGATTATACATGAGGAAGAAACTCTTAATGTGAGGGTGGTGAGACACTGGAACAGGTTTCCTAGGAAAGTTGTGGATGTCCCATGGTTAGAAGATTTCCAAGCCAGGTTGGATGGGGCTTCAAGCAACCTGATCTAGTGAAAGTTACTCCTGCACATAGCAGGGGTGTTGGACTAGATGGTCTTTCAAGGTCCCTTCCAACCCGAACCATTTTATGATTCTACAGCCTCCAAGGAAAAGTAAGCTGCATGTTTTTAGCGTACAATAAGAAATAGGAATTATTGTAATGGAAAACAGGAGTAAAAAAACAACCTCATCCCAGGGACTGTAATTCAGTGACACAACCTGACACAACGAAGAGTTTAAGGAAGACATTTAAGTATGTGGTGTTTGATATGACTTAATTTGAATAAGATAACATTGGTCTGCATAACCATAGTGACAACATATGTGGTGACAATTGCTTAATGAAATGGGAGACACACAAATAAAGGACATTACTGTATACCTCATTCCACTCATTAGTTCACCTCCACTAAAGTTCTTTGTATCTAGTTTTCCACAGCTTCTATAGCATCAAAGAGCTGCTGCTTAAAAAAGCCAAGTGAAACTGCTACTTTCCCTTGCTCTCTCTCTCTCTCAAAAAGAAAACATAAAACTCAAAAAACCCAAAACAAATCAACGTATTTTAAAAGGCAAATGGGCAAAAAAACTGGAAAGAAAGGTTCCAAGTTTTGGCACTGAATGGCCAATAGCTATACTAACCAGGTTTGATTACATTTTTATCATAGAAATCCAACAGAAGCAAACTAAAAAATGCCCCAAGCCCAACCCTTTTAATGTTAATTCTAAACTTTATATTTTACAAATGCTTGCTATTATTTTCTTTTTTCTCTTTTTCTCTTCCTCTTAATCATGCAAGTAGATTTGTGGCAAGGTCAGTGTTCAGCTTTAAAAGTGGACCTATACAGTAATGACAAATAATAGCTGCTATGTTTAGGATTTTTCTCCAATCATATCTGAAATAATTTCTCTCTTATATAGAATTTATAGAAATGCTGAGTAAAAGTTTTCTGTTTCTTTTAAAGATTTCCCTGAATAATTATCAGTATTCCAGATAACATTTGTTTTGTAAACCTAACTATGCTTTCTATGAATTTTTGTAAATAACTTTGGTCCCCTTTTAGCAAAAGATGGAAATAAAAGCCTGCTGTATGTTAGCTACCATAAAATGCTCAGAACTGCACAATCAATGGACCAGCACATCTCTCTTCTGCTCTCTCTCTTGTCAATTATTCTATCAAAGTAGATCTCCTCTTTGTTCCTTTCTTTCTCAGACAAAAAAGAAATTAAAAATTACTTCTTGTAAGTCTTTCTAATGATATTTAATGTTTCAAGAATTCATAGTGTTTTGAAAGACCAACAATTGACACAACTGGGAAGATTTCAATACATTACAGTCTATTTCATTAAACCATAAAAAAAATGTCTGTAGAAGGGAAACACTTCATCCCTCTCAGGCAGTAGTTTTGCATAACTTAAAATACATTAAATAAATATTCGTATATGTGCATAATATTTGTCTGCTATTTACATTGATAACATATATATATGCATATGAGATATGCAACTGGGAAATTATATTTCAACACTGCTTCTTATTTTAAAATGTGACTGAACTGTATTTAAAAAAAACCTGAACTGATATTGAAATTAACAAACTTAACATGAAAAGTAAAGATCAAAGAAGTTCTTAGCCACTGCAAATAACTTAACTACACTAGGTATTCAGTGCTGTGACAAAACCTATCATTTGAGACTTTCAAGACTGATTAGGTTAATTTTATTATAACCAAGTTACATTCTAAGATTTTAAATTGTTAGCTCTTATGCATGCTACCTACACATACACTGGGCATGAGCATAACTCTTACACAGTGTTTACATTATTAATTACTGCCAATAAAAATATAAAGTTTGCTGGCAATCTCTAAGTAAAAGAGATATACAATATATAGCACATACATGTTATATATCTTGCATGCCGTATCTTCCTTCCCTTTCTTATTTCCTATATCTGCTGAAGTAGCTTTTATACTCGCGTTCATACTCATGCTATTGACTAACTTTCCGCTTCTGCTCCCTGGGCATCCTAACAGTGACTGAATTAAATATGAAGTGAAAAAAAGAAGAAACAAATACTGAATGACCTTGAAAAAAAACCCACCTGCATTGCATGAGCTTTGGTGTTCTAGTCGTGAAAATCTGTATTTATTCACTCTTTTATGTCACATCATAGCAAACAGATCTTGAGTATTGATTATCCTACATTATAAGCTGCCCATCTTACCATTAGCCCGTAATTTTGACTGCTGCAGATAGCAGACAGTGAAGAAAATCAAACAGGCATTTTTGTACCAGCAGCAGAAACTATAAACATGAACTATCACCACCAAGGGCCAAATTAGTACATATGAAAAAGCAGAATCAATTTAAAGCGAAATATAGAAATGTATATACATATGTAAAATAGGTCATACACTGTGTTGTACAGAAAGATGTGCTGGTAGGGTGATGTGCACCATTGGTCTTTATCTCTACACTTGTGTCCCTCCTGTTGAAAATAAACCTTCAACTGTGAAAGTGTGTACAATAAACAGAACCAGCCTAGAGGTTTTCCTAACTCTCTGGAGCTTTAAGGCTCAACAGTCCAAAGTGTTTTATGCACTTACGGGAGAACATACACTAAAATAGAACTGTTAAATTATCAGCTGTAGAAAGAAAAGGAAACAAGCTATCTGGAAACAACAGTCACCTAGATAGGAAATGTACACTGGATTGAAATTTAAGGTGGTGTAGGATGACAGTTATGCTGGCAAGATAAAATGCAGCGCAAGGTATGTATTTTGGTGCATCAAAAGACATTTCTTACATTTTTTTTTCTATATTACCAGAGCAGCTATATTTAATTTCTGGCTTCTGTAGCAAGCTTAAAGCAAAATATACTTTTATTGTCCTATTAATTCATAAATATTATGAGTGGAATTAATTATGGGTAATGATTTCACTCTAAGTTAATTAATTAATGCTTTAGATAGCTGGCTCCTTTCAGTGGCTAAAACTGAGATATCTTAGTTCAACTCACTAATTATATAAAATTTGCATAATGATAACAAAGAAGTAACTCAAGATTTTTTTTTCTTACTAGTGATTCAGATCAGACAAACAGAATTAATAAATTCTTTTTTTTAATTTAGCTGGACTCTAATTATCGAAATCACACATACACAAAGCAGATAAGCAAACGAGAAGTAAACATTCCATGTACAGAGAACATCAGCATACAAACATTTTCATTAAATATTTCATATAGTGTGTTTATAAGATGAAGAACTTTATACTCTATATCAAAGTATTCGATATAATATAATAGTAAACGTCCAGTCTTGTGCATAGGGGAAATCAGACATTAAATATATGTAAGTGTTCATATTTAGCTTTTTCTATACATATATATATGTATAGAAATATATGTATATGCATATATATTTAAAATCTGCTTTCCCTTATATGCAAGACTGAACACATACCTTGATATAGACCTAGACCTAGACATTTACAATCATATTCCTCCCCAAATCTGTAAGTGATGTTATCAAATTGTATTTGAATTTAAACAAGACAAACAGAGTTCAGATCATTATAATTTATAAGATTTGTCCTGGTAAATGGTCACTGAAGTGCATTCTTTCCCACAAACTTTGTACTCACAAAATATTTAAAAAAAGTAGCTTTGTATTACCACATGTCCACTGATGAAGTCTAAATAAGAATATGGCTAGGTAAATATATTAATAAATTTCACCTTTAAACTGTCAGTAGCTTTTGCTTTTTTTTTTTTTTTTTTCCTAGGAAATGCTAGCCTGTCTTTCAGGTATCTTGCCTACTTAATTCTTTTTTTTTTTTTTTTCTCTTTCAATGCATATGTTCTACTATCATATAAATACCCCCTTCAATTTGCCCATTTCCCTCCTTCTTTCTATAAATATGGAAGCTAAAAAAGAAACATCAATTCTCAGAAGCGGCTCGTTGGCTGACACTTTTGACTGGAATGGCTATCAACTAACAGCTACAAATAAAAAAACACATTGGAGGACCCATTCCAAAATGCATGTCTTCTTTACTTTGAAGCATGCTATTTCACATTGCTGATATGAACTACAGTAACTCTTGAAATGCTCTGCTATTCATTGCATTACAGAGTGAACAGTAATGCATGTGTTTGCTGACCCTAGTTTCACATCACAGAGAAAGCGATTTCTCTTTAAATGCACACATGGAGTTCACACTGCTTCCCCAGGAGATTTATTCATTTCAACTTTGATGTTGTGCATTTGCCTTCATTATTGAAAATATTATCATTTAGTATATACTCAGTAATAAAACAACGTGTAAAATCCTCTGTAGTTTATATTACTCTAGTCCAACCACAAACACTATTTAAAAAATAAATAAATTAATCAGTACTTGCTTTAGACTAATAAAATAAAGTATGCTTTGCATATTTTAATTCCTTGAATAGACACAAAAGAGCTGCATTTTCTGTACATATGTGCAAATAGGTGCACCATAAACTGCATCTAATGTCTAATAGAGAATATAAATCTGGCTTTCAGAACTTCAGTAACTCCTGTGATAGACCAGAAAACCGCCCAGAATTGATATGAAATGGTGTCTTACTTTTTCACTTGAGACAAGCAATTGCCTTTGTTAAAGAACTGAAAAGACTATGAGGAGGTATTTATTACAGGAGAAAAATAATGGGCTTCTTTGCAGTGTCCTAAACACTGGGGGTATATGACACTTCTGATGAGAATAATCAGCTAAAGTACTACTGCTGTGGTTGGATTCCTGTTTAATTACAATTGATTTTGACATAAATGAGCAGAGGTAAACAAATACTTCTATACACATGCTTGCTGTTATTAAACAGAGCTGTCTCCAATCTGAGTATTTATATTGACTTGTCTGTTTAAAGGCTCCTTTCAGTTAGGCAAAACAATTATGTAGCTCAGATTAGCAAAGTGACTGGCAGTAAAATGAGAATGGAATTCCACTTTTTGAAATCTCTTGGATCTTGTGGTCTTTTCCTGATATTGTAACTACAAGATTCTGAGGTCTATAATACTTACATAGTTTCCCCATTGTTGGTTGTTTTTTGCTTGTTTACTTGTTTTCTGGGCACAGGATAAAGAGAATATATTTTTATATTGATAAGGCATAAAATGCTTAAAAAGCAATAAAAAAAAGATGGTGGGCCTATGGATTTAATTAGTTCACATTTGTCCTAAACTATAAATATTGGACAAGTATTTCAGAATTACATGGAGCACTACAGAACATTTAATACTTTTCTTACACAACTATGTTTTAAATTCATACTTGAAATTTAATGGTAATCACACTTTTTTTTTTTTTTTTTTTTTTAATTTAAACACAGAATAAGAACAAGAAAACATTTATTTTACCTGAAAATTTTCCATCCTCACAGCGGGCTGGTCCACAGATCCCAACAATGGGTCTTTGGCCTCTGCCTTGCTGTTCTGGAGGCAAATCAGACCTGTGAGTCACAGACAGGAATAGGCTCTGCTTCCAAATTTTACAAGAATTTCAGAACTTCCACAGCAGAAAAACAATTTCTATCTATCTGTGACCCAGGCACAGCTCACAGTCCTTAAAGATTTTCACTGTGCTTCTCAAAGGTACAAACATAGAATTTTACAGTTGGCAGCGAACTGAGGATGTCTGACTAGTGAAAAGATTGTCTCATTTCTTCCTATCAGAGGAGGAAGAGGAGTGGCACATCCGGTTTTGGTTTCCAGCATTTGCTTGTAAGTCAGACTGTCACCTACTCTAATTTGCAGTAAAAAGACCATATGACAGTCATTAAAAGACATTTCGGGCTCTCTCACATCCCACCATAAAAAATTCTCTGTAGCCTGAGGCTGCAGAGAAGAAATGTACAAGGGCTAGCTGTGCCACTCCTGCACTTAGCTGGGAAGCTACAGGGAAACTTTGCTAACATAACAAATTCAAAGTTTTAACCAGTAAATCTTTGTTGTAGAGCCCGAAAGCTGTTTCCTGGAAAAGAAGAGAAATAAACCTGCAGTAATTAACAGAAGAGAACAAGCTTGTGGATATGTTAGAAAGAACATTTTTATTATAACATATTTTTGCACTCTTATCAAGGCAGCTCCACGCATTTAACAGCAGGATTTTTTTCAGCACTGCTGCCTACAGTTGCAGTGATTCTTAAATCTGAAACCTAACTTAATTTGTGTGATCATTTGCAACATCTGCATGATATTCACATTATTTTTGCTCACTTTATTGGGAGATATTCATAATTATAATATCCAATTTATTAATTTCCATACCTAAATTGAAACATTTAGTAAATACTAATACTGTGTATTATATTGCACCAATGTTTAGGAATCTAGTTATTAACTACGTCCACCATGAGGCATCCTATGCAAATAACAATAGATTATATAGTTAGAGACAAGAGGTAAAAGTGATTATGACTAGCAAAAGCAATGAATGGGAAGGAAAGACAGCACTAGTGAATCTATAATCATGCTGTTGACATTTCCTGAAGATACCAGTATAAAAGCTCCATAATTTAAAGAAGCTATCCCCATCTGTCACACCGTCAAGCCACCAAGTATTAGCTGCATATTACACCGCTGAGCCTTCCTCACCAGTTGCCAATTATCTCAGTAGACAAATCTTTAATTAGAAGGCACCAAGCTTTTTGCTTTGTAAGCTTGTCTCATATTTGGATAGGACAACTTGTTTGCAGACATTGACTGATGAGGGTGCCACGGATGAGAGAGACATGACAGGCTTCTGAAGAAATCTGTTTCTACATCCTTTTGATGGTTCTGTTTCTATCATGACTATAGGTAGTCTGTCTTCAGTGGAAGTCTGTCAGGTTCTGTGTAGGATCATGATTTTGTCCTAAACAGAATTAATGTAGTGAAGCTTTTTAAATGATATCTGTTTTCCTTTACAAAGTCACACAAAAAATGACTAAAGGTTGTATGGGTGCTGGACCATTCAAAATCTGACCAATTCAGTGAAAGAGAATAGTTTTCTCCGCATTCTTGCCAGTATGCCTGAATTTACATTCAAAATCTCCTTTACCAGACGTAATGAGACAATGTCTGTTTTATACTGACAGGTGGAAAAGCCCACTGGGTATCATTCTCTGCTTACAAAAGTTGATGTCTTATATGGGTTGTATACTTTGGACTTCATGGGAGGTACAATGCATACAACACGAGGAAGAACACTTCTGTGATGTTGCTCTCAGAAGAAAAACTGAAGTTCTCCAGGCAAATATACCAGATTCTTGGTATTTTTCCACTGAGCTATTTTCTTGCAAAAGTAAACCAATTTTACTTATCCCTTAATATTGTACTACTGCGTTTATATCAAGCTACTGCTCTTTTACAGAATTAAAATTTGTGTCAAAGTGCTCCATTTTGAATGCCTGAAGGAACACACTGCTTCTTAAGGAATTCTCACTTGGATATACAGATACAGAAAAGGAGCAAGTTATTTATCCTAGGAAAAAAGAATTTATCACAGAGCTCCAAAGCTCCCCTATGCTAAATAACATATTCATTATTGTTTGATTAGATTGTGCCCTAGACTATTATTTAGTAAGTTCTGATGTTGTGTTTTATTACCACCTTCAAAAGAGATCTGCAGAATAGGATTACCATTATGCCAATTTATGAAGCACTCACATTCCCTTAGGAATTTGATCTTCATAATGCTATTCTACTTAGCTTTCTGCCTAGACAGCACTCCAATTCGATCAATCAGAAAGGATAATTAAGGATGCTTTTTTCAAATCTCTCTAAATATTACTAATTTTGCAGAAAGAATTGTACATGTAAACAGGTTTAGTACCATATTGTCAGGTTTTCATGAACTGTAAGTGAATTTCTGAGAGACACTGAAGATGCTTGGAGTATTCACATCTTCTTTTCCCCAGATTCTTCAAGAGCCTTAAGCTCCAGATCACTTTCTCACATTTCAAGGATCGAGAAGATTATAGATAGTAAAACAATTAATACAGAAAATTTCTTCTGATAGTTACTTTTATTTGTAGCAGCTGAGCTGCTCAACCGAGAGTCACTTTTTTACTTGTCATCCTTGCATTTGTTATAGTTTCAACTTTTGTGTTGATATCAGAGTACTATGATGTGACAACATATGCTGAAGAATTTGGGAACTATTTACAAAGATGTTGTCACTGTGTTTTCATTAGTTTCACTAATATCTTCACTTTCTAAGCCTGCTATCTTAGACGCTGTTTTCTTGTCTTGAGCACCCCCTCATCTAGGCCATGTTCTTATAAAGCCTATTTCAGTCCTGGAGGTAGACTTGAAGACGAGTTACAAATTTCACCACAAAGTAAGATGCAGACAGGGTAATTTCTGTTAGCTGTGCGTTTAGTCTGCTTATCCAAACATTAGATAAACTAAGCACTGTTCAGGTAAAGCAAGTAAAAGATGCAGCTGCTACCTCTAAAACTGCTGAAGGATTCAGAAATATGTCAGTGTCAATCTATTAACTTCCTTTAAGAAAATTTTTAAAGTACTACAACCCTAGAAATGGGGCAGTCATACTATAAAACGCAGTAAAACTTATTCTAGACATGGATCATGCTCAGTTTTTTGGGGATATTCAAAGACCTTTTAATTACTGGAACTTATTACTTTTGTATTTATATAAATATATTATTAAATATATTTATATATAAATATATACTATTATATTTATTTGATTTAGAATTTCATTACTCAATTTTAATATGTCCTTCTCCTCCCAGACCTTTTGTTCAATTGGAAAAAAAAGGCAAGAGACTTGTCCAGTTATTATTGGCCTGAATTCTTAGTATCACAGACAATGAGAAGCAGAGAAAACTGACCCTTACTCCCCAAAATATCTACCACATGGTTTTTGTAAAACAGCTTCTAGGTTTCCTGATAAAAATATAGTTTTGACTTGGTTTTGTTTAGGAAAAAGAGTTGAGTAATTCCCAAGGAGACAAAAGTCGTGTGTGAAGCACCAATCTGAAAACAAAGCTCAGTGTGGCCTTGAACAAATTCTGTGAAGAGTCAAAGGTAGCGAAAAAAATCATCTTATGGGGAAAAAAAGAATCAAAATTTTTTTTATTTTTTTTTTTAAAGTCCATCTGTTACAGCACACACATGGTATGTATCCCACTTCCCGGGTATCCAAGAAACAGTCTAGCAGAGCTCTAAACTTATTTGTAAACTCTCAAGTGACTCTCTGCATTTCCAGCTAAAGATGGATACAAGGCAGCTAATTTGCTACCACCAAGGGAAGATGTTATAACATAAAAACATTCCCTCCCTTAGCTTCAAAACTGTTGAGTGCCTAGGGAGCCCGACTATTTACGGAGCTGATACTATGCATATGCTTCTTCTCTAACTGCTACATGCATACATCTGGCATCTGTCTCTGTGTTAAACAGACTTAATTGTCCCTAGTATTACTATGTAAAAAACCCTCTAACCTAGATTGTTAATGCAATAGAAATAAATGAAAAGATATATGTGATTTTTGTAGATCTATTTTTGCATTATTGGCAAGATATGCAAGCTCTGTACTACAGCTATCAGCAAAATATTTTAACTCTGCCTTCTGAATAACTTTAAATAGAGATTGTTTTTTTTCTTAGCATGACATTTGTCACTTTGTGCAGCCTTTTAATCAAAGTGGTCATTTTAGATAGAATTTCTTTTCCCATTTATTCTCCTTTTTTCACTTTCTTGATCATTGATCCTCCTTCTTTATCCACATCAGACTTCAGAGCATTTAATCATTTGCCAGACATAGCTGGAATGATTCTGAAGATATATAATTTCTTTTTTTTTTTTTTTTTTTAGGTGCTATTAAGGGTACTTTACATGTTAGTACATTATTCAGCTCAGTGTTGCCAGGAAAGTCAAGATTCAGGCAAAGCACTTGATTTCAGATTTCAGTATGTTTTTAAAAGATCAAAGAGCATGGCAAATCTTGCTCTTTGGTTTGGCAGACCATGCAGAACAACAATATTCTAAAAGACTGAGGTAGCTGCATAGAACTAGTATTAGAATGAAGGCTCTTTGAAGTTGTTTTCACCTTTATGTCAATGTTCATCTCAAACCCCCCAGCACAGTAAAATAAATAAATAAATAAATATTATTCTAATTGGGAAAACACACAGAAATGAGTTCTTCCTGTAAAGTAAGGTAAAAAAAAAGCTGGCAATTTGATGTCTAACATAATCCACGATAGCAAAAAATGAAATATGCTCAAGGTGCTTCTTTTACTAAGATTTACTTCTTTGAGCAAGAATATGAAGCATAGTCTTACGTTAGAAAACTGTACCTGCCTAAGTTTATTTAAGATTCAGGGAAAGGGTACTGTTACAGCTGAAGTCTTCTGAAAAGTCTGATTTCCTCTTTACCATGTGCACTAAGTCCTAGCGAGCAGGAAGACAGGCCACAATTTTTTCACCCCTCTTGTTTAGGCTTTATTATCACAGTATCACAGTATGTATCACAGTATGTTAGAGATTGGAAGGGACCTCAAAAGATCATCTAGTCTAATCCCCCTGCCGGAGCAGGAACACCTAGATAAGGTTACACAGGAACGTGTCCAGACGGGTTTTGAATGTCTCCAGAGAAGGAGACTCCACAACCTCCCTGGGCAGCCTGTTCCAGTGTTCCGTCAACCTCACTGAGAAGAAGTTTCTTCTCAAGTTTAAGTGGAACCTCTTGTGTTCCAGTTTGTACCCATTTCCCCTTGTCCTATCATTGTTTGCCACTGAGAAGAGCCTGGCTCCATCCTCGTGACACTCCCCCTTTATATATTTATATACACTAATAAGGTCACCCCTCAGTCTCCTCTTCTCCAAACTATAGAGACCCAGCTCCCTCAGTCTTTCCTCATAAGGGAGATGCTCCACTCCCTTAATCATCTTAGTTGCCCTGCGCTGGACTCTCTCCAGCAGGTCCCTGTCCTTCTTAAACTGAGGGGCCCAGAACTGGACACAATATTCCAGATGAGGTCTCACCAGGGCAGAGTAGAGGGGAAGGAGGACCTCTCTCGACCTACTAACCACCCCCCTTCTAATACACCCCAGGATGCCATTGGCCTTCTTGGCCACAAGGGCACAGTGTCGGCTCATGGTCACCCTGTCGTCCACCAGGACCCCCAGGTCCCTCTCCCCTACACTGCTCTCTAACAGGTCGTTCCCCAACCTATACTGGAACCTGGGGTTGTTCCTGCCCAGATGCAGGACTCTACACTTTCCCTTGTTATATTTCATCAAGTTATTCCCCGCCCAGCTCTCCAGCCTGTCCAGGTCTCTCTGGATGGCAGCACAGCCTTCTGGCGTGTCGGCCACTCCTCCCAGCTTAGTGTCATCAGCAAACTTGCTGATAGTACACTCAATTCCCTCATCTAAATCATTGATGAATATATTAAATAATACTGGTCCCAGTACTGACCCTTGAGGCACTCCACTAGATACAGGCCTCCAACTAGACTCCGCCCCATAGACTACAACTCTCTGGCTTCTCTCCTTCAGCCAGTTCACAGTCCACCTCACTACCCGATCATCCAGACCACACTTCCTCAATTTAGCTGCAAGGATGCTGTGGGAGACCGTGTCAAACGCTTTGCTGAAGTCAAGGTAGACCACATCCACCGCTCTGCCATCATCCATCCACTGTGTTATTTCCTCATAAAAGGCTACGAGATTGGTCAAGCATGACTTCCCCTTGGTGAAGCCATGTTGACTGCCCCTCATAACCCTCTTATCCTTGATATGCCTTAAGATGGCACCAAGGATAAGGTGTTCCATCACTTTCCCAGGAATGGAGGTGAGGCTAACCGGTCTATAGTTACCCGGGTCCTCCTTCTTGCCCTTTTTGAAGACAGGAGTGACATTTGCTTTCCTCCAGTCCTCAGGCACCTCTCCCGTTTCCCAAGACTTGGTAAAGATGATGGAGAGCGGTCTAGCAATGACCTCTGCCAGTTCCCTCAGCACCCGCGGGTGCATCCCATCTGGACCCATGGATTTATGGATGTCCAGATTGCTCAACTGGTCTTTAACCCATTCCTCATCGACTAAGGCAGACCGCTCCGTTGACCTATCTTCATCTGAGGTCTCAGCGGTACAGGGCTCTTCAGGACTGCCTCCGGCAGAGTAGACAGAGACAAAGAAGGCATTCAGTAACTCTGCCATCTCTGTATCTTCTGTCACCAGGGCACCCGTCCCGTTCATCAGCGGGCCTACATTGCCTCTGGTGTTAGTTTTACCTGCCATGTATTTGAAAAAGCTCTTTCTGCTGTCCTTGACCCCTCTCGCCAGCTTTAATTCCAAGGAGGCCTTAGTCATCCTAGCAGCTTTCCTACATCCTCTAGCAGCAGCCTTATATTCTTCCCAAGTGGCCAGCCCTTCCTTCCATGACCTGTAAACTCTTCTCTTCCACTTCAGCATACCCAGCAATTCCCTATTTAGCCACGCAGGTCTCCTGACCCTCTTCCTTGACTTCCTACGTGTCGGGATGCTCTGATCTTGAGCTCGGAAAAAGCAGTCCTTGAACGTCAACCAACTATCTTGGGCCCCTTTACCTTCAAGCAGCCTAGCCCATGGGATTTCCCCTAGCAATTGCTTGAAGAGGCCAAAGTTTGCCCTGCTAAAGTCCAGGGTTGCGATTCTACTTGCTATTCTACTGACCCTACCACACAAGATCCTGAATTCTACCATCTCGTGGTCGCTGCAACCAAGGCAGCCCTCAACCTTCACTGCTTCGATCAGACCCTCCTTGTTAGTGAGGATGAGATCCAGCAGCGCACCTCTCCTGGTTGGCTCATCCACCATTTGCATGAGGAAGTTATCATCTATACACTGGAGGAACCTCCTGGACTGCGGCTGGGTTGCCGAGTAGTCCTTCCAGCAAGCATCAGGGAAGTTAAAATCCCCCACGACGACCACAGCCTGTGACTGTGAGGCCGCTGTCAGCTGCCTGTAGAAGGCCTCGTCAACTTCCTCACCCTGATCCGGTGGCCTGTAACAGACCCCCACAACAGTATCACCCCTGCCAGCCTGCCCCTTAATTCTCACCCACAGACTCTCGACTCGCTCATCATCTGTCCCCGGACAGAACTCAACGCATTGTAGCTGCTCTCGCACATAAAGAGCAACCCCACCACCCCGCCTGGCTGGCCTGTCTTTCCTGAAAAGAACATAGCCCTCCATGACTATATTCCAGTCATGTGAGCTGTCCCACCACGTCTCTGTAATTGCCACCAGATCATAATCTCCTGACTTAACACAGGTTTCTAGCTCCTCCTGCTTATTTCCCACGCTGTGCGCATTGGAGTACAGACATTTCAGGGAGCAAGCTGAGCACACCAATTTCACCCTAGGATTACAGGAGGCCTCCCAGTCTTCATCAATTCCGGAGTGCTGTCCCACTGAGGCAAGCCCAGCTACAACCCCATCCCCCTTCGAATCTAGTTTAAAGCTCTCCAAATGAGCCCTGCTAATTCGTGCCCCAGCATCCTTTTGCCTCTGTGCGATAAACCTTTCCCACATGCCAATGTCCAGGCCGGTGCCCTATAAAACCAGCCGTTATCAAAGAATCCAAAGCCCTGCCTGCAGCACCAGCCTCGAAGCCAATCGTTTATGGACTGAATTTTCCCATTCAGTCCCACATCATCAATAGAAGATGGAAGGAGCGAAGAGAAGATCACTTGAGCCCCAGAGTCTTTCACCATCTGCCCCAAGGCCCTGTAGTCTTTCTTCATCCCCCTCAGACTGCAGGAAGCAGCTTCCCCCTCACCCGTCTGGGTGTTGTTATCAAACAACAGGTATGCAAACCAGAGAGAGCTTCCATCTAATCTGCTGTTTAAGGGATAATTCTGGTCATTCAATGGACTGAAAAAAGAACCCCACAGGAAGTAGACTCAGCTGCAGAATATTATTTTCTTCAGACGGCTAGAAGCAGCTATAAGAGCAATTTCATTCAAGAAACAGAAGTACTCACATAATTTAATTTTGACAAATAAAATTACGCTAGAATTCTTATGCTGTCTCTAGAGACAATGGAGAAGGATGGATTCAAAGAATCATTGAGAATGTCAGTGACAGGCCTCCAGATCTAAAACCCTCCACAGATAGGCCCACCTATTCTCACTGAATATGCATTGAGTTGATGTCCTGAAGTTATCAACTTCTGTCTTAGAGATATATACCCTTTCTGGGGTATATATCTTTCTGGCTGTTTCCTATTAGCTAATTTCCCTATTATTTCCTATAATGCTATTAGCTTAAGTTTTTCAGCACTCAGAAAATAGTCAGGTTTGATTCTAAGGGCCCAGTATTCCCTAATTTAATGTAGATGGGCTTTAGGTGTGTAACTCAGCATCACGAGACCCCTTTTCCAAGAAGTGCTCGTAATGCACATTGTCCTCCCATTGGTCAGAAAATCATCCCTTTACAGACTAATATCTTACTGGTTACATGCACATATAGCTTCTGAGATTTCCACAGAATATTCATTCAGTATTTAGTCAGATCAAGATTCCTGGTATTTTCCCACTGAGCTATTTTCTTGCAAAAGTAAATCAATTTTACTTATCCCTTAATATTGTAATACCGTGTTTATACAAGCTACTGCTTTTTTACAGAATTAAAATCTGTATCAATAAGTGCTCCATTTTGAATACCTAAAGGAACACATTGGTGTCTGCTACTCTTCATTGAGGCAAACTGTACCTGATCCACTCCCTTCTTGCAGCTGTAGCTCTGGCTCCAACTAAATGCTTGTCATAACTATAGCAAGGAGTTGCTTGCTGATGTATACATGCTGCCACCATAACAGAAGCAGTATGTTTGACTTGGTGGCTTTTATTTTATTTTATTTTAATTATTTCCAGAAATTTAGCAAAAGAAGTTCAGATCAGCTAATCAACTATACTTTGTCTACAGAGCAAGTTGGCATCTTAGGTATGGCCAGAATATCATCCTAGATCCTGCTGGAATCTAGAGGCAGAGGCAAATGAGAGCCAACTTCCTTCCTGACAACTATTCTGTCTGGCCATACCTTGCTTTTGCAGCCCAGGCTCTGCTGGCTCACAGATCTGAATCCTAAATACAGCAGAGTAATGAATACTTTGCAAAGAAGCTACATTCCAATTTTCATTTTTAGCTGCACTTCAAACCTACATACCTTCTGCAGATATTACTAAAGCATACCTTTAGCTTTTGCTTAGCTAGGGAAATAAAATGAGGGGAGCTTCTTGAATCATAGCTCATATTTCTGTAACAGATTTTTCATATCTACCTGTCTGTCCTGAGAGTATGTAACTGCTAACCTTGGATTCTGGAGTTAGCCTATAGGTTTCCTGAGATGCCCAAAACTGAATCATAATATGTCCCTTTCCAAGGACAAAATAGAATTTATTGACACAGAGCAGCAAACCTGGGATTTCCACTAGTCACTGGTTCTATTCTCAGAAACAATTCTGATCTGAAAAATTTTATTTGAAAGTTTTGAGTAGGACTGAGCTCTTCCATTCATTAAGTCTGTGGCTTTCAATATCAACACAAATACTTCTTTTTAAATAAACAGTTTAAATTTTACATGCACTTTTTGATTTGTTGAATAAGTATTTCTCAGGGGGTCAGAATGGGATGATAAACAACTGCCAACAAGTTTATCAATAAAACATCAGTCACAGTCCTCTGGAAAGCTGACACACTTATTTAACACTTAATTTTTCTTTAAACATAATCAAATGTAAAACCAATGATGGTATTCCAATAGAATATATCTGGATTGTCAAATGTTCCTGTGATATATTACCACAGCTACATTTAGCCACTACAGCCTACTGATATACAAATAAATTCGACTGCAGCTTGATGTTACAAACTGCCTGCAACATTTTCATCTGCAGTTCATTGAATCTGCATAATTTCAAGAAACATTTCAGAGTATTACTGCACAGGCTAATATTCACAACATATGCTGGGATAAAACATAAGGTAGATATTTTCAGTTTTAGAGCATTCCTTTTCAGTAGGAAAAAAAAAACTAAGGGCTATTAAAAGGAAAATAATCGTTAAAATTATATTAAAATATATAAATATAGCTTGGGAAAATAAAAGGCAATTCTTTCATAGATTAACCACTAAATAAAAAAGAGTTATTATGTAAGTTTCATTTTCAAGCCAAAGAACGAAAGGGAAGAAATCATATGTTATATCTAGATGTTTATCTAGAATGCCTTCCCTAAAATTTCTTTAGACTAATTAATTATAAATTAAACTGTTTGCAAACCACCTCTGAAAAAGTCACAGCTGAAGTAATATATTTATTTTGCTTACTGTGTGGATCCATTTATAAAACAATCAGCAAATGCTATTCTTGAATATAATTGCCTACTTAATTTCAAATAGGAAATCAAAGTGTAGTGAAAATACATAATAAAGTGTTTCACACAGACAGGCATATGTATATTTCTGACACTTTTTGATTTCTACCTTTGGAAAGGAAAACACAGATGCTCCTATGAGGTTTCAGTGTTCCAGTTAGCCTGCTCTGACTATGATGGCAACATGTCTCTTTGATGACATGGATGAATATATCTAAACCTCAGGTCTTCCTTCTAGCAAAACTGCAGTTCAGTACAGAAGGTCAATGACGATCTGCTTATTAAAGCCAAGTGTTTGTAAGTAGCAAGCGCCATTTTCTTGTTAGGATTTGTCTATCTGGTTTCCTATCTGATTTATGCAGGGACATGCATCTATTTACCATGCTAAATCCTGTTGTTCACCTTTTGCATGTGGCATATTCTTTATTCATTTCCCAGAGGCAGACAAACGGAACTGGCATTACTTTCAGCGCTCTTGAAAGACACGGTCAGTGCAGATACCCTCCTGCTTATTATTTAGCAGTGTCTGCCAGTAGGATTTGGGAATCCCAAACAACAGTGTTGCAAAGGAAGGGTTAAATTCAGCTTGTCTAATGGCACTCTCTGTTCCTTGGATCATTCATCATATTCATGAATTCTGTTCCATGGAGGGACCTAAGGCTGCCAATTAAAATAAATTAAACTAGGTGGACAGCCATCAGAGTGAATGAGATCACTGTCGTGATCTGAAGTAACTTCATTAATGGTGAAAAGATATGTTGGTACAGACAGTTCTTTTAATCTGCTCGAAAGGACCATATATTCCTAGCAAAAAGCTGTGTTTGGGAGGTATAATCTCTAGAGCTAAGCTCCCTGAGAAGTGATCATATTAAGAGAAACCTGCTGGGGTACTTGATTTAACATTAAAGTGAATTTATCAGCTACTCCCAACTTTTTGAGAGACTAATTGAATTATCAAAGGCTGCAATGGGGAATGTAAAGCCTTCTGAGAATGAATCTGTAATATATATAAAATCCTTAATTTGTGCCATGTGATTACCTTAAAATCTAATAATAGCCTGGATGCTAAAACACACCTGAATTTAAGATTTCTTTTGCATGTCTAAAGCCAATCTCTACCCATCAAATTTATGGGAAATGTTGTGTTTGGGGCAGGAAAAAGACAAATTTATGTAAGACATTTATTCTGTGTCCTTTTTTCAGTGTCTTCAGGTGTGCTGAGTACTCAGTAGGGTAAATTGTATCAAATTTGTTATTCATCGTTTACAGTATTTATTTTAATATTTCACTTTTTTTCGGCTTTCAGAAAGAACAATTTCCCTCATTTTTGGTGAGATCACTTATGATTAAAATAAAACATGAATGCATGATATTCTCGAATTAGGGCATCTAATATTGACAGAAAAGCTGCTATTAATGCAGAAATTAATTTCATTTGTGAAAATCCAGCCTTGCCCAAAATTTTGCAAGATGAGTATCTGACAATTTATTTTTATTTTTTTACTGTGTGTCATTGATGTACATACAGTTTTGCAATTGTAGAACAGATCGTGGCAAAAGGAACCGGTGGACTGGGGGCACTGAGTCTGTCAAAGTTACAGGACAAAGGCAATTTATTATATCCCCCTGATATGTAGTTAGAGATCACCTTAATATGCATACATTGTGAAAATAAATGTTCACAGTGATACTTGTGAATCTGTATTATAGAGACAAAGTTATGTCTACAATACATACACTTTAAAGTATGAGGATAAAGCTTGCAAGACTTGCATGACAGAACAAAATATACAAGACCAGCTTTGACCCTGTAAGCCTCCTATGCTGAAGTCAAGTGCACTGACAAGCTGGAGGTGTTCATTGCATGGAGAGGTGAAAAGAGGTGATTGTAAGAAGTGTGAAGGCAATTCTATACCTGTAATGTATTCATCCTAGAGCACAAGGACGTGTGTTACAATGCCTTCTCTTAACAAGCAGCTTTAGAGATACCCAGGTAAAAGCATGTAGAGAATCACAAATAAAGGATAATTCAACAAGATGCTATAAAGCATTAGAAAGGACAGGTATTGTAATCTTACTCTGTCATAGAAGTATATTCTGTCCCTAGAACACAAATGGTGATAATTGCAAGTAATTAATGTTTGACCAACCTTATAGCCTTCTATGAGGAAGTGACTAGGTGGAGGGATGATAGTAGAGCAGTAGATGTGGTTTTTCTTGATTTCAGTAAGGCATTTGATACTGTCTCCCACAGCATCCTCATAGATAAGCTAAGGAAGTGTGGGCTTGATGATCAGGTAGTGAGGTGGATCAAGAACTGGTTGGAAGGAAGAAGGCAGAGAGTTGTGGTCAATGGGGCAGAATCTAGCTGGAGGTCTGTGACTAGTGGAGTGCCTCAGGGGTTTGTGCTGGGACCAGTGCTGTTTAATATTTTCATCAACTACCTGGATGAGGGAACCGAGTGTACTCTCAGGAAGTTCGCTGATGACACTAAACTGGAAGGAGTGGCTGACACACCACAAGGCTGTGCTGCCATTCAGAGAGACCTGGACAGGCTGGAGAGTTGGGCGGGGAGAAATTTGATGAAATTCAACAAGGGCAAGTGTAGAGCCTTGCATCTGGGGAAGAACAACCCCATGTACCAGTACAGGCTGGGGACTGACCTGCTGGAAAGTAGTGAAGGGGAAAGGGACCTGGGGGTCCTGGTGGATAGGAGGATGACCATGAGCCAGCAATGTGCCCTTGTGGCCAAAAAGGCAAATGGCATCCTGGGGTGCACTAGAAAGGGTGTGGTTAGTAGGTCAAGAGAGGTTCTCCTCCCCCTCTATTCTGCCTTGGTGAGGCCGCATCTGGAATACTGCGTCCAGTTCTGGGCCCCTCAGTTCAAGAAGGACAGGGAACTGCTTAAAAGAGTCCAGCGCAGATCCACAAAGATGATTAAGGGAGTGGAACACCTCCCTTATGAGGAGAGGCTGAGGGAGCTGGGTCTCTTCAGCTTGGAGGAGACTGAGGGGTGACCTCATCAGTGTTTACAAATATGTAACGGGTGGGTATCAGGATGATGGAGCTAGGCTTTTTTTCAGTGATATCCAGTGATAGGACAAGGGGCAATGGGTGTAAACTGGAGCATAGAATGTTCCACGTTAACATCAGGAAGAACTTCTTTACTGTGAGAGTGACAGAGCACTGGAACAGGTTGCCCAGGGGGGTT
This sequence comes from Neopsephotus bourkii, assembly GCF_033783945.1. NCBI lineage: Eukaryota > Metazoa > Chordata > Aves > Psittaciformes > Psittacidae > Neopsephotus > Neopsephotus bourkii. The sequence goes on along the minus strand of NW_026902259.1, from coordinate 1,223,288 downwards.
GTGGAGTCTCCCACATTGGAGATATTCAAGGCCCGCCTGGACAAGTTCCTAGGTTACCCTGCTCTTGCAGGGGGGTTGGACCAGATGATCTCTTGAGGTCCCTTCCAACCCTTGGGATTCTGTGATTCTGTGATTCTGTAATTATACCAAGAAACATCTGCTTCTCTGTCATTCACAGAGCAAAATCAATAGTATTCCCAAAACATGATAGTGGTACATTTCCCCATTCTCTTATGCAGACCTCTCAGAGGCATGCAGAAACCATTGCTCAGTGAAGTGGACCTGGAAGCAGATCAGGAGAAGCTGAGGAGCTATTAGTTGCTTCTAATTTATTCTTCAAAATAGAAATTGTTTGTTTAAAGAATAAGAGAAGGGAAAGAAAATGTCAACTCCCCCCACCCCACCCCGCATTAAATGCATATATAGTCTTCTAGTATTTGCAAATCAAATGTCTTGCCAGCCTCTCAAGAGCCTCAGAAGTCAGATTGCCTGTCCCTGACTTTTTAAGTGTTGTTTCACTGATAAATCTGTCTTCTGACTTTCCATCTGCCACCAAAGGAAATGTAAACTTTTTCAAAACTCTGAACAGTTTTGCATATTCACTGTCCTTCCATCATCTTCTTTCCACTAATATTTTTAGGTCATGATAGATTTGTCCTCCTTGAGCTTCTCCACAGGACTGTTAGTCTCCCTGTGCTTGATTCTGATCACTAGACCTGTTTCTGTTGCATTGTCAACAAAGTTGTTAGCATGTTAACAATAACGCATAGTTCCATGAGCAGTGGAACTAATTAAAGCTTATTTTCTGCTTTTTTTTTTTTTTTTGTATTATTATTGACTAAAATACCTTGGAAGACACAGTCCGCTTGAAGCTTTCTCAGTAACTGAGGCACTGTTAATGACTTTCTTCAGTGAAGAGTCTTCAGTGTCTAATAATGTATGACATCAGTTTTTCACTTACATTGGACACTTATATACTCCATTACAGCTGTCTATATCCACAAAATCTGTGGAAATTTATTTTTGAGGCCTGTGGCTTTGAACAGGCATTGTTTCAGAAGTTACAGGTAACTGGGGAAACGGGCAGACACAGATTGCAATTTCACGCAGTTATTTCTAAAAAATCCCTGAAAATTTATATTTTCATAACTATTGTTAGAAATTATCTCTCTACATAGAATTTGCTTTTTTTTTTTTTCTCAAATATATGAAAGACAGGTAGGAGATCATGCATGCTCCCAGAAGATATTTATTGATTAGTTTTTTCAAATATCACTTGCTGGACAAATATATGCAAAACATATTTAAATGACTTCTTGTTGAGAAGCAGATTAGCCTGATTAAAGACATCCACTAATGTTTCCACATTGGTTCTGACACTGGACTAACAGACATTTCCACTCAGCATGCAGTACTGTTTTGAACTGTTCACACAGATAGGTGCATATATTTACTCCTAAGGAATGTGTTGGAACATAGCCCGAAATTCTGACAGTTGCATGCCTCCAAGGAAGGTGTCCATATGCCAGATAGATGTCTAACTCCCCATTATAGTACACTGAGACCTACTTAAAAGACTCAATACCATACACACACTACTATAGATATTTGCATTTCATCTGAATCCAGTTGCTAATTGGGTGTATGGACGTGGACTAAAATTGCGCTCCAAATGTCTAAATATAGATGTAGGTTACCATCTTACGCAGAAGAACTGGAAAATACTTGGTTCCCTACCCTAAATACAGTCTTCTATAATAAGACACTTTGCACAGAATTTTGGCAGTGATTACAATCAGGGCTGCAGAACTGACATCTAACTGGATTATTTTGTTACTGTGTTTGGAAATTCCTATTCTGATTAATCAGTCTTGCTAGAAAAATGTGCTATTTATTTCACAGCAGCTTTCTAGAAAGTGTTCTGAAATTTCTTAGAAGATATGCTCCAGCTTGTTGTGCCCAGCTGTGTTACATTGCACAACACCACACTTACACATGACTAATGAAAACCTTATCATCTGACACTAGCCAAGAAAGAACTAATTTAACTTGCTTATATTCCCACCCCTTCCATAAGGAAAAAAGATTGTCTAGTGCTACTTTAAAAAAATTGAGCAGATTAGCTTCTGTACTCTCACACTTGGAGCCAAGGACAAGAAAGTAGAAGTTGCAGGAGGTCATAGGACAAAATCAACCACAGGAAGCCAATATATTTCTATCAGATAAAAATGTGAAGACTGGGTGGAAGGGAGGGAAAAGCCAAAGCTGTGGAAACAATTTTGCTGAGAACTGTTTCTCTAAATCAGAATCACAAGTTTAGACTTACAACTCTCCAGCGTGAACTAAGTTATAAACCTCCAACCAACAACAATTACCACTTATGTGGGTACAGTTTTAAGCAGTTTCTGAGAAAGCGTTCTGAAATTTCTTGGAAGGTATTTTAGTAGCATCCAAGATCAGGTCAAACAACAAAGGAAAATTTATGAATTTAAACTTTCAGGTCAACAAACTTCAACTTACCAAGCTTAAGCAAGCCTGGAAGTGTTCAAGGCCAGGTTGGATAATGTTTTGAGCAACCTGGTTTAGGGAAGGTCCATGTCCATGGCAGGGGGGTTGGAACTAGATGATTTTAAGGTCCCTTCCAAACCAAACCATTCTACAATTTTATGATATTGTGATTTTCTACCTGAGTATAAAACCCAATATTTTTAAATAGAACATTTATCAATAGGTTACTCTGAAGAACTCAAAGCACAAAGAATTTTATAAGTATGTACATAATGCATGTTGGCAAATATGCAGAGAGAATGTCTTTTATATACCTGCTTTTCTAAAATGCAAAACCATATAAAAACCAAAAATATCAGTGATTATAAAAAAATCCCAGTCCACCTTCTGAAACAGTTTCTTTTGTTCACCAATTCAGAAATGTCTTCAAGCTTAACTTAAGTTATAACTTGGTTGTGGTTGTGCTCAGCTGTACTAGGTGTGGCTATGTTTGCTTGTCTTTTTTCCCATTAAACTGGTACTAAGCAAAACTGGAAGAAAAATAAAATTATGTAACACAAAAGAAGTAGGCTCTAAACCAGAATGAATTTTTACGTGAAGATTGTTTTACCAGTATCAGTTCCTTCATAGATATATAGCAAAATTACACCACTTACTTCCATAGCCTAAAAACAAGATTAATTTTGTTTTGGGGAGAGGGGAATTTGATGAATTTTAAAAGATATCCAAACTGGACTCTAGCTAACTCTAACCTAACTGAAGCTGTTCCAAACCTCCAGGGTTTTATTCAAAAAGAGGTGAGCTGAAATAGAAACAGTGGGAATTTTTAATCCTACACACAGCTAGAGTATCTCCTTTTAAATATACGTGTGTGGATGTGTAGCAATGGGCAGGAGAAATACCTTCTGAAAAGTATGTTTGCTTTCATGAAATATCAAGTATTACAAAATATATGAAAAGCAACATATTACTTAATAAGTGTTTTAATTCTTCAATTTTTTGTTTCTCATTTTTCTTTGTGTCCATGTTTCTCTTCTTCCTTTCCTCCTTCAAAACCTGCAATACAGTGCTCTTTTGCTAGCTGACTTACAGTTTTATGAAGTGCTTTTTTCCAATTTTTCATTGAATAAAAATATCCAGAACTAAAAATAAGCCATAGGATTAATCTCCAAAGGTAAACAAAACCTGAATTGTTACAACTTTGCTTATTTTAATCTGCATATTGCAATTAGTTCTGTGGTCTTTCCTCATGAAGTACAGATTTAATAAACTTATTATTGTATACTGGCTGCAGTTACATGACACCAAGTGAGATATGGAGTAAGTCACATGCACTCACACAGGCAAAAACCAGAAATAATGTTTGAAGATTTATATTTTCGGTCAGGTATAGAATTTCTCACAATATAGACAGGCAGATTACAAATGAAAATTTTTTTCATTCTCAGCTGAAATCTGTGTCTTGCAGTAAAGCAGGTAATAATGGGACAAAGTATTTCATGCTTTAACAAAAAGTACCTTTTCAATAAATTTACGCAAGATAGTAATGAGGTATATTGTGCAAAGTTTAATCTGCTCTAAAAAAAGGGAGAAGTAATTTTTCTGTCTGGCTCTCGGGTATTAAGTCCGTACATCTTTTATTTTGACAGTTCAGCTTCAGGCTATAAAATAAAAGAACCTGTTCTACATCTACTATTTAAAACAAGGGCACAAAAACTAAACCTCCATCAATCTGCTGTCTTTGGTTTATGGTTTATCTGTGGCAAAAAATGAATCATAAGATTTGCTCTGATTCCAAAGACAGGTCCATCAACCTGCTGGTATCTGTGAACCATGCTTTTCTATAGAGATGGTGATAATGGTGCAGTTGCAGTATTAAACATACTATAATGCTGAGATACTGCTATTCACTTGCAATTACAATAAGTATCTGTAATAGGAATGTATCTAGAAAATGTGCATGCATGCACCATGCACTGAAGTAATATGGGCTCATATTACTTCAAAAACCGTATCATGGTTCTTCTGCATCTATACCTCATCTAAATGGCACACTTTCTTTTAAAAGCTCTACCAGGACTAAAGGAAATAGAATAATAGGGTGATATAATTTTGAATCTTTTTTTCAGAGGAAATTTCAGTCCAAATTCTTTGAATACAAAATGCAGTCTCTTTATCAAGTTACTTGTAAGCTCTTCAAGAACTAGCAGAGTCTATTGAGTTGTGGGCTGTGACTTTTTAAGCTGTGATTTTCCAAAAAGCATATCTTACACAGCTTTATAATCTCACATGTATATTTTGGATCACAAGCAAAGACAGATAGCAGATGAAGTATTTGTTCACCTGTAAGAAGCAGTTCAACAGACTGAAATCTACTTGTGATGGTATGTAGGGTGAGGATAACAGAGGAAAGCAAGCCAGGAATGCTTGAAAAATAAAATATTTTGAGGTAACAAGAAGAAAATTAAAACTTTGGGAAAAGGATTAATTTCGCTGCTGTATCCATTCCCAAAATGGTCTCTGATTTTATCTTAACTTGTGGAATAACCATCTCTGATAAAGTGTGGTTGCAGTTGCATTAAAGCATGTTTCTTTTAGTCAAGAGTGACCGTATTCGGCGATAACTTCCATTGAGGTAAATCACCTACTCAGGGTAAAAGGGAGTACACAGTGTAGTGGTGATGCAAATGATATACTCTAGTACCTCTGTAAGTAGCTTCAGTGCCCTTTTTTTAGATAGCTCTGTCCTGACAGCAATTTCATAATGCATTCAAACCCAGTGACAAAAAAAATATCAATTAAGTGGAAAAAAAAAAAAGACACTTAAAAAATGATAGCCACTTTAAAGCATGACACAACTCTGAGAAAAGGGAACAGAAAACCACACAAGTATAGCTTAGCTGCATATATTTCATAAAGATTGTGAAAAATGTATCTTTTATGGATTATTGGGATATTCGCAAAGCATGAAATATACAGCTAATTACATAAGCTATCAGCAACTTTGCATAGAAAGAGCTTATAGGGTTTCTGACCTGATATGGTATTCATTTAATCTAATTTATGAAAGTGCTTGAGGAAACATTCAGCTGCTTTCTGAAAGACTGACTTGGGGATTATTGGAACTGTATAATTGTTCAACTGATCAGACTTAAAATAAAAATATTTAGTTTTACATTAATCTTCCAGAAATGGGCAATGATATTGAGAAATAGATTACTGTCTAAAAGTCTTGCAAAAAAAAAATATCTAGCTGAGAGCAACCACAACTGCTTTATTTTTTAGCAGGCTAATTTTCTTATTTTTAATCTTTATTCAGCATCTGTTCTTTCTACCCTCCTTTGTAACATAATTATGCAGAAATCCAGCAGAAAACAGGTTGAGTGTTTAATAACAGGCAACTTAAATATTTTTCTCACACTGGTGCCCTGCAGATGTTTCTTCTTTTTCTTTTCTTTCTATATTTTTTTTTCCCCTTTGGCTTTTAATTTAATTGGTGTGTGTTTCTTTCCTGATCTTAAAGTATGCTATCAGAACTTATGGAAGCACCTGAAAATGAGTCTTGGAAATGCACATGTTAATAAGGTCCTTGTTATGATAGGTAGCACATTTAAGAGGAGAGAGAGAAATTAACAAATTTTCCAGTTAAAGCAGAGGGAATTTGACTGAGATATATAGTCTCCCAACATGCTCACTCCAAGAAGACTTCTAGACATTTTAGAGATATTCTGTATAAAGGCTGACAATCATTCAGTACACATCTATATATATGTTTTCTCTAAAATAGGTTAACTTTTCTATATTCGACATAAACTCATTACACATTTCAAAAGTAATCGTGGCTCCATGATAAATACTCCTCATTTTGCGATACTTCATTTAAGTAATTAGCACTTGACATTTAGCCTAAAAGATGGAAAATTGTTAGAATTGCAGATGTTCAAAAGGTATACTTAAATATGAGTTCCTCCATGTAGAAACAAGATGCTGTTTTCCCTGGAATTTCTAGAGTCCACTGATTAAGATAAATAAAGGATCTTAATTCATCTGGAAAAAAAATGTTGAAAGAAAGAATTCAGTCTTAACTGAGACAAAAGTACTAAAGACTGCTTTAAAAAAAAAAAGTTAAAAAAAGGAATGATGAAAATTAACAGAAGACAATACTATGAAGAAATAAGATGGAGTTCATTTTATGTGATACATGTAAACAGACAAAGCACAGTAAGTGTAATTGAATGTACAACCTATTGCAATTAGAGGATTCTATTTTCAGGTTCACATAAACACCTTAACTAGAATTGTTCCTTGAATGTTGAATTATTTTATAAAAGATGATCCAAACCAGCCTTATAAAAGTGCACATTTTCCCTTTATATACATTTAGTAATGTATAACTCCTCATGTTTGCATTCTGAGGACTAAAAAACTTGGGTAAGGGTGTTGTTTTTTTTTCATATTCTCACTAGTTTATTTTTATACTGTTGGTATTTGAGGCCTCTACTGTTTATTTTCAATATTTTCTGGCAGAATCATGTAAAAAGATTTTGATTTTAATAATTTTTCAGCCTACCAGCTGCATGACATTTTTACATTTATGTGGAGTTTCACTCATGTATTTGTTATACTATAGATGGACAAGATACTACCCTTTATTAGACACCACGCAATCTGATAGCTCCTGCTGGCCAAAAAATACTATCTGCTTTCATTTGTTTCACAAGTGATGATGAATAGTTAAAAATTAGCACAGCATACGTGTAAATTCCTAGTTTACCTATAAAACATTTGTTCTTTAAGATGGTCACTAAACTGCAGATTTTAAAGTAAAAGAGAAATTAAGCCATTGGAGTAGTGAAGTTTGACACAGATTAATAATTTTTCTCAACTAAATATGAATTCCAAGAAAAAATCTGAAAGATTAATATCTTTTCTTTGGGCAAAATTACTTGTGGGATGGTTACATATTATAAAATTATATCATTTTCCTTCGTTCTTCTGAAAGATGCCATTTTTCTTGCAAGCAAAAAGTTAAAAGTGATTTTCAAATTAAAAAAAAACAAAACAAACCAACAAAAAAACCCCAAACCCAACCAGACCCAAACTCCAGTTTCAAATCCCTCTTTGTGGTAAAGTAAGAAGAAGCATTTGTTTTATTTTTAAACAGTATCTAATGCTAGAAACTTCTTTAATAATGAAATATTACACGGATAGCTTTTGTAATGTGCCCAGTCAAGTTAGCCATAAGTAGGTGCATACATAACAGAAGATTTCTTTTGTAATGCAAAATTTTATGTTGCAAAAGATATTTCCATGAAGGAATTCTTCAGCATATGCTTGAAAGTGTTTCGCTTTTAAATTATCAAAGTTGCAGAAAACCCTTTTTGTTCCGCACTGTCCTCACCTGCTTCCAGAAATGGAATCAAAGCAGAAGAGGCAGTTTGGAGAAGGCTGGAAATGCTAAAGAATGTGAGAAGAAACTGAAAAACATCTTGCATCTGGTATGTCCTGAAATTACCTTGGAATTCTACTTAGAACTACCTGCCATGTAGTGTGCTGCTACCTCCTGCGTACACATGTGCCTAGAAAATTGGTATTCTTGGAAATGATTCAGCCAGACTGCAGTTTAGAGTGACACTTATTAGATTAGGAAGGGGAACAGAGGGAGAGAAAGGAGGGGGGGGAGAGAGAGGTAGAAAGAGGGGCTAGAAAAGGTGAGGTAAGGGGAAAAGTGAAAAAGAAAGAGAAAAAAAAAAGAAAAAAAGAAAAAAAAGTACCACAGCATCGTCAATATAAACACAAAAAGATCTTTCATACAAGACTGATAGAATTGTGTTATGGCTTACAGTAGAGTTTTTCTGCACACCATCATACATTGTAAGAACAATAAGGTAATGTAATACTGCATTGTTGCACTCAAATTAGATCCTCCTCAGTTAACATAACCTATTCCAAGCATCATACAACCTTCTTCAGGTTCAGCATTTACTGACAGGAGGTCTCCTAAATAGATTACTACAGTAATAACTACTACAATGATTTAATTTGACGTTTTATGGTATTTGTCCCACTGTTCACTGACTAATATCACCAGAATCATGACTTCAAGACACCACAAGGACATGACTTCATGACATCAGGAAGAGCAATACCTGATATTACTACTACTGGCAGTGGATGTCCACTTGTTAAACTCTTTGCACATATGTTAGGATAATTCTGGTGAACTAATTTTACGCAAAATCAATTTTTCTTAGATTTTAAGTACAAGAGCAGAGAACAATTATTTATTTTTAAAAGAAGAAATCTTTTCTGCACATGAAATTCAAGACTGTTTTTCCTACTTTTCACCAAAACAAGAAATTTAGTAATTGCTGTTTAGTAATGTTTCGTGTACAGCAGTAAAGATATGATTACTATATATACAAAACCTCACTTCAACTTCCTACCAGGACATAATAGCTGTCAGAAGAAAGTAATGTCTTCATATCTTTGCAGAATGAAATTTTTCTGGCTTTAAAATATGCTATTTATAAAGTTGACAAGCCTCAATTAAACACAAATATTTTTTAGTTTCTTCTTCCATTTGCTAGTCTGCTCTATACTGATCTTGCAGCAGCCTCTCACTAGAGGCCTCTAAAAAAAAAGGACTTCCATCTTCTCTTCTTGGATACCAACATGATGTGCACTGACAGATTGGTATTTCACCCAATGAGATTCCTCCTGAATGATCTTCAACGCCTTTTTTTTTTTTCCTTTATTTTCTGATTTCAGTTCTTTTCTATTTTCAATACTTGTATTGTTCTAAAACTTGTGATAATTTTCTTCTTATTCATGAGATCTGATTTGTATTCTTATACCTGGATTTCATCACCTCAGAATTTTCTAACATTGTTCTCAGGAAAAGTTTTTTCTAGTATCTGCTGCTTGAATCTGTAGCCTTGTAAATACACAATTCTGTGAAACTCTGCATCTATGATGTGAACTTTATAAAATATATATTTATTAGGAACAAATTATTCAGTTATGATACTCTATGGCACTGTTATACTTTTTGTCAGAAATGAGCTAAAGACCTATCCTCTATAAATCAGACCAGCAGTTGTGGTGAATATTCACTAGTTCAGCAGTGTAAATGATCCTAAAAAACTCACAGAAGTATTACGAAGTTCTCACAACTGTATGATAGTCTCCTGGGCCTGAAATTGTACCACTATAAAGAATAAAGTAAGTGGTGTTCTGGGAATGCTACATTGCTAAGATATGTAAATTAAGAACTTAGCCTTCTTATGCTCCCTACCTATTCAAATGGAAAAAGAGAGGCTCTTTCAGAGGGAAATTCAGTTTACATTCCTAATACACACACTAAAATATTTTTGGTCTAAGCTCTCTTTTGTTTGGCTACCAAAAATGAGAAAGAAAAGTCATTAACTTCATGAAGTTCAACAAGAGCAAGTGCAAGGTCCTGAACCTGGGATGAGCAATTCCCTGTATCAGTACAGGCTGGGAGATGAATGTACTGGGAGTAGCCCTGCAGAGAAGGATTTGGGGATACTGGTGGATGAAAAATTGGTTGTGAGCTCTCAATGTGTGCTTGTAGCCCAGAAAGCCAACCTTATCTTTGGCTGTACAGAAAGAAACATGACCAGCAGGTTAAGGAAAATTATTTTTCCCCTCTACTCCAGTCTTGTGAAACCCCACCTGGGGTACTGTGCTCAGCCTGGGGCCCCCAGCATAAGACATGAACCTGTTAATGAGGGTCTAGAGGAGGGCAAAAAAAAATGATCAGAGGGCTGAGACCCCTCTCCTATGAAGACAGAATGTGAGAGTTGGGATTGTTCAGCCTGGAGAAGGCTCCAGGGGGACCTTATTGCAGCCTATCAATATCTATACATAGAGGGCTGTAACAAAGATGGAGACACACTTTTTATCTGGGCTGTAGTGACAGAACAAGGGCCAATGCTTTTAAAATGAATGAGGGTAGGTTTAGATTAGATATAAGGGAGAAATATATTAGGATGAGGGTAGGGAGTCCCTACCTATGGTAGGGGGGTTGGCCTAGATGATCTTTAAAGGTCTTTTCTAATGAAAAGCACACCATGATTCTATGATTATGTAAATCACGTATCTTTTGTGGTTTTTGTTCATGTGAGACAACCTATGGATAATATTTTCCCTTTTTGCTATTTGGCTACAAAACCATCTCAGCCAAGCACAGAGTGATCTGCCCTTGCTCAGGTTTTCACTTCTCAGATGAAATGTCATATATCTCAATATTTCATAGTTCAACCAGAATTATGAGTTTTAACTAGAATTGGAGTCCTCTGGGACAGAAGCTACCAAAAATGCAGTAATTAAAAGTTGAGGCATTCAGCTGTTTTTTCCTTCTGAAGAGAAAATGAAAAACTTTAAGTCAAGAGCTTAATACACAACTGGGAGGTACTCAAATACAGCTGTGATGAGTATCAACAGAATGAATAAGAACATCTAATACAAAATAGAAGCAATATGGGAAAGTGTTTATTTTCAGAGAACTACCTGCTCTTTTCATGATAACTTGGCAGCATATGTGCAAGAAGTGCACATATATTTATAATCCTATTTTTTTCTACTGCACACTGATGATTGTGATCTCCTTTTTGTGCTATGCTCATTTCATGAGCCTGATTTTTTTCAGAGATACATGCTTTTCATATCCAAATTGAAAATATGGCTGAGAGGCCTGGATGCTTTTAAGTTACTAGATTTTGCTGGAACAATGCAAGAATACTAATCGTAAGCACGAAATAACTAACATGAACAAAACTAACAACAACCCATCCTGCTTGTTGGTAGCAGACTGGAATGAGTGCAGCTTAATGTATATAACATAAACAATGAAGTAAATCAGAGAGTGCAGTTATTATTACACTTTTTTTTTTCTTGCTGGACCGTTGTTTTCAAGAGCAAATTAAAAATAATCTGAAAAAAAAAAAAGTAAATGTTAGGACAGGAAGGATTTGGGGCCATTAACCTTGACAGAGCTCTATCTGCCTTAAGCAATCTTTGTGCTTTCATAATATGAGCCACCAATGTTCATTTAGAGTCTGAGAGGAAAATACAATTGTATTTTGCTTATAGACTAGTACTCATGTTTTCTTAAATGTACCCATTTAGTCACTGACATTGACTTGCTTTCCTGATGCACCTTTAAGAGAAAGTGCAATTATTCAAATTCGAAACTCCATGTATTTTTATTATTTATTCATGTATTGCAGTAATTTAGGCTGTGTCCAGGATGATCATGCAATCACTTTCAAATGTATTGCCCTAACCTTACAGAGAACAGAGAATAACCAAGAAGTTGCCAGCTTAGATTTCTAAAAAAATAAAAGCACATAGATGTAAACAAGGACAAAACAGTATTAAAATCTTACTAGGAATAAAAAATAAGATTAGAAGCAATGTTTATGCTTGGGCAGAATGTCATGGTTTAACCCCAGCCAACAACTAAGCACTGCACAAGCTTTGCTCACTCCTCTCTCAGTAGGAGGAGGGAGAGAACAAGAAGAGCAAAAGTGTGAAAACTGTGGGTTGAGATCAAGACAGCTTAATGGGACAGAAAAAAAAAAAGAAGTAATAGTTAATAATAGAAAAATTGGAACATATAAAACAAGTGATGCACAGAGTGGCTTCTGACAAATTGCCAGTTCTCAAGCGGTAGCCCCCAGCCCCCCTCCCCCCCCCCCCAGTTTCAGTTTACATACTGAGCATCATATGATGTGGAATATCTCTTTGGACAGTCCTGACTATGCCCCTTCCCAGCTTTTTGTGCCACTCCAGCATTCTCACTGGCAGGGCATGAGAAGCAGGGCATGAGTATAAACACTACTTAACAACAACTGGAACACTGGTCTGTTATCAACATTATTCTCATCCAGAACACAGCACTGTACCAGCTACTGGGAAGAAAATTCACTCTAACCTAGATGAAACTGACAGGGAGTCAAAATAGTAGAATGAGGTTAGCCAGAAGAAAAGAACAAGGAAAACAGTGTGGGAGAAAGTGGTGAAAAGATTAATAAGACAAGACTTATACAAAATAGGAAAAAAAGCTAATTATAAGATCAGAGATGGAAGCGATATACCATAACTAAGAGATTATAAAAGGAAAAATTCAAATACCAAGCTGAAAACAGTGTGTGACTAACAAGAATGATCTAAATTACTAAGTAAGAAAGGTAACAAAGGTGATAGTCCAAGAAAAAATATGCAAGAACACCAAAACACATGAAACAGATGGAATGTTAAAAGTAATATGCTGGGGGAGAAATGCAATGTAATGATTAGATCAAAGGTGTGTGGTAGAAGTCACAAGACTGTTAGCAAGAATTATTAAGAGTACTAATAATGATGATGAAGATCATAGAATAGTTAGGGTTGGAAAGGACCTAAAGATCATCAAGTTCCAAGCCCCCTGCCATGGGCAGGGACACCTCGCTCTAAACCATATCAACCAAGGCCTTTGTCCAACCTGGCCTTGAACACTGCCAGGAATGGAGCATTCACAGCCTCCCTGGGCAACCTATTCCTATGCCTCACCACCCTAACAGGAAAGAATGTCCTCCTTATATCCAATCTAAACTTCCCCTGTTTAAGTTCGAACCCATTACCCCTTGTCCTGTCACTACAGTCCCTAATGAAGAGTCAGTCCATCGCCAACATCCCTATAGGCCCCCTTCAGATACTGGAAGGCTGCTATGAGGTCTCCACGCAGCCTTCTTTTGTCCAGGCTGAACAGCCCCAACTTTCTCAGCCGATCTTCATATGGGAGGTGCTCCAGTCCCCTGATCATTCTCATGGCCCTCCTCTGGACTTGTTCCAACAGTTCCATGTCATTTTTATGTTGAGGACACCAGAACTGTACACAATACTCCAAGTGAGGTCTCACGAGATTGAATTATTTGTTTTAAAAAGAAATGTCAGGAACTAAGTACTGTTACAATGGAAATGAAATTAAATTCACAAAAAGAAAAATCTAAGCCACTTGAAAATACCACTAATATCTGTGCAGTCTGGCTAAATGTATACTTCCTAATGCGTATTTTAGTGCCCATCATCAGTACATAAAGTATTACACAGAAATGCATGCATAACAATAAAAGCCTAAGCCATTCAGCTGTATCACAAATAATAATTATCTGGGACAGTAAAAGATCATGGCAAAAGCTAATCTAATAAGTCTTCCATTATCCTTTAATACTTTAAAACTGTGATGTGAGCTAAACAGTTGTCAAAATTGAGTTCTGTTTACACCGAGCTGAGTATCAGTGAAATAAACAAAGATATCTGCTGAGCTCTAATTACAAAAACAAATTGTTTTCTCTGTAATTGAGCTGAAAACATTAGTTCATTTTGCTCTCACGCCACCATCAGACTTTATGCTTATTGGAGGCACAAAGGCAGATGAGAGATCATATGCCATTTGGTGAGCAGATAGGAATTGTAAGAGAGTGGACATAATAGAAAGACCCCACCAGATAACTCTGATTAGCTGCTGCCTTGCAGGGATGAGGTCACAGAGAGCACAGTGACTACTTCATACCAGATATTGTATTTCATTTTAACTCAGCTAATGGCATACTCCCTTTTCTCCAAAGTGCAGTAGCTAAAGTGTGGTCTACCAGATAAGTGCTATCCATGGATATTCTCCTTCTGAGGGGAGTTACAGACTGCAGAGGTCATGCAGAGAGGTGCAAGGGGATCTGTGGTCTGCTCAAGATCATACACACAGCAGTTCTCACATGGGAAGTATACATATCCCATATGTAAAATCTGCAGTTGTATACACTCCACATTATGCAAATATGATCTAGCATAAAATAAATATTTGTGGAAAGTTGACTTCATACAAATTCAGGTATTAGATTATTAATAAGCCTGAATCAGGTTTATTAATCTGAACTAAGTTCAGATATTATGTTGTGAAGTACCACTAATATGAATGTCCAACGTCAAAAGAAGTAGAATAGCTCACTGCTTATCATGTCTTCTAAGGTTTTATTCATTCCTAGTGGAGAAAGGTTGCATGTTATTTGTTTTGCAGTGATAAAGTCTTACACTGATAGGCACTTTTATGTCCACTTCCCCACTTACCAGTCCTCTTGTCAATATTTCTCTTCTATTACAATCAAAGACTAGCTAGTGTCTGGCACCAATATAGATGTTCATGGCTGAATATAAAATGCCAAATGCATACTACACCCATGGTTGCCTGTACCATCACTTCTCTATAGATACGTAATTTGTTTCTTGAAAGAAGTGCGATTACAATGCAACTGAATATAACACACCTTCTCGGCAGGTATCACTGGGGTGAGAATAGCCCATCACAGTCAGACTGTAAAAACTTGTTTTACACAAGCTAGTCTCTGCTTGTTCACTGTCAGAGACAATACATTTTGCATCATCACTTATGTTGTTTTCCTTATCTGTCATGATAGTTACAATCTGTATTTCTCAGCTCTGTGCCCCAGGGACTAAAACTATCAAAGTACAAGGAAAGCAAATAGGCTAATAAAAATGCAGTACCAACCCATCTCATGAACGTAACCAGACTCACCTTTGATTTCCAACATGCTCACAGCCCTATCTAAGGCAGCTGCTAAATTACTACTTTAAACACTGAAAGGCAGCATGAGAAAGCTCTTATTTTTTTAATAACTGGTACCTTACACAGCCTAACTCTGGTAAAAACACTGATTCATTATACAGTTGTGTATAGAAGTACACAGAAGTATACAGAAGTACACAGTTTTGAACCTAGAACTCAAAAAAAAAAAAAAAATTACTGAGAAACTTTATTATGATGGCAAAGCATACTGTTCTTTTTGACTAATGAATTACAAAAACAAAAATTAAAAAAAGCAATTAAATTTGCTTGATTCTAACTTCCCACAAAACTACACCAGATCTAAAAATGTAAGGATCATTTAAAGCAAATGGAATGGGTCATTAACAGCTTATTGAAGATGTCAGTCAAATGGAAATGTGAGAAGAATTTTAACATGTAAGTACTGGCAGTCCTCATGCCTGATTTTTTCTTCTCGTTGTACTAAGAAAAAAAATTCATTCTGGTGCCCCTATTGAAACTAAAAATTCCTCACAGTGTAGATTTCCATGTAACATTCTTTCATAACATATATTCTCTAATACTAGAGACGCTAAGAAACCTTGTGCTCTGGAAGTGGAATGTCTACCTTCTTTATCTAGACTAATTAAATAAAAAAAACTATTAGAACCTTGGGTTTTTAACACATTTGACTAGGTACATCGTATCTGCAAAATCTGATTGCTACAGATGTTGGAACCTTGAAGATTCTTTTAAATGTGTCTGCAGTATTAGTCTGAACTTTCTGTTGAGAAATGAATTATTTTACAGTAGGCATTCATGGTTTGTAAGAAAATAACCTTATTGTTTGATCTCCTTCTTACATTTATCCCATCTAAGATGGGACTTCATAAAGTCATTACTCTAAACAGAAGTAAAAACTGAACAGAAATCTGCACCATTCGCTCAGTGAAGAGTGATGAAAGTACACATTTGCTCGGGTAGTTACCAGCAAATTGGGACTTGTAATCTGATTAGGACTGTAATACAAACATAAAAAATAAATACTGAATAATAGTGTATTTTTTAAGCTCCTATTTGTAAATAATGTTTATAATTAAAACGTCTCATTTAAAATATAATGTAGTGTTAATTTGTTCAGTTTATGAGTCTGATGCCTCATATCTTGCACAACGATAGTTTACATCTTGCTGTAATTGTGGTTTGGCAATTTTAAAATTTGAACTACTGCTTAAACTTTAAGATCTACATTTTTCGCATTCTCAGCAAGGACATTCAAGTACACACAAAAAATCCTTTGCGATGATGTGTGTAAATCCAATAACCTATGTAAATTGCAACAGGTTAAAGTGACTGTCCACTTCTTCATTAGGTCAAAAATAAGACTTTTACCCAGAGGTGGAAAAAAACCACAAAATCTCTATCTTTTTTTGTTTTGCTTTAAGCAACTTTGCAGTGTTCATGATGTTTCAGGCTAGCAAACTTCATTAGAAAAGACCTAGTTCTGACAGAAACAAGCTTCCCCTTTCTTCAAGCTGTGGTTGCACAATATGTAAAGATAAAACAGATTAGTATTGCCTCGCATCCACTCTGACTGCATTTCTATCCTGTTTTAATATTATTGTGAGTAGGTTCTACTGGCTAAAAGACCAGAAAAAAATAGTTTTCTGTCTGTTCACCTTCCTGAACTAGATTGCTGCAGGATGACATGAGCCCTGTCTTCTTCAAAATCCCCAGCTGGAGAAAGGAAAACATACCGTGTGGACGGAGCCATAACTGTCTGACTGATAGAAGCCAGTTAAAATTGTGAAAATAACCTTTTAACACTGGAGAGACTGTGATGGACCATGTGCTCATCAGGAGCCAATACCTACCATGGACAGTAATTCACATTTTTACCTCTCAGTTTAATGTTAAAAGTTTCCTCCTTGTTTCAAAAAATTAATGCCTTCCTAGGATTTGTCATTCTTACGCAATACTGGCTTCCCTTGCAAAAGAAAGCTGGTCACAGAAGAGATTTCTACAATATGAGTTCTTCACAACAGGGACATGAGTCTCCTCACAGGGCTTCTTTACAAAGGTGTCACAAATTCTAAAGGGTAAAAAAAATATATGAGTCAAAGTCATCCAGCTGAAGAAGGATGTGATGATGTAAGAAAAAGAACATTCTGAATGTCTGCGTGTTAGGAATGTCTTATGTTTTCTCAAATTATATACTGTATGTTTGCTCAAATAGTACAAAGTCTCAAGATCACATTGAACTTACAGAGAAAGGAAATAGAATCCATCATTTTCACCCCAATAAATACGGTTTTATTTTAGAAAAGCTGGATTACATAGCAACCATCAGTGTGATAATCTCTTCCTGCTTATTCTATTACAGTTACCATTATGTAGAAATCAGAGTCAGAAATAGAAGCATAATACGTACATAGCAAGAAACTTAGCTGTTTACAAGGACAAGCTACCACAACCTATCATACCTACAATTAGTATTTTCCACTGGTTCTCAATTTACTTTCAATACCAGCTCAAGAACCTGGCCATAATATTTAAGGCTTGGCTGAGCAAGATGCATCCAAGACTAGTTCTCTGTTCACTGCACAATGAGACAGCTGTGTCCCTGTAGGCCACACTTGTGAGTGTGAAGCTCTCAAGATTAAAAATAAAATCTTCTCAGTTGATGGCTGCCATTTGCTGGAAACAAAGCATGACAGGAAATAAAAAAGGGTTCCAGTCAGGTTCTCCTACACTGAGGAAGTAATCAAAGCCAAGAATAATAACTAAACAAAACCAGAAGCTAAACAGCAGTAACTAAAACCTGCCACATCTTTAACCTAAGGGTTGGAAAGCTGAGCTTGTCAGTAACAGCTCCACACAGGTACATAAAACTTTCATGGTGTGGACCTAGTAGGGTGCATATATTGCTTCCCCATCCACATACCTGATTCTTATTCTTCTGATGGGAATGAGGATGCAGTAAGATAAAAATTAATTTCAGGATCCCAGATTGAATTTAGTCCCAGTAAGCCATTGAGCACAAGCAGCTCTCACAGTTTGGTCTCGTCAGTGACTAAATGGTTGAGGTTGTTGGCTCTCTCAGGCTCTTATAAGAGGCACATGTGTCGTAGTTTAAATCCAGCCAGACAGCTTCTTCACTCACTCTCCCCCCTCTTGCCCTCCCCCGACTCCTGGAGGGATGGAGAGGAGAATCGAAAAGAATGCAGCTCCCACAGGTTGAGATAAGAACAGTTTAGTAACTAAGGTATAACACAGATCACCACCGCTACCACCAGTAATAATGATAAAGGAAATAACAAGGGAAGAGAATACAACACCACACTACCTCACCATCAGCTGACCGATAACTCGCCCCCTCAGCCCCAGCAAGCACCGACCGATACTTCCTCCAACCTTGCAGTCCCCTAGTCCTTCCAGGTAACTCTCAGTTACATCCTGGGCATGACGTGCTGTGGTATGGAATACAACAGCAAGCAAAAGCATGCAATTAAGTTCATTAGCTGTTTTCCCCTAAAATTAAATCCCCTTGAGGTATACATCCCACTGTCCTTCTGGGTCAGACTCATTTTTCAGTGAGTGGTATCGTATTCTCTGTGCTGACTGATGTTTTGCCCTCAGATCCAGTGATATTTTTTTCCTTTTGAAGGTTCTGGAAAGCATTGAACATGGTCCTGTAAGCATAGGCCAAACCCCAGCACGTTGCCATGATTTGTCCGTCTCTGGTGGCCAGAATGACCACACATGGCCAGAATGACCACACACCTCATTTAAGTGTTTTACTAATTCTTCTGGATTTTGCAGTTGTTCAGTGGTGAAATTCCAAAGTACTGGAGGGGCCCACTGGTGCTCATCCTATCCCACACACCCTTCCACTCATGACTGCCCAGCCTCAGAGAAAATCTCTTAGTCCTCCTATATTTTCGCTTAACCTCAGACAAGACCCAGACCTGACTCTGCTTAACTTTTGAAAACAGACAAAATGGTCATGGGCAAAATACACTCTGTATGCGTGCCAACATGGTGATCCCCATCACATTCAGTAAACAAGTCTCAACAGCATTAGAAGGCCATTCAAAAACTTCAAAACTCTCAAATGATGCTGTAAATGCTCTGTAAATGCTCTGGGGGGTGGGAACTAGGAGGGTAAAAGAATGTCTCCTTCACAGGTTGACCATCCGAGAAGGAGAAAAAAGATGTGCAATTGCTAAGCACTTTTATTATATACGTCCCAAAGTATAAGGGCAGTGACCACACTGGGAACATAAGCCAGATCAGTTTCATGATCAATGATTCTATTGTATTACCAGTCATTACCATAAAGTACAATGAGACAAAAACCTTAGCCCAAGCCCCACACTCGCTAAACACTAACACAGCAAATACTGGGTCTAAGTAATATACTACACTCTGAAACTGTGAGATCAAGAGGAACAACTCTGAGAGCCAATAAATCAGCATTGTGATGAGTGACTATTAATCCAGTCAGATCTGTCATTATCTCAACCGCTCGTGCCCCACGTTGGGCGCCAAAAAGAACTGTCATGGTTTAAACCCAGCCAGACAGCTTCTTCACTCACTCCCCCCCTTCTTGCTCTCCCCCTACTCCTGGAGGGACGGAGAGGAGAATCGAAAAGAATACATCTCCTACAGGTTGAGATAAGAACAGTTTAGTAACTAAGGTATAACACAGATCACCACTGCTACCACCAACAATAATGATGAAGGAAATAACAAGGGAAGAGAACACAACACCACACTACCTCACCACCAGCCGACCGATAACTCGCCCCGCCCAGCCCCACCAAGCACAGACCGATACCTCCTCCAACCCTGCAGTCCACTTAGCCCTTCCGGGTAACTCTCAGTTACCTCCTGGGCATGACGTGCTGTGGTATGGAATACCTCTTTGGTCAGTTTGGGTCAGGTGTCCTGTTTTTACTTCCTCCCGGCTTCCCTCCTCCCTGGCAGAGCATGAGGCCCACAAAGTCCTTGGCCAAACCAAAACATCATTGTTACCATCTCTGTTGCCAGGCCAAAAGTCAAAACACAGCACTGCACCAGCTACCAAGAAGGAAGAAAATGACTGCTACTGCTAAACCCAGGACACATGTGGAAATGTGATTAAGGAGTATGTAAGGTCTGAATACTATGGGCATTAGCATACAGTACTTAACAAAATCAATGTGCTGTATCCTTGTGTTTTCTTTATGGATATGACTAACGTTTTTTACATCCTCACACATTTTACAAGGAAACAGGCATTTACCTTCATATAACTGTTCTGGCAATTTTTATTTATTATTTGCCAAAACTCACTCTCCTTATACACTATTCTTACAAAATAGCTGGAAGAGCTACTTTGGAATAAAAACATTTTTGCTGGATAGAACAAATGGCAGGATATGCTTGAAGAGTTACACGGCTGGCAGTTCCCACCAAGAATAAAGCATATAATGCTAATTCTCAGTGTGCATCAGTGTGGAAATCAAGCTCAGCTAAACAGAGTTGCAGGTACCCTTGTCTAGCTTTGAGCTGTTCAACCTGACAGTGCAGTGTACCATAGCTTTACATTCAGTCTTGTTTTGCACTTTTCAACATGGAAATCCTAAATACAACATGGATGGCATTGCTCATTTGAATCAACAAGTGAGCTATTAACAGGACATGACTGGGTCAAATATTCCACAAGTTTCAGGTTTTATTGTAACCTCTTTTTAAAACATAAATGGAAATATATTTGCTTTTCCTAAGGTTCGAGAAGAAAGAATTTAAAATAAATACAAGAAAAGAGTTGAAAAACCTCAGATAAACGGAGAGACTCCTGCCCTTGTCTAAGAAGATGTGAGCTACACTCTGTGAAGCTCAAAATGTTGGTTCTTTCTCTGGATTCTTTGGCATTAGTAAATGTAAGAATGCCACGTCAGGAAACTAGATACCGTGTAACTACCCTACCTGTAATGTCCATGAAGCTGAAATTACACTGGGTACGCCTTTGGACCGGACCACCTATCATTCTGCTAGGCTGTTTCAGACATGTTTCAGAAGTCAGCATTGTTAAGAATCACAGGGATTTGTCAGGAATAAGAGGCAGTGTGATCCCTCTTATTAGGATAATGTTCTTCCTGATTTTTACTTTGAACTTTCACAAAACTCCAGTGTGAAAAAGAGCCATGGTAAAAAGACACTGTAAGAATGTCTATGGCCAGACCATGAAGCTCAGTTCTGGGATCAGAGAACATTTGCAGTCAGAGTGCCTGTGGTTTATTTGCACAAAGTAAGCTTTTGAGGGTTTTACCTGGCAAAATCTGACCAATGGTGAATAAAGATGGATTACCAATATGCTTCTTTCATGTCTTATGACTCTCCCTTTACTGGACCTAGCCATGAAGCTGCAGCAAACTCCATGAAGCTATGGCATCCTAGTTAGGGACTATAGCAATGCAAAAAGGTCCCACCACAGTCCATAAAGCAGGAGTGGTACTGCTTTGAAGGAAAACCTCCACAGTGCACTGGTGAACACTATAGCACAGAAGACCCCATATACTTCTGTCTGAGGCTACAAGGAAACACTCTGTATAAATTAATCTTTATCAATTAAAGAGGCATATTTTAAAAAATTTGTTCAATCTCATTAAACCACCATGTGGGTATTCTTATATTCTTACTGCTATACTCTTATTTTTTCCCCTTATTTTTATTCTAATTCCTATTGGAACCAAGATGCTCCTAATTCACTTTAATCGCATTCACTTTGGGACTGATTTAAGCTCGGTATTTTAAGCCGAAGTAAAGATATCTTTACAGTGATTTAAAATGATTTGACTCATACACCTGTAATGTTAATTTGGACAAATTTTCATAGCTACTCCAATGTAGAAAAAAATTAAAAACATCAAGATGTGTGCTAAAATGAGAAAAATAGCAACAATGGGTATTTGCATTCCTGAATGGAATTCTGCAACAGTAATTTGTGAAAGATCTCTACAAGAAAGGCCTTTACAAGAGTGAGGAAAATCAAAATGGCAACAGGGTAAGTACAGGCCTACAACAGGCATTTGACAAATTTTGTAACAGAGGAATAATAAAAATATTATTAAAGTTTTTAAAATAGTTTAAAAATATTTTTGAAAATATTATTAAACATTATTCAATAATGAATATGAATATTTCATATTCATTATTACTAACATACCAAACAAAAATAGACATTGTCACTACATGAACTTAAAAAAAATATTATTTCTATTTGTCATAACTACCAGGAAGTATGAGAATAAAAATCAGAAGGAGTTGATAACAGGAAATTAGTGGCAGTCATTGGGGGCTACCAATATAATTTGGTTTGGGGCTTTTTGTTTCTGAAAAAGTAAGCAAAACACTGTTTTTTTCTTGAACATTAGTAACAGGTATAACTCTAAAATCTCTCATAAAAATTTATGTGGAAGATAAAATTCAAGATGAAAATAAAACAGGCTCTCTTCATAATTGATTTAGAATGAATATGTCTTTGGTTGAATTTTTTTCTGTCTTTCCATTACAGCCTAAGAAAGACTTGAAATGACATAACATTCCTGCAACTTTTCCACATTTCTGCAGAGATTCTGCTTTTTTATTTTAGGTGCTAAAGCTATTTTAAGGGTTGAAAATTTACTTAGATAAGAGGAATGTGTATTTTAATTAGCAATCAAGCAAATGTTTGTAATTAATGGCACACATCCAAGAAGGCTAGGCATCAAGCAGGCCAGCACAGAAAAAAAAGTTGGTGAAATTTGAATCGGTTATAATAGTGTTTTTAAATTAAAGACGAGTGACAGGTATAGAAAAAACACATAGTCACGGTAACTTGTCAACTAGACTGAAGTCACAAGCAGTACACTCACAAAGGGAAAAAAAAAAAAAAAAGCTAGAGTAAAAGTTAACCATATTTGGAGAGGGAATAGCAAAGAAAAACTTCAGCAAATAAAATTCCAATTGAGCAAGGCATATAAAAGTTGGTATCCAGACCAAACCCAAATATTTACTTGATCCTATACGTTTCTGAAGTCTAATAAATAAGAACTGCATCATGCATCATCTGGTTCTAAGTGAAGCATGTGATGTAGCAAATACCTCACACAAGTAGTAGAAAGAAAACACCCAGTAGAAAGCAGTGTAATTATAATGCAAAGGTACAAGTTATACAGGAATGAAGTATATTACACTTAAAACACTAGTCAAAGAGTTCGCAAGAGGATAAACATTGCTTACTTGATTTACTTTTTAGCATTCAACAGGCCACATTGAAAATGTAATTATCTACATGCGACACTCTGATGCTGGCCATAAAGCACTCAAATTCAGTGTCTCTGTAGAAAAGAAGGTAAAACAAGTTACTACAGTAACATTTTACTTAAAAAAAATGGAAACTACCTGAACATGACAAAGCTTTTTACAAGGAAATTGAAAAAGACAAGTAAAAGACTAAATGCTTGCAGATAACATGACAGACTGCTTAAAGATACTATATTAGGATTTCAGAGTAACTGTATACCACCCTTCAAAAATACTTTTAAAGGATGGAAAAATAGCCAGCATGGTGAAACAGCAGAGTCAAAGAGGCCATTAGAAGTAAAAGGATACTCTTAAAAGAGTGAGAATTGTGTGCAAATAGGAAGAGAAAAAATGCATAAAAGCTGCAATTTCATAGGGAAGGATGGCAAAGGTTTTGAAGACAATTTGCTCACGACATATCAAGTAATGAGGAGATTTTTACAAAAATTTAGAAAAAAATAAAGCCTTACAGATCAGTGGGTCTGTGGGGCTGACAGAAAATCAGCATATAATCCAACACTGAAACAAGATAAGGTCACAAGTACCTATGCCTCACAACAAAAAACAATAAAAAGGAAAAAAAAAATTGAAAAGCAGGAGCCTAGGAAGATCCTTACAATGTATTTTGAGGCTACATATGAGTCATAAAAACTGCTTGCAACTAAAAGATTAATAGACTAAATTTTAGAGAAAATAGATAAAATGACTTCTAACAAATCAGCAGACCATATGGAACCCAAATGTCAAACTGGAGTTTTAACACTGTCACTTAAATAGCTTTGGTACCCAACAAATATGAGTAGTAAAATCAGAGTGATTGTGAAGAGCTTAAGCTAGATGTCACACTATTCAATGACAATAAAATGGCACATGAGATTCCATGTCAACAAATGCAGGTAATGTACATGATGAAAAGCAGTAACAACCCTCAATACACAAATGTGGACTGTAAATCAGATCTTTTTTTATTATTCTGGACAGTTAAATGAAAATGTGAGCTCACAGCTCACCAAGAGATCAGTTAGAATAAGAAGAAATCATGGAAAAGGAATAGAGATTAAAACACAAAACATTACTCTGTTTAAATCCACAGCTGCTATCTCTAGACTTCTGAATGCAGTTCTGCTCATGACATATTTAAAAGAATAGAAAAGAACTGAAAAGGTAAAAAAGGGCAGCAAAGATGATAAAAGTTACGTAAAGGCTTCCATAAAAGAAGAGATTAAATAGACTAAGTTTTTAGCTTAGAGAAAACACATCAAAGGGAAAATATGAAAATATTTTTAAATTGTGATTTTCACTGAGCAGACTAATAGGAAATACTTATTTACTGTTTCTCCTAGAGCAAGAACTAGGGACAACAATGAAATTATCAGGTGGCTAGTTTAATTAACAGTATGTTTGTATACATACACATAGATATGTTTGTTCAAACAAACCATATGTTTGTACACATGCCTAAGTATGTTGTAAAGAACATCATGCAGGACATTATAGATGCCAAGGGTCCGTAGCACAATTAGACAAATTCGTGGAATAAACATCCACACAGGTTTGATAGAAAATGTCTTTTTTATTTACTTGCACGCTTTTCTTCGACCTTTAATTGCACAGGGGTGTAATTGTTCTAAAGTCTTTGTGATGGAGTGACAGGAAATTCCACAAGGTGACTCAGATGTTGCATCTAGGTGGATGATTGAATTACCTTCAACCTGTGTAAATGAAGGGCACACGTAGAGCACAGTTGACCTGGAGTGCATGATGCATTTTAGTTTGCTACCTCACAGTAACTTCCACTTCTCAACCACTACTAGACAGGGTTATTTTCATATTATTTTAAATTCCTACAGATTAATATCTTACACACTAAAGAAAATGTTTAAATCAGTGTGGTAGCTGCTGAATCAGTGCTTGCACTGCACCTTCCCAGCAATTTTTATTACTCTTGCTTTTATATCCATTATTCTGAATGTCAGGGAGCTATTTTTATGTGCTAGCTTAGTTCAGTTTAATAAAAGATATCAAAAAATCTGCAACAGAATAATTAAAAGAATTCCTTATTAAGAACTTTGTTTCATAAAATCAAATGCACATGTAGCTAACTGCATGACTGCTCCACACAAGATACATTTTACAGGAGTAACTTTTTACAGTCTATGCTAGAATAGTAATACATAAAAAGACAGATGGAGCCAGGATTATGAAAAATTGCAGAAAGAACACCAATAGAAAATTCAAATGTCTAGTAGAAATTTTGGCTACTCTTTCGATACTTTTTTAATATGAGCACTATTACTAAACTATTGTTTTATGACAAACTTCCTTCCTTTTCAAAACCTGATCTTTGATAGCAATAGAATAACCATAATAGTTCATTCTTAAATTTATTAGAACAAAATTTTCTGATGATTTTCTATGAAAGGAAATAAAAGATTTAGTTAACTTTCAAAAAGCTGACAGCTCTAAAGCCCAAATCAGAAACAATGTTAAGAAACTAAATTGGTCATTATTGCCTCTATTGATTCATAATGGTACAAGACAACTTGTATGTTGTGAGATATGAAAAGCTGTATAAAGCTAGAAATTAAAGAAATTTTGATACTCCTTCCAGTAAGGAACATTTTCACCTTCCCATTCTGTAAACTAGTCAAACTTAGAATACTTTCGTGAAATGTAAATTTAACTATGAATAGGAAAGCATAAATTAGTATAATAGAATCTTAATCCAAATTACATTTCTAATAATTTCTGAAATAGAAATTTACAGGCATTAAAAACTGTCTACTTAAGGGTTTCACAAAAATCTTGGTGCTTTCAGGTATGAAACAGGTGGGGTTTGGGTGGGGTCAGTTTGTGGTTTGTGGGGGGTTATAAATGTATTCTCCATTTTCTCTGAAAAAGTCATTGTTTTGTTTTTTAAAAGTAATGTTTGGATAATTAAAAATGAAACTAAACCATCAGAAGAAAGTAATCAAATTTCCCAAAATAAACTGACTATCTTGGGGGGAGAGGGGGAGAAATCCAGATGAGATGTTTACTCCGTTACTTGTCTATCATTTAACAAAGTTGAAAAAGCAAACATAAAAGCAAAAGACAGTCAAAAATATGTGACTGCTGTACAACACATAAGATTTATTCTCAGAGAGAGTTCCTAGGGGTATTTTCAGAGTTAAATGGTTGCTATTAGGGTTACTCTGAACACGAGAAGGTAACTAATGCATTCTTGACAATCCCATTCAATTTGCCAAAAAATGCAGTTCAATCTTTATCTCTGTGATCCTTGTAAGAAAGCAGATTATGTTCAGTACTAATCACACTGATGTTGAATAGCATCAAGACGAGGTTTATACCATGAAGTGTGGCTGTCAAGCCTATGTTATGTAGAAGTGTGAAAAAAAAAAAAAAGATGACAGACACAGTTCACACAGCTATTTGGCAGAAAACTCTGATATTCATACAGTTACATGAATATATATTTTGTTTAGTTTGTCTCATTTAGGGACACAGCTCAGAAAGGTTAGAAGGAGACCTCTCTGTGCCAGCATGTACTTCTCCAGCAGCTGGCTCTGGTGATGGAGTTAAAATGAGAGTGGCAGGTATATCCCTGCAGATAAACCTCATCTTACCACTAATAATGGCACATACCACATTGGGTCTGATACAACAGGATAGACTTGAAGTATCTTAAATAAATATTTACTTAGTTTAATAGGATTGTTACCATATGTTTGTGAAATGCCAGTTGATTCTTCAATGTATTTGCCAAGGATTAACAGCTATTCCAGAATCCATTGTTATTTAATGAACATACAAAAACTGCCTTAAATGCAATACAAAGTTAAGTTTAATAAGGTCATGAATTACTTCAGATCACAAAATGATTAAAAATTACTGAAGAGTAATACTATGTAAGGTACAGATAACTTACATGGAGGTTAATCTTTGATAAATTTTTAATCATCCCTTGGTGTTTCATTTACTGAAATTATAATAGTTCAAGTGGTCAGATAAATATATTATTTTTCTTTTTTTTTATTTTAAGTAGAAGTCCATGTAATCTAAGACCATTCATTTTCTTTAGTCATTTCAGCAAAGAATTTCAGCAAAGCATTTCAGCATATAAAGCTTCCTAAAAGCCAAAGAGGAGGTTGATCTCACATTCTAATTTTAAACCTCCAACACACTGTTCTTTATTGTGTCTGGCACAAGCAATTTGGCCATAAAAATCAAAAGAATAGCCAAACAGATGAATATTTAAGCAAGCATCGAAACTAGAGCCTCTTACAGACACCCACTTTTGTGAGGGAAGAAACAGTTCCCAAATGCAAATACATGGAAGAGGAAACAACAGTTGTGCAAACAGAAATCGTATTTCTCACATGGAAGAGACAGTCACCACCTCCACATTAAAACTGATGAGATGGGAAAGATTTGGTGAATAAATTAACGATAATGCCTCTGGAATAAACTTGGGCTTAAACCATTAGCACGTATAACATGAATAAGAAGCATGGAAGCCAAAAAGCTGGAATAAACAGTGGTCAGCATGCAAAATGCTGGTTCCTGTAAAACCGCTGAACTGCAATTTGTCTTTCATAATTTTAGATATGTACAATTATTAAACGGCATATGAGTTAGTCATCTTTACTGACAGTAGAGAGGAATGAGTGTTTGAGGGCATGATTCATCTAAAATAGGTCAAATGAATCATGCTTCAGAAGTACCTACTGCTCTCCTCCTTAATTCTAAAGTGCTTGTCAACTAAATAACTGTAAAGAATCAGAGTAACTAACTCAGAGGTAGGTAAAATCGTAGGTGAAATGGCAGGGAAAAGATTCCTGAGAGCTTGTGTCTGCTCTTCAACAGGGTTGAAAATGTTGAAGTTTGTGTTGTTAAGCTTTCTTTTCCATTTCTTGAAGTTTAGGTCTTGGTTTTACAGCTTCCTTGTGCGTACAAAGCTTTAGCTTTAATCTATTTTGGAAAGGTAAAATTCACTTTAAATGAAGATGTCATAAACTTGAATTTCCTGGATTTCATTAAGATTATGACAAATATTTTTAGCTGTCTTGAACTTGTCAGTTATTTGGTTTGGGGTTTTTTATTGTTTTTGTTATAACTTGCAGAGTATTCTGTTCACATATCTTGCCAGTAAAGTGAACAAAGGGCATTAAATCTGTAAGTAAAAGTGTAATCATATTTTGAGGAAGTATTTTTTTTTTTTGTTTAGCTACAAAAGCTTATGCAAAAGAATGATGTGACCTGACACGAGATTAAAACTGAAAAGTTATGTTTTGATAATTAGTAACAATGAATAAATATCATACTGTGTTGATTCAAACCAGGCAAAGTGGTACAACTCTGTTGACTCTGATGAACCTTCACTGCAAATCTGCAAGCACCTATCTGGCATGGAATGCATTCTAGTTTAACATTATTGAATTGCAGCTAGTCTCTAGGGAAAATAAAAATTTTCATCACTTTTAGGCAGTGAATTAAATTCAACAAAAGCATACTACCTGTAACGGAAGGGCAGTTTCTAATTTTTTAAGAAATCTGAGTGTTTGATTACTTGCTTTTTATCTCCTCTATGTTACATGTTATCTTCCCACACCTTAAACTTCTAAACTGTTTTTTTATATCTTTCTTCTTTCTGTAACTCTTTCTCTCTCTGCCTTTACATAATTCTGCATATCAGAAAAAATACATGGTAAAATACATTTTAAATACTGTTTTTCAACTGTTAACTATATTTCAGATTGACAGCTTTTGCCTCAGAATTAATACACTTCCTCAAACAAGATTTATGGTGAAAATACAGTGCTTTATGTAAACAAATTTGTGAATTATTTTCACATTTTCAGTTCAAAAACAAGCATAAAATATTTAAAAACTTTAAATTTTCAATACTATTAGGGTGCGCATTTATGCAATTATGAAATCAAATTTTCAGGGACATCGGTTAATGAGATCTTATTTCTGTATTTATGTATATGCATGTGTACATATATAAGCACACATATACTACACACACATATACAGTATTAATAATATTAAAGGAAATAATAAAAGATGAAGGATTTTTGATATTAGTCATAGGAACATCCCCACTGAATTTATATGGGACAGTGTATGTATAAAAAGCTGGAAGAATATGTCTCTAAATTTAGAAAATACATCTATTTGTCTTAAGTAAAGGATTTTTTTTTGTGTCACAGTATGACTTGGTTATACTGGACATATGCTCTCTATGACATATGCTCCTCTCCATTTTATGCTGCAGAGAGGAGCAGATGGAATTAAATATAGCTTGGCACACAGCACAGGGGTAGCCATGGAGCACTATTTTTCAGTGTCATGCAAGCACTACAAGCTCCATATACATTAGAGATGTAACACAAAAAAGGGCATGTCACCTTCAGGAAAGGGCAGTAGTCAGGGAACATCTGTTATACATGCAGTGTTCCCTGTAGAAAGAATTGAAACATGATGAAATATGCATCAAATGTTCCCTATGCACTGAGGTACATTAAGTCCCTTTCAAACCATATGAAGCCCACTTGGGGAAGGGAGGTTATTTGAGTGCAGCAGCTGGAATAGGAGAAAGCAGCAGGAGGGAATGGAAAACAGCTGTTCTGCCATTCTGGAAATCGGGTTGGGCAGTAGATGCACAGAGGCTGGTACATGGCATGCATGTACAGAAACTAGACAAAGTTTCACAAAGCAGTAATTAGTTAATCATGCTGCCAGCAATGTCTGAGCAAAGTCCATGTTAAATGCTAAGTACTAGTATATTATTTCAGGGAT
This sequence comes from Neopsephotus bourkii, assembly GCF_033783945.1. NCBI lineage: Eukaryota > Metazoa > Chordata > Aves > Psittaciformes > Psittacidae > Neopsephotus > Neopsephotus bourkii. The sequence goes on along the minus strand of NW_026902259.1, from coordinate 1,193,038 downwards.
TCTTGTTGTGAAGCACTGTACAATCCAAGTTACCTGCAATTCTCTAGCATGCTGAACTCTTCCCTCAGAAGATGTTCACAGAGAAAAGGCTGCAGTACAGGTCAATGCAAATGTTCCCTTTCAGTATGTTTTACTCAGGACTGGACAGTATATTGCAGCCTCACGTTTAATGATGACATCATAAAAAGCAAGGCTAGAAAAGATCTTCTGGCCCTGGGTAGGTTAAAATAAATCTAGGTTATCACTGAAAATATGTTTTTAACCTGTTTAAAAAAACTCTAGACAAGGACATTCTTTAATTTACATGAGTAGCCTGCTTCCATGCCTGGCTATCTTTATAGCAAAGTTCTCCCTCATATGTAACTTAAATAGCTCCCTCAGAAATTAAACAAGAAAAAAAAAAAAACAACAACAACCAACCAATCACCATCTTATTTATAACAACTTCATATGCACAAAGATTTTTATAATGTTTCACCCCAGTATTTGTTCATTTAAGCAAACACAAATGCTAAAGAGACACTTCTTTTAAACTTCATCTACAGGCCATGTTTCATAAACCTTTATTTTTTGCTGTTACTCTACCTCGCTGTTGATTTTTTATTTGCTCAGATATTCCTTGAAAATATGCCTATAAACTGAATATGGTGACTGTGTCTCTAATTAAAGTGTTCTGCAGTCCTGGCCCAAATTAAATCATACCACTTTCCACCATCTGGAAAACAAGGCATAGGAGAAAAGTAGTATGCACACGGAAAAGCCGGGAAAAGGATGGACTGGATTAATATACAGAAATCACAAGATACTCCTTGTTCCAGAAGAACAAAATACTATTCTTATTATTCGAACAGAAGAATTGCTGAATGGAATAATTAGCTCCTGCCTCTTATTTAAGACTTCTCTATTGTCTTTCCCAACTGGACATAAAACTATTTATAAATACAGTCCAAGATCAGGTTTCCAACTATTGCTTTACAGTAACTGCATCTACAGAATATTTCTTGACTTTTGTAACAAGAATGTGACTGGAATGTGACTGGAATATGCAATGAGATTGTTTTAAAACTTAGATACTGTCACTGTTTATCATATCTCTATCTTCTGCTGACTCAGTAAGAGGAAACACAATCATACAAAGATGATTTAAAATAAGAAATAGAGATGTATTTATTTTAATTGCCTCCTTTATATAATTGAATAAACATATACACTCTCTTATTTGTATGGGTTTTAAACTATAATTCTGTGCAAGCTTAGTCGAAAGAAAACTGTAAGTGCACCATATGAGAATGTTTTCCAACTAAGAGGCAGGAATAGCCTCTCCACTCATTATGTTTCAATGATATTAAGTATTTACCCGATATATGTCTGAAAATTTTCATTAACAATAGTAAGCACAGGCAGAGAACATCCATTTACCACACAGGGAAATGCATAAAGCCTGAAAGAATGAAAACTACCTGGTTTATGATTTTCTTGTTTCAAAAGTTGATCTTTCTATGCCCCCACTTTTCTTTCAATTTGTAAAAAAGAATCTGAAAAGGAGAAATGTTAGCTGAAGATAATGATTTTGACATAGAAGGACCTCATCTTACTGAGAACTGCAAATGCTTCTCATGCTCTTCCAGTGGGAATAAAGCAAAAAGATAACTTATGGATTCTAGGCCTTCCAAGAACAAAATGCAGTACAAATAACTGTGCTCAGCCCCAGGAAAAGTGGCATCAAAACAGAGTACAGAAAGGAAGCAATGAGATCTAAACTAGTGATGGGGGAGGGTATTCTGCTTTCTTGTCTTTAAAGTCAAGCATGAAGAAATGACACCAACAACTACAGTACCCAAATATTAGAATTTGCAGTCGTATCTGAGATTATGGTAACAAATTTGTGATCTGGAAGTTCATGTTACGCATTAACTTGAAAATAAGATCTTCAAAGAAAACTCTTCTGAAATTTATTAATACTTTTATTGGTACAGTCTTGGACTGTTAAGGTGTTAGTAATCATATATCTAAATTGATCTGATGGAGAGACTTCCAAAGAAAACAAAATACAGGGGAAAGATATATACCGTTTTCAACCACTGAATAATTTACAATTAGAAAATAAGTAGAAAAAGTGGGGGAAGAAATGAAATTATCTGAAAAATGTAGCATAACTCACCAAATACTGCATAGCTGAAGCTCTGCTGAATGGATATAATCCCTTCTTTATGTCACAGTGACATGTTTTGTGTGTGTACAGATGCAGACAGTTCTTTATGCATGTTTTGAAAGTCAGTTATAGAAATTTCTGATCTAATTTGTGGCTAAACATGTTAATTAAATGTTGGATATGCTATTCACAAAACTTCACTGCTACCAGTTACATGATGATAATCATCTGCCAGATGCTAAAACATGCACCTGATTAAAAACCTGGTTTGGCAGAACTCAACTCCAGTTGAAAAGCAGGATAATAGGCAATAACAGGTGGCAATAATAGGCTAAGATACTCTGATGCAAAGTGTATTCACTGTCACTTCATCTGCCAGAATGTTTGCGCTGCTTTTCTATTTTATAGCAATGAAGGCAGATAAGTGAGTAGACGAGGCATGAAGCTAATCTATCCTTTCTCTGCTAGGATTCCACTTCACTTCCTTTTCTGACTTCTTCTAGGACAAACACCTGCTTCCTTAACTTCTTTCTTCACCTGGATAGCCTTACTTGAAATCCAAAGCTGCTCATATACATATAAGAGCACACTACAAAGGGAAGCTATGCATGGGAATACTCTCATCTCTAGTGAGGAAGCATCAAACTAACTGGGCGCTGCTTCTAAATACACCTGATTATCACTCAACCTGAGGTCACACAGTGTCAATCACGAATCTAGACTCAGCATTTAAATAACTGAAATGTGAAAAGTGAACCTAAATCGCCTGGCAAACTAGTAGACAGACTAAAAACTTAAACCCAGAAATAAATTCAACATAACTGCAACAGAGGGAAAAAGAAATATTTAATACTCTGAGTACATAGAAATTGGTAGATACAAGAGTTGTCTGAATTTTGTCATACTAAGAAAAAGGAGATTCTAAATACTATTATGTTGCTCGTATAGCTTACCTGGATAAAAATTAGACAGATGAAAGTAAAGAATGGGTATTGAATGCATGTCCTGACATACAACAGAAAGTTAGCATCTTACCTGACCATGTTAAGGGCAAACAAGATGGAAGGGACGATATTGCTGGATATAAAGACTTTTAGGCAGTGTCAGAACAAGTCCTGCAGTCTGAAGCTGTTCACATTCTGAGCACAGAAAGAATGTGATAGTAGATATTCTGTTCAAGGAAAAAAAACCTACAGAGGAAGCAAAGTTGAACAAAACATTTCACAGGTTGTGTCAGCTCTGGAGGGACACCCAGCCTCTGTCAATTTCTCAGTGGAGGCTTTCACCAGCTTTGAGGAGTTTAAAAATAAATATTTCTCCACAATTTTCTTTTTCCAATATCTCATTAAGCTCATGTACTCATAAAAGAACTCATTATCCCCAATGGCATGGAAAACACTGGGGATGATGTCAGACAGTAGAAATTTGTTTGATGAACTTTCCGCATTTACTGATCTAGACTGCTTATCACTCAGTTAAACAGAATGGATTTTAATTATGGTACAGACTCAAGAAAGATTATGGCAAGAAAATCACTGTATGGGTCAGAAAAAATCTTGATAAAAACTCTGATAATTTTGCTCTGCTGCAGATAGATAATGCAGAATACTCAATTTCAGGGATCATTCTTGATTAGAAATTGAGAATATAAATGTGCAGGTTACCACAGACTCATTCTATCATCGTGCTCAGTAGACAAACTTAAGGGTTGACAATATCCATAAAGATTCTATAACACTGATACAGTTTTTATGCCTAAGACTGTTGCATACAGGACTGCATCACAACTAATGCAAATGTATTTCTGTTGTGATGATAAAGAAAACACTACTATATTTTTAAGTTATATTTTTATCTCTGGAGGAGTCTCTGACACCAATGCTGAAGGCTTTCCTTTTACCTTTCCTCCAAGGAAGTGTCTCCAGTTTTCATTTATTCTTGGCATCTATGCTATCAAGCCAGCAGCACCAGTAGAAATCCCCCTTCTATGAGACGCAGAGTTGAAGAGCAAGCAAATGTGTGAAAGAAAGACGTAATACACAGTGATAAAGCTAAAACTCAACGATGACATGAAAAGGAAAAGGTCGTGGGAAAATCTAACAAAGGCAATGATTTATGAGTAACTACAAAAAAAAAAAAATTCCATAACTTTATACTGTTTTACTGATTATAAGGTAAACATATCTAGGATTCACTAAGAAAAGTATAAAATGTACGTATTGCTTTTGTACTCCTTCCTTGTAGATATCATTTATGATATCATTTTCAGCTTTAGACAATTAAAAAATGCAGATTCTTGTTATGCTTAAACTGTAACAAAAAATTATTATTTTGGTATTTAAATATAAAATATGAAAAATACATGACACTTCAGGTGAAACAAATGGGTAACTTGACAGATGTATTCAAACTATTAATTCTTGTAAGATGTCTAAGTAGGGTGATTTCAAACTGTCCTAACTAGTGATAGGGTGTAAGGTCTCAGCAGCAGAAATGAAAAAAGAGAGGTAAAAAATAAAGTATCTAAAGTCATTCTGTTGAAAGAGTAGTAGGCATATGGAACAAGCTGCTTAGTAAGACAGCTGATTCAGATAGCATAAGTAAGCTTAAGAGACAGCTAGATGTTTTTATGCAGAAAGTGGCTGGGAATTCACACCAAGAGGATATATGGTTGAGATAACTAAAATGCAGCATACTTATTTTAACTCAAAAATTACTATCCTGATAAATCTTATAAGATTGGGGTTTTTCCCCCTTTCTGTCCATTAAGGTCAAGTGATGAGCTTTCTTATGCATTTCATAATATGTAATTTGCATTTTCTTTCCCTTTTGTGTAAATGTTTACAATCACTACTAGACAGAACTTGTTACCTGGAGATACTTTCCTTGAAATCAAATGTTTTAACAGTGAAATTACTGAGGTTTTATCATATCCTGTTTTCACTAGTTTAATGCAAATTGGATCTATAACAACAATGTTTGGAATTACATACAGAGTATGTCAAACTCAAACTTAACTAATTTTTAAATTCAGAATCTCAAGATCCTGAATTCACAGTTCATTTTCCAAAAACTGTCAGAAGACTTAAAATTAACACTGTTCTAATAGCGGAAGTTAAACTATTTTAAATATCTTTAAACAGCAATAATCACTTCTGATACTACTTCAGGCACTGCTAGAGACAACTGTTTCTAGCAAGCTGTCCGTCTCCTTTTCCTGGAAAACACTTCTCTGCAGAAAATGCAATTCTTTTTTTTTTTTTTTAATCCTGACCACATATACTGTATTTTTCACCCACCTTCAACTTGGCTTATGAGTAGAGAAAGCAGGGTTTTTTGTAATCTTTCAAAAGAGAAAAGCTACTTTGGGCTAAGAACCCTAATCATACTAAGATCAATGACATGTGATCATTGATTTCATTGGGAACACCGCATTGCCCTACATTTGTTACTGCAATGTTCTGTAACCCCATAAGTTGCTCACTGCAGGTTCAGGTTTTTTAATAGCCAATGATTTCATTACAGCACACTTGAGATGGAAGACTTCATACAAGTAAACAAATGGACATCATTGTCATTTGTAATTATATTTTTGAAAAAAAAAAAAAAAGTAGTTTATCTCTCAAGCCTCATTCTCTTTTTCTTTTTTTTTCTTCTCATCAGGGAAATTCACATAAACACCTGCTGCAGCAGTTCAGTGGCAGACGAAACTTAACATTCACAGTTCAAGATATGAGTAATTCATATTACACAATGGAATAAGTTGTTTTGTGATGGCCTCTCATCTAGATACAGATAAGTGCAAACCTCCATATAACTCTGCATTATAATGAAAATAGCAACGATTGGCTGAATCTACTTACTAGATTTTTTATATTTTTGACAGAGCTGGACTTGATGACATTGGACAAAGTACAATATTATGAACTCAGCCACACAGTTCTCTTTAAAAAAAAAAAACCAACCAAACACAAAAAGTCGTCGTCCCCCCCCAAAAAATAGAAAATCCAGAGACTTTGTCTGTTTCTTGCACAAAACTGAAAAAAAAATAGACAAACACTCAAACAGCTTCTAAAAAAAAAAAAAAGAAGTCCAGTTCTGCATCTTTACACAGATCAATGTCCAATTATAAGCACAAAGTTGCTTTGGCAAAAAGGTCACTGAAAAATAATCTTTCTGGCATTATTACTTGGAAAATAAGGTCATATACAAGGTCAACCTTCAAAAGCATACACAATAAATTATACTGCAACATTCTAAATATTCTGCACAGCAAAAATTATATTGCAATCCCAACATGATCAGAAAAATTAAACATATATTTACATCATGACTGTACTATAGATCAGACTAGCTAAGAGGCAAAAAAACCTATGTCCAATTAATCAACAATCCATAAAAATCTTATATTTCTGCTAAATTATAAATATAACTTCTTATTAATTTAATATTAATTAAATTATTAATATTTTAACTGCTTTAACACTGAATCCTCTTCCCCACAAATAACTAAAATAGCAGTAGACATACAACACGTGTAAAACTAATTCAGTGGTGTGCTTCTTTATTGCTTACAGCCTAGAAGCAAAACACAGACAAACACAGAGCTGGAGTACTCGGTTTGTCTGGTGCTTTTAGAAAAAGAAGTGTCTCTTTTGAAATAAAAGACCTCATAATTAGATAAAAAATATCTGGAAAAAAAAAAATGACTTGGACAAAGAGTCTGAGGAAATAAACATGCTTGTTTGTCAGAATGAATGATTTCAGAGAGTGCTGTCATTATCCTGACATAAGTCATTTGAGATGTTTCACAGAAACTTGTCTTTGTTACTTTCACAGGATGCAAATGAAACTGTACAGAAAATCAGACTATATTATTTTACACTTGTCATGCTACTATTAATCGTGAAATCAACATTGCAAATAGTAAAATACATCCATTAAATGAAAATAACTTCTGAACCATTTTTACTCATCTGATATCCCAGGCCTTTTTTCCTCTTCTCCAAACTATGTGAGGAATGTAAATGACTGGTGTCTTTTTATCTGTTGCAGTCATGTCTAGTTTGAATTTCCAAAGCACACTTTAGCATAAGGACTGTGTATAATATATCACAGGCAATGCCAGTAGAGAAAAAGTATATTCTAATCATTTTAGAAAAGTACTATTTTTTTTTTACTCTTTTTTTTTTTTCTAATGTGCTTTGGATACTTGCAGTTCCATTTCATGTTCATTCTGAAAGATACTGAGCTTTCTTTGCTCTGAGCTACCTGCAAGATTTACTTTTTTTTTTTTTTTTCTGATAATATTATCATTGGGCTATTCCTTGATAAAGTACGACTGCAATACTAATAGGTTTATAACGACAGCTTAAATTTTACGCTTTTGTAAGCATTGGAGGCTTCACTCACCTTGTTCAAGTAGCTGGCTTTTAGTTGAAGTAGTTTTCATCTTGAGTGCCTCCCTAACAGACATGTCACAGCAGGAGCCTTTGTTAGTGTCTTGGTCACTGTCAGCCTGATCACTGTCCCCATGCCCGCTGTCCCTCAAGCTGGCTCTTTCTGGATCCTTGAACGTGGAGCTACTGAAATATACATTAAAAAAAAAAAAAAAAAAAAAAAGAAGAAAATAAAAAAAAGAAAAAGAGAGAGAGATATAGTTGTATTTACTTGTTCTAAGTTGAATTGTACTCTCTGGCAAAGCAATTTTGACAAGAATGCAAATGGGGAAGCCGAAAAAGTTATTTAATAGGCCTTACCTTTGAACAAACTGCTGCCTGCTGCCCATGTAATTGGGCTCTGCGGGAAAATTGTCTGTCTGTGAAAGAAAAGGAAAAAAATACGTATAGTTGTACACTGGACAAATCTCCTGCAGAGCAACAAGATTTCCTAGAGGAGAAATGATTAATAATTCAAAAATTCCCTTAATCTTCAGATTTGTACATTTTAATTAGATTGGAAAAGGCTGGCATGTAATTATGTGCTCAGAACAATTAAATGATTCCGGTCCACAAATTACCTGCTAAAGTAAACAATGAGGCTCCAACAAGTGGCATTCTCTGTTAGTAACTTGACAGATGACACTGTTTATGCTTTTTCATTAGTTAGATATTAAGACTGATGGTTATTGAAAATGAGAGAAAAAATTACTTTTGCATATTACAAAAGTGAATTATTCAATAATTCTAATTTTTAATCATAATTACATCACCTAATGGGATTCTGAAGCCTTTACTGCTGTGATACAATTTCATGTATTGCTATATTGCTCTTGAATTAAAAAAAAAACAAAACAACAAAAACAACCAAAAAAACAAGAAAATTTACAGCTGGTTAGCTGTGGGTTTTCTTAAATGTTACTGGAAAAGTGCATGTATGAAAATATTTGGATTTTCTCTAATTTTCATCAGTATTAATAGCTTTATCAGAATAATGAGAACCGCACATGCAGACAAAAATATTAAATGATAGCTGTAGATAAGTAGTTTTTAAAAGAAGATACTTTCATTGTCTGTCATGAGTATATTTTTAGCAACATGAGCTAAGTAGCTGTAGAAGCAGAAGTATTTACAGCATCCAGACCAACATGGAGTCCTGCCAAAGGGATCTGAATTCCCCTTGTATCATCAGCTGAAGTTCTTTGGGAGGAAGAGAGACTGCATCTTTCACAAAACTCCACATACTGTACATTCACACACGTCACTTCTTCTTGCAGCTGACCTAGTGACAGAGCTTCTACTGTTTTCTGTATCACTTCATGCCACACCACCCTTCTTTGCACCAGCTATGAGTTTTGCAACAGCATCTAGCATATCAGTATTGGTAACACAGGAAATTAATGAAGCAAAAGGCCCAAGGTAAGGTTTAATGTTACACAAGTGTTTCCACTGGTCTCTCAGATATTTGGTTTTCCGTGCCAGCCTCCACTCCCCCTTTTTTTTTTTTTTTTTTAGCTTTGTTTTTGTTTTATAGGTTAGGTGGTAATCAGAAATATTCGTTTTTTCTTGTATGGTTGTATTATTGGATCTTGGAAAAGAAGCATGAACTTACATCTGGAATTTAACAGTCATTGCTGTTTGCAACAAAAAATACATAGCCACTTGCCTGTCTCAATGTACATGTGAAACAAACATTCTCATATGCATGAATATCTTGTTTAATTTAAGAAAGGGACAGAAAATAAATAATTATCTTCTCTTCAGCATGTATGAAGTCAATTAATACTGTACTTTCTTGTTCCTAATTAAAGTTTTTGGTTCAAGAATTAGGATTGCAACACACACTGTGGTCATATTTTAAAGTTGTTTCTAATTTGAAATATGGAGTGCATACATTTTTGTAATGACATAGTATATGTCATTACAAAAAATAATCTGATGCTTTATCATTGAATTATCTTTTATGATAAACAGTACACCAGAATCAGGTTTTGCTCATCTGTTTACAATATATAGCATAAAACACCTTTACCTATAACTCTAAATTATTTCTTATCATATCAGAATTTGGCATAACTTGGAAATACTAATTTGGGTGTCTGAGTTCAACTAGAGACTTGTTCTTTAGCAGCATTATTGAAAGATGGGCATATGAAAGTTCTTAAATACTGCCTAAGGAATCAAACAATATGCCATATTACAGAAAGAGAATTCTGAACATATGGGATATCAAATTCAGTGTTGTGTCACCGTTTTTCAAAGACAGTGTTTCAGAAGCTGATGATTTCAGCTACAGGTATCCATTTTTTTTTAAATCTAGCCACTTCAGTTAACAGTGCAGTTTAGTACTTTGGGCTCAAGACCAGACAAGATCCTGGTCTTAGTGTAGGCAATTAGAATAAAAGCTCGCTGTAACAACATCTTTCAAGCATTTAAAACAACAACAACAAAAAAACCAAATCAAAACAACAGAAAAAAGGAGGGAATGAAGGCATAAAAATATTTCAGCATTCTTAGATGTAATCTTTTAAATATAGCACATGATATTTCAGAAGCAGCCTAAATTCTTCTGTTTATTCTTTTCTTGCAGCAAAATGTAAGATAACATCTCTCTTGTGTGCAGCAAATCTACCTCATGTATATAGACATATAATCACCATGACACTCACAGAGCCCAGTACTTCTCAACCCAAATAAACCTTTATAATTGCAGAATTCACATCTGTCTTCTAGGTCTAATATCTCAAAGAGATGTCCAGGAAAACTGACCTTATGCTTTTACTTATGTAAGACATCTGCCTCCTCCTAAACACAGCTGTTAGTAGAATCAACATTTCCATTTTTCATTTCATTGTAAGGCAAAATGCCTGCTATAAACTTCCTTTTCATAAATTCTCTTCTACTGGAAAAGTCAGACTTTTGCCTTGGAATTAATTATAGCACATCCTTAAAGATGGTGCTAAGAACTTATCTAAAAGCTGTACCACAGTAAGAACTGGTCATACTTTTTGTTTCTGTATTTTCATAGTACAAAAAAAACAAACAAACAACTAACAAAAACCAGCATTTTGCACACCTTGGACTATCCAAGACATAAATTTTAAAATATAAATTATGACCGCATCTTAGCTGCCATCCTATAAATGGGAGCTGCTTCTGAGAAATTCAGTATTTATGATAATCATTAATGACCTTTAACTTCATAATAATTTGACCAATTTCCTTCATGTTATATTTTGCAACAATACAAAAAGTTGGGCTTCATGTTACAGTGGGTTCACTGCTGCAAACCAAAAATGTAAATACTTAATAACTATATACAGTAACTATATACAACCACAGAGCTCAACTGAATGATTTTCCTTTTGCTCTCAAAGCATTAGATCTTCTCCTAGGGACTATGGAATTATGATGTTGTAAGAGTATACTTCAAAATACAGGCAGCATGTTATTATCTATACAAAGATTGGGATAATACGAAATATTTAATTTTAAGGCTAGGCAGTTTAGGAGAATCTTAGAAGGGCGAGCCTCACAACGGCTTACAGAGGGATGAATGTCTAACTCCATTAAACACTTTTTTTTTTTTAATACCAGTTGAAGTGAGAGGTCATATACTTAAAACTTTCACACCTTAACATCTATGGAAGTGACATTACATGTTCCAGCTCATGCATTAATCATACCTGTTTACATTGCATAGCTGTAACTCTAAGAAATGAGTGCTACTTTAAGAATCTATCAACAGCAAATAAACTCTCTCTTCTTCTCTGGGTAAACAGCCCCTTCTAGGAAATCAAAACCACTGGGCTCTTTATTTGCCTCCAGTTTTAAAGTAGGTTTCAGTTCACCTGCTGGCAACAATTTAAAATCTAGTCACATATCCCAAGACAATCAGCTAAGATAACTCTGTAATTCAACCTATTTTAGGCATTGAGTTTTAGGTACATACTGTTCCTGGAAATTACTTTCACCAAAAGCTATTGGAAAATCTAAATGACGAGAGAGATGTTCAGTATAACAGCTAAAGCTTAGTAAGATGCATCATATCAGAAGTGATTTACATAGAATTAAAATATCCTAATAACCAAAAAATACTCAAATTCCAGCACTGGTAACCTGCTGAAGAACAAAATAAAGCAGGTGCCATCCTCACCCTCCTTCAAGAAATGCCCCAGAAACGATCTAGCTCTAAGAATAATGGATTTAAACGTCAAAGACATATTTACTCTCTGCAATACAAGGCTGAGGGCTGGAGTATCAATTAGGTCACCAGCTACTAAAACAGAAGCTTTTCAGTAGGAAGAAAACATACTAGGACAAAAAGTCGCTAAAGCTAAGGCAAAAGTAAAACTGTCCACTGCCCTGGTTAGATAATAGAGAATTAAAGTCTGCGATGTCATTCACATATGTCCATAGATCCAGTAGAGAAGAGGTCCTGGTATTATGGTTCATTTTCACAGATTAATGGAACCAGTCTCTCCAGTGAGAATATGTTGTTAAACCATTCAACAGATATACTTTTTAGCAGTTGTTACAGTGACTACTTAAAAATACTTTCTTCCATCTGTCCTTATACATGACCCTACCATAAATCTGAATTTTCAGGAACACTGCCATTACTGTGATGTTGCAGAAAAATCCTGAGGAATTCTTTACATACTTTTAGTACAGCTCTCTCAGAAAGATGAATCTAAAAAATGTCATTTTGAAAGAGATCAGAATGAATGTATACCTCTTAAAAGCTACCAAAATTTAAAACAGAAAGTAACGTTCAGTTTGATCATATTATCTTTTCTGTCAGAAAGTTGAACAGAAAAAATGTTAAAGGACAGGCCAATTAATTCTGTGCAAATTACACTTTTACTGGTATGGAGTTTCAGATGTGACAATATGATTGATTTAGTTTAATAGTGTAACTTGAAAAATTATTTACTGGCTAGTGTTTGAATAAGCAACATGTAGAACGTCCTTCAAGTGCTATCATCAAGAGTCTATAAAACTATTCATTCTATTACATATGTTAGAGCTTGCCCAGGGGCCTAGATTATCTACAATTTTTGCTAAGTATTTGCCTCCCATGGTGAATTTGAAATACTGAATTTTATAAATTCAAAATAAAGCCATTCAGAAGTTTGAAAGTCAACTGTTAAGGTTCTACTAATTAATTCTAGAATGGATATGATTTCCAAAAGTTTGAATTAGAAAAAGGAATATGAAAAACTAAGGCAAAAAACCAGAGTATCAGAAACAAACTCCTCACAAGAGCTATTAACTTTAAATATTCTCTTAAGAGAAGAAAAAAAAGATAAATATGTGAAAACAACAGTTTGAACGAGCCTCAGAAAAGCATTACACAATGAATTATAGGGAGTATTTTTAGCAGTGGGATACATTAATCTCTTTTCCTTTTTTCTTTTTCCATAAATTTATGTTCACAAGGTGTTTGTGTTTACTTCTGCTGAAATGTTTTGGTATTTTTATAAATGAAAAGAAATTCCATTGCGCATTTGCACACATACTTTTTTTTTTTTTTTTTTTTTTAGAAAAAAATATCAGGATTAAAATTACAGCCCCATATTAATCAGATTTCAGGCGTTCTACTACTGCTCAGTAAGACAACAGTAGAGGACCTGCCAGGGTTTCTGCTTTGGAGAATTCATATAAAAAGCAGGCTGGGTATTAAAACTTCAAGTTTTTTAACTACTTCCTTTTTCTCTTTTTAAGCAAAAATTTCATTACACCACACTTATGGAGATTTCTACTACTCTTTGGTGTGTTTTATACTGTTTGAATAAAATTAGAGAAAATAAAAGTTTTCAACTTGACATGTCAGTCTCCTAAAAAAGAAAAAGTAAAAAATCTTAAAATCAACATAACTGAAGATAGAAAAAGTAAGATAGAATAAGATGGGAAGAGAGAGAGAGAAATGCAATACTTAAGTGTTCTTGACAAATTGTGCCCAGAAATAATTGTCATATTAGAGAAAGATGTATTTTAAATTATAAAAAAGTCAGACATTAATCAGATTTATGAGTACTAGATTACTAGAATATTCATAATTTTTTCTCAGAATTGCAAGAACAAGTATCACATTTTGAGAAATGATTCAGTGCAACTCCATTTTAGGAGGTGTTCATATGTGGAACTATAATAAAGCAAAATGTCTCTGCTGACTTTAATTCTTTTTAATTAAAAATTAAACACAAAAATCAAATGAAACATCTCTCCCCTTTATCAGACTGCCATTTACTATCTATCTCAAGCATCTTCTGTGTCTTTTCTTGAAAACCTTAATTCCAAGCAGTCTTCCTTCCCTCATGAAACAAAGATCTTATATAATGGGAATCACTTCTGAAGACAACAGAATTGTATTTTGCCAAATCTAGTTTTGAAGGAAAAGACAATTGCCTTTATTTTGTTAGGAACAGTTTGTCATCATAGTACAGTTTTTCACAAAGGCTCTTCGGTATAAGACTGCCAGTGAGTGTATATACTTAGCCTGAAGCAACAGTTTTTCAGTGCACAAGACTTACTTCATTAAGAAATTTCATTAGCCCAATAGCAAACAAACCCACAAAAAAACAACAACAACCAAAAAAAACCACCAGAACAAAAAAAAAAAACCAATCAAACAACACACACCCCCAAAAGATGGGCATAAACTTCTAGTAAGTTATTTTACCTTTTTGAAAGACAAAATTAAATAAGCTGTATTAACAGATCCTGTCCTAATATGTGTTCTCCACTCTTGTTGATAATAAGTGACATGTACATATTTGGGAAGTTTCACAGTTGCTGCAAAATGTGTATTTTGATGTTAAAAGACCTACAGTGTGTTTATGTGAATTTCTGACATATGTAACATTCTTCAAAAGCACATTAAAAACACAGGGCAACAAAAGCAGTCAGGTACACAGGGCAACAAAAGCAGTCAGGTACACAGGGCAACAAAAGCAGTCAGGTACAGAAGGCAGTATCGTTCACCAGGCTGCTGTACTCTTTACTGAACAGTGTTGATGGCTCATGTTTTCTCTTTCTCTTGACTGAGAAAACCAAAACTGTGAGCAAAACTGAAAGAGGTCTTGAGCTATTCAGTCAAACGACCTGAGTGACTTCTGAAAAGTGAAGCTCTAGGAGCAGAGACTGCCATCCTTTCCTGTAAGTGAAGGAGTACAAATTCTCACAATAATAAATGCCTAGTCTGTGTACTATTTTCTCTTAGCGAGTACCATGGCTGTTACCAAAACAAATTATCATTCATTTATTGCTTAAGCTTTCATGCTAAGGTATTCTAGGTATTTCAGTTGTTTGCACTACTGGCTTAGTTAAAACAATTATTTCTTAAATTTTAGAACAGTTTACTCTTCAATGCAAAAGACACAAAAGAAGCTCAGACTGAAGGGATTTAATACAGTGAAAGCATTAGAATGCACAGGGCCCAATGGAGATTCCTCTCACCTGATGGCTGCACCAAGCCTGAAGACTGAAGCAGCTAAAAAGATCACTATAGATTGATATATTTTTAAGTAACCCTGGAAAAAAAGGAGAATTAAAAGACACTCAGAAAGAGGGATGGAGCCAGACCCTGATCAGATTTTGTGATACAAAATATTGAAGTATTTCAGGAACTAGCTTGCCTCTGTTGGTGGGGAGCTCATTTTAACAAAAGCCCTCAACTCCTCTGCCAGAGCAGATGTGTTTACGGACAAACTTGTCTCTGGGGATGAGGAAAATGTCTGGAAGCTGAACCCAAAAACTTTTTCTACTGAGAGGGTAATCAAGAAGGTTTTCTGGACCAAACTCAAATCTCTCTTTGCTTCACAATTGTTTCAGTTTTCTGAGCTTCGTTTTATTTTGCGCTCAAGAAACAAGAAATTTAAGTATCTAATGAAATTAACATGATCTGGGAAGAGAATGTGAAAAGTTGTCAAATGGGACTGTGAAAAAGTAACTGCAATATGAGTTCTTCAGAGGAACTACTTTTTGGAGAAGGTGCAAGATTAGAACTTAGGAAGTGGTGCCAAACATTACAACACAGAAAGAGCTAGAGCTGAAAGTACAATAGTTCTGCTTCTGCTATCATAGCATCAATAAACAAACATAATGAAATTCATGACACATTATTGCATTGCTCTGCCTTACCTCTATTCATTTAAAAATGATAAACACTTTTAAAATAATTCACAACTTGTCAAATGCCAGTGAGCATTATGAACAGTTAGACTGGTGCTTTAAGAGGCATTTGTGAAGATCTTACAAGAGAGCTTGATACAACTTATATCAAAGTAAAGATGGAAGTATGGGTAAACAGAATAACTGCTTCACCTGAATCTGCTAGTACAGTTGCATCCAATATATTTACACTGTTCACCAATGATATGTACTTACTGAAGCTACTCAGTCAATAAAAAACACATTAAGAACCTTCTGAAAGAGCTTCCCTGTCAATTAGGCTGCAGATACATTCTATTGCTCCAGTTTTCCTGTCAATTTAATATACTGGATCATATTAACAGTACTGGTTTGTCAATAAGGCAAATCCAAATCCTATTAATGGAGTTATACTGCCAATATAATCGGCTTCCTATTTATCGAGCTCCCCAGTATATGGGAAAGCTGTGAGATGGGATTATAAGGTTAGGTTACATACATCTGTCTCTATATTACATAAACATTTCAGGAATTATACCCTATTCTGTAAAGAAACACCTGTAATCACTTTTTTCCATTGCATAAACTTCAGATGACAGAATAGTATAATTGTTTACCATTGCTGAGAAAACATTAAATCACCCTCATTTATCATGCTATGTTTCCTGCTTGCTCTAAGTAATGCTGTAATTTTATAAGACAGTCTAGCTGTATGCCACACATATAGAACTAGGTAAGAGATGTATGCACTGAACCCCACTGGCACAAGATAATATCTGTTCCCGAAAACAAAAGGAAAGAGATAAAATACATTTTAGGAGAAAAATATTAAGGGTTCCACAGTTTTGTAACGTGCTGCATAATGTTGGTGGAACTGAAGCTTGTAAGTATAATACTAGTGTAACAGAAATCCCTGGAAATGACTAATAAGAGGTAGTAGCTCATGCATTAAGAAATAGTAGAAGTTCAGCAAGTCTTCTATTTAATAGAAGCCTTAATGAAGTTGAACATTAGTTGCTTTTAACCATATTCAATATTAAATAACTACTTTGACTGGATTAGCAGAATATACAACAGACCATTAAACCTGATTATATTACCAAAAAAAGAAAAAAAAAAAAGTAATTGCATTAAAATGTACTGGGCATTCCCTTATCAAATTAACTCCCTAGGTCTAACATGAAAATATGGATTAAAAAAAAAACAAACACCATGGTCCAAAATAACAGTTAAAGGTCAATGAATCAAGTTGCCAATTATATTTTCTGGTAACAGATGGGTGCAATGAAACCTAATGATTGAATTTGAAATGCTTTAATGCACCTTTTATCTATGGCTCCCACCATGTTGAGTCTACCTTAGTATTCCTAACAAATATTATATTTACTATATATATTATATATATTACTAAATATATGACTATTATTTTACTAAAATTAGTTAACTAGAATGAAATATCCACATATCACAGAATCTAGGTTATTCTAAGAATACCATGCCATAAATGCAAAATAATAATACTTTTGGAAGTGTATCTTTGACAGTATTTGTGGGACGTTGTTTATTTTTCATTCAAATCTCCATGTTAAAAGTGAAGTCTAGAAATAAAGACATTAAAATTAGAGGGAAACTTAAAAAGAAATGCCTTGAAATTTAAGAAGATGATCAAAGTATTTGTTATAGTTTGAGTAATGTTTTTCTCCCCTTGTGTTTAGAACCATTTTTTCTAATGAAAACAACCTTTTATTTCTTTCTTTTATGCACACAGATTCTACAGTGCAATTGTGAGCTCCTGGCATTTTATTTTTAATTTTGAGACATATCTTAAACCTCTTACTCATGAGGAACTCCCAGCGAAGCCAGTAAGTTTTATAGAATTTTTCCTATTTTTACCACTGTTTTTTTCCTGTTTCTAAGAGCAACACATCACAAATATTTTCTGAACAGGAAAGCTTATAAACACAGCAGTACTATATAATGGAGAAGGAGATCAAATTGTGGCCTTTTAACATTGACAAACTGTTTTGTACTATAATATTTAGCAAGGGGAAACAGAGACACTGGGTATTTTAAAACTGTTAAGTTTGTGCTAACATCTATCCACTATGTTTACCTTCCTCTGTCCAACGCATACTCTCACTAAAGGCAGCAATAAAACTCCCACAAGCCATGACCTGAGGTCAGCTGAAATCAATGGATGTTTTCAAATTGGTTTCAATAGCCTTTGGATTGGTCTGCTTACTTCAATTAAGGGATAAGCAAGTCTTTACATAGTGTGCTACATTCCCACAGATACATATGTTGTATGCTGAAGAAAGATGCATGTAAACAGATTTGTAATGTCAGTGACAGGGAAAGGTGATTAGCCAGGCAGCAAACATTTTATGTGACACAGGACTCCGGGTCTATGTTTCTTTAATAGAGAGTAAAAAAATTTAGCAGCAAAGATAGAGCAGGACTTGGTTCTGAAGACACACTGCCTGCACAGAAAACACATAAAGAGGAACACTGAAGCTTTCTTCCTAGGTGTCAGTCAGAAGAACACGGGTAAATCTAGATCACCTCCTTTCTTTTAAATCTGTAACCTTATCCCCTTTCACTTCCTAAAATTGTTCCTCTGAAAAGCAATGATTGCCTTAAAGTCCTTAGGAACTAAGAAGAAAATTACAGATGTTAAATCTTACATTATTACCTTCTGTCTAATTTCTTACTTCGGTCATGCAACTCTTTATTTCAACATTTTGTTAAAAATCTCCAACAAGGTATTCTATAAACATTTTGAGACAGGATACAAAGACCTCTTTTCACATATATACTTTGACATAATTATTTACTCTTAGCACTAGAAAAAGACACACCAGAAAATATGCTGCCAAGATAATGGCTGAATTTATGACAGAATAGTAGATCATCAAACTTTACAACCTCACATGCCTGTGCAAGGAGATTTTCAACTGTAAAATGGTGATGAGTTGATTTATTATTTGTGACATAACATAAATAATTTAGGCTTGCACAAATATAGCAAGGGGTTCTGTCCCTAAACATATTTTAAAGCCATAACAGTCATGCGTCTATGATGAGGCACCTCATAAAAAGGGACGTTTGATCAAATACACCATAGATAGGGTAGCAGTGGTCAAGTAGGTTTGGACAGAAAAATATAAGGCCTGTGTGCTACAGGGCTTTGTATACCCATTCACAACTCTGTCACTTCAGTGTTAACTGACTGCAATGTCTTCATACATGACTCTGTAAATTGATTGAGAACAAGCAAAAAAAAAGTTACCTTTCTTGATGGGATCACCTCGTCTAGAACATAACACCCACTTAGGTAAGGATCACCACAGGTAATCTATAAACTCATAGATACTTAAAGGCTGACTTCAACCTGTAAATTCTTAAAAGCCTGAGGAAAAAAGTTCTGGATTACCCTTTTCATTACAGCTCTCCATATCGATATTCTGAAATGAGATTTTATTGTTAAAATGAAGAAGATGCACATAAGAAATATTCTCTGCAAAGATTCCAGGATTACAAAAAGCGTCCATTCTGTTCCAGATCAGTAATGATTTGTTGACATCTAGGACACTGCTGCAAGTTTCACCAGGGATAAAGAGACTGAACATGAATGCTAATATTTGACTGAGAGGTTAGTCACAATACAGTGATTAAATTATGGATTTCCTCTGTATCTAATTAGCAGGATGCTCACTGAGCATGTGAGCACCTTTTTCAAAGTGGAATACATGCAGCAGCAACTGAAGGATGTGTGTATATATATATATATATATAAAATTTTTCTAGTTTTTATTTTTTAGTCATGACCTTTCAAAGAAAACACTTAACACAACCTTCTCTAAATAATGTCCATATCACAGAATTCACCAAGCCAGCACTTGGAAGCAGTGTGGGAAAATCTCTTTCAAAACTGGAAAGAAATGAAAATACAACAGGTACATTGCGAGAAATTCCAAACAAAAGCTCATGCAAAGGGGGGGGGAATAACTTGTAAAGACTGTTCGCACCGCTCTTCCTGAATATTCAAAATGGATAATGTGTAACACAGACTAATGCTGCTCCCTGCAGGTGGATCATACGCCCTCATGAAGCCACACCAACTTCCAAGTTCACTGGAATTCAACATGGAGTTAGGGGTTTAGCTGCTGAAAGTAATCTCTGGGAATGGAGCATTTTACACACAATTATTCTACACATATGCCCTCAAAAATTGTTTTCATGTAGAAAAGCCCATTAAGAAATGAATTAAGTTATTTCTATGGAATTTAATTTACATAATTTTAGGACCATCTTAACTTACTGGTGTTTGTTTCTAAATAAACACACCATTATATAACTGGGAATAAAAGAAAAGTCATAAAATACTAAGGGACCGTGTATGGTCTTCAGTTCACATGCAACTATATTAACTTCACCATACATTCCTAGGAGTGAGTAAACTTGAGTTTGTTGGTTTTGTTTAAATCTTCTCAGGCATAGAGTAATAAAACACAAAATGCTCTTCTAAAATATGCTAAGATTAAGATCCAACTCATTCACTTTCCATTAAAATAGGATTAGGATCTTACTCCTAGGAGTTTGTACTATCAAATTTCAATGCAGAGACTTTCCAAAGAAATGGTATAGAGTCCTATTCCTAAAGGTTTATAATAAGGTTGCTGCTTTAACCTGAACCACAGCATAACAAACAGCACCAATATAATGATAAGCCAAGCTACTAGCAACCTTGAGAATGTTCAAGGAAAAGACAAATACTGGCAGGAATTAATCTGGCATTTTCGCACATCTGCCCAAGGGGGGTATTATAACTGCAAAAATTTACTCTTAGATTGCTGAGACACATAGTAATTATGTTTCTTTTTTTAATAGAAATAGCCACAGGTAGTAATAAATTGTGTTTTGAGATGGGGAACTGGGCATGCATTCTAACCCTAATTACGATGTAATTGTCTTTATCATAAAATACTATAGAAAACCTGTGGCTCAAAATTTAAATCAGAAGAAAACCTTTCCTTTATTTAAAGTCTTCTCCAACAGCTGTTCAATATGCATGCCTATCTCTTCATTCACTCGTATCAGCAAGACCAGTATGACTTCAAGCATTTTATTTATAGATCTTTGCCGGTGCTAACCAAAATCCCTGAATAACATTTGCTTTAAACAGGTATGCAGAAAAAGTTTTCTCTTGTTTTATTTTCATTCAAGTAAACTAGACTAACAAGCAGGTCAGAATCTGGAAATCCAGCTACTTTTTTTCTGAGGTTCCTTTGCCAGGGGATGAAGAAATGAGTGTGTGTGGTCTATATATACTTCAGGTTAACTGATGTGAAACTGTTTTCCAAAATTCTAGAATCTCGTTTGAAACAAATAGGAACAGGAAAGCACTAAATATTAGTTATTTCATGCTTGAAGGAATTATTACTTCATTACTGTAACATTGTTACAATAATGAGACATATACTGTTGGGAAATACCAAATATAATCACGGCCAATAAATAAAAAATAATCCAAATGTATCCAGTTAATTCTGCCTTTGCAATACCTGTTAAACCTGGTAAGAAGCTACAGGTGGTTTAAACAGGAAAAAATATATTTACAGATTTGGACAAAAGGAAGACTATACATTAAAAGAAATAACATAAACATTTTGGTTTCCCCTCTTTTGCACCCAGTGGCTACAAAACTGACTGATGTGGCTACAAGCCCTTCCCCTTGAGCTACAAAATGCAGATTATTTTATGTTTTTTAATACCTAGAACACTAATGGAAGCAATGAGTGCTGATTATTCTCACATTTCACATGAGACAACTTCTATTTCCTTTTCATCATTACTCTCAATCCTGAAATATGATAACAGGATACATACTTTTAAGCAAGAGATTAACATTCACCATGAAGTGGAAAATAAGATCCTTCTTTACCTGTATTCCTGCCTCGGGAAAAAAATGCCGACATTTGTCTCTAAACTTTATGCTTTTTACATTACAGCAAAAAATGTGGATTGACAGTATCTTCCAAAACACTGCTACACAGCTACCTACAGATCATACACAATATAAGGGAAAAAAAAAAAAAAAAAGAGAGGCAGATTGGTTTTTAATAATGCCTTTTATCCATCTAGATATGTCTTTTGGTTGTATGTTGCTCTCTTATCTATTTATCTCGACATAGGTATTCATACACACATATTATCATAGAATCATAAAATAGTTAGGGTTGGAAAGGACCTTAAGATTATCTAGTTCCAACCCCCCTGCCATGGGCAAGGACACCTCACACTAAACCATGTCACCCAAGGCTCTGTCCAACCTGGCCTTGAACACCTCCAGGGATGGAGCATTCACAACATCCCTGGGCAACCCATTCTAGTGCCTCACCACCCTAACAGGAAAGAATTTCCTCCTTATATCCAATCTAAGCTTCCCCTGAAGTTTTAACCCATTACCAGTTGTCCTATCACTATGGTCCCTAATGAGGAGTCCATCCCCAGCATCGCTACAGCCCCCTAATTTTAGAATTCTAAGTATTTTGTTAATCTTTGCTGACACTAAATATTAGCTTTAAAATGCCAAATTTAAAAATCAGCATGTACCTTCAATATATGAATTTTGTCAGTACACAGATGTAACATAACAAAGGAAAAAGTTGAACTGTCTTAGAGGGGTATCTACCCTTGACAAGAAGAAATAACTTTTGTGTAGCAGTATGCTTTTCTCCTAGTACATTCAAGTCAAATACATTTGCTAATGTGGAAATCCTGATGCAGCTAAAAAATACCACCTGCCACCCCTCCCAACATCCCCCAAAACCAAACAGAAGGGCAGGGACTCACACAAAACAGTGAAATCCGTGCTTATATTTATATTGACCAACAGCTAAAAAAATCCAAAGTAAAACCCTACAGGGCTGCTCATGCAAACTATTGAGACTTCAGGTGCAATTAGATTTATGCACTGAATCACAACCAAATCTGGACATAGAACAAAATATAATTATCTTATAGCAAGACTGGCAATAAATCTACCTTATATGCAAATAAGTAACAGCACTGGTTCTGCTCAGAATCAAACTCTAAAGACACTACACCAGTAAGCCACTTTAAAATGAGAGAGACCTTTTCTTCAAACAAAAATTTTAATTCTAGAGTTACTACAGAACAAATCTAGTTCATCTGATGAAGTTGTACCAACCTTCCTGTATTTTGTGGGGGGGAAGGGATGGGAAACCCACAACAAAAACCATCTGAAGCACTTCACTTTACATTTTTCACTGTAAAACCAGGTAATGCCTAACAACCATGGTCTAAGCATTTCCAAACACTTTTTAATTAAGGAATATAATTAAAGTGAAAAGCTTATTTTAGGTGCTTTGACAACCTGTTCCTTTTTTTTCGTTTGTTTGTTTTTTTTTTAAAGCTCTAAAGGAAACCAATTTAAGAATTAAAGGTGTGCTAAAACACAACAAAGAATGTTAAAGAACTAAACAGATTCCTGGCCAGAGTCACATTAATGAGCTCCATACAAGTCAGAGGGTATGATTAATTAACAAAAGGTTTGGGGTTTTGTGCTACGACCCAAAATAATGTGTACCCTGCTCAGAAAAACTATTAGTCACATCTTTAAATATTTGCATGTGATAGCACACCTACTATGCACTTTATCCCTCTCCATTACCTAAAAAGACTTGCTAAAACAGAAAACAAGCATTACTAGAAATCTAGTTTCTATGGCTTCATGGCTTCCATTTTTAAAAGGCACTTAAATTAATTATTTGCCAAGCACTCTAAATTCCACTGTTTTCTTATTGTTATTTGATCCACTGACATGATGAAGAGATCAGAAAATAACAAACTTGGAATTTTATAGCTGTTGCTGGATAATCTTGCTCATGATCATCAAAGCAGGATTGTTTTTATGATCTTAAAATCTGCATATCAAATTACACATCTATGTTAAAAGCAAAAATTCTAAATATTCAGACATCAAGACTATCTCAATAGATTACTAGAGAATGCAGTTGGGAGCTAAATGAAATGAACAGTTTTTGCAGCTTTGCCGTGTTTATAAAGCAAAGGAGAGAAGAAATAGGGAGCAGTTCAGCTACCCAGACTAACAGATTCTGGGCTGAACTCTGCATATGCTTACACTCATCAGCAACTCCACTCCTGTAAGTGATCCATTTAATTCAATGGTTCTATTGACCTAAATTAAAATATTCAGTGAATGAGTGTTTTAAGGATCATGCCTAAAAAGACATAACGCTAATGCAATGATGCATATATAAGTTTTGACATGTTTCAAAATTACTTACACATGGTTTAAGAGCATGACCCTGCTCTTTCTAGATTTGTGGAAAACCAGTCTTTTTCTCAATACCAGTAGGAACAAAGCCTAAGTGCTGCATCTGAGGTGCATTACCAAAACAATGCTTTTTTCTTTGTCACCTTTAAAATTTTACAGAATTCAAATATTTTCATTAAGACTTAATGAAAATTTGTTTAACCCAGCTCACTTTTTTTTAACTGAGTTGTAGCTAAACAATCTTAACCATAAGTGGTTGCTTAGCAATCAGCAAAGAATGAGACAGAAATGTAGTAAGTAAAGAAACTGACAGATATGCTCTCTGTTTGAATCATAGCATTCATTAAAAACATCAGAATAACACCAACAGAAGTTTAAAACAAAATTCTATTAATAAAATAATACATGTAACTGTCTTTAGGAACAAATTATGCATTTAAAAGCTACCAATTGTGATTCACATTGCTCTCCATAAAAAAATCCTTTAGCTATTATTAAAATTACATTAAAATCCTTCAAATTCTGATTAAGCCATTATTTACCTTTTGTTTCTAATGCAATTGTCAAGTGTGTTTCCAATTATTTTAAAAACAGTATATATCTACAAAGCAAGCAAGAGTTTATACCTTTGAAGACTGAAATTGATTTTTAATGCACCAGCTTTCAAACACTACAAAGGCTGCTCTCTGCTGATAAAGACAGTAAACAAGAAATTGCCCTTTAAATGTTCCCTTTAATGTTTTTCTTTAATTAAAAACCAATCAAAACACATTGCAACACTAAAAATTTAAAAATAAGACATTAAAAACGTTTAAGGTTTTTGACACTCAAAGCATTCAAACTAGAATGAAAACTTAAGATGTTACTTTTGTTTACTTGTATTAGTTTAGACTTTCTTTGCAGTGTAAACATTGTTAATCAAAAAAAATGAAAACAATTAAAAGTAGTTTACCACTGAACATAGCTATTTTTATTGAATAGAAATGTTTAAAATATGATGAAATGGAACTAGACATTATAGAAGTACTGAAGTAAAAAGCTTTTTAATATGTTTAGATTATTTTAATATATTCTTTTCCTCTAATCAGACCAAAGCCTATTTATGTAGATTAGTTACATCTACAGTCTCATTTGTCCAACCTGTATTTATCCTTTGATCACAAAGCTTGTTAACTTAAATGGTCTTTTATTGTTATGATTCGTTTTCCCATAATTATGCAGTTTAACTGCTTGATTTTTTTTTAATAAATATATGCAAACGCACCAATCATATTCAGCAGTGTTATGCTGGATGCTCAATGAACTGTAAGAGCCATTTCAATGCAATAAAACTTCCTGGAAGTGTTCCAGGGCAAGGACTGCAAATACTAGTAATCATAGTGTCACTAGAACTAGTGCAGGCAAATACAAGCATGTTGCATATATATCAACAGATGGTCTGAAACACTGCCTAAAACTAATTTCACATGCCTATCGCTGCAAGAATTTACAATGCATCGATCAGAGGTCCCACCCACACAGATTAAATTATGCATTTCTATCTTGTAACAAGGCTTTTCCTTTCCCCTTCACAGAGTCGTCCTTTGGCATGCCATGGAGACTGCAGCATGCAGCCATGCAGCAGGGAGCAGGATGCAATTAGAAACTTTTCTATTGCATGTAAATGTGTTTTATGAACTGACAGAACTCGTATCTAATACAAACATCGCAAAGTCAGTAGAAAGGTCCATGGCTAAAAGAAAATGCTGTTCATTTGAAGGATTTTACTTGTCTAGATCACTTATAGAGTATTAAATTAAAAATAGATCAGCATGAGACTGATTGTCTTGAGGGGTGAATAAAGGAAAAAAACCCTCATGGCACAAAAGTGAGAGGCAAATTGATCTTTGTGTTGTCCGTCTGTGCAAGTAACACTAACAATTGGCTGAAACCATGCAGTTATATCCTTACATACAGAGAGACTCCTCAATTTTGAGGACACATCAACAGATGAAAAAATGAGATATCTTCTCAACTAAAGCAACTGAATTACTCTTCTTGCTCTTCTGATACCCTTTCTGCATAGGTAACACCGCTAGCTAGTGGAAACAATTGAGTAGAAGAAAGAGATGGTTCTTGTGTGACCTTAATAAATAGAAATAGTATCAGCAGCTTTTGGGATTTAGCTAGAAAATATGTGACTGCTCAAAAAGGCTATTTAAAGCCCTACATAATACCCTAATTACAGGGACATTCACATGAATTTTCTTGTTCTTGAATGTAGTACTTCATATTGTGTATTTTATCTGAAATGCTTAATAATTTACCTTTTTTTTATTTCTCATAGGATTTACAGTAATTAATCCAGAATCTTCTTCTGTTAGAAAAACAAATAAACAAACAAATAAACAAACAAATAAAATGCCTACAGCAGTTTGAAAAGAGAGGCTGCACTAAAAAGACCATGACAAATACATTACTGGGGCTTAAAGTGAACCCTGGCTAAGATTTATGGCAGGCTGTACACTACTCCATTTCATGTCATCATATCAGTAAAAGCAGCAACTAGTTAATCTCCTTCTTGCCCCCTTAAAACCATAATAAATGAAACACTTAAACTCCAGGAACTTTTCCCCAGAATCATTTTGTCACTCTATTCCTAGTATCTTTTTTTTTTTTTTCTTTCCAGGCAAAAGCCTGCAGCCTCTTGAGAGTTCCCCTTGTTTCCTATATTTTGAGCCCTTTAGCATTAATTTCACCACTTCTTCTTTTACAGCTGAAATAGAAGTACAATTGAAAGTTTAAAGCTCTCAGGCTATCTGCTGCAAAAATATGTCCCAACTGCCCTACACTGACCTTTTGAAATCAAAGGATTGCTTCTATACTTACAAAGACAAAAACAGAGCTGTGTTTCTGCTCTGGTCAACAAATCATGGTTTAAGTTAATTTCACAGAAAATTCTTACCTGTTGGAATATATTAGCACTAGTGTCAAAATGTCTTTCCCTTATACGTGCAGGCACTTATCAGTCTTGAAGAAGAAAATAGTGAAAAAGAATAAAAAATGCCAAGGAAAAAATGAAAACAAAAACCCCCAAACTTTTGAAAACAAAATCCCCAACTGTTTCACAGCCAAACGCTGTGAGTTCAGAAGAAATATAATATTTAATGACATTTTTTGCCTCATTAGAGAAACCAGGTGGTATCTGTGCTTTCTTAACACCAAGTGATATTTGCTACAATTTTACACATACCTAGTTATAATTTTCCTTGTAACAATATTTGCTGAATTTTAGGAATGTTATGCACATTATCAGAAATGTAGGAAAATATGTGAAAATGTGTGTTCATCAATATGTTCAGTAGACTAATTTCTTTTAGCTGTACACCGATTATACTAGGTTAACAGTTGGTCTTGAAGATCTTAAAGGTCTTTTCCAACCTAGGATCCTATGATTCTACATTACAGTTCACATAATAGTTACAAAATCTTCTAAGTTCCGCTCTCTGTAATTGTTTATGAAGAATCTGTAAGAAAATATCACAAAAAGTTGAAATCTGAAAATAAAGGATGCAATCATACTATTCTTAGCTGCACTCTGCAAGGCTCTTAGTCACAAATTACTTTTGAAGCACTGAAAACATTGACGAAGTCAAAATTATGCTGTTGACCAAATATGAGTAAGAACAGGCCTTCATCAGTGTGGGTAAGGAACAGAAAGCTGGCCAAATTTATTGTTAAATATAATTCTTCAAAGAATCAATCATCAAAATTGCACTGGTAATCACAAATTTGTGCTGATTTTCCCATTTAAAATTAGATAGCAGCAGAGAACACCAAGGTGAGGAAAGCTCAGTCAACATTAAAAGCCATGGAGAGCTGTGATCCAGCAAATCCTGAATGACTTGCTTCACGTCTTTCATTGTAACTGCATTAAATTTCTTCCACTCTTACATTTTATAAACCAGCAAGTTTTATGAAGACATTATTATTCTTAATTTATTCGTTAATGAGAATTTCTGTTCTGACAATATAATTTTCTTCCTCATAATATCGATGTTCTACTTCAGACTCTTAAGTTGTCTTTATTATGTTTATTGTTCTATATTACAGAAATTTATCTTAGAAAGTTCTTTAGATCTCATTTGAACCTATATATCAGGAAGGACCATTTTGAAATAGTATTATTATGAAAAGTATTGGCAAGAAGCTGAAGATCAAGACCAGAGCAAACGTAACACAAACCAGGAGCCCAATTCTGCTTCTTCAGCCTTTATCAGCAGCCAGTGTGTATGCCATAGAGAACAGTATGTTGCCAGATCTGGACCTAAAATGTATGTACTTTATGCCACTGTACTATGCAGCATATCTTCATGAAAATATAGAAAAGAGCCTGTTCTGAAATTCTTAGTCAGCTGCCCTTGGTATTGGCTGCACTGATGAAGCAAAACTAAAGCTACAGAACAATGTAAAGCAAAATCAGACTAGCTGCAGACTGTGTTTTCACAATGCGAACATTCACAGGAGTTATTTTGCAAGACATCTAACCTTGTGAAACACTGTAAAAACTATTTTAATGCACCTTAGTCGGGTAGTCCTAAAGTTCCATCTGATGACAACTTAGTGTCCTTAAATAAGCCATTGTGAAATTTGGGGAATTAGAAAGTACAAACCTGTAAACTTGCAAATGTGTAGAACTGCCCCAGTACTGTTTTGGTGTAAAATGTTAACTTCTACTATCTCTAGTGAGGAAGAATAATATTCCTTATTTGCAGTAGAAGATATAAAACAAAATAATGAATACCTCTTTTTTTCAGATAGGAATTTACATCACTGAGAATGAATGCATATTCTGTGAGGAAAGCTGCTACTCCTTATACTACAGCAGCTGCAGACTTCTTTTTGCAGTCTTGAAATTTCTTAGCTGAAGTTTCTCCAAGTAAAGCTTTGAGAAAAATAGTGTATCTAAAGACAGAACAGTGCTAATATAGCTTATGTTTTTTATTTCCTCTGAAGACTATCTTCTTAGGTACTACTAGACACCTAGCAATGAAGCTGGATTAGATCTTGACAATAATCTGTTCACATATCATAAACATCAGGTGCCTGAAGTATTAAGATTAACACGTACTTTATCTTAAAATGCTGCAGGACTGTGTAGTACAGCAGCTACAGCGGTTCCCAGCTTGAGAGAGTCTTGCAACTCTTTTTTTTTTCAGCTGTGGTTTAGCAAAATCTGTTACCTCCATTTTCTTTATTCATGCCTCTTTCATTCCTGATATCTTTGCAAACTTTTCCAAGTCGCACCACAAGTATAATAATAAATAATCTGTAGGATGACCAACACTACTTGCATATGTAGTTTTCTACATTGCAGTTATTTCACTTTGAGGAACCTGTTTCCAGACCCTATCTGTTTAAAGAAACTGTTTCCCTTTGCCCATCCCTTCTTTTATCTACTGGAAACCTGAAAGAAGAAATTTCAACTTGTTCACAGAGGTAAATGTGAACTTTTTGGTAGGAGAGATATGAACATATATGTGTATTTTAGTACATGATATTTCTTTTTCTAAGTTCTGCTCCTCAAAATAAAGCAAAATTCTGTTTCTATTAGTCAGGTGAGAAGGTCAGCTTGATTTTCTCACCAGAATGAGATGAACAGAGTTTACCAGTAGTCTTTATGTTCTAGAGTAAACAGAAATCTTCTTTCAGCCGTATAGACATGCCATCTACTCACACTTTCCTCTTTTTCCACCCCAATAAAAATTAATAGTTTGGACCATAAGTGATTTAAAGGTCACATAGACTTTTGAATCTGGCAAAGACAATTGTATAGCACTGGCCTATATTTAAATATTTTTAACAAACTTGTGTTTGAAAGCACTGTTTCTAAAGTATGCTTAGAATATGACTGCTGACGTTAAAAGCAATGAAACATGCCAAAAGTGTAGCTGTTCTAACTTCCCAGTATGTTACTAAACACTGTTCTTCATAGACATCCACCTCATGTGTGCATCAAATCACAAATGGTCTCTTTTCGGAGACCTTAAGCACTTGCAAGTCTCTTATGCCAGTAAAAGCTGAAAGTACACAGCAACCTTGGCTGTCCATTCAAAATTTTAAACATATATGTATGCATGCATGTATAAATTACTTCAATTTTGTGGTACTTCAATTTTGTGAAGAAGTTCATTGATTCATATAGTGACACGTAACCATGGCATATAGCTGGATGCTACAAAGTAGTGAGTAAATACACAAGCTGTTAAACTGTGTGACTAATGTGTAACATAAGTCACTTAAAGAGAGGCAGGATTACACCCCTCTCACACATACCTGGCAGTATTTTATTCAGCTGCTGGTCATTCTGGGACAGTCTGAAACCCGTAGTCACTAAATAACACTTTACTCCGCAGGTATTGATTGATACAAATTGGGCTATCTGTAGAATAAAATACTATTCATGAGAAATAAGGGAATCATATAACCTATCGACTTTACCAGCTCTTAATAGTAAGCGAAGCAAAAAAAAAAATGTTTATGCACTCCTAATAGGAGTGAGAAAATTTAGATCTTACTGAGAAATTATTTATTTGGTTTTAAATATTTATAGACTTAATGGGATATACTAAGTAATAATAATATAATATTTAGCATGCATATATATATACACACACCCAAGTAGATATATATGTACATATATATATAAACATAAAGTCTTAATAATAGGTTCCTGCTAGAAAATTCTGCCATTAAAGACTTGCTGAGAAAATGAGAGCAAAGGAAAGCAGTTCCATCGTATGAATTATACAGTGTGAGATTATCGTGGCTCAGTAATATATCTGGAAACACTAAAGGGCTCTCACTAGAAAACCCTTACACAGTCGCTTACTTATCCTTTACTGAAGTAAGGAAGAAAACTGCTTTTCTGAACTGACTAAAGAAAGGAGATGATAAAGCAGCTGTTTGGATTCTGTATCTTTTTTCCACTAGCTATACTTTGATTCCTAATTGTGCAATTTACTTTTCCAGACACAGGTTTCCTGGAGTGATTAAGGATATAGTAGATCCAGAGAGAGGATTGATCCTTTACTATTTCTCCCTAAGTCTGCAGTTTGAATTTTACATGAGGCAGAAGTAGAGGACCAGACACAAAGCAATGTCTACATTCTAAATGCAAACTGTATATGAAATTTACTCTAGGGATGTGAAGATGGAGCATACATAAGGTATTTCTGTAATGAAAAATTATAGTGAAGAGGATCAGATTTTCCCATTGAACCGCTTTAAGTCTGGGCCTTTCCTAAACAGAAAGCAACTACTCTGTTTCATACTGTGTATTTGTTTTGTCAATACAACTACAAAATATAGTATCAATAACTACGCTTGAATAGGTTGTTGACTAGAGAAAAATGACTCCTAATCTACTGGCTGGACCACCTGAACATCCAATATTCTGTAGATATTCAGGGAAAGCAAAAATAGTATTAGATATACCAGTGTGTCATCTGAGGAGCTACTGTTAACATTTTCACAGTTGTCAAAATGAAAACTCTTATAGAAACCACAACACACCTTTTTAATGGAGGAAATTCCTCTTTTAGCTTTATATAGATCTCAGGAAAAAAAAATCATGATTGATATTATACAGTGAGAACTGTAAAATAAGGAATCATATTTTCCATAGGGATTTTACACTACAGTTGAATCTTTACTACTCAGTAGCATCAATACATGAATTAAATGTTTTATATAGACGTTACATGGTTGTAAGAAAGCATAGTTTTCTGGATTTTAGTAACTATTACACTTGTCAGTAGGAAAAAAATATGTGTATTTGTTTGGGGTATTTTTAGCATTCTGACAACTCTATTTTACAGCAAAATGTTGACATTACTTTAACAAGTGTCATTGAAAGTTATTTGTTTTTTAAAGGATGAATTATAAATCAAATTATCTCCGGTTGTGCCCTAACTTAAACTCTTTCCTGAAGTGTCACTTTTTATTAAAATCAATTTCAGATTCTAAGTATTGCTCCACTCACCTAATTGATAGCAACACAAATTCATGATAGGCATAAAACGAAATTGTTTCTGTGACACAACTCATAGTAGATTGAAGATTAGTTCACAGTGACCTTGTGCAGACAGCCTTTTTTTCTGGGTTGTTGTGGTTTGTTTTTTCTTTTTTTCACAGTTAGAAATATTCAATTTACAGGCCATTAGTTACTGGAATTTTGGTTATTTAACCTGCCAATTACCAGTGGCCACTTCTCTTTAGTTTAAAACAGTAGGAGCAGCACCTGGCAGCTAGAACATTCAGTGCTCACAGACCACAGGGTATGATAACTCTAAGGAACTATGAATTTTCGTTTGGTACATCAAGGGTCTACAGTGCAACTTCTTTCCCACTAGCTGCGTGTACCAAATGAGTCTGTGTCACTTCTGATACACTCAGCTCAGTCCCTTATGACTCAGAACAGCATATTAGGAGAACCACAGGATAAAACAGATCTGACATTTCAAATATATTTAATAGTCATTATCCAGAGCCTGCTTTCAATCCAAATGTTAAAAATCACTCTGGAACATATCTGTAGTATTTGAACATTAAGCTGCATTAATCATGAAGCAATACTTTAAATTTAATCAACTGAAGCCAAATTCTGCCCTCACCTTCATTCTGCGTGTTCACTGCTCTGGAATACATCTTCTGAGTTTGAACTTTAATAAACTACCTACTAAAAATTAAGTCATTCTTTGATTAGCATCCTGTATCAAATGGTCCAAATTCTGCCATTTCGCACATTCACAGAACTCAGTAGAGGACAGTGTGGATATAACTGGCAGCAGAATGCAGCCCAGTTGCAATTTCTAAATGAGCTTTGGTAGGAGACAGAGCATGTAAGTCTTTCACTATAAAGCAATCTTCAATATTGACTCAGGCTACTGGAAATCTGACTAGTTGTTTTGCTGGCTTATGACAAGATGTGAGTTCTGCTAACTTTTAGAGGTAGGAGGGAATCACCATATAAATTTTATTTCTACTTGTCTAAGCAGAATTTTCAGTGCTTAATGTTTGGTTGTTTATGGGGAGAGGAGGAGGCAATGGAGCCCAAACAATACTGTTCTGTGTCAAATAAAATATATTTATGGATCTATATTATAAAGAAAGATTTTTTTTTAAATTAAAAACATACATCATGGAAAGATAGCTCATATTTACATAGAGGATTACAGGGCTATAATACATTGTTGCAATAGATGTCCTCAGTGTGTAGAGTTTCTCTCACGTCCTGTTAGTTACTGCAGATAATATGACTGCTTCAGAAACACTGTCCCCCTTCTCCACCCCAAACCAAAGTGAAGTGAAACCTGTGAAAGCACCCACCTCTGACAGACAGTCTTCTGGGAAAACACCCCAGCATGCCCCAAGTGTACTAAACACCTGCCTACACTTTCACTTGCCCCTCTTTTACACTGTGTGACTGGTTCAGCGGGCATTTACTTGCGAATCCCATGGGAAAGAACAGTGTGACAACAGAACCAGACCCGCCAGACGTGGTCTGTTTCCACTTTCATTAAGTCCACCTCTCTTTAGTGACTTGTGTTGGTCCATTCAGTGGTGTCTTAAAGCAGATTTCACTGCAGACAAAAGGCAAAGTTAAACCAGTGTCTAAAGTGAGGTCCAGGGATTCTAAAAGTCTCCTACCTGAATTATGGACATCCGGCTCGGGGGAGCCTCGCTGGCGTTAGTCCCTTGCCCTGTGAAGCTGGTGTGGCAGCCCACATGTCCCTGGGGTACAGTCAGGTTGTTGGAAGCGGGCTTCAGGTACATCACCTCAGACCTGGGAGAGCTGAGGGGCAGGCGGGTCTGGTAGTCAAAGTACATGGGTGAGGTGGCCAGAGATGGGCTGCTCACCACATTCATGACATTGAGGGGGCCCCGGCTGTCCTCGCCCTCACTGGGCACCAGCATAATGTCATTCTTGCTGATCTTCTTCTTCTTGCCCTTGCCCCCTCCACTGCCACTGCCTCCTCCTCCCCCACTACTGCTTCCCCCTCCTCCCAGCTGAGGGTGGCTATACTCAGCAATGCGACAATTATAGGTGCGGATCTCCTTGTTCTCTCGCTTGCACTTCACAGCAATAGTGATCATGGCAGCCAGCAAGATGATGGACACAGTGCTCAGCGTCACGATCAGGGGCAGCGACAAGTCCCAGTGTGGTCGCCGATGCTGCTCACCATTCACCTGTGGCTCACCAGCCTCTGGCAGGGGCCCTGCCAAGGCCCTGACAATGAGCTTAGCCACTGCAGAGAGGCTGGGCTTGCCATGGTCACTGACTTTTACCACCAGTTCAGCAACAGGGCTGAGCTCTTCCCAGTAGGGGTGCAAGGTGCGTATCTCACCGCTAGTGGGGTCCATCTCAAAAAGGTGTTCCTCATTGCCTTCCACAATCTCGTATGTGAGGCGTCCACTCTCCCCAAAGTCACTGTCCAGGGCACGAACGGTGCCCACGGGGTAGCCCACCCCAGCATTGCGAGGCACCTGCAGTTCAGCGGTGTCATTGATGAGGGCGGGCAAGACGATGAGGGGAGCATTGTCATTGACATCAAGCACAGTCACGCGCACTGTGGCATTGCTTTCGCGGTGGGGTGAACCCGAGTCTTTGGCCAGCACACGAAACTCAAAGTGCTTTGTCTGCTCATAGTTGAAGCTTCTCAGGGCATAGATAGCACCATTGGTGGGGTTGACGGAGACATAGGTGTAGATAGAAACATCTCCCACATGCCCAGGCAGAATGGAGTAAGAAACTGTCCCATTTTGGCCCAGGTCAGGGTCCTGAGCCAAGACAGAGCCCAGGTACTCTCCAGGAATGTTGTTCTCAGGGACCTGTAACACATAGAGGTTCTTACTGAAGCGGGGTGGGTTGTCGTTCTCATCAAGGATCCGGACGGAAAACGACTTGGTGGAGTTGAGAGGGGGGTTGCCCCCATCACGTGCCACAATGGTCACGTTGTACTCATCCTGTGCCTCACGGTCCAGGGGCCGGTCAGTGACAACAGTGTAGAAGTTGTCATAGTTCTCCTCCAGGGTAAAAGGAACAGCTCCTGGCCCACCGCCACCACCCAGTACTCGGCACTGGAGCTGTCCATTCTTGCCCGAGTCTCGGTCAGTGACCCGCACCAGGGCAATGACAGTACCTGGTGGGGCAGCCTCACTCAATGCTCCCTGGCGAACAGAGACAAAACCAATGGTGGGTGCATTGTCATTGCGGTCAATGAGGCGGACGGTGACTTTGCAGTGAGCAGGGATGGGATTGGGCCCCAGGTCCCGAGCCTGGACGTCAATCTCAATGAGGCCACTCTCCTCATAGTCCAGGTTACCCTTGACGCGGATGAGGCCACTCTGTGGGTCGATGCTAAACAGGTCGCGGACACGCTCAGGTGCATAGCCACTGAAAGAGTAGAGCACCTCTCCATTGGTACCCTCATCGGCATCAGTGGCATTAAGGTCAATGACAGCAGTGCCCAGTGGTGCATTCTCAGGCAGCTCTACCACATAGGAAGCTGCCTCAAAGATGGGGCTATTGTCATTGGAGTCAATGAGGCGCACGTTGATCTGCACTGTGCCCGAGCGTGGTGGGTCACCGCCATCCAATGCCGTCAGCACCAGGGTGTGGTGGCTCTGCTCCTCACGGTCTAATGGCTTCTGGATGACCAGCTCTGGAAACTTTGTGCCATCACCTCGGGACTTCACATCAAGGGAGAAGAGACCATAGTCATCACGGGTGAGCAGGTAGGTGCGCAGCCCATTGTCTCCAGCGTCCGGGTCGTGGGCACTGGTGAGGGGGAAGCGGGTGCCTGGCGCAGCATTTTCTGAGATGTCCATATCCACTTGGTCAGAGGGGAACGCTGGTGCGTTGTCGTTTAGGTCCTGGATCTCCACCTTGATCATGCAGATCTCCTGGTCGTTGGCAAACACCTCGAGGGAGAGCTGACACTTGGTGCTGCGCCTGCACAGCGCCTCGCGGTCGATGCGCTGCTTAGTGTAGAGCAGCCCGCTCTCCCCGTCCACGTCCAGGAGATGCGGGGCTGAGTTTTCCAACACCCGGAAGGTGGATTTGGGGCCGCGGCCTCCGGGGCCGCCGCCGGGAGCGCCGCGCTCCGCGGGCAGCATCCCGACCCCCGCCGCTCCCGCCGCCAGTCGCGCATCGCGGCCGATGTTCCCGATGACCGTGCCTGCTCCCTGCTCCTCCGGCACCGAGTAGTTCAGGTTCTTCAGCGACAGGGCGGGAGCCCAACAGAGGAAGAAGCAACAAATGGAAAGGTACATCCCCGAGAAGGGGTGGGGGTGGCAGCAGCTGCAGCGGCGACCAGGGTTGTCCCCGTCTTCTCTGCCTCCTGCTTTGGGTTTGTTCTTCCTCCTCTTCCTCCGTCGTCTCCTTTTTTTTTTTTTTTTTTTCCCCTTCTCTCTCTCCACCCCTATATTTTAAGTTCCTGAACCTGTTGCTCTAAAGCATCTGCAGAGACACAGGATGAGAGGCAGCAAATAGACCATGTAGCTCAGAGGGAGGGAGCAATCGGGAGGGGAGGAAGGCGGGAGGGGAGGGGGTGCGGGGGGCAGCAGCTTCGGCAGCGTTTCAGATAGCGCTTGCCGTATTCTGGAGTCCCCTTGCAGTCACTTCGGCTGTCCGACTTCGGCAGTGGGAGAATTGCAAAAAATCAGAAAATTTGCAAAAGATCTTCTCCTCCTGGCAGGTGAAGCGTTTCCCGATCCTTGAATCCCCGCAGATGTGCAAAGGGTAATAAAAATAATAACAATAATAAAAAATCGGCGGCAGTGGCTGTTTTTTCTAAAAAACACCAAAAAGATTGTTGCTTTTTTTTTAAATATGTGTATTTATATATACATAAGAAAGGGTGGGGGCACAGGTCTGTGAGCAGGAGTAGAAAAGCTTATTTGCTACTCATCGCCTGTGATGCTGTTGGTGGAGTGAAGGGGTGGGAGAGAGACGGGGGGGGGGGGGAAAGTCTCAGCTTGTTGTTGAAGCCCTCTTCGTGTGCAGTGAGAGGCGGTGAAATGTCTGATTGCACCGCGGGGTTGTTGGTTTTCAGGGAGTGTTTTGCTGCATTTAGAGATTTAATCTTGCATTGCTTGCGGCGGAGAGCTGCATCTCGCTGCCACCGGTATTTCCCCCTCCCTCTATGTCTCGTACACCCTCACTGTTTCCCTCCCGAATCAGAAGGCGAGGGAAGGAGGATTGCAGGGCAAGAGGGGAAAACAAAACAGGGAAGGAAAAAAAAAAAAAAGGCAGAAACTGGTGTCCTGATTTGTAGCTTCCTTTCTCACCCTCTACTATCAGCCTCCCACTCGTCCTTTTGCGGGAAAAAAAAAAAAAAAAATAAACTCATCATCTGACCGTCATCAGTAGCAGGATAAATAGATGTTTTGATATAAATCAGAGGCCGTGCTCAATCAGAAGCACACTTAGGTTTCTTTAAGACAGGCCAGTAGCCGCCGCCACCGCCACATCCTTTCTCTCCGGGAGTCTATGCGTGTGTGCGGATGCGTGACTGAGGAGCTGCACTTTTCTCGATGCAGTTTAATTCCAGCTTGCTTTTCTCTCCAGCCGGGAGGAAAGCAACAGGCAACCCATGGCTGGACGTATAGATTTTACAAAAAAAAAAAAAAAAAAAACGGAGAGAAAGGAAGGGGGGAGGGGGAGAGAGAAGCCAACACACACACACACACACACACTCTCCTAGTCTCTCGCTAAAAGGGAAACAGTCTCTGTATTCACAGGGCTGCGCTATCAAGTGCCTCCTTTCTATTCAGTATCTCCTTCCAATGACACTGCCGCCTATTCCTCTTTATTTAGGGGAGGGGAGAAGAGGGGGGAAAACAATCCTGGCGCTGAATAAAGTGGGAGACCTTTTAATCAACTAATTCGCTTATATTAAAAGCT
Source organism: Neopsephotus bourkii (assembly GCF_033783945.1). Classification (NCBI taxonomy): domain Eukaryota; kingdom Metazoa; phylum Chordata; class Aves; order Psittaciformes; family Psittacidae; genus Neopsephotus; species Neopsephotus bourkii. The sequence goes on along the minus strand of NW_026902259.1, from coordinate 1,155,023 downwards.
ATGCAGTTCCGCAATTGGTGTGAAGCATATTTTGCAGTCTTTTCAAGCTTTTATAGTCTCCCTGAGCATCTTGATAGAAGTGGGAAAGAGCGGCGGCAGCGCCAGATGCATCCCCCTCTCCCCTCGATACGACGTACGGGCAAATACTGGGCAAGGGCAACTGAATTATATCTCAGGTTCTTTTAACAACCAGAAATAATTTAATGGCATAGCCAGAAATGCAGGTGTTTGTATCTGCTGCATGAGTCAGATCCAGCGAAACAAATCATATTCACTATCGCCTCATGTTCCTCCCTTCACAGATATTAGTTGCAGCTTCTTCCTAATGCTTCTCTGACTCACTCTACAGACAGGAGGAAAAAAAAAAAAAAAAAAAAAAAAGAAAAAATCAAAACAAAAAAACCCCCAAACAAACAGATTTATCTTTTTTTTTTTTTTGGGGGGGGGGGGGGGGGAGGAAAAGAAAAATAGAGGGTGAAGGGGGTGTCGGATCCAGCTACACTTTTACTATACCTCTTTCTCCAGGAGACTGAGGATCAGGAAAACAAGGCTGTTATCCACTCACTGGCACAGAGGCGCGTCTGTCTCCTGCTTTGCTGAGTGTTTTTAACCACCTTTCCTCAGTGTTATGTGTGAAATAAATCAGAAATCTTTCATATTAAAAGAAAAAAAAAGGAAAAACAACAAAAAAACCCACATAGGTTCCCAGTACATAGCTCATAGATCTAGTTCCGAGCCTCAGTTCTGCACTGTTTGGGTTTTTTTTTCTCCTTTATTTGAGTCCGGACCCAAAGTATACAGTTAATTCTGCAACCTGTGGTAGAGAGGATTTCAAAAGAAAAAGAAGGAAAAGGAGATACTCTTCTTTGCCTCATTGGTGGGTGGCTCCTTCCGAACAGCCGGTCGCCAGTCTTAGCCAGGCAGCACACAGAGCCAACGCCGATCCCCGGCAAACCAGATCCATTGCACTAGCCGCCCGCAGGGAAGCGGAGGATTCGGCGAAAATTCAACAGTTGGAGCCGCTCTCCCCCCTCCTCGCCTCTCTCACTGCAGCACCGCCGGGCTCTCCCCGCCGCGCTCGCCCAGCGCCGCTCGCCGACTGCCTCTATTCACCTCACGCCGCGGCTTAAACATTGATACGGATTCCCCGCCAACCAATAGGCGGCGGCGGCGGCGACCGGCCCGCCAATGGCAGGAGGCGGGAGGGCAGCGGGGCGGGGCCTCGGCGGGCGCTGGGTGCCATTGATTAGCTCGGTTCGGTGGAGAGGCGCAGTGTGCGCAGGGCTCGGGCAGGCGGGTTGCGGTAGTGTCTGGTAGCCGCTCACCGCACCGCAGCGCCGCGCCCCCGGCACCCTCCACCCCACGTTGTTTGTTTGTTTGTTTGTTTTTATATATATATTCCCACACCGTTTATTTATTTTTAAGACGTATCAATAAGTCGTCCGCGGTGGCGGGTGGGAAAGGAGGGGGAACGCGGCACCTCCGCACTGCTCCAAAGCACTGCGCTGCGCCGACCCAGCGCACCTCCTCGCCGCCCCAGAGATGCCTAGGTGAAGAGAGCAGAGGGGGACGGGGGAGTTGTGGATGGGGATCCCCCCCGCCGGCGCCGAGCCGACGCACCCGCTCACCTCCCTAGAGATGTATAGGAGAAGGGAGTAGAGGGGGACGGGGGACTTGTGGATGGGGAAACCCCCACCATCCCCGCCCCAGCCCTGCGGGAGCCGCCCCAAGCGGGTATCGCCCTCCCCGAGGGCCAGGTCCTGGCACGGAAGTATCCCCGCGGCCGCTGTGCAGGGGCGCAGGCAGCTGGCAGGGCTGCAGCCCCGGGGTGTTGGGCTCGGGGCCGCAGCGGTGCCCACTTTCCTTCCCTTACTCTTCTCCCTTTCCCGCCCGCCCCCGCCGCGGCGGGTGTCTCTCGGTCAGTAGCGGCTGATAGAGGGGGAGTTGGAAGGGAACGACTGAAGCGGGCAAGGTGGGTGCTCGGATTGCCGAGGCGCCGGTCTCGACCCGTGCGTACAGAAAAGAAGCTGCCGTTTGTGAGCTGTGAGTGACGAGCGTGTAAGTAGCATGAATCATTCAGGGGAAAAAAAAAAAAAAAGGGAAGGGGAGAAAAAAAAAAAAAGAAAAAATCAACTCTGGAGCAATTATAAGATTCTCTATTATTTTAGGAGCTGCTCTTGAACGAGTCACTTAAGGAAGCCTTGCTCCGTAGGATAACCTGCAACCCTGTATGAGTTACTATGTCAGTAAACATAATATGGCTTGGAGAAAATCTTACAAACGTATAAATTCAAATAAGTATTCTTCCTAGACCCATCTTCCCATCCTGAAGACCTGTTTGTAGCTTTGAAACGGATAGTTTGCCGTACGCACCGTGTCTGCTGGAAACCATTATAACACTAATTCTGTGTTAAAATCCGGTATATAAATAAAGCATACATACATTAGTGGCAGCCTAAAATCACTACTCTCAGATGTACCAACTTTCTGTGTGAGAGCGACAGACAGACGAAATAAAGGATCTGTTTACAAAATGGGCTTTGCTTCCTGAATGAGGATTGGCTGATGGAAATCGGCGTGTTCGGCTAAGTCACTTATCTGGAGAAGTCCCCTATAGAAGCAGCACAATTTAAAAAACATAATACAAGCCAGAGTAAGACCCGGAGCTCTCAGGAGATCTGGTTTCACTGTAACTGGAGTCCTGTGCTTTCCTTCACTTATTCCGTAGCTTGTGCCAAACCTTCAGGATGTCCAGATTTTTTTCGATGTAATTTCTGCTAATTGGGTAAAAAAAAAATAACGGTCATTGCAATTATGTCCTGGCTCCCTCTAGCGTGCTAGAGGTACTGCTGCACTTGGGGTATATCTGTGTGTGTGTGGTGTGTTCAGATGTGTGCGCATACAGCAACCCCAATTTCTGAGGCAGCAGATGAACACCAGCAGGATAAAACGATAATTTCACTATTACAGTGGCAAATACTATGTAATGTATTTCTGACCATGTTGCTCCTGGCTTACTTATGTTTAAAAAGGTCACAAAAACCCAAGATGAATTTGACTTTTTTTTTTTTTTAAGTCTGATATCTCCATCACTTTTTTCCTCCAGCCTAGTGAATGTCTTTCTTTTTTTTTATATGACTCAGCATTATACAATAAATACCCTGACTCCACAATGAAGTCAATATATTTGAGGGCACTCTGCAGTTTGTAAAACAAGTACTCCAGACTCTGAATTAAGTGGAAAACTGTATAACACTTTATCCAAGTAACTAGAGGTTTTACTTGTAAAATCTGCTTTTCTTTTTTTTTTTTTTTGTCAAACATCTTGAAGCTTACAGCACAGCATCCCATTGCTACCAACAGCATGCAGGGAATACTTGGGAGAAAAATAAAATCTACATCACTAGCAGTAGATCCTCAAACTTCTGACTGACTACCAGGGATCACAAATGAAACACCCCCAGCCACACAGGTCACTGTGGGGTTTAGTGCTCACTTCAACAGAGTTACTTTATAATACTCATTTTTAGGTATGGCCGATTATTAGCAATTTCTAATGATTTATTGGAAATTATATCATCTTGACATCTTTAAAAATTGTGGCTTTTAAACTCAATAGAGACTTAGGTGTCTAATTGGAAAAAGCCATATAAAAAATTGTGCCTGCATAAGAATATATGCCTTTGCCAGGCTGATGTTTGTTACATCAGACAGTTTATAACAACCAAATGGCATTTATTGATTTTAATCCACCTGTGCAAGTAATGAATATTTTATTTGTTCAATAATTTTACCATATATCTAAAATACTTTTAATGTCAAATTTGCAGCACACACTATATATTTGATAGCTTAGACTGACATCATAATTTTCTATACGTTCATCAGGAAATAGCTATATTTTTCACATAGAGAAGTCAGAAATAAAATGTGTGAAGGTAATGCCAATGAGTTGCAATAATACTTATGTGCTGTGTCAGGTCGTTGTGTATTGAATCTAGAGTGTATATTTATTTGGTGTCAAAAAAAAAAAAAGTTAAAATTTAAGAATGCTTATTAACAGCTTGGTGAGAAAGCTATACTGTGGAGAGGTTAATACATAGGCAAAATGCAAATCCTTAGTGACCTTAGTGGAATGCACATATAGAAGGCTTATAGTATGTGATAGATCAAGAAAATACACCGTATATGAGAAGCTCAACAAAGCAGTAAAGTCCAGTATAACAGCCTTTACAATAAGTTATATATGGAAGGGATAAATTATGCTTTGTAAAACTACTTTTCAATACTTGAAATGTTTGTTTATTGGAAGCTGCAGTTTGACATCAACCAAAATAACAGTTAGTAACAGGACACATCTCAGCTTCTTAGAAATGCTGATTAGTCATAAACATAATAAAGCAGTATTCAGAATTTTCTGGGCAAATGTGCATAACAAAATCTAGTATTTTATTATTCTATCCTCAGCAAAGACAGGTAAAACTTTCTACATTCAAAAAAAAAGGAAATAAATAAAAAATATCCTCAATCAGAACTGCTGAAATTAAAACCACAGTCTCAGCATGGAGGGTACTTAAGCATAGTACAAAAGTCTCAGAACAAATATCCCTAAACAAATAAAAAAAAAAAATACTAAGGCAAGGAAAGGATCAATATAGTTAAATGTCAAGGTTCAATATTTAAGTTATTTGAGCCTAAAATGTATCATTGGGAAAGCCCAAATCCAATCATCTTGAAAATAATAGAAAGAAGTAAAATTAGAAAGGCCAAGGAGGGAATTTGAGGAACAAAGAGTCCATATATAAGAGAATAGATTACCTGCTATAAAACAAATATATGCTTTGCCAATATGAGGAGGCTATGGCAGAACTGGCAGACCTATTAGTTGGCCAGCTATAAAAGAAAAAGTATTGCAAAGAAATTAAATTTTGGTACCCTAGCACTCTTAGTAAATGAAGACATTTCTTCAGGTCAACTTTTTTTTGGTAACAAAGATGATACGTGGGTGTGTACTCATGTGTCAATAGTGAGATTCTTAAAAAGCAAAAAGCATCTAGCTAAATGGTAGTCATCAAGGGTTCTTACAGAATCTGAAAATGAGCTAAATGAACTGTTAAAAATATGCAGCCATTAAGATCAGTTACTATGTGTGAAGATTAAAAGGTACAAAATATGTTTGTCTTTTAGAAAGATTAAAAGGGTGATCAAGAAATAATGGTATGGCAAGCTTTACTTTTCTCAGTAGTATAAAAAACAGTTAAAACGACAATTAAAAATAGAAATTGTATAGCATCTAGACAAAAGTATGATAAGTACTGTCCAAAAACTCAATGAAATCAATAGAAACCTTTCCACTGTTTTGATTCATCCCATAATAGCAAAGTAACACAACTCACGTAGATTAAAAGGACATTTCTGTTTAGTAGCATTGTTTCGAAGTAGCAACAGAACAATAGATGAAATTACTTTTATTGCTTTGTGTGTAAGAAGTTTTATGTCAATGTAATTGTGAGTCCACACTAGCAAGACATGCAGAAGAGAGGGTTGTTGCTGACAGGGGGAATATGAAATAATAGTGCAGTCGGTATAGGCAGGAGAGGGTAGGTGTCTGCCAGTGATGTTAGTGGACAAATTGAGAGGTGGGGCCAAGAAGAGAGAGAAATAGGAAAAGGGTGCTGGAGTGGGACATAGAGCTATTTAAAAAGACTTCAGTGAAAGGTAGTTAGCAAGTAGGAGCTAAGCCTGAGATTGTCACTGAAAGAAATGATACCTACAGCTTCTAACTGGGAAGTATTTCATTTGCAGTTTTACCTGTGTCAATTTGGAAACAAACAAATGAACCCACACATTAGGCTTACAGAAAGAGAGACTTGTTAGGTCACAGATAAGTAGCTTAGGAGTTGCATTCTTATGCCTCTTTTCAGGAATGTTATCTAATGACTGTTTAGCACAGAGTACAGAAACATGAGTTTTTTTTAAAGTAATTTTAATGGAAACAGGATGCATTGAGATCAAACCCAACGTGCTTCAAACAGACTAAGTGGAAGTTTCATTAATTATTAAAAAAAACCCCAAAACCTTAAAAAAAAAAGGGCAATTTATGGCAATCTAATGAAAAACAGTTTCCTACAGGTGTGCCTTTAATTTTCCCACAGCCACTACTACCAGCTTCCTCCAGTGATGTTCACCCTGCAGATGTGAGAGGCTGGCTGAGAGGGCCAGACAGCAGCTGCTTGGAAAGGTACAAGATCTACTTTTCCTTCTCTCATTTAAGGTATCAGTTGTATCACCTACACATACCCACCACTGTAATAAAATTCAAACTCAAATCACCTTTGAAATGTCTATCCCACTTGCAAATTTGACTGAAATTGTCCATTAGGTCATGAAGTTACTGGGCAGAATGACAGAAGGACAGCGAGTCTCTTGGGTAATGGTCAAAGGGGCTGCATGTTAGCTGCATAGCCTCCTTTAAAAACCTACATTAAACATTTTAGCTACTTAATTATACTATGACCCTAAATCTGGAGGTAAGATGTGGCACAGTAATACGATCATATGATATGGCTTGGCATGTTGTCATAGTCCATGCACTGATATTACTAGTGATATAGAATATACTGTGTGACTGTAAACATTAGATTTTGAAACATGGAATAGAAACTATTTTAATTTAAAAAAAAAGAATATTCTCTGAAACATTAAGAAACTTTTCTGAAGCAAATATTATATGGATTTTTCTTAAACATGGCAATTTTGGTTTTCATGCTTAAACCCTATAAAGATCAGTAATATGTTTTGCTTTGCTGAATAATGATGTAATTTATTGACTAAAATCTGTTTTCTGGATTATTTGTGACAAGTTTGTTAAAGATTAGAGCACATATACCCTATATTATGATAATTAATTAAATATTTATTTAGGAATTTACAAACAACATTGAAATTTATTAAATACTTGGTTTAGTAGATGTTGTTTAGTTTGTCTACAATTATTGTAAGTTAATGTCTCCTACGTCCTTTAAAGATTATGTGGCAGGAGAGGTGTTTGTCTTCTTCCTCTGTGGGCTAGTTTGCACTCTGGAAAGGGGGAAGATTTTGTCTTCCCTAGGAATGAAAAAGTAAAGAAACTTACAGAAGCACAGGATAAAAAAAGGAGAAGGAGGAAAGAGAAGAAAAAAACAAAAAAGACAAAAGTGAGCAGAAACTCCATAAAGCTCTGAGAAAACCAGGGAAAGGAACTGTTGTTAACGTCTCAAATGGGAAAGAAAGAAAATGTTCCCTTGGGCTTGAGAAGGGATCTGTAATCCTCTGCAAACCTGCAGAGCTGCTAGACTGATACCATAGAGGAACAAGCAGACCTGCCATCTCACAGCAGAGTGAGCCGGTGATGTTCACCTACACCTGTTCTATTCTGTCTCGCTTTGGGTGTTTAATGAAGCCTTGTTTTGGAGTATAATCTGATCTTTGGGGTTTAAAACTTTTCTGGGAAAGTTGGTAGTGCTCACTTTAAGGAAAAGGTAGGAACAGATCTGGCTCAAAGACCTGGCCAGTGACATGCATTGTGCAGACAGAAGTACTGGTAGAGTACTGATAGAGGACCAAGCTGGAAAAGCCAAAATTAAAGTCACATTTCAAGAAGAACATAGCTGATGACATGAAAGGTCAAAGAAAATGGGGGGCCTGACAAAAGTCTTGACAAATGTATTTCATGAGAGCACATTAAGGGCAAAAGCATGTGTTTTCTTACATCTGTAAGAAAGATGCTCTATCAAGTAGATTTTAAGGTTATGGTCAGTAAGGTTAAGTGTGGAATTAATCTTTTTCCTCCTCTTCATTAAAAAAAAACAACTGAACAAAAAGGCAAACAAACAAGATTACTGACACAACAGAGTCTGAAGAAGCTGCAGATATTTCACATTTCTTTATGTAGGAATGTCTCTAATAACATTAAGGAATAGTAATAATCATTATTATTAATTCACGGAAATGTCAGTCACTGGACTTCCTTTAAGGAGAAAATAACTACACCTTCTAAATTACAATATTATTGAGATCATGATAATATTGTACTTGAGTCAAGTTGAATCTCTAGCTAGCACAGCAGACCCAATACTTTTTTTAAGCGGAAAATCACAGGCTTCCCACATTTCACACCCTCAAGCTGCAGAAGGTTTGAGTCACTTATACAAAACATTTTCCCAAATTTTAATCATTAGGGTATTGCTTTTTATGGAATGGTAAGTTTTTATTGTTCACTCTTTTCTAGTATTTCTGTATTACAATTGCTCCAGAGCTAACATTTACTGGCAGTAGCCAAGGAATTGTGGTAGAGTTCAGTGCATCACTTCTTCCTCTCAGGGCACTAATCCAGAGGTAGAAGGCTGTAACATCAGTCAGACAGGTCAGCAATTTGCTTATGAAAGCAAGACCAATGTCTCAGTGGAAATTCAGAGCTGGTCCTGCACCTTGAAGTAGCTCCAGGAAACAGAGGATTAAGGAAGACTTCAAAAGAATTTAGCTGTAAAATACTACGAATTTCTGAGCTGAAGAAATTCATCTCCACCATTGTTCTTACAGTTACTCCCCAAGTGGGATGAAGATATCATGGTCTTTGAAACTTCTATTTTCCAAGTGTTTAGTTTCCTGAAGAGAATCAGACTGAAGTATAAGTACATAGTAATCTGTGTGTATAAATTTGCAGGAGATAAATTTTCTATTGGAAACAAACCCCAAAATAACAAAAAAAAAAAAAAAAAGAAGAAAGAAAAAGGAATTATGCCATTTTTCTGATTGTCAGTTACTTCCATATTTTTGTCACTTTGGTTTCAGTTTTTCTAGCTTAATATTTTGGGTCCACTGACAAGATTGCAAGCCCTCCCTAGGGTTTATAAAATTTCTTATACGTTGCATACTAAAGATTTTACAAGCTAAATTTGCCTGTTATGCAACCCTTTTGTTTCCAAAGTATTGTTATTCACTTATGCAGTTAGTAGCTCTACTTGAAACATGACTGATTGCAGCACTGTAAACAATTCTGTTGCTAAATCTCGCAGAGAAATGGAATTCCATTTACTCTCTCCTAGCTGCAATTTCATAAGATTAGAACGAATGAAAAACCTCCCCACCAAAGCAAAACAGCAGATAATGAAACTGTCTCTACTTTCCACCCTGAAAGTCTAGGGACACAATTAAGGATAATAAAAAAAATCTGTTGAGTCAAGTGGCACACATTTACGGTTGCCTTTTAAAAGGAAGCAGCATCTTTAGACTTTCCGTAGTAGAAAACCTTTTTGCTAGTTTATACGTCTATTTTAATGCAACCATTCCATTTTGTACCTGCTAACCCTTTTCATTTGTATACTCCTGTGTGAGCTCCAACATAAACAAGACTCGTAAACAGCAGACTATAGATAAGCTTTCAAAATGTTATGTGGCATTTTACCCACATATCTGTCAAGTAAAAGGTTAGAATCTTCACTTTTAAAGAAAAACATACCAATTAGTAGCAAGGCTGTCGAGAGCACAAGGTTTTCGAAGTTTGACACGTCTGCAGATGCAACACAACCTTCTTTCTTTTTTTTTTTTTTTTTTTCCATGAAGTTCCTTTTCATTTTCTGATAGGGAGCTAGGATCCAGGGAGGGTCTCAACTGACAAGTTTTCAAGTGCTCACAGGAACTGCAGAATGTTCTTTTCCAGCTGTGCCCAGTGTAGCAGCAACTGGATAACAGGGTAGCAGGTGATTGCTTCACCTTGTTTGCCTACCAAACTGAGGCCTCAATACTGGTTTCAGTGGTGTAACCTCAGAGTAGGTTTGTCAAATGCTTTTATCCCCAGCATGCAGGAGAATAAGGAAGACTTGAGGGCTTCCTTCCTGCCATGGACTAGTGGGACTGCAGATCACAGCAAAAGATGGAGAGTGATGACAGCAGCCTGCTCGGGGCCACCTGCCCCTATCCTGGTGGGGCATTGATAGCCAGCGCTCAGGGACATGCAGGGCTTTGGCTTCATCCCCTCATAACAATGATCATCTGAGTTAAACTGACCTGACAGTTGGCTGCCAGCATGGAGCAGTAGGAGTTTGTGTCCCCCTTAGAGCCAGGGGCAAGCAAGAGAGGAAATTATGTTTCTAGTTATAATTCCCTTCTCTGTTTGCTCCTGGGATGGTGCTGCTATGCATCCCCCTTTCTGCAGGCAAACTGTTGTCTTACAGTCTTGTCATAAGTGATTAGTCAGAACCCAGTGCTATAAAAAACCCAGAACCAAATCTAATAACCAAGGTACAAAATTAACATTTAAAAAATCCCATAACCTGCTGCAAAAACAAAAAACAGATCCCTAAATTAAGATATGAAGTATGGTATCCTCAAGACCACTGAAAATGCTCAGTGAATTTATCTGTCTTTATGAAAGACATTTTAAAGAGGCTTGACTTTTTAAAATTGCAAGGTATCCATGTCCTAGAAATAAGATCGTGTGATCTTACTAGTGAGTACTTGTTACTCTGAAAATCTTTTTAAAAAAGCAGATACTGTTGGATTACCTACATAAAAAAATGAATAAAGAAAGAGAAACAGGAAAGAAAAAAAAATCCATGCAAATATAAATCCTCGTTAGTATTTCTATTGTTAATTTTTATCTCTTAGATACCAAAATATTTTTCAGTTTTATACAGGAAAGTGTATTCATGGCTGCTGCCCTGAGGAACTTATAGTGTCAATAAATTAATGTAAATGAATTGCTACAATTATCTGCTTTATAATAATATCATGAATTGTTAGAGATAACATCTGAATTGCAAATAAATCACTACAAAATATATGTGGCAGACAGTTTCTATTTAACGTGTACAGTCATTAACATATAAATGGCTAATTTCTGCCATTTGCCTGTTCCACTATATGTGTCCACTGCAGTGTGTAAAGGGAAGTGCAGTGTATTTAGATGGGTAATATTTTAAATTAAGATTTAGTTTACACTACAGGTGTTTAATCTGGATCTAATGAGTCAGTTACATTACTAAAACAGGATAGTTATTTAAAATATATTTATTCAAATGTAGGGAATATAGAATTGATTTTCGCCCTTTTTTTTATTTCTGTCTCTTAATAACTAGTTCCTTTTTAATGTGTGGTCCTATTAAACCTCAATTAAATTTTTTTTGAAGGACTGCTATTTAAAGTTGTACAGAAGAAGTAAAATTAATTTTTAAAATAACTACTTAATTTACATTCCAAATTAAGGGCATGTAAACATCTCTGGGCACAAGAATATGCCATTTATTTATGATGAATGATGACCCATCATCAGTTACATCCTCATTTCTGGCACAGCAAGGCCGTACACCTTTATTGCATGGGAAACTCCAGCTGACAGGGTGTTGCAGTGAACTCCTCCATAACACTGGCTACCACCTGATGTGTGAGAGCACAAAGCTTGTCTCAAGGTGTATCAGTCCCATTCAATATCTCCCCCTTATCTGAAGGTGCTTAATGATTTAGGGTATCAGAAAGGCCAAGTCCTTTGTGAAGACTGTGGTTGACTATTTCACTTTTTTATCCCAGTAGAACAGTCTGCCATAAATATAGTTTATCCAGAGAAGGACCTAACACTTTTGACAGACAGACCTGATACAGTGGAATGAAACTCCATGAGAAACTATGACCATTTTACACCTCAGCAAGTTTCCAGTTTAGACGCAAGGCTTTTCTCTTTACTTAGCTAGCTTTAATGGAAGTATATAGCAAAATTTATATCTAGGTAATTTTAATTTATTAAGATAAAATAGCTTGCACTTTTCTCTTAGAAGCAAGGAAGGCAGAACAAAATTAGAATAGATTAATTTATACTGCTTGCTACACTAAGATGTTCTCATCCTACAGTGATGTCTATCAAAAACCTGTATATTGGAGAAGACCACATATGACCAAAAGAAAGATAAAATCACTGCTAATATGTGGTGTCAGGGGCCTAAACTATATGAAAGACAGTAAGTCACCAAAATGACTGAATTCAGACATTACTGAGTTCTTATTACAAGACATAATCATATAGAAAACTGCTGAAGAAGTGCATTTGAAATTGCTTTGCTATTTTCTCCTCTAAGAAAACGTGGTGTTCCTGATCGTCTCTGATCTTTAAAGGCTGTAGCAATGTTAGTATGGCATTCACATCTTCAGCAGGCATAAATTGTCTCTCAGGTATTATGGCTGTAATCCTGATTCTGCTGTCATGTATAACTTTACCAAGTAGCTACTTGTTAACTAGTAAAGGCTCATCAAAGCACAGCCAGATTTAAGCCTTCACCTACATGATCATCTTGTGACCATTTGGCCTGTGTCAGGCAAAAATCAAAGAAGTCCCTGAGAAACTAGAGTTATATAGAAACACATTTAATCAATTAATGAGCTTTGAATGACAACTTTCTTTGTGATTTTTTTGTTTCTTTAACCAATGAGTGAGGAGAATTCTAAGTTTTAGCTTATGATTATTCAATGTTTTGTATAGCAAGCTCTTTTGTGTAACGACTTTATGGGAAAGAGGTCACAAACGGGCCACTGTTTGTTGTCTTGTACTAAACAGCAGTTGTCTCAAACAACTGGTTACAGTAACTTGGGAATTGGGCCCCAAACTCTGCAAGGCCAGTTATCATACAGTAAGTGAATAAAAGAAAAATTGTAAAAAATCACAGGAGGATTCTTAAAGACCTCAAAGAGACCTATGCGTCTCTCTCAAAAAGTTTAAAATAAGACTTATTATAAAGTTACATCTGGCAGACACATCAATACTTCCCTAAATGTCCACCTACACAAGGTGTATCACTTTTACTGAGGAACTAAAGCTCATTTGCAGATTAATACTTAATCTCTTAATTCTGTTTGGTGAAAATCTTTCAGCATGCTCATTTAGAGTTGAAGCTGTGGATGTTCTCTGGCATGTTCTAATACACATGTTCTTCCACTCAGCGAACCGAAAAGAAAATCTACAATAGTGTTCACACCTGATGCATAAAGGAAACAAAAAATGATTCAAAAAACAGAGTTAGACAAATACTAATACTTGGGGGGACTTTCTGTTGTGTATGACTAGCATGAATTTAAAATTATTAAATCACTTCATAATCAGTTATATTATAATCAAGGCCTAACTATTACCTTACTGAATAGAAGAACAAATTCTCATTGGGTTTAACAGGCCTTTCTGGTATTAAGCATATTTATACAATTAATTAGGAAGCAAAAGCTGATAAAAACATGTGCTTTTTCCCTTCTGTAGGGTAAATAGTGGGTGTCAAGACTAACAGTGATGCAGCTAACATTTGTAATGTATCAGGACAATTATATGGAATATTGGTCTAGGGTGAGGTGTCTTTGCCCATGGCAGGGGGATTGGAACTATATGATCTTAAGGTCCTTTCCAACCCTAACCATTCTATAATTCTGAAATCAGATAGAATTTTGCCACTGATTGCCATGGCAGCAAAAGCACAGACTATTACACTGAACATATTTAATTTTAATATAGGTAAGAACAACAATTATTTAGTTTGCAACCAATAATTTATAAGATTTCTACTATACCAGCCAAAGTAAAACTACCCCAGCAAAAGTTAATGTAAATTATTTAAAATTAAATATGTAAATATACTTGCTGCCACACTAAAATGTTGCTCTAATTTGGTTCAGAAACACACTGAAAAAGTAATCTGTTTTAGTGGATTTTTTTAATTTTTTTTATTTTTTTAAGAAGACATTTCAAAGTGCTTAGACTTATTATTATCATTGACTCACTAGCACCACAAAGCGGAGAGTAGAGTCTCTGGTATATTTTTACTAGGACCAGCCTTGCATTAAAGAAGCATGATTGAATTTAACAAGATGTGTTTTAATTGTTGATGTCAATGTTTCTAGCATTGTTGCTATATTTCAAAGAAGAATAATAAGCAAACTGCTATCAACATTGTTAGAGCAGATAGATGAAGAGTTGATATGCATTATAGTCTACATCTCCAGATATGTGGAGTGTATGTCACAGATTATGTGAAAGCATGTTTGAATGTAGGCAGGTAGTGATCATCATAACATGTTTAATGTTAACCATATTAATTTCTATATCACTTTACAATGGCATATTTTTATCTCTTTTGCTGTTTCGATTACTTTGATAAATTGGGGAAAGGGAAAGGAATTGTTTTCCCACAGTAACATCAGATACAGAATGTTTTAGTGGATTTTTTTTCTCATTTAACTCATCTGCATGTTACAGTTTAAGAAGCATACTGCTCTGGATCTGGAAGGAGAGGTAGGTGAGGATGTGGTGCAAGGCCCACCTACAAGGCCACATAGAAGAAAGCGGTCGACTTCGCACTTCAAGACTGCCTCTGGTAAGAAAGAAAGAAGGGTCATTGTAGTAGGTGATTCCATTCTGACAGGAACAGAGGGCCCGATATGCAGAGTTGACCCTCATCATAGGGAAGTGTGTAGTCTGCCTGGAGCCCGGATCAGGGATATCACCAGGGCGCTCCCCAACCTGGTGCCCCCGACAGACTACTACCCGCTGCTGGTCTTCCAGACGGGTGAGGGGGAAGCTGCTTCCCGCAGTCTGAGGGAGATGAAGAAAGACTACAGGGCCTTGGGGCGGATGGTGAAAGACTCTGGGGCTCAGGTGATCTTCTCTTCGCTCCTTCCATCTTCTGTTGATGATGTGGGACTGAATGGGAAAATGCAGTCCATAAACGATTGGCTTCGAGGCTGGTGCTGCAGGCAGGGCTTTGGATTCTTTGATAACGGCTGGTTTTATAGGGCACCGGCCTGGACATTGGCATGTGGGAAAGGTTTATCGCACAGAGGTAAAAGGATGCTGGGGCATAATTAGCAGGGCTCATTTGGAGAGCTTTAAACTAGATTTGAAGGGGGATGGGGTTGTGGCTGGGCTTGCCTCAGTGGGACAGCGCTCCGGAATTGATGATGACTGGGAGGCCTCCTGTAATCCTAGGGTGAAATCGGTGTGCTCGGCTCGCTCCCTGAAATGTCTGTACACCAATGCGCGCAGCATGGGAAATAAGCAGGAGGAGCTAGAAACCTGTGTTAAGTCGGGAGATTATGATCTGGTGGCAATTACAGAGACGTGGTGGGACAGCTCACATGACTGGAATATAGTCATGGAGGGCTATGTCCTTTTCAGGAAAGACAGGCCAGCCAGGCGGGGTGGTGGGGTTGCTCTTTATGTGCGAGAGCAGCTACAATGCGTTGAGTTCTGTCCAGGGACAGATGATGAGCGAGTCGAGAGTCTGTGGATGAGAATTAAGGGGCAGGCTGGCAGGGGCGATACTGTTGTGGGGGTCTGTTACAGGCCACCGGATCAGGGTGAGGAAGTTGAAGAGGCCTTCTACAGGCAGCTGAGAGCGGCCTCACAGTCACAGGCCGTGGTCGTCGTGGGGGATTTTAACTTCCCCGATGTTTGCTGGAAGGACTACTCAGCAACCCACCCACAGTCCAGGAGGTTCCTCCAGTGTATAGATGATAACTTCTTCATGCAAATTGTGGATGAGCCAACCAGGAGAGGTGTGCTGCTGGATCTCATCCTCACTAACAAGGAGGGTCTGGTTGAAGGAGTGAAGGTTGAGGGCTGCCTTCGTTGCAGCGACCACGAGATGGTAGAATTCAGGATCTTGTGTGGTAGGGTCAGTAGAATAGCAAGTAGAATCGCAACCCTGGACTTTAGCAGGGCAAACTTTGGCCTCTTCAAGGGATTGCTAGGGGAAATCCCATGGGCTAGGCTCTTGAAGGTAAAGGGGCCCAAGATAGTTGGTTGATGTTCAAGGACTGCTTTTTCCGAGCTCAAGATCGGAGCATCCCGACACGTAGGAAGTCAAGGAAGAGGTTCAGGAGACCTGCGTGGCTAAATAGGGAATTGCTGGGTATGCTGAAGTGGAAGAAGAGAGTTTACAGGTCATGGAAGGAAGGGCTGGCCACTTGGGAGGAATATAAGGCTGCTGCTAGAAAACGTAGGAAGGCAGCTAGGATGACTAAGGCCTCCTTGGAATTAAAGCTGGCAAGAGGGGTCAAGGACAGCAGAAAGAGCTTTTTCAAATACATGGCAGGTAAAACTAACACCAGAGGCAATGTAGGCCCGCTGATGAACGGGACGGGTGACCTGGTGACAGAAGATACAGAGATGGCAGAGTTACTGAATGCCTTCTTTGTCTCTGTCTACTCTGCCGGAGGCAGTCCTGAAGAGCCCTGTACCGCTGAGACCTCGGATGAAGATAGGTCAACGGAGCGGTCTGCCTTAGTCGATGAGGAATGGGTTAAAGACCAGTTGAGCAATCTGGACATCCATAAATCCATGGGTCCAGATGGGATGCACCCGCGGGTGCTGAGGGAACTGGCGGAAGTCATTGCTAGACCGCTCTCCATCATCTTTACCAAGTCTTGGGAAACGGGAGAGGTGCCTGAGGACTGGAGGAAAGCAAATGTCACTCCTGTCTTCAAAAAGGGCAAGAAGGAGGACCCGGGTAACTATAGACCGGTTAGCCTCACCTCCATTCCTGGGAAAGTGATGGAACACCTTATCCTTGGTGCCATCTTAAGGCATATCAAGGATAAGAGGGTTATGAGGGGCAGTCAACATGGCTTCACCAAGGGGAAGTCATGCTTGACCAATCTCGTAGCCTTTTATGAGGAAATAACACGGTGGATGGATGATGGCAGAGCGGTGGATGTGGTCTACCTTGACTTCAGCAAAGCGTTTGACACGGTCTCCCACAGCATCCTTGCAGCTAAATTGAGGAAGTGTGGTCTGGATGATCGGGTAGTGAGGTGGACTGTGAACTGGCTGAAGGAGAGAAGCCAGAGAGTTGTAGTCTATGGGGCGGAGTCTAGTTGGAGGCCTGTATCTAGTGGAGTGCCTCAAGGGTCAGTACTGGGACCAGTATTATTTAATATATTCATCAACGATTTAGATGAGGGAATTGAGTGTACTATCAGCAAGTTTGCTGATGACACTAATCTGGGAGGAGTGGCCGACACGCCAGAAGGCTGTGCTGCCATCCAGAGGGACCTGGACAGGCTGGAGAGCTGGGCGGGGAATAACTTGATGAAATATAACAAGGGAAAGTGTAGAGTCCTGCATCTGGGCAGGAACAACCCCAGGTTCCAGTATAGGCTGGGGAACGACCTGTTAGAGAGCAGTGTAGGGGAGAGGGACCTGGGGGTCCTGGTGGACGACAGGGTGACCATGAGCCGACACTGTGCCCTTGTGTCCAAGAAGGCCAATGGCATCCTGGGGTGTATTAGAAGGGGGGTGGTTAGTAGGTCGAGAGAGGTCCTCCTTCCCCTCTACTCTGCCCTGGTGAGACCTCATCTGGAATATTGTGTCCAGTTCTGGGCCCCTCAGTTTAAGAAGGACAGGGACCTGCTGGAGAGAGTCCAGCGCAGGGCAACTAAGATGATTAAGGGAGTGGAGCATCTCCCTTATGAGGAAAGACTGAGGGAGCTGGGTCTCTATAGTTTGGAGAAGAGGAGATTGAGGGGTGACCTTATTAGTGTATATAAATATATAAAGGGGAAGTGTCACGAGGATGGAGCCAGGCTCTTCTCAGTGGCAAACAATGATAGGACAAGGGGAAATGGGTACAAACTGGAACACAAGAGGTTCCACTTAAACCTGAGAAGAAACTTCTTCTCAGTGAGGGTGACGGAACACTGGAACAGGCTGCCCAGGGAGGTTGTGGAATCTCCTTCTTTGGAGACATTCAAAACCCGCCTGGACACGGTCCTGTGTAACCTTCTCTAGGTGTTCCTGCTCCGGCAGGGGGATTGGACTAGATGATCTTTTGAGGTCCCTTCCAATCTCTAACATACTGTGATACTGTGTAGTTAATCAAGTTAATTACATATCAAGATGCAAATCTTGTGTGGCCAGACTTTTTTGCCTTTTTTTTTTTTTTTTAGTGTTATTTCTTCTGTTAATCCTTTTCATAGCTAAACTAAAAGAGGTGGATCACACACCACATTTTCTTAGAGTTACTGATTTGCTGCTACAAGTTTTTGCTCCCATTTCCCACTTCTTCCGTCAATAAAACTGAAAGCAGTTGCCCTTAGATACTTCTGATACTATAATATCTTGAGTGGAAAAGATTTACAAACATTAATTTATCTGAAAATAAATTAGAGAATCTCATTGCCTAATAGCTGAATTATGGTAAAGATTTGTATGATAAACAAGTTTAAATGCCCCTTGCCTGAAGAAACTAAGAATAAAAGGTTCTCTTGTGCCTGTGGGTATTTTACTTTCCCAACTTTTTTTTTTTTTTTTGGAAGGGGGGGGAGGGGAAAGAGGAAAAATAAAACTCCTGCCATAAACTTTTCCCCAGTATTTTTTCTCAGTATAAGGCTTGCCTATGATTTCTTCCCATGATTCAGTTTCCTAATTTTTTTTGTTCTACAGATTTAGGTGTACCTGCCTTTTTGTCACAGGAGATGTTTGATTGAAAGGCAGCATATTTATTACAGAATTAACTATGGCTTAAGCCTCTTTTGAGAAAGCCACAGGGCTTACAGCATGCTGGCCGGGGTCTTGTCTTAATGAATTGAATCAAAAGCATGCTTTATTCCATGATAAAGTCCAAGCTGTGGTTTAAATATGTATTAGCTGGTTGTGGTCAGCCTTCAAAGGAAGGGCAATAATCTGGTGAGGGATTTAAATCTGTGAAGTATATCTGACTCACACATAGTAACCACTATTCTTTATCCTTTACTTGGGTAAAAATCTTGAGGACAAGAGAACTGGAGACATTTCTATTGTTTACTCAGTCCAAGTATATTTAAATGCTACTTTGTATATTTATTTACAGTGTGTGGCAAGATAATAAAGTAAATTTCATAATTATTATTTCTTTAATGTCATTGTTATACCTGCAACTTCACAAACGTCTTGTATTTTCAAAAACTTCACAGAGAATGCATAAAAGACCTGAAAGAGGAAAATTGGGTTGTTGGGAGGATAGAGCAGAGAGGATATTTTAGGCACGGAAACCAGTTTTGGGAATAGAAATAGGAAGTCATGCATGAGGTATGGATACACACAGTAGGCAGGACTGTATCTGAGCCAGGAAAGAGCAAGGACTTGGTCCAGTGGTGGGCTAAAACAGATTCTTGCAAAGCCTTGAAATTGCAGAGGAGAAATTTGACCTTGTAGTGTAATGAGATGGAAAACCACCTGGGGGACTGAGACATGACTTGACATGATCAGTGATGAACAAGAAAGATAACCTTGTCCACAGTGTTTGGAGTGGACTGGAGAAGGGAGATTAGAGGGAAGAAGGTTACAGTGGCTGGGAGGTCACAGCTGATGAAAAATAAGGAAGGTGTGAAACAGAGGAAATAAAGATTAACACTTGAAGATACTGTGGGTAAAGAAAATATTATTTGGCCAAGTAACAGAAATTTGGACATTTGGAAGTTGACGATAAAAAAAAAAAGTATTCAAAGTTTCTGTTGTGTTAATTTGCTATTCTATAGGCATGCTGCATGTAACTTGCTGTAGGAAAAGTCACAAAGCTCTCTAGATCATCTATATCTTTATCCATCTCTACACATTCAAATGTATTGGTATATACACTTTGAATGTAGAGCAGCAATATGGAAATCAGGTGACAGGGGTTTATTGTGCTGACTGCTGCTGGTTGACCCTGTGATCTTGGAGAAGTTATTTGTTTGTTGTGCTACAGTTTCTCCATCTGTTAAACTGTGACAGCAGTTTGCATTCTTTCTTTGTACATTTATACATGAAAAAACGATAGATACAGCTCAGTAGACTTAAAATTCTCTGTAAAGCTTGGTTAGAAGACACCCTGGGCAACTGGACCGTCAGACATAAACACCTTTATAACCACCACGGGGTTGTGAATGTCCCTTTATAGTGGCAGCTTACCAGTTCCAGATACCAGGGTGGGTCCAGACTTGTTTGGGGTTACAAGAAAGTTGAAAATAACTGTACTGTGCCCAAGCAGGTAGTTTTGATTGGAGGTGTCAGCTGTGTCTGAAGCTATTATTACAAAAAAATATTTTCAGATGCACTTCACCTACCAGTTGTCTTGGAGGATTATATATGGCTATGAAACATGTGCTATCAAAAACAGTGGTGGTATTCTTCTCTGAGAATACTTCATTTGACATGCCAAAGAACTTTTTGAAATATTGGTAAAATAAGACATAAAGCAGACAAGATACTTGTGAATTTCAGCTGGGAGTACCAGTATGTTTAGAATGTCACAATTCTAGTTCATAAAAACTGCAAAAAAAACTGATCATGCCATAGAAGAGGAAAAAAAAAAAGAAAGAAAAGTATGTATATATCTGGTAGATTAGCCATAAGCCTAGCAAGCAAGAGCACTTGAGCAGTAAACACAGACAAAATAGTGACTATAATTTTTGCTAAATCACAAAGTTAGACTCTGCACATATGACCAAAAAAGAAGAAAAAGAAAGGGTGGAAGCTGGTGAAGTGTATTTCCTCTGTGGCATTATTGCCTTAACAGTCTGTCCTGGGGTCAGTAGTAGCAGTCTTTTTTTTGTCTTCTTCTTAGCTGATGGTGCAGTGCTGTGGTTTTGACTTTCAGCCTGGGAGCAGTGTTGATATCACCAATGTTCTTAGTTACTGCTCAAATATTTAGTCTGACCAAGGACTTTCTGAGTCTCATGCTCTGCCAGGGAGGAGGGGAAGCAGGAAGGAAGCAGAGACAGGACACCTGACCCAAACTAGCCAAAGAAGTATTGCATAACACAGCACATCATGCCCAGGATGCAAACTGAGAGTTACCCAGAGGGGCTGGCTCACTGCTCGATCGGGCTGTGTATGGATGGGTGGTATTGTATTCTCTTCCCTTGTTATGTCCCTTACCATTATTATTATTGGTGGTAGCAGTAGTTTTGTGTTATACCTTAGTTACTGGGCTATTCTTATCTCAACCTGTGCAAGTTACATTCTTTTGATTCTCCTCCCAATTCACGTGGGAGTGGGGAGAGAGAGGGAAAAGTAAAGGGGAGTGAGTGAGAGGGCTGTGTGGTTCTGATTTGCAGCCTGGGCTTAAACCACGACACAGTCTTCTTTACACTGCTAACGCTGGAGCTAAGATCCTAAAAGGATGAGGAAGAGGGGGGAGGTCCTTCCTATATCACTGAAGGCGGTTATAGCCAGAAGTTTTTCCCCAGCTGAAATTCTGAATTTGTCAGAATTCCTCTGGAGGTAATTTCTGCGGCTTATTGCTTCTGGTTTTGTTCCTGTAAACTATGAGTATAGAAACCTGCTTGCAATGGCTGCTGTGCAGATTAATCAATATTTAGGGAAAAAAAATGTTAACAGCATTTAAAAAATTAAGTGCACATTAAAAGACTGATCATGGAAAGACATGACCAATAAATCACGATTTTTGTGTTTACTATAGTAAAGCATGTTTTTGAAAAATACTTGAAAAAAATTCTTGAAAAGCAGAAAATTCTTAGAGGGATAAATTTAAGGAAAGATGTTCCCAATGCAGTAAAGGAATACATAAAAAAAAAAAATCTGTTGAATATTTAAGATACACTTTTAAACTTTCTAAATTAAATTGTTGCCATTTGTTGCTGAGACAATTAGCAGGTGTCAGTTAGAAGACACAATAGATTATGCACCCAACTACTTTCTCTTTTTAGACAACAGTTTGCAGTCACAAGAAGGTGTGAGGAGGTTTAATCAAAGATTAAAGCTTTTTAATTAAATAGGGCCGTATGTGACTAGTCATTTGTCATTAATTACTGTTTTAGTTGGATTCCTTTTGATTTGTAAAAGGCCTTGAGCATTGCAAAAAATATGTCACATCATAGAAACTGATGATTATTAAACCAAAAAGTTTTCTTCATCAGCCCATCACTCTTGCAAAAGAAACATAATTTCAAAACTGAAATGGCTGCCTTAGAGAAGGAGACTAGTGAGTTTTAAAGACAAAATAGCAGATGGTACTTCAACTGACTCCACTTAGAAGAGACAGTCTGAAAGCACTTAATTGTAATGATTGATAAAGGTCTTCTGTCAATGCTCAGCAAAACTTTCAAGGGGCTAAACAGCTGGTATGAGGTTCATTTTGAGTTTAACTAGTTGACTATCCTTTGGGGTGTCTTAAAGCTAACTAGCATCACTGATATTAATAGAGGACATCAATCAAAATGAAACGCTGTAGCAGAAACTGATCTGAGACTTCAAGTTATATTTTGTCAGCTTACAAAGAGGAGGATAAATGTTAACAGTGTCCTTGTGCAATAGCTGTAAATTCAAGTCCAATAGTGGCATCAGTGTGAGTAATTCTTTTGTGAATTTTTCTTTTTCGTACACTCCACCTATTCAGGGTAAAGTGGGAATAGCGACAATGAAAATCCTTATCTGAATAGCCTGCAGGAAGAAAAGGTAAAAAAACAAACAAACAAAAAAAAAACAGAAACAAAAAAAAACCACAAACAAAAAGAGGAAGATACAAAGGGAGCAGGAATAATTCTTAGCTCATGTAAAGATTAGGGGTGAACTTCACACTAACACACGCTCACAGTCATTGTGCTTTTTGTGGTGAATTTTTAGAGAGAGTTGAGCATGGGACACACATCTATCTGAAGGTGAATTAAGAAAACAAAATCTGTCCCTAACCAGTGCTAAAGTGCATGTACCTGCAGCTCCTCTCTCAGCCTACCTAAATGGTGCTCTATGCCAAGCTACTAGGTTTCTCTGCCACAGCGCTTGCTCCAGGGGATCACAGGATGCCTGGCACTCATGGTGGGCAAAGAATATCTCATGGGGAAAGTTTGGGAATGTTTGAGCTAGTGATAGTCAGATTACCAGCAATGCTAAGTACAAGTCTGGGCCCTGTTTTACCACAGTCTAATCCTACTAGTAAATTTTAAATCATCAAGGCAATTAAAAGCCTGTTTCAGACCCAAAATTAACAAAGTGCATTGTACTGAGAGTGTTCCGTGGGCAGAAGTATTGCCATAGTAGAAAATAATAATATAGCTTGGAGTTGGCTAATGTCCACAAATTGATATCTGATTTACATTCGAGTCAGCTGCTATGGGCTATCAGCACAGGCGGTTAATCTGCAGTTTGAATAACAGTTAAACAGAGTAAAGTTACTTGATGGAAAACTGAAGTCCAGTTTCCATCTTGGATTGAAACTCAACAGACTTGGGTTCATTTCTGTGACAGTCTTCCTATATGACTGGAAAAGAAAAGTCATTCAATATCTCTGTAATTCAATTTCCTGACTATAGAAATATGTCATTAACTTTCTACTTCATTTAGTGACAGTAAGACTTTGAGAAAAAAGAAAGTTATCTGTTACCAGCATTGGTGCAGTGCCTGGGACAAACAGGTTCTCCTAAGTATTGCTTTTATTCCTAGCATAAATTGCATTTATGCCTATTTTTCTAGTTCAGCCTCCAGCCTGCTACTGTCTGAAAATCACTATGGAAACTGTGACCGTAAATGTGGTATTTAGCAACCAGCCTTCATACCATGTCTAGGTTAAATCTTTTCCTAAAAAGATCTAAGTCACACTGTATTTCCTATAGGATTTCAGCCTCTCCTGAAATGGAAGAAGAGTTCACCCCATTCATATAGAAAGTTTCTATTTAAAGTGCAAAAACCTGCCAACTGCGTGTTAAGGCAAGCACTGTAGGTATCTTTAGTTCTAGGATGAATGAAAATAAGTATTTATTATTGAGGAGATACTGTTTTTCAAGGAAAAACAAATAACACTGAGGAGAAATGAGGGAAACACAAAATTATCATAGCATTTTGTATTCACTGCATCATTTTTTTCCCCCAAAGAAAGCCTATCAGTTAAAATGATGAATTTTAACCTTTACAGATTCTTCTAGAGAACATTCAATTTATATTCTTCAGGCACTTTGCTACTTGTTCACCATACTGATGCAAAATTACTGTTTTTGTAATATTTATAAAGATCTAGTTACAAGTTTTCAAGGACATATTTCACTTTTTGTTTCAATTCTAAACCTTTTAGTATAAGTTAAGATAGAATGGAACAACAAATGTAACATATGTTGCAGTTATATGCTTCAATACATTAATATTTAAATACAGTATTATATTGGATACAAGTCTCGTGGTCAATAGGAAATACAAAGGTCATGTTATCACAGAGTACAGAAAGCTTGAAAAGATGAATACCAATGGATAAATATTTCTGCATAGATTCTTTTCTTTTTTTTCTTTAGTTTGCTCCTATGAGATCCAGTAAAGTCCATAAGAAATCAATGGGTTCAAACACCTTTTATGAAACCTATCCCACAAATGTTGACAGTACTGAATTTGGATAAAAAACCCAAACTCACTGTCCTGGGTTCAGCAGTAGTAGTCATTTTTCTCCTTCTTAGTAGCTGGTGCAGTGCTATGGTTTTGACTTTTGGTCTGGAAACAGCACTGATAACACCAATGTTTTTAGTTGCTGCTCAGTAATGTTTGTTCTGACCAAGGACTTTCTGAGTCTCATGCTCTGCCAGGGAGGAAGGGAAGCAGGAAGGAAGCAGAGAAAGGACAGCTGACCCAAACAAGCCAAAGAGGTATTCCATACCACAGCACGTCATGTCCAGGATGTAAACTGGAGGAAGTTACCCGGAAGGGCTAGATCGCTGCTCAAGTCAGGCGGGGTATCAGTTGGTGATTGGTGAGCAGTTGTATTCTCTTCCCTTGTTATGTCCCTTATCATTATTATTATTGGTGGTAGCAGTAGTGATTTGTGTTATACCTTAGTTACTGGGCTGTTCTTATCTCAACCTGTAGGAGTTACATTCTTTTGATTCTCCTCCCCATCCCTCTGGGAGCCGGGGGGGGAGGAAAGTGGGGGAGTGAGTGAGCTGCTGTGTGGTTCTAAGTTACTGGCTGGGCTTAAACCATGACACTAACAAACAAAACAAAACAGTTTGAATATAGGTTCAAATTTGAGCTTTATTAATTTGTGTCTCAAAATATTTATGTAGCCATGATGTCAGTTTTTCTTTAGGCACGGCAGACTTCTGGGCATAATTCTTCAGAAAGCAGCAGTGCTACAAATGAATATTGCAGCTTTTGACTACTGCCCCAGTGTTGCAGAATTCAGTGCTCTGCTTACCTTACATTTTAAGGGTGTGTTGGGCTGATAGGCCTGGGATACAAAGCTGCCAGCACAGGGAACAAGGAGATTGTGAATAAGAGTGTCATGAGAAATGGAATTACCCAGATGTTTACTTGCCAGCTGTAAAGATCGCTTGCTTAAAGTAAGGTTCACAACTGTAAATTATTCCAAGACTTTTCTTCTTGTCTTTTTTAGTTTAAAATCTTTTAACTCACTGTTCAAAATAATGTTTATGTTCCTTCAATATGAGATTGCCATGTAGATACCTACTGGAGTTTGGACCTATTCTGGGGAGCATTTGAACAAACATATAAATAGGAAGTTTTGGGGATTGCCAAGGGTGAAAGGAGTAGGAGGCAGTGACAGGTACAGCAATAAATTTGGATCCTGCAGGTCCTGGGCAAACTGAAAGCCTTGTTAGAGGCTTCAGAGGTGACAGAAGTAAGGTCCCTACTAACTACAGAGGTCTGTGTCATTTGCTCCAGCTGGGAAGCTGCCAGTTGAGTGGAATAAAGTGCAGAAGCAAGACCTTGCCTTTAAGATAACGGAGGAACTGGAGTAGGGAGAAATGGTTTATAAATTAACTAGTTGTTTATTTATTTATCTGTTCTTGTAATGCTGAGGTTGGTTGTTGTGGTTTTTTTTTTTCTAAAAATAAAAAAGAAAAAACCTCTCCTAGTTGAAAGACTGTTAAAGACTGTGTTTTCTGTGTTTTCAGTCTGCTTCAGAGAGGTCACTCGAGGGAAAAGATCTAGACTGATCCACCTGAAAGATTTGGCTGATTTGGAGTCCTGCCAATGCTCTCGTAGATATTCTAGTATAGCTGAAATACTCATAGTTTAAGATTTTGCTGTGGAGTACACTGGGTAACGTCTACTGTACAGATTTTGAATCCAGACATCTACCAATTTAATGCTGTCAGAAGTCTCACGTTAATATGCATGGCTTCTAGCAACAGCTTAGTTATAGTGGGAATATTACTAGTGGAAATGTTAGATACCTCCTAAGTGGTATCAGAGATTTGCAAATGTTACTGGTACAAAGTCTTCATATGTAGATAGATACTTAAAACAGTAGTTGTAGCCTAAGGACAAGCTCCAAAGAAAAAGCTTGTGTGCTAGTGTAGATTATTTGCTGTATCCCAGGAAGTGAACTTTGCTGAATTATCCCCCTAAGAACAGAATATTCAATGCTAGAGTACCAAGTAATGGAGTACAGGGAGATTTCAAGATCAATCAACTAGAAATTATGAAAATAGGTGTCTAAACACCTTTTCTCTTTCAATTTGGGAACCTAACTCTGAGAAATGATTATCTGCCTTGATGAGCCTAGGCCTTTTTTAGGAGTGCCTTTCACACAGTAGCTTCATGGTTAGAGCAACTGCCAAAGAAGCTGAAGATTTGGAATAAAATATATTTCTCTCTTTTCATAAGGTACTTCACTGAGAAGAGCCAGATTTGCAATCTGGTCGGTCCTCTTGCTGTCACCGTAAGTTTTTTATCTAATGGCAGTTTAGTGTAAACTGGATAGGGAATCCAGTGCCCTGTTTCACCTGCCATGAGTACTTCAAGTACTGTGCTATATTTTTTCACAGTTGCTATATGTGAATATGAAATCCTGTTCAGCACCCACCTTTTGAATTCACCCCAAGTTCTTCTGAAGAAAAAGTTTGATTTAAATATGTCCTCAGTTCTTTCATAAAGTTAGTCTGTATTGCATTTGAGAATCTGACTTAGAATGAACAGCAGTTGATTTGACTATCAATCATGTAAATAAATTTTTAAAGAAGTCAATGTATATTTTTTTCTAAATTTCATTATTATGCAGTGGGGAAAAAAAAAAAAAAGCCTACCTGTGACAATGACAAAAGTGCACAGATCCATTTTAAGCCTGGCTGACACAGGAAATATTCTGTATCTGTAAGTAGGTAGCCAGCAGCTTATTCATTCACATTAGCAATGAACAAGCAAACAAACAGAAATTTCCCTTGCAGAATTAGAGTTCTCAGTTTGACAGAGGGGATGTAGCTGTAAGACAGTAACATCGAACACAGTGATTTTCTACTGCATTTATCTCAGGCAAAAGCACACTGATATTTAAACACGATAGTAATTATATGAAAGATGTCAAATAAAAACCATTCAAAATTCAAATTTATATAAGATTCTGTTAAAAGAAAGAGATATGCTAGTTCTCCTAACTTGTATAAGTAGCTAACACAAATCCAAAGACAATTCTTTTTCAAGATGTCATAAGTGTTGTGGGTGTAACGGGTTTATCTTTGGTAAAAATGGAGAATTCTTAGATGTAGATTTTCTTTGATGCCTCTCATTACATGTCAAAGTCAGTACGCAGTAAGTCACTTTAGGGAGATTTTTCACCCTGTATTTTTGCCAGTCTTTAATTATTGATTTGATGGCTGAAGAATACCTTTTAATGCCGTATGTGGTCTACATGGAAGACAGACTGCTTGTGAATTAATGGTTTCACTACACACATTCACCACTATCGCACTGTACTGCTTCTTAATGTAGAGATACATTCTAATCCTTAAGTCTTCCATCAAACTATTTCAAGTATTGTTCATGGGCTGCTATGGGTTTTGGATCTTTTCTTAAAAAAAAAGTAAAAATAAAAGGTTACTTTTTTTCCTTTCTCAAAGCTGCTAAATTGGTGTCAGCTACAACTGAATAAACAGGATATCTCAGCAACATCCAGGCAGTTATATATCAGAGCTGCCACCTGTTTGCACTTCTGAAGAGTACTTTTTCTTCAAGACAATCCTTACTGTAATATGAATCATTGTCTGATAACATCTGAAAATATTTCTGTGAATAAAATCAACAAGGGCTCATTCCTTAGAGAAAAGTTTTGTGTTAGAATGAAAAATATTATGATCCAGGAACACTATTAATAGGAATTTATTGATATTCCACAGATGACCTTGGCATAAATGTCATGAACTACAGAGCCCTGGGAGGGATCACAAGTTCAACAGAAGATCATGAATAAATGGATGGCTGTCGTATAGGAGAATGAAATGTATCAGGTGCAGTATCATCTTAAAGAGCAACAAACTCAGAGCTAAATCATATGGTAGTGGAAAAAAAAACAAAGGTAAGAGCTAGCTGTAACAGTCTATCAAGGAACGATACTCCCTCATGAAGCAGCTCCCTCAAAAGGCAATTACAACCTCAGCATGTATCAAGTAAAATTACCTCAGCAGATACAGTAGAAACAGAGAAATACTAACGTCTCCATACAAAGAACTCTTTGAAATTTTAGTTTGGATTGAAATCTTCCAAACTGCTAAAAATATTCTTCTATTCTAAGATGTGTATTTCTTAGGGTACATTTTTCTGAGATGACATAGAGTCTTGGGAGACATGTCAGACAAAACATTTTGGGTCTGGTCCATTTCTATCCCTTTGATTCTAAGTTTTGTTTTTCTTTCCAGAATTAGACAATGTCTTCTCAAAAGCTCCTGCTCATATGAAAAAGACAGGAATTCTTCCTCAGTGAGACTAGATATGAAGGAGGTGATGCCTTACAAAGGAGTAATTAATAAACATAAAGGCACACATGTCAGCCTTCTACAGTGTTGAAATAGAAATATCAACATTCAAATTTAGAATTAGTTTGAAGACAACATCACTGAATTTATTTTGATGACATTATTCATTTACACCATCTGAGAGAAAAGGTATTTGGAGAGATTGTGGGGGAGAAGGTGCTAACAAATGGGAAGTTTTGAGATCTTACATCCTGTCTCTGGGATAGTAAAAGGTTTTGTCTTCTATTCCTTTTGAAGCAGAATTTCACATGGAAATACCAGTGGAATTCCTCCATCAGTCTTAAGAGAGCTAGGAGGATAAACATTTTATCAGTAGATTGTTGAAGACAAGTAAAAACCACAGACCTTGTGCTGGAGTCAAAGGGATGACAAGAGAACCACTGATATAATCAGTATCCTCGACTGCTTTCTAGCTGCTGGCACAAACATATTTTTTTTTTCTTTTAAATAAGCATATATATGTCAGTTACATGTAGAAGACAGACACCAAGAATGAACAGAAATAGTGTTTCAGAACTTATGTCATTGTTTATTTATCTCTTGTCTCCTGGCTCTTAGACCAGAAAAACTTTGTAGGTCATCTAATGAGTAAACAAGAGACTCAGTCAAAAATACCTGGTGTGAAAATTAATTATCAAATTAGAGATCTCATTTTTAATTTTTAAACAAAAGATCTGGAGTCAAAAAGAGCTAGTGTGATAATTTCAGCAATGAAGATGCGTACAGTAGGAGTGACATCTTCCACCCACACGCCTTTGTCAGTCTTAGAGTGTTTAGAATATGACATAATTCAGAGCTCTGTAATAATATTTTTCTCCAATCGGTCTCTAGTCTGTCTAGCATCTAGCCAGTATCAGGGGGTTTGCAAGTACAGTAATGCATGAGATGAGTCATTTGCTGCTGAGATCTTGGAAGCAAGATTAGTCATTAACACATGTAGTATTGGCAGTCTGAACTGTTCCTGTATCACTACCCAGAATGCTAGGAGATGGGAACTCTCACCTTGCCTAGCAGAAGCTTCACTGCTCCCTGCAAACTCACTGCAGCATTCCTCACAAGACAGAATAAATTGTGATTGCTTGGCAGAGCAAAGCCTTCAGGCCATCACATTTTCAGTGTCTCAGAGAAACTTTTGGAGTCCTTTTTCCAAAAAAATTTTTTTTCTTTAGAGACAGGGGACTTTCACTCTTGTGAAGAGGTCTTATTGTTCACTGATTTTGGCTAACAAGGTTCATGAAGGGAATGTATTGCAAAGAAGCATAGCCTGTAGCCAAGTGGACAAGCAATAAAACTCATCTTATTCCCACCCCAATAGCTGTTAACACTAGTAAAAGTTAGGGAGACACCTGCCCTAAGTGATTTTTATAATATAATGCTTCATGCAAACAATGGACCATTGTTATAAAAGTTGGAAATCACTTTCACTGCTAACATGTATTACTCCTATTCCATTTCTAAAAACATGTGCCCTTTTATGTCTTTTCTGTTGGCACTTCTTTCACTTTCATCTCTTTTCTATCACTTTTTTTTTTTTTTTGGTAGACTTTGTTTCACTCTTCTTCCCAGAATTAAAATGACACAAAGTATCCAGAGGAGGCCAGGTTAAGTGAGCATTAGAAATACCATAAAGAGATACTTTCAATTAAGAAAGTAAACATTCTCCAGCTTTGAAATTATCTGAACATATATATGTTAACAATGCATTGTCAAATACTGAATGGAGTAAAATAAAATTGAATAAAAGAAACATTTTGTTTGGGCTCAAATGGTGTGATCTTTAAGACATTCTTTATTTTAGTTTGGTTTTTTATGTTCTAAAGTAGTCAAATACTTTATTTCACAAACACTAACATAAAACTGTTATTGGAAGTTACTAATTTCTCTATTCTGATAACCATATGGGGCCTTAATTAAAAATTGTAAACATTGCAAAATATACATGCATATAATGAAAACACAATTCAAATAGAAATCAGATAACTGGATTTTATTGCTTAAGCTAAAGGAAATATATGTTTTCTAAAAAAAAAAAAAATGATCAGAAAGCATTATATTTCTCAATGTTGCAGTTGCTCACTGCTATCCAGAAGGGAAAACAATAATTATTATCTGTTCTTCATGTTCTTATGGCTGGCATTTATATTTGTTTGCATGAAGAATGCAACCATGCAAAAGCACAGTAGCACTTTAGACAAAGACAAACTGCCAAACTCAGGTGAGAGACTTGCCAAAAAACCACTCACAGTAGAGTGTCTCTACTAGCTTGCTATCAAAGTGCATATAGGTCCTGCTCTTAAGGATAATCACCTGCTACTGAATAGAACTATTCATTGAGAATGAGGAAATAACTAAAATGCAGTCTCAAGCCTTTCAAAATTGCTAAGTTGCCAATGCTCTCATTTTCTCACAAGTCTCCTGATGCTTGGTTAACCTGTGCTTAGTGCCATGTTAACACTACCACCCAGCCTTGGAACTGGAGTCAGCTTACAGCTAGCCAGCTGAAAATTAGGCTAGGGTGCCATATGAATCTTTACATCTGTCTATGGAAATATGTCCTCAGTCTTCAAATGTATGGGGGAGGGGGAAAAGTCTCCAGGGGAAACTGGAAAATTCAGTCCTGCTCATGCTATCATCCTTATTTTATGTGAGACGAGGTTAATTGAGCTCAAGAATGAAAATGGCATGGTGAACTCAGATATATGTCACTCAGCTGAGAGTAAGTAGCTAGTTCCCATGAATAAATTCTTGCTCTGATGTGAAAGAATTCAGATTAAAAGAGTGAGATGCTGGTTTTGAGAGCCTACACACCTTGGGGGAATAAGCACCAAAGGGAATGAGTTTGAAAAGTGGTGATAAATTGCACTCCCTGTCTTTTGAACTGTAGGCTGCCAGTTAAACTACTCATTCAGTAAGCAGATTTTCAAATCTCAAAGCAATTGATGTTTCCTGTTTGCCCATACAGCAGTGGCGCTAATCACCAAGCTCTGTGACCTCCAGAGACATGGTGAACGTTTGCCTTTACTCTTGCAATTTAAGCCATTATATCCAGAAAAGTCAAGTGACTGTAGAAATGGTTTTCCAGCTGTCCTTTGAGTGGGACAGAAATTACATTCTTGCTCTATCCCAGAATAGATATATATTTCCTACGGCATTTATTTACAAGAGCAATAGTCCTAAGAGTAAAGAGCAGAAAAATAAATCAGCTTTACCTCTTTCTTATGCCACAATAGCTAGGACACAGTCAATCTTAAAATTCCTATGTCTTCTAATACTATGACTCCTGCTTCATAGAAGTCCCACCTCATGGGTGGGTGGAACATGTCCTTTCCTGTGGCTGCTTTTAAGGTTATGTCCAATGCTCTTTCAGGGCTGGTAACAGAACTCCAGCTTCTGTGAAGAAGAGCTCTGAGCATTAAGCAGATGTGAAAAAAACACATAGAAATATTTTCAGATTTTTCTGGAGAAGTAAATAGATCACTGACTTATATCCTCCAGTTAAACCTGAAATTTATCTGGGCAATGGGCCTTTATCTTCAGTAGCCAGGTCTGAACAAGAATGACCACCTGCAGCAGTAGCAAACTTTAAGCCACACAGGAAGGTATTTTATAGATTTAGGTATTGTAAGGACTAGGCACTGCCAAAAAGAGATAACCTAGATAATGGTCTGGGTTGTAGTCAAGTTTGGTCTTCTAAATCCCAATTTAGACTAACTTTGAGTGATCCCTATATTCTTTTAGTTTCATAGTAGGCCTAAAGCTTATATTGATTTGGCCCATAAGGTCTTTTTGGAACTAGTTTATAATATTAAGCCCTCAAAAAAACTTTTTTCCTTTGAGTTCTGAACAGATTTTTCCCACTCCCCAAAGTGTTTCTGTATGGAAAACATCTGTGACGATTTGTATATTTTTGTAGTAATCTCCTAATACATTAGATACAGTATCTCCATTCAGAGGACTGTTGACACTGGCCCACATGACATCCTTGTCTCTGAATTGGAGAGACATCGATTTGATAGATGGACCACTTGGTGGATAAAGAACTGGCTGGATGGCTGCACTCAGAGTTGTGGTCAACGGCTCAATGTCCAATTGGAAAACAGTAATGAATGGTGTCCCTCAGGGATCGGTGCTGGGACCGGTCTTCTTCAACATCTTTGCCAGTGACACAGACAGTGGGATTGAGTGTGCCCTCAGCAAGCTTGCTGATGACACCAAGCTGTGTGGTTCGGTTGATACGCTGGAGGGAAGGAATGCCATCCAGAGGGACCGTGACACGCTTGTGAGGTGGGCTGATGCCAACCTTATGAAGTTTAATCATGCCAAGTGCAAGGTCCTAAACCTGGGTCAGGGCAATCCTAGACACAGCTACAGGTTGAGCAGAGAAGAGATTCAGAGCAGCCCTGCAGAGAAGGACTTGGGGGTGTTGGTTGATGAGAAAATGGACATGAGCCGGCAGTGTGCGCTTGCAGCCCAGAAAGCCAACCGTATCCTGGGCTGCATCAAAAGAAGCGTGACCAGGAGGTGAAAGGATGTGATCCTGCCATTCTACTCTGCTCCCCTGAGACCTCATTTGGAGTATTGTGTGCAGTTCTGGTGTCCTCGACATAAAAAGGACATGGAACTGTTGGAACAAGCCCAGAGGAGGGCCACGAGAATGATCAGGGGACTAGAGCACCTCCTGTATCAGGATAGACTGAGAAAGTTGGGTCTGTTCAGTCTGGAGAAGAGAAAGCTGCATGGAGACCTCATAGCAGCCTTCCAGTATCTGAAGGGGGCCTATAGGGATGCTGGGGAGGAACCCTTCATTAGGGACTGCAGTGATAGGACAAGGCGTAATGGGTTAAAACTTAAACAGGGGAAGTTTAGATTGGATATAAGGAAGAAGCTCTTTACTATAAGGGTGGTGAAGCACTGG
Organism: Neopsephotus bourkii; assembly: GCF_033783945.1. Taxonomy (NCBI): domain Eukaryota; kingdom Metazoa; phylum Chordata; class Aves; order Psittaciformes; family Psittacidae; genus Neopsephotus; species Neopsephotus bourkii. The sequence continues at coordinate 1,121,371 of NW_026902259.1, read as the reverse complement.
AATGGGTTGCCCAGGTGTCATGGTTTAAACCCAGCCAGAGAGCTTGTTCACTTCCCTTCCCCCCCCTTCTTGCCCTCCCCTTCTTGCCCTCCCCTTACTCCTGGAGCGATGGGGAGGAGAATTGAAAAGAATGCAACTCCCACAGGTTGAGATAAGAACAGTTTAGTAACTAAGGTATAACACAAATAACCGTCGCTACCACCACCAACAACGATACGAGATAATAACAAGGGAAAAGTGTACAATACCACTCACTGAACAACGAGTCTGACCCAGCAGACCCCCTGTCTTTCCGGGTAACTCTTCGTTACCTCGAGGGCATGACCTGCTGTGGTATGGAATACCTCTTTGTTCAGTTTGGGTCAGGTGTCCTGTTTCTGCTTCCTCCCGTCTTCCCCTCCTCCCTGGCAGAGCATGAGGCTCATAAAGTCCTTGGACAAATCAAAACATCATTGTTACCAGCTCTGTTCCCAAGCTGAAAGTCAAAACATAGCACTGCACCAGCTACCAAGAAGAAGAAGAATGACTGCTACTGCTGAAACCAGGACACCAGGGAAGTTGTGAATGCTCCATCCCTTGCGGTGTTCAAGGCCAGGTTGGACAGAGCCTTGGGTGACACTGTTTATTGTGAGGTGTCCGTGCCCATGGCAGGGGGTTTGAAACTAGATGATCTTAAGGTCATTTCCAGTCCTAACTATTCTATGTTTCTATTCTATGAATAGGGATGTTTGAATACAATATGAATATTTGACCACAATATGAATACTTGTAATGTTGATTCTGGCTGTGACATATAAAAGTTTGAAATGCAGTGGAAAATGTAGAAATTGAGACCCTGATCCTGCACTGAATTCTGAGTGGGCAGGAGATGCAGGATCAGGAGCCTCAAATTTGAGCTTTCAAGGGCTGACTTTTTTATTCTTCGGTGTTCAAATGGACTGCTTAAAAAAAACTATAAATGCTTCACCTAGACAGCAGGGCCCCATTTCAGGAACTGACTGCCCATTATAGTACTGACAATAAAATAGGAAAATACCTCAAGGGATAAGGAGCAGAGTCTTATGACTTTCCCATTGAACTCAATGTGAAACTTTAAATTTCCTGCCCCTACTTTACGGGATGCTCCAGTTTTCAGTGGCTGTTGTGTCATGCTCCTACATCTCTTTCAAGGAAATCTGAAATAAGGAGGCTTGTTACAATGGAAAACCAGAGAAAATCATGGCAAAAATCTGAGTTCTACTGCAATAAAGACTTTTTTCCTATATACAAAAGAAAATATATCTTTCCTTTATATTTGCTTCCCTCTCCCCCAGAATTTATCACCTAGAAGTAATATTCATTTGATTTACATGTTCTGTGCTCAGGTGGGAAAATATGCTTGCCATACATAGAAGTGAGCATATCTGTTTAAGAGGTCTTTTAAGATCTTTTTTCTTCAGAGTTCTTTTCAAAGAATCTCTGAAACAATACTCAGGGAGAACAAATCAGGCTCATACAGAGACTCATACATTCTCCTTTTCTGCATCAGAGCCAAGAAACCGATAAACATCCCCCTCCTCCCCATACTGAAACTCCTCCGTGAAACTTCCAGCAGTTTGTGGTAGCAGAGAGCACCTGTCTGGATAATGTGAAGGGATAAGGGAGTATGTTAAACAAGGGCAGAGGGAATTGGGGAGAGATGCAGGAGACACAGAGCTAATTGAAGCAAAGCATTTTATTAATCTAGAGTGCTGTCTCCAGGCATGCCTGAAATCTAAATAATGATACTGAACTTCAAAGGCCTTATTCTCCATTCCTTGTGCACTCACTACTCCTTGTTTAAGTTAATGGAACCGCTAAGCATATAAGAATGCAGACTCATACTGCAAATAAGCTATAAGAATGAATTAGCAACAAAATCTTATACTGATTACAAAACAAACAAACAGAAAAACCCAACAAAACCACACCAAAAAATTGCCAAACAAAACAAACCACACCTTTATCTGGTCACTTCTTTTCTGTCGATTAGTAGCATAAGCAGTTTGAACATCAAGGTATGTGATTTTGCCTCTCTGGAGAACCATCTAAAAACATGGATCTCCTTTGAGACTTCATTGTTTTCCAAATTATTTATTCTGCTGACCTATTCTGCTACCATTGGACCCTGTGTGTACATGGCACATCAAGGACTGTCTAGAGCCTGACTACAAAGTTGTGCAGTTTTTCAGGTGGGCTTTGGGATTTAGCTTGTGCGGTTTAAAACTCATCTGTTGTTTCAGCAACTTTGCATATTGAATTATGTTCATTTCAGTAAGTAAACACTAATTACTTGATGGTTTCATTGTGCTATGAAGCTTAAGGTATTCTGAAAGTGATCATTATTAATTATAATGCATAATATTGATATTTTGTCTTTATTTTTTTATAAAGACACATAAAATAATAAATTTTAATGTGTTCCTTGAAGGACTCCACTTTCACAGAGGTTCAGAACTCAGTTCTTCATCTGTCCCTTCAAAGTGTGCACATTAGGATTTCATGTATGGAGACGGGACACAGCGGGAAGTTGTTGTTACCTTCAGAATCCCAAATCCAAGAAAATTCTCATTTTTGTCTTTCTTTAACAGTATCATCAAAATGTACATCCTAGCACGCAGGTCTGTCTGAAAGAGTGGAGAAAATGTTATCTAATGTCATGTGTAATTTCATGTGTTAGGTAGGATATTATCACTGAGTATGCTATGTGAGAGATTGAAGTTACTAAGTGTATTTCTCAATTGCATTTAAATATTAAAATTCACATGAAAGTTTTTGGGTTCATTTAGATCTTAAAATTTCTGTGTATATTATTTTCTAAACTTTTTCTGTTATTAAAGAAACTTAGTTAGCCTGCTGAGGTTGGCTTAAAACATTATTAATAATTGGCTGGTTGATATTTTTTAATAAGAAAAGTATTTCATGGAGGAATGGGAGTTCATCCAAAGCAACGGAATTTGTGCAAAATGATTATTTTAATTAAACAGCTTAGATTTCACGATCGCAACATACAGCATAAGAAAGCTTGTCTCAAGATTTATTTGCTTTGTTTTATAACTAATCAATGTTACAACAAAATTTGTTTTTTATATGAATTAATGTATTGAGTGTCTGTGACAAGGTGTTGACAGAGGGAGTTGCAGGGTGATCTGTGAGAAGGGGACGGGGCTGGCCTGTGCCGCACACAACCGATTCCAGCTGGCTCCAACCAAACCACCGCAGGGCACGGCTGAGCCCCGCAGACATGGGGTGGCATCTCGGGGAAAATGCACTTAGGAAAGCGTAAAAGACATCATCTGCATCAGAGAAGAGTGAGAATATGCGAGACAAAGATCTTGGTGAAGAAAGAAGGGAGGAGGTGCTTCAGTCACAGGAGCAGAGATTCCCCTGCAGCCAGTGGTGAAGCCCATGGTGAGGCAGTTGTGCACTTGCAGCCCATGGAGGACTACAGTGGAGCAAATATCCACCTGCAGCCCATGAAGGACCCCACACTGGAGGAGGGGTATGTGCTCTGGAGGAACTGCAGAGAGCCTGTGCTGGAGCAAGGGAAAAGTGTGAGGTGGAAGGAGCGGCAGAGAGGAGCTGTTATGGACTGACCACAACTCCCGCATTGCCCATCCTCCTGCACTGTTCAGCAAGCGAAGAAGGTAGAGGAGGCAGGAAGGAAGCAGTGAAGTTGAGCCTGGGGAAAAAAGGGTTGGAGAGACAGAGTTTAGTTTTGGTTTTGTTTCTGACTACACTGCTCTATTTTGAAGCAGCAATAAATTAAATTAGTTTTCCACAGGTTAGGTCTATTTTGTCTGTGATGATAACTGGCAAATGACCTCCTTGTTTTCATCTTTACCCACAGGTTTATTTTCTCCCCATGCTGCTGAGGAGGTGAAGTGGGAGAGTAGCTGCGTGAGCACCTGGAAGCCAGCACATGTCAACCCATCACAAGGAAACTTCACATTTTTGTATAAAAAATTTTGGGGAATATGTACCATAAAAATTTCTGGAGAAATTTTTCCTGAGTTCTAATCAAACTTGAGTTTTGTTCTTTAAATAAAGAACATTCTTTCTTTAAATGTTGTCATCGAAGTTAAAAGCTAAATCAACTATTTTTTATTTTCCCTTAATGTCTTTTCTGAAGTGTTCCTAAACATCTTGTTATGCAGTTAAGCATGTACTGCACTGGGGGTTTAGCTTTGTTTTGAGACTTCTGTTGACTCCTTCGAGTCAAAGGGCATAGAAACACATTTCTAGTTTTCTAATTTCAATGGTCTTTCTATGTGCCATTTCAAAGACCTGAAAATCTTTTAATTGGAAATTCTTTTCCATTTTCTCTCTGTCTTCAGAGATTAAAGAGCAGCTATTATTTCACCAACCTGACTCTCCTTAGTGTAAAACACACTGGAAAGATATTAGAAACTACTTCTTCACCAAGTGCGCTTCTCTGCACACTTTTTTCTCAAGGGAGATGAGAGAAATAAAGAATAGTCTGGGCAGAGAAGAGATTCAGAGCAGCCCTGCAGAGAAAGACTTGGGGGTGTTGGTCAATGAGAAAATGAACATGAGCTGGCAGTGTGCGCTCGCAGCCCAGAAAGCCAGACGTATACTGGGCTGCATCAAAAGGAGCGTGACCAGGAGGTGAAAGGACATGATCCTGCCATTCTACTCTGCTCCCCTGAGACCTCACTTGGAGTATTGTGTGCAGTTCTGGTGTCCTCAACATAAAAAGGACATGGAACTGTTGGAACAAGCCCAGAGGAGGGCCATGAGGATGATCAGGGGACTGGAGCACCTCCCATATGAAGACAGGCTGAGAAAGTTGGGACTGTTCAGCCTGGAAAAGAGAAGGCTGCGTGGAGACCTCATAGCAGCCTTCCAGTATCTGAAGGGGGCCTATAAGGATGCTAGGGAGGGATTCTTCATTAGGAACTGTAGTGACAGCACAAGGGGTAATGGGTTAAAACTTAAACAGGGGAAGTTTAGATTGGATATAAGGAAGAATTTCTTTACTGTAAGGGTAGTGAGGCACTGGAATGGGTTGCCCAGGGAAGTTGTGAATGCTCCATCCCTGGCAGTGTTCAAGGCCAGGTTGGACAGAGCCTTGAGAGACATGGTTTAGTGTGAGGTGTCCCTGTGCATGGCAGGGGGTTTGAAACTAGATAATCTTAAGATCCTTTCCAGTCCTAACTATTCTATGTTTCTATTCTATGAATAGGAAGCTGCTAATGCTAAGTTTCTGATATATTTCTTTATGCAAAATGTCATACAGCAGAATTTCTTAGCTGGAAGTGAAATCCTGAGAGACTACAACAACCCCCCAAAATAGATATATTATTTTAGTAGCACAGTTCACACCTGTATGGTTAATAGCTTTTGGCTACAACATGATCAAGCATTATTAAATAGTAATGAATATAATTTGCACACGTAAATAATCCTATGAAGCTAAGTTCATTTCCGTGGATGAGTTTTATTCATGCTTATGTTTGTACTCCAACTGAATCTTATTTAATAAAAAATACACCTCTTCTTTATCTAAAGGTAAATTCAGCACAGCTAATAGGCACTTATTGCTATCAGGTGGTGGAAACATGGGAAGGAGGAAGGGAACAAATAATCATTACAGGATAACCTACACAGAACACAGAAGGAGTACCAGCAGGGGTGAGATGGAGCTAATGCCACACACAGAAGTAATCAATGCATCCAAAACATTTTGGCAACACTGATGTATTCTCAGACTATGGAGAAATGACAATGCAGACAGAAGTTCCTGTGAGAATAAGTTGGAGGAGATTGTATACTGAGAAAGAAGCTCCACCAGGGAAGAGATGCCTGTGGTAGGTGGAATCCATGTGCAGAAAGTGGTGCATTGAAGAAACATAGTTAAGGTCAGTAGTGGGATTTTCTTTAAAAGGTTTTTGGAGTTTTTCTTGTGCAGCAGTGGGTCACCAAAATGGAGGGCAAGTCTCCATTAAGTATGGTGCTGGTGAATAGAGTTGTATGAGATTTTCACCGGACTGGAAGATTCTTGTGAGATCTTTCAGGGCCAGTAAGAATTTGAAATACATTCAAGGCTGTTATCAGGCTGAAAAATATACTGGAGGAAAACAAAAATAATAACCAGCATATAACACAGCTCATTCATTGAAATTTCTCTGGCTTTGCTAATGTTTACTTAATGTGTGCTAGAACAGTAGATGACTTGTAGAGTAACCATACGTCAATTATGAGACATAATAGAAAGTTACTAAAAGATTTTTTAGTAATATTTTTATGTCAGTATTTAGATATATAAAGAAGTGATGCTTTTGCAGTTATTTTTTGCACATCAGACTAAATTACAATAAGAAGATAACTAATTAAAGCTGGCTGACAGTCTGTTGATTTTGCTGTGCATTTTTTCTATTAGTTTTCATCATTGAGTTCTGGCCCAGATCTTTTCTTTCACAGATTACCAGTTGGAAGCAATGGTTTGCTTGGGGAGAGCAGGAGGAAGCTAGATAACAAAAATAGGGAAGGGACTTAAATGCATCCAGTGATATATAGGCGCCTTAGTTAATATCCACAATTCTTGAAATCCCTGCAAAGCTGCTTCTCCGTGTCATTTTAGCTGGAGATGAGCATACTCTGGCTGTCCAGCATTGAACATATTGACACTGAGGCCACGGCTGAACTTGCTTGTGATTGTAGTTTTGATCCAGAAGTAGGAAGTTTTTCATACGAAATCCTTTTACATTCTTAGTCAAGAAGAGAGAAAATTACAGTATACCCTAGTACCAGCCTGGTTAAATTGATATGTGTATAGAGTGTTCTCCAGTTATTCTCCAGTTAGTACTGAATATGAGATACACCGTGTCTGGAACTGTGGGATTTCTCAACCCACAGCTAAATGTCTTAGACACTTGGACACAGAACCATATTCTGGCCTAAAATACTCTGTACTCTACATTATTTGGAAAAATTAAGAATGTGTCTTTTCAGAAATTGTATTAAATAAACCATATTACAGAATTTGGTAAGAAACAGTATTAGAGAATTTTGTTCTATTTTCTTCTGTTCTAGCTTCTAAACATGGAAATTATTTAATCTAATATTCAGGTTTTGTGGCATATAATTTTAAAATTATTTTTGAATTATGCAAAGTTGCTGAGATGAAGACTGCTATAGAAAATATTTATTTGTGCATTTTCCCAACTCAGGCCCTGAGAGAGAGGAGTTCTGCATTTGTCTTTAACATGTTGAGACTATGTATAACCAAAGAGAATCTGAAACTATGGAGCTTTTATGGGCTATTTGAATGGTTCACTCAGTCAACTGTTTGAGCAAACAGCCAGTTTCCCCAGATTTGTTAGATTTCTTTGCATAGAATCTATATACTGTTACAGATGGAGTAACAGGTTCCTAAATCTTTTCACAGTAGATAAGTAGCTTTTTTTAGAAAGATAAAATTGTACTAGCTTGATCTTTTCAGACACAGACCAAATTTGCTAGGCTAACTAGCAGCAAATGCTTGAGATTAAATTACTGAGCTTTCTACAGCTGGAGATAATGGCAAGATCAATCATGAGCTGAACGTGAGAACTAGTTTGAAGTCCTACACATAAGCATTGTGAACTGAGAAATACTATCACTAAACAGAAACTACACACATGACTTAAAGTACTCTTTAAATAACAGTGTTTCAATTATTTTTGTCTGTGATATAAAATGTAAAAAAAATCTTTTAAATCATTAATATTTCAGCTTGTCTAAATGTCTTTCCCATTTATTATTAAAGCTGACATGAAAAAGGAATGATAAAAACATTCATCCTGTTTTTATAAGGAATTCTTAATTTAAAATGGCTTTTAAATCTAGCTACTCTTGAAATCAGAGTCTAAAAAAATGCAGAACTGCCTGGCATTTGTTTTTTTTAATTTGGGCTTTTTTTTTTTCCTTTTTTCACAACAGCGGTAAACACTTGACTTTCTTCTTGTACGTTTTAGTAATTTTTCTTTTAAAAGCCTCAAGTTACTGATGATCTTCTGTAGCTGAAAAATATGAGCAGAAGCTTTTCCTTTCCTTCACCTGGTTCCACTGCACATGAACTTATACACACAGGATTTGCTGAAGAAAACCACCTGTATGACTCCACAGATGACTCAATATGACTGTTTGTCATACATTGCAGCTAAGTGTTGAACTACTTAATATAGCTAGTTTTCTTAATGATCAGCAATAATTTTTATATAATGAAGCCTTTCCCACATCCACCACTACATTGTCTAAATTAATTTGTGTCTTTTCTGTTCTGTTTTGTGCCAGCTCTTCATATTTACTGATTTATTTTTTGCTTTTACTCTTTCACCTGGTTTACCTTCTTCCCACTGCTCATCAGAAAAGACAACCTACATCTTTAGTATTGGCAACATTTATGTCTGTATTTAGGTATTATTATTTATTGTGTCTGTCATAATTGAGGTTGGAAGTTAATCTTAATTAAACTTTCCTTCTAAATTGCTAAATTTTCTGATACAGTGAGAAGTGTAATTTTTCATGAATAATTGTTAAATGACCATATCTGGATATGACATGTTGTGTATCAAATTCTGTATATTACCTAACACAGTCAAGATTTTATTTCAAATTTAGAGGCAAGTAACTTTCCAAAAGCATTTGGCATTATTGGAAAGGCTTAATATAACCTAGATGTTCTTATGTGAATTTTCCCATAAAACATAGGTTCAAACTGACATCAAGAATGACAGTATATTATCAACTGCTGTGATTTTATATTTCTTAGTAATTAAAGGTTGCATGACATAGATTTTCTCTGTAGCCAAAGTTTGTATAGGACAATTTGATTTCTGTTGCTATACGAAGATGGGTACTTACGTTCAGTTATAATCCCTGCAAATAACCCACCATCTGAATTTATTGTAGTGGAAAGCTAGTCATCTGAGCCACATAGGCTAAAAAAAATAGTAAATGAGTATGTCTCTTTTAATTTACATTTACTTGTGGATTAAGCAGACACCTACAAGTAAGCTATTTGCTTATTTCTTAAAAGCTGGTTGAAGAGCAAATAGAGATTGGGGAAACTGGTCACTAATAGAAAATTCTTAGAAAAAAAATATCTTTTGGATAAAATTTATTTTCAATAGAGATTGAAACATTATGAGATCTGTTTATTAATCACCATCTAGAAAAAGATTAAATTAACTTCAAAAATGTTGTAACAGAACAAAGATATTATTTTTCTAAAGTTTTCTGAGTGTTGGGCAACATGATCTAGTGTGAGGCATCCCTGCCCATGACAGGGGGGTTGGAACTAGGTGAACTTAAGGTCCTTTCCAATCCTAAACATTCTATGATTCTATGATCAGTGTATATTTGTATTTTCAGTAGCTGCTGTTATCACTTTCTAAGACTTTGTTTTCTTTAGAATCAGATTTACTTTTTTTGTTTGTTTTATAACTTTCTTTTTCCTTGTTTCCCAACATCTGTAAGAATCAGAGTGAATAAAAAGAATTACCTCTCCTGTCTCAGCTGGGACAGTATCTGCAGCTGACATTACCAATGTGAGAGTGAAGTTTCTAAAGAGAAATGTTTTTTGTTTCCTTTATAAATAAGAAGTAAGCTCACTTCAATTAAAACCTTTAAGAGGAAAGTATAGTCTTTACACGACCTCATTCAATTGCAATAAACTTTTCAGTACTTTTCTATTGTATTTGTGCCAATATCTTAAGCCATAAATCTTGACAGCTGTTGTTATTTAAATACAAATCCCTCAATAACAAATTAATACAAATTCATGTAAAATAAGGAAGTGACAATAACTGTACAAAATTAACAGAATTCTTACTAGAGATTGTTTTCTCTATGAACATTATCAGACTTTCAGATTTCCAAATGCAAAAAGAATCCGGCCTTGGGTGTTTGTTTGACATCAGTGATGTTTACTGTGCATATTTAATTAAAGAAACCTCTCTATTGCAAAGAAATGCTCTAACCATAATTGTTGTTTTGCAAAGAAAAATTAAGATATGTATTTTAAGTACATATTTCACTACTGCTTGCTAGTTATTTCCTGTCACGGTGCTTTTTAGTACCAGGCTACCCTGTCTTCCAGTTCTGATAGAAAAAAGCAAGAAAAGCAAGTAGTAAAAGCCTCAAACAAAATAGTATCTTGAACTGCAGTTATAAAACAGTATTAAAGTTTTCTATTCTTTTGGCAGCAATAAATCCATGTTTTCTTGTTACAATTTCAGCATGACAGATCAGAGAAGAATTTACCAAAAGTATTAGGCTATATCTAATCTCAATTAATTTAAAAATCAACAAGTCACAATTTTATTGTTTTTATATGCTGGTGCAAAAACCAGTATGAGCTCAGAATATAGGATGATACGTATTGAACTACATTGACATCTACTCCAAAATTATAAACAAATTAATTTAAAGGTAAGGTTTTTTTTTTTTATTTGGCCCTTTCTTTTGCATTTTAATTATCTTTTGTTATTTTCACATCTATCCAGTCTTTAATTTTAAAATTGTCAAATCTGAAAATGTCTTATTAAAGCAAAAAAATAACATTGGTTGTGAAGCAATATTTATTGTTGGACACTGAATATAGTTTTATTAACAATACAATTCTAATTCAAAAAAGTGGTTTGTTTTTTTCTGGAGTATTTTTTTAATAAATTGTTAGCGAAGGTTTTCTTAATTGTCGTTTTCTAAAGATTTCCTGATTGGTGCAAATCGAGATTTTATTTATTTATTTATTTATTTACTTATTACGAGTGACATTTCCTGTTGGACAAATTTTTCTTTTGTTATTTTTTTTCTTCCCAGTGTATCTATGTATGTTAGAAGGCTAGCAGAATCAAATGAATTGTTCACGTAGCTATGCAGCTGAGTTTGACCTTGAAATGAAATCTTAGATCAGAAAATTGCTGATGACTTACAGGTAGAAAAGCAGGATGGCATGTTGGGGTAAAAAAAGTGAAGAGGAAGAGCAAACAGGAAAGGTGAGGCAAAGTGAAGTGAACAGAACTGAGAACACCCTTCATAGCTGTATGAGCTTCGCAGGAAGAGTCATATAAACCTGCTTTTTTCCTTAAATGTGTGATTACACTTAACTTATTATTTAGCGTCTTTTCTTCCTTTTATTTTTTTTTTCCTTTTTGTCTATAAATTCTAGATTGCTCATTTTCTAACACTATGAGAACTGAGGACTGGGACTACAATTAAACTAGCTGTTACTCCACTTAAGACAGAAAATAGCCTTCAGATAAATTCAGTTTCAGAATCTTTTCATTGATGACAACTGAGCTAAAGCACAGAAAAATAAAATTTCTCCCCTATTAAAGACCCTCCCACATATTTATATTTTTTTACTTTCACACTGGAGAGGGCCTTTACATTTTAGGACCTGTCCCTTACTCTATCATTTGCCCATCACATTTTACTGAGAGTGCAAATATTATCATCCTATAACATTACCTGCATTTGCATGCCCATGTTGTATTATAAAGTGACATTTAGCAGCATTTACTTTTTGGCTGCCATTTCCTCATCTTACATAATACATTTTTCTTACATTAGAAGCTGAGGCACAGGAAAATTATAAAGTTTGAGAGCACCTGTGGGATGACAATGTGACAGACATCTGTGAAATAAATGTAGACTTAGGGTGAGCATGTTCCATTGCGACTCCCTAAAATGACATAATATGGCAAGATTACATGCTAGAATTTTGAACAATCACAGAAAAACATTACGTCATGTAACGCTGTAGCACAAGGGGGAAAATGACAACAGTGTGCAAAGCTGCAGCTGATCCTGCTTGCCATATGGTATGTCATTCACTGTAATAACACATTCCTCAGTAAATGCCCTTAAATATCAGGGAGTGAATAAGGCAGTACACAGATTGCAAAAGGAATTTGTAATCATGTATACGAACTTTGTACTTTCAGGAATCATTCTACCCTTACATTAACAGAATGCCATTTAAAAATGCATATATCTTAGAACATTCCCCCAGCTAGATAATTTAAAATCTGCTTGTGCAAATGATTAAAAGCAAGGTTTCCTTAATTAATATAAACAAACAAACAAAAAAAGCACCCTAGATTGCGAACAAATAACTGCTGTAATTTCTCTCCCCTCCCCTTTCAGGATACTGTCATTTTCACATGAATAGAGTTTCTTCATCTATTTTTTTTTCAGTGTATTCTGTTCTAAAGGATCTTAATGAGAAACCAGCTAGCTCAAGTTATTTGAAGGGTAATAATTTGCCCATTTTCACAGATGTGTGGTAAACTGTTCACTATTTCTCACAATGCAAAAGCTAGAGAGCACTCAACGCAAGTTTCATGCAGCAGTCTTGAAATAAATAAAGTACTTTGTCATAGCACGCCTGTAATTAATTTGTGGAACTCATTGCCACAAGATGCTGAAGAAGGCAAAGGTGTAATTAGGTTCTTAAAAGGACTGAGGACAGACGCATCTTCTCTATTGAACACAGAAGCCTGGAGCCTTCATCTCAGGAAGTTGCTCAGACCCCTACTGCTGTAAAAGCATGCCAGAAGAAAGGATCACTCTAGGCATGTCAGCTCCCCATACTCATGTCTGTTGAAGGAAGGGTCCTGGGACAGATAAATCCCTGTCCTTATTTTATCTGCTCTTTTATAGAAGTGTTTACATTGGACTGAATTCAGATCCAGCAGTTTGTTAGTCATTTTTTGTATATTTCACTGGATACCGAAACATGGAAGCACAAAACCCATTTAATAAGTTCAGGTTTGGTTTTTGTTGAGTTGGGTTTTGTTTGTTTTCTTGTTTGTTGTTTTTTTTGGAGGGGGTGGTTGTTTGTTTGTTTGTTCTTCTAGAAAAATACAAAAAGCAAAATAAGTGTGAGGCAAACGTGAATCATTACATTTTTTTTTTTTTAGAATGGATGAGTTTTTAGAGATAAGCAAGTAAATTTCTATTCTGACAGTCTTCAAGAGATAAATCCAGTCCTTTATTATTATGTGAATAAAGGATTGTTCTGATATTGTTTTTTGATTTTAATATATTCTTCATATACTCTGCAATTCATTTGTGTGGTGGAACCACCCCTGTCCTACAAAATTGTGGAGATGACTGGGAGCTAAATGTATTTATTTTTTTTTACAGTTTGCAGTTTGTAGTATCTTCCCTGACAGGAAAGTTTTTTTTCCATCAGCTATTTAGAAGTCAACCCTTCTCCTAATTTTATTGGAACCATTTCTATCTATACACTGTTACTTAAGCAGTAATCTCATTGGTTTATCTGTAAAATTCTTTAGCGCTTTTCTGATACAGCTACTGTGGCAAATCAGTTAAAATGTATACTAAGAAAAATCCTGCAGTGACAGATAAAAAAAGCAACTTAACTATAGATGTTTCTTCTATTTCTAAATTCTACAGAATAACCATTCTCTCAGTGTCACTTCAGTGAGCAAAAGCAGGTTGGGATTAGGATCTGAGACCTTATGAGGTCTTACAGGATGAGATGTGTTCAGTACACATGCTATCACTTTTGACGTAGTTCATGTGGCATTTTGTCTACCATATTTTCTTCTCATCACTTTGACAGACTTTTCCTTTTTGTTTTTTAACTTTGCAAGCTAGCAGAGTATGCACCAATAAAAGATAGATCTGTAGGGGGGATATGGCAAGATTTCCTTGTTATTTTTCCAACAACTTTGACCTTATGCACATGAGTCAGGACATTGTTTTTCTACTGGCTGGCAGATCCAATTCTTTATGATACTTCTCTTAGTCCATGAATGTTCTCTGCTCACACTTTTCATGTCTCTACTCACTATGTGGCTTATGGGAACTTTACTCATTTCAGCTTTCTCCCACATCTTTTGTCACCCTGAGAGTTTTCTCTGATCAGTTTGTAGGATTATGTTTTCCTGCAAGCTATTTCCTCTGAAATGACAGGTCTTTTCTGCCAACACTTCTGTCATCACCAGCAATGCATAACATTGGAGAACGCCCTTCTGATTTTTCCTGTTGCTCTTTTGCACAGTTTACTACAGTATCGTTTGTCGCTTCTCTCTGTTCTTCCCCAGTTGCGTACCGACTGAGCTAGAGCAACTGACCTGATGCTTTCATCATCTGGGATTGCAGTTCTGTCTTTTCAGTCACAGTACTTGGTATCTGGGGATCAGGGTCAGTATCAGTCCTTGGCAGAGTTTTTACATTTCAGGGTACTATTTGTCTGTGTGATTTACTGATAGTTTCTCCAGATCTGAAAAGAGTGAGCTTCAAGTACATTTTCTTCAGATGTAGCACTAGAAGAAAATGTTAGTTGGAGGAAGCAGATTATCTAAACAGAGACTGATGAGTCTGTGTCCCTGATCCTTGATCTTTCTTAATCCATGTTTGCTTAATTCATTGTAATCCACAACCTTTGCTCCCACTTTAGCTTTGCAGTGCCCCACATTCAGCAGAGCATCATGTCTTGGCAGAGTGTCAGTGCATTAGGACTCCAGGATATTATCATCCCTGGCCATTGTCAAAGAGAGGGGACCTGGACAGCAGTCAGGTTAACTGGTGATTCTTTATGGAAGACTAAAACAGTAACAGCAGTAAAAGGATTATATCTCATCAAGATTAGCATTCTGTCCCTATGCAGGGGTGTCAGTGCTTTCTTGGCTTTTAAACATGATGTTTGAAATGATAAAATAAATAGCAACTGAATGGTAGAACATAGCTAACATGTCAGCAATTATATTTTAACATCACACAGTATTTTTATGAGAGCATTATCATTGCAAGTGAAAAATTAAGAGCATCGGTTTGAATGAAGAAGTTTGTGAAACGTATAAAGAAAGATAGGTGGTTTTATGCTATAAAATCATCATTTTTCTGAAAAAGTAGATGACAGGGATAATAAATATTACTTTGTATATTTTTCTAGATTCCATCAATTAACGTAATGCATCTTTTCCATTACAAGTCTTCTACCATATAAGGACATAACGCTAAAATATTGAGTGACATTATATAAAAGTTTTCCAGCTGATGGTTCACCTTGGAAATGTAGATAATTTTCCTTCTGAAATATCACTGTGAGTCAGTATATACAGACTACATGAAAACAGAAAAGTCTTGTCTTTTTTTATTTGATAGACATGCTTAATATCCTTTAACATACATTTAGGATACACGCTTTGGAACCTTATTTATAAATTATATACATTTCTTCCTGCATGTCTTTATTTGCATAGTGTATCATATACAAAATGACTGTGCAGCCATAAGTCTCTCCAGTGTATTTTAAACAGGTATTAACGTATGTATCTTTAAGCACAATGATCCTCTTTGGAATGAGACTGTGCCAACACAATTTGAAATGGAGAATTAGAAGAAACACAGGTACAGCTGTAACAAAGGAACAACAGCAGTAGATAAAAATGGTAGACAAACCGGTTCTGAAAAGTTACATGCAATGACTCTGCAAGCCCTGGGGTAGTTCCACAGCAACTCGAGCAGATAGTTCTACATGTAGCAAATAGAAAATGACACTTGCCAGAATCTGACCTTGACAGAATTATTTGAGTAATATTTCTAGTATGATTGAACAACTTCCTCATTATTTTAGGCAGTAAGAGGTTTTCCAGAAAGCTCTGCTAGTTCTGATTGTACTCTCTGATTTCGTGAGTGGTGGGAGAGGAATATAGGAAACATAATTGCATTTAGTTTTTAACCTTTCTATATAGGTTCTCGTTTAGTCTGCACTACATGGGTGTTTGAGCAGTTTACAAATATGAATTCCTTCCCTTTTCCAGGGAAACTTAGTTATTGTTAAAAGAGGAAAAAAACACAAAACACCACTGTCAGAAGAGGAAAAAATATTGTTGAAAGAGAAAAAACATAGAAAACTGAGGCACAAAGAAACTGGCAGTGAGATCTTTAAAGGTATTCAGGAATCTCAAAAACAAATTGGGCAGAATATAGATGGTTTGGACTCAGAAAATACCAGGATGAGAGGCACTGACATTTTCTCCATTTAAGATAAATTATTTTTTTTTTTAATTTCATATCCTGTTACTACACATGCCAAGGAGATTCACCATCTTGGTTGTGCTCAATATCTAGCATAGCCTCTCTGCCCAAGATTTATGAGTAACATTTAGTCTGGCACAGATCACAGCAGTCACAGATGTACTTCTGTACTGTGTCCTAATGCTTTAAAGAACTTTTCCAAGAAGCAATTCCTCTGTCATGTTAGCCTACAGGACCCCTAACTCTGCCTCTTAGAACAAAAGGATCTAGGTGAGGAATGTGGGGGACTCCTGCCATTTATTTTATACTGAAGAATAGAAGCATCATTGGGCTTCTTATTTCTACCATCCTAAGCACTGTGAGGACAAGCTTTTAGCTTCTTTTCCCTGGAATGCTTCAGCATTCAATCCATTGAGATTTAATGTAAAAATAATGAACCCCCCCCAAGATCAGGTTTTATAGCTACTGTCTGTCATGTCTATCCTGGCCTTTAAACTGCAGTATGTTGCCTCATTTCCTTCTCCCATGATTCTTGTAACCTTGGCTACATATTAGCTGTATCTCAGCAGCTTCATGTGGTGGGTTCCCTTTCTTGTTATGCACCCCCACATGCTCCGTAATATGAAAAGTACATGCCTAACAGGTAGGATCTGTGCTACTTGGATAGAAGTGATACAAACCACCTTCTTTTTGTGGCTGCTGTCTTACTTCCTGGCTGCTTTTTGTTTTGTTTGAGTTTTTTCTTTTTTCTTTTTTTTTTTTTTTTTGGAGGGGGGGACACATTGATGTGGATAGGCTGGTATTTTTGTCTGTTTGTTTATTTGGTTGGTTGGTTGCTTTTTTTTCCTGAAAACAACTATTACTGTTACAAATTTGAGTTTACTTGATGTAATTACCCCTGAGATGTAAAGAGAAGCAAAAAGCAGAGTTGTACCTTATAATCACCTCATTTAGGTGTCCATCCATCTATAAATACCTAAAACGAAGGACTTATTAATAAAAGACTGGAGATGCCTTAGGTCTCTCTATAGTTAGTAGAGCAAAGCAGGCTTCTCCAGAGACAACTTCTCTCTCTGGAGAAAGTGTAAGAATCTTCAGAGAGATTGTATAGTCAACCTCAATGGTGAAATCAGGTTTTAAAATTATAAAAATACAAAATATAGTTTTGAAGATTATTAAACATTTTAGTATAGCTGAGGTGAATTCTACATGTATTTAAAAAGGCACTTGATTTTATATATATATATATATATATATTTGTGGTGTAGAAATTCTTATTCTAGTAGGATCTACTAACAGTAGAAATGCCTGAATCCAGTGAGCTTCTTGAAGCCCATTAGTGTATTTTGAATGGCAAATAATTTCTCTCTCCAGCTCAGTTTTGGTCTTAGTTTACTGACTGCCCATGGTTTATAAATGTTAGTTTGTTCTTAAGTTCTCTTTTGACCCAAGCACTTCCCTCTTAAATTAAATTATACCATGGTTCAGTGGATTGCACACTCCAACAAATACTTTCACTAAGGCATTACAGATGAGAGGGGGTTTTCTCCCCTTGAGCTGAGCAGATGTGACTGAGCATTGAAATAGGTTGCCCAGGGAGGTTGTGGAGTCTCCTTCCCTAGAGATATGCAAGATCCCACAATCCTGAGCAGTGTGTTCTAGGTGACCCTGCTTGATGACCACCAGTGGTCCCTTCCAATCACAACCATTCTGTGCTTCTTCAATTACTTACCAGGCTGGGGACCTTCCTACAGTCCCCTATGTCCTTGCTCACCCCTCAAGATATGTGACATATGGACACTTTTTCATGCTAGAGAAAACCTTTTAGGTAAGCTGCAACAACCTTGTTTCACTGTATCGTGTCATTATTGCAGATACATTCATTTAAAGTCCTTTCTTCTTTCCCATCTATAAGTATATTTGCACACAGACTCATGCACACGTAATGACAAAAAAATACATGAAAGTATCTATTTTATATATACACACATATACATATATTTACAAAAAGACCTTGTATAAACTATACAAGGCCCAGAAACGATCTAAAGCCAAGAACTGCTCATGCAAATACCACTAAGCTACCCTAGAGGAGTAAACTACTGAGGCTGGCTGCCAAGCATCCCTCCTTGGGGTGAATGCAGTTAGAAGACTATATGTAGTCTGATTTGCTACAAATTGTGCCTGCAACTTTTTTATTCAGGAATAAAAAATAGGGTTTTTTTTTGTTTATTTCTTTATTTTTATTATTTATTGTTTGTTTACTCTAAAATAAAAAAAGTTGTTCTGCTATCCTTCTTTTTCTACTTTGTATTTCATATACCTTTCCCATCTTGTTTTTTGTAAATTCTTTGAGTTGGGGTTTATTTTTACTGTAGGCTTGCAGAGCCCCTTTTGATTAAGTAAGATGGTAAAAATAATTTATTTCAATGTCCCAACTAAATAAGCCGTAAACTAATTTAGTTAGCCAAAAGAAATATATTGTATTATGCATAATTTGTTAAGGGGAAGGGAGGAGAAAAAAAAAAAGTTTTTAAAATATAGAAAGGCTAGAAAGTGTTTTGCATTTTAATTTTGTTTTAACCCCAGAATAATATTTATGTAATAATTCATTTTACTCAATCCTTTCACAATTATTTCCTTTAAAAGCTCTTCATTGATATGTACATAGCACAACATGTACACCCCTGAAGCGCAGGAAACACAACTTCTTTATAATGGATTTCTTTTGAGCATAATGGAGGCACAATTTAAACTTCCACATTCTGAGAGAGAGAACAAATGAAGGCAAATCATGACATTTGCAACAAAGCTAAAAATATGAGATACCTCTTCTGCCTGCATATCCTTTGCAGTGTATTAGCTAATTATATTTAACATGGAATGAGAACATAATTCCCACTGTTTTGACAAGTAACAAATTGCAAATTAGTACCTTGTAAATAATATTATTAAAAAAAGTTGTCCTTGTTTGTAGTTTCTTCTTTATAAGAATAAAATTAATTTGAGGCCCGTCATTCACAAGATGTGCATTATAATATCAAAGCAGCAGTTTTAAGACAGTGGAAAGTGAAAATGCTATACACCCTCTACACAGAGGGAGAAATTCGGTGCTGTAATAAAAAAGATAAAAGGAAACTTATGTGAAGTCTATGATAGCAGCATGTTCCCTTGTGATAATCAGATTTTCAGTCATTATTAATTTGAGTCAGTCATTCTATTACTAGTATTATTCTGACTATAATCTAAGCATAATATTGGTTTCCATTGAGAAATCTAAAATGTAGATTCTTAAGCATTTGTAACTTTTTATTAGCTGACTAATTAAACTGAATTGATCACTTTTTCTCTTTAAAAACTCCATGCAGAGATGAATTTTAGTACTTTGCATTTAAACACATCAACTTTCATTCAAAGATCCAAAGTACTGCTTCACAGTACAAATATTAATTTGTACTCTGTAAATGATCTCACAGCAGTCTAATGAGATTACTAGCTGTTATTTTTTTTTTAAGGACATTTTTAAAGTAAAATGCTCACATCCCTCAGCAGGATATAATAACATGAACAAGTTTGAAAAGTCCTATTCAAGTCAAGGGACAGTGCTTGCTGGTAGCACAAAGATTCAATCTATGCAGTAACCTTGCTGAAAGATAATAACCCACATTAAAAGTAGGAAGGCTTTTTTGCATTAACTTCAAAGGGGTCAGGTTTTCACTTATATATGGGTAGCAGGGTAAAAGATATAGGAAAGGACAAGTCGAAATCATCAGGTATTCTATATGAGTGAGATGCAGAATGTACCTGTGTAGAAGTTTGATATGTAGGTTTAATTGTTTCTCAGTAGCATTCTTTACTTATGTTTTCTCTTAAAAAAGAATTTATGCTCCTAAGAATATTACTTCCTTCAAACATGAAGACATACCAAATGCTGGATCAGTTTTGTTGCTTAAAGCTAAGATACAATTGAGCAGTATCAATCTACTTTCATAGAGATGCTACAGTGGAGATCTCTATTGAGATCGTAATCACCATTGTAACCATACTTTGCAGTCAATGAGCAAAGTCAAACGAATCATGACAACAAGTGTGGCTACAGGAAGTGAACACACCACTGCCGTACATGGTATTTAGTTTCCCTCTTATGTTCAGGCTCTTTAAGAAAAGCAGGGCTAAATCTTACTTTTCTCTAAACATAAATTAATTCCAGAGTAATTCATCTTTCACTTTTTAATCCAAATTTAAACTCAGACAACTGAAACCACAATGTGGCCTTCATAGTGAAGGGTGAGACTTTAAAAGGGTGTGCTATAATGGTTACAGATACAGTAAAACCAAACACATTATGATCTTAGAAATTATGTCCTGGGTTCAGCAGTAGCAGTCATTTTTCTCCTGTTGTTTCTCAGTTGTTGCTCAGTAATGTTTACTCCAACCAAGCACTTTCTGAGTCTCATGCTCTGCCAGGGAGGAGGGGAAGCTGGGAGGAAGCAGAGAGAGAAGACACCTGACCCAAACTAACCAAAGAGGTATTCCATACCACAGCACGTCATACCCACTACATAAACTGAGGGTAGTTACTCAGAAGGGCTAGACACTGTCCCACACAACATCCTTGTCTCTAAATTGGAGAGACATCAATCTGATGAATGGACCACTCTGTGGATAAAGAACTGGCTGGATGGCCGCACACAAAGAGTTGTGGTCAATGGCTCAATGTCCAGCTGGAGACCAGTAATGAGTGGTGTCCCTCAGGGATCGGTGCTGAGACCGGTCTTGTTTAGCATCTTTGTCGCTGACATGGACAGTGGGATTGAGTGTGCCCTCAGCCAGTTTGCTGATGACACCAAGCTGTGTGGTTCGATTGATATGCTGGAGGGAAGGAATGCCACCCACAGGGACCTTGACATGCTTGTGAGGTGGGCTGATGCCAACCTCATGAAGTTGGACCATGCCAAGTGCAAGGTCCTACACCTGGGTGGGAGTAATCCCAGGCACAGCTACAGGCTGGGCAGAGAAGAGAGTCAGAGCAGCCCTGCGGAGAAGGACTTGGGGGTGCTGGTCAATGAGAAACTGAACATGGGCCGGCAGTGTGCGCTTGCAGCCCAGAAAGCCAACCGTATCCTGGGCTGCATCAAAAGGACTGTGACCAGCAGGTCGAAGGAGGTGATCCTGCCCCTTTATTCTGCTCTTGTGAGACCGCACTTGGAGTATTGTGTGCAGTTCTGGTGTCCTCAACATAAAAAGGACATGGATCTGTTGGAACAAGTCCAGAGGAGGGCCACGAGAATGATCAGGGGACTGGAGCACCTCCCATATGAAGATCGGCTGAGAAAGTTGGGGCTGTTCAGCCTGGAGAAAAGAAGGCTGCGTGGAGACCTCATAGCAGCCTTCCAGTATCTGAAGGGAGCCTATAGGGATGCTGGGGATGGACTCTTCATTAGGGACTGTAGTGATAGGACAAGGGGTAATGGGTTCAAACTTAAACAGGGGGAGTTTAGATTGGATCTAAGGAGGAAATTCTTTCCTGTTAGTGTGGTGAGGCACTGGAATAGGTTGCCCAGGGAGGTTGTGAATGCTCCATCCCCTGCGGTGTTCAAGGCCAGGTAGAACGAGGCCTTGGGTGATATGGTTTAGAGCGAGGTGTCCCTACCCATGGCAGGGGGGTTGGAACTTGCTGATCCTTTCCAATCCTAACCTATGATTCTGTGATTCTATCACTGCTCGGGTAGGGCTGGGTATCAGTTGATGGTGGTGAGTGGTTGTATTCTCTTCCCTTGTTATTTCCCTTATCATTATTATCATTGGTGGTAGCAGCAGTGGTTTGTGTTATACCTTAGTTACTGGGCTGTTCTTATCTCAACCCGTAGGAGTTACATTCTTTCAATTCTCCCTCCCATTCCTTCGGGACTGGGGGGAAGAAGAAGGGAGGGAGGGAGCGAGCGGCTGCATGGTTCTGAATTACTGTCTGGGCTTAAATCACAACAGCCAAGTTCTTTGTATTAATCAGATTTGTGTACAGAGAGAGAACACTTCAAATACATGACTGAAAAAAGAAACATGCCTACCCAAAACAAGGTCCTTGGATGCCGTGATTACCTTACGGTATTGCTTAAAACTCTTTCACTAAGATCACAAATAAGGTGCTTGGCAACTCAAACAACTGAGTCAATTATATTAAGAAAACAGTGGAACACTCATAAAGTGCATGTAACAGCTGCATGGAATGGCAATATTCTATTATTACAAGGAAAATAAGATGGATCATTATAAATGAAACACAGAGGATTGCTATCAGCAGAGCAATTGCTATGTATTGAGCAATCAGAAACACCCACTTGGAAATCCTTAACAAAATGCCTAAAATTTTGTAAAAAGGATTTCCAGGGAATTTAGAGATCAATACAACTGTCTAGCCACCTTCCACCTGTCTGGAACTGCCTTCTAATAAGAATAACAGAGGGAAACATCTTAAGTACCTTTAAAGTGGAGCTTAATACATTTTTGAATGGGATTATAGGATGCAGGAAATGCCTGTTAGAGCAGGGGATAGGAATCAATGACCTGGAAGGCTTTTCAGCTTAATATATTGTACCCCAGAAATCTTTGTTGGTTTGTTTCCAGTAAACGCAGGTTCAGCACAGAAGACAAGTTTCAACAAAATACCCTGTTTAGAAGTTGTTCTAGTTAATAGCAGTATTTCAGGAATGTTTAATATTCAAGTAATTCTAGTATTAACCCTGTATTACTGGAATAGGAATCTCGGCTTCATTTGTAATCAACAGCTAACATGCAGCAGGGTCTTATGGAAAATTAAAGGCAGAGTGTGAAAATAGCAGTTTCTCTTCAATGTGCCTGTCCCAACTGAGATCAGATGAAATTTCAATGTTTCTTTCTCTTGTATTGACAACTAGTATAGCTATATACACGTAGTAAGAAGGCCTAGTAGGAGAGTAGGCATTTCTGGGTTTAAATCCCTGTTTATTCATCCACCTTAGGCGCACCTGTAAGGAATATCTACACACAGAAGGAGGACAAGAAGCCCTCAAGGTCAAGTGCAGAGTCATGGGAATTCTTTCTATTCTAGCTGGAAAATGGGAAAAACAATGAATGCAAATTCTTCTTGGCTGATGTGCTGCAAGTATCTCATTATGGTAATTAGTGACACATGAACACTGTTAGACTTTGCAGCATGTTATATCCCTTAATTCTTACTATTTACTGCAGTGCCCAGAGGCCCTAATAGGAATGCTGAGCCAACACAGCGCAGCTGGGAGGCTGACAGGGCTGCAGTAGGAGGAAATGCCACTCCTGATCTTACCAAGGGATCCAAGGAGCTCTCGTTGCTCTCCATCTCCTGCAGAGGCTGCAGCTGCTAAGATAAAGGAAGTAAAGCTATCACCCTTGGAGGGTTCAAAGGCTCTTGTTTCATGGTGCTGCACCTGGGAACTGTGATATATCTGGTATGGGAGTCCCTCCTTTACATTATCAGTAATAAATAATCAGTCATTATTAAAATGGACCTTATAAAAGATGAGCACTATATTGTGCAGAGTACTGTGAAAACAAATATATACATATTTTCTTGTCTAAATTTTAACAATTTCAGTTGTCATTCAGAAGCATGTCACCCACATATGAATGCAACCCTTGTAAAATTGCCAGTGTCAGATAGACTTAGGACAATCTGCTGTGTAAAGGCTAATTGCACAAGTTTAAGCTGCCTAAGGGCTGCTTTAACTTATATCACCATTTTTTCCAAAACTCATGGGGGGAGAGAATATTGTATGCTAAAACTGATTCATTCTAATTCCCTTGTTTTTCTCCTTAACCCTTCTGAACAGACACCAAACTGTCTTTCCCTCATGGTTTGGTAAATATTAAGGAGTATTCTACCTTATTCAGCAAAATATTTTTCTGAAATAATTGATATATACATGACATAGGTTAGAGAAAAAAAATATGAATCCAATGCTTGGTTGAAGATTAGAAAATGGTTTAGATTTGTCTTAGTTAACTGAGAACTCTCTTTCAAGCTCTTGCTTGGTACTCCAATGTAAGTATTAGAAGTTTAATCCTTTAAGTCTAACTATTCACCTAGTCTCTCCTTATGTCAAGGAGACAGAAGATTTATCTCATTCTGTAATAGATGTTTAAAATATTTCAGATAAACTGCTCTCATGAAGTACTTTTTTCTTCTCAGAGATCGAGGCTCAGTAGGTTACTATGTCTAATGT
Source organism: Neopsephotus bourkii (assembly GCF_033783945.1). Classification (NCBI taxonomy): domain Eukaryota; kingdom Metazoa; phylum Chordata; class Aves; order Psittaciformes; family Psittacidae; genus Neopsephotus; species Neopsephotus bourkii. The sequence goes on along the minus strand of NW_026902259.1, from coordinate 1,097,093 downwards.
TAAAATGTAGGTGGATTGTTTGCACAGTATAAAGAGGTGAAATGTGATTTGCATGCTTCACCCAACAAAGAATGACAAATAAAGTGCTGGGATTTAAAGCAAAGACTTGCCTAGATGCTGTCATCCTCAAGCAGATGGTTGGCATTTTAATGTAAAGAAATAGTAGCCAAAAATATTGGCGTGTAGCCTGTGCAAATTGTATTTCAGCACATAGGCATAATGAGTCAGTAACAAGAAACGATGTGTATGCTAAAACGGTCAGTTTAATGTATGAAATAAGGCAGGGTGAGAATTTCTGTAGACATAAAGATTCCTCTTTCTAGAATTATGCCCTGCTAAATGATGGAATAAATGTTACCAGGATGCTGTTCACACAGATACTGTTGCTGCAATTGTAAACTAAAAAAAACACCAAAACACCAAACCCCCAAATCATAGCAAATAATCCAATATCTGGTAGTATAAATTATGCTTTGTATAATTTTATTTAAAGTGTATTAATTTTATTGTTTATGCCTGTATGCAGTGTCAATTCGGAACTCATCATTCAAACACAGAAAATTCTCCTGGTAAACTTATCTGAATATATTTAATGAAGAAAAAATATCAATTTTAAATGTACACTATGAAATTAGCTAATTTGTCTATGTTGTACAATACCTTAAAAATGCACTTCAACAGTTTGATTTGATTAACATGAGCAATTCAATCAAAAACACCTTAAATGCATAGACAGGAGATTATATAGCCTAACCCAGCTGTCATGAAATTTATAAATACAGAAGCAGCTATCCACATCTGTTCTCCTATTTTCTTTTTTCTATTTAAGAGGGAAATTGACCTTACAATCTTCAACGTGACTTCAGGTCACTGTTATTAGTGATGAGAAAATGCTGTGTTCTTCGTTTGACTGAATCTGGCAAACCTCCCAGATATGTTGCAATCACACTATACAAGATCTGGAATGCTGTACAATATTTTATTTTTTCAGGTTAGACACTTGTTGCAGTAGCCTGTACAGCTGGCAAATATAAATCTTTTTGCAAGAAGTATGTGTGCTTTTTATTTTTTTTTTTTTCAGTTAAAATCACATTTCTCCTTTGAAACCCTGAGCTCTAAAATACCTTGGCTGAAATAAATAAGCTGCTAGTCTTTCTTTTAGGCAAATAGGTTAATAATTTTCATTTAAGGAGGATGAGTAAAGGAACAGTACCATTATTTTTCAAGCTTCAGGAAGAACAAATGCTTGTGTGGGAAATTAGAGTTGGGCTGAAACTCATTCTGAAGAAAACATGGATCCACAAAATTAGAACTGTGGAGCTTTCCACCCTCTCAACATGAGAGAAAAACCCAGCTTTTTTGCAGCATAATTCCCATTAACTACAGTATTATTGAGCATAGCCCTGTCTAAATTTTTTGATGTCTAAGTTTAAAAAAAAATCAATGTTTTAGGTACTCAAATAAAACAATTTTATCACAATTTAGCTGAATCCAAAGGACCTCCACAGGAACTTGTTTAACTTCTTATCTTCTATCTGCAGGAGTTTGAGACCAATGCAGCAAATTCTTCATGTTTAATATAATAACTAGCAGCATGTAAGTACTCAAATAAAAATTGATGCAGGTTTTTATATTCAGATGGGATACAACGATGTTGATCCTGAGGGTTACATTCTTATCTCCACCTTTTGAAACTGTTTTGGTTTTCATGATTTTAAGAGAGAAAGATATTCCTCTTCAGATAGGTGGTTAATACAGCACAGACACATTATTTTGGACCTGGGACTGGAACTGGTGCAGTATAATCACACTTAGAAGCTTTCCTGGGTAAAATGAGCATTTGACAACTCTGAATGAAGGCAGACAGCCCTTGTGAGAAGAAAGGCACCGTTCTATTGAAACAGATTGTTGTTCAGTGAGAAATTTTGAGCAGAAATACTAAAATAGATATTCAGTGATAAAGATCTGAAATTTAACAATACAAATGCAAAACTTGGGAGTTTGAGTTTTAGTTTGGGAGTTTTCTTTGTGGGCTTTGGGGGGGGGTTGGCTTTTTTGTTAAACAAGTATCTAATCTAAACTGATGCTTTTTTACAAAACTTACTTAGCCAATTTCTTCAAGAAAACAAAATGAGCTACCTCAGATGTCACAGCATTTCTGTGTTTCTTCCTCTAGGAAAAGGGGAGAAGAGTAAGATGTACTGGAGATATTGAGGAAAGCCTATTCATTTGCCATAGCCAAGTTCTTATGAGTTTTCTTTTATATGACCTCCTTGGAGAAAGTCTGGATAAACAGACAGGCTTTGTAGCATGATTTAAGACCAGTAAATTCAGTGGTGTTGAACTGTAGGGGTAGCAAGATAAGGACTCTGATGAAAAATCTGCAGTCATCACAACTAGTCATCTCCCATTATAAAAAGGGATTGATTATCTTCCACCTGAAATCTAGAGGTGACATAAGGAAGCAGAAGAGTTCATAGTGTCATCCAGGAACTTAATCACATATGCTTAGTAGGGGGTGGGTGAAAGAATATTTATTACCCAATTATTTACCAGGGAATATTTATTATAATTGTGAAATGTAGTAGTCATGTAGTAGTATAGAGAGCTCCTTAAAATGTAAAACATCTTAAAACTGAAGAATAAGGGTTTATTTTTTTCAAAATGAATAGACCACTGAATATGCACTGCATAGTACCTTTATTATTTTTCCTTCCATTAGCTGTTATTTAATAAACCTTGCTATTAATAAGCAAAGATAAGGTCTGACTTAAGCTTACAAAAGACAGGAAATTCAGAATTCAGATTTTTCATTCCACCTTTAACTTGAACCTTTGTTTCTTGGTATTGCAGGAACCTGGGAGCCTTAAGCAAGTGTCTGTTACCTTATAACACAGTACATGTTCAACAAAATATACAAGTATTCAGCCCTGCAATAAAACATTGCCATTGCTAGTGGTAGGCTATAAGCTTTGCACTGTACTTGCCTGGCCTCAGGACTGAGGTTTGTCATACTTGCTTTGCATGAACTTATCTTCTCCTGTCTGCAGCTTTACTTCATTTGGTTTAGCTGTCATAGCAATTTCTCTAATTGTCTAGGTGTCTACAGCTCATTTGTTTTATTTTATTGTTTGCATATGATGAAACCCTTGTTTTATACAGACAGCAGAAACAAGCAGTTGTTCTATGCAGAGTGAAATATATATGGTACTAAGGTAATAACATAAGGTAGAGAAAACCAGGCCTGGTACAACAGAAGAGGGCTTGAGAAATGGGGGCACAGGATGTGGTGTAGGGATGAAGTCATAACGGATGGGTCACAGGACAGCAATTCAGGCCCCATGGTGATAAGCAACTCGCCCATCACCAGTTACAGAAACACAGATCCGGGCAAACTGGTTTTCGGAATTAAAAAAAAGATCAAATAATTAATATCTACCCATATGTAAATAGTACCACAGATAACATTGAACACATATAAACCCCTATGATCCCAAGAAGGACAAGAGTGAGAACAACACCAGAAGAAGGGACAGAATTTTAATTGCCTTATGATTCTTCCTTTTCTATTGCTATTAAATCTGGACCAGTAATGATTAGACTTTCAAGATTTCAATTGTAATAAGAGTAAGTTCTTGTGTTTATATGTATGTAAGATGTAAGGTGTTCCCACAGGTTCTGAATGTAAAAGAGACATTCACTGTAGGGAACCAGAAAGAGGTAAAGCAACAGGTGGTAAGAATCAGAACCAGAACTGTTCCATATGGTCTCCATTGCCCTACTACTGTTTTGGATAGCCAGTTTTAATATACCGATTCAGAAGTAATGCCTCTAAAATATCTTAGTTGTGTACTTATATTTTCTTTTATCACTGGGAAGAAATAGAGAAAGAAAATCCTAACATAAAAGGTGTGATATCACTCCAAATTTTTCATAAAGCTATAGGGTCATAAGTTTCAATTGTTTAACCAGAAAGACGGTTGCTTCGGCAACACAGAATCACAGAATCGTAGAATAGTTAGGGTTAAGGAACTTAAGATCACCTAGTTCCAACCCCCATCACATGCTGGATTTGAAATTCAGATTCCTTGATTTTGCAACAAATCTATGTAATCTAGAAAGTCATAAGTATTCCACTATCCGTCTGTTAACTTTATTTAATCACACCTTTGTCCCTAGTATTTTAAATATTTTTAGTTCATTTCTTTTACATGGTAATGTATAGGGGATGTTTGGTGTTGGTTTTGTTGTAGTGAATTTTTAGGTTCTTTTGTGGGATTATTTTTTTTTTTTTTTTTTAGGTACAGGACTGATCAGGAGGAAGATCTGGTGTTGATTAGCTTTAGACCGTACATGGAAGAAGAGTGGATATCTGGTTGATTATCATTAGGTCTTCCAGTGATACTGCTCAACACCCTATTCAACAATCCTTTCAAACATTTCTGCCAGCAAGAAGATTTTAAAAGTCAGTATTTTAAGGCAATACTTCTTTTTTTCTTAGATCTCCATTGACAAGTGTCCTGGATTCAGCAGTAGCAGTCATTTTTCTCCTTCTTAGCAGCTGGTGCAGTGCTGTGGTTTTGGCTTTGAGCCCAGGAACAGCACTGATAACACTGATGTTTTTAGTTGCTGCTCAGTAATATTTACTCTGACCAAGGACTTTCTGAGTCCCATGCTCTGCCAGGGAGGAGGGGAAGCTGGGAGGAAACAGAGACAGGACACCTGACCCAAACTGACCAAAGAGGCATTCCTTACCACAGCACATCATGCCCAGTACATAAAATGGGGGAAGTTACCTGGAAGGGCTAGATCACTGCTGGGGTTGGGCTGGGTATCAGTCTGCAGGTGGTGAGCAGTTGCATTCTCATCCCTTGTTATTTCCCTTATCACTATTATTATTGGTGGTAGCAGTAGTGGTTTTGTGTTATACCTTAGATATTGGACTGTTCTTATCTCAACCTCAATTCTTTTGATTCTGCTCCCCATCCCTCTGGGAACGGGGCGGGGGGGGGAAGGCAGGGAGAGGGAGCAAGCAGCTGCGTGGTTCTGAGTTACCAGCTGTGCTTAAACCACAACAACAAGGATCTGTGTGGCCTTGAATCTAGGATATGAGATTGCTAATTCATTAATAATGAAGACAGTGAACCGAAATATGATATAAATTACAACTCAGATATTTACTAATGAAGTATACCAGGACAAAGAAATAAGTTATTTTCTAAAATAAATAAATAAATAATAAAATAAAGTCTTCTAAAACAATAGAAATGAAATACAAGGAATATTTTTACAATGCAGGTGTTCAATAAGATTTTTATAGTGTTTGAGATGTAATTAATGTCCACTCCTTATTACCAAAAAGAAAAGCAAACATAATACGTTCAAAGGAACTAGAATGAAGGATCCATGAGTGAATGAGACACTTTGTTTATCCATGGGTCATTAGCTCAGTATGCTCTAATGCTCCCAAAGAGCTGTTGCACACTCTGGGAGTACTTAGTATCCTAGCTTATAATGCATCAATACGGAAGAAAAAATATCAGTATCAGAAAATCATCTTGGTATGTCTATAGCTGACTCTGAATATTTATGTCCACTTTTCAGTTACTATGTGCATGAAATACCTGTTTTATTCATGGCACCAGCTATTGTGCATGGTAACATGACACAATAATTTTCTGAAATTGTTACACCTTTCCACATTTTTTGAAATTTATACCACATAAAATGACAAAGAATTGCTTTTGGCTCTTTTAATGCACAGGTCAGGTAGATTTTAGGTGGCCATGAGCAGGAAAATAGTTCAGAAAAGTCCTTCTCACTAACCTAGGGCACTTTAGGAGTCTTTGCTTTTCAGTGTATTAGAGGCTTACAGTTTTGGTGAGAGATTACTTAGACATTAGCATTGCTGGTACTGTAATACATGCCAATTTAATTCTGCAATCTTGTGTATTCTTCCTATGAGTGTGAAACATTTTAGAAATCTGGCACTTCATTCTACTTTATTATTAACTTTTTCTTTTTAATCCATTCTGACCTTTCCTTATTTCTACAGATATTGCACTATGGTACATACAGGCTCACTAAAAAATACTTTACTGTTTTCTTCTTCCCTTTATGTCCTTTCATTTCCTAAAAATTATTAAATAAGATATCTCATGAAAGAACATACCTAAGTAGGGGCAACCACACATTGTCACATACCAAAAAGATAGCACTAGCATTTTTCCCAGGAAAAAGAAGGCAGCACTTGCACACTGAAGTGGTGAAAACATTTTAATGGGATCATAGCATCATATGATGACTGAGTTTGGAAAGGACCTCAGGAAACCATTTATTCCAACCTCCTGCTCAAAGCTGGGTTAGCGCTGAGATCAGACCAGGTTACTAAGGAATTTGACTAGTTGAGTCTTGAAGAACTTCAAGGATGGATGCATGGCTTAGCTGGACAACATGTTTCCCTACTTGAATGTCTCCATCATGAAAATATCTTCATCATGGTTTTCAGCTTTTTCTGACAACCAGCCTGAGCATCCTTGATTCAGCTTATGTCTACTCTCTCTTGTCCTCCCACCATGTACATCTGGGAAGAGCCTGGCTCCGTCCTATTCTTTAATTTCCTCATAGGAAAAGAAGGGCTGCTGTTAATTCTCCCCAAAGCTGTTCCTTCTCCAGGCTGAACAAGCACAGTTCCCTTAGCCTATACAACTTTGATACTATTAATTAAACTTTGAAAATTTTTTAAATATGTTCAGTAAACCTTACATTTAAAATCATTGGATTAACATGTAAAGTCCCTAGGCTAAGATCTAACAAATGACTTATGATCTTACCTGCTGTGAAAATTTTACCATCTAATGTTAGTAGTCAGAAGTTGAAAGTATAAATATTTTGCTGGATCTAGGACTTGGCGATTTCTTTGGTTGTTCTGGCTTTGCCCTTAGTTATACATTTACTCCAATCAGAGTTGCTTTCATGTTATATGATATTCATGCAATCATTTTCCCAGAATATATCTTTTTTATTCAAACCAAGTGATGTGATGGCTCCTTAAAATGTGCGTAGCCTCAATCAGCAATATGTGATTTACCCTCACCATAAGTTCCCAAAGGATGTCTATAAATTCGTTATTCTTTTCTCTCCAAGGTCATTCAACTTCTTCCTGTAGTTTCTTCAGCAATTCATCAGTTCCTTGCTCCTGTTATAAAGGAAATATCATTTCTATATTCCTACCAGTAACACTTCTCCAATTCCATTGTCTCTTACCCCTAGGACTATTTTCCTGAAATCTATAAATCACAGTTATTAGTCCTCCTACTTTCTACCTGTCCAGCTGTCATGGAAAAATCTACTTTGTTTCTCAGGCCTGGATCTTCTTATACAACTTTCTTTAGGACACCTTATCAGAAATCACAAAGAATAAATGGCCTATATCAAGCCATCTGCTATGGTTAGCCACTGTCACAGTCATGGACTTTAAGAATTATACTTCATAGAATCATGGAAACATAGAATCACAGAATAGTTAGGGTTGGAAAGGACCTTAAGATTGTCAAGATCCATCCCCCCTGCCATGGGCAGGGACACCTCCCTCTAAACCATATCACCCACAGCCTCATCCTACCTGGCCTTGAACACTGCCAGGGATGGAGCATTCACAACCTCCCTGGGCAACCTATTCCAGTGCCTCACCACACTAACAGGAAAGAATTTCCTCCTTAGATCCAATCTAAACTACCCCTGTTTAAGTTTTAACCCATTGCCCCTTGTGCTATCACTACAGCCCTTAATGAAGAGTCCATCCCCATCATCCCTGTATGCCCCCTTCAGATACTGGAAGGCTGCTATGAGTTCTCCACGCAGCCTTCTCTTCTCCAGGCTGAACAGACCCAACTTTCTCAGCCTATCTTCATATGGGACATGCTCCAGTCCCCTGATCATTCTCGTGGCCCTCCTCTGGACTTGTTCCAACAGATCCATGTCCTTGTTATGTTGAGGACACCAGAACTGTACACAGTACTCCAAATGAGCTCCCAGGAGAGGAGCGTAGAGGGGCAGGATCACCTCCTTTGACCTGCTGGTCACGCTTCTTTTGATGCAGCCCAAGATACGGTTGGCTTTCTGGGCTGCAAGCGCATACTGCCGGCGCATGTTCATTTTCTCATTGACAGCACCCCCAGGTCCTTCTCCACAGGGCTGCTCTGAATCTCTTCTCTGCCCAGCCTGTAGCTGTGCCTGGGATTCCTCTCACCCAGGTGTAGGACCTTGCACTTGGCATGGTTCAACTTCATCAGCCCACCTCAGAAGCGTGTCAAGGTCCCTCTGGATGGCATTCCTTCCCTCCAGCATATCAACTGAACCACACAGCTTGGTGTCATCATCAAACCCAATCCCACTGTCCATGTCAGCAACAAAGATGCTAAACAAGACTGGTCCCAACACCAACCCCTGAGGGACACCACTCGTAACTGGTCTCCAGCCGGACATTGAGACATTTACCACAACTCTTTCTGTGAGGCCATCCAGCCAGTTCTTTATCCACAGAGTGGTCCATTCCTCAAACTGATGTCTCTCTAATTTAGAGAATAGAATGTCGTGTGGGACAGTGTCGAATGCTTTACACAAATCCAGGTAGATGACATCAACTGCTCTACCACTGTCCATCAGTTCTGTAGCCGCATCATAGAAGGCCACCAAATTGGTCAGGCAGGATTTCCCCTTAGTGAAGCCATGCTGGCTGTCACCAAGCACCTTGTTGTTTTTCATGTGCCTTAGCATGCCTTCCAGGAGAATCTGCTTGAAGATTTTGCCAGGCACAGAGATGAGACTGACTGGTCTGTAATTCCCTGGGTCATCCATTTTCCCCTTCCTGAAAATGGGGGTTATATTTCCCTTTTTCCAGTTGTCAGAAACTGACATGCCATGATTTTTCAAATATGATGGCCAGCGGCTTAGCAACTTCATTCGCCAGCTCCTTCAGGACCCACAGATGGATTTCATCAGGTCCCATGGACTTGTGCACATTCAGATTTTTAAGATGGTCTCGAACCAATTCCTCTCCTACAGTGGGCCCAAGGTCTTCATTCTCACAGTCCCTGCGTCTGCCTTCCAAGACTTGGGTGGTGCGGTCAGAGCCTTTGCTAGAGAAGACCGAGGCAAAGAAGTCATTCAGAACCTCAGCCTTCTCCAAATCCTGTGTAGCTAGTTCACCTGAGAGCTTCCTGAGGGGGCCTACATTCTCCCTAATCTGTTTTTTATTTGCTATGTACCTGTAGAATCCCTTCCTGTTATCCTTAATATCCCTAGCCAAGTTTAATTCTAACTGGGCCTTAGCTTTCCTAACCTGGTCCCTATCTTCCCGGACAACATCCCTGTACTCTTCCCAGGCCACCTGTCCTTGCTTCCACTTTCTATAAAACTCTTTTTTCATTTGAATTTTCCTCAGGAGCTCCTTATCCATCCAAGGAGGTCTCCTGGCCCTCCTGCTGCACTTCCTTCTGGTTGGGATGCAACACTCCTGAGCTTGTAGCAGGTGATCCTTGAAGACCAACCAAGAGTCTTGAGCCCCCCTGCCCTCTAGGGCTATATCCCATGGAACCTTACTAAGCAGGCTCCTGAAGAGGCCAAAGTCTGCTCTTTTGAAGTCTAGGGCAGTGAGCTTGCTGCACGCTCTTCTCACTGTCCTAAGGATCTCAAATTCAACCATCTCGTGGTCGCTGCATCCAAGGCTGCCCTGCAGTGCCACATTTCCAACGAGCCCTTCCCTGTTGGTGAGCACAAGGTCAAGCATGGCACCTCTCCTTGTCGGTTCCTCTATTACTTGCAGAAGGAAGTTGTCTTCCACACAATCGAGGAACCTCCTGGATTGCTTGTGCCGGGCCGTACCGTCATTCCAACAGATGTCAGGGTGGTTGAAGTCACCCATGAGAAAGAGGGCCTGTGAGAGTGAGGCTTTTCCTATCTGCCTATGGAGTGCTTCATCCGCAGATTCCTCTTGATCAGGTGGTCTATAACATATCCCCACAGTAATGTCTCCCATCGCTGTTTTCCCTTTAACCCTAACCCACAAGCTCTCTGTTATCTGCTCACCTGTCCCCAGACAGAGTTCCATACACTCCAGCCTATCCCTAACATAAAGGGCAACTCCCCCTCTGTGCCTGCCAGGCCTGTCTTTTCTAAAGAGTCTGTAACCTTCCATTCCAACACTCCAGTCATAGGAGCCATCCCACCATGTTTCTGTGATGCTTATAATATCATAGTCCCATAGACGAGCACACATCTCTAATTCCTCTTGTTTGTTCCCCATGCTACGGGCATTTGTATAGAGGCATCTGAGCCGAGCTCCAAATGAAGCCGGCTCATTGGCTGGAGCAGCCGGAATATCTCTGCATTGGTCCAAGCATTGGACTTCATCTCCTTTCTGTTTCCTGCTGGAGAAAGGGAACTTAGTGTTTCCACTTTTTAGCTAACCAAGAAAAAGGGACTGTCTGCAATAGCAGTGCAGAACTGTTGTCAGTAGGACCCTGTCTTCTCTTTCCTCCCAACTGAATAGAAGGTAGGACTAGTTAAAGAGGCAGGGTAGAAACCTTATTGGTACAAGCATATAGCATATAACATGAAGATCTTGGGTAACTGATGAAAAAAAAAGGAGAGATCTCAGATTTTGGTTTTGGTCATAGGGTTTTTTTTTGTTTAAGATGAGAGGTGTTTTTTTTAATTTTTTTTGCATGTCTGAGCTGAACAGTCTTTGAAGACACATTATAGCATCAGCAGCACATCCTCGACTTTTGCCATTAAATCTGTCTTCCATTTTCCCTCTGCTTGCCTGTACAGATCAAAATCTGAGCCTTCTTTTTCAGTTTTTGCTTAGTTTTAACTTCTCTGCTTTGAGATAGAAGAGGAGCTTGTCTTGCATTTATTTTTCTAGGTATCACCTAAATTGACGTAGCAGTCAATTACCCTCCTACTAACTCTGTACTGGTTTCTGACTACTGGACTGAAGTTACACATCTGTGTGCCTTGGGATAACTAGCCTTTATCTCTCTCCCAACCAAATACGTAAAAAGTGCCCTCTGTAGAATGAGTCATTGTACATTTCTCATTTCGCTGACTTGCTGACAAGGTTTCTCTGCATGCAAAGAATGGCCAGGTCCATGAAACCATATCATACCCTCTTACATAAGTCACAGAAAAACAGAATCATAGAATCATCAGGATTGGAAGTGACCTCTGGAGATCACCTAGGCCAACCCCTTGCCAAGGCAGGACCACCTAGAGCAGGTTACACACAAATATGCATTTGAATGTCACCAGAGAGGTGACTCCACAACCTACCTGGGCAGCCTTTTCCAACCTCAATGTAATGAAGTTCTTCCACAGGTTGAGCATTCAGGAGCAACTGAGAAAGGAGCAGAGAATTCCCACTATCCCGAACATGAAGAGTAGTAAAGATTCAGTGTCATTTAGGTGCTCTTCAAAGCAGTGTGGAGATTGGGTTTTACACGAAGGCAGAGTAATAAGGTGTCACCCATAACAAAGAGCACAGGTTCAGTGCACAAGTTATCTTTCCAGGTTTTCCATACATTTTTTTATTTCGTTTTTCATTTCATTTCAGACTGCTGAATTAGAAGTGCACACTTTTGTCACTTTGACCTGTGTTTTTGTCCAGGCTTAGTATGGTACAATTCATACTAGCCCAGTGTGAACTGCTGTTGGGTCTACTAAAGAGACACAGCATAGTGCAATGATGTTTGTTTCTGCTGAGATTTAATGACCATTTGACCATTTGACTTGGCAGCTGCTTTCTGAGACATTATGTTCTTACAGGGGATCTCTCCATTTCAACAGCCATAGTATAGGTTTCCTCTCTGATACTGAGTGTCAAACATATGCTCTCCTCTTATCTTTCCCTTTCAGTTTTCTGTCTCTGGCATAGCTTGCTGGGCCAGGACTCCCTTTTTTACACACTTCAGGATTGTGATAGCAGTTCTTTCTTGTTCAGGCCACTATGACCAGGAATTCGTAAGTGTTTCAGGAACCATGGGCAACTACAGTGACCTGCCCTTTCCATTTTTGCCACCTGTCATGGTTTAAACCCAGCCAGCTCGTTCACTCACTCCCCCCTTTTCCTCCCTCTTTCTTTCCTTCCCCGCCCCCCTTCCCCAATCCCAGAGGAATGGGGAGGAGAATCTAAAGAATGTAACTCCCACGGGTTGAGATAAGAACAGTCCAGTAACTAAGGTATAACACAAATCACTACTGCTACCACCAATAATAATGATAAGAGGAAATAACAAGAGAAGAGAATACAGTACCACCTGCCAAAACGAGTCAGGCCCAGAAGACCCCATGTCCTTCCAGGTAACTCCCAGTTACCTCCCCGAGCATGACATGCTGTGGTGTGGAATACCTCTTTGGCTAGCGTGGGTCAGGTGTCCTATCTCTGCTTCCTCCTGGCTTCCCTTCCTCCCTGGCAGAGCATGAGACTCACAAAGTTCTTGGTCAGGGTAAACATTACTTAGCAACAACTAAAAACATCGGTGTTATCAGCACTGTTCCCAGGCTGAAAGTCAAAACACAATGCTGCACCAGCTACCAAGAAGGAGAAAAATTGACTGCTACTGCTAAATCCAGGACATCACCACTCCATTACTGTATGACCCTTCATTACACAATGACCCTTCAAGGATCAGGAGTGATCCTGAAAGTTCTACAGGTACCATCAACTGGTGAAGGGACAGATCAGCTCCAGCATTTGTGCAGTAATTTTTGCACCCTCATGTTCCTGTGGCTGCATTTTCACTCCAGTCCACTTTCGTATTTCCTAACATACTGTATTGTCCTGCTTCATTTCTGCCTTCCTCCCCTGAACAACTTATAAAAATGGAGTCCAGGACAATTAGTTGTATATTTAGCTTTTCATCTTTGTTAGTTCAACACAGAATTTAATATAAAAGGATTGCAAAGTCAACCTTCTTTTCTTTAAGGGCCTGTCTGCAGTGCCAAATTAAAATTTTGCATTACTTGCTCCTTACCTAGTTATTATTATTTTTCTCTCAACTTCTCTACCCTTTTTTGAAAAGAAATTTCATTCAATATACCTTAACCTCTGGAGAAAACCTCTAATAGGAAATGCGTCTGTGTATTTTATGAGGAGAAAAATGGATTCAGCTGTATGTACAGATTTCAGTTTCAGGTTTCTTCAAGAATGATTACAATTGCTTTCATAGCCCATACTTAGTCTCCTTTTCACCCTATTAAGTCATCAAAGGAACCTGTAAGGAAATAAAATACTGTATTTTCTTGTAATTTATGAGGTTGTTTGAGGGCTTGTATAAATATAAGAGACTCCATTACCTCTATTAGCAGAATGAATTCTGCCCTCTACTAGTTACATTTAGGAGTGGAATTTGGATAGGTGGCAGTTGTGCAGCAAACCAATATCTGTGAAGACTCTTATCTTTGATAGTCTCAGGCATCTCAGCTTTCATGAAAACATAACAAAGAGTCTTTGAGACTTTCAGTTTTTACAAATAAATTACTGTATTTGGAAAAAAAAAATCTGAGTAGGAGGTTTAAGATACTTAAGTGCTGCTATGCATGGAAAATCCAGTCTTGCAGTTAGAAACACAGACATTGGAGATACTGATGAAATGATGAGTAGATAGGGGAAGAGGACATATGTGCCTAAGCTGCCTCTGCTGAAGGGATTTCAGAACTGTGTTAGGGGCCAAGAGCTGATTTCAGAATAGTGGGCCATCATACAGGCTTAGTATTTCTTTATGCTAAATCATAGTCTTGACTGATGGGTCCAGCAGTACCTTCCAATATTTAGCATTTATTTTGCTGACATTTTAGCATGTACATTCAGACAACTTTTCTTATACCTAGTGTGTTGTCTAAACTGTTGTGAGAAAAGTCATAAATCTTCAGAAGACCTCCAGAAAGGTGTTCTTCTCAGGCAATTCACTTCAGCTGAGGTACAGCTGAACCAAGCTGAGGTACAAAATAATGGCTCTGTAGAAAACCAAACCACACCTCTTTTTCCCCCCCTCTTTTTATTTTTTTTATTGGTTCTCCCTCCTGAATAAAGAGATGCAAGGCCTCTCTGATGACTGCTCTCTTTTGCTCTCTACCTTTCAGGGAAGAAGTAGATGTCAGCTCCTTCAGATGTTTCAAATAGAGAAATTATAATCTAGGAAAGAAGTGCAATGGAGACGCACTTGAGAGTTGGGCTAATGCCACCTTCATGAAGTTCAACAATGCAGAGAGCAAGGTCCTACAACTGGGTCAGGGCAATCCCAGGCACAGCTACAGGTTGAGCAGAGAAGAAATTCAGGGCAGCCCAGCAGAGAAGGACTTGGGGGTTTTGATTTATGAGAAAATGAACACGAGCTGGCAGTGTGCACTTGCAGCCCAGAAAGCCAACCGTATCCTCGGCTGCATCAAAAGGAGCTTGACCAGCAGGTTGAACGTGGTGATCCTGCCCCTCTACTCTGCTCTTGTGAGACCTCACTTGGAGTACTGTGTACAGTTCTGGTGTCCTCAATAGAAAAAGGACATGGAACTGTTGGAACAAGTCCAGAGAAGGGCCACGAGAATGATCAGGGGACTGGAGCACGTCCCATATGAAGATCGGCTGAGAAAGTTGGGCTGTTTAGCCTGGAGAAGAGAAGGCTGTGTGGAGACCTCATAGCAGCCTTCCAGTATCTAAAGGGAGCCTATAGGGGTACTGGGGAGGGACTCTTCATTAGGGACTGTAGTAAAAGGACAAGGGGTAAGGGGTTAAAACTTAAACAGGGAAGGTTAGATTGTTATAAGGAAGAACTTTACTGTGAGGGTGGTGAGGCACTAGAATGGGCTGCCCAGGGAGGCTGTGAATGCTCCATCCCTGGCGGTGTTCAAGGCCAGGCTGGACAGAGCCTTGGGTGACATTGCTTAGTGGGAGGTGTCCCTGTCCATGGCAGGGGGGCTGGAACTAGAGGAACTTAAGGTCCTTTCCAGCCCTAACTATTCTGTGATTCTACAATTCTATCTTGAGGTCCTTTCCAACCGTAACCATTCTATGATTCTATGATCCTGTGAAAAAGGGTATATTCTGTGACTAAACAGCCACAGAACTTGACTGTATTCTTAAAACTAATTTTTCCTATCCTTATTCTATTCTGAAGGTAGAATATCAGAAAGCTGTGCTCGTTAACACTGTAAACTTGCTGGAAATGCTTTACAGCATCTTGCAGTATGCTTATCTAGATGCAAAGACTACCTTTGTATTTAATTGTAAGAGCCTTATAGCGACTTTAGAGTCCAGCCCCCTAAAGTTTTCCTTTTTATCTGCACAGAAAGACACAGGCATGGTACTTAACATCAAAACCTGTAGCAAGATCTACCAAGATCTGCTGGAGAAGGAATTTCAACAGACAACAGGGAAAAGCCTCTGCCTACTTTTGCTGCCCAGACTGCATGTAAAATTCACAGAGAGACACATCATATAAATAAGGCAAGGGCTGCACATTTACCACAGAAGTTGGTTTGTCTATTGATGTTGCCTCTGTGGCAGTCTCATCTTCAGCTATTTGGCATCCTGACTGTATGCCAAATAGCTCCTGGCAGATGCTCAGCTCAGAGAGCCTACATTCCTTAGCAGTTACAGCTTAGCAAATACTTAGACAAACTGTGAAACTATAGGTTCAGAAAGGATCTTGCTTCAGAGGAAGATGGTGATTCCATAAAGAAAACAAAGAGCATTTACAGGTTTGAACAAGCAAAGGCAGTCTTACGCAGACCACGCTGATCTTTGGCATAAGGGGCAATCAATTACGCCCAAGCAATGATACTACTCTCAAAAATACAATCCAAAGTGAGTTCTAAAGGTTGTATTTCAGAAGGAGTAAGTTCTCTAAAAATACACAGATACTCCTGAATCATAACTGAACTGATTTTGCAAAGTGATACAAAGTCATATAAGGTGGAACTCTGGTTCCAGTTGTTGTCTGTGTAATACACAATAAACTGTTAGCATATGGTACATGATATTTTTATGCACAGTCAGGACTTTTTGAAAGTAGCCAGCTGATTCTTGGCAATGATGCCAGGCTGCTCTCCAGGATGTCAGCTAGTGCTTCAGCCACTTTTTTTTGCAGAACAGGCAACTTTCAGACTCAATCTAGGAAAGAAAGTTGAATATTTATTTTATTTGAGGAACAGGAAATAGTAACATGAGGCATTCAGAAGTGATTTGTGGTGCATGGTTTGAAAACCTCTGTGCAGGTGTAAACTATGGAAGACCTGCTCCCTGCATCCTTCCCTCCTCCCCTCAAAGATATTTAAATTTTTCCTCTGTCAAACTGATAAAACTAGAGAGTTGTGAAGTGCTGTATGTCTGGTTATGGCCATCCCGTAAGTACAGCTTACAGGTATGTCCTGTCATATTTTTAGTTAGAATGGTAATACAAACCTAAATTATGATAATTTAAATGTCAACAATATTGAGACTGAAGCATAAAAGAAGGAAGAGAAATGATCCTAATTATATTTTAAGGTTATAGACTTACAGAGGCAGATGGAAAAGCATTTTGAGAGGTCTAACAGTTTGTCCTTAAGAGGAGTCATTCATGGTAGCTATGTTTCCAACTTGTTTTCAGAAACTTCTACTGATAGAATTTCCACAATATTCCAAGACAATCCCGGACATCTGTACACAGCAAAAGTTTTTACTTGTGCCTAAACTAAACCTAGCTTTCTGCAATTTAGGAGCAGTACTTGTCGTTGCTACAAGGAAATCTGCCTGCATCAGCAACCTTTCCTATACTTTGGGACTGAAGAATTTTTGTATAACAATTTTGTCTAGGTTCTTCTTTTCTTATACCTTACCTCAGTCCTGATGAAGTAACTGAATGGAGTGTTTTCATCCAGTCAGGATGGAATTCATATAATTTGAATTCATATTATGTGCAAGCCTGAATGTTTAAACATATCTGTCAGTTTTTTGACACATACAGCCAAAATCCTCTATTTAGATGTATACAGGGTCATGTGAAATCACAACAGCAACTGGAAATGTAAGGCCTGATTTAGCTGTCTGTACATAGGTGCCTAATATCATCTGAAGTTCCAAATGTGTCTGAAAGGTCCAGGTGCAACTGCCAGATATGACACAACACCAATAAGAAACGTGTGCTTTCCTGAAATGGCATCTGGAGGTCACTGAATCAAGCCCAATGTAGCCTGGAGAACTATTCATTTGACAATGTGTATATGTCCATTTTCAGGTGAGCTGAACAGCCCTCTGGACTCTATTGGCTGTATTTATTGAAGACTCAGTTCAGTTACCCACTCACACAGGTGCCAAGAGCCACTGGAGATGCCTTAGCATATCTGAGACATGCAGCTGTGACCCCGAGGTATGACATGAGGTGAAGGGTGACATTTTTTCTGGAGGAGCCACTGGGGGGAATGCGCAATGCCATAGGGTATATCAAACTGTGCTAGACACTCCCTGTGTGTGACTAAACCAGATAGTACTCCAGTATTTTTCAGCAATACTGCTAACTAGTTGATTTCAATGTTGTAATTGTGGTTCTTTATATATACTTTAAAGTGATATTTTGTTCTTGTCCTGTTTTGAATTTTACTCTATTTACTTTATACTATTTTCTCCTTTTGTAAATCATTTTGAATTCTAAGCCTGTGTTTCAATGTGCTTGCATTTGCTCAGAGTTTGCTATCATCTGTAAATTTAATAAACAGTCTCTATTCCACTGTCCATATAATTAAAGAAAATATCAAATAGTGCCAGTTTCAAAACAGACTTCTGTGAACACAGCTTTCTATTTTCACACTGCACCATGAAACCTACTTTTTCAGTATGGATCTTCAGCTAATTGTATATGCAACACACGATGTTTTTGATCTAGATGAATTTTAACTCATTTTGTAGTGAGAACACGATGTGTGGCAGATCACATACATTATATGTGATATGACAACATATGTGATATGACAACATCATATACATTATATGTGATATGACAACAAATATTTTCCTTCCTTACTACAGATCGAAGTTTCTTTGGAATAATATAATACCATTTTGACAAATCTGTGTAGACCATTATTTAGTTTCTTGCTATCTTCTGTATCCTTATAAACAGACAGTCTGTCCTAGAAATTTCATCAGTTTGAAAGTATGATGATAGCTCTGTAACATTCTGGTTACTCTTTCTTATAGGAATAAGGTTGTAGTCTAAGTCCCTCAGGATACATTTCATCAGGTCTAGATGGGTAATTTACAGACAACCAGGATATTACTTTCATTTCACAAATATTTGAACTTCATTTGAGGCTTTTTTAAATAAAGGGCTTTTTAAGATTTTTTTTTGGTTTTGATTTCCCAAGGTAAATATTGTCATTGCACAAACAGTAAGGAAAAACTGAATCTAAAATAAGCTTGAAAGTTGGCTTATTGTTTTGTTGGGTTTTTTTTTCCTAAGGCAGATATTTATAAACATGATTAATAGTATTAATATTGTTAAGGGTTGAACAAAGTTTGTTTTAAAACATAAAACAGAACTCCATATATATTACAAGTGAAGTATTGGAGGAAATATCTAACCTGCTAGAAATGTTTTCTGTAGCAATGTTCCAAAATAACAAGCTTGTAAATACTAAGAAATGTTGTCTACATAACTCTAAAGCAACGTTAAGGCTGTCCCAGGCTTACTTTAGTTTTTGTGGAACAAAGAAAATGAAAGCACAAGGAGAAATTCAGACAGGAATGCCAAGCTCTAATAAGATGCTGTTATCAGGACAAAGCTGTCTGGTGCATACCAGATTCCCCTAAAGATGAAATACAAATAAACAAACAACTGCAGATAACACTACATCATCTAAACAGACTGGAAAACAAACTGTTGTATGGCCTGGACAGTCTGTTATACAGACTCGTGACAGATCATAAATAAAAACAAGCTTTTGTAATTTCAAAGGAAAGCTGAGCCATGGTTATATATGCTTTAGAATTTCAGTGTGTAGAAAACAAGAAATAGCTTATTAACCCTTGTTGCATAAATACCTTGGAAGCATCTTGATAAAAGGAATCCTTATGCTACATTTGAATATAAATGCAGAGAAAAGAATTTCAAACAACTTTGTATAGCTTATTAGATAATTTGAAAATGCTGCCTTTCGGAGTGAACCCTGGGACATTAATGTCATGAAATCATTCCTTCTTAAGGAAGGAATCACCTAGAGGTGATTTCAGTTCAGAAGCAAATTAAGGGATTTGCATGTTTTGCTGTCAGAAACAAACTGCTGAAGTTAGTTCAAAACTTCTGGGTAAAAAGCGAGACAAACTGCAATTCCCCATAAGGTGTTGGAGTAGACTTGAAGAGCTCTTTTCCCTTCTGTGTCAATCCTACTGGCTATAATAATTAAGAACTTCAGTAGATAAACTATTCAGTACATCTCAAGTTTTTAATCCCAAGGGGAAAAGAGAAAAATGAGATATGTAACATTGTCCTGACTGAAATTTGAAATTTTATTTAGACGGAACAATTGGGTACTGTGAACTTCTAAAAGAATTGAAAATGTCACCAAATCAGTTGTTTCCGTGGATAAGTAACAAAGAACTAAATAATTTCTCTTGTTTCCATGTGTCCATGTAGTTATTTTGCATTAAGTACTTTTGAGAGACCATTTTTTTTAATTGAAACTGTATAAATTACTTAAAAGTTTCATTAAAAAAACCTCTCCTTTCTATTGTTTGCATTGTGTATTTGGTTTTAAACATAGAAAGTGTAAATAATAATCAGAACAATTTCATCTTGGTTTATTTCTTTATAATATATTATTTCATTTGAGCCATAGAATTTGTTCAGGAAAAAAATAGTGGGAAAATTTTTATAATGGGATTTTTAGTTACAAACCTTTCCAGTCATTTATGACAAAATTATGCGAAAGATATGGAAACCAGCCCAGGGAAGAGAGGGAAAGAAAAAGAAGTACAGAAAGAAGGAAAGCTGAATGAATCACTTCTCCTTTAAAAATACAATTTAAGAAAACCCAAACAAATAAAAAAAAAGAACTCCCACCCTAAAATATCTATATTTTAGTCCAGTGTAGAAGTAGAAACATGTTAAATATTACAAGTATTACTGTCGCTCTCCAGCTTGCCCTATTACTGAGATCAGGAATTCATACAACTATTTTGACATAGCTTTTGTCCTAACAAGAAAGTAGGCAAGTATGGCAAGAATAAAGTTTGTCAGATAATGCATTATATTTTGCAGCTCACACAGTAAAGATTTTCACAGAGAAAGAAGCTTTAAATAACAGTATGATTTTTAAGGTACAGTGATTATTATTGTTTTATCATTTTGCTAGGATAGCATGCAGTTGATTGTAAATCAGGTAGAGGATTGCACATTATCTGTATTTATATCATCAGGGGATTTCAGTGTAAATTAAGAGTTTAGTTTTAAGCACGTGTTTTTTTCTGTTTTAGTTTGTTGTGTTGTGTTGGATAATTTTTTTATTGCTTTACTGTGACATTTTATGTCTGCACATAGAACAAATGCAAAAAGCATAACAGCATAATATCAACATATAGGAAAGCAAATTCTATTGCAATTGACATTTAAGTAATTCAATAATTATTTATATACCTGTTTTATTGATAGTTGCACTCTGCTGGATTTATAATTTATGTCCTTTGATTGCTTTGATCAGCATAAATCTGGACATACTGATTAACAAAGATATGCAAAGGAAGCACAGGTTTCTGTTAGGATTCAAGATTAATTGAATTAGAAATTTAGAATAAAAAACCAAATATTTATTTATAATAAATAAATACTTAATCCAATCCATACTTTACAGTATGGATTTGATTCATTATTTCTTGATATTTCTTGATACATTTTGGCGTCATCTTGATACATTTGGTATCAATTAACCTTTGCTAGCAATATATAATAGCCTTCATTTATTTTTTGTAATTTCTTAATTGTTTGTATATTGCATGCTAATAAATATGTTGAAGTTTGCTGTTTACCTAAACAACTTGAAATTAATGACTGTATAAGATACATGTTACAGTTAACCAGTGAATGACCTTTATTTAGATTATGTATTTATACTTTATTCAGTCTAACGTTCACACACCTTGCAATGTTTTCACACTACCTAGGTTTATGCATTTTATTCGACTGCTGAAAAGTGTAGAATTTTAATCTGTTATTGTAACAGTTTAAAGTGAAGAGAAATCTCTGTTATACTTTTATTGCTGCTTAAGTTGCTGCCAAGAAAATCTGATTGAAAGTACAGAGAAAGCAGCCATGAAGAGGAAAGCGCAAGCAATCTTCCATTCTCTATATTATGTCCTGACACATATTAGATCAGTGCCTCTTTGTGCAACAGACAGTCTGGGATAATGAATACCAGTTTCATGTGTGTTACACACAGTCAAGTCTTATTGCTTACCCTTTTCCTACAGTTTTCTTAAAAATGGGACTGGATTAAGAAGCCTACTTCAGTAGTCACATTCTTAGTTTTGAAGTAAAAAGACATTTTGCCCAAACCTTCCCTGTCAAGAGCTTAAATTTAGTAATATATTCCTTTGAACAAAATGAACAATTTCTTTTATGGAAAGAAAACTCAGGTGTGCAGGCTGAAAAGCTGCCACTCTGTGCTGCTAACAGGTCTCTGACTTGAATAAGGGGACCAAGACTTGCCAGCCTTCCACAGAGACACCAAGCAATTTAGATGCAGCTTTACTTACTGAACTCCACATTAAATGTCGATAGATTTTTTACTCCATATATTTTGACTGCATGTTCCCAGGGATACTGCGCAGAAATCTGAGAAGCAATTCAGATGCCTAACATGGGTGGCTGGTCTCTGCTTAGATGCCACACAGTGCATAAAACATTCACGCAAGAGTAGCAAGTATAATATGGGGCTTAACTGTGACTCCGATCTTTCAGAGGTGCATAAAGAGGCCAGACAAAATACTTCAGGGTGCCTAAAACAGCATCAAGCACCTCTGTTCAGACCCCTGTATCTACTTATCCATGCAGAATTTTAGATGATATTTTCCCTTTTATGGCAATGCTATTCTCATATAAGTAGTGAATATAGATTTTGATAGATCTGACTGTTTCTGCTTTTCCTCATTCTGGCTACATAACCTGGTGATATATTTGTTTGCTGTAGAGGTGATTATTAGCTCACATAAGGTCAAACTGTGATCCTGCTGTGATCAGAAGTCACAAAGTGTAAGTGGAGTTGCATTAACTTCAGTCTACCTATTTTCATGTAAGTTTGTCTATTGCCAAACAATTTGAGTGTGTTTATGGCATAAACAGAACACCCACCGTCCCATACCTCCAAGGAGAAAACAGAAAATGTTTTGTAGCTAAGAGCCTTATTGCTGAGGTAAAGCAGCTTCTTCAACAGAAACATTTTCATCCCAAGATGCTCACTACATGTCATGTAAGTCCGACTTGAAGCTGGTCTAGGCTAAGCTTTCTCCCTGTAGTTTTAAATAGATCTATATTTATGGAGCTATTCAGAAAAAAAAGCAATATATTTTGCACATATATTCTGTTTTTCATGTTTCTCCTTGCAAAGGAGAAATCCCATTTGACTCACTGTGTTTTCCACATATTTTGCCTAAGTCTCACAGAATAATTACAAGCACAGTAACTACTGACTTTATAAAACAAAGACTTTTATATAGCTACCTAAATGCCTGTTCCACATTCTTCCTACACCATGAAACTGCCTCCAGGGACATAATTTAACTTTTCTTCTGTGATAATAACACCCATTCTTGTGTAACCCTATTGGTACTGAAGTGAAATGAAATAGATAACATGTTTCTTTACCTGTTTACTTTTAGCATGGTTGAAATGACATGTTTGATAGGACCAATTGTCTGATTATGTTGTCTTCTGAGCAGAGAAGATTCTTTAAGTGCATATCCCAGAGGAGCAAGACTCAGGAGGTCTGACCTTTAGGGATGTTCTTGTAGTCGGTCTGTCCAGTTACCTTGGCAAGTCATTTCTTCACCCTGTGCTTCAGTTTCTCCATTTCTAAAAAAAAAAAAGAGAGACAGTTTCATATATTTGTTGAAAGCTTTAACAAAGTGCTAACTTTTGTTATTCTGCATGTCAAGACCAGTATTATACGTGCTGGAGAAAGGTACTAAGCATTTTCTGAATGATTATACATGTTCAGCCTGTGATAATGAGTTTAAAAAAATTGCAAAAAACAGGTATCACTGTTTTTCCCTTCTATCCTGAAGGTAGTAAGGTAGCTTGTTTCTCAGCAGTGAGAGTAAAAGCAAAACTAATTAAAAAGAATAATTATGAGTTTGACAACTTGAAAGAGTGCCTCAATTTAAAGGGTAAAATAACTAGATTTCTGGAATCTGGCTTACAACATAACTTAATCAAAGAAAAAGTGTGTAGAAATTCTGTCAGCATCAGTTCAGTTGCTAGATTTTTGCACGTTATCAATCTGGCATTTTTTTATACTCTTATTGTTGTCACCATGTTTATAAGAAATCCCAGGAAACCATTGTTTTACAATGGCTATAAGGTAAAAAAAATGTGGATAGACCTGAAATCTTTACTGGTTTATGCAGCTTCTCCATAGCTACTTTGCATTTTACTGCTTTTCTACAAATTTTATGTAAAAGTCTAAATTTAAGATATAAAAGTCAAGCCAACTAAAATTAAAACAATTTCTCTTTTAACTGTTTTATAACAAAAATATTGCATTTTTCAAGGAAAAATAATATATATTGTTATTCTCACTAATGTGTTTAACAGTCTCACCATAACTAAATTTAGATGTCACTGCTAAGACTCGTTATTCTAGATCACAGTCACTGTGCAAAGGAGTAATTCTAGTACTGCCTTCACTTAATGTTTTAGCAGAAACTTTCTCCTTAGGCTTCATAACCGGCTGCATTAAATTATAGTTTACATAGGATACAAATAATTCCTTCCTGACTGCAGCATGGTGTCAGAGTATACCCTACAACAAGAGATCTGATTAGCCTTATCATTTTCTAACTACCATAGTTACATATGTTATTAGTGGGTATAAAATTATCCATTGTGCTTTTTTCAAGACATAGTTGAAATATCTTCTCTCATGATCTTCTGCAGTACTCTTTGCTGAGACTATTTGGTATAGTAGCATCTTTTATAAAACATTGGACATTTGTCTTCATTTTATGATGTTGTAGTTTTTGTTTGTTTAGGGTTTTTTAATATACTGTGGGACAAGCCAGATGACAGTAACTTTGTTTTCTGCTTTTGTTTCCTATATGTTTTATTTTGCTTGGTAACCTGATTCTGTTCCTTTTCAATATTTCTCTTTTTCTGACTAAGTAATCCAACCTCTGGCATGTTTTTATTACATGTAAATTTTGCCATACATCTCAGCCACCTTTGCTAACCCTAGCTGGCCCTATTCCACTTCCAAATGTGTCGTAATGTCTTTATGGGTAAACTAGTTTTACATAAAAAGCATAATGATTTCTGAGTGGCTGCTGCAGGCCATTCGGTCAATGGTCTGTGAACTCGAGTACCTCTAAGTAAACCAGAAACAGTTAGGTCATAATAACCGTGAAATAAAAAATTGGAACATTTGAATTTTAATAACACTCTAATTATATATTTATTCATTTCAGTAAAACCACTTAGAACTTTAAAATTTTGCATGATTTCCTGTAATGTGTCTGACAATGTTCTCAACATCTGCTGGTTTCATGATATGCAAATAACAAATTTAAACTCAAGTATTGACTTGGTAACATTTAAAGCCTCCTTTCTCCAGAGCTCTTTGGAGACGAGGGTAATTCATCATTGCAAGATCATCTTGCAGCACACTTCTAATCAAAGATGCAAGACAGCCTCCACAAAAATATGTTGGTTTGGGGTAGATGAAATCAGTTGCACTTGTTTAACACTTAAAGAGCAGCTTTATGTATTTTGTGATCTGGTTTTGTGGGAGCATATGCAGGGTATGTACAGTGAAAAACTTGCATATCCAAACCAATAGTTAGGTAACTTGAGGTCTCCTAACTCAGAAATCAAAAATTATCAGAAAGTATCTGGGTCAGTTGCTGCCTGAATTTCCCAGGTTCCTCTAGGCTTGTTTTTATGAATTGCTAGCCCACTTCTGCACACACCCAAGCCTGGGCACATGCCATCATCCTGCTTAAGAACCAGCTCCAGAAACCAAGGCTGGAGTTCGTCCTGTTTATAGATGTAGGCATGCATATTGTAGGCATGCACACAGAAGCCTGTGAAATATGGCTTCTCAGATGTAAACTGGGAGAGAAAAAAATCCCCAAACAAAAATACCAAAACCACCCTCAGGATGTCCTTAATCTGACTAGTTAAGCTGATCTAAAAGTCTACATTGCTGAGGTGAGTAGCTCGAGAGAGGACGCCTTCAACACCAGAGCGGGCAGAAGCTCAGCGTCCAGCAGCCTCAACTCAGAGCGACAAGAGCCACTGAGGGAGCCTCAAGTCCTCGACAGGACCTGCCCAGGAGCCGGCAGCTCAGCTGACGCAAGCAGCTGACTCACAGGGGGCGGAGCCAGGAGGAGTGGTGTCAGCCCTGACTGGTTAAAAACCTGCCCCAGGGAGTGCGAAGGAGCAGGAGTGTTGGTGAACAGTTTGTGTAGGCAGGCAAATGGGATGGTGAGCACTTGCTTTATTACCGGGGCCCAGTCTGGGAGCTCTGCTCTGGGTGACCTGGCAGTGGCCAGCATAGCAGGCACCCAGACAGAGCCGATGAGAGGGGAGGCTGAAGTGCTTGGAGTGTAGAGAGTGCCTGCACTGGTCTTGTGAGGGGAGGGTGCACAATGGGCAGGGCTGCACTCGGTGCTCCCTGCGGGGGGTCCTCCTGTAGCAAGGGCTGAGCTGCGTGATGCTATCAATAGGTTGCAAGATGTCAGGGAGCTGAGAGGAAGCAGGACGGCTTGTTCCAGGCCCAAACTGTGCAGGGGCCTCAAGCACTCAAGCATCCATTGTAGCTCATGGAGGAAAGAAGGAGGCTGCTAACCCAGGAAGCTGGGAAACAGCAACAAAAAAAAGAAAAAAACAAACAAAAAAATGGGAGAAAGATGACAATTAAAAACAAGGGGCTCCCTCCTAAATCTGTTGTCCCCACCCAGAACTGCTTTGCAGTTCTGCAGGGGGCTAAGGAGGAAACACACTTGCACCATGAACAACCGGTTGGTGCACTGGTAAAGATCACTACTGGTGCTGTCAGGAGAAAGCGGTGGGTTGTAGCAGTAAGGGACTTTGAAAGGCACAGAGGCACTCATCTGTTGGCCTGACCCAGTCTCAAGGGAGGTGTGTTGCCTACCAGGGGCACAGATCAGGGATGCTGCAGAGGCTGCCTGCTCTAGTAAGTCCCACGGACCATTATCCACCATCAGTGATCCATGTGGGTGCTAGCGATATAGATAGCAGTAGCCTGGAGAACATACAGAAGGACTACATAGCCCTGGGAGAGGTGGTTAGGGGCTCTGGAGGTCAGATTGTCTTTTCATCAATCCTCCAGGATACAGGGAAGGACCTTAAAAAGGCTAGGAGGATTGGCCAGGTTAATAAATTATTAGAAAGGTGGTGCCATAGTCAAGGGTTTGGGTGTCTAGAACATGGGACGCAATTTAGTAGGCCAGATCTACTGGGGGCTGGTGGAGCTGGTTTTGGCAGGAGGCTTGCCAGACTGGTCAAGGCAGCTTTAACTAGATGTGTTGGGTGAGGTGGGCATCATTCCATCCCAACACAGCCAGTCAGTTGCCAGCACCTATAATAAATGCTCAGAGCAATGTAGAGATATTCCAGCCGCTCCAGCCAATGAACTGGCTCCATTTGGAGCTCAGCTCAAGATGCCTCTATAAAAACGCCAGTAGTATGGGGACCAAACAAGAGGAATTAGAGAAGTCATGAGGAAGTAGAGATGTTTGCTGATGACACCAAGCTGTGTGGTTCGGTTGATACGCTGGAGGGAAGGAATGCCATTCAGAGGGACCTTGACATGCTTGTGAGGTGGGCTGATGCCAACCTTATGAAGCTTAACCATGCCAAGTGCAACGTCCTAAACCTGGGTCAGAGCAATCCCAGGAACAGCTATAGGCTGGGCAGAGAAGAGATTCAGAGCAGCCCTGCGGAGAAGGACTTGGGGGTATTGGTTGATGAGAAAACGAACGTGAGTCAGCAGTGTGCTCTTACAGCCTAGAAAGCCAACCGTATCCTCGGCTGCATCAAAAGGAGCGTGGCCAGCAGGTTGAAGGAGGTGATCCTGCCCCTCTACTCTGCTCTCGTGAGCCCTCATTTGGAGTATTGTCTGCAGTTCTGGTGTCCTCAACAGAAAAAGGACATGGAACTCTTGGAACAAGTCCAGAGGAGGGCCACGAGAATGATCAGGGGACTGAAGCACCTCCCGTATGAAGGTAGGGTGAGAAAGCTTGGGCTGTTTAGCCTGGAGAAGAGAAGGCTGCATGGAGACCTCAATAGCAGCCTTCCAGTATCTGAAGGGGGCCTATAGGGATGCTGGGGATGGACTCTTCATTAGGGACTGTGGTGATAGGACAAGGGGTAAGGGGTTAAAACTTAAACAGGGGAACTTTAGATTGGATCTAAGGAGGAAATTCTTTCCTGTTAGGGTGGTGAGGCACTGGAATGGGTTGCCCAGGGAAGCTGTGAATGTGCCATCCCTGGTGGTGTTCAAGACCAGGTTGGACAAAGCCTTGGATGATATGGTTTATTGTGAGGTGTCCCTGCCCATGGCAGAGGGGTTGGAACTTGATGATCTTAAGGTCCTTTCCAACTCTTAACTATTCCATGATTTTATGATCTTAAGGTCCTTTCCAACCCTAACTATTATATGATTTTGTTGTATGATTAGAATGTCATGAATTCAGGTTTCTGAGCCTTAGATCCTCAAAGTTGTTTCCAGAAGGAAATGGGATCTCAAGATCCTACCCTTGCCCTGGCCTCCAAGATTTCTTCTTGGTCAGTGGCTAGCTCAGAAGGTGGATTTTTTGATTGCCCTTCTCATGTTCCCCATGCTCCTTTTGATTGCCCCTCTCATGCATGTTCCTCATTCTTTTTTTGATTGCCCCTCTCATATTCCTCATCTCAAGAAATCCTGTTCTGCCATTTCCAAGACTTTGCTGAATGCTTTTTCTCTGCTCTTCTTTGGAATCATATTCATACTTGATAGGACATGTTTGGCTGTCACAGTCTATTTTGGGTTCTTCATGTACTTTGTGTACTTTGGGTTCTTTTTGTACGTTCCATAATCTTTTCCAAACAAAATGTGCCACATTGCCCCTTGGGAAGGTGCACCTTTTTTTCAGAGAGTTTAATCTGACCCAGAGTGTCACAGCCCAAGAGGAGCTCTACCTTCCCCTAGTAAATAAACGCTGTGTTCAACTGTTCTCTGGTCAAAGGGATAACTGTCTTGGAAATGCTAGAGTCTGAAATTCTAAGCTCTTACTTTCTAAAACTGTTTGACTATGGCCAAATTGCTTATTGAGAATAACTCTGGGTCTCTGCTCCCCAGGTCTTCAAGTACGGACCCAGCATAAGTGTCCAAGGCTACACCGTTCAAGAAGTATATTCTCAATTTCAATGGAAGAGGTGACTGAATTGAAGAACAGGGGAAAGTTCTGTGGATTCTTTTAATTCATTACTGTAGACTCATTGCTGCTGTTTCTCCCTGCTGTTCAGCTCGATCATTTGTGAAAGACCAGAGACAAGCTGGTTTTAGTTAGCTCTAAAAGACCCATACAAAAGGAATAACTTCCTTTCTTAAGGCACCAACACTTTTTGTGGTGCCATGGAGGCTGGGAGATTGGAAAAGGGAGACCTCCTCAGGGAGTTATACATTAAAGACTGTTGTCCAGTTTGAAATGTGACTGAACTATTTTATTTGTGCAAATTTCTATTGAACTAAGAGATCTGTGAGACTTTGTTGAACTCAGTGACATGAGGGCTGTAGCTACTACCTTTGAACTAAATTCTAATATATGCTCTCTTCTTCTCCTCATTGTAAAGATGAGAGGGAAAGGAGGAATTATATGTATTTTTATTCCTTTTGGAGTAGCTGGTGTCAGTGGAGCTAACTTCTCAGTCAAATTCCTGGTATATGAAGAAAGAAAATGAACAATATCCCACACAATGCAGTGACTCACCCCCTTTGCTCCTCTTGCTTCATCTTGAACATCCACTCCAGACAGGCTAGAAAAGTGCTCTTGATGTTCATACATATGAAATCACCAGGAAGGTTTTTTTATTACATGGTTTTGGTTTGTTTTTCTTTGTTTGTTTTGACAGTAAGAGTGGTATGGAGACAAATTCTTCTGTCAGAATTATGAACCATGTTTTCAGCAGAACTATGAGTTGGTGAATGGAAAGGGGAGAGCTAGATTTAAATAAATCAGACTGACACAGAAGGTGGGGAAAGTAAAAAAAAAAAATCCTTAAAAACTGTTATGATATCCTTAAAAACTCAGCCAATTTGAAATCCAAAGGAACAGGGAAAATATGAACAAAAATGTGCTGTTGACTTACAGGTAATATATACTAAAATTCTGTTTTTCCTGTATACGGCTTTGAGAATCCTGAAAATTCCAGATCAGAAACAGAGTACTGTTAGACATGTGGGAGTTGGAAAAAAATACTCTTACAGATGGTATAGTGACAAAAAACTGTTTTAACAAGTATACGTAGTTATGAATTTCAGTGACCTTCACATGTTTTAAATGAGCCTCCAGCATTCATAATAGTGAGCTGTTAATAATTATAGCTCTATTAACCATTCAGGCTCTTGTGCTTTGGGAGATCTCAAGTTTGGACATTTAAATTATGTCTAAATGATTGTTCCACAATCATTAAGCAATATTCACTGCATTTCCTGTTGAAGGAGTATACAGTACCATCTTAAATTACCTTTAATTCCTGCACATTTAATGAATATTTCTAATCCATTGTTAACTTTTGAACTTCAGTGTAATTTAGAAATTCTGACACAATTCATGCCATGCTACTGTAAATAAATAGCTGCTCTAACTTCACTAGTGCATAAAGTTAAATGTCAGAAACCATATTTGCATTTATACACACAATAATTACATGCTGATCAGAACAGTGCAATTAGAGATACTAATGTAAAATGTTAACTTACAGCCCATGTGTTTTCAGTAAAAAAAAAAATCAGTAGGACCAAATAACAAAAAAGAAGCTGAATGTTTATTGTATGTTGTGTAAAGTGGAAAAGATTACAAAATAACTGTAATGAATTTCAACCAGCTCTTCAAATTAATTCTTACTTGGTAAAAATGTCGTATGTTCTCTCTATTTTTTTTTTTTTTTTGAGATCTCTTAACAACACATGAAGAGCTGCAGATCTTGACTGACTTAATGTATTTAAATTTTCCTTATGGAGGACTGGATTTGAAGTGCTTGGGATTACAATCAAAATGAATTTGATGGTTCACCTCAGCCTCTAATGGATTACAGTATGAATGTCATCAACTCCATATTACAGTAAAATGTGTGATCTCCTTCCAAATGTCAAAGTCTGGAACTGAACAGAGTGGCTGAAGTCCATCTTTTGATCCCAGAAAGAATGCAGAGAAGGAATTAACACCAGTCTTCACTCAGAAGAGTCTGTTTGCTGAGCACCTACTTTCTTGACGTAGGAAGACATTTAAAACATATAAAAATATCAACCACAAGATACAAATCATAATTTTTATAATGCTGGAATGAAATGTTGTATGCAAGGTGTTAGAAAAAAATTCTGCTGTTTGTTTTCTCTTTTCTCTTTTTATTTTCAGCTGTTTTTTAAATCCTGTATCTATAGAGTTGTGTGAAGTATGGGTGAAACAGCTGCTGAAAAAAAGTAAAATAAAACTTTGAGACAATAACACATACCAGTTTTAGGAAGCAGATGGGCTTCAGCAGTGTCTGTGTTTCCTATGTAACATGTCTTCACTACCTGTAAGTATGACATTTTCTGGTAGGGTATTTTTTTTTTTTTTGTGGAAATAGATAATACTAAGCTAATATAATAGTCAGGTAAAGTGAGTTCACTAAGATAATTCACGTTTCCAATCAGGCAAAACCAGCAGTGTCAACATAACCTCAATTCAATATGATTCCTGTTTTGAATTTCAAGTACTTAACAAATGGCTCACAAGTAATTATTCTTAGAAAGTCTGTGTCTCATCACTACCTAGAGATATATGGAGAAAACCAGTTATAGCTTTTAATTAACTCATAAAAACAGAAGCAAAACTTTTTAGTAGAATTATTTGATAGAAGCTGGGACCTCAGCTTTATCTTTGATAAACTGGACTTTTCTGTTTGGCCATGATACCTGTAATATACAGTCTCTGTGTTTGAAACAGTATCATGCTGACCAAGCCATGAGTTTATCCTACATATTCAGAGATTCAGCTACAGGTGCTTTTTAGCTGTTTGCTTTTGTGTCAAAATAGGCAGCTTGGTATCAGGAATCCCGGGTAAGTGATGTCTGTGTATTTTTGGTTTAAGGTTTGTTTTGGTTTTAACCTGCACTCAAGGATAAAAAACTGCAGATGAAGATCTGTGTGCACTGCAGGTGAAGAAAATGTTTGCATCAACCCTCTCACTGTTAAAACTGCAGAACGATGTACAGCAGAACGATGTACAGCTTGAGATATGACTCAGGCTCACTTAAGCAAATCCACCATGAAAGGTCAAAATTAGTTATGGGGATTAAACACAAATAAAATATCATTTTACTAGTCTTTGTAATCCTCAACAGATTCAGAAGATGTTTTAGGTTTTCTCTAAGGACATTTTCTTGCTTATTGCACTGACATTGCAAGGATCTGATCGGATAAGTATTGTATAAATGGAATAAGTTGAGAGTAGAAATTGCAGAACCCCAGGATGGTATTTTTCTAATGAACTGGGGACTAGGCATGCCAAAGATCAGCCTCATTAGACCCCCATGTCAGGGAACTTGTTCAATAACTACATATATATTGAAAAATGGAAGTGGTAAAATGTTGTTACCGCTGCTCTCAGAAAAAAAAAGGCAGTGAACTCGTGCAGGGGCTTGAAAATTTTTGGGGAATGAAAACTCAGGAATGGCTGCATGGCTGACTTTGTAGCAGAAGAGCAAATGGTTTTCTACATTGCAGAGGCAGTGTTCATATCTGGGATTGAGTTACAGGATCTTACATTTTTCTCCTTTAATGCAGAGTAAATTGAACTCTAGGAAATTGTTGGGGTAAGTTCTCCTAAGGTTATTGTAGGCCTAGCTACAGTTGTAGCTGAGTTTGAACTTTGAACGTCTGAAGCTACCATTTGTCAAGAGGCAATAGCCTACTAGGACTGGTGGGGGAGATAGAGTCATCTCTTCCAGATGAAGTAGTACAAAGGTGATGGTCTATATCTCTATAGACTGAGCAGGAACTTTGTGCAGAGATCTGGCACTTTTTCTGTTACTCCAGTTCTGAACACTAGGACTTCATGGAGCCATAGACTCATGACAAACTGTGCGAAGAGTGTTCCAGAAGAGAGAGCAGGTCTGTGATGAGTCTTTATATTCTTTATATACCCACCCTGACAGATACAGAAAGTGAGATAAAAGCTATGGCCCCCAAAAATGACCAGGGAGATTCTTGTCATATTACTTGAATGCGTGACCTGTTTTCTTTTACTCCTAGGTAAGTTCCCTGTTTCTCACATGAACTTCATATGTCCAGGTGAAGGATAGACTGGTGAAGGCATGTGAAAGGAAGTATTTAATGTCCCCAGGTTTCTGAATGAATATTTTTAGGTGGAGTTACCTCTGTGTTAAAGACCTTGTATGTGAAGTCAGTTCCAGGTATCACCCACTGCAACATCTTCAGCCTTCCAGGTACTGCTGGTCTTAATGTCAGTCTCTTAATCATAATACCTTCCAAAGTGAATTTTCATGGCTTCAGCTCCTGATTTTAGGACAAGCATTAGAATAATCAATTTCTATTCAGCACCAGCCACAAGTAAGACTATTTATATAGGTTGTACGTTAGTATTCAGTTTTTCTTAGTACACCAAAAACATCCTGAGTAAAGTTGTTCTTGTGGAGACTAGCAAAAAATACTCGTTCTAAATCAGTTTCCACAAAAACATTTTCTGACAAGCAGGCTGTTTTTAAATTGAAGCAGTTTTTGGTTTGGTTTGTTTGTTTTTTTTCCTATTCCTGTAACTCCACTACCATGAACCGTATTATACAGTTTTGCTTTCAACCTGTGCTTCTACATGCCATCATTCACAGTTTTTTAGTGAAAGCAGACAAATCTTTCTAAGATCTGTAATTCAGATCTTCCATGCAAATAAAAAATATACCTTTACACATACATTAATGCAAAATACAAGCAAAAGACAATGGAAGAGGACTGCCTAACAAATTCAGTGGTGTCCAATACCAGTTCCTGAAGTCACAACTCTCAAATATTTAAATTATGCTTATTTAGAGCAGTAATGGTCACATGACTATTTTATTGGGTCTGGCTGAAATGGAGTTAATTTTCCCAATAGTGGCTCTTATACACCTGTGCTTTGTACTGGTAGCTAGAAAGATGTTGATAGCACAGCAGTGTTTTGTCTGCAGCTGAGCAGTGTTTCCACAGCAAGGTTATCCCTTCTCCAACATTCCCTTGCTACCACCAGTATCGCAGGGGTAGGCAAGATCTTGGGAGATAAACTGCCTTTGTCTTGTCCCACAGGGTTTTTTCCATCTTATTTTCTCCCTGCTCTGCCCTGTTGAGGAGGGGAGTGATTGAGTGGCTTGGTAGGCACCTGGCATCCAGCCAAGGTTAACCCACCAGAAGTATAGATAACGTTAATTCAGGTTTTCATCTCATTTGTTACTGGAATATGACATTTTATACTAATTTTATACAGAAAGATATTCCAAATAGTCAGTTAGACTCTCCTAGTGATATTAGACACTAGCTTTGCAGTAAGGAGTTGTTGACTTCTTGTAAAATTAACTTTGGCCTAACATTGCTAGTAAAAGGGACAAAACAGTCTGTTGAAGCTTGAGATTTTGTAAAAGACCTTCATATCGTGATTGGATTCAGATCATTTTTGGAAGCAAAAAATCAGAACTATGAGAAGATATATTAGTTTTGATAAGCCTTCAAGGGAGTTTATTTTAGAATAAACCCATGCACAACTTTACCTACTACCTGCCTAAAGTTCTTCTGTCTCTTAAAAGCCTGATGCATAGTAATTTTTCTGTGTTGCATGCTACATAGTAAAATGTGCATTCTTCTTAACACATAATTAGTTCTCTTGGGACTTACAGAAATTGCAGTTCTTATACACCTGTGGCTAGAACAAAGTAAATTTGAGAACTGAAAGCCTTAGTATCATGTCAATCTCTACAAAATGCCCACCTGTGATAAGGATAGAATTGTGCTTTGAATATTTTATTGAGTTAGTAAATAAATAAATTAGTACATCATCCTGCTCTGGAACTCAGAGTCCAAAGACTTATTAACCATATGTTCAAAGACAAAACACGCAAGCCATTGCAAAGCATTTTATACAAATATGTTCATATTTCAGACATTAGTTCTGAGTTTGGAGCTGCAAACTGAGGAACTGGGAACTTTGATTTCTTAGGAGGTTCACACAAAGGTAAATGAGGTGAACATTATTTTTTATGCTCACCTACTTACCCTTGAAGTGGGAGGCTTCTATATTTCCCTAATTTAATAGGCATAAGATATTAAACCAGTTACAGATCCTATACCAGAAGATTAGTGAAAGTTGTTCATCTGAATAGAACAATAATTATATATACATAAATAAAAAAAAATAAGACCAGTAATTTTTCATTGGATAAACTAAACCTAGGGTATATACCATGTTCAATAACATCATGAAGACATTGTAACCACTACCCAGTCAAAGCCAGAAAAGGTGAAATTGTATCAAGACCACCAAAACAGAGTAAGAGTAATTAGTTAAAAGGTTCTGTCATTTTTGAGGCTTATTCCCCAGGTTGAACTACTTTGGTTTTCTACCTCAGTGAGCAACTGTTCATCGCTAGATCTAACAATTCAATGAAAAATTTCTTGACTGAATGTCTGCAGGTTCAGGAGTATCGCAATGGACTATCAGATCCTTCTTTTCTAGTAGGCCATTTCAAACGAGTCCTCAGAGAACAGTGAATTGCTTTGGTCTATATGA
Organism: Neopsephotus bourkii; assembly: GCF_033783945.1. Lineage (NCBI taxonomy): Eukaryota > Metazoa > Chordata > Aves > Psittaciformes > Psittacidae > Neopsephotus > Neopsephotus bourkii. The sequence goes on along the minus strand of NW_026902259.1, from coordinate 1,061,817 downwards.
AATAAGGCTGGTGATATATAGCTGTTGACTCATGAAAAGAAACATTACAGCTATTGCTATTTGACATATCTTTTGGAAATCTCAGCCAAGTAATTGAAGATAGCTAAGCTCAAATGCTGAACTGTTATCTTTATGGTAAGCTTAATTTCACCTGATTTTTGAATGCTGTGGTTTAACGTGAAAAAAGAGAGGTCATCACAGGGCAGTAAATTGTCTCTTTATTAAGCACTGCATTTGCTTTTGAAAACCTACATTTCCTATTACATCCTTATAATTCAAAATGCACTTCTATGGATATATCTGGCCTACCTTACGTTACCGGTGTGCAAAACTGTGACATACTGGGGAATCTGCCCTTTGCTCCCCATGTGTTAGAATACCAGGACAAATCCATTAGCTATAAAAAGATTGGATACACTAGAGCACATGTGTAGGAAGGATATTTATTGTTCATGCTGCTATCACGAAATTAAGCAGACTTTTGAAAAACTAAGAGGAAATGCCTATGTTTCAGCTGTGAGCACATTTTTCTATTAAGAAAAGAAATCATTTAGGAAAAGTTGAGGGAGGGTGTAGAAAGTAGAGTTTTATTGGAAATTGACTGTTTAGTGTTTTCTGAAAATCCTATAGAATATATAAAGCAGTGGTAGGTATTTGACAAGCTCCCTTGCTTTATTGCAGTGAGTAGATGATTTATTGTGGTGCAGATAATAGACTAATGTTTGCACATCTTTTGGACTCTCACCTAGAAATAAATTACATTCCATGATTTCTTTGCCCACTTGGTCCCATTGCAGTGTAGGTTTTTTTTTTTGGAGGGACAAAATGTTCACATCTGGGTGTCTGTATTTGTGTATGGGGATAGTCTGTCCTTGTCAAATTTTACTGCAAAGTCTTTGGATGCAGTGGAGTTAGCTTCAGAGTACTAAAATAAGTCCTGAAAGTACCTTGATTTTAAATACATGCTTGAAATATCTGTAAACTTAGTGACTGCATAAATGACAAAATTTAAAAACTGTCTGTGCCTGCATGGTGTGTGCAACTATGTGAAGGCTGTTTACTGCACAGATTAAAAAATAGTGAGATAAAGGCCGTAGTAAAATTATATGATTAAGAGATGATGGAACTGTTGGAGTAAATCCAAGCTAAAATTATTTGGTTTTCCCTAAATTGATTTGAAAATTAGGAAAGGAAACAAACAAATGGAACAAAAGTGAAATACTATTTTAAAATAACAAATAAGAAGAAAGGGGCAAGAAAACAAGGTATAATGTGGTCCAGTAGGAACAGCCAAAATGTATAAAGCAATGGATGTATAATGGGTAGATGGCAGACAACCTCTGTGAATGGGGAGGATCAGGGAACAAAAAAGTAGAAATACAAGTTCTTATGCAAGTACTAAGTCTAGCAGGACTCAGCACTAATTTCTTCTGGGAGCTGAAAGGTTGTTTCCTAGTGTCTTTTGAAATACATAGAGTTCTACTTGTCATTTACCTGAAGCTAATGCTATTTCAAATCTTCTCACTCATTACAGTGGATTTTGAATCAGACTCTCAGTGTCAGTATGCTTTAGTCTACATATCTTCCCAGCTTATTATATTCTAAAGCATATTCTGGAAGTCTCTGCTACTAGATTTTCTGCTTCATTTTGTCATTAAGATATTTGAATGGTTTTAACACAATTTATCTGTCCTAATGTAGGCACTTAAAAATTAGACACCTAAATCTGAGCTACCCCTCCAGACTTTCTTTATAATTGATTAAGAAAAATCTGCACAGAAAAAACGGCAATTCATTTCATCTGGACATATGCACTTAAAATATGCTAGATGTATTGCCCTCCAGAGTTGCCTGTTTCTTCCTATTAACTGTAAGAAACTAGAGTTACTATCTGAAACTATTGTATGAAGCTCAATCGGATAAATCATTCCCCTTTTGATTATAAGTGGCTCCTTTCTTTAACCAAACTTATATTTTCTTTTCAGAGATAAGGCTGATTTGGAGCCTCATGTATTTTACATTTAATTTTACCAATTTTTCTTCCCTTCTGTTATATTTCAGATATCTTCTGCTAAATATTTTTCATTTTGAGTTTCTACTAATTTCTTACTCTTGTGCCATAAAACCATTTACATTGAGAGAGAAGCTTCAAATAACAGTCATAGCTTTTGAGACTCAGAGGTGCAGTGAAAACAAAGTAAACCAAGTAAACAAAGTAATAAAATAATAAAAAAAAATAGAGGATGTAAAATCTTAAATTAAAAAAATTAAAAATTACCAAGGAATAAGGTTAATGCAATATACAAAATTCTAATACATGCTTCGAAAGAAATAAGTATTTTCTAAATCCTGCTTCAAGGCAAACAGAGCTTTATAACTGATAGCTATTACCTGTGGGTCTGTTTTGGGTGTATTGAGCTGGTATTTCAAGTTAGGTATCCCCCTTTATGGAATATCTGGATGAGGCTAAAATCCCATGTGTGGGCTGAAGGAACCACTAATACAAGTTTCTAAGCTGTTACAATCCCATGCCTCCTTGACTCTTTTAATAAAATATGTTCAACAGACCCTCCCATTTAATTGATAATGTTTTATGAGCAGTAGTGGATCTATCAGCTTTCCTGGCTCCAAAGATTGCATAATCCACCAATTTCTCAAGAAGACCTCACTGATATCCACCTCTAGCGTTCCCTCACCTGGTAGTAGTGAAGAAAGGAAGAAACAATCGTTCAACTGTGTTATGTTTTCTCTGACTCTGTTCTGCTTCTCTATTTTTCAGTAATCTCCATGACTAATTGAAAAAAAAAAAAAAAAAAGCCCAACATATTACAGTGACTGCACACAACTGACTTATTTCCTTACTTTTTTTTGCAAAAGCTTGTTCATTTTATGTTTCTATTTAATGAGATGATGAGTAGCCGGTACAAGAGTATGTTATATGCCATTGCTGTGCTCGTTGAATAGAGATTTTTCTGAACTCCTAGCTGTGAAGGCCATATCTCTAATTTAACTTTGAGACACTCCTGTTTTCCATTCTATTAGTCTCTAAACTTTTGTCTATAAATTTATGTGGAAGCACAACTAGAGTTTATAGCTCTCTAGATAAAAATCTCACACTGATAAATTCCTCACATAAAGAACCATTTTCCGCTGCTGGGGGTGTGAAACTCAGGCGAGGCTATTGCAAGGTGTTTGTCATTCTATAGAGGTGAGAACTTATTGATCTGTCCTTCATACGACAGTGGAAATAGTACACATTGGTTCCTACTCCTTTGATTCTGCAGTTCCAAGCCTCAGCTTGTCTTGCTGGTGCTGGTCTTGTGTTTTGTACCTGAAGGACTGCAGAAATCACCAGCTGTGCAGTAAGTCATCGTCTGCAAACATGAAGAGATGCCTTGGGTGAAACTTCCTTGCACAAGACAAATCATCAGAAGAGGTATTCATGTCATCTGAGTTTAGCCCCACAACATCTGAAAGGTCGATCCTGTTTCCATTCCCTAAAAAGGCATCTCAAAGAGGTGCTCTAAGAGACTAAGACAGTGTGGCAATTCTTCCTTTTTCCCCTCTGAACTCAACCTGGTAGACATCTCTTGATTTTTCTGGCTTTTCTCTCAGTAACTACTGCCTTCTTATTCCTAGGCAGACTTCCAGAAGCTGTGAGCTATACTCTGTGATCATCATACTGCCCACAACTGCATCAGCTACAGCTAATTAATCCATTATGAAGTCTACATGAAAGGGAGGGGACGAACACAGCTAACAATACAGCATTTACTAACAAGCAACAGAGAGTATAGGCCTGTGTAAGGGTTAACATCAGTCCACTTTTTTCCCCAGTTATCTACTTCTGATCATCTTCTATCTGATAGCACAATCTTCTACTGTGTTTTCTCTTACGTTCAGTCTTAGAGGTGAAATGAACTATAAGGGCAAATGAGGCAATGACTTGATTTAACTTTCAACTTGTTTTCCCATTTTGCAAAAAAAACCCCACCCAAGCTGATATTCTAGTTAAAGGTATTTTTGGCACATATGTAAGTCTCTGCACAGAAAGAAAATTTGACAAAAGGGCAAAAAGTAAAAGGCAATGCTGAGCACAGTTCTGCTGAAACCTAGTTTGGGATGCAGGGACGAGGGCTGTGTTCACAGTATCAAAGAGAGAAGTGCACACCTGTTTTAGGGAAATATTAACTTACAGCTGCATTGTACTCCATTTCAATGGAACCCTGCTGATCTGATTAAAAGGTGCTGTTCCACAGCCACATTATCTCGTTTGCTTTGAAAGGGAAAGCAACAGACTTGATCAAAATGTGTCTCCCCGTGGCTGCATTGTCAGAGCCACTCTTGCAGCAGAAACAGCTGACAGGAGTGAGAATTGCTCTTTGCTAGAATTGTTAAATAAGTATCTGATATAGAAAATACTTACTAACTCTTCTTTGTTCTCCAGTTTTATGGAAGAATCAGTAGTCCTGACAACTACCAGTGATGTCCTTCTACTCTCCCTTCTCTCCATTGGGTGTCTATGAAAGTTCTGCCTGTGTGGGGCATAATATTTCATTAGACTTTTTCGCTGCTTGCAAGAAGTGAGTAATATGGTTGATTATAATGAGTTCGTTGAATAGACCAGAAAGCAGTATGCATTTTTTTTCATAGATATGGCAAATTCATTTTTTTGCTATTAACAGATCATGTTTTTCTTTGGCTTATTTAAACGCTGGCTTCTGTCTAAACATGGTTGTGAATTATGCCAGAATTTTTAAGGATGAACAATGAGTTCTTTAAAGTTAAAACTGTTGTCTCAGAAATTTTGAGTCACCTAAGAAGAGATATCCATCATCTTGCTACAATGGAGTTCAGCTTTAGAATACATAAATGCCACACGAACTGTAAGTGCCAAATACCACAGGAACAGAAATCATTGTCTTTAATCCTCTTATGGCAAACAGGTTATTAGGTTATTCCAATACGGGTGTATGGCAGAAGTCCAAGTCCAAAGATCTGATAATAAAGATACTGTCTGCTATAAGTAAGCATGTCTGAAAAAGTCACTACATTTTCATAGCCATTAGGATTTCTGCTGTCGCATCTCTAAACACTTTATTTCTTCACAAGGCTATCGCGTCCTCTGTGCCGGCTGCCTATCTAATCAAGATCTTTGTTGTTGTTTTTTTGCATTTTTTTTTCTTTGAGATCCTTCAGGCTTAGGTTTACATCCTAAATATTAATTATTACTATTTATTGAAAAATATGTGAAAAAATACTGAATACTAGCAGCTTCTCAAAATCTGTTGTAACATTTATGATTTATCTCTAAAAATTCAAGTTAAGTCTGTAATTTTAAAATTTCATTGTTAGAAGTACTACTTTAGAAGTAAAGTACTACTTTATGTAACTTTTCACACTTAAAGGAGGAAGAACAGTGACTCAGAGGAGAAAGAATACTTTAGTGAAAATATGAACCTTTCACCTTTATCTCTTCCTTAGCTACAGTAAACATTACCATGCCAGTTCTGGCTTATAGCCCATATCGGCTGTGTGGAAGTGGCCATTTCAGAGCTATGACATGCATGTTTGTCTTTGTAAATCATAGAATCATACAATTGTTTAGTTTAGAAAAGATCATTAAGTCCATTTCAGATCATTAAGTCCAACCATAAACTGCCTAGTCCTCTGCCAGTCCAACTAACACTGCCAAATCTAATACTAAACTGTGATCCTAAGCAACGCATTGACATGTCTTTCAAATACCTTCAGGGATGACAATTCCACTACTTCCCTGGGCAGCCTGTTCCAATATCTGACAACCCTTTTAATGAAGATTTTTTTTCCTAATTTCCAATCTAAACCTCCACTGGTGCAACTTGAGGCCATTTCTTCTTAGAATCATAGAATAGTTAGGGTTGGAAAGGACCTTAAGATCATCAAGTTCCAACCCCCCTGCCATGGGCAGGGACACCTTGCTCTAAACCATATCACCCAAGGCTTCGTCCAACCTGGTCTTGAATACTGCTAGGGATGGAGCATTCACAACTTCCCTGGGCAACCCATTCCAGTGCCTCACCACCCTAACAGGAAAGAATTTCCTCCTTAGATCCAATCTAAACTTCCCCTGTTTAAGTTTGAACCCCTTGCCCCTTGTCCTATCACTACAGTCCCTAATGGAGAGTCCCTCCCCAGCATCCTTGTAGGCCCGCCTTCAGATACTGGAAGGCTGCTATGAGGTCTCCATGCACCCTTCTCTTCTCCAGGCTGAACAGCCCCAACTTTCTCAGCCTATCTTCATACAGGAGGTGTTCCAGTCCCCTGATTATCCTCATGTCCCTTCTCTGGACTTTTTCCAAGAGTTCCATGTCCTTTTTATGTTGAGGACACCAGAACTGCAGACAATACTCCAAGTGAGGTCTCACGAGAGCAGAGTAGAGGGGCAGGATCACCCCCTTTGACCTGCTGGTCACACTCCTTTTGATGCAGCCCAGGATACGGTTGGCTTCCAGGCCTGCAAGCCCAGAACCTTGGACTTGCAACCCTTGTAACCCTTGTTACTTGGGAGAAGAGACTGACACTCACCTCACTTTCAGGTAATTGCAGAGAGCTATAAGGTCCCCCCCGAACCTTCTTTTCTCCAGGCTGAACAACAGTTTACTCAGCTGGTCCTCATAAAACTTGTGCTCCAGACCCTTCACCAGTTTCCTTGCCCTTCTTTGGACACACTCAAGCACCTCAATATCTTTCTTGTAGTGAGCGGGACAATCAGTTGCTTAGTCCTGCTGGCCACACTGTTTCTGATACAAGCCAGGATGCTATTGGCTTTCTTGGCCACCTGGGTACACTGCCTGCCCATATTCAGTTGGCCATCAACCAACATCCCCAGGCCCTTTACCACCAGGCAGCTTTCCAACTTCCAGCTTCCCCAAGCTTGTAGTGCTGCATTGAGGTTATTGTGACCCAAGTGCAGGACCCAGCACTGAGCCTTGCTGAATCTCATACAATTGGTCTTGGCCCATTCATCCAGCCTGTCCAAATCTTTCTGTAGAACCTTCCAGCCCTTAAGCAGATCAACACTCCCACCGAACTTAATGTCATCTGCAAACTTACTAAGGGTGCACTCAATCCCTTCATCTAGATCACAGATAAAAATGAGAAACAGAACTGGCACCAGTACTGAGCCCTGGGGAACACCACTTGTGACCAGCTGCCTACTGGATTTAACTCCATTTACCACAATTTTTTGGCCCAGCAATCCATCCAATATTTTTACCCAGTGAAGAGTACACCCATCCAAGCCATGAGCAGCCAGTATCTCCAGGAGAATGTGGTAGGAAATAGTATCAAAATCTTTACTACAGTCTAGGTAGATAACATCCACAGGCTTTCCATCATCCACTAAACCAGTCACCTTGTCATAAAATGAGATCAGGTTGATCAAGCAGGACCTGCTTTTCATAAACCCATGCTGACTGGGCCTGGTTGTCTGGTTGTACCACATGATGGCATTCAGAATGATCTGCTCCATAACCTTCCTTGGCACTGAGGTCAAACTGACAGGCCTGTAGTTCCTCAGATCTTACTTCTGGCCTTTCTTTTAAACAGGTGTTGCATTTGGTAACTTCCAGTCAGCTGGGACCTCCCCAGTTTTCTAGGATTGCTGATAAATCATTGAAAGTGGCTCAGAGAGCACTTCTGTCAGCTGTTTCAGCACCCTTGGTTGAATGCCATGTGGCTGCATAGACTTGGGTGTGCCTAAGTGGTGTATCGTGGGGATTTCATTCTGCTCCCTGTTCTTGTCTTCCAGCTCAGGGAGCTGGGTGTCCCAAGAATGCTTGGACTTACTATTAAAGACTAAGGCAAAGAAGGCATTAAGTACCTCAGCCTTTGTCACTGTGTTTCCTCCTGCATCTAATATTCTCCTTAATCCCCATTTTGTTGCTAGTTTGTTTATAGAAACATTTTTTATTGTCCTCTACAGCAGTAGCCCGATTAAGTTCTAGCTGGGCTTCAGCCTGTCTAAATTTTTTGTGTGGTCACAGAGGAGATGCACCTAATGTGTCAGGCAGCAATTTGTCGCCACTGCCCCTATCCTTTAAGTCACTGTATTCAGACAGGCAGAGAGAGGACAGGTAGTCTTCCATATTATGCATTCTGTCTGCCTTTTGGGCCTATCTCAGGGAAGGTGGGATGCTATTCCAGTAGTCTGTCTCTCTCTCTTGCTCTCCCTGATACTCCTCAACCTACTCACCTCCTTTTGTAGCTCTCTTCCTAGTGGAAGAGTTCCTCTACCTGGGCTCACATCCCACAGGTCTGCCCTCCAGTACTGAAGAGAGAGCAGGAACCATCCTGCAGCCTGAATTCCCACCATCCAACAGCATATTCCTACTGGTTCTTTGTCTGAGGAGCTGCATGAGCCATAGTAGGTGCAGAGCTTAGAGAGGCCATGGTTTTCTGCCAGGTGGATACCAGTGCTCCCTGGTCGAGCTGGCAGGGCTTTAGCACCATTCATGCACATTTTTCTATGCAAACTGCTGTGGAAATTCCCATGCCAGGCACTTGCTGATGCCCTATGCCCTGTTTGTCCACCCTGTCCATAGTGCTTCTAATCACTGACACTCCCTAAGAGCTTCTTTTATACATGCAGGGGGGCTTGGCTGCCATTGCTCCTGGACTCACCCAGGTCCCATCTTTGGGCTCCTGGTGGCTCTGTTGTCTGTTCCTGAGGCTCCCCTTGTCTGGGAAATCCCACGGCAGTATAATGCTCTGCTGGGGATCATGATAGCACAGGAGTTGCGTGCCTTGGAAACTTCATGTGAGAGAATGGAATAATGCTGAGCAAAATGAGGATCAAAGACATGAATAAGACGGAGGTTGGCTGCTTGTCATGCTCAAAATCCAAAGAAGTTCTTGGAGTTTCCAGATTCCGTCACCTGTTGGGAAAGTGATAAACATAATCTGTTCACATGAATACAGTTGGGCTGCGGCAGGAGATGTGCGGAGTACCTTGGCAATCAAGGGGAAAGAGCTGGATACCGTGAATGTTCTTAAAAAATATATGGACATTTGTTTTATGGGAGTTGTAACTCATCAGTGTAGAAAATGTCATCACAGCTCTAATTAACACCAGCCAATATCTTACTTAATAGCAGTATTGACCTATACCATTATTTTCATATTCATCAGTGTTCCTAATGCATCACTCCTTGTATCAAAAAGTTTAAGTCAAAAGCCAGAATCAAAGATTTCTAAGGTCACAGTAGATAATACAACCTTTTCTGTATTTTCTGAAGTTAGAGACAATTCTCTGTCAAATGTAATTTGTTCCAGTCAACCTCATTATATGGTCAAAAGGTGGAAGTATAAGTCAGGGACAAGGATAAGAATTTCTGCCAGTAAGCAGGGGATGGCTACAGCACTGATGTTTACACTGTTGTGTTCAAATGCTGGTAAGTCAGAAGCTCATCTTCCAGTGCAGTCTGGCTTTGTTATACTTTTTTTTTTTTTATTGTTATTGTTATGCTCTTACTTATACTGCCAACAAAGCAGATTGTTTATGAACTGACTGACTGAGTACACAGCTCATACACTTGCACTACTATTGGGATTCATTCTGTGCATAGTTGGAAATAACTGCTGGCCAATTTTCATAAGCATGTCTTTCCAGTTATTGCACGTGATGCATGACTCAGACTTTGCCATTTACACACAAGTTTAATTTGATATGTTGCTGAAATTCTCATCTTTTAAGGGGCAAATGTAAGATTTATAGGATTTCTTTCCACAAAAGACCAGTGATCCCAGCATTGAACTTGAATATAAATAAAATCACAGTAACTCTTAAGCAAGCTTCAAGAGGATGTTAGTGGTTTAAGCTCAAGTAAATTTGTGTTAGGTTTCTAGGGGCTTCTAGGTATTTCTCTGCAATGAGCAGAGAACTTACTGACTTCTGAGTTCTTGATAATATTTAGTTTAATTTTAAGAGATACTGAAGAAAAGTTGTAAATGGCATGTAGGTTTGGGGGATATTACTTATACAATCAATCTCTATTGAAATTGATTACATAATCAATGAACTTTTAGGGAGTTCCCTGTAACGATTAGCTTGCAGCCATGGTTTGTACTCAGGCATCCTGTGCCAAAGAGATACATCGTAGGTAATCCTTTTGCTTCTGCTTACTCTATTTTCTGAAACACCTTATATGCTAAAATGTTTGGCTTGAGAAGGCAAAACAGAAAAAAGGGGATAACCTTAAGTACTCCTAGAGCTGATAATGAATGTAATGTCCTTAGAAATCCTGATAATCCTCATGATTAATTTCATATAACATCAGGTTTTAGTGATATTTTCCATTTACTCATTAATTGCTCAAGTTCTTAATGATTTGGAGTAAAATAAAAATAAACTTAAATTTGATCAAATACAGCTAAATCCATTTAATTTTTCCTCCAAACTGCTAAATGGATGTAACATGTTGTGGGTAGATTGGCATTCTGACAGCTCTACTGCTTCCTAAGGAGAAAGAGTCCTGACTTCACTTGTTTCAGAAGCAATGGAAAATCTTTTAGAAGATAATGGTGAACTATAATGATAGGTAAGAGAACGAGATACAAATTATCAAGTCTACTTTCAATTCAGGCTGCTTTGCAGACTTCATCAACGCAACCTGAAAGAAGAAGGCAGATAAAAGGTGAACATGGGTTCTAAGTGCTACCCTTTATCCCAGAAAAATCTATTGCCAACATCTCAGAAAGATTACTTTTGTGTTTTAAGAGCACCGACTCATTTAAAGAGCTGAAACATAGAGTGAATCACAGACTGTATACATGGTGAGACATTTGGGGTGATTTCATTTATACTCCTGGAGGAGTTGAGTTTGTTCTGTGAAGAGCTGACAGTGCCTGCATGCCAAAGGCACTCAGCAATTTATAGAGGCTCAGACTCCTTGAGCTGAATCTTTAATATTTTGCCCAGCTAAAGAATAATAGCCATGCTGGATTTCAGCTAGAATACATAAGCAAATAGGCAGCAAAACTGCTCCGAAGAGTGACCCTAACGAGATTGCTTCAGGTGGATGGTGTGAGAGGAGAAGATTCATTGCATAGTGGCAGACATTTTTGACCCCAGTCACAAAAATCAGTTCCCAACTGTTGTATATTTACACACCAACAGCATACTGCTGCATATAAAGCACCTCTCATAAAAAGACTGGTGGTTTGTCACAGAAAAAAGAACCTGTAACTTCCCCTTTCACCCTTTCTAGTGGTAACTCTGTGTTTAAGCACTTCTCAGACCCGGTCAAGTTCAACTTGCTCAGGTGAGGCTGGTCAGTTCTTGTGGCAGGACAAAGGTGGGATTGCTGTATTCCTTCCCTATTTCCTCAGACCCAGACTGATAAGATTTTTCTAGGTTTTCACATGAACTCTGAGCTAGATGATATTTCTATTGAATAATAATAATTAAAAAGAAGTGTTGTTGGCTTTCCTTATGCATTACCTGACTTCAGTCTTCAGCAGTGGGAGGTTGTATCACAGATTTTGGAAAAGAGTATCATTACAGAGCATCCTCTTACCACCTACTTCCCACAACTCACTAATATTTTCTCTGCATGCATATTACTTTCTAAGTGCTGTCTTTTATTTAGCTTTTGCTGAATTAATGTCTGACTGATTCAATGATCTTTAGAGTTAACCTATCAAACCAGTTAAGCAGATTAAAGCAAAATTTACCAGCCTACTCAGATTTACTGATTTACTTGGTACATCAGCTAACTAAAAACTTCATATGGCATATACTGTATTAGCTTCTAATTTAGGAAGGTCATTTGAACACCAAAGAAATACTGAATTGTTTATTGATTTCTTGATTATTCAGTTTTGTGGTTACTTCCTTATGTTCCTATATGTTGTTGTGTTTTAATACTTTTTTCCACTTGAAAGCTTAATAAACCAAAACATTAAAACCAAAACAGAACAATCTTAAGCCACACAAAGGGCAAGGTTGTGATCTAGAAATCTTGCTTGTCAAATACTTAATCTGTTAAAACCTAATTGAGGGAATGTTTCCTCATTCAAGTAATTAGCTTTAATTTTGAATATTTGTATAATATGTGTGTATGTAAATACATACACATATGTATGCATGCATATATACCAGGACTCATCTCTATGACACAGGACTCAAAAGCAGTTGTGAGGCAAAACTTACAGTTTCAGTCATGTATGAATCTGAAGGATTTGATCCTGATCAATACTTTTTATGGAACATGCCTATGTAGTAATAGGTATTAAAGAAGACAGGGTGCTTTTCCCGAAGCATTTTCCAGCCCAAGTTTTACTTTATATTGCTGGCTGTCCTACATTTCTTACGTTACTAATGAACTAAATTTTCTGAAGAATCTTTTTGTGACATTGCTGAACAACTAGTCTATTATGAGACCTCACTTGTAGTATTGTATAATTCTGGTGTCCTCAACAGAAAAAGGACATGGAACTGTTAGAACAAGTCCAGAGGAGGGCCATGAGGATGATCAGGGAACTGGAGCACCTCCTGTATGAATATAGGCTGAGAAAGTTGGGACTGTTCAGCCTGGAGAAGAGGGCTGCATGGAGACCTCATAGCAGCCTTCCAGTATCTGAAGGCAGGCCGACAAGGATGCAGGAGAGGGACTCTTCATTAGGGACTGTAGTGATAGTACAAGGGGTAATGGGTTAAAACTTAAACAGGGGAACTTTAGATTGGATATAAGGAGGAAGTTCTTTACAGTAAGGGTGGTGAGGCACTGGAATGGTTTGCCCAGGGAAGTTGTGAATGCTTCATCCCTGGGAGTGTTCAAGGCCAGGTTGGAAAGAGCCTTGGGTGACATGGTTTAGTGTAAGGTGTCCCTGCCCGTGGCAGGGGAGTTGGAACTAGATGAACTTAAGGTCCTTTCCAGCCCTAACTATTCTGATTCTATGATTCTATGATTATCCTAAAAATGCTTGGATTAATTAGGAGTGTTCATTTGCTTATATAAACAGAAATAGTACCTTTTTTTTTCTCTTGAGTACCTTTAAGTTAGTGGAATTTCAGTGACTCATAGTCTCAAAAATGTACGGAATTCAATATTGGACATTAACCACATTCTTTGCATTATTAGTACAAGTAATGGAATAATTTACACCAAATAATTTGTTTGACATTTTTTTCCTTCTACTTTTTTTTTCCTTTTCCTGCTATCATTGTCATACTAGATAAAGCTGGTCACATAAAAATCATCAAATTATGTAGCTGAATTTTACTAAGTACAGTTGAATGTTGTCAATGATGTTTCATTTGAACCTCTAATTACAGCTTGCCTTGTTGTCTCATATTCTAATTATTATCATACTTGAAAACAAACAAACAAACAAACAAAAAGTGTCGTTTTCTGATACAATCACTCCTTACAGCAACTTTTGTCTATTTCTATCCAATGAATCAAAGTGCATCTTGGACTGTGAGTGCCCAAAATGGCATCGTACTGTAAAACTATACTTTCCTGCTATTTCATCTATTGAGAAGTGAGAAATCATTTATTTAGACAACTTCATTGTGTTAACTAATTTGCTAAATAATGAATGATATGAAATTAAGAAATCATTTGTTTTGGCTTGGTCTAACCTTCATTGCCAAAAGCAAACCTGCTCTGAAATATCCTTTCTATTCCATTTCCTGGTTCCTTGGGGAATAGTACTCTACAGTTGCACTCTACTGCCAAATTATGTACGATAGTAGTTTTGTGATATGGACAAATGCATACTGAGGACTAGTCCGAGATCATTAAACTAATTTCACATAAGACCCAAGCCAGATTTAAATCCAGGCCCTATGAATATGACAGGCAAGCGTATTAACTTACAGTATTATGAAACTTGCTCCAGGGCAGGAATATTTCAATAACATTTTAAAAAAAAATCCCTTAAAATTGAAATATGAATAATTTAAACAACAAGAAAACTCAACTAATAGTCTCTGTTCATACTGAATACCACTGTGAACTGTAGGCTATAATACAGAAATGTGTTTTATCTGGTGCTGCCTTTGCAGCAAATTGTGTGGTAGGTTGCTGCTTTAAAGAACGCCCAAGTATAATTTTGCCAGGTTCTCTGTGCATAGCAAAGCATGTACTTTTTAACTGATTGTGTCAGAGTATTAGTCTTCAGGGATCTGGTCCTGCAAAGCTCTTTGGCTGAAATTTCAGTGGGAGACTAGTCCACAGACGTCTGACCTTATGTGTCACTCAGGCACATTAGGTGATATGCTAAAGCAGAAATTTAACCAAGGCAGTAGGCATCAGTTCTGATATCCCCAAATCAGATATGAGTTTGAAGACTGGTGCTATACAGTTAGTAACGTGATAAATGGTAGGGTATACTCACCTGCATGGATGCATGAGTCTCTTCCAGGGCTGTAGATAACTATCTCTGTGAAAGAGTTTTCTTCTCTTGAAGCAGCTTTCTGTACTACGTCTTGGAAAAAAGCGTTATGGCATTTGTTCCTTGGATTATTTATGGGTTTTTATTCATTAAATCTTTATAAATATATTTTATATTTTTTTATATTTATATTTTTAAATATAAATTGTCTTTTGCATTAGCTTTTTAATACAGATCAGGAATGTTTTTTAATTCTTCCATTTGCCACACACTGGGGTGTATTGTGCAGTGTTATAAAGCTCCTGAATTAGATTAATTTGGGGGTTAAACTGGACTGGAAGATGGGCTACTTGAGAGTAGCTCATGAGTATTTGGTCCATTCTGTAGGCTATATCCTGCTTGACGTAAAATCTACTGAAATGTTTGTAGTTAGCTCACCTGTTTTGCTCTAAAAGCCAATTTATATTAAACCATTTTGCTCACAAGTGTAGGAACAGCCATATAAAGGGTAAACCTCAGGTCTCTGCTCTCAGCTGAATATGTAAAAATAAGGCTACAGAGCCAGGATCCCTTTTGCTGGTTGATGGTTTATTGTGGTTTGCTGATCCTACTTTCTTGGCTGAAGAGTTTTTCATTTTCAGACAATAACTGAGAATTCAAAAGTATTGGAAAGTATTTTATTTGAAGTGTTTTTTAAATATCATTTAGATGCTATGTCATAAAATCATAAATTCAAATTTTCTGTGCCAGAATTGGACCTAATAAGTTGGATTTTGACCTGCTACAAAAAAGTGACAAAACCCTGTTACCATGACCTCTTCATATTCTAACGTTTAAGGTACTTTTGCCTGAAACATGGAATCTAGATAAGATTTTTCTGAAATTTTTCTGATCAAAGAACTTATTTAAGTAGCAAGAGCTTCTGAATCATATAACATAGTTTGTAAATAATGTGATTGTTATATACAATCCATGTTAAAATATTGTTTAATGGAACACGAAGTTTTAACTAATACTGTTCAATTCTTAATATATTTTTATAAAGGAAAATCTGTAGGTTTATCATTAATGAAAGCAATCCTAGGAAAAAGTTAGAAGGCTTTTTTTTTTAGTACATAGCAACAAAGTCACTGACTACTTTTTTACAGTAAGAGGTTTACTTCACCAGTCTGCTCAGCCAACAGAAAGCTCTGTAGTTATAAAAACCCCTGGAAGCATTAAGGAAAGGATTTAAAGAGGGATGCATAGAACCTGTAAAGAGTTCTGATTTACATATTTATTTATTCATGATTTCATTAACATAACAAGTTTTTAACCATCTTTTCTTTAGGTTTTAAATGTTTATATAGTTTGGACATGTAATCAGAAAGACTCCTCAGCAGATAGGAAGAAAGATGTACTTTTAACAAAAAATATTTGTAAAAAAATTAGAATGAGTTAAATGATATTGTCTAAGAAATTTCTGACGAGAGTGTATCTTTGTACCATGCTCACTACTTTATTCCTTGTATTTATTTTCTGTGTGAAGACACAATGCCTAATATTAAGCACTGAAAATAGGGGCTTAAGAAAGGAAAATTCTCATCCTATGCTCAATATGGTTAATGGAGGAAGAAAATATGAAAATATGTCCCTTACAGAGGTTATTCAGCTCACTACAAGCTCCTTCTGGTCTCCACTGACTGTAGAAAGAATGTACAATGCTAAATTCATTGCTTTAATTAGCAGCCTAAAACTAAACAAGGCTATTGAGTTTAGGGGATTGTTCTGGGAACTGGATAATCTGCCAGGATAATCCTTGGAGGCTTCAATATTTCAGTAATATAATACTTGGTTTAGTTAAGGAACAGTATTTAAGAGATTCCAGAAAAGAAGTTTCTTTTGTTCAGCAGGAACCAAGTTTTCTTGTTAGTAGAAGTACTTTTCTTTCTGTATGTTGCATGTATGGATTCATAAAAAGTTTGATGTCTACTCATTTTGCATGCATTTAATCTTTCTTTGATCCTACTACTCAGAATTAATTTTTATCTTTTTTTTCTTGCTTTTATTATTTATAATTAGTTAAAAAAGCCAAAGACATTCACAAATAAAAATCTGCTTTACAATCAATGTATTACAATCAGCGCAAAATGCTTTTAAAAGTTGTGGGGTCAATATGACAGACTGGTCCTGAATAACTTGTAGTAAATATTAGAGCTTAATTTGAAGGAAACAAAAGGCGCTGAATTTATCGTTTTCACTTAAAGGCCAGTTCTGCACTCACTTTCAAATTCCAAAGATTGGCAACAACCAGTAATGACAGTTAGTGCTTAATTTAGGATTTTAATGGTCAAAGTGCATGTCCAGAACACTAAATACTGTTTCTTAATTGCTAAACTGTGAGTCAGCTGTACCTGAATCTTTATTCAATTTGTACTTCAGAGAGGTAACTGAGATGGAGAGAAATAATGGCTAGATGCTACATGGATAATCGTTATGTTCTTGAGTCAATGAGTGATAAGGCTGCAATTGGGAATAGCCAAAACTTGTGTTCAGCTATATTACATGTCCACCCAAAATAATGAATAACAGTAGTTTCAGCTGGTGTAGAACAACAGGGGTGGCTTTCGTTTACTGGTGCAAGACTGATCTGTAAGAGATATTGTCATGGTTTAACCCCAGCAGGCAACTAAGCGCCATGAAGCCACTAGCTTACTCCCCCCACTGTAGGCTGGGTGAGAATATCAAAGAGTAAAAGTGAGAAAACTCAGAGCTTTTCTATGCTGTAGATTGTGGATTATGTATCATGAGAAACAGCTTTTCACATAAATGTTGGCAAATAGCATACATCAGAATCAAGCTCCACCTATATTTTCAGGTCCAGAAGTCTTGAGTAAGGTAAAATACTGATCCACTTTATTTATCACTTGAATAAAGAGATCCACTAACTAATTCTGTAAAAAAAAAAAAACAAAAAAAAACCCAAACAAACTAAAACAAAAACCTGTTCTGTATTTTCCATAATTGTCAGCTTCTTTTTTTTTAATTTTAATCTGAGTGTAAAATAGGTAACTTCTTTACCTAATGAAAATATTGGTCTTCAAATTCTTCTGTGAAGAACTTTGCCTTTCTAAAAAAGCGATAAGTATTGAAATGATGGGAAAAATAAACTTTGCTATGTTTGAAGACATGCCAACCTCATAGAGGAAGAGTGACAACCCTATGAATGAGATTGAATGAAAAAGAGGCTAAATAAAAAACGTTTGCACAATGTTTTAATAGGCAGGTTCCTTAGTAAGAATGTGGATATTCTTTAACCTCCTGTATTATACAAAGAAAAAAAAATCAACATTAAACAGGCTTGAAAACTGGTTAACATTTGACTATTTATTTCCAGTTCATACAGTTAAGTATGTTTGCATTAAGCAGACAATGTGCCTAATTACTGCTAACAAAGAATATGAATAATTTGCCTCCTCATTGGGTGTTTGTACAGTGTGAATTAAACATTTTTTCTTTCATAAGAACCTGTGCAAGTTCTACTACTTTCAATATAATAAATGCATATATACCTAGGAAAAGAATATATACCTAGGAAAGGAATAGAATCATATAATCAGCTAGGCTTAAAACGACCTTTAAGATCATTGAGTCCACCCATTACCCAAGGGTTGCCAAGTCTACCACTAAACCATGTCTTAAGGGCCTGTGGTTTTTGAATGCTTTCAGGAACAGTGTTGCCACCACTTCCCTGGGAAGCCTGTTCCAAAGCCTAACTGCCTTTTTGGTAAAGAAATTGTTCCTAACATCCAGTCTCAAACCTCCCTTGGCACAGCTTGAGGAGATTACCTCTAGTACTATCACTTGTTCCTTGGGATAAGAGAGCAGCTACCTCCTTGCTCAGTCCTCCTTTCAGGTAGCTGTAGAGAGTGATAAGCCCCCCTGAGCCTTCTCTTCTCCAGACTAAACAACTACGGCTCCCTCAGCCATTCCTCATAAGAGATGTTCTTTACACCTTTCACTAGCTTTGCTGCCCTTCTCTGAATTTGCCTCAGCAACTCAGTATCTTTTAATGAGACCCAGAACTGAGCACAGTAGTTGAGGTGCTTTCAGGACTAAGAGTGAGTTTCCAAATTTATACGAAGTTCCTATTCACTGGTGCTTTGAAATATGCACACCTTTTCAGTTCTTATCCATCAAGACGTTTAAGGATATATTAATGATTGTCTAAACTGGGCAGGTTCTGCAACTATGTGACCTAAGAATAAAACTGAAATCACAGCAGCTTACTGTGACTTTCAACTATATGAATTGCTATGGCAATAATATCAAGAAGCATGATATTTTAAGGAGTGTAAGGAGGAGGGTGGAATCCAATTTCATATTTCTGCTTCTCTATGTTGTAGCATAAAATGTAATATTCCAGACTCCAAAAAAAGCAGATCCAGCTGTGACACTGACACACTGTCACCATAGGTACATTACATAAATACCTATAAGCTAAATTCAGAATAGGACTTTGGAATGTATATTGAATCAGTGGGTATTAAAAGACATTAATAACTTCCGTTATAACACTGAAAATCTTTATTACTGTATATTTCATTAGTATCTTGAAATTGGTATCCTGAACCAATTGGTTCATTGGTATCTTGAAACTATGTATTTCTTTAACTAAATCCTCTTCTGAACCTGATCTGTTAGGCTTTCTGAGAATATATCCATAATGCATTTAGATGACCCAGATTACCTTAAAATGCTGTTGTTGCTTTTTTAATTTTTTTTTTTATGTGGTAGTTAGGAGTCCACATGCATTTAATTCACCTCCTATGCCAAAGAAAATTATAGCCTTTATATCCTTATATTTACCTGATACAACAGCAATGAGATTATTTACTCTTTTATCTAGGCAAATTATCTGTCCAATTTACTGCAAAAAAACTGTGAGGAAAAAAAATAAGCCAATGCACATTAATTGCTGAATATTGATCAGATAATCAACAACTTTCAGATAAAAAAATTCTGTTATGGTAGTCAGCTTTCCAAATGCAATAAATGGTATGACTGAGTTGGTTTTTCCAGACAGTTTATATACTCATATTCTTTACCTTATTTCATGTATTCAGAGGGATATTGTGGCTATGAGGGACTACATATTGAAGTAGAATTTTGTGTAGGAAATATATTACAGAAGATCTTCCACAGACAAACAAATCTGAAGAATTTCACATTACAGTAAATCAATTTTATTTTAAAAACTTATTATCTTATCCCATTTTAATTTACTGTCTCAATAATGAGGGGAAGAAAAAAAGCTTTAATAGAAAAACATTATTTTAGAAAACTTAGTAAATGTTCAGTTACTTTTTATTGTTCGGTGTTGTAATACGTATTGTAAACTCGAATGTCTTACACAGACAAAAGCTGTATTAAAGAACTATATTGCATACAAAGATAATTTGCAAGAGTTAGACCCGGAAATATTCTATTTTCACTACCAATTATAGACAGTTGAATTCTGACTCACAATATTTCAGACTTAATTGAAGTACTCACATGGTATTTAGAATGACTACTCTAATTTCACATCTTACTCTTGATTCCTACTAGTTGGCCATGGCAACATGTAGTAGTTCATGAAAAGATATTAGGGTTGTCAAAACTACAGTCTCCATTGTTTAAAAAACAAAGGAAAGAGCAGTATTTTGAAACAGCCTATACTATACTGTGATTATTTGCATTGCAAATATTATTATTTTAAACTCACTTTTATTTAATCTTAGTGAATGAACTTTGATTATATTAATGCTCATGAACATGGAGTACAATGCCCATCTTTCACTATTAAATGTTGACATAGAACATTCAAAATATGTGACACATTTCTATTAAAAAAAAGCAAACAAAACCACACACTCAGAATTTTGTCAGGACTTTAACCCAATACGTGTTTCCTAAAGATTACTGTGTATCCTACACAGCTATTAACAAATAACCAGAAAGTTAAATGACAAAAATAACACTGTTTTTTCAGAATTTCTGTGATTCTCAAAAGCCTTAACTTGCTTTAACCTGGCTTTATTTTCACAGGTGCTGGATACTTAATATTTTTTACTTTACTGGATTCCCAGTTTTCTGAGTCTTGTAGTTTAAGCCCAGCTAGTAACTCAGAACCATGCAGCCACTCACTCACCCTCCCCTTCCTCCTCTCACTCCTGGAGAGATACAGAGAAGGATTGAAAGAGTGTAATTCCCACAGGTTGAGATAAGAGCAGTCCAGTAACTAAGGCATAACACAAACCGCTACTGGTACCACCAATGATAATAACAATAAGGGAACAAGAGAAGAGAATACAACCGCTCACCACCCACCAGCTGATACCCAGCCTGAACCGACCGAGTCTAACCCTTCCGGGTGACTGCCCCCAGTTTATAACTGGGTATGACATGCTGTGGTATAGAATACATCTTTGGCTAGCTTGGGTCAGGTGTCCTATCTCAGCTTCCTCCCGGCTTCCCCTCCTCCCTGGCAGAGCATGAGACTCAGAAAGTTCTTGGTCAGAGTAAACATTACTGATCAACAACTAAAAACATTGGTGTTATCAGTGCTGTTCCCAGGCTGAAAGTCAAAACCACAGCACTGCACCAGCTGCTGAGAAGGAGAAAAATGACTGCTGCTGCTGAACCCAGGGTGTAGAAGTATTATAAATAATGAAAACAGCTAAGGGATATATCAGGTTTCAAGCTTTATAAATTCAACAGCTGTAAACCAAAATGTGATTTATTAAACATTTGTTATTACCCACTAGCATTCTTTTTGAAATCAAAGGTGTTTTTTTTTTGAGTTGGAGCAGTACAAACCAGCTCAGGTATTTAGATACTAATGCTGAAGAATTTAAAACTCCAGAAAGTCACATAAATCATCAGTTGAAAGAAAAAGTAGCAAGTTATTTTAAACTAAAAAGTCCAGTATTTTAGCTCCACTTTTTACAACAACAACAGCAGAGAAGAAAGAAAACCATGAAATGACATTAAACTTCTTAAGATTTTCTTGTCATTGCTATTTCAAGTTCACTTTTTGGAAGGAAAATTATTCCTGAGAGAAAAACCTGTTTACAAACATGGTAATTGCCATTCACTGCCACACAGTCATCACCAGGTGTGTTTTGAACTTTAGTATGCCCACTGCACAATATATATTTATAAATTCAGTTTCCTTCCAAGTAAAAGTCACCTGTAATTCAGGTGGGGAGAAATGGTGATTCAGTAAGCCTACTTTTGTGGAAGGAATACATAAATCTTAATCTGAGTCATAATTCATAAATATTAATCTCTTTTCTTTGCACAAGAAGAATACTGGATATTAGTTTTAACAAATACATAAAAAAACAGATGGGTTATAAAATTTACGAAACTGTTGATTTAGAGATGATTTCACATCAGATGGCATCTGTTTTCTTTTTTCTGAAATTCTTCTTTCATGACCACAATAATTCTGAAATAACGCCTCAGAAGTTAAATACAGCACTTTGAAAAAAAATTAATTCCTTTTAGTGAACTACTTTACCTGGTTTTATGAATTAACTCTAGATGCAACGGTTCTGGTTTCCTACACATATATTATAAATTTATCTTTAAAATAATGTTATAATGTTCAATTACTCTACTTCTGGTATAAAAAAAAATCTTTGCTTATTTATAAATAATATCTCATTAAATCCATGACATAATTTATATCTTTCCAAACAGAGGTTGTAATACTTTGAATAAAATAGTTTTAAAAGCCTAAAGACAAGAGGAAGGAAACAGACCAACTTTCTCAGGTTTACTGGATTTTTCATTTCTTGAGCAAGTTCAATATTTAAAATCCTAGTTGTTACTGTCCAACTCCCTTCTAGTTATACAATAGAAATTTTAACTTTTACTTAGAAAAAAAAAAATCTTGGCTCCTCCCTAATAATTCTGAAGGAAAGCTGAAATTTATAACTTTTTTTTTTTTTTTCCTCCCAGCATCAGGAAAACTGAATACAAAAAAGTGGAAAATGTTTCACATCCATTTCATAGTTCTTCCTAAATTCCGATTGCTGATGTATTTATCTCTAATTCCAGAAATCTGGGTTAAAAGACTATGGGTTATAAAATGATGCAGATGAAGACTTGCTTGTTTCATCTGTCCAGCCTGTTATCTTGATGTTTGTGCGAAATAACGAATTTGAAGATGCATCATTGTATTTCACTCAGCAGCTTTTTATCACTAGCAGATTTTAAACACTATAAGGTTTTTCATTTGGGTATTTTAGGTTAAAAAAAAGGCCCAGGTAACTAGACAGAATGAGTTTTATGACAAGTGCTTTTCCTGGATTCTCTTGAATGAATGTCCAGCTTGGAATGAATCAAAAGTACACCAACTGCCTATAACTGGCTTATTGACAGGTGTATTAATCTTTGACCTACTGCACATCATAGAAGCCCTGCCAGGGATTTTTTTTTTTACTACAGACAGGTCCCATTAACATTTCATGTGAGCTATAATGTGCTCTTCACAACCAACTTTAAATAATATTTAAAAAGAGGTACAGTTCTATGAGTAGGTTTTGGATCACAGATTGGAATCTGTTATTATGAACTATAAGACTTAGGGTGATGAAGTATGTAGAGATGCAAAAATTTCTTAAAGACTAAATAGTAAGGAGTACAGGGTACTTTTACCGTGGATGAAAACGGTTTGATTTAATGGCTGTAAATCAACAAAACGCTTCTTAATGCAGCCAGATATAATAGAATCATAGAATAGTTAGGGTTGGAAAGGACCTAAGATCATCAAGTTCCAACCCCCCTCCCATGGGCAGGGACACCTCGCTCTAAACCATATCACCCAAGGCCTCGTCCAACCTGGTCTTGAATACTGCTAGGGATGGAGCATTCACAACTTCCCTGGGCAACCCATTCCAGTGCCTCACCACCCTTACTGTAAAGAACTTCCTCCTTATATCTGTGGAAGGATGGTTGCATGACAGAGGAAGACATGAACTCCTTGGAGTGAGCAACCCAGTCTTTAGGGTGTAAGGGAAAAGGCCAGGGCCTAGCCCTGGCTCTTGACCTTTCTTGAACGCCTTTGGCTGAGGACAGTAAACAACTCTTGAGGAAGTGCCCCGGGGACTTTCCAGAAGTGCATCTTGCTTGAGCAATGTAAGCAATCCTGTGGACAGCTTGCCATCGCCAATCAGATGAGAGACCGTGGCGTGTGACAGCGGGCGATCACCAGTCAGAAGAGAGACCGTGGCGCGTGACAGCGGGCGATCACCAGTCAGAAGAGAGACCGTGGTGTGTGACAGCAGGCGATCACCAATCAGAAGAGAGACCGTGGCGCGTGACAGTTGTTGGGGACCAATGATAACTTTGCTTTAGGCGCGCGGCTTACTTTAAATCCTATATAAGCACTGCGTATGCAGACAATAAAGGAGAACGATCATACTCATATTGAGGTTGCGTCGTTACTCCGGGCCCGACTCCCACTCCGACAGGGGGTTATATTTCCCTTTTTCCAGTCATCGGTAACCTCACCTGACTGCCATGATTTTTCAAATATGATGGCCAGCAGCTTAGCAACTTCATTTGCCAGCTACTTCAGGACCTGCGGGTGGATTTCATCAGGACCCATGGACTTGTGCACATTCAGATTTTTAAGATGGTTTCAAACCAATACCTCTCCTACAGTGGGCCCAAGGAGGACATCAGTCGATCAAGACATCAAACTAATTGTTTCCCTCAGTCAAAGGTAAGAATGAAATCCTATGACATAAAGACACATTCACACATAAGGACTAATTTGATTCTGTATTCTATGCTAATAAGGCAACTTTTAGATTTCTATTTCCGCTATTCATGTCCACACTTGCACTACTCAAAGGGGCTGGAAAACCAACAGATTTACAGAACTCCATTTATTCATCTTAGTGAAGAAATAAGTGAACAGTGAGTGGAAAGACAAAAAAGAAAAGGAAGAATACTTGCTTTTGGGTAGGTAGTCTAGTCTTCATATCAGTGACATAAAACAAACCAATGACTTAAAGAATTCAGTGTTCAGTGTTGTGGCATATCCAGTGTGCATGCTCAACTTCAGCAGTGAAAACCATGATGTAGTTAGGAAGGGAGGAAGCCCAATAGTCTTGCGATGGGCTTAAAATAGCCAGTTTATGGGGTACTTAATCAAGACAACAGGAAATGCCAAATACTGGTTCGTATCTGATACTCTCTTGTACGAATGTAAACAATTGCCTTAGAGATGCAGCAAAGTACCTCTGTGAAGCTGGAATGCAGAGCCTGAAGACTTTTTCATGAAATTCTTTTGCATGATTACATGATGGTAAAGCAATTGTCCAGAAGAACTGTGTTTTAGGCCATCATTAGACTGCAGAGGTTTAAAATTCACAGCTATCGCATCTCAGTGTTATCCTTAGCCATCATATCTGAATTACAAGCAGCTCTTCTTCTGCGTTTTACTTTTGACAACCACTGGCTAACAAGGATAGAAACAGTCAAGGAAAAACAAACTGCCTGCTCTCCTCTGAATCGAATGCTCTAGACATCATTTGAAGACAGGGCTACTTCTTACTTGTCTTACTTACTTCTTACTGGTCTTACTTTGCCTGGAGCCCGGATCAGGGATATCACCACGGCGCTCCCCAGCCTGGTGCACCCGACAGACTACTACCCACTGCTGGTCTTCCAGACAGGTGAGGGGGAAGCTGCTTCCCGCAGTCTGAGGAGGATGAAGAAAGACTACAGGGCCTTGGGTTGGATAGTGAAATACTCTGGGGCTCAAGCGATCTTCCCCTCACTCCTTCCATCTTCCATTGATGACGTGGGATGGAACGGGAAAATTCAGTCCATAAACGATTGGCTTCGAGACTGGTGCTGCAGGCAGGGCTTTGGATTCTTTGATAACAGCTGGTTTTATAGGGCACCAGTCTGGTCAATGGCATGTGGGAAAGGTTTATCTCACAGAGGCAAAAGGATGCTGGGGCATGAATTAGCAGGGCTCATTTGGAGAGATTTAAACTAGATTCGAAGCGGGATGGGGTTGTAGCTGGGCTTGCCCTAGTGGGACAGCACTCCAGAAGTGATGAAGACTGGGAGGCATCCTGTAATCCTAGGGTGAAATCGGTGTGCTCAGCTGGCTCCCTGAAATGTCTGCACACCAATGCGCGCAGCATGGGAAATAAGCAGGAGGAGCTAGAAACCTGTGTTAAGTTGGGAGATTATGACCTGGTGGCAATTACAGAGACATGGTGGGACAGCTCACATGACTGGAATATAGTAATGGAAGGCTATATCCTTTTCAGGAAAGACAGGCCAGCCAGGCAGGGTGGTGGGGTTGTTCTTTATGTGCGAGAGCAGCTACAATGCACTGAGTGCTGTCCAGGGACAGATGACAAGCGAGTTGAGAGACTGGGGGGAGAATTAAGGGGCAGGCTGGCAGGGGCAATACTGTTGTGGGGATCTGTTACAGGCCACCGGATCAGGGTGAGGAAGTTGATGAGGCCTTCTACAGGCAGCTGAGAGTGGCCTCACAGTCACAGGCTGTGGTTGTTGTGGGGGATTTTAACTTCCCCGATGTTTGCTGGAAGGACTACTCAGCAACCCAGCCGCAGTCCAGGAGGTTCCTCCAGTGTATGGATCATAACTTCCTCATGCAAATGGTGGATGAGCCAACCAGGAGAGGAGCGCTGCGGATCTCACCCTCACTAACAAGGAGGGTCTGGTCGAAGCAGTGAAGGTTGAGGGCTGCCTTCGTTGCAGCGACCACGAGATGGTGGAATTCAGGATCTTGTGTGGTAGGACCAGTAGAATAGCAAGTAGAATCGCAACCCTGGACTTTAGCAGGGCAAACTTTGGCCTCGTCAAGCAATGCTAGGGGAAATCCCATGGACAAGGCTGCTTGAAGGTAAAGGGGCCCAAGATGGTTGGTTGGCATTCAAGGACTGCTTTTCTCGAGCTCAGGATCAGAGCATCCCGACACGTAGGATGTTAAGGAAGAGGGCCGGGAGACCTGCTTGGCTAAATAGGGAATTGCTGGGTATGCTCAAGTGGAAGAGGAGGATTTACAGGTCATGGAAGGAGGGGCTGGCCACTTGGGAGGAATATAAGGCTGCTGCTAGAGGATGTAGGAAGGCAGCTAGGATGACTAAGGCCTCCTTGGAATTAAATCTGGCGAGAGAGGTCAAGGACAACAGAAAGAGCTTTTTCAAATGCATGGCAGATAAAAAAAAATGGGAGAGGTGCCTGAGGAATGGGGGAAAGCAAATGTCACTCCAGTCTTCAAAAAAGGCAAGAAGGAGGACCCGGGTAACTATAGACCAGTCAGCCTTACCTCCATTCCTAGGAAAGTGATGGAACACCTTATCCTTGGTGCCATCTTAAGGCATATCAAGGATAAGAGGGTTAT
This sequence comes from Neopsephotus bourkii, assembly GCF_033783945.1. Taxonomy (NCBI): domain Eukaryota; kingdom Metazoa; phylum Chordata; class Aves; order Psittaciformes; family Psittacidae; genus Neopsephotus; species Neopsephotus bourkii. The sequence continues at coordinate 1,035,008 of NW_026902259.1, read as the reverse complement.
GAGGGGCAGTCAACATGGCTTCACCAAGGGGAAGTCATGCTTGACCAATCTCATAACCTTTTATGAGGAAATAACACGGTGGATGGATGATGGCAGTGCGGTGGATGTGGTCTACCTTGACTTCAGCAAAGCGATTGACACAGTCTCCCACAGCATCCTTGCAGCTAAATTGAGGAAGTGTGCTCTGGATGATTGGGTAGTGAGGTGGACTGTGAACTGGCTGAAGGAGAGAAGCCAGAGAGTTGTAGTCTGTGGGGCGGAGTCTAGTTGGAGGCCTGTATCTAGTGGAGTGCCTCAAGGGTCGGTACTGGGACCAGTATTGTTTAATATATTCATCAACGATTTAGATGAGGGAATTGAGTGTACTATCAGCAAGTTTGCTGATGACACTAAGCTGGGAGGGGTGGCCGACACGCCAGAAGACTGTGCTGCCATCCAGAGGGACCTGGACAGGCTGGAGAGTTGGGCGGCGAATAACTTGATGAAGTATAACAAGGGAAAGTGTAGAGTTCTGCATTTGGGCAGGAACAACCCCAGGTTCCAGTATAGGTTGGGGAACGACCTGTTAGAAAGCAATGCAGGGGAAAGGGACCTGGAGGTCCTAGTGGACGACAGGATGACCATGAGCCAACACTGCGCCCTTGTGGCCAAGAAGGCCAATGGCCTTCTTCTCTGAATCTCTTGTCTTAGAGAAGAGATTCAGAGCATCCCTGCGGAGAAGGACTTGGGGTGCTGGTCGATGAGAAAATGAACATGAGTCAGCAGTGTGCGCTTGCAGCCCAGAAAGCCAACCGTATCCTGGGCTGCATCACAAGGAGCGTGACCAGCAACTCGAAGGAGGTCATCCTGCCCCTTTATTCTGCTCTCGTGAGACCTCACTTGGAATATTGTGTACAGTTCTGGTGTCCTCAACATGAAAAAGACATGGATCTGTTGGAACAAGTCCAGAGGAGGGCTACAAGAATGATCAGGGGACTGGTGCACCTCCCATATTAAGATCGGCTGAGAAAGTTGGGGCTGTTCAGCCTGGAGAAGAGAAGGCTGCGTGGAGAACTCATAGCAGCCTTCCAGTACCTGAAGGGGGGCTACAGGGATGCTGGGGATGGACTCTTCATTAGGGACTGTAGTGATAGGACAAGGGGTAATGGGTTAAAACTTAAACAGGGGAAGTTTAGATTGGATCTAAGGAGGAAATTCTTTCCTGTTAGGGTAGTGAGGCACTGGAATAGGTTGTCAAGGGAGGTTGTGAATGCTTCATCCCTGGCAGTGTTCAAGGCTAGGTTGGATGAGGCCTTGGGTGATATGGTTTAGAGCGAGGTGTCCCTGCCCATGGCAGGGGGGTTGGAACTTGATGATCTTAAGGTCCGTTCCAACCCTAACTATTCTATGATTCTATGATTCTATCCTGGGGTGTATTAGAAGGGGAGTGGTTAGTAGGTCGAGAGAGGTCCTCCTTCCCCTCTACTCTGCCCTGGTGAGGCCTCATCTGGAATATTGTGTCCAGTTCTGGGCCCCTCAGTTCAAGAAGGACAGGGACCTGCTGGAGAGAGTCCAGCGCAGGGCAACTAAGATGATTAAGGGAGTGGAGCATCTCCCTTATGAGGAAAGACTGAGGGAGCTGTGTCTCTATAGCTTGGAGAAGAGGAGATTGAGGGGTGACCTTATTAGTGTATATAAATATATAAAGGGGGAGTGTCACGAGGATGGAGCCAGGCTCTTCTCAGTGGCAAACAATGAAAGGACAAGGGGTAATGGGTACAAACTGGAACACAAGAGGTTCCACTTAAACTTGAGAAGTAACTTCTTCCCAGTGAGGGTGGCAGAACAGTGGAACAGGCTGCCCAGGGAGGTTGTGGAATCTCCTTCTCTGGAGACATTCAAAACCTGCCTGGACATGTTCCTGTGTAACCTTCTCTAGGTGTTCCTGCTCCAGAAGGGGGATTGGACTAGATGATCTTTTGAGGTCCCTTCCAATCTCTAGCATACTGTGATAATGTGATACTGATACTTGAAAAACTTCTAGATCACATCCATGTCCCCACTCTGCTTCGCAAAAAGATGAGAGGAGGGCTGCAATATTCCAACTCTGTTAGGCTTGATTTGAGCACAGCTGCTTATTTTGTCTATGTAAAGCTGCAAAGTATAACAATGCCAGTGCTTTTTGTTCCAAACTGATTATTGTTATTTCAGAAGAAGCTCTTAGCCTACTGCATACAAAGTTACCTGAATTAGGAAAATTTGGCCAGAAACCCTTTCTACAGAATCGCAAATACTTCAGTGTGTTTGGCAGAATTTCCCTGGAATGCTCTTTTCATTTATAAGGTTCATAATTCCACCTCAAAGGTACTTTATTCTCCTTCAAGCCTTTGGGAAAATGGGGCTTTATAAACTTTTGCCTGTTGTTTTTTAGGAGAAATCGTACAACTATGTGTATAAGAAATATCTTTGCATGGCTATAATTGTCCCTTTTTTGAATCCGAGTTTGTGCATTTGTGAATCCTTCCATTTGTCCCATAACTTCATAGGACTTAGAGATAACATGCTTTCTTTCATCGCCCTTAAAATGTTCATTAAACTACAACTTTGCATTCAGAAAACTATAATCTCTTTTAATCTGTACACTACTATTGCAGAAGTAATTGGCCTCTTTCTTGTTCTTTGCTAGTAGCCCACAGCATAGTCTCCTGAACACTGACATGTTTCTGTTGATTAAAAACTGGGAGTCCAAATATATAGGTGTCTGGCTGAAAAGCAACAGCAAGACTAGATGATGGTTTTCTCATATTTAATCACAGAATAACACTACTAGCTGTGCTTTTTCCCATCTGTTTTACCAGAAAGAATTAAAAAAGAAAGTATTCTTTGTAGGCCCAGGTGTTTGTAAGTACCCACTGAACACAGATGGCAGAAGGCCTGCCTGTCAATGACTGTCTAGTTTCCTTTGCCAAGCAAACTAGAATTTTAGCTAAAACTATATATATTTTTTTGCTTTTTTTCTTTTTTTTTTTCTTTTTCTCCAACTCTGCCCACAAAAGATAGGTCATTTGCTTTGCTGCATCTGATTTTTAAAGTCCATACTGTTCCTGATGCATGATAGAAGTAAAAGTCTTGAAGGAGATGTGCTTCTCTTTCTCCTTAAAAATTCTCAAGATTAAAGTGCCTCAGAATTGGCACTCAGAATTGGCACCAAATTCTTCCAGGAATTTCACTTCTGTCACTAGTGTCTTCAGAATTTAATAGACATTTAGGTGAAGACAGAATTTCTAGAAATGGAAATGACCATCAAAGTCACTAAATCCTGGTTCTACTATTACCAGAAAACAATTCGTATAATGCCTTCATAAATTCATATACTAGTCAACTGAGCTGTATTGCTCAAGTACTTTTTTGATCTTTCTCTGAAATATCCCTGTTCACTTGGCTGCCAACTTGTTAATATCCCTGGTACATTAATTTAGCATCACATAAAAATTCAGAAGCTTACTTTGCTTCCTTTCTATGAATTCTGTTTAATCACTCTGCATTTGTATTGCCCTGTGGTTCCAAAGACTTATCTATTTCCTCTTATATTTTGTCTAGAAGAAGGTAAAACTGAGGATTGTTTAAGCTTCTTATTGATGATGGTATTCTTCTTGTGAGCAGGATTGTTGCATCCTTAACTTTTCTCTTATTAAAGATCAGACTAGTGAAATAAATTAAAATAGAAATTATGTGCACTGAAAATCCATGCAACATTTTGAGATGCATACTTGGTTTGGTAGACTACAGAAACTTTGGATATCTCTTAATACATATTCATGTGTGTACAGCAAGTTTTAATTTGGCTTACTGACTTCATCTAAGGCAATTTTAGGATAGGTCTGGCTTGTTGTCATCCTGACACAGCCTAAGACGTATTTGTTTCACAGGCAAATATTCGGCACATATGTTATAGGTCTCAGCCAGTGTAGCTGCTGGCTAAGAGAGGACAGCTTTCGTGTCAGCTCTCAGGCTCCTCTTGTCCAGTATTCTTTTGATATATTGCTTAGGGAATGTTAATCAGAAATATACAGTGTTCATAGTGGTAGCCAGATTACAAGATGCAAATGTGTCTGTTTTTTTTGAGTGATTTTTTTTTTTTTCCCCATGATTGACTGCATGAATGCACAGACTTTTGGGGCTGAGTAGAAAGTAAACTTGGAACTGGGTAGAGTAGGATAAATTATTCTACTAGGTTAAAATATGCCTATGGGCAGACTCTCTCCTTGGATGCTAAAAGAGATATCAGCTGATGTGATGAAGAAGTCCTACCACTGGGCACTACAGACTGACAGAATAGTTGGAGAATAAAGGGGATTGCTGTCATCTGCATAAATAACAAAAGAAGATAAATAGTGTGCTCCAAAACATATCATGAAAGGAATTAGAAATACAAATTAAAGAAGAGACTAGATGTTGGATTAAAAACTTGTTTCAATTATGACAGTTAAAAAAAGTGGATAATTTATCTAATTTTCCCCCAGTCAAGCCTCCAAAGAACCCTCTACTGCGGAATGCCATATCTTTCTCACACAGATTTTCTGGTCTGAAAAAATTGCTTAGTTTATCCTGTAACATTGCTTTCCTTGTGCTACATGTCCTCTACAAGGGTAAAGTTTGGACTATAGGTTAAAAATGATCAGTGATCAGTAGCTTGGCACGCTCTCCTGATATACGCAACATACTGCTTACTTGGCAGTGCATCTGCTCTGGAAGGAGACAGTTTTACCTTCTGCCTGAGATCATGCTTGCAGGAGTAACTTTTACTAAAAACTACTATTTTACCTGCCTTTAGTTCTTTCTTTATTATCAGTAGTTTTGTTGCATTCAGCCAAACCTTGAGCTGAGGTCAAGTGTCCTCATTTCAGCTAAAGTCAGTGAAACCATGCTCCTTTACACTGGATGTGACAGTCCAGCTCTTCTAGTCTGTAAGGTCTAGATGCTTATCAGCTTCTTCTAATGTTTGCTCAAAACCAAAGAATACATCCTGTAATTAATCTGCACATAGGTTCATTTGTCCTCTCATTGACAAGACTATTTACAGTCATGATCATTATGCACATTGGTAAGCTATATGGACAGTGTAAGATCAATATTTCTAAATATAACAGGAGAATAGGAGGTAATTTATGGTTTAAAAAAGGAAACTGCTCAATTTTGAGAGTTTATCAACAGAACTGTAATTATACATTTTAATATTAGAAACAATGAAAGTTATAACTGTTTTTGAAAACCACAGTTTATAGGTGGATTTGACTAGAGATTTTGTAAAGATTTAGAAATGTTGAGTAATTAAAATATATTTCCCCTTGCCCCTCCTCAACTAAATGAAAACATTTAAATGGAATTAAAGTGATGTCATATGCAATTTAGACTTCAAGCTAAAATATACACAAGATTAGTATTCTGAAAGCAAAATTAGTCATAATTGTCTGAGAGTGCCTTACCACTGGTAGGTATCTTTCCTTCTCACAAGAAATACGACGCTCTTTATTCCTTTTACACAGACTTTCCTTATAACCACTGCTTAAATTAAAACCCCATGTTGTCTTTCTCATAGGTACCATTTTCATCCTTTGCTCTATATCATACGTGCTCTCTTGAAGCTAAGATACTGAAAAGGATAAATTTGGTTTGATAGCACTATGTATAATGATGCTACTGTGTGTTGCTAGGATACCATTTGGTGGTCAACTGTCTCTAGTGCAGCCACTATTACTTGCCAAGCTGACAGATATGTTAGCTTTTATCTCCCTTAATGTTTGGGCTACAGAAAGTTTTACTGCATTTTATTCCATTTTGAGTTTTGGGGGAAGGTAAGCTTAGAGAGAAGCATGGGAGAGGGAGATAGATTATTTTTATTTTATTTTAATTTTATTCTATTTAAATTTTTATTTTATTATTTTATTTTTATTTTTTAAGTTTTTTTTCATGCAATATGAATAACAAATATGTTATCCTAATAAGTTCAAAAGGAAATACGTACTAGTCTTCTTAAGTTTCATAATTTTAACACATGAGCTAGTACAAGATCTAATCTAACGTCCTTTAAAGCCAATAAGAGTCTTTCACTGATTTATTATAACTCTGATGGTACCCCTTGGCTTTTTCCCTGAGGATTCTGAAGCCTAAAACCAAGAGATGCAACAAGGTGAGCTACATGTGCAATAGCTGGTGGGATCTAAAAGTTTTCTCTGGTGATGCACACAGAGGATAGGTGTAAGAAATTCACACTTGACTTAAGAAAAAATGCTTTTTCCACAGGAACAAATAATATTTGCTTTTCTTCCAATGGAATTGTTTATGATTCATTGACTTTAGATGTCAATTCCTGAGTGCTGACCACGTCTAGAAATTAGTCAGCTTCACTGAGTGACAAAATATGAGTTTGCTACCTGAAAGTTAGATGTCATTTCTTGAAAAACAAACAAGCAAGCAAACAAAAAAAAAACAAAAAACCACCCTTCCCTACTTGTAGCTTGCTTTTTCTTCCTGAATCCTGCTCCTGCTTCTGTTCACAAACTGAAGGTAATGGTGCACAATTATGGAGACACAAAGAAGTTAACAGGAGACTTGAACCTTGGTCTTCATGTATTTCAGATGTGAAGATCCCTAATTGCAGTATGTCTTTCTTCTTGTGGAAAAGAAATCACATGATGCTCCCTAGTAACTTACACGGCTTTTCTGACTTGGTTTAAACCAACATGAGTTGTCAGTGAATTTCAGGCTGTGTAAGACATGAACATCCTGTCTTAAATGCAGTAACAAGAATTTAGGGAATAAGTTTTTCCATGTGAAGAATATTTATTTATGTAATATCTGTCCAGCACAGTGAAAAGTAATTATATGCACAGCACACAAGTCTAACTGCTCCTTCATACAAGGATGTCATTAAAACTTCTGTAAAGGATATTACTTGTGGTGAGGATATATCTCAACAACGGCTGTGGTAGTGACTTTATGCACTTGACCTTAATCAATACAGAAGGAAGGGCCCTACTATGTGGTTTGCCTCACTTGTTTTAGACATCTAACTCTATAATGAGTTTCATTGCACGTTTCATTCTGAGAGATTTTAAGAAGAGCCTGAGCTTACAGACAACTAAATTTAGTCAGATTAATATTAATCTTTCTTGTAGGTTAGTTTCATCTAACTTCAGCACCTAAACTAGTGGTATCTGGTCCTCTCTGTATTCAGGGGAAAGAGAAAATGGCCTTCACAGAAGAGCTCGTTATCACTGTTCTAGGTGTGTCTCAGAAAGAGACAAAACTCCCTTTAGAGATGCCTAGCTTTCATTTCCCTGTAGAAAACTGATATTGCAGTTTAGACTGAGCACCAAACTTTCAGAAGCCTAAGGTTAGATGATATGAATACCACCTTCAAGGGATATTTATTTTTTTGCAAAGCATCATATCCTACATACAATAAAAGTAATGAACCACAAGCAAATATTGGTAAATTTTACAGAGGACACATGGTATTTGGGATAGCAGATGGACGTTAGGTAACAGTTGATTAGGAAGTTACTCCCTAGTGTGTTCAAATATATCTGGACAGAAGGTGTACAAATAATATTGCAGCACACATGTGAACCCAGTGAAAAATTCTGGCCACATGCAATGCTGCTGGCCAGTCTTTGGGATGTCTCTCTCCACATTCCTGCATGCCTAACACTGAATTCATTATTACTAACATCTGCATATTATACTGGAAGTGTATCATCACTTTCTGGCATCTACGGATGCCAGTGAAAGACTGTAACACTTTGCGTAAGCTATGGGCAATAGGTGTAGTGCGTTCCATGCAGTTTATTCTGAGAATTTGCTGGAGTTTCGGCTACTACAAATGACCCTAAAACAACCCACAACACAACAAAAAAAATTATCAAGCTCTAGTCAGGTACCTTAAAATTTTATTGTGTTTCACAGATTTTTCTTACAACCATTCAGATACTAGCACACAGCACAGAAGAGTTTAAAAGCCAAACCTAATATTACCAGTAATAAAGAAAACAGTAAAATTTGTGAAAACTGTAATTCCTAACCATTCTGTGCAGCTGCTTTTTCTTTAGCATTTTCTGCCTAGTTTCCAGGGGAGAGATTGAAAACAAGTTTTTGTGATATAATCCATCTGCCTTCAACCTCACCAGGACAAAGTTAGCAATAAATCTACCTTATTTGGCTACAAACTCATGGTATATGCTCCATCATTAGGAGGACAAAAGAAGGCACTGTGCAGTAGTGGACATAAACCTTAGTCTTCATACATTTAAGATGCAATGAACCCCAGCACTAGCAAGTACAGCAAGGATGCTTAAGGTGTCACTGATTTAAGAACACCCCTGAATCAAGCATTAATGCAATGAACACAGCCTCCTGTCTTGTTGGGAGTCTAAATGCTGTGTGTTATAAAGATGCTCTAAAATTTTTTTTATTACTTTCTATTGACTTAAAGTTGGGTTTAGATTGATGAATATTTCTATTAACAACAAAAACAGCAAAAAGTGTGTGCCTTATCAAATTGACTCACCAGTGGTTTGAGGGATTTGTACATGTCTAAGTAAAACTGGCATTTGTTTTTTTTTCATGAAAAATAAAAATTCAGTACCAAAAATTTCAAAAAGAGAAAAAAACACATATTTTCCATGAAATGCAAAAAAAAAAAAAAAAAAAAAAAAGCTTAACAGTACCTAGGTGTCTGGTGGACATTTGCAGTGGAGTATAGCATTTTCACTCAACAGCACTGAGGTGGAGGCATTTCTGCAGTGTGAAGCTCTAAAGCTGATAATTGCTGGGTAGTCTTCACTATAGGGAGGGGAATAAGGAAATGAGGAGGTACTTAAGAAATTCTCCAACCAAAATTTTCTGTGAAAATGATTTTTATGTCTATGGAAAAAAGATTTGTACCACTGACACTACAGAAACAGCGGTGTCATTAATTTCTGTTTTCGGTTGAACACTGATTATTACAGAACAATGAGAGACATTGTTATATATCTTAAATGGTCAACAGTGTATGTTATGTACTTCAGGCATGGATAATCTTCTCTTGCAAGGATCTCAGCGCTGAAAAATCTTCTCATAGCCCAAAGTCACACATATCCTGTGGCAAAGGAGTCAAGAGCAGTCCACTGACAGAAAATATGTGTGTTGCTTAGACAGCTATTTATGCAACATTTTATTGTGGACTGAGAATGGGATGAGCAGACAGCTGAGTCCTGAGAGACCTGCTGATGTTGGCTTAAACAACCAGTGCTGGCTCATTTCCCCAGTTCTGGTGCAGATCCAGAAGGCTTTCCACCAGGAGAGCTTGCCCACAGCCGTTCACATCACAATTTCTGCAGCAGATCCACACTTGAACTGTTCAGATGCCACAGGTTTGCCCATCTGGTGCAGCTAAACCTATGGCTGTCACTCTCACTCTAAAATGCAGCAATGACTTTCTGCACCCTTGACATCTTGCTGAGCTGGCTGTATCTGATAATGCAATATCTGCTCATAGCAAGGGAATATAGATTCTGGCGAAAATACTGGAACTCTTCATGAAGATGCTTCTGCTTGACTCTCATTCAGCTTTACATCACTGCTGATCTCTGGATTGGATTGCTGCTGATATTTATGTGCTAACGTTTAACAAACAGTTTCACTCTCCCACTTCTGTTGTTGCATACTTGCCATTGGTACCTCTGTCCTGTGGATAAACAGCATTTTTTGATTCAGCTGTATTAACATAAAAGGTTACCATTGACAATTTTAGCCCTGCTGTCCCTTTTCCTTCTACCTGGGATTATTTTCCCCATTAGATCTCCTTACAAAAGTGCTGTTACAAGTACTCTGTAATTTGTATTCAATGTAGCCTGGAATAAAGAAGACTTGCTATTTGCACATTTTAAAGTAACCTAATTTGTTTTGATTAAAGCGTCTCCAGAATCAGAGGCTGACTAGGCTACTAGGTCAGCTGCAAGTGAGCTGTGGGTGGTAGCCTATGCACTAATTTATATAAAAAACTTATCCATTGTTAGCTTTAAAGCAAACCTCCTGTGCAATTTCACCTCCCTCAACACTTTTCCTTGCATAATCACCACAGATACCTCTCCACTGGTACACAATTTTTGCGACCTGTTTAATGAAAAAGACCTGATTCAGACAGTGGCTTCCTGTCTGTGGGAGAGTAGTGCTACATCTACACAAAACCACACTGTCAATCTTGGAATCCATTTCTCTTTGGCATTTGACACATTTTGTGTCATGCTGTATAAAGCCTGGAATATGCTGACACATGGGATGCAGCAATGTCTCCAGACATATTTGAATACAGCAGCCAGACACACGTACAATTCTACAGGAGCATTATCTGGTTACCTGACTTGCTCACAGGAATAAATATTGTTATCAACATGTTTACTGTGAGGGTGGTGGGGCACTGGAATGGATTTCCCAAGGAAGTTGTGAATGCTCCATCCCTGGATTGGACAGAGCCTTGGGTGACATGGTTTAGTATGGCAGGGGTGTTGGAACTTGAAGATCTTAAGGTCCTTTCCAACTCTAACTATTATTCTATGATTCTATGTTTATATGTCATTGAGGTTGGCTATTTACAATATTTGTTTTTTTAATTGCTGCTTAAAATAATTACGGCTTCAGAATACTCTTGCCTGTAACAAAGGTGCTGTTAGGTACAATGCTATTAAGTTGCTCAGACTTCTGTAGCAGTGAGTTATGGACACATATATATTAAATAAATAAAAACACTCTTTGTCAAGAGTTTTCACTTCCTTAGAGTTTTAGAAACCATCAGTGGAAATATACATTGAGATCTTATTCGTAATTGTTCAAGACTATTGTTCAAGACTACTTTAGGTGTACAATCTAAAGGCCACTGACATGGGAAGTTATTTGCACAGTAAAAGGAGTGTGTGTGCTTCTTGCTTAGTCTAAAAATAATTGCTTCATTAACTTTAAATGAATTGTTAACTTGATCACATCGTTACGGTCAAATGTTAAAACACAGATGGTTTTGGTGTTTACATTAGATGACACATAGGTATGAGCATGTTCACATTTAGCACTCTTGAAAATACAATATGATTACACATTCTGCAGAAAACAGAAGAGTTGATAGAGTGAACAGTGACAACAAAGCTTATGGACAGGAGAAGTGAAAGAATTTTGTTTTCTCTACATTAGTGAATCTTACTATTCATTAAAAGTCAAATACAAATATAAAGTTTAATAAATTCTCTAAGAAACCTTTTTGTCACTATGTGATTTGGATAATTTGATCCTTTGTGAACTAGAGGTAAAACTGTTGAGTTAAAATATTAGAGAAAATAATATTTATATAACTAGATATATAGTCAGTGTTTTTCTAGCCCTCCTCCGCAACTCTCAAAACCCATCAAATATTTACTCTTGTTGAGGAGAGAAGAAGAGCATAGCTGGAAACAGCTTGCTCTAGGCATTCAGTTGTTACTCTGTCATGGAATAGACTAGATGGAAGAAATAAACAAATCCTTGTCTTCACAAGAAGGGATTTGGATTGGGTGATTATTTTGGCTAGTCTGTTCCCTGGCACTAGAGGGTAGGTTAATCACCTTTAGAAAAAAGTTACCCTTCCCTAAGTAAGTAACATTGTGACGTATTTTGCAGATAACTTCCATATAAACGAAATAGAGATTACTTTTCTTAAGGACAGGCTCTTTTAGGACTTGTAGGCCTAGGAGATTTCTCCTTTTGGTCTGCTTGCGTCTATTATAAATCCCAGAAAATCCCCCATTGTAGGTTTCTTCTTTCCCATGAGACCTATGATAATCTAGTTACCACCCCTTACATCAGTTATAAAGTCCTAGGTGAGCCACTTAGTAGCCTGTCAATGAGTGATCTTAATGGAGAAATAACAATAATTCCTGTTATTTCTCCATTATCTCCTGTTCATGTATCTGAGGTTATATATCTTATTAATTACTTTTCTTGTCTTTTGGTTTTGCATGCTTTTTTAAAATGTTTAATTTCTGAGTCATATGTCCTCACAAACCAGATGTGCTTACATTCCATCCTTATGTTGCGCATATACTTAACAGACAGCAAACTTGAGTTTGTTCCTGAGTTTCTAAAAATAATTTCTGCAATCACTAGTAGAGTTTGAAGAGACATTAAGGAATGCATGAGAATATTACCTCAAGAGTAAATAATTCTCCAGTTGCATCAGCATAGACTAACAGTGCTTGGTCTATGTTTGAAGACGACAGGGGTGCACAAACTGAGTAGTTGGTGTAGCCCTTCAAGATACTTACAACAACAGAGAAATTGTATACTGAATAATTCACATGTCTTCTATGGAAGCACAAATGCAACTGAATCAAGACACAGCAAGGAAACCCTTGCCATGGACAAAGGCCAAAAACAAAAAAAAACCCTGACAAACCTTGGTGGGCCCGGGGAAACAGGAAAAATAATGACTTTCATAGTTACTTCTCTGTGGGAAAGCCATCTAGGGATTCACCCAGGCATCTACAGGTTCAATTTGAGCAGAACTTGGTGCATCACATCTCATGGAGTTATGCCAGGAGAAAAAGTGGCTGTGAGAGGGAACATCACTTTCTGATAATTCAATAGAAATCTGAGTGTGAAGCAATTTTACTTGAAGTTTTCAGTCCTAGGCAATGTGCAGGGTAGATGAGTTGAAAGCTGAAAGCTGCAACCAGCCAATTCTTCTCATAATAATTAGTTTGGAAATTACTGCAGAAGCTTTTTCTTATAAGATTTCAGGACTGACCATCTTCTGTAGAGACTCCATGACAGGACAAGGTGTCACTGGCTTCTCTGAAACAAACTATATAAAATTAAAGAGTACCAGGTCACAGTCACTCTAAAATTCTGGTCAGTGTCACAAATATGTGAAGTTGGATGATGATTGTTGAATTAGTCTCCAAACAGCAATTGCTAAAATAACTGATTAGATGTAACAAAACACAAATGAAACAAAACATTAATTTAAATAAAAAATTAATTACAGTGTCTCATTTTCATATGAGATTTTTTTTTGTGGACAGCTAACTATTGTGCATGCAGCTTGCCTCTTCACCTTTGTCATAATGCGTAAGTTACTCAGAATAAGTGTCTTACTTTGAAACAGCCAAGACGTAAAAGTGTGCTCTGTAAAAAATTCAGACTCTCTCTTCACTGAAGGGTGAACTCTAGATATTTTAATTACTGTTGTATTTGAGTAAAATAAAAAAAAAAAAAAAAGAGAGAATAGGAGAGCGTTGCTCAAGAATACTGCAGTACTGCAGTACACAGTTGTAAATAGCTCATTTTGAAAGCAGAACCATAAATAGAAGTCCCAGAGCAGGAAAGGATAAATAGAATGGAAAAGATTTATTTATATCTTCCATTGTTTACACTGATAACTTAAACAGCTGATAATTCTAGGTGAGCCGTTCCTTCTTATTTCTATTATAACTTTGTAAAACCAATGTTTGTGCACATTTGTTTATTACTTTATCTTTGCCTTGAAGCTGTCTATAAGAAGGCCAGATACTGTTACGAGGAAATACATGGCAGAAATAAATAAGAGTGGTCTTTCTTGATTTTTCACGGACCTGCACAAGAAAATTCGACATACAAAATGCGCTGCAAGGAGTTTCAGAATCAGCATGGAAATGTTTTGTTGACTATTTAATTGCTGTGCATTTCTGTAGTCAGTGCTAACTTGTCTAAAACACTGATAAAATACCATACTTTGTCTCAGCATAAGACAGTGAACTTCTATGAAGTAACTGCTGCTGATACTCTTTTCCCTATTGGCTTGCTAGGTGTGGGCCTGTATTCTATCAGCACCAGGATAAGTTTACTGCCAGACCCTGCATTTTACTTTTTGCTTATTACAGTCAATATACTTTTAATTGTTTTCTGTCTCTTTTCTCTGAGTCTGAATGACTGTATCTTACCGAAAACATGCCTTTCCTAAAATATTTGTGTCTTCCCTGTTTTATAACTTTTTTTGGGACATGTGCTGATGGAGCATACAAAGGCTAAGAAATGTTCTGTGAGGGTTAAAAAGACTTAATTACAACACCATGACTAATTAAAAGCTTGAATAAGCTTGAAGGAGGAAAGTAATGTGCAGCATCTGTGAGTCTTTATACACCTATGCTATAGTTATATAGTTATATAAAAACTGTGTGACCCCCCTCCCCAAACAAAACCAACAAACCAAACCCAAGAAAACTGTAGACTTAGGTTCATGAGTATTCCTATAACCCTCAGTTACAAGTGATAAAATTGTGAAATTAACTTTCATTAGTGAGCTCCAATATTGAATCTTATGAAATGAACCTTCAAAGTCACATGGTGCAGAAAAGAATTTACGTTTGTATCTATTAATTGTTTTATGAAAACCTGATAAACACTCTCCTTGAGCCACTTAGATTAGCAAACCTAAATATAACATGTGCATGTATATAGTTCTTTGTTAGAGGATATTGGTGCTGCCATCAATCACAAACCTGGTTACAGCTGGTATGTGAACTACTTTCACTGGGTCTAAATGAAAGAACAGTATAATGTTTCTTCTGGGTAGGAATAGCTAGAACAACAAAAGCCAGGGTTAAAAAAAAAAATAATAATGTCAGGACAACACCATTGCAAAATCTAGCAACTGAGCACCTTATCTAAATTAGTTTCTCGGCTTTTTGTATAGATAAAAATATATAATAGATAGCTCGTCTGAGCTATTTCAGATAAGATAGATGAGAATAGCTTTATTCTTGAAGTACCTGTTTAGCTCTATTTCCTACAAATCTGGAGTTCCAGCCCTAACAGGGATTCAGCTGCCTGAACAGATAAATAAGTTGTCTAAGTTTAAAATACTTTTATGAATGGTTAGGTCAGTTAATTCACTCTGAACAAGGAGATGAAAATGGTATAATGAATTATCCTCTTAGTGAAAACAATATAACAATGAGGAACTACCACTACTTTTGTGCCTGTTACTAGGATAACCTAGGAACTGTTTGTCTATTACATTAATCAATATATGTAAAATTTTTTGAAACTGGCTTTCCTCTTCAATACTCCTGCTTTCTGCTCATGTCTTCCCACTAAAAACTGAGGAAGGCTGCATTAGAAGAACATAGGGTGAAACAGGAGGCTACCTGGTTACCTTGCAGTGAGTTATCTCCTCCCCTTTCTTTTAGTCCTACAGTATAAAGCTCATGGCTTAAGTTTAGATGGTATCAGGAAATGTTTGGCCAGATCCCTGCTTTTGGTTACCTGCTCTAAAAATCTCTACTACAGATTTGTCTCTACTTTAAAAAAATATTTGTGACTGTGTCTATATACATGGTTGCGTGTGTGTGCATGTCTGTTATGTTGTAATACACATGCACCTGTGTATATATATATACATGTTTGTGTTAAAATAATCTTTTATTTTCTTACCAGCAAAGCACAAGCACTGTGTTACATTAAGTGATCAGGGAACTAAAGCAGGACACTAAATTGCTGACTTCAGAGACTCATACTCATGACTCCAAGATTAACTTGTTTACACTGTTCCCCCCCTCATAGGGCTGTCTGTTTATTCATAGCATAACTCTTTGGGTACCAAGGACTGAATCTTACTCTAATTTAACTTCAGTAGTCCAAGTATATATATATATATATATATATATATATATACACTAATAATCCTAATTTTTCAGGCATTTACTTTCACTTTAACTCAGAATAGAATCATAGAATCATAGAATAGTTAGGGTTGGAGAGGACCTTAAGATCACCAAGTTCCAGCCCCCCTGACATGGGCAGGGACACCTCGCTCTAAACCATATCACCCAAGGCCTCGTCCAACGTGGCCTTGAACACTGCCAGGGATGGAGCATTCAAAACCTCCCTGGGAAACCCATTCCAGTGCCTCACCACCCTAACAGGAAAGAATTTCCTCCTTATATCCAATCTAAACTTCCCCTGTTTAAGTTTGAACCCATTACCCCTTCTCCTACCACTACAGTCCCTAATGAAGAGTCCATTCCCAGCAGCCCTATATGCTCCCTTCAGATGCCGGAAGGCTGCTATGATGCAGCCTTCTCTTCTCCAGGCTGAACAGCCCCAACTTTCTCAGCCTACCTTCATATGGGAGATGCACCAGTCCCCTGGTCATTCTAGAGGCCCTCCTCAGGACTTGTTCCAACAGATCCATGTCCTTTTATGTTGAGGACACCAGAACTGTACACAATACCCCAAGTGAGGTCTCACGAGAGCAGAATAAAGGGGCAGGATCACCTCCTTCGACCTGATGGTCACACTTCTTTTGATGCAGCCCGGGATACGGTTGGCTTTCTGGGCTCCCTGCCAGCTCATGTTCATTTTCTCATCGACCAGCACCCCCAAGTCCTTCTCCACAGGGCTGCTCTGAATCTCTTCTCTGCCCAACCTGTAGCTGTGCCTGGGATTGCTCCCACCCAGGTGTAGGACCTTGCACTTGGCATGGTTAAACTTCATGAGGTTGGCATCAGCTCACCTCGCAAGCATGTCAAGGTCCCTCTAGATGGCATTCCTTCCCTCCAGCATATGAACTGAACTACAGAGCTTGGTGTCATGGGCAAACTTGCTGAGGGCGCACTCAATCCCACTGTCCATGTCAGTGATGAAGACGTTAAACAATACCATTCCCAACACCGATCCCTGAGGGACACCACTCGTAACTGGTCTCCAGCCGGATATTGAGCCATTGACCACAACTCTTTGTGTGCAGCCATCCAGCCAGTTCTTTATCCACCGAGTGGTCCATTCATCAGATTGATGTCTCTCCAATTTAGAGACAAGAATGTCAAGAATATAATATTTAAAAATGCAATGTAATTATGTCTTCCAGCTTCAGCCCTAGAATTTGTATTGTGTCTTTGTCCCCAACAGAAAATATGTTTTAAACTACCAAGAAACCCATCTGATGTATTGGCAAAGCATACCAACATAGCTCAGTACAATACACATAGGGCTCAGCCTTAGACAATTCAATGATTGAAACAGTAGCAGAATGAAATTATTACTGCAAAAAGTAAAATGGGTAAGTACACGAAGCAGTGGAATTGAACTTCTTTATGTAGTCCAAAATGCATTTCAGGAGAAGATAGTGGACACCAGAGTGTTTTTGCCATCTAAAAAATCCCAACAAATAAACTGAATAGCCACGGAAAAACACAGTGGAGTGGCATATTGCCTCTATCTAATCAAACAACTAACATGAGATCATACTGGCATGGAAGACACAAAATGAAGATTAAAATGCAAGGTAGCTTTTCCATACATCAATTAAGAAAACCAACAATTACTGGGCATGCAAAACTGAAATATCAATGGTTTCAGATCGGAATCTTGATTAGGGGAAAAGCAACAAAAATAAAAAGTAGTAAACATTCTAGTAACTGTAGTTATGCAGAACAGTAATTTTAGTCATTTAGCTTGAAACATTTTTTGAGACACTGGCACAGGTTGCCCAGAGAAGTTGTGGCTCCCCATCCCTGGTAGTGTTCAAGGCCAGGTTGGATGGGGTTTTGAGCAACCTGCTCTAGTGGAAGGCGTCTCTGCCCATGCAAGAGGGGGAGACTGGATGATCTTTACAGGCCCCTTTCAACCTAAATCATTCTATGATTCTATAATTTCACATACATGACCACAATAAAATTTTATATAAATCCTGCAATATCACTAAAGTGCATTTCTTTAGTATATATATGTGTGTATTCATTCACAGAATCCCTCAGAACATGTGACTTTCAGTCTGCAACTTCATATTTTCAGTTAAACTGCATCTGATGTCTTTAAGAGGTTTACTATTTAACAATGCACCTCAAGTAAGAGTTTCTTCCACTTCTAAAGATGCTGCCAAAATCATATTTTTCATTTTAAATCTATCTGAGTGACTACTGGGATAACTATATGTGACAGTTTTTTAGGTAAAAATATTACGTCTGTCTGATTGAACAGTATAGTAGAAATATTTACATTATTTGTCAGTAAAATGCATAAATATTTGTTGGAATCAAATTTTAATCTGTATCTTATACCTGATTCAACGTGCAGAGTACAAAAATTAATTACAGAAACAGACAACTAGTAAATAAATATTGTACTGTGATACTAATGAACATATTTTTCAAGTTAAAATATAAAATGTTTAATAATTTTTCTATAAGCTGATTTTGTTAGAAAATGTACTTCTGAAGGTCATTGATGGGGAAAATCAGCTTGGGTAAATTGTTGATAATGAACTGGTGCTCACCTTTAATATTTAGGAATGGGCAGGAGCAGTTGGGGGGGGGGGGCAGGTAATGGGTTTTGTCCTCACCAAAACTGGATAAAACTCAATAAAGTCTTTCTAAGTCGTATTTGTCTCTTGTGCTGATGGCTGATGGCATGCATCAAAGCTGACACTGTAACATTCAAGAACACTGGGCTTGCTTCTCAATAGAATGTGTACTGTGCCTGCATAGTAGAGCTCAATAGGAATTGCCCTGGTTGTCAGAAAGAAGTGGGCATCATGTGTTCATGATGAGCAAGCCCAGAGTCGCTGCGACCTGAGCATCATCAGTGTGAAATGTGTGTGTGTACATGCACGTCAGAATGCAAATCTTAAAATACAAGATTACTATCTACTCTCTATACCCATCCTGCTGAGCAAATATATTTTTTTATTAAATGTCACCGACTGGTTTAGTTCTGTTCTTGCTGTCACCCCACTGAAATGTCCTTGTGGCAAGCAATGTGCAAGACTAATGGCCCCTTTTTCTGACTTCCAAACTCTAGCAGCTAAACACTGTTGTCTTGTTAGTATTATATTAGTAATGAATAAACAATGCATTTCTTGCTTTGTATAATATTGTTCTTCTAGACCTCCTCTGTATTATATGCATGCATATCCACATATACATATACACAGAGAGAAAAATGTAATGGAAAAATTTCTATTGAAATCCCCGCCAGCTGAAAAACATTAGAATTGCCACAGGTAATAGGATTCAATATATCACTGGCTCTGTTAATTCCTTTATGCTTAATAACATGAAATTGAAGACATATCTCTTCTACACCCTTTTCTCTTCTTTAGCATCTTCTGTTGGCGCCTCTGGTGATACTTTTAAAACTTTTGCTTTTATTGTTGTTCTACCCATCAAGTAAGATACATCATGTAATATAGAAACTCTACAATGGTTTGCGTCTACTAAAAATTTTACAAGAAAGCTAAAGAAACAAGACAGCGGTCACTTGAGTTTTGTTATGTCACAATAGCCTAACACTGGAAATTCCAAATGGCATGCTAATGTTAGCGATCCAGCAAATTTCTGAGTTTCATTGGGTTGCTTTTTTAATGCAGTTATTAACCTAAATATATGTAGGTCTTTATTTGCAACCTAGTAGATTAAATTGCATTCTATGAAGCCTGGTCAAGTATCTGTGACAAAGCATGGGCTTTTTAAATCTTTTTTTTTTTTTTTCTAACATTTTTAATAATTTGATTTTGCTTAAAATTCTGCACAGAAATTTAGTACACTATTTGGCCTTTACTGTAGCTTTGGATGTTCACCACCACCTCTTTAGCAACCTTTATAGGACAGTTGTGTATTATCAGTGTGCCTAATAGAAGGTGGCTGTCGCCTTAAAATCCATGGCTACTGTAAGAACAGAAAAAGTATGTCATTGGTTTTGAAGTCTGTCTGTGAACAATGAATATCAGTATACTGTATCTGACATGGGCCAAAAATAGGCTTGTAGGTAAGAATATAATTCCAGGGAAAACAGCCATGTGACTGAAGTGATGCAAATAAACAGCTTGTGTTTGTTGTGTAATTTTTCTAATTCCTTGACACACAAAACCAAACCACACACACACAAAAAAAAAAACTAGAAAACCAGAAAGATTAGGAAAAAAAAAAAAATGGAAAGAGGGAGGTACCTTTAGAGATTTGGGTCAGAGAAAGAAAAAAATTTATTTTTTTTCTTTCTGAGCATGCCTTTACACAATCATGTAGCCATCACACGCATGTGCAACTTGTATTATTTTATAAAAGTTTTGTTTAAAAAAAATGCCTCTAGCTAAGACTCAGGTCTTTGTTTTGGCTTTTTGGGTGTTTTTTTTTTTTTTTTTTTTCATTTTGCCTTTCTTTGTGGTTTTGTTGTTGTTTTGGTGTTTGGTTTTTTTACCAAGCTATTTCTTTAATGCCAAAATTTGAAAGACTAGGAAATGTTTACATCTTTATTTTCCCATATTTTGTCCCTCTTTTGGTGGAGATTTCCTTTATTTTTGCCTACTTTTAGCTGTTATTCGTCACAGAAACTAAGTGCGAGTATAGTGTTTGGGAATAGCCTGATAGTCTATGAAGATATTAACTCTAAAGGAAAATGAAATCTTGCTGAGACTCTCCTTCCTTCACATTTTACAATACCTAGAATGCACATATACAGTTTGACACTGAAATACCACAGCACTCCGTTGTTTGGTAATGTTAGCAACAGAGAAAATATTCTGCCAGCTCTTTAAAGCCAGAAGTACCTCCCTCTCCACTTACACATGCAGTTCAAGCTGCAGCCACATAATTGGGTCTTGGATACCTGAGAAATTGCCTCTCTCTCTCTCTCTTTCTAGAATCCCCATGCTCAAGTTAAGAGCTACTATTAAGGGTCTCAATTTCATTCCCCAATTTCTTTTCTCTGAGAAAGCTTCACTTTGATACCCTAGCAATTTGCTTCCTTTTATCTGTCGATTTTCAAGTGTGTTAAGTTGAAGTTGAAAGTAGAGAGCTAATCTTTCTCAGGTTTTTCTCATGGATGAATTTGAGGCATCTTAAGGTATTTTAGAAATGCAGTTCAGTATATTATATTTAGCTCAATGTTGCATAATTACCAGTTATACAGTTTTATACAATTAATATTTTTCATTGTGTGTGCATACAAGAGGATTCTCTCACTTGATACATTTATTGCTCACAACACTAAAAAAAAACACAGCCAGAAGAAGCTACAGAGATTTTGGGTCTCAGCTGCAGGTCTCTTTTTTTTCTACAAGGTAAACTCTGATTGTGTCAGTGACTGACAACTGAGTTTCAAAACAGATATATAGACAGGCAGAATAATATATCACCTCATAAAGACCAAGTCTACGAGTAGTTTTGAAGGAAATCTTTCTCATTCATATCGGCTGCCATCGACATATCCATTGCAAGTGTCTACATGTGTGTGTTTGTACGTGATTTGTGATAAAAAAGACATCAGTGTGTTATCAAATTTATTTTTAGATTGAAGTCAAAATACAGCAGTGTACCAGTTACTAGGAAGAAAATTAACTATTCCAGCCAAAATCAGGGCAAGACTATAATTATCAACATCAGTTAACATTTCATATACAAATGTATTACCTTTTTCAGAAGTAATCAAACTTTTATTTCACTCAATCTAAATAAATAGATTTTAGAGAATCTGGACATTCAGCATTCTGAAAATTGAGTGCTGGAGGAAAATTGAAGAAGTGTCTAAAATTAACAGTGGGTTTCAACTCTAAAATCAGCCATCTAAAAGTTAGACATAGCTTCTGATCTGCCTCTATAGCCAGTGGAGAAAAATTAGTGCCTCTGTATCTGAGTTGTTGCTCCAGCTGCTCACAATGTCATCTCAACGTCATATCTTTGTGAACAGTTGCACACCTCCACTTCCTAATACTTCTTTCCCAGGCTGCATATGCTTGAGGTAAATTTCTTTTTGGCCTGTTTTGCCATTTCTAAGGTCTCTCCCTATCACCTTTGCTTTCCAAAATTGTTGACCTCTCCTGCACTTTACTGTAAATTGTGTTTTTTCCTAGTTTAAAGCTCTTCCCATCAGTCTGCTCAGCCTATTGCAAAGATTATCTTGACGTGACTTTGTCAGAAGCATCTCCTCCCCCCTACCAGTCCTCCATCCTAAAAGCAAATCATATAGTATTAAAAGCCAAATTCCTGTCAACACCACCAGCTGCACAACCAGATTGTTGACCTGCAGGTTCTGAAATTAATATAATTGTATGACAGGATTTTGAGGTATATCTATTTAGACTTTATTCAGTCCAAAGACAGAATTATATTGAAGCCTAGCTTTAATTTTGTTTTTAGTAGACTAAAACCTAGAATATGTAATTCTGAATAAAGAAAACCTACAGTTTTCTTGCAGTAGCAAAATAAACACTGCCAGAGAGATGTCCTGGGCACTGGAACTACGTTGTCTGTGCTAGTAAATTGTTAGAGAGGTCTCTAGCATTCATTTGGCCTAAAAGAGTAAGCATATGCTTTGCCAGGGTGCTAGCAAAATTAGGATTTAGCACAAGTCAGACACTTCGTAGTGCAATAGGCAGCATGTATTAAGGAGACTTTCCATACAGCACAAGAGCTCATGATCCCCAGGTGTATGAAATAGGATAAGAAAGGCAAGAGGCCAGCATGGCTGAGTGAAGACCTGCTGGTCAAACTAGAGAACAAAAAGGAAATGTACAGGCAGTGAAAGCAGAGACAGGTGTCCCAGGAAGAGTATAGGAACATTGTGCGGCTGAGTAAGAATGGGATCAGGAATAACAAGGCATGACTGGAGCTGAACTTGGCAAGCGATGCAAAGAGTAATAAGAAGGGCTTCTACAGAGATCTCAGCCAGAAGAGGAAGGGTGAAAAAGTGTACCACCTTGATGAGCAAGACTGGTAAACTAGTAACAACTGACAAAGAAGGGCTGAGGCACTTGACGACTTTTATGCCTCAGTCTTCCCTGGCAACTTCTCTTCCCACCCTTCTCAAGTGGATGAATTGCAAGGCAGGGATGGGGGGAGCAAAGTCCATCTCACAGTAAGAGAAGATCATAACCACCTGAGGAACATGAACAAACACAAATCTAAGGGACCTGATGACAGCCACCCCAGAGTCCTGAGGGAGTTGGCTGATGGAGTTGCCAAGCTACACTCCATCATATCTGAGAAGTCATGGCAGAAAGGTGAAGGCCCCAGTGACTGCTAAACGGGGGATAT
This sequence comes from Neopsephotus bourkii, assembly GCF_033783945.1. NCBI lineage: Eukaryota > Metazoa > Chordata > Aves > Psittaciformes > Psittacidae > Neopsephotus > Neopsephotus bourkii. The sequence goes on along the minus strand of NW_026902259.1, from coordinate 1,011,954 downwards.
CACACCCATTTGTAAAAAGAGTGGAAAGGAGGACCCTGGGAACTACCAACCTGTCAGCCTTATCCCTGTGCCTGGGAAGACCATGGAACGAATCGTCCTAAAAAGTATGCCAAGGCACATGGAGGACAGGGAGGTGATTCAAGACAGTCAGCACGGCTTCACCAAAGGCAAGTCCTTCCTGACCAACCCAGTGGCTTTCTATGGTGGAGTAACTATGTCAGTAGACAAAAGAAGGGCCACGGATGTTGTCTATCTTGACGTCTGTAAAGCCTTTGGCACAGTGCCCCACAAAATCCTTTTCTCTAAATTGGAGAGATATCCATTTGATGGGTTGAATGTCTGGTAGATGAGGAATTGTCTGAATAGTCACATCCAGGCTGTAGTGGTCGATGGATCAATGTCTGGATGGACACCAGTGACAAATGATGTCCCTCGGGGTCCATATTGGAACCAGTACTATTTGATATCTTCACAATGACAAACGGTAGGATTCAGTTCACTGCCAGCAAGTTTACAGATGACACTGAGCTGAGTGGTGTAATTGACATGCCCAAGGAATGGGATGCTATCAAGAGGGGTTTGGAAAAGCTCTGGATGTGTGCCTGTGCAAATATCATGAGGTTCAACAAGGCCAACTGCAAGGTCCTGTACCTGGGTTGGGGCAGCCTGAGTATCAACACAGGATGGGGGATGAAGGAATTGAGAGTATTGCTGAGAAGAAAGAATTGGGGATGCTGGTAGATGAAAGATTGGATATGAGCCGGCAATGTGCACTTGCAGCCCAGAAAGCCAACTGTATCTTGGGCTGCATTCAAAGGAGCATGGCCAGCAGATCAAGGAAGGTGATTCTGCCCTTCTGCTCTGGTGAGATCCACCTGGAGAGTATTGCATCCAGTTCTGGAGTCCTCTGGACAGGAAAGATATGGAATTCTTGGAGAGAGTCCAGAGGAGGGCCACAAAGATGATCAGAGAGCTGGAGCACCTCTCCTAAGAAGATAGGCATGTTAAGCCTCTAGAAGAGAAGACTGGGGAAACCTTATTGTGGCCTTTCAGTTCTTAAAAGGGGCCAGTAAGAAAGATGGGGAAAGATTTTTTAGTGATGCCTGTTGTGATGAGGGATAGCGGTTTTAATACAAGAGAGGGGAGATTCAGGCTAGATATGACAAAGAAATTTTTTACAATGAAAGTGGTAAAATACTGGCACAGGTTACTTGCAGAGGTGGTGGATGTGCCATCCTTGGAGACATTCAAGGCCAGGCTGGATGAGGTTCTGAGTAACCTGATCTAGTTGAAGATGCCCTTGCTTCTTACAGAGGGTTGTACCAGAAGACTTTTGAAGGTCCCTTTGAATACAAACTATTCTATGATTCAGCCACAAAGTTCCAAATATTTATATGAGCCTTTTAAGGCTTGTCTGTTTCAGCATGCCCATTTACTCTCATCCACATATTTCCACCGCCCTTTTATTGTCTCATTTTGCTGGTGGTTTTTTGTTTGGTATTTTATTTTATTTCATTTCATTTTATTTTAATTTCTTGAAGGTTTCATGCATCTCAGTGACTTCTTAAAGGATGATAGTCCAAGAACATATACACATATGATAACTCTCCTTAGAGAGGGCATTCTGCCTAAGATAATTAGCTGAATTCTCAGCATGGCTAATTAGTTTGGGTGGTGCTCCATGGCAAGGGACGTGCTATCTGTGGTTCCAGAGCAATGGTGTTTGGGCCAACAAGTGCTATGCACAGTCTTGTAATCAGTAGGGTAAAATCCTTTATCATCAGAAATCTGAGTTGCAGCAACACTTGAAGAACTTGGCTAAGTATGACTGCTGCTGCTTTTTCCTGTAGACATGGTATTTCCCAGTTTAATTCTATTAGCCATTTCAGAAATCAGTTTGTGTGAAAGCTGAAGCACAAAACGTGATGGCAGGGATTGCAGCAGGTGCATAATCGCCATGCTTTAACATGTATAACTTTACAGAGTAGAGGCACTAGTCATTGTTAAAACGATTATCTGTAATCCTAGACAAGGGGTAGGAGGCCAAAATTTTCCCTCTGTTGAAAAAAAAATCTTGTTAGAAACTAATCCAAATTATTAATGGGTCATCTGTGGCTCACTCCCATAACTGTGGGTCTGGATTTCCATGACAGATGGATGAGTTGACATTCTTGGTAGGAACTGTGCACCCTGCAAATATATTAGTATACATGGTATCTTGCCTCTTTGAAGTCTCAAAAGTCTGTTTGAATGGCATTTTGCCTACTCAGAAGTCAGCATAGAAGTCAAGCAATAGTAGGTTTATGTGGACAGTTGGCATTACCCTGCACATGTCACTTTTTTAGGAATTCTTCATTCTGTGCCAGTACTGCATATTGGCACCACATGCCTCTTTACACCTAATTACATGAGTTGACACTTACATGACAGAACAGAAATGGATGATCTAAAGAGGGAAAGAAAGGTTTAAATTTATGATTGCTTTTTACAAATACCAGTAATATGTTTTCAGACTTGTTGGAATGTCAATATACAGAAGGACTCATGACCCTTTCACTTTTCTTTTATTTCCTCTTTCCAAGGTTGGCAGGGTACATCTACTGTTTGCCTTGTCCTGGCTGAAAGACTATGATCCAATTAAACTAGCTAAATTTGCAGAAAACTAACAAAAAACCCAAATAAACAAACAAAAGTTAATAGCTTTCTTTTCAATTGGCAAATTGAAATTGGTAAACAAGCACCCAGTCTGTGGCCAAGAAAAGGCAAAAGAGAAAGGTTTTCTACACATTTTGCATCAATGAGCAACTAGATTAGCTCAGTAGCTCATAGAAACACAGCTCGAGGTGCTTCCCTTGAGCTTTTCATTTTGGTAGGTAGCTGATTCTGGGCAACTAATTAAGCCTGTCTGCGATTGTTGCTCAAACTAACAAGATGACCACTTTTTACTGAGGTTATCTACTAATCAGCTTCACAGCCTCCTCAAAATCAGGTCATATTCTTCCCTCAGATCTATAAACACAAGTAAGATCTTCCACATTCACTAGAAGAAGACTACAGAATGTAAGGAATTGCAACAGAGAACCTGTAGGACATAATTTGCTTGCAACAGAAAAGTGAAGACTTAAATTGTTTGAATGTGTCTGTTTAAACAGTTAAACCAGCTTGGATGCTCATACCCACATCACTTCAGCTAATTCTGCATTGAAGACATAACCGTACTTAATCTATTTTAAATAATATCAATAGCAATGTAAAGATAAATATAAATACAAATCCAAATAATTATCTTCATGATCCAGTTGCTCAAACTTGTTCTCTTTCAACTTTGCTAAATTATCTGTCATGAAAAGAAAATAAACACGAGTGAGGAACGTGTCCTACCTTTTCCTTCTTACTAGTTTGTGGGTTGAATTGACGACACAGAATAGCATCCTGCAGAATGGGAGCACAGTAGATGCATAATCTTGGTTGATACAACCCCTCCCGTTACATCTACATAGTCTTTCAAAAGGGATGTAAAGGGTATGTATAATATGGGTTGCAACCAGCGACAGTAATACTCTCATAGAGCTTTATGGAAAAAGTTAATATATCAGTTAAAAAAAACTTGCCTGCAAAACAGCTGGAATTAGTCCTCATTCACTAAAATATAGTCCTCATTCACTAAATATATCACATATCACTCACATTTGTGAAGCAGTCTTTGAGACTAGTTTATCCTATCTACGTGCATCAACTGTATGCCCTTATAGGGTGTTTAATCTAAGTTAATAGCTCAGATTTCCCTGATAGTTGATAAAAAGAAAGAAGTGCTTCCACACAGTGATTCAGATGGAAAAAAGCACCTAGAGATGACTCTCTTTCTCTTCAGTGTCTGCGTAGGAGTCTTGGGCTTTTTGTTTTGGCACTGTAGTAGAATTAGACAGGGTAAATGTGGGTATGTTTCTGGGTTCATTCTTAGTTCAGTTCAGTATAAGTAAATTGAGTTTTCCTAAATGACTTGCACTGCTTCCTTAAAACAATCTGGTTTATTTGGCCTGAAATGGGCCAGCAGTAGTCATGCATTCAGTTATCACATCTCAAGTGAAGAGTGATAACTAACAGCTATGGAGCTGTCATCTGCTGAACAGCTCCAGCTGTTCTGTAAGGCAGCATCTGGCCACATCCCAAATTAAATAAAAAAACAGGAAACCAAACAGAACAACAAGAACCATACGAAGTTCTCCCCTTTAGGATGTATATTTGGGCATTATTTTTGTTAGGTGCTATAAACTATAATGTAAAAAGGCATTATTTTTCTAAGATGATTTATTTTTATTACATAAGTTCAAAAATCTAAGAAAGCAGGCTTATGTGGCTATGTTTATCAGAATAGACTACCAGAGTTTATGCTCACAAAATGTTTTGTTTGCAGTATACTTATTTGCAAAAAGAATTTATTTTAAAATTATTATTTATAAATTACTTCAGTAATAGTTTGCCTAAAGCTTCTGTAAAAAAAACAAAGAGGGAAAACCACCCAAACAACCCATGTTAAATATTTGGTCAGATACACATGCAGGAAGTTTCTGAAGATTGTCCATTTCTGTGAGGAACATAATTTATATAACTATGACTCTTTAATTTCAGGATTTAGAGAAAACCAGAGATCAGGGAGGGAAATGTTCTTTGATGGGGGAAATATAGATATCATATCTCTTAAACAGCCCAGGAGGCCAGACCAGCTAACTGTATAGGCTGGGAAAGAATGGTGTAAAAAGGCACACTCACAAAATGTAAGATGCATGTTGCACTGGTTCCTGTGCCTCCTCTGTGGTTCTCATGAACTTCTAGGGAGCTCATTGGTATTTTTTTCATAAGGCAATAAGCATGAGAAAGTGTAATAATGCCCAATATTGAACCCAGAGAATCCCAGTTTCTAAGTGATTTTATCCTTCCTAGATACAATAGTGGTTTCAGTGAATTTACCTATATCCTGCTCTGCCCTCAGATCATACAACTGGCATTTTTTTTTCTCAAAAATATGTTCCTCCTGTGACCTCCCACTTGGCATTGCAAGTGCCCCAGAAATCTTCTAAAGTGAAGAAGGTGAGCTACATCAAGGCCTAGAAGGGAGTAAGAAGAATGATATTTTAAGGGCAAGCAATGTTTTACAATGAATTCTAAAGGTGACAGAACTTTCTGGACCAGAATTAAGGAGGATGCTTTGACAAGTCCAGCTGCATTTTTATAGGACTTGCGATTGATCAATGATGGGTTGAGAGAAGAGAAAAAAATATTCAAAGCTATTGAAATACCACCACCTAAATATTCATTGGAACATTTGCTGTTTCTTGGTATGATAATATATTGAAGCAATTCATACCTAACCTTTCTCCAAAAAAAGGCCATGCTCTTTAAAATCAAAAGCTGAATTTGCACAGAGAAAAGTTGTACTGCTTTACTACTCTCCCCTAAGGGTTATGCCAAATCTGGATGGGGAGAGAATCTGTTTTACCTAGATAATTATCTCCAGTTCTGGTGACACTGAATAAATGTACAGCAAAACATCACAGTGTTTTGAATATACCTGATATAAAAGCACATTTTCCTCATTTCAAGAAGGGAATAGTAGAGCATATTCTAAATTTTTTTTTTCAAAACATCAACAAATACTGATTTCCAACTAGCATTTTTACATTTACGTTTCATGACGAGATTGCAAAATTCAATCATAAATTCATTATTGTCTAAGCTTTAGAAACTCATAGGTAGGTCTTAGAAACACATAAGTATGCTTTAGAACTAGTTGTGTTCTCCAACTTATTCAATGGCATGCAGTCTCTCTCCAGAAAGGTCTCAGATGTCTTCTTTTCCTGCTCCATGGTTAGTCTGGAGTATGTTGTCTGCAGCTCTTTGACGTTATGGCTCAGCATGCTGCCCTCACCAGCAAAGTAGTAGGTATTTGCCCCAGACCAGTGTGATAGTTGGAGCAATGGGCACTCATGTATGGACTCTATGATCTTTTTCAGTATCAAACTACTCTAGATTTTAAAAGAAACACTAGAAGTAGCCCAAGCCTTTGTAATGCTCTTGTTTTCTGTTTCACAAACTTCTTCTGAATGTTATCACTCTCACAAATGAGAACTGTAACAACCTTGTTTTCCTTAGCAGACTGCCAAGGTAATAAATAATGGAACATTCAGCAAAGTAGAAAGTCTATATCACTATTACGCCAGATAATATCACTTCATAAGGAGCTATTATATTTCAGTGTGGCCTCAATACGCTGTGAAATCCATACCTAACATATATGTACAATACGAAATACAAGTGTGAAATTCATCTTATCTAAATTTAACCTTTAAAAATTTGAACACCAAGCTTAGTTATGTGATATCCCTCTTTAGAAAATACAGAGAGAAAAGCACCATGTTGAAAATCATGTAAACAAAGATATTTCTACTAAGTGTGCATTTAGATGTTCAAAACACCTGTAAACACTTGTAATTAGGAGAAATTAAAATCTTCCTGTTCAGGTAGTCAGTTATGCTTCTGAACATGAGAGAAAAAGCAGGCAGTCATAGAATCATAGAATAGTTAGGGTTGGAAAGGACCTTAAGATCATCTAGTTCCAACCCCCTATACAGGAGGGACGCCTCACCCTAGACCATGTCTGTCCACTCTAGACCAAGGTTCTGTCCAACCTGGCCTTGAACGTCGTCAGGGATGGAGCGTTCACAACTTCCCTGGGCAACCCATTCCAGTCCCTCACCACCCTAACAGGAAAGAACTTCTTCCTTATACCTAAGCTGAACTTCCCCTGTTTAAGATTGAACCTGTTATCCCTTGTCCTATCACTACAGTCCCTAATGAAATGTCCCTCCCCTGCATCCTTATGGGCCCCCTTCAGATACTGGAAGGCTGCTATGAGGTCTCCACGCAGCCTTCTCTTCTCCAGGCTGAACAGCCCCAACTTTCTCAGCCGATCTTCATATGGGAGGTGCTCCAGTCCCCTGATCACCCTTGTGGCCCTCCTCTGGACCTGTTCCAACAGTTCCATGTCCTTTTTATGTTGAGGACACAAGAATTGCACACAATACTCCAAGTGAGGTCTCACGAGAGCAGAGACACAGGATCACAGTATCACAGTATCACAGTATCACAGTATGTTAGAGATTGGAAGGGACCTCAAAAGATCATCTAGTCCAATCCCCCTGCGGGAGCAGAAACACCTAGATAAGGTTACACAGGAACGTGTCCAGGCGGGTTTTGAATGTCTCCAAACAAGGAGATTCCACAACCTCCCTGGGCAGCCTGTTCCAGTGTTTCGTCACCCTCACTGAGAAGAAGTTTCTTCTCAGGTTTAAGTGGAACCTCTTGTGTTCCAATTTGTACCCATTACCCCTTGTCCTTTCATTGTTTGCCACTGAGAAGAGCCTGGCTCCATCCTCGTGACACTCCCCCTTTATATATTTATATACACTAATAAGGTCACCCCTCAATCTCCTCTTCTCCAAACTATAGAGACCCAGCTCCCTCAGTCTTTCCTCATAAGGGAGATGCTCCACTCCCTTAATCATCTTAGTTGCCCTGCGCTGGACTCTCTCCAGCAGGTCCCTGTCCTTTTTAAACTGAGGGGCCCAGAACTGGACACAATATTCCAGATGAGGTCTCACCAGGGCAGAGTAGAGGGGAAGGAGGACCTCTCTCGACCTACTAACCACTCCCCTTCTAATACACCCCAGGATGCCATTGGCCTTCTTGGCCACAAGGGCACAGTGTCGGCTCATGGTCACCCTGTCGTCCACCAGGACCCCCAGGTCCCTCTCCCCTACACTGCTCTCTAACAGGTCGTTCCCCAACCTATACTGGAACCTGGGGTTGTTCCTGCCCAGATGCAGGACTCTACACTTTCCCTTGTTATATTTCATCAAGTTATTCCCCGCCCAGCTCTCCAGCCTGTCCAGGTCCCTCTGGATGGCAGCACAGCCTTCTGGCGTGTCGGCCACCCCTCCCAGCTTAGTGTCATCAGCAAACTTGCTGATAGTACACTCAATTCCCTCATCTAAATCATTGATGAATATATTAAATAATACTGGTCCCAGTACCGACCCTTGAGGCACTCCACTAGATACAGGCCTCCAACTAGACTCCGCCCCATAGATTACAACTCTCTGGCTTCTCTCCTTCAGCCAGTTCACAGTCCACCTCACTACCCGATCATCCAGACCACACTTCCTCAATTTAGCCTCAAGGATGCTGTGGGAGACCGTGTCAAACGCTTTACTGAAGTCAAGGTAGACCACATCCACCGCTCTACCATCATCCATCCACCGTGTTATTTCCTCATAAAAGGCTACGAGATTGGTCAAGCACGACTTCCCCTTGGTGAAGCCATGTTGACTGCTCCTCATAACCCTCTTATCCTTGATATGCCTTAAGATGGCACCAAGGATAAGGTGTTCCATCACTTTCCCAGGAATGGAGGTGAGGCTAACCGGTCTATAGTTACCCGGGTCCTCCTTCTTGCCCTTTTTGAAGACAGGAGTGACATTTGCTTTCCTCCAGTCCTCAGGCACCTCTCCTGTTTCCCAAGACTTGGTAAAGATGATGGAGAGCGGTCTAGCAATGACCTCAGCCAGTTCCCTCAGCACCCGCGGGTGCATCCCATCTGGACCCATGGATTTATGGATATCCAGATTGCTCAACTGGTCTTTAACCCATTCCTCATCGACTAAGGCAGACCGCTCCGTTGACCTATCTTCATCCGAGGTCTCAGCGGTACAGGGCTCTTCAGGACTGCCTCCGGCAGAGTAGACAGAGACAAAGAAGGCATTCAGTAACTCTGCCATCTCTGTATCTTCTGTCACCAGGGCACCCGTCCCGTTCATCGCAGGCCTACACTGCCTCTGGTGTTAGTTTTACCTGCCATGTATTTGAAAAAGCTCTTTCTGCTGTCCTTGACCCCTCTCGCCAGCTTTAATTCCAAGGAGGCCTTAGTCATCCTAGCAGCTTTCCTACATTCTCTAGCAGCAGCCTTATATTCTTCCCAAGTGGCCAGCCCTTCCTTCCATGACCTGTAAACTCTCTTCTTCCACTTGAGCATACCGAGCAATTCCCTATTTAGCCACGCAAGTATCACCTCCTTCCACCTGCTGGTCACCTTCCTTTTGGTGCAACCCAGGATACGGTTGACTTTCTGGGCTGTGAGCTCACACTGAAGTTGGCTCATATTCAGTTTATCATCAACCAACACCCTGAAGTCCTTCTCCGCAGGGCTGCTCTGAATCGCTTCTCTGCCCAGCCTGTAGCTGTGCCTGGGATTGCCCAACCCACATGTAGGACCTTATATTTGGCTTGGTTAAACTTCAAGAGGCCCACCTCACAAATGTGTCAAGGTCCCTCTTTATCCACTGACACGGTTTGCCTTCCTTTTGTGATTTCTTACACCTGGGGAACAATAGCTCTTGCACTCTGTGGAAAGCTCCTTAAAGATCTGCAACTTATTATTTGCTTCCCTGTCCCTGAGAACAGTTTCCCAGGAGGCCCTACTGATTAACTCCTTGAACACCTGGAATTCTGCTTTCCCAAAACTCAGGGTCCTGATATTATTCTTCACCTCACCCATACCCCTCAGGACTGTGAAATCCACCGCTCCTCAGTGTACTATAGGAGTCTCCTGGACTGCCTGCAGCTTGCAGTGCTACAGAAGGTTTAGATGTTCCTGAGACTGGATGAAATAATTTAGGAAATATCGTTGTTTTGCCTGTAATGTAAACTTTCAGACAAATCTTCTGTGGAACTTGCAAATCACTGCTTTTTGCATTCTCTCATAACGCTGGCTTTCCGATACTTGAAAAACCCATCTTCATCAGCTATGTATCTGAAAAATATGAAGTACCTTTTTACAAAACAAAACTTGTTTTCCTCACTTGAAATTTGTTTTCTCTCCTACCAGAAGTTCTTTCCATGTTTCACGGAAGCAAATGGAGTTATTTAAGTTGTGAAGTTAACGTCACATCCCAACATTTGTAATAGATCATTTACTACCTGCTGAAACATCCTCTGGGCACTCAAGACTCACAAAGGCATTCCTTGGGTCTGAAATCCCTGTGGGTGTCACTAAAGGAGATCTTTCTTCATCTGCAAATGTTAGTTTTATCAGGTGACATCCAAATGCAAGAACGAAACAACTGAAATATTTTGCTACTGACACTTGAATGAGTTCAGCAGCTGTGTGGAAATGTGTAGCTGCCTTTAGTTGACTGAAGCTTTCTGCAGTCAGCATAATCATTTACTTACCATTAGATTATTTTTTTTCTAATTGTTATTTAGATGTTCACATGTTACATAGACTGCGTCAGCTTTCAGAATGTGACTAATTGCCTTTTTACCATTCTCTTATGTATTAAGTATCAGCTTCATGGAAACACTCTAGGAGCATGGTCCAACCTTGCATTTAACATTTTTCTCAGTTTTATTTTTTTTTTTTTTTTAAGGGGAGCAGAACACCATAGTAATCATGGGCTAAATCAACTGCTCTAATCTGCTTTCTGCTACTCATAGGTGTTTTTTTTAATGTTGCCTTCAAATGACTCACGCATGAGGATCTTAAAGGAATCAATAATGTTGGACACTATCCTATGATGTTATTTCTAATTACTTATACACTTGGTGCAGTCATAATGGTTGTTTTTACCCAGAAATCTATTTTTAGTCTAGGTTGAAACAGAAGTCCTAAGTTGTTTTTTATGGCTTCAAACAGTTTGGCATGTTCACTGTGACTGTGTCTTTCCTATATCTTATGATGAGCTGAGAGAAGAGTAATTAATCTCGTTCACATAGTAGTTATAGGAAATATCTTTATTACTGCAAAAATCTAAATTTCCTCATGCCCATTCACTACAGTTATATGAATATTGTTCAAGATTAAGTATACTTCTTTATCATAACATAGGGTTTTAAATACCTTTAAATGAAATTCACTCTCAACAAAACATTAAAAATATAATATATCATAAGAAAAAGTCATTAACATGCAATCTCCCTGATTTTTCATGAGATGATAGATTTTTTTTCTGTTGTCTATGCTACCTGGCTGATGAATAGGAATAACCTACATAATTTCTCCAGTATGGGCTTTCTTCCATTCAGCACTGCTTGTTTTCTGTAGATTAAAGCTGGTTCATATCATGAGTTCATCATCACTAAGCTTTTCAAGAGGTAGTGTCCACAGTCATGTAAACGAAGACTGAGCAGTTCTGTTACTTGTCGATTTTATTAATAACTTCTAATTTCTTTCTGGCTTCTAGCTTCCATATGATTGTGTAATTGGCTCTTGAATGGACTTGCCTCCACTTCATTTGCAAATGCCTTCTGACTTAGTAACCATTCAGAAAAATTTCCCTTTCATCAGACTTAGGCTGTATAAGTAAGCTAGTTTGGGCACTGAAAATAGTCTAGCCACAGCAGTGTAGGACTCCACATGCTAATTTCTTTTTATTTTCTTGTTTACAACTACTCTCTGTATGCCTGTATCACATCTCAACATAGACATGCTTGTCCTATATTGATCCCACTCCTTTAAATACGTGTTATGGTATAAGACAAGGGCACTAAGGGCTATGGAATTAGTGCTACCATGAAGTAGAGAATGAGACTGAAAATAAAACTTTGGGGATAATACTGTTTACCCTATTCCAGTAAATTTCTTAGACTGCTAAGTTCCTTGTTAGAAGAAAACAATTCTTGAGTCCCTCTGACACTTTTATATCATGTGCAGCTTACCTTGAGGGGACAGGATGAAATGTGAATGTGCCCTTTATTTACCTTTTCTTAGGGAAAAACAGAGACCTGATTAAAGATGAGTAAGAAAAGAAAAGTCTCTCTGGGCTGTGTTCTACAACATAACTTCTCAGTGGTTGCTGGAATTGCAGGTTCTTTGGGCCCGTTATACTATTAGTTATAAATTTTCTTTAGACCCAGGAGCCAGGTTTAAAATCTTAAGAGCTTAGAAATGATGCCTTAATGCTTTTCCTTCAACAGTGCTAGAAGAAAATTGATCTTTCTTACTCCGCTTATTGAAAGCCATATTCCAAATCCTTCATTTACCTCTGGCAATCATGCAATTGAGCCAATTTCTGTGAATGTTTAGCCCTACATTCAGAGATGGTGAGAGACAATATTTAAAATATATCATATGCTCAACATCTAGAAAATACTCAATTGAAAATATCCTAGTCCATGCTAGAAGTGTTGATGTTCAGTCCAGTAATTGCAACTCAAACTAATTAAAGCACATGGAAAGGACACTAAAGCGCAAGTTACCTCTATTTCTAATCAAAAATACCTGCTTTTTGTAATGGAAAGATTAACGTAAAAAAGCATGCTAATTCTACCTCGTTGGAATCACATTATGGACATAGTGGGAAGGATGCTTGTGCAACAAGATGGCTTTATATTCATCCTATTATATACTACATCTGAAAATATTAATAGATGTCATCTATCCTTTCCCAAGAACCTCATCTGTGGAGGCACCTCAGCTTCATGCACCAGAATCCATTTTAGATGTTGGAAAATGTTTAATGTTAAATAATTTTTTAATAGAACAATAAAACAAAAATCTGTATCTTTTTTAGAAAAGAGACACCCTTGATTCTTTTCTTTTGGGAAAATATGTTGGTTTATTTAATCTGCTAGAGAATCTAATAAATTTCTTATATTATAAAACTTAAATTTCAATAGAAGAGCCATAAAAATGGTTACAAAGCTACTAAGACATACAACGTTTATTTCTCCTTTTGTCCTTCAAAGATCTGAAATTAAGTTTGTCTATGTGACAGATGATAGGAAATATTCTGCTTCCTCAAATCTCTCTGGATTTCAAGGGGGAAAAGTGGTAGGAAACCCCACATGGTCAATCTGATATGACAGAATGATACTAACATGGTAATTTCTACTGTTAACAACCGCTTTCATATAGATTATATTTTCAGGATAAGAAAATGGTAATACTGGTCTTTTGATAGTGATCAAGTAGCAAGATCTAGTCTGATATTCATAGGCCCAGAAAACAACAGGATTCTTTTTTTCTTTTTATCCCTCAATATTTTTTTAGTTCTTTGCTTATAATAAAAATTTAGACGTTTCAGAAGAGTTTAGTTTTAGTTTAAGGAACTGAAGTAGAGGACTGTCCTGGGTTCAGCAGTAGCAGCCATTTTTCTCTTTCTTGGTAGCTGGTGCAGTGCTGTGTTTTGACTTTCAGCTGGGAACAGTGGTTTAAACCACGACAAGGAACGTGGTTTAAACCACGACAAGGACCTGACTCATCAGTAGCTGTAAGCACTGGCATCTGCACTAATAAAGTCAGAATGCAAGATATCACTGAACAAGCACTCTTGTTCACTCATGTTAGTCATCATATTTATAATACTAATAAAAGTAAAATCTGACTGAAGGTAGTTCAATAAGTAGCTATGGCTTCAAGGTCAGTATATGATTGCAAATGTTGTGCCCATGCAACCTTCTGTATAAAGATGTTACAGACGAGTTTATGCATACATAATATATTATAAAGAAGAACCACATAACCATGAAGTGGAATGCATGTTTTTTGACTTGCAGGCTTCTATAGCAAACAAAGAGAACTTGATACAATACTAAGGTGTGAACTAATATTTGTGATTCAACACCAGTGCAGTTCGAGTAAAATACTTAATTCCCACTGAAATGGCTTTCCATCTTCAGGATAGAATCTATCAACAACAAATGACTGGAAACAGAATTTTCCAGTGTCTTGCTCTTTTATGCAGTGTTTTCAAAGTGTATAGATGTGCATAACACAGAATGATTTAGCCATGAATGGCAGCAGTTTACATGTATTTGTAGGAAGCAGATGATTGTAACAAGGTGCAAAACATCAGAGGGTCTTGCCCAGGTGTATTATTTCTATCTCTTTTTCACTGTGTGCACTCATATGTGTCTGGCATTTATGTGGTTAGAAAGTTCTACTACAGTAAGGCATTTGAAAATCCCAAGATGTGTTCTGTGAAATTTCATGAGGTAGAGCTCTGTGGGTAGTTTGTTGCCTAGCAAGTAACTTACATAACTGCAATCTATGTCACCAATAAGCTGTTATTAAAATTAGTTAACAAATATTAACTATTTTTTCTTCTCATTCCTTTTTTATTTTGCTATAACAATATTGCCTCAGTAATATACCACAAATGTAGAACCATTAGTTATTTTTTAGAAAGACTTATGTAATATATATAAAATAGAGAAACTAGCACCTTTTTTAGGATAAAATTTCATAAATTTCTCCTCATTCATCATTTAAAACTACTAAGCAGCTAGTTAACTTTAAACAATATCAAGAAAAGATGAAGTCCATTCTGAACATGTGAAGTACTATTGTTGCATTTGTCCAGAAGAAGACATAGACAGATGGTAACAGTGAGAACACAAACAGTGACAGTGAGATTTAAAAGAATATTTAGAAATTTCCACAGTTAAAAAAACAAACAAAACAAAACAAACAAACAAAAAACAACCCCCAAACCACAAAACAAAACAAAACAAAACCCCAAAAAACAGTTTTGCATTTTTGTCTCTGTTTCGATATTAGTGGTGTATGGAAAACTTTTTTTTTTTTTTCTTATTTGCACATAATACATTTTCTGATCTTAAAATCCGTTATTGGGTGCTTCTATGGTGGAAATAAGAACATGTGAGTGGGGAAGAAATTGACCAAAGAAATATGTAAAGTTTGAATTTCCACGTGATTTAGACTGGAATTTATGGTAGCATTCATAGGCATTTTCATTCGGAAAATGAGGATTCCATATCAATGAAGACAGATATATGCAAGAAAAAAAAAATAAAAGGACCTAAATGTGTCTAATTTTAGCTTTGTTATATAGTAGATGAAATCCAATGGCCTCATGTTTCTATCTGAAAAATTCAGAATGTAAACCACTAACCAAGACTGTCCATTCTAGGCACATTTCTGTAGAAAAAAATACAAGTTCAGTGACAGTTCTAACACCAGCTGAGGATAAAACAGAATAACTTCTACAAGTGTGTCATTCAATACTGATTATTTTTATACAAAGAAATATAATGTAAAGAAAATGTATCTGTTCTCCAACTGGACAAGGCCATATCTAATCACGATGGATGTATGATCAATTACTTTAGACTCAAGAAGGTGTTCTTTTTCAGGACTGAAGAAGTCAGACTCAAGTTTTACCAAAAACTTGATAGGGGAATATGTACACAATTTAGTAAAGGCAGTGGGTCCTGATGAAATTCATCCACGGGTCCTGAAGTAGCTGGCAAATGAAGTTGCTAAGTCACTGGCCATCATATTTGAAGAATTATGGCAGTCAGGTGAAGTTCCAGACAACTGGAAAAAGGGAAATATAACCCCCATTTTCAAGAAGGGGAAAATGGATGACCCGGGGAATTAGAGACCAGTCAGTCTCACCTCTGTGCCTGGCAAAATCTTCGAGCAGATTCTCCTGGAAGGCATGCTAAGGCACATGAAAAACAACAAGGTGCTTGGTGACAGCCAGCATGGCTTCACCAAGGGGAAATCCCGCCTGACCAATTTGGTGGCCTTTTATGATGGAGCTACAGAACTGATGGACAGCAGTAGAGCAGTTGATGTCATCTACCTGGATTTGTGTAAAGCGTTCGACACTGTCCCACACAACATTCCTGTCTCTAAATTGGAGAGACATCAATTTGATGAATGGACCACTCGGTGGATAAAGAACTGGCTGGATGGCCTCACACAAAGAGTTGTGGTCAATGGCTCAATTTCCAGCTGGAGACCAGTAACAAGTGGTGTCCCTCAGGGATCAGTGTTGGGACCGGTCTTGTTTAACATCTTCGTCGCTGACATGGGCAGTGGGATTGAGTGCGCCCTCAGCAAGTTTGCCGATGACACCAAGCTGTGTGGTTCGGTTGATGCGCTGGAGGGAAGGAATGCCATCTAGAGGGACCTTGACACGCTTGTGAGGTGGGCTGATGCCAACCTCATGAAGTTTAACCATGCCAAGTGCAAGGTCCTACACCTGGGTTGGAGAAATCCCAGGCACAGCTACAGGTTGGGCAGAGAAGAGATTCAGAGCAGCCCTGCAGAGAAGGACTTGGGGGTGCTGGTCAATGAGAAACTGAACATGAGCCGGCAGTGTGCGCTTGCAGCCCAGAAAGCCAACCATATCCTGGGCTGCATCAAAAGGACTGTGACCAGCAGGTCGAAGGAGGTGATCCTGCCCCTTTATTCTGCTCTCGTGAGACCTCACTTGGAGTATTGTGTGCAGTTCTGGTGTCCTCAACATAAAAAGGACATGGATCTGTTGGAACAAGTCCAGAGGAGGGCCATGGGAATGATCAAGGGACTGGAGGACCTCCCATATGAAGGTAGCCTGAGAAAGTTGGGGCTGTTCAGCCTGGAAAAGAGAAGACTGTGTGGAGATCTCATAGCAGCCTTCCAGTATCTGAAGGGGGCATATAGGGATTCTGGGGATGGACTCTTCATTAGGGACTGTAGTGGTAGGACAAGGGGTAATGGGTTAAAATTCAAACAGGGGAAGTTTAGATTGGATATAAGGAGGAAATTCTTTCCTGTTAGGGTGGTGAGGCACTGGAATAGGTTTCCCAGGGAGGTCGTGAATGCTTCATCCCTGGCAGTGTTCAAGGCCAGGTTGGACGAGGCCTTGGGTAATATGGTTTAGAGCGAGGTGTCCCTGGCAGGGGGGTTGGAACTTGATGACCTTAAGGTCCTTTCCAACCCTAACTATTCTATGATTCTATGATTTATAAAATGCAAAAATCCTCGATAATTTTACAACCTCGCAAAGATACTATTTGTGACCTAAGTTCCCATAAGGACAGACTTCTCAAAGTATTAGCTGTTTTCAAATAGATTTTAATTTTCAGCTGCTACATGAATGTTCTATCTTTTGTATCCTATAGCAAATGAATAATTGCTCATTAATAGCAGGCTGGAAGAACAAAATGTAACTGAGAAGTCCGCTTGTTATGTAGTGTCTAAAAATGATATTTAGCATGGAAATTGTTCTCCTGTCAGCTAAAAAGAGACATTTATGTCTAAGTGTCTGAAAGCTCTAATCATGAGAGGAGACTAGGTGAGAGATGTATAAGCAGGAAAAGAGGTGGTCCCAGGCAATAAACTGTGAAGTATAAATTTAAGTCAGGAATCAGAAACAACAAATGGAAGATAGGAAGTCTTGAGGGGGCAGGGAGTGAGGAGGGAAGAGAGACAAGAAGTGTTTTTACAAAGAAGTCTGGAAGAAGGAGGTCTTGAGGAAAAGAACTTGATTATGATCAGTCACAAGAATAAATGATGCAAACCAACAAAGCATGTTGTCCCTATTTAGGAAAGTTTCATGTAAGTAGAACTAACCTTCCCTGGAATATACTAGTTATAGGTATAAGTAAAAGGTATGATTTGGAAGATTTAAGTCGTGGTTTAAACCCAGACAGACAGCTTGTTACCCACTCCCTCCCTTCTTGCCCTCCCCCTACTCCTGGGGGAACAGAGAGGAGAATCAAAAAGAAATGCAACTCCCATGGGTTGAGATAAGAACAGTTTAGTAACTAAGGTATAACACAAATCATTACTGCTACCACCAATAATAGTAATGATAAAGGAAATAACAAGGGAAGAGAATACAACACCCCATCACCAGGCAACCGATAACTTGCTCCCCCCAGCCCAACCAAGCACCGACCGATACCTCCTCCAACCCTGCAGTCCACTCTCCCCCTTCCGGGTACCTCCCAGTTACCTCCTGGGCATGACGTGCTGTGGTATGGAATACCTCTTTGGTCAGTTTGCGTCAGGTGTCCTGTCTCTGCTTCCTCCCGACTTCCCTCCTCCCTGGCAGAGCATGAGGCTCCCCAAGTCCTTGGCCAAACCGAAACATCATTTTTATCAGCTCTGTTCCCAGCCCGAAAGTCAAAACACAGCACTGCACCAGCTACCAAGAAGGAGAAAAATGACTGCTACTGCTAAACCCAGGACAAATATATAGTCAATTACAACACATATGTAGCCTAAAGAAGTTATGTTTATCATCAGCTACTATTTAAACTGTAGCTATTTTAGGATAGGATAAGCTACAGCTGGTAGAAAACTTCTCGGTGTGAAATATCATAGTAACACCATTTACTGATGTTAAGTTTTAATGGTAACAACATAGACCAAGTGAATCACCAAATGAAAGTAAGCCTAAAATCAAGAGATGTGCAAGGCTAAATAAACTGAAATTGTTCTGATATTAATGAGCATGAGGGCAAGGTTCAAATAACAAAGCATAGACTAGGACTGTCAGTATAACAAAAATCTAAACTCCCATTATTTTTATTGTGAAATTATCGTACTCTTCATTGTGAAAAGAAACCCCAGGAAAGCATTGGTAAATTGCCCATCCTGTCTTTTTTTTCTCATGTCTTCCACAAACATGTGGGTAATGCCCAAGATGGTAATTTGCTCTTTTTTTTTTTTTTAGCCTCTAAGTATTTTATTTCTGTTTAGATCAAACAACAACATTGATATGTACTAAAAAAACACTGTCGTGACTCAGAATTCTCAATCAAATTTCAGAATTTAATCTATGTTTGAGCTACTTTCCTACACTGGAATCTAAATTGGAAGCTAAGCTAAGGCATATAAATTACAAGAAATTGTTCACATAATAATACAGACTCAAACTAGGAAAGGGACAATTAACTTAAAGGTGGATAATGTAATTTTTTAAGATACAGAGAATTCATCTCTGAAACAATATTCAGCATAAAATTAAGCACAATTGTGAAAACTTTTCTAACAAATGATGAAGGCTATAGTTTTCAGCAGACTGGAGTTTGTAACAATTTTTAAGTCACATATGGCTTGTTTATCATATTTTGGGGCAGAAATATTATTTAGTTCTGATCTGGGAATCCTGTTACACCAGTGTTGCTGAATGCTAGGTACTGCAGTTTTCAACTAATGCTAATCGCATTCTTTTTTTGGCTCACATAAATCTTAACCATATGTGACCAAAATAGGGAAAGTGGGTAGGCTTTACATATGGAAAAGATTGACATTTCAAATACTTCCCATATACTTATGCAATGAATTTGGCCAGATTAAAATTCAACACAGAAGAAACCATGGCTTTTGTGCTTAACACAAAAATCTGTTTCTGCTTAGATATTTCCAATTAAAAATCCTTACGACTCACATGACTATGACATACAAGAATAATTGCAACTAAAATGAGATTCAGGAAGATAAGTTCTCAATAGGATAGTCTATCTAAACTTCAAGCACAGAAATAAGCACATCTGTTCTCCTTCACTGGTAAATATAACAGCAATAATCTTAATTTATAAGGCTTTTTTTTAACTGATATAATTCCTCATTGAATTCCAGACATATGTCCTTGTCATACTTCCTATTAAGAGAAGGAGGGAAAGGAAGAAAGTGAGTATAATTAATATAATCTAGACTTTGTGTGGTAATCTCTGTCAAGAAGTTTTATCTCTGCCCTAACTAGCTTAAAAATTGAATTCTAATGACATAACTGTATTTTCCTTTACATATCCTCATCATATGATGCACGCAAGTAAAATTACAGAACAATGTACATAATAGTGGAAGAGGCTAAATGTTTTTTTCTAGGTCCATTCCAGACCCATTTTTATATACTGTGATTTTAGAGATTAATTTGAATAGTGATTAATAAGTTTGATAGCTGTATTTCTACTTCATATTGTAATAAATGTAGGAAGGTTAAATTTTATATGGATTAAGACTTTTGTAGAAGTTCACATTTTTACTCTGGATGGAAATTTCTCTCCTATCTCCCAAGTGAGATTTGCTTCACCTTACGTTCACCATCTATTGTATAGACATCTACACTGGAGGTAGTTATTGAGTCCATTTTAGTAATTGCCATAAAGAAATAGATTCCCCTAGATGCAATTCATTCAATCATGAGACAGAAAATAACTGCCTGTTTCTCTTCTTTAAAGGTCTTTCAGTAGCTAGCATAGATGCAGTATATGTAAAAATGGTATGAATTATCTATATACTTTTTCATCTGAACATGTCCAGGATATAGTGGAAGATTGGACTTACTGTATTTCTTACAGTAGGTGCAGAGTAGCTGAGATCCTGAGTATATTGCTGACAGGGGCAAAACACATAATCTGTACTGAAAACTATGTGTTTTTTTCTTTGACAGAAAAGTGAAATTATATTTGCTTTATCTACTTAATATTAAGGAAATAATTTAGATTTTTTGGATTATATTTTAAACATTGCAATAAGTACAAAACAAGTAGGTTTTGCTCCTAAAAATTCAGTGTTTCATTGGTGTTAGTGACCCTAAGAATTTTGATGTTTGGATAGAGAATCAGGGACCTGGTTCTGTAAAGACGTATATTTGTATATGTCCGCTGCTAGCAGACTTATTTGCTTAACACTCTTTGTCGTACCTGGTAATAAACAGCATGATAGCAAATATTTCCAAGATGGGAGAAAGGAGGTGGAAGAAAAGAAGTGTTTATAAAACATTTTACCAGATGAAATAACATTCTTGCAGGACTGAGTGTACTTTCCATCATGGTATTTACTTATTTGAAGGTTAATGCATAAATATATAAAGCTGAAAGCTTTAAGCAGCCAAAGTATTCTTAAACAAAACAAACTGAAACAAACAACATAGCTTACAGTAAGTTTAATTTATGAAGTGAAACTGTTGTGAAATTAGGGAATCAAATTCTGCTTGCTCAGGGAAATGCAGATCTCTTTTCCATGGGCTTATATGGGCACTAGCTTGAATCTTGCTTACAGTGAGTATACCTTAGTAAGTCATCTTTAAAGTTATTTTATGATATACTGTCAGTTTTCTGTTTTAAAAGTTACTAATGAAGTAGCCTTTTCCATTATGATGAACCGTGAAGCTCATTTTCTGGTTTTATTACATAGATTCAGAATGATCTGTTTACTGTGCATTTACATATTCCTATGCTGAAAAAGAAATTAAAAAAACAAAAAAAAAACCCCAAAGGCTGAGAAAACATGTAACTGCTCACTGTGATTTTTTTAGTTGATTTTTTTCTTTCTCTCCTTTATGGTAAAAAGTCAATACTGCAGAAATAAGACTGATATAGTACCTATATTTTTTACTACTGAATGGAGTAGTCTACAAATATAGTTATTCCAGACTTTGGTTCCAGAAGTGCGAATATCTCTGAAAAAAAAATAAAACCTAAAAACCAACTATACCACTCAGTACTTCTGGTTCAAAATGTTATTTCTTCTAACAGACCAACATTTCCTCTGGACTACTTTTCTTTCTCTGCTTTTTCTTCCTGTGATGAATTTGTTCAGCTAACCTGTTACCTATTTACTTATGCCACTACCTCTCTGTAAGAGTGCCATGATGCTATTTCAGTGACTAGCTCTGAGCAGGTCTGAAAATAATTAATCGCAAACATCACAGCAGATGAACTCAGATATCTAATTAAGTCTCTGAAATATCAAACAGTAAGTGCCTGACTGTCTTAGGAGGTTGATTCAGAGGTTAATAATCAGCTAAACTGTGCCAGGGATGGTTCTTCAACACTAAAGCCAAGTAACAGTCTGGTTGGACATGTCAAACTTTTGAAATATTTTTGCTTCCAAAACAAGAGATAAGACAGAGAAGTGGAATAGCCATTTCCCTTCTTGTGTGAACCATTCAACAATCCTGTACATAATCTGGGAGGGGATAAACTGGCATATGCCAGAACAGTTCCAGGCACAGATGTATTTCAACATCCCAAGTGTTGTGACTTAATTTACTGGTTCAGATCTCACCTTGTTCTGTTGATGGATATGACTTAGTACCACTGGAGGAATAAACATTTTTGTAAAAAAAGAAAAATCTCATTACATTTGCTATTGACTACATAAGGAGCTCTGGTGGCTCAGTGCTTCCACACATCAAACTTAAGAGCTGCTTATGGTCTGGTGTTAGGCAAAGAAGTAGATCCTGTGCCTATACAGGTTTCTTGGTTTTGTTTTTTTTTCAGGATAGAAAACTCCTATGCTGGAGCAAAGCACCATAAGCAGTGGATTTTGTCTTTCAGTGGTGCCTTGCTAATTTTCAAACAAAACAGTACATGCTTTACAGAAGACCAAAATAACATCATAGCAAACAGAAGCCGTTCTCTGGGAAGCCAACCAATTACAAGCTTTA
The DNA here is from genome assembly GCF_033783945.1 of Neopsephotus bourkii. Classification (NCBI taxonomy): domain Eukaryota; kingdom Metazoa; phylum Chordata; class Aves; order Psittaciformes; family Psittacidae; genus Neopsephotus; species Neopsephotus bourkii. The sequence continues at coordinate 989,704 of NW_026902259.1, read as the reverse complement.
TGAATACTTCTGTAGAGCAGACCCAGAATTTTGAATCCTTTCTTTTTATATCATGGATGTCTATTGAAATCCTCATGTTTCTTCCAGGATTAATAGTATTTTATCTTTATGATGTTCATTCACTTTAGAACATGGGTACACAAACACCCCACTTACTAACAACCTGGGGAAGCAAAAAGAATGCATAAGAAGTAACTAAGTACCTTCAGAAAAAACACCCTTAAATGTACACAATTATGATATAAAATTTTACTTATGTGTATATATATATATTTTATTAAAGATACATAATATGGACTTTTCATTACTCTATCAGAACTTAAGACACTTGATCACTGGACTGGCACATACTAAGTGGCACATGCCAAAAGAGAAGCAGAGCCATTCTTCCAGATGTACTTTGCATGCTGAATTAGGAACTTGTGTTTGAATTCCAGTTAAATTACAAGCAGATGCTGTTTTGAGGATCTGGGACAAGATCTGACCATTTACTGAAATACTTACATATGAGTCTTGAGTCCTTACTCAAGTGCTTAGGTTTACTTATGTTAGTGACTGGTACTTGATATTCAAGCCAGTTAAATATGATGATAATCCCATAACCTTTCGCATGTTTAGAGTTAAGTCGTCCAAGTTCTCTCACAGATCTGGACTTAACTCAATTTCTTTTTAATTGTGTAATTTTAAATTCAGCTATGATTAAAATATCTGGTTGCCTTCTCTTAAAAACTTATTATGTCATTGTCGTGGTTTAACCCCAGCCAGACTGCTTTTCACTCACTCCCCCCCCTTCTTGCCCTCCCCCTATTCCCAGAGGGATGGAGAGGAGAACTGAAAAGAATGCAACTCCCACGGGTTGAGATAAGAACAGTTTAGTAACTAAGGTATAACACAAATCACTACTGCTACCGCCAATAATAATAATGACAAAGGAGATAGCAAGGGAAGAGAATACAACACCTCACCACTAGCCGACCGATAACTCGCCCCACCAGCCTGACCACGCACAGACCGATACCTCCTCCAACCCCCCTGTCCTTGCCCTTCCAGCTAACTCCCAGTTACCTCCTGGGCATGACGTGCTGTGGTATGGAATACCTCTTTGGTAAGTTTGGGTCAGGTGTCCTGTCTCTGCTTCCTCCCAGCTTCCCTCCTCCCTGGCAGAGCATGAGGTACTTGGCCAAACCAAAACATCATTGTTATCAGCTGTGTTCCCAGGCCAAGAGTCAAAACATAGCACTGCACCAGCTACCAAGAAGGAGAAAAATCACTGCTACTGCTGAACCCAGGACAGTCATTGAAATCTAGAAATAAGAGTTCAGTTAAGTTAAATGTTGAAGGTCATATCCCAGGAGTAAAGAAAGGACATCACTGAAGAATTAGTAGCCTTTTCTCTCTTTAGTTTGGACTGTCTAATGAAAAGTAAATATGCAAGAAAGAGCTGATGAATATCAGCATAGGGAGACAAAAAGTCTGACAGATGAAGGTACAGAAGTCTCTCTGTAAGTCGATGGTATTTTGAAGTCCAATGTAGGCATCTGAACAGGTCCCTTAACGCTACTGCTGAAACTTCTTCTTTGCAGCTAAATGCTATATTTTTCTGTTTCTGCTTGACAGCACTGCTTGCCAGTTGTCCAGAGATGTCCAGTCCTGTCAGGTACATGGCAGTGTGATCACCTTAGGCTGAAACTGTTTCAAATTTAACAATTTTAGTAAAGATGATCTTAAGGCCCTTCCAACCCTAACTATTCTATTCTACCCAATTCCATTCTATCCTATTCTATTCTATTCTATTCTTTTTTAGTCTAGTCTATGATTCTATAGCTGCTGCTTGTGGGAATTTTTTTAGAGCTGACTTCTCCCAGTGTTGCAGGAGGGGATTAATTTTTAAGGCAGAATCTTTTTTTTCTCTTTGGCTACTAAACCCCTAAGATTAAATCACTTATAAACCCCTTTTTTTGAAGACAGTATATTCCCTGAAAGTATCACTATTCTATTAAGTGAAAATAGGATCCAAACAAGGTACAGGGGCTAAACCTATAAACTGATCTTTTGATGCACAACAAATACACAGATTAAAATCAGGCGGTGTTCTTATAAATACAGCATGATAATGAGCTCATTACAAGGATCTTCAGTTTTGATGTCAGCAGTCTAAAGGTGCTGATCAAAAATAAAGGTTTATTCTGTAGGAGTTCAAATATGGCCTGAATAATGGTGCAGATGTTTCTGAAACATCTTAGGTTTTCTATCAGTCAATTTTTAATTGTTTCATTAATCTTTAATTTTTAAAAACTTAAGCATCTAGCCTAGACACCATTTAGTGAAAAATGTTGCTTCCTTTGACACTGATTTGATGATAGGACAAAACACCTTCTCAGCATATTTCTCTCTTTCCTGGATAAAAGAAACCTAGGTTCTTTTTTTGTCAACAAGTCAGGTAGATGAAATCTATTGTACTTCTAGAACATTTATAAAATAAAAATTTACATTAATTCACTCACTCTTTGTTTGTAAGATTGATTTTCAGAAAGTAGTAGTTTTAAATCTCATTCACGTACAAGTAATGAGGTTAGCTGGCTGGAAGATGAAGCTAGTCATATTATAGAACCATAGAATAGTTAGGGTTGGAAAGGACCTTAAGGTCATCAAGTTCCAACCCCCCTGCCATGGGCAGGGACACCTTGCTCTAAACCATATCACCCAAGGCCTCGCTCAACCTAGCCTTGAACACTGCCAGGGATGGAGCATTCACAACCTCCTTGGGCAACCTATTCCAGTGCCTCACCACCCTAACAGGAAAGAATTTCCTCCTTATATCCAATCTAAACTTCCCCTGTTTAAGCTTTAACACATTATCCCTTGTCCTATCACTACAGTCCCTAATGAAGAGTCCATCCCCAGCATCCCTATAGCCCCCTTCAGATACTGGAAGGCTGCTATGAGGTCTCCACGCAGCCTTCTCTTCTCCAGGCTGAACAGACCCAACTTTCTCAGCCTACCTTCATACGGGAGGTGCCCAGTCCCCTGATCATTCTCGTGGCCCTTCTCTGGACTTGTTCCAACAGATCCATGTCCTTTTATGTTGAGGACACCAGAACTGTACACAATATTCCAACTGAGGTCTCACGAGAGCAGAATAAAGGGGCAGGATCACCTCCTTCGACCTGCTGGGCACACTTCTTTTGATGCAGCCCAGGATACGGTTGGCTTTCTGTGCTGCAAGCGCACACTGCAGGCTGATGTTCATTTTCTCATCAACCAGCACCCCCAAGTGTCGGAGGAGCGGCCCGAATCAAGAAGACAATCTCAGTATGAGTTACGCTTCTTGTTCAATTTATTACACAGGCTCACCTAATTTATACCATTGGTGATAGTTTAAGTGACAGCTGTACATCTTTCATTGGCTACATAAACCTGTCCACGCGCCTGTCTATACATTGCTATTGGCTAAGCTAAGTTTTACACAGATCTCTCTGCAACAGCAGGGTGCATGCCTTGCAATAAGCAGTGCATTCCTTGTGGCCAGCAAGCTCTTGTATCAATGTTCTGCTTACATTTCTTCGAATCCAGGCCTCCTCGGCTCAGCTGAGTCAGAGAGAGTTCAAGGTTGTCTCACTTGGCTCTAATCCTGGGTTGTGCAGGCCCTCATGAGAATAACCATTGCTCCACACCCAAGTCCTTCTCCACAGGGCTGCTCTGAATCTCTTCTCTGCCCAGCCTGTAGCTCTGTCTGGGATTGCTCCCACCCAGGTGTAGGACTTTGAACTTGGCATGGTTAAAATTCGTAAGGTTGACATCAGCCCACCTCACAAGCGTGTCAAGGTCCCTCTAGATGGCATTCCTTCCCTCCAGCGCATCAACCGAACCACACAGCTTGGTGTCATCGGCAAACTTGCTGAGGGCGCACTCAATCCCACTGCCCATGTCAGCGACGAAGATGTTAAACAAGACCGGTCCCAACACTGATCCCTGAGGGACACCATTCATTACAGGTCTCCATTCAAAACAGAATGATGAGCATAGAATCATAGAATCATAGAATAGTTAGGGTTGGAAAGGACCTTCAGATCGTCAAGATCCAACCCCCCTGCCATGGGTAGGGACACCTCGCTCTAAACCATATTACCTACGGCCTCGTCCAACCTGGCCTTGAACACTGCCAGGGATGAAGGATTCACAGCCTCCCTGGGCAACCTATTCCAGTGCCTCACTACCCTAACAGGAAAGAATTTCCTCCTTATATCCAGTCTAAACTTCCCCTGTTTAAATTTTAACCCATTACCCCTTGTCCTACCACTACAGTCCCTAATGAAGAGTCCATCCCCAGCATCCCTATATGCTCCCTTCAGGTACTGGTAGGCTGCTATGAGGTCTCCACACAGCCTTCTCTTCTGCACGTTGAAGAGCCCCAACTTTCTCAGCCGATCTTCATATGGGAGGTGCTCCCGTCCCCTGATCATTCTTGCGGCCCTCCTCTGGACTTGTTCCAACAGATCCATGTCCTTTTTATGTTGAGGACACCAGAACTGCAAACAATACTCCAAGTGAGGTCTCACGAGAGCAGAATAAAGGGGCAGGATCACCTCCTTCGACCTGCTGGTCACAGTCCTTTAGATGCAGCCCAGGGTACGGTTGGCTTTCTGTGCTGCAAGTGCACACTGCTGGCTCATGTTCAGTTTCTCATCGATCAGCACCCCCAAGTCCTTCTCTACAGGGCTGCTCTGAATCTGTTCTCTGCCCAGCCTGTACCTGTGCCTGGGATTGCTCCCACCCAGGTGTAGGACCTTGCACTTGGCATGGTTAAACTTCATGAGGTTGGCATCAGCCCACCTCACAACCGTGTCAAGGTCCCTCTAGATGGCATTCCTTCCCTCCAGCGCATCAACCGAACCACACAGCTTGGTGTCATCGGCAAACTTGCTGAGGGCGCACTCAATCCCACTGCCCATGTCAGCGACGAAGATGTTAAACAAGACCGGTCCCAACACTGATCCCTGAGGGACACCACTTGTTACTGGTCTCCAGCTGGAAATTGAGCCATTGACCACAACTCTTTGTGTGAGGCCATCCAGCCAGTTCTTTATCCACCCAGTGGTCCATTCATCAAATTGATGTCTCTCCAATTTAGAGACAAGAATGTCATGTGGGACAGCATGACTGTCAAAAAACTCAGATTAGAGATAAATTTGTTCCACTGACATCCAGTAGGTCGGTATTAAGCTCAGATAACTGAAGCATTCTTAATTGACAGTTTACTCAATTGAGAATTATGGATTTCATGGAAAGACTATATGTAAAAAACTGTTACCTGTTTTATGCAAGAATTCTGATAAGATTATTTGAATAGTTATGTCTGGCCTTAAGAGTCTGTAACTGTTTTGAAGAACAAAGTTTTGTTTTATACAAGGAAAACCGCAGTCACATTGCCACAGTGACTTTTATTTTTTATCCAGAATTTTCTGACATTTCATAGTGCTTGCATTCTTCATATCCTCTACTAAAAGTTTCTGAGATTATAACCTACAAAAAGTGTCTTTTCTACTTTATAGGTGGACATGTTTTACCGTTTGAAGTTGATCCATTTAAATTTATTTTCTTTTATGTTACAAAACAAAGATAGTTTATGAGATAAGGTAGTGATTTCAATCGCTATTAAAGTTCCTTTAATATGAGATATATAAAAAGACAATACAAAAACTTATAATGATCCTATATATCGTTATAATGACCCTAGTAATGAGGAACTGATTGTTTATACTTGGTCTACTTTTTTTGATTTTTATTGTTTGATTATCCAGTTGGGATATTTATTTTAGAGTATTTACAGCCAGGGATTCAATCAGAATCTCCTTTAATCTAGAGGTATAAGCATAGCACTTGACATTCTAGTCAGATCCACATGTTTCTTGGTGATCTCCTCTCCAGTTTAATCAATTGCACAGAAACAAACTGAAAAGTGATCACTGTAGGCCACTATCAAGACATTAATAAAATTATGGATGAAATATAAAATGGTACTTATTACATCACCAGTGACATGGAAGGTAAAATCTAGGTCTATTTTCTTGAAACATACTTCACACCTCTTCTTAGAGATAATGAAATTTGTAAAAAAAACCACAAAAAACAAAAGCCAACAAAATCTAGAGAACAGTTAGGCAGCTGACTCTACTGCCTATAATATTAAGTTTTTCCTCAGTGTTTCCCTAAGTGTCTTCCAATTCCTAACTGCCTTGAGTTAAAGAAGAAAAGAGAGGAGAAGAGATGGTAAGAGCAAAGATGCTTGGCCTTTAACACAGAAATAAGTCTGGTTTTAACAAATCTTCAGAAAAAAAAATAAAAATTATTGAATTTCAAATTGCAGTTTAATTCATTACTCTCATTGAGAACATCTAAACGAAAATCATAAATCAAGGCCATGATGGTTTTCCTGATAGAAATATTCTGGTTCTGTGACATCAGTCATAACCTTTAAATGATTCTCAGAATTCTGTTTCTTGTTGTTACAGCAGTATTAAGCAGAAAGACTGAAATAAAATTCAACTTAGAATATTAGTGAGTCTAACCTACAAACTCTGTTGGCCCATCATCCATCCCCAAACAGAGCTCCATACTCTCCAGCCTCTCACTGACATAAATAGCTACTCCCCCTCCATGTCTGCCTGGGTTGTCTTTCCTGAAGAGCCTATAACCTCCCATTCCAACACTCCAGTCGTAGAAGCCATCCCACCATTTTCATTCTCTGAAGATACATTAGCCCTTAAAAATACTTCAGCTTTGTATTTTACATTCTATTGGGAATCCCATTAATCAAATAATAGGAACTCCAATCAAAATTTTCATGGCTGGGTTTTACAATTCTTTAAGTGCCTATATAAAGGTAGAGTTTCTGAGCTGTAAGCCCTTAGATATTAATATCCTGGCCTTATACTTTTATCGTTAGTGTAAAATAATTTCTTAGAAACACATCATATATATTACAAGTTCTGATCTCAGAAGGATGTGGATTCCACCTTTTTGGTGTAGTGACCACTTGGGATTTACAGCATTTGCTTTGAATTTTGAAAGGAAAGAAAAAAAGAAAAAAAAGGGGGAATTAATTTGTATTTATCATTAACATAAAGAGCCCTTTTTAAGTTTCATATCACAGGAATAAGAAGATAAGACTTACTGTGACCTTAGAGTTGTCAGCAAACAGCAAAAACAAGGTTTCTTTCTGACCTTGTTTGTGCACACAGAGAGAAGGCTGTGTGACTGTTACTGAAATAATGCTTCTGACTCCCTGACATGTGTTAGGAGCATTGTTAGGTCAAATAGCTCTATATATTCACTCTTCTGATGAGATTATAATAAACAGTAAGCCCTTCCCATCAAGGGAAGTTTTAGAGGCAGATGTTCACACTAGGACATACTTCACTGGTTAAGGTCATTTGCATAACTTTCAATACGCACCATGGCTGACTTCATGACCAGACTTGCTTGCTTTCCAAGTTGCACTACATAATCTCAGCAAGCTTTCTGTTAGAATCTTGTATGGACTAAAGGTATGTAGGACACAGTACATCCCATAATCACAGCTTTTAGAGAAAGCATGCTTTCTTTTTGTAGCCATTGCTGTTGACTGGAATATGCCACTGTATTTACATTAAGACATGAAGTAGTTTCTTCTGTCAGAGCAAGTGCAGTGCTCATTTGAATACTTAAGAGTTTACCTGGGGTCAAGCAAAGACATGAGAAACTCATGGAAAAGAAATTCTGTAAGAATCATTTAATTACATAATCTAAATACTCCAGTAACTATTATAGACCAGAAGGTTGGCTGGGTAGGATGAAACTTCCTTAGTCTTGAGAGCACAATGTTGACACTGTATACACTAAGGTTTTAATTAGACTAGCTCTGATCAGGTCTCATGGACTGTAGGCCTGTTAGTGTCAAAGTCCAATACTTTCTAAGCAAGTTCTTTTAGATATTCTGAGCGTAGAGGGTGTAATGTGAAATATAAAATGTGTTTATTTAAAGATAGTTGATGTTACATGTGATTTCTGCTTTGGCAGAGTGATACAAAATACATCTCTAAAACACAAACTTAAGTTACACTTAGCAAAATATAGATATATAGCAATTGTAAGACGTAGTCCAATCACAACACCAATGTGATTACCATTACCTGTCTCTAATCAGCTCATTGTCACAATATTGACAGTCCCCAGTCTCCAGGAAGGAATATGTGTACTGAAAACAACTCAAGTCCATTGCTCCTTTTGAAATTCTTTTGTTAGTTGCTCATTTTTTTATACTCTGAAACCTGCAATATGGAGGAGGAGTAAGGCTAACACTGTTTCAGTGCAGTGGGCCTGAGAAATAAAACATATATCCCTTTAAGTGTGTGAGCACTTTTGGTTTGATTTTATTTTGTTTTATTTTTTTTAAGTTACACTGTAACATAAAGTTAGATGTGAGGTAACTCACGAATAGCAATAATGATCAAGAGTAAGGAAAAATTATTGATGCAGACAGTGTTCTTAGATAAGCAGAAGTGGGGACAAATGAGCTCTCATTATAAAAGCAGGAAAGCATAACAGCCTACGCTTATCTCAACCCATTATCAGATCTAACATTTTCTTGGTGTTGAAGCCAAGATGTATTCTGAAATGTAGAAGTGTTCAGGTGTGTTCAGGTCAGCCATGCTCTTACTGCTTCTTCAAAAGGAAATATTCTCATTTTGGAGGCATTCTTGGAAATAATTCTGAAAAAAATAAAAAAGGAAGGTAAGATTGGGAAGCAAATTGCATCTTTCATGGAAGAAGAAGCCTGTATGAATGAAGAGTTCTAGTCTGGAGCACAGATGACACAGAAAAGGACTTTGATTAAAAAGAACACTTTGTCTCGTTACATGGATAATGAATTTGACCTGAAGATTTGATTGTTGTTTGATATCATTAAAGACTTGATGTTCTTCTGTTTTATGGTTTACATTTAATATGCCACTTAATGGACCTGCTGATTTTACCTGCATGGAACGCATGAGGTTATTTTGAGTGTACTGATGTGCATTATGGCCACTTAGTAGCACTTAGCAGTATTAGATGCCTCACTATTACTAGCACTGACCTTTAACTTCATGTTGTGAAGAACTGAGTAACTGCTAAGACAAAACAGAGAACAATCTGTTTCAATAATTGCAAATCCAAGTGCAAATTTAGCTTGGATGTCCTCTGTTGCCCCTGTTGCTGAGGTTCAGGGCTGCATTTGCAGTATGTGATTGCAGATACAGTCCAAGAGGAAATTTATAACTAGCTATTCTGAGGTGTCTGTTTCCCTTAGATGACAACTTGAAACATTCAGGTTTGGGCCATCCAGATGCAAATCCCTAAATTTATTCTGAAAGAATGTTTTTGCAAAATAGTGGCAGCTTTTGGATTTTACCAAATGCTATATACTGGCTTAATTCTTTCCCCCTCTCTCTCTCTCTTTAAAAAGCAGTATCAAGCATCAATGTTACAAATAGCTGCAGGTTATATGTTCTAAGAGAACTGAGATATGATAGCATAAAAGATTACACAGTATATTGCACCAATGAAAGGATACTGAGGAGAGAAACCTGTCCTTTTGCTTGACATGCCTCTCATAAAGTATATTTTTGTTGTAAAAGATAGTTGAAACTTCATTATTTTTTGCTCACACTACTGTATCTTGTTTTATTACAGCCTATCTTTTTAGATGGGTATGGATTTTATTCAATGGACTACCCATAGTCATCTATTGCCATTTGAGATACTCGACATCTTGTACTGTTTTGGCTAGGATGGAATTAATTTTCTTCATAGTAGTTTCTATTACACTATGCTATAGATCTGTGATGAAAACAGTGTGGATAACACATGGATGTTTTTGTTATTGCTGAACAGTGCTTACACAATATCAGTGCCTTCTTTCTCACACCATCCCACCAACAAGTAGGCTAGGGATGCACAGGATGTTCAGAAAGGACACAGCCAAGACAGCTGACTCCAACTGACCAAAGTAATATCCCAGACCTTATGATGCCATGCTTTGCAACAAATCTGGGGAAAGAAAGAGAGAAGGAGGATCTCGGGAGTGATGGCATTTGCCTTCCCAAATAATCCTTAATGTCTGATGGAGCCCTGCTTTCCTGGAGATAGCTGAACGCCTGCCTACTGATGAGAAGTGGTGAATAAGTTCCTTGTTTTGCTTTGCTGCCATATGTGTCTTTTGCTTTATCTATTAAACTCTATTTATGTCAGCCTTGAAGTTTTCTCACTTTCAGCCTTCAGATTCTTCCCACTGCAGAGTGGGGAGTGAGCAGCTATATGGGACTGAGTTGGCTTTCCAGAGTTCAACCGCAGCACATACACAGATTGCTCACAGACATGACTGAGGACACATGTTCTTTTGTAGTTGCACCTGAATGCTGAACTGATTTGGCCATCTCAAGTGGAACTCCCATGTGTGGGAAACCAAATACCTGTGTTCCTGGTCTGTGTTTAGTCTTCCTTGAAACGCATAGTCTGGCCATTCTGTCTTCTCAGATGCTTCACAGAAGGCTTTATGTGGAAAAAAAACACACCAAAAACTAAAATAAAATTAATAAAAAAAAACAGTAAGAAGTGTTTGTTTGTTTGTTTTGTTTTGTTTTTTAAAGGCAGTTTTATACAATTATCTGCCTGGACATTTGAAGTGTATATGCTTTAAGGAGCAAATACATCAGTGTATCCATTTGGGTAAGGAGATGGGTTATAGAATTAAAAAACAGTTTAAGACTTTCACAACATATAGATCATCAAAAGACTCTTCAAACCTTGTTTTCAAAATGAGTTTAGCTACAACCAAGTCCTGAGTTTTTTGGGGGAAAGGGTTAAGAGGTTAGTCATGCTTGTATGCATCCAATTTGCATATGTAAACTTCTAATTGGTTTTGCAGAGCTCCTGGGTTAGGCAAATGTCTCACATAGTAGGATACTCATTAAATGGTTATGTGACATTGCTTTTGCTGAAGAAAATAAGGAGGGGACAAACCAAAATTATAACATTTGTTACAAAATAGCGATGAAAATACTGGGAAACAGCTTTTAAAATAAGTGGTACAATATGTTGATGGTTAGAAGAGAAAGGAAGTAAAAAAAAACTTTACAAAAGTGTTAAATGTTAAAAAAATAAATTTTTTTTTTTTTTTACTTGTAGATGCTATTGGACACCAAGAATCCTATTAACCAGTCATTTGCATTTGCATAGTATTTTTTCATCTGTGTATTTCTATTTTGGAAATAGAGGTCCAGGGACAAGCTTACACAGCAAATCTAGGAGAACCAAACCCTGCTAAATATCAGCAAGATTCAGCTTTTATGTTTACCTCTTATTAAATAAGAATTCTTTGTGTAAGTACAGTGTTAAACTGCAAAACCTTTATAAGTATCACCTTTTTACTTACGTCTGCATGTTTAAACCTAAATCATCTCTGCTGATGTTAGTGTAGTACTTTCCATAATTTGATGCCAACTGGTCATGAAGCAAGGAGTCATCCAAATATATTTATTCATATTCTTTTGACCTACACATCCTGAAGAAACCCCACTGCATTATCAGTCAGAACACTACAGAATCACAGGTCATAGATGATACACTCTTGTTAATTCTTCTTATATGTGCGGTATTCTAAGGCAGATTTCTGCTATTCAGACCACCAGATTTAATTGGAATACTCTGATTCTATAGTCAGTATCCTGATAACAAACAGCTAAAACATTCTTACAGCTTTTATTCCTCATTGCTCTAAAGCAACAAATATAAAGCTGTAATTTATCTGTCTGAACTTAAGAATCAAAAAGAAAAAAAAACAAAAGATATAAAGGCAGCAGGATCTTTCAGAATACAAGGATAGTCTGGAAAATAGTCTGGAATGTCTATATCTTTCCTTTGGTTCACTTTTCTTTGCAACTCGTGGCACTCTTCCTCTGAAGTAACATCAGAGATAGTTATATACACCAAAGGATGAAATATTCAGTAAAGAACCCTCTTAGTTATATATTCCTTTAATCCTGAGGCTGCAGAATTTCATTTATGTTCCATACATTTAATACTAATCTAATCAAAGATATGTCTTACCTGTCATAAACTTTCCTTTGGTGTTCTCCTCCTGGGGTTCAAAATCTAAAACATTATCTATTGACAAAATTTCTTTATCAAAAAGTGCAGCTGTTCATGAAATTTTGTACAGAAAAGCATATAAATATAAAATTAACTACCATTTTTAGGTCTATTACTGGAGTACTAAGACTTCAGCAGGTGCAATAGATATCTAGGGTAGACTGGTGTCACAGTCAGGGGTTTTGGTGTCACAGTCAGGGGTTTGGGTGTCTTGAACATGGGACCCAAGTTTGTCAGCCAGGTCTAGCAGGGGCTGGTGGAGCTGTTTTGGTAGGAGGCTTGCCAGACTGGTCAAGGAGGCTTTAAACTAGATGTGTTCGGGAAGGGAGGCATCATTCCATCCCAACACACCCAGTCAGTTGCCAGCACCTATAATAAATGCTCGGAGCAATGCAGAGATATTCCGGCTGCCCCAGCCAATGAGCCGGATTCATTTGGAGCTCGGCTCAGATGCCTCTATACAAATGCTCGTAGCATGGGGAACAAACAACAGGAATTAGAGATGTGTGCTCGTCTATGGGACTATGATATTACAGGCATCACAGAAACATGGTGGGATGGCTCCTATGACTGGAGTGTTGGAATGGAAGGTTACAGACTCTTTAGAAAAGACAGGCCTGGCAGGCGTGAAGGAGGAGTTGCCCTTTATGTTAGGGATAGGCTGGAGAGTACGGAACTCTGTCTGGAGACTGGTGAGCAGTTAACAGAGAGCTTGTGGGTCAGGCTTAAAGGCAAAACAGCGATGAGAGACATTACTGTGGGGATATGTTATAGAACCCCTGATCAAGACGAATCTGCAGATGAAGCACTCTATAGGCAGATAGGAAAAGCCTCACACTCACAGGCCCTCGTTCTCATGGGTGACTTCAACCACCCTGACATCTGTTGGAATGATGGTACGGCCCAGCACAAGCAATCCAGGAGGTTCCTCGATTTTGTGGAAGACAACTTTCCTCTGCAAGTAATAGAAGAACTGACAAGGAGAGGTGCCATGCTTGACCTTGTGCTCACCAACAGGGAAGGGCTCATTGGAAATGTGGCACTCCAGGGCAGCCTTGGATGCAGTGACAATGAGATGGTTGAATTTGAGATCCTTAGGGCAGTGAGAAGAGCATGCAGCAAGCTCACTGCCCTAGCCTTCAAAAGAGCAGACTTTGGCCTCTTCAGGAGCCTGCTTAGTAAGGTTCCATGGGATATAGCCCTAGAGGGCAGGGGGGCTCAAGACTCTTGGTTGGTCTTCAAGGATCACCTGCTACAAGCTCAGGAGTGTTGCATCCCAACCAGAAGGAAGTGCAGCAGGAGGGCCAGGAGACCTCCATGGATGGATAAGGAGCTCCTGTGGAAAATTCAAATGAAAAAGGAGTTTTTAGAAAGTGGAAGCAAGGACAGGTGGCCTGGGAAGAGTACAGGGTTATTGTCCGGGAAGCTAGAAACCAGGTTAGGAAAGCTAAGGCCCAGTTAGAATTAAACTAGGCTAGGGATATTAAGGATAACAGAAAGGTATTCTACAGGTACATAGCAAATAAAAAACAGACTAGGGAGAACGTAGGCCCCCTCAGGAAGCTCTCAGGTGAACTAGCTACACAGAATTTGGAGAAGGCTGAGGTTCTGAATGACTTCTTTGCCTCGGTCTTCTCTAGCAAAGGCTCTGACTGCACCACCCAAGTCTTGGAAGGCAGACGCAGGGACTGTGAGAATGAAGACCTTGGGCCCACTGTAGGAGAGGAATTGGTTCGAGACCATCTTAAAAATCTGAACGTGCACAAGTCCATGGGTCCTGATGAAATCCATCCACGCATCCTGAAGAAGCTGGCAAATGAAGTTGCTAAGCCACTGGCCGTCATATTTGAAAAATCATGGCACTCAGGTGAAGTTCCTGACTACTGGAAAAGGGGAAATATAACTCCCATTTTCAAGAAGGGGAAAATGGATGACCCAGGCAATTACAGACCAGTCAGTCTCACTTCAGTGCCTGGCAAAATCTTCGAGCAGATTCTCCTGGAAGGCATCCTAAGGCACATGAAAAACAACAAGGTGTTTGGTGACAGCCAGCATGGCTTCACTAAGGGGAAATCCTGCCTGACCAATTTGGTGGCCTTCTTTGATGGGGCTACAGAACTGATGGACAGCAGTAGAGCAGTTGATGTCATCTACCTGGATTTGTGTAAAGTGTTCGACACTGTCCCACACAACATTCTTGTCTCTAAATTGGAGAGACATCAATTTGATGAATGGAGCACTCTGTGGATAAAGAACTGTTTGGATGGCCTCACACAAAGAGTTGTGGTCAATGGCTCAATGTCCAGCTGGAGACCAGTTACGAGTGGTGTCCCTCAGGGATCAGTGTTGGGACCGGTCTTGTTTAACATCTTCGTCGCTGACATGGACAGTGGGATTGAGTGCACCCTCAGCAAGTTTGCCCATGACACCAAGCTGTGTGGTTCAGTTGATACGCTGGAGGGAAGGAATGCCATCCAGAGGGACCTTGGCACGCTTGTGAGGTGGGCTGATGCCAACCTCATGAAGTTTAACCATGCCAAGTGCAAGGTCCTACACCTGGGTGGGAGCAATCCCAGGCACAGGTACAGGCTGGGCAGAGAAGAGATTCAGAGCAGCCCTGTGGAGAAGGACTTAGGGGTGCTGATCGATGAGAAACTGAACATGAGCCAGCAGTGTGCACTTGCAGCACAGAAAGCCAACCGTATCCTGGGCTGCAACAAAAGGAGTATGACCAGCAGGTTGAAGGAGGTGATCCTGCCCCTTTATTCTGCTCTCGTGAGACCTCACTTGGAGTATTGTTTGCAGTTCTGGTGTCCTCAACATAAAAAGGACATGGATCTGTTGGAACAAGTCCAGAGGAGGGCCACGAGAATGATCAGGGGACTGGAGCACCTCCCATATGAAGATCAGCTGAGAAAGTTGGGGCTGTTCAGCCT
The DNA here is from genome assembly GCF_033783945.1 of Neopsephotus bourkii. Classification (NCBI taxonomy): domain Eukaryota; kingdom Metazoa; phylum Chordata; class Aves; order Psittaciformes; family Psittacidae; genus Neopsephotus; species Neopsephotus bourkii. The sequence goes on along the minus strand of NW_026902259.1, from coordinate 974,600 downwards.
GGAGAAGAGAAGGCTGCGTGGAGACCGCATAGCAGCCTTCCAGTATCTGAAGGGGGCCTATAGGCATGCTGGGGATGGACTCTTCATTAGGGACTGTAGTGATAGGACAAGGGATAATGGGTTAAAACTTAAACAGGGGAAGTTTAGATTGGATAGGAGGAAATTCTTTCCTGTTAGGGTGGTGAGGCACTGGAATAGGTTGCCCAAGGAGGTTGTGAATGCTCCATCTCTGGCAGTTTTCAAGGCCAGGTTGAACGAGGCCTTGGGTGATATGTTTTAGAGCAAGGTGTTCCTGCCCATGGCAGGGGGTTGGAACTTGATGATCTTAAGGTCCTTTCCAACCCTAACCATTCTATGATTCTATGATTTTACTTGGAGCAATATGCAATGCTTCTCTGGTATGGGCACTGCCTGTGTGAACATACCCAATGCCAATAATAGTCGAGAATCTAGTAGATTAATAGAAAACTAAATTTATCGTACCAGTCTTAATCTTAGTCTTATGTTATGTATGCAATCAAGGGAACTGGTCAGCCTCACTTCCAAGCCTGCTTTTTGTTTGTTTGTCTCTAAAGGCAAAAATTGCCTTCTTTTGTCATAGGGCCAACTGACTTATCTCAGATACACTGAATATTTACGTGCTATTTCTTCCATCATCTATGGTAGGAAGAAACAGAAAATTATGAGTTTATTTTCATAGTTTTCCTCTGGCTCTGAAATCTCTTCATGTGCATTTCAGAGAGTTACTACATTGTTTCCAGATATTACTACCTGAGTTACTGCGCCAGGGGCATTAGAAAAACTGACTCAATAACTGCCTCTGTTATTCAGTAGAAGAAATACTTTCCTCTTTGTCTCCTTGAAAGAAATTCCTGGAAGCCAAAACTACCTGAGTTTTTAAAGCTTAGTTTCACTTTTTATGAGATATCTAAATAATTGTAGTCATGATTAATGATTCTCAGATGATGTAATCTGTATATTCAAAATGTTGGCTATACTTGCAAAGAAAAATATAGTAACAAAAGATCAATTACTATTATTGTTTGAAAGCTGCTTTTGAAAAAGAAGGGAGGTAGCCCCACCTAAAATTCATGCCTGACTATCTTATGTGAAGTATGCATACTATCAGACAGAGATTATTTAAATAATTTTAATTGTTCTATTAACTGTAAGAGGATTTTTATTATATTTCATATAGTTTTGCTATATTAAACACTCAACATTCATACTTTATAGAATTTAATTAATAAATGTTGAATTTATATGTAAAAATTCTGGAAAGCTAAATGAAGATAGCTCTAAAAAATACCATGTTCTTATGTTAAAACATAAGATAGCCTATAATCATTCATATTATGACATTGTCTAACATCTGAAGTCAAGACTTTATCATTATAAAAACATGCATGCATTATAAAAACAAGAGGTAAAAAAATTTCCATCCTGAATTCATACATCCACAATTTTATAAATGTATTCCTAAATTAAGAAGTCTTACATCCCTGATTTCTGTGAAAATCATTACTCTGGGCCTGCCTGTCCGTGTCCTAAAAGATTGACCTATGACTATAAATTTTGTCCTGAGCTCTTTTGGGAAATTAGTTTATGTAGTTAGCTTCACAAAGCAGGATTTATCAAAGATATTGATCTAGTAAAGTTCCTATACTCAGGAAATAAAAGATTCATCTCATCTTCAAAAATTGGTCTAAAGCTTATTGTCTGGGTTCCCCTAAAATCAACAGACAGATACAGGTTATGTTTCTATCATGTGTCTGTAGAGCACTCCCACTTTCTGGGGCTAGATACACATCAGGGCACAGTTGTACCTCATCTCAAATCATGATCTCACTGTTCACCTCTTTAACACTCTGACATCCCAGCAAGTGAATCAGGTCACGTACCTGGGTCAGGGCAATCACAGGCACAGCTACAGGCTGGGCAGAGAAGAGATTCAGAGCAGCCCTGTGGAGAAGGACTTGGGGGTATTGGCTGTTGAGAAACTTAACATGAGCAGGCTTCAGTGTGTGCTTGCAGCCTGGAAAGCCAACCATATACTGTATAAGCCAACTGTGTAATCACTCACTGGGTTTGCCCTTCTCTTGCCATTCACTGTCAGCATAGTTTAGAGGATTAGGCTAAGCTAGGAACCTAGCTTCCAGCTGGCTGAAGCTAAGTAATTGTTTAACAAACTACAGAAATATGGATTGTAAGGACCTGAAACACCCATTTCATCATTTCTTTAAAAAGTGAATGAGAAGTATTTGACTAGAATCAACCACCTCAAATACCCATTAGGGCTTAGTTTTTGTACTATGCTTTAAAATATCCAGTGAAAGAGGTACCATTATCTTCCTTGCGAGCCATTTTTGTGCACAAAATCTTATTGTTTCAGAAGTCCTAAATTCTAATTTAAAACTTGTTCACTAAAACTTAAGGCAATTTATCCTTGTTTCAGTGCCATATGGAATATATAGGGGAAAAATGCTATTTTTTTTCTCCACAAAACTTTCCTTTTATATAAATTTCACATTTACCACACCATTCTTGTGGCTCTCTACTGGGCTCTCTTCAACTATTTATCCTTAAATTATCTTGCCTGAAACTGGAAAGAGTACTCTGGCTGAGGTCCTTGTTAATGTTGAATTGATTGGAGAAGTTTACTTCATTTATTTCATTTACAATTGTATTTCTTAAAGTGTAGAGAAGAAAAGGATTTAGTAGATATCACAACAGAGCATACAGCATGGTAATAGCCTGTGTACTAGGTCAACTCAGATGGATTTCATCTGAGAGGGAATGAGGTGGTATTTTAAATTTGCTTAAGCACAGGTGTCTAGTGTCCTATCTGTTGTTTAAGAGTACCTTTGGATACCTCCACAAGACCTTTGGTTCTCTGCCTACAGACAAACCTTCTCTGTAAATATCATGCTATATTTGCAAGCTCCACAGGAACGGAGGTCATTGTATCTTGAATACCTACATATGGCACTAGAACTGAGCTCAGGCTGTATTTGTAGTGTCCATTTGCAGAAGTAGAACACAGGGTGAGATGGATCAGTTTCTGGGTTTAATAACTTAGCTCACCTGGGGCTTAATAAGGGCTTAATCACTTAAGTCTGATGCAGATCCCTATATTGTAGACCTTGACAATTTAGGTAAGAAGTTATTCCCCTTAGGAAAATTCTTCCTTAGTAATTAAGCAGACAGCTACTGCTTAGAGCAGCTCTTTACTTGTATTAGTGGTTTGATTTCTTTTTTCTTTTTTTTTTTTTTTTTAAGAACAGGTTAAATGAACTCCAGAATACAATACTCCCTTGAAACATTTTTTTTCCAGTTCAGTTGTATACAATTACATGCTATTTGGCAGATTTCTGAGCTATCAAAAAATAAAAGGAAGACATTATCCCAGGTAGACACACAATTTTACTAAATATTTTTTTTAATTCTCTACACTTTAAATATTAAACTTTCTTTTGCCCTTTATATTTTGTTTTGTGCTTCTGCAAAAGCAACAGAGAGCAAGCCACCCAGGTAAGAGAGGGATTTCGTCTAGCAACATGGACACATTAGAAATATTTTACATTCTCAATGGATAATATTCTAAAAGTTCTTCCAAATTTTACTGTACATCATGTAATTATTTTCGATTTTTCACTTCTGCAATCAGCTTGTTCTGCAAATGTCAATAAGAAACATGAGATTTTAGTCATCCCAAAGTTTTGTTTGTCTGGATATTACCAAATTATTATACTTTTATATAGATTTCTCAATGTTTTTCTTGTCTGCTTTTTACCTTTTGAAAGTCTGAACACTTTTCATAATGGGTACACTGTGTATAAAACCAAGTCTGTGTCTGTCAAAACAAAAAACAATTACATGAAATGTAATAATTAAAGGATGCTACAAACATATCTAACAAAAAACCCAGGTGCCAATGAGACTGTGAAATTCTACTGCTTCTGAAAAATAGATGTGCAGACACAGAGTTATTTATTGCCCAAAGATTTGGCAAATGCAGAGCCAATTGTTTTAAAGATGTTGATGTTTCCGTGGTCTGAATGGAGATACATAATTCTGCTGGGTCCTACAGGCTGATGGGGAGAATATTACCTCCACTTAGATACCAGATATGCATCTAGCGCCTGCCTCAGCTCAGGGTACAGGTGGTGAGCACAGGGCAAGCCACTGCATTATAGTCTCTGCTGGAAGATGAGAGTAGCCATTTCTTATCACCTTTGCAAAGTTCTTGGGCATAAATTATTCTACCTCAGACAGGAAAATTATGTTAAGGAGTACTCAGACTGCATGATCCTTGGATACTGAAGAGATAAGAACTATATGGATTCTGTATGGATAGCTATAAAAAATAACTTGATTCTGGTAACCACTTTAAAGGTTTCTTCACAGCCAGGGAAGACATTTATGCCTCTTTTTCAGAGAATAAGAGTAACTCAGTTATTCCCAATTAAATACTGAGACTGAAACTACTCAATTAAATCAAATGAAATTTTGAAAGCTTGGTATGTGACATCTCCAGCAAGGACTAAGTTAATGTAGGGGGCTAAAACTGTTAGGCTGTGCAATAAGCCCAATCTGACTTTTTTTGACTGAGCTCAAAAAAACAACAAGAAGAGTAGGACCACAATTAATACTTTGCTGGACTACACCAAGGTGCCTCACTAGGGGCCACTGGCTCATCAAAATACTTACTGTGGAAATAAAGTAAGGACTCCTGAGGAGCAAATAGGTCCCTCCCAGGGTTGTCCCAGCAGAACGTCAACCCTGTCATCCAGGCACGGAATCCACCACAAAGAGTTATCAGGAGCAGCTCTCCAGATAACCAAACTAGGGGGCTTGCTGCCTGGAGGTGTGGGACACACTGAGATGCAGGGGAAAAGCAGTTCAGCTTTTACTATGGGAGGAGGCAGGGATGAAGGGTGGGGAGCAGGGGGGCACAAGGGAGCCCAAAAGGATTTGGAGAGAACAGTGTGGAAAATAGAGGGTTAGGGGATAAAAATGGCTGTTTACATGTAGATAGCTAGCTAGTCTCTATGCTTGTCTGGTTATGACATGTGCCTGACAAGATCAGTTTGCCTTATCTTCTTATCAAATTTCTTTCTAACTCGTTCCTGTGAGGGCTCTCTGCTCACTGTGTGTGTATGTGGATGCATGTGTGTGTGTTCATGGGATGTGAGTGCAGCAACAGGAGTCAGATGAAGTCACAGATGCCCTGTGATGCAGCAACTGGACTGAATGCAGGTGAGCAAGACAGTGTGGGATCACTAGTGATGAACAAGACAAAGTGACTAGGAAAAAGGAGGTGGATGAGTCTCCAAGGGCCAGTCTGTGTGTCTAGGGATGAGAGCATGGGGAGCTGCTGGGACCAGGGAAGTCCGCACCAACTATGTGTAGTTAGCACTCTGGACTTTGAATCCATTAATCTGAGTTCTATAGGCTGCCCAGGAGGGTTGTGGACTCTCCCTCTCTGGAGACATTCAAAACCCACCGGGACATGTTCCTGTGTAACCTCTTCTAGCTGGCCCTGCCTTGGCAGAGCAATTGGACTAGATGATCTCCAGAGATCCCTTCCAACCCTAATGATTCTGTGATTCTGTGTGTCTGTATGACAGTCTGTACCAGCAACAGGAGTGGCAGACTGCAGCCCAGGGGGCTTGAAAGTTAGATGCCAGCAACTGGTGAGATTGGGATTGAGGGACAGCTATGGGACAGTGTCTGAGCCCAGCTGCTCGAGGGATCCACACTGTGTGTATGTATGTATACAGTCTCACTACGGAACCTCTATCCTGCTCAGCCAGAGAGGAGACCAGGTTAAGGCCATTGGTGCTGTCTATGTTTGTAAAGGTGTTGTGTGTGTGTCTTATCTGTTATCCGTATGGCTGGCTATGTATATGGATATACATGGTGTATATATGTGCCTGCTGAGAACACATCTACTACCTCACTACCAGTCAGACCTAGGGGCATGAGGGAGTGTCCACCTCACCTCTCCTAGGTTGTTGGGTGCATTTTCCTCTAACAGAAACTACCCTTCACAACATTAAATATCTGCCATTACTGAAAATGCATATTACAGTCACTGCTGGTCTGTATGGCTTCTTTAAAAGAGAAAGTAAATTTACATACAAGGAAAATTCAGAATAAGAAATACACTATGAAAATAAGACAGAGAAAAAAAACAACAACAACCCAGAGGTAAAGAGAGTCTGGAAACAGAGTTTTTGATGCCCTTTCCCTCAACCCCAGCTTATATGATCCTATTTTCTCCCTGGGATTTCATTCTTGCATTTACATTTGTCAGAAATGACAGTTGACATGGTATGTCAGGTCTCCATAATCCCCTTTGTTGTGGTATCACTTGTAGCTTACACAAAATTGTCTCATGGAGAAATTCTATGACAGAAATACTCCACACAATTCTCTGAAATAAACCTGCCAAACAGCATTTAGCTTTCCATTACTAACTTAGTGAAGATATTCCAAACAGGGAGTGAGGCAAACAGCAGTTACAGTTCTAAAGAAAGGCACACTAAAGTTTTTCAAAGCTGCAAAGGACTTGTCTGTACTAGGAAAAAAGAATAATTTGATACTGACATTTGATATATTCCCCCCACCCCCCATCCACCCCCCTGGTCCCTACAACCTACTGCCTAAATCATTATCTATAAGCTTAACTTCACTGTTTTTTTGGTCAGAATGAAGAAAGTTTTATTTTGGCAAATGTCATGGTTTAAACCCAGCCACACAGCCCGTTCACTCACACCCCCCCCCCCCCCCAGCCCCCCTTGCCCTACCCCTGCTCCTGGAGGGATGGGGAGAAGAATCAAAAGAATGCAACTCCCACGGGTTGAGATAAGAACAGTCCAGTGACTAAGGCATAACACAAATCACTACTGCTACCACCAATAATAACAATGATAAAGGAAATAACAAGGGAGAGAATACAACACCTCACCACCTGCCAACCGATAACTCGCCCACCCAGCCTGCTGAGCACCAACCAATACCTCCTCCAGCCCCACAGTCCACTAGCCCTTCCAGCTAACTCTCAGTTCCCTCCTGGGCATGACGTGCTGTGGTATGGAATACTTCTTCGGTCTGTTTGGGTCAGGTGTCCTGTCTCTGCTTCCTCCCAACTTCCCCTCCTCCCTGGTAGATCATGAGGCTCACAAAGTCCTTGGCCAGACCAAACATTTGAGCAGTGACTAAAAACATCAGTGCTATCAGCACTGATCCCAGGCCGAAAGTCAAAAACACAGTGCTGCACCACCTACTAAAAAGGAGAAAAATTGACTGCTACTGCTGAACCCAGGACAGTATCCACCCCTTATTCCATACTATTCACATCATGCTCAGATCCCACATTTTCAATATACCATCACTCTTATCTCAGTGCACTCTTATCTTAGTGCGTGGACCAGTCCCTATAAAGCTGCTGAGTCCATCTGGTCCATGATGTCAGGCTCCATCTCTTGTAACAGTCTTTCAGAGCAGGAGAAGCTGTGTGCAGTGTTCACACGTGTGAATAACCTGGGCAGTAGTGTCCATTGCTAAGTCCATCCCTTGATCATGAGTCCATCCCTATGCTGCATCTCTGCCCTGATGGCCTGAAGTGTCAAAATAATTCACTGTCCCCTTCAGCAGTTTCTGCAGCTTGCTGCTGGGGACTCCATACAGCTGCCTTCCACCTCCGATGCTTCCAAAGCACTGGAGGGGCCCAGTGGACTAGATACTGGCTCATACTGTCCCACGCACCCTGCCACTCATGGCTGTCCAGCCTTGGGGAAAACCTCTTGGTCCTCCTATATCATCGTCTAACCCTAGACAAGACCCAAACCTGACTCTGCTTAACTCTTGAGATCAGACGAAATGGCAGTGGGTAAAACACAGTTTGTGTGTGTGCCAACATGCTGATCCCCATCACAATCAGCAGGCAGGTCCCAAGGATACCCAAAGGCCATCCAAAACCTTCAGAACTCTCAAACGATGCTGCTGTACTTGTCACTGGGGCTGGTGTAGCTTCTGTGCTTGCCGGCTCTCCCACCACCAGCTTCTCTTTTCCTGAGTCCAGCTCTTCCTCCTCTGCCTTGCTGGGAAATGCAGTGGGGTCTCCTGCATCCTCCTGGGGCTTGGCGGGTGCTTCCAGGGAATGCTCTCGGCTGCCACAGGGCTGGGCTCGGCCACAGGGCTTGGCTCCTCCGCCGCCTTGTCCCGCTGCTCGGCAGCTGCCTCCTTCCACTCCTTGACTGCCCCAACCTCCTCCACTGGCAGCCGCTCCCTGCCAGCCTCCAGTCCCACTCCCGCCACCGCTTGGTCCCTGGGGCCGCTCTCCCAAGCCGCTTCAGCCACCGCTGGCTCCCAGGGCCGCTCCCCCTCGGCTCCCCACGCCTCATGAAGGCAAAGGCAAGGGCAAGGGCCAGGACGGTGAAGAGCAGCCGGATGGCCAGGGACCAGTCCACGGCCACGTCCGTTCTGCTGGAGCCTGCCCGTATTACAAGTCATTGCCATAAAGTACAGTGAGACAGGAACCTTAGCCCAAGGCCCACACTTGATAAACACTAACACGGCAAATATTGTGCTAAGTAATGCACTTCATTCTGAAACTGTGAGATCAAGAGGAGCAACTCTGAGGCCTAATAAATAGGCATTGTGACAAGGGACTATTAATCCAGTCAGATCTGTCATTTTCTCAACCCCTCGTGCCCCACATTGGGCGCCAAAAAGAACTGTCATGGTTTAAACCCAGCCAGATAGCCTGTTCACTCCCTCCCCCCCTTCTTTCCCTCTCCCTGCTCCTGGAGGGATGGGGAGGAGAATCGAAACAAATGCAACTCCCATGGGTTGAGATAAGAACAGTTTAGTAACTAAGGTATAACACAAATCACTACTGCTACCTCCGATAATACTAATGATAAAGGAAATAACAAGGGAAGAGAATACAACACCTCACCACCTGCCAACCAATAACTCACCCCCCCCCCCAGCCCAACCAAGCACTGACTGATACCTAGTCCAACCCTGCAGTCCTAGCCCTTCCAGCTAACTCTCAGTTACATCCTGGGCATGACGTGCTGTGGTATGGAATACTTCTTTGGCTAGTTTGGGTCAGGTGTCCTGTCTCTGCTTCCTCCCAGCTTCCCCTCCTCCCTAGCAGAGCATGAGGCTCACAAAGTCCTTGGCCAGACCAAACATTTGAGCAGTAACTAAAAACATCAGTACTATCAGCACCGTTCCCAGGCCGAAAGTCAAAAACACAGTGCTGTGCCATCTAATAAGAAGGAGAAAAAATAACTGCTACTGCTAAACCCAGGACAGTGAACAAAAGTCCCAGAAAGAAAACTTGGACACTAGAATTAGATTTTATTTTCTCCTTATTTGTTCTTTTCTTTGTCATGTTCTGGGTCATTGCAAAGCACTCTTGAGAGTAATGCTTTAACCACTCATAGGACATCTCATAGCATGCAACATATATTCACAAATGTTAAAATGTTAGAGCAGTGCTCAGAGACAGAAAGATGTACCATGGCCTTCACTAATTTTTTAAACAACTTGAACTGAAAATTCACAAAACTAGTAATTACATGTTGTGTTCATAGGAGCAACGCATAGATCCTTGAGAGAGGCAGGGCATAGAGCTATGTCATGTAGGCACAGGGAGCGTGCTCTAAGTTTTCTTTTGGCAGCACAGATACATGCCAGTTCATGCCTCTTTACCTCAGGACCTGTGTATGGTTCCCTGGCCCTCAGTCATCTAGCAGTTACACTGATAATAGCAATCACTGTCAGGGCACAGATTCTTAGTATTCTACGCACAGACACTGAGCTCAGGAAGCACAGTCCTAGATGGGTATTGATGGTAAACCCATGATAAGCCTCGTGTAGTCAGCTAAATCCTCTTTTACATATTTTTCCTCCTCAATAACAGAGTTAAAAATTTATCTCTCTGGGGAGTCTTTCACTGAATTTCTACTTTAGGAATTGTCAGGAATGTATTACAAAGGGAAACTGAAGAGTCTGCTGTCACCTGTTTCAGACAATAGAGCTTTTTTGTGTAGTGTTAGAATTTATATTTGTCTGAATGAAAATAATGAATGAGATGAAGAGGTCACCCAGCTGCAGGGCTGCTGAAGATTGTTTCAGTTAGAATAAAATTACAAACTCTGTGCCTTTTGGTTTACTTACAAACTTTTTTGAGCACAAGAACAGGAGGTAGTAAAGTCAGTTCCCTGACTGCAGAACTAAGTCTATTAAAATATGCAGCCTCAGTATGCTGCCTTTCTTTATTGGAAGTATAAAAATAACCCTCTTACTTTCAATAAGAAATAGTACTTACCCAAGTGAATTTACCATGTGAAGAGATGAGATGGTCATGGGAAAAATATTAGCCTGTTTTATAGGTAGAATATCCAGAATAAGATTTTTTTTTCCTATCTATATGCCATGCCTAAGACAGAAATCTCATTTGCTCCAGCCTTCAGATTCTTCTGTTGTCTCCTGAGACAGAACGGTATAGGAGTTTTTTCCAGACATTATTGTATCCAATTTTTCTGATTTGGCCCAGAGATGGCAAGAACTGTATGAAGTACTGTATAGGCCTTTCTACCATTTCACAGTACTTCCAGGAACTCATTCAGAAACAGTACATCTCCTGCATATGTCTCATACACCAGACAGAACCTCAAAGGTACTATTTAGCCAGGATAATCTCTCAGCAATTTAGCAGATTGGAAAATATGCATTGGAGTGTATTTAGGATTTTGAAAAATTACACTGCAACCCCAACTAGAACTCTACAAAACAAAGTCCAATATACTACCATTCTGGAGAATAATGACTCTCTATCAAATAGAGCTAAGAGTATAATTTATCAACATTAGTCTTGATGGGGCATCCAATGCACTGTGATTGATTTAAATGTGTAGATTTCTAATGTTTTGAACAGGTGGCTAACTTATAACAACAGTTTAAACTTTTATAGCATCTTATCATGCTGAGGCAGCTCACGGTGTTTTACAATGACATTAAAATTAAAATCTAATCTATCCTGCAGAGTTAATAATTAGCTAATGTCAGTTAAAAGTCAATGAAAATAAATCAGTCACAAATGTAGGCTTAAAAAGAAGAAAATAGGGATCTTTTGATGACAAGACAACGAGTTCTGCCAAGCAGATGCATGGCAGTGGAAAGAGCAAGCACCCTAAATGACATTTCAGTGGGGGTTAAAATTTTGAAAGATGAGTTTTGATCTTGGTTGCTAGGCCTGCTTATGGATTCATTCACTTTTTGATTTAGGAAGCACTGTAACAGTCCTTGGAGATGGGGTCAAGAGATAGCCGTTCTCTCTTTCAAGAGATGACTACTGTCGCTTGAATTTGACCCCCAAACTGGTCACCAAAAAGTACTGTGGCCATTTAACTCAGTTTAACCCCAGCTGGCAGCTAAGCCCCACACAGCAGCTCACTCACCTCCGCAGTCCTCTGATGGGATGGAGGAGACAATCAGAAGGGTAAAGTAAGAAAACTCATGGGTTGACATAAAGACAGGTTAATAGGTAAAGCAAAAGCCATGCACGAAAGCAAAGGCAAGGAATTCACGACTTCTCCTCTGCAGGCAGGTGTTCAGCCGTCTGTAGCAAAGCAGGGCTGCCTCACACATAACAGTTGCTTGGGAAGACAAACTCCAAACACCACCCCCTTCCATTGCATTTAGGACGATGGAGCAAGGAGGTGGATGATCTCTTCTCCCAAGTAGCAAGTGACTGGACAAAAGGTAATGGCCTCAAGCTGCATCAGGGGAGGTTTAGACTGCAAAAATTTCTTCACCAAAAGGGTGTTGGAACAGGGAAGTGGTAGAATCACCGTCCCTGAAAGTGTTAAAAAACTGTGTAGATAAGGCCCTTAGTGTAATGGTTGGACTTGATGACCTTAAAAATCTTTTCCAATCTAGTTGATTCTATGATTCTATTCCTCCTTCTTCCGCAGCTTTATATGCTGAGCATGACATGATATGGTATGAGATATTCCTTTGGTCGGTTGGGGTCAGCTGTCCTTGCTGGGTCCCCTTCCAACTCCTTGTGCACCCCCAGCCAACTTGCTAATGTGATGGTGTGAGGAGCAGAAAAGGCCTTGACTCTGTGTAAGCAGTAGCAGAAACGTATCTGAATTATCAACACTGATTCTAGCACAAATCCAAAATACAGCCCATGCTAGCTATTATGAAGAAAATTAACTCTACCCCAGCTAAAACCAGAACACGCTTTTCTCTCTATCCCAGTGAGTTCTACATTTGTTTCTGCAAAGTAGCATAGTTGCAAAATGAAAAGATGCTTCAGCATCTCAAGCCACAGTTACATGTATTTGAATTTCTTCAGTCTGAATCCCACCTAAAGAGTAGAAACACCATCACCTGACCTCTGTGTTTTACAAGAAAGGTGCCAATTATTTTGAAAGGAGGGACACGGGTCCATTAGTGCAGGAGAGGTTTCTGAATTGTAAAACTGGTCTGACACAAGCACAGGATTTAAGTCTTGACCTTCTCTATTCTATAAACCTTGCACAGCATGCTGTCCGTTATGAATCCTATCTAATCCTCCTCATGCATTGTATAGAAAGTCAGCATATTTAAGTGCTATGGATTGTACTTGAGAAATGAGTTTTGTTTCTGGTCTGAGCTATTCATTGGTGATGTTCATCACTGACAGCGAACTACTGAGGGACCTGAGGAAACTATTTTGCTTTAGATCCTCAAGTCTGACATAGCTAAAGAAGGTACCTGGTGAGGGATTCAGTGTTGCAAGGTCTCTTTGTAGTCTCACCTTCAAGTCAACTGTCTTTTGATTTTATACCTGGGAAAAAAAAAAAAAAAAAAAAAAAGGTCAATAGACTTTTTCATTCCTTGTTGGTCTGATTTTTTACTCTCATCAGAACAACTGTGTAGACCTGCATGAAGCCAATTAATTACCTTTAGGCTTGGTCAAAACTGCAAGGAAAAGGTGAAAATGTAGCAAGTTATCCTACATTTGGTATCTTAATCCAGCTAACAGCTGTAATGAACGATGACAGTATGGGTTCTCATATGTATATTCCCAGAACATCTGGAGCGCTTGTTTTTATTACGTGTTGTTATCTGTGCTAGCTCAATTAAGCCATCACAGGTGTGCTACAAATCTGTCAAGTCTCATGCATTGCAGGTGAAACTCCTGTGGTTGACTTGCACTTACAGTCTTCTGTGTCTCTGACTGTAGCTTCACATGGGTAGTGTTGTAAGGTATGTCCCAGCAGCAAATGCTGCAGCTCACTGAGCAAAACAGAAGTAGCCAGAGAAGTGAGGATGCTGTCAACTCATGGAACCGCATGTTTAAAGCACCCCATACCCTCCTGCTGGATGTTACTGTCATACAGACTACCTTTTCCACATGACCCAGCCCAATAAAGCTTCAAACAAGTACAGAGAAAGCTGGGAAAGTTTCCATATTTGCACACTCCAAAACTCTGCCTTAATTTATCCGGTGTACATTAGACCAGAAACATGTAATGATTAAACAGGTGATTTCTATTAGTTCAGCAAAGCTGCAAGTATATGAGAATCTTATGGGGTAATGCATATATTAATGAGAAAAATGATGCAAAAGTATGTGCAGAAGAAGCATAGCTCTCTGGCTCTTGTCAAGCTGCCAAAATGGACATTAGTCTTGTAAAGTTTGGGTAACTTGTAGGGGTTTTGTATGTCATCCTAAATACTGTAACCTGTAGGGTTTTTATATGTCATCCTAAGTACCAAGTTAGCATTATAAAAATTGACTGATAATAAGTGCAATTAGGCCAAGAGAGAGATCATACCTGTGAAGTATCTAATGACAAGATCTTGACAATAGGAGATTGCTATGTGAGAGAAGTATTAAAGAAGATACAAGAATGCATAATTAAGGGGTGACAGAGGTCAGCAATTAATACTTGGACATTTGTGTTTCTTTCCTCAGGACAGGACAGCAGAATCACAAGGGCATTTAATTTCAAATCTGACACAGAAAGAGGACAAAGATGCTATTAATATCTATTATGCTTTTTTAATTCTTTTAGTATGCATGCAATGCTTTTTATTGAATATTTTGTGATTTATTAGTGAACTGAAAAGACATAGATATGTTTTTGTGACCAGAGTATATAAGGTTTCCATGTACATGCTAATTACAAGGACAAAAATTAGAGTTAACATGTCAAAATCCTTAAGTACTATTTGCAGGTACTTGTAGTTTGGAAAGATATATACAGCAGGATAGTTTGGTATAAATTAAAATGCTTATTAAATGTCAGTAGTTCTAATAAGTGACTGATATCTAATTAATGTGTCATATGTGATAATTTTTAAATGTTAATTAATGCCTAAAGACTTGATAAGTGCTGCTTGACCTATTAATTATATGAGACAAAAACTTACAGTAATTGTTTCCTATATGAGATGCTCAAATAAAGTGTTTAAAGTGTTACCATATGACACTAATATGGTGGCAGGTTGATTTTATATAAGGCCATGATTCAGAGATAACCTTTGAACCTCTGCTTCACACACTTATGTAGAACAGAACTGCACTATTTCCAGTTTCATTGAAATATTTAATGGCCTCTTCATTCTTTGGAAGTGAGCAATTAATACTATGGGCTAGAGCCTGCTGTAATTTAGACAGGCACTGCAAAAGTGTTTCCTTGTGTTCCTATCAGTGCAGATCTGCCTGCAATGTACTCCGCAAGCTGCCTTAGCTGTGGTTATCTCCTGAGCAGACTATCAATGTCAATAAGTTCTGGGGTCTATTCTCACCTTAACAAGAACTCACCTTTAAGAAAGATATGGCCATTAAACAAAGAGATGGAGCCAAAGTGTGGTCCAGTGATTATTCCTTATAAAGAATGGGGGGCTGCTTCACTGATTTCCAGTGTGGCTGGGACAAAGCCATGCTACTCTTTTAAAAGATGCTATGTCCTAGTCATCCTTTACTCTCTCTGTGACAGAAGCGTAGCATTTTCTTCCCGTATCAGTGCTTTGAAATCAAAATCATTAAACACTGTAAGGCATTCATATGCACTGATAGCTGTGAGCTGGAAGAGACATCAGAGTTTCTTTATAATTACAGTAGAATAAAGTAATTACTGCTTTCAGAGAATTCACTGGAAGTTTATGAGTCTTCTCAGAATTATATTTACCGTATTTAGATATGTGTATATATTATATCCATTTGATTAATAAATAAGCTGTATCTAAAATATTTTTTTTAATTTAATTAGTAGCTTACAAACATTTCTTTCTTTATCTGTAAAGAAAAAATTCCTGTTTTGTCTGGGTTTGGTGGGTTTCTTTTCTTTTTTTATGTTCTAATTAAGAGCAATCTTGTAAGAAAAATTCCCATCTTTTGGAGGACTAGATTTTTCAAGCATTTGTTTGGTCACTTGATACTTTAAATTAAAAAAATATTTTCATTTAGCTTCGGGAAAATAACACATACTTAGCTATTATGTCTGATGTTCAAGATAAATTCCACTAAATTAATAGTGGGTTTTTTTTACAGCTCCTCTTCTAGCATGTAAATTCTCTGACTGTCATGCCCATGCATGTTTTGATGGAGCTATTTCAATTATCTCTTTATAAAAGTTCTATTTACTTGCTCAAAAAAAGCATTTGGCAGGAAAAAATGTTCAGATGAGTTACCAGGAGTAGCTTAACTTCCTCAAGCTTTAAGCTCAAATATGAGCAGTCGTAGTGTTGTTGTAGATTGGTTTTCATTCTAATGTCCCCTTATTTGCCACCAGTTGCCTACAATTTCAGAAAGAGAAAAGAAGAGAGAGGAGAGGAGAGGAGAGGAGAGGAGAGGAGAGGAGAGGAGAGGAGAGGAGAGGAGAGGAGAGGAGAGGAGAGGAGAGGAGAGGAGAGGAGAGGAGAGGAGAGGAGAGGAGAGGAGAGGAGAGGAGAGGAGAGGAGAGGAGAGGAGAGGAGAGGAGAGGAGAGGGAAAGGGAAAAAGAAAAGCAAATAAAAGCAAAGAAAAACAAAGAAAAGCAAAGAAAAAAGCAAAGAAAAGCAAAGCAAAAAGAAAGGGAAGGGAAGGGAAGGGAAGGGAAGGGAAGGGAAGGGAAGGGAAGGGAAGGGAAGGGAAGGGAAGGGAAGGGAAGGGAAGGGAAGGGAAGGGAAGGGAAGGGAAGGGAAGGGAAGGAAAAAGGGAAGGGAAGGAAAAAGAGAAGAGAAGAGTAAAGAAGAAAAGAAAAAGAAAATAAAAGAGAAGAGAAGAGAAGAGAAGAGAAGAGAAGAGAAGAGAAGAGAAAGAGAAGAGAAGAGAAGAGAAGAGAAGAGAAAGAGAAAGAGAAAGAGAAGAGAAGAGAAGAGAAGAGAAGAGAAAAAAGAAAAGAGAAAAGAAAAGAAAAGAAAAGAAAAGAAAAGAAAAGAAAAGAAAAGAAAAGAAAAGAAAAGAAAAGAAAAGAAAAGAAAAGAAAAGAAAAGAAAAGAAAAGAAAAGAAAAGAAAAAGAGGGAAATTTTGTGTGCTGTAAACCATTATACAATTAGCTTTTTAGACACAACAATTAAATTAATTCCTGTCAGGGATGTATATAATGTTCAGAATTTCTGCATTTATAGCGAACAGTAGGTTTCTCACCTTGATCTGTATCCTTGTGTCACTCTGAGAGAAATATGGAGGTGTCAGTGAGTTTGATGGTGAAGTGCTACCATCAAGAATCTTAAGTAGGGCTGTCAGCATCTGCAACAGTTACTAATGGAACAAAACAACCCCTCAGGTCATGAAAGGAAAAAAAAAAACCCTCAAAATCCTGTGCATATAAGGTAATAATTATTTTCATTTTGAGGTTCCTAATGTACCTGTGTGTTGCAGTTTTAAAGAAGCAACTCCATTTAAATTCCTTGGTTTATTTTTTGATAGATTTTATCTAAATTAGGTGATAATTAGAACCCCAAACAAGTATTCTTAATGGTGATATGATTTTAAAGAGGATTTTCTTAAACTCTGTGCTTAGTGAATGGATAGACTGCTCCACCAGGTAGAAGAAAATGGAAAACTGCTATGGTCTGTGAGAGGCAAAGAAAGATCAAGAAGAGTGTTTCTCCCATACCTATCTGGGAAACAGATTAAAGAAGCAATCAAGCTTGTGTTTCTGCACCATATAGTTCAGTACAGCTTCAAACTGCCACAAAAGTTGGATGCAGATAGTCAATGTGACCTCTCTGCAAGGAAAACATGCCCTCAAAGGTCTTCATACCACTGTGTGTAGATGCATGGGTTAATTTGTGTACACTCACACTGCGTTCCAGGCGGCAGCAATCACACCAGATAGGATATGAGTTGTATTCATAGGAGACTACATAGGCACAATGTGGCCAGTATAACAGGCTGATGTGTGTCTTGAAAGAAGAGAAGGAAATACTGTGGGATGTTTGGATATTGAAATGTTCAAAGAGATTCTGAAATGCAAATGGAAGTACCAGTAACATAGCTGGCAAAGGGTAATATTTTCCCTTTCCCTTCCTTATTGTTTGTGGTGTATATGGGCAGGGATACCTTCCTCCCTTGAAAACCCAAAAGCATGTTTAACAGCTGTGCCTCTGATTCAAGTTTGGGCCCATAAGTGTATTTTAAGAAGTGAACTAGTTTAATTTAAATGCTAATGTGCAACTTAAAATAACATGTATTTTGGTTCATGACTGACGCAAATAATAATGATTGGTCTGTTTTCATTGACCTTAGTGGGATGTTAAGGCTGGAATACACTTTCAGGCTGAACATGTTGATAAGATCACTGTCCAGTGATTTTGCTGATGATTGTTTGTTGTTCATAATTTTATCAAGTGTGCTACGTAATAAAGCTGGTCTGCAAGCTTTGTGTGCCTAGTGGATACATGTGCAGTTGTCTGAAAAGAGATCAAATTATACTCAGTTTATGACCTATGAATAATAGAAGGGCAAAGATAGTAGTTCTGATAGTTCCCACTTCAACTGTGCAGCCTATCTAATAGCTACTCTAGGCACATCAACTTAAAGATAAGTTGGTTTGTAAGGTCAGCAGATCTGGAATAACTTCAGCTATTAGCATCAGGCAAATAAGACCGTAATATCGACTGTTGGCAGGCAAGAGGAAAACATAATCCTTAGGAAGTGATAATGAAAAAGTATCTCCAGGCAGTCATGGCCTGATCATGTCCTTTTGCGGGAAAATAAAACAGCTCGAGGGTATAGAAGAGGGGCAAATATTATTTTCCAAATTGTGGAAATTAAGAAATCTGAAGCAGAACTGATTAGAAACTAGTGGAGTAACTATATATATGTTGTGCTTTAAGCTCAGCCGTAAATCATGCAGTTGCTCTCTTACTCCCCCCCTTTCCTTCTCCCGCTCCTGGAGGGATGGGGAGGAGAACTGAAAGAATGTAACTCCCACGAGTTGAGATAAGAACAGTTTAGTAACTAAGGTATAACACAAATCACTGCTGCTGACACCAATAATAGTAATGATGAGGAAAATAACAAGGGAAGAAAATACAACCGCTCACCACCTGCCAACCAATAATACCCAGCCCAACCCAAGCAGTGAAGTAGCCCTTATGGGTAACTCTCAGTTTACATGCTGGGCATGACATGCTGTGCTATGAAATACTTCTTTGGCTAGTTTGGGTCAGGTGTGCTGTCTCTGCTTCCTCCCAGCTTCCCCTCCTCCCTGGCAGAGCATGAGACCCAAGAAGTCCTTGGTAAGACTAAACATTTGTGCAACAACTAAAAACATCGGTGTTATCAGCACCGTTCCCAGGCCGAAAGGCAAAACCAGAGCACTGCACCAGCTACAAAGAAGGAGAAAAAAATGACTGCTACTGCTGAACCCAGGACAATATATTAAGACATATAACAGGGTAAAAGCCTCCAGCATCAAAGTGGATAAGGAGAAGGCAGTCATCATACTGACTGCCAGGTTTCTTTAATTATAGTGGTTGGTCTAGCACATTTAACTCTTAACTATGTAACAGTGACTAGGCTAAGTAAAAATGTTTTGGTCTGGGTTTGTGGGGTTTTTATATTTTGAATTCATAGAATCATAGAATAGTTAGGGTTGGAAAGGACCTTAAGATTATCAAGTTCCAACCCCCCTGCCATGGGCAGAGACATCTCGCTCTAAACCATATCACCCAAGGCCTCGTCCAACCTGGCTTTGAACACTGCCAGGGATGGAACATTCACAACCTCCCTGGGCAACCTATTCCAGTGCCTCACCACCCTAACAGAAAAGAATTTCCTCCTTATATGCATATTTTCTGGTTTTTTGATTGAATTTAAACCTTGAATTTGAAACCTGCTTCTCTATATAAACACCAGGCATGTGGTATAGAAATATCTATATTTTCAGAGAATTATCTCTGAAAATTTCAGAGATATATTCACTAAACACAGAGATATTTTCATTAATCTGCTGAAGTAATGGACCTAGTATGATGAGCACAGATAGAAACAAAGAAGTGGCTATCTTTGCATAAAAGGTGGCCAAACTGTAGCTGGATGTTTGTATATTCTATGTTATAGAAGGTGACAAATAACGAATACAAGAAAGATCCAGATGAATGCAAGTGAAACATTAACATGGTAAACTTCCTTCACCAATTTACGGACCTAATAGAAGCAAATTTTAAAGAGTTATGGAAAGGGGCTTGCTCCTTGGAGTTCTAGATGAGGTTAAAATGTACGACGTAAAATGAAGTATTTTATTCCTGAAATATTTTACAGTTTTATTTTGCAATCGGAAAGGATTCAGATACATTTTGGTTGCCAAAATTGCCAAAAAAAATTAGGAAACATTAGCTCCTGTTTTGGGATCTTAAAAATATTAGTGAATTTTGGAAACATCCTGTTACTAAGAGTTATAATTTTTCCCTCAATATCTGTAACTGAGTACTATTAAAAAGCAAAAGAAATAAAAAAGTAATATAGAGGAAAGAGTAGAGGCACCCTCAGTAACAGTAGTTTTTAAACATTAGTTTAAGAAATTAATTTTTAACACCCGATTTAACTTGTATGAAAGCATTGATATTATGGGAACAAGAGAAGGAATGAGGAGATTAGGACATGCACAGACATTGTAATTAAAAGATATATTAAATCTAAAAATTACATGTAATCCTTGTTTCCTTTGCAGCTCTATCTTCTCAAGAAATATGTTCTTGACATGGCATGTAACTGATTCTATCCTACATGGAAATCATGCAGGTCATTGCCTCACATATATGGAAACCTACCAGCATCTAATACCATTTTAGAATCAGAAAACCTGCTTCTCTGCACCTGTTTTAACTTCAAATTCCTGGCCCACCTGCAGTTCACCAGATGTTCTTGTATTTTATTGCTTGCATGTCTCTATCTGTATTTTATTGTGTTTACCAAAGAAAATGCTTTGGATAAAGTTATTGGGGATGTTTATTTATTTCCCTGCTGAGTGACAAACCAGACTAGAGATTAGCAACAGATTTTCATCATACTCTTTCTTACAAGTGATAATAAAGAAAAACACCATGTTAATAAGAAAATAAATGAGCCAATGTTGTGTGCAACGTATCATAAAAATTTACCAGTGTCCCGTGTCTTCCCAAAAATTATATTTCATTGCCTTTACATAAAGTAAGAAATCAATAAAGAAGCAAATAAAATCAGTATACAGAAGCTTGCAATTTGAATCTGGGAAAAAAATACATTCCTGGAAAAATTCTGGAAAGGTAGAAAAACGCTGAATGAGAAAATGAGAAAAAACACTGTGTGTGTGAAAATGGAACAGGAAAAAAAAAAAAAGGAAAAAAGAAAGACTGCTATGCCTTAGGGTACTAGAAAGTGTGTGATGAACTAATATCAATATGCCTGTGATTTTCTAAGGAGGTTAGGGTTGTGCTTTTAAAAAACCTTCTGGCTAGTAATTTTAATTTAGATTGCTACCTTAAAGGGAATATTATAAATAATTACAGATCACAGTTAGATCCCAGATAAGTGCTTTACCACTAGGCACAGATATGTTAAATAAAACAGTACTAAGAAGTTTTCAAGGCAGCAAATTCCAGATATTCAGTTCCTTGCACTGTAAGCATGTTGGATCACTGTGCCCAACAAAATAGACTGAAAATTTATTACTTGTGTTCATCTCTTGCTGCTATCCTTACATGAAACAGTACAGAAAAGTCTCACTTGTATTAATATCCTTCCCTTTTAAATGTTCCTTGGTCTATATCCACTGCATGTTGATAAAGAATTTCTCAAAGAAACCATTCATATTTTTGAGAATTAATTCTTCTCAGTAATTAAAAAACATCCTTACTGCACACAGTTTTTTCAGATAGTTGAGAGTTTTCTAAATGAAACAAGTTATGTCAATGCATTGCTGTATATACCATGGGCTACTGTTAGCACTGCCATACTAATTAGTTATGTCTATTCATGTCATGATAGACACTGCCATACTAATTAGTTATGTCTATTCATGTCATGATAGAAAAGTCTAGTAAAAATGTGTAAGCTATATGTAGCTCAACACAAGACTTGTATTGCTGAAAATATAGAAATATTCCTACATCAACTCTAGCAGCTGAGTTTGTTTGCAAATTTACCTGAAGGCTTCATGTAATGGAATAATCCTG
Source organism: Neopsephotus bourkii (assembly GCF_033783945.1). Classification (NCBI taxonomy): domain Eukaryota; kingdom Metazoa; phylum Chordata; class Aves; order Psittaciformes; family Psittacidae; genus Neopsephotus; species Neopsephotus bourkii. Next base: position 952,929 of record NW_026902259.1, on the reverse strand, counting down.
CACCCTATATTCATTATGCATATATACTGCCATGTCCAGCCCAAGGCAAAAAGCAGAAAATGCTTTGTGCAGATACTTCAGAAAACTTTGTGTGCCTATTCAAGAAGTATGTTTTTTTTTAGTCTTAGTCTCAGTTGTTGTTGTTGCTAAGAACTAATAGATTTATTTGCTGGATACTGCATATTTCATATCCGACAAAGGTACCTGAAGTGTCTGTTGCCAATTTGTTTTGTCACTGTTTCTGTATCATCATGCTGTTTTTGCCAGCATGCTGACAAGAAAAATAATTTCAGATTTATTGCAAAATAGAAATCACTGAAACAATCACCCTAGTCAGTATGTGGTGGAAGTGAAAAAGAAAAACAAAGCACTGTCAATGTTGACAATAATCTCAGAATATCTACAGGTGCCTTTCACCAGAAGCTGAAGTTAGTTTTGGTTGGTTGGTTGGTTGGCTTTTGCTTTTTTCTTATTCCTCCTAAACAGTCTTAATGGTCCAGACATTCAGGTTAAAAGCTCTGTTACTGAAGGGCAGGAACATGGAAGGCACCCATGCTGCAGCAGTCTGTTCTTGAAGGACGTCACACCATGGAAGGGACCCACACTGGAGCAGTTTGTGAAGAGCAGATCTGTGAGAAGGACTCACGTGGGAGAAGCTCATGGAGGATTTGGTTTTATATATCATTTACGCTATTCTAATTTAATTGGTAATGAATTAAACTAATTTTCCTACCCAAGTCTGTTTAGCCCTGTGACATTAATTGGTGAGTGATCTCTCCCTGACCTTATCTTGACCCATGAGCCCTTTGTTATATTTTCTCTCCCCTGTCCAGCTGAGGAAAGGAGTGACACAGTGGCTTTTGTGGGCTCCTGAAATCTAGCCAGGGTCAACACACCATGGAACTAGATGCTTTTATATTCCACGTGCCCCTACAGCTGTGGCCTTTTCTGTTTAGCTTGGCCTTCAAAGGAGTGAGCATATGTGTGTGAGAAAAAAATATATGAAGAAGACATACAGAGAAGGAGCAGGGGGGAGCCAGAACCACCTGCATGAGAGAAGCTGAAGGGAAAAAGATTAAAAATTGACTAGAGGTTCTATGTTTAGCAAACAAAAAATTCATGGGGACTGAGGAGAGGTTATAGAAAGAGACTGGAGACAGAGATGCTGCTGAGCAGAAAACCGAAATGGAGGGAAAAAGGAAAGGGAGTAATACCAGAAATTGAGGAGACTCTCATTCCCTAGATTCAAAAAAAAAAAAAATAACAAAACCAAACCAAAATATAAGCACTTCATTTTAAAATGGAGAATGATACTGTGTTTCAAATACATTTTCAAATTAAGAATATATCTATTCTTTGTAAAATGCATTAATGCCATATGAGCAAAAGTGCTTTTTTTATCCAATAGGAATTTATACATATTGAATTTATAAAACACATTTCTGAGAGAAGTAAATGTTAAAGGCACAAATTAGTGATTAGCACTAGAGAGCATTCCAGTACATTTCTAAAATCGGTTACTTTTTTCAGTTCTTCAGTTTCATGGGCATGTTGGTGTTATTCTCATTTCCTAGCAGCTATCATCTATTTTGCATTTGACTACAACAGCCAAAATTGAGCCTGGGAGAGCTTCCTACTGCACTCTGAAATAAGTCACAAATTTCACAAAATGATAGAATAGTATAGGTTCAAAAGGGTTTATAGACATAATTTAGTCAAAATTTATCCAGATAGAAAAGTTTATTAAGGGACTTGTCCAGACTTCTGAATCTCTTCATGGATGGAAATATCACAGTCTCTCTGGGCAACCTATTAAAATATTTGTCCATCCTCACAGTAAGACCAATCTTCTTCATATTGAGTCAGAATTTCTCAGGCTGCAGCATTTCTCAGGCTGCAGCTTACGTCCATTGTTTCTTGACCTATCCATCCCAAAGCTAAATTCTGGTTTCTGCATTTAGATCCAAACAACTCCATGCAAGGCTACAGGATTGGGGAAGAGTGCTGGAAAGCTGCTCAGTGGAAAAGGACCTGGGCACCTGGGGGTGTTATCTGACAGCCAGCTGAACATGAGCCAGTTTGTGTCCAGGCAACCAAGAAGGCCAATAGCATCCTGGCCTGTATCAGCAATAGTGTGGCCAGCAGCGCCAGGGAAGTGATCATCACCCTGTACTGGCACTGGTGAGGCCGCACCTCAAATCCTGTGTTCAGTTTTGAGCCCCTCACTACAAGAAAGACATTGAAGTGCTGGAGTGGGTCCAGAGAAGGGCAACAAAGACGGTAAAGGAATAGAGCACAAGTCTTATGAGGATCAGCTAAGGGAACTGGGGTTGTTTCATCTGAAGAAAAGGAGGCTCAAGAGAGACCTTATCACTGTCTACAGCTACCTGAAAGGAGGTTGTAACAAGATGAGTGTCTGTCTCTTCTCGCCAAGGAAGAACTGATAGAACAAGAGGAAATGGTTTTGAATTGTGCCAAGGAAGGTTCAGAATGGATATTAGGAAAAATTTCCTTACCAAAATGGTTGTCAAGCACCGGAGCAGGATTTCCAGGGAAGTGATGAGTCCCTGTCCTTGGAGGTGTTTAAAAGATGCGTAGACATGGTGCTTAGGAGCATGGTTTAATGCTGGACTTCATGTAGTTAGTTTAATGGTTGGACTCAACTATATCTAAAGGGGGTCTACAAGGATGCTGCGGAGGGACTCTTCATCAGGGGCTGAGTGATAGGACAATGGATAATGGGTTTAAACGTAAACAGGGGAAGTTTAGGTTAGATGTTCTTTACTGTGAGGATGGTGAGACACTGGAATAGGTTGCCCAAAGAAGTGGTAAATGCTCCATCCCTGGCAGTGTTCAAGGCCAGGTTAGACAGGGCCTTGGGCAACATGGTCTAGCGTGAGGCGTTCCTGCCCGTGGCAGTGGGGTTGGAACCAGACAATATTAAGGTCCTTTCCAAACCTAACTATTCTATGATTCTGTGATCTTAAAAGTCTTTTCCAGCCTGGATGATTCTACGATTCTATCCTATGTACTTCTGAAAAGAAACTAGCTCCACCTTATGTGCACCCTCCCACAATGTAGCTGTAGACAGCAATAGAATTTCCCCTTTGCCTTCCAAAGTTTCAACAAATTTTGAATCTATGTGATTGTGTGTGTGAAACTTAATTCTCTTTGATCTTGTAATTTATCTGTTCCTTATCTGTTTTGGTATCTCTCTGCTACATTCAAGTATATCAATGTCATTTGTTAATGCTAGCATACAATTTTAGCATTATGTTTCAAACACGCATAGAAATAATCCTGGTTCTTTTAACAATATTTAAATAATTTTTGGTCTACCTTACTGAGTGGGAAATACACAGTGGCAACTCTGAATTCTGCTGGTTTTCATCTAGAAAGGTTTTCTTTCATCTCCATATATGGCATTTGCAAATAAAAATACATTTAAAATACTTCACTGTTTTTTCATGTTTTAAAAATCCTTTGTTCTTTTTTGCTGTTGAACTGCAACAGTAACATCTCAAAAAACATCTACCTTCTCCTCCTCAGTCCTCATATCATGAAAAGGGTGTTAGACCAGCTGGAGGTCCACAATGATTCATAGTGTCAGTATATTCCTTGAAGATTTCATTGCATTGAACTACTACACCCATGTACCAGAGGGTTCACTTGGGCCTTGGAATCAATTTAAATGACTTAGTCTTTTGGGTGGATGCACTGTGATGCAGTACTGTGAACATACCAGTTTCAAATAGGTGTAGGCTTCCCACAGTTTGTTCCATACCTTGTGCAGATATAGCCATAGGAACTCCCATAATTATTAAAACAGTGTAAGGAGCCCAGGATACGCAGTAAGTTTCTTGCTTTCCTCATTGCTTGTTTAAACTTTAAAAATATTATGTTGGAAGAATCACTGGTAAAGCATATGTGTTGTACAAAAAGCTTGTAGGCATTTTGGATTTAGCTCCACTTTATGACTAGTACAATAATGAGACCTTGATGTCTGGAAAGTCAGCTTCACATGGAGACACACAGATGTTCAAATGAAAAAAGAATGTTTAAGCACTTGTTATTGATCATAAGAACTACAGGCTCATTTAGTTGGATAAGCACAGATGAGTAGTTCAGAATATCTAAGGCATCCCTCAGGATCATCAGACAACATTTTTGAAGACCTGTGCTTTCCTGGAGCATAGTACGATGCTAGCTGGGAAAGCCTAGGACATTTCAAATAGCCCTACAACTTTAGACATATGACTCAAAATTTGATTTTTTTCTGCTGGCTATCTGAGTCACTCTAGGTTCTGCTGGCCTGAAGCCCATTCAAGGTCTACAGTTTGGCCTTTTATATAATAGCATGACTACAGCTGATACTGTACTTTGCAGGAGACAGTATTAGGACTGTTATTCGCTCCTGTTGTTTCATGTGGGTACCGGTGATACAGCCAGGAGCAGTCTGAGGGGTATCAAGAAGGATTACAGAGCCCTGGGAGAGATGGAAAAGGACTCTGGAATGCAGGAAAATTTTCACCAGTACTCTTGGTCAAAGGTAAGGGGTTTGAAAGGGCCAGTCGGATCTGGTGAATCAACAAGTGGTTTTGGGACTGGTGACACAGCCAGGGCTGAGGACATTTGGACTATGCTACTTGATCTGTGAAACCTTATGTACTGGGTGCTGATGGGGTCATTCTGTGAGAGAAAGGCAATACCAAGTAATTTCCTTACAGACATTTATTCTCACTTCTTAAATTTAAACACCTGAATCATCTGAAATTCCAAAATTATGTCTTTTAAAGAGGCCAAGCACAGTTACTAATGGCAAGAGGACTAATAACAAGGACAGAAGAACCAAAAGTTTAGGCAGAGAAACAATTACTAGCTGTGCTTCTTTGAACAAAAAATTCTAGCTGTTCAGCTCCAGGCATAAGATGGACATGTAATCTCATTACAGGGCCTTGGAAATCATTGTAAATAAGCCAGTGCTAAGTACTTTCAACAACTACAATGAATACTATTAAGACTCCAGCAGCAGGATGTTTCATGTTCAGGAAAATCATTTCTGATGATGGAGATGTCAGACAGGGAAGAAAGTAACTCATAACCTAAGAGAACAGAATCTGTCGACATCCTACAGTGTTTTTTACTTCTTTTGAAGGGGTGCCTACTACTTCATGGGGGTTCCAAATGAATCACAAAGAAGAAAGAGGTGAAACAGGGCAAAAAACAGATCTTATCCTATACTGGTCAGATCACAAGGAAAAAATGCCTAATGTTGGCAGTGTAAATTGGGATTTTGTATCAAGAGAATTATGTGCTAATTTCAGTGAACCAAAGACCTGACAGAATATTAAGAAAACATATTCCTTGCTTGGATAGACCTGGAACAAGTCAAAGAATTAAAATACTAGTCAGGAAAAAAACAAACAAACTGTAGTGTGATTGGAACTACATAAAATTCTCCAAGATCACAGTAACTCAAGATAGAGGATTATATGGCTCAAGAAATTCCATCTTGCTTCTGAGACAGAGTGAAATCAACAGTTGTATTTTTACTGAGAGTGATGTGATCAAGTCAGCTAGTCCTTCAGTTTCCAAGAAGGAAACTACCCAAATGTATTTAGGATATTGAAAGCAAGTATGGCAAATATGGCTTTCAAGATCTGATGCATGAATATAAGAAGCTACAAATCATTCAAGCACCATTTAAAAGCTGCTACAGTAATTAAGAATTTAAACACATGATACCTGCCCTTGAATATTTGGAAGGCAATAAGAAAACAAATTTAGCTAGACGACAAAGGCAGGTGGCACAGGTGGCACAGGTAGAGAAAAAATATCTCTATGTTGAAATATTATTCAACTTCTCTGTCATCAGATAATATAATGTATTTTAGGGATTAAAAAAATTGAGAACATATGGATTGATAAATTTGAAAACATTTCTAGTAAGTCAACAGATGCCTAAACAAAAGACATAAACCCAAAAGCCAGTAGATGGAGTATGTAACAATCTATATTAGCCTTGGACAAAGTGGCCAGCATTACTCAGGCTCAGCCAGTGTGCATGCGAATGCTGAAATGCCAGCTAACAGTTTTGTAATCAGTTTTCTCAGTGTAAAGCCAAGTTTTAATGCAACATAATTTTGGTTTTGTTTTTTTTTCTTCTGGGTTACAAACCAGCATGTAGAGCACGAATCAAGAAGAATCTCAACAGGACATTGAGACCTGACTTCTCTGCCTTCAGAAAAAAGGAATAAACTGTGACTAAAAATAAAAGTCTGCCCCTGGAATTTCCAAAAACTGTTTTAAAAATTAAAATGCAGAAAAGAAACATAAGTAAGGAATATGCTAATTTGTTTTTTAATGTATACCAGTACTTGGGTATCATTCATAGAACTTCCATGTTCCTCTTTGTGAGAAAAATGAGCCCTCAATTTATGATAAGTATATAAAAATTATATTCTGTGTTTAGAAATATCAGAAGACACGATGTAACACTGAAAAATATAGCCTACAGCTTCCTCATTAGAATTTCATATGTCTACCTCAATCTTTAATTAGAATTTAAAGTTAAGATCTAAAGCACTAGTTAAATACAAATTAGAGCTGGATTTCCTGACCTTTAGCTAAAGTGTCCCTTTCCTCTGAAGCTTTGGTAACTTTTTTTGCTTTTAAGAAAAGGAACAATTTGCTCTGGGTTAATGTGATTGTCTGCCTATAGGCAAAATTTCAAAACTTGTGTAGATGCAAATATTACATGTGTAAGAATCTGCATTTCTACAGGCAAACTGACATTTGCAAGTGCAAATTAGATAGCAGGAAATGGAGTTATCCAGTTTACACATTCAAAGTTGAGTTCACTTGGACAGCTATGTGGCATGATATCAGGAAATCATTCAGCAAATGGAAGCTTACAAAGCATCCTTGGCAAAGTACACACATTAGGCAGCTTGAACTGATAAGGAAATGAATACAGATAATTTCTTTGTAGGTAAGTGTCGTGGTTTAACCCACAGACAGCTTTCACTCACTCCCCCCCCACTTCTTGCCCTCCCCCTACTCTCGGAGGGACGGAGAGGAGAATCAGAAAGAATGCAACTCCCATGGGTTGAGACAAGAACAGTCCAGTAACTAAGGTATAACACAAATCACTACTGCTACCACCAATAATAATAATGATAAAGGAAATAACAAGGGAAGAGAATACAACACCTCATCACCAGGCAACCGATAACTCGCCCCCTAGCCCGACCAAGCACCGACCGATACCTCCTCCAACCCTGCAGTCCCCTCTAGCCCCTTCCGGGTCCCTCCCCAGTTACATCCTGGGCATGACGTGCTGTGGTATGGAATACCTCTTTGGTCAGTTTGGGTCAGGTGTCCTGTCTCTGCTTCCTCCCGGCCTCCCCTCCTCTCTGGCAGAGCATGAGGCTCACAAAGTCCTTGACCAAACCAAAACATCATTTTTTTTCAGGTCTGTTCCCAGCTGAAAGTCAAAACACAGCACTGCACCAGCTACCAAGAAAGAGAAAAATGACTGCCACTGCTAAACCCAGGACAGTAAGATCAAGGAAAAGCCAAAGTTCTTTCAAGTTCATGAGAAGAAAAAGAATGAGGTGCTTACTGGAAATGGGACCAGCTGGTCATATTTACTGAATCAGTGCTTATTGAAGAAGCCTAAAAAGGCCCAAAAGAAGGCCATGAATACAACTTTTGTTGGGTTTGATTTTTTTCAATACTGAAAGATCGGGAGAAGGTGTCTGTGTTAATCTAGCCCATGGTTTATTTAAGAAACAACTTCTAAAATTACTAAAAGCCTAAGAGCAGAGGAACCATAAAAAAAGGGCAAGTTTTGCCCAGGTCAGTTCTGTCAACCAGAATAACATTCTCAAAGATGCCTTTAGAGCTTTGTCATCATACAAGCATATAATTATAGAACAGTTATGGTTGGAAAGGACCTTAAGATCACCGAGTTCAAACCCCCTGCCATGGGCAGGGACACCTCACACTAAACCATGCCACCCAAGGCTCTGTACAACCTGGCCTTGAACACCACCAGGGATGGAGCATTCACAACTTCCCTGGGCAACCCATTCCAGTGCCTCACCACCCTTACAGTAAAGAACTTCCTCCTTGTATCCAATCTAAACCTCCCCTGCTTGAGTTTTAACCCATTAACCCTTGAGGGCTCAAACATCATGGTTCCATCAAGATGGATCTAACCTGATCCTCTCCAACAGTGGGCCTAGGGTCTTCATTGTTGCAGTCTTGTGTCTGCCTTCCAAGACTTAGGAGGTGTGGTCAGAGCATTTGCCAATGAAGACTGAGACAAAGAAGTTATTAATGAACCTCAGCCTTCTCCAAATCCAGGGTAGCCAGTTCTCCTGAGAGCTTCTGGAGAGGGCCCACGTTGTCCCTCATCTGTCTTTTATTTTCAATGTACCTATAGAATCCCTAGCCAAGTTTAATTTTAACTGAGCCTTAGCTTTCCTAACCTAGTCCCTAGCTTCCCAGACAATATCCCTGTATTCTTCCCAGGCTACCTGTCCTTGCTTCCAGAAAATCCTGGAAATAGTCAAAATTCATCAGTTACAATGATTGTTGGGACTTATCTGCCTTAAATGTATATATACATGCAAGTTTGTAATCTACATCTAAGGGACTCTCATGGCCTGCATTACCTGACTACTCCAAGAGGCGATAAATAGCCCTCTGGAGAATCCTCTTCCTTACAACTGATAATAAAAAGGGATCAAAGTGGTAAGTTAGGCTTTTATGATTATGTTTATAGTTCAGATCATCTAACTACTAAACACTTAAAGTCAGGCAGATGAATCCCACCTAAGTCTGCCTATAGACATCTGGAGAACAACAGAAGCAGCAGATGCTGCAGAATTCTGCTTTACAATGTGAATCTGAAAGCTCTGGACCCAGACTTTGCTACACATGATACCACCATAAAAGACTTCTTGTACTGGCTTGTCTGACCTTTGAGGTCAAGCTGGACAGTTACTTTGTATTGTTTTTTTTTTTTTTCCTTTTTTCTTAAGTGAGGTGTTATTCTAGTGTTACACCATCTTCTTTCTTTTTAAAAGGGTACAGGAAGAAAGAAGCCTGATTTAACCAAGGGGAAATCCTGCCTGACCAATTTGGTGGCCTTCTATGATGCGGCTACAGAACTGATGGACAGCGGTAGAGCAGTTGATGTCATCTACCTGGATTTGTGTACATTTGACACTGTCCCACACGACATTCTTCTCTCTAAATTGGAGAGACATCAATTTGATAGACGGACCACTCGGTGGATAAAGAACTGGCTGGATGGCTGCACACAGAGTTATGGTCAATGGCTCAATGTCCGGCTGGAGACCTGTAACGAGTGGTGTCCCTCAGGGATCGGTGTTGGGACCGGTCCTGTTTAACATCTTTGTCGCTGACATGGACAGTGGGATTGAGTGTGCCCTCAGCAATTTTGCCGATGACACCAAGCTGTGTGGTTCGGTTGGTACGCTGGAGGGAAGGAATGCCACCCAGGGAGACCTTGACATGCTTGTGAGGTGGGCTGATGCCAACCTCATGAAGTTTAACCATGCCAAGTGCAAGGTCCTACACCTGGGTTGGAGAAATCCCAGGCACAGCTACAGGCTGGGCAGAGAACAGATTCAGAGCAGCCCTGTGGAGAAGGACTTGGGGGTGCTGGTCGATGAGAAAATGAACATGAGCCAGCAGTGTCCGCTTGCAGCACAGAAAGCCAACCGTATCCTCAGCTGCATCAAAAGGACTGTGACCAGCAGGTTGAAGGAGGTGATCCTGCCCCTTTATTCTGCTCTCGTGAGACCTCACTTGGAGTATTGTTTGCAGTTCTGGTGTCCTCAACATAAAAAGGACATGGATCTGTTGGAACAAGTCCAGAGGAGGGCCACGAGAATGATCAGGGGACTGGAGCACCTCCCATATGAAGATCGGCTGAGAAAGTTGGGGCTGTTCAGCCTGGAGAAGAGAAAGCTGCGTGGAGACCTCATAGCAGCCTTCCAGTATCTGAAGGGGGCCTATAAGGGATGCTGGGGATGGACTCTTCATTAGGGACTGTAGTGGTAGGACAAGGGGTAACAGGTTAAAACTTAAACAGGGGAAGTTTAGGTTGGATATAAGGAGGAAATTCTTTCCTGTTAGGGTGGTGAGGCACTGGAATAGGTTGCCCAGGGAGGTTGTGAATGCTCCATCCCTGGCAGTGTTCAAGGCCAGGTTGGACGAGGCCTTGGGTGATATGGTTTAGAGCAAGGTGTCCCTGCCCATGGCAGGGGGGTTGGAACTTGATGATCTTAAGGTCCTTTCCAACCCTAACTATTCTATGATTCTATGATTAAACCAATTTTCTCTGAATAATGGTTTTGCTCTCTGAAGTGTGTCTCCTGACGTCTGCTAGGAACTTTGCAATTTTTTTTCTACCTTTTCCTCCTTTTTATTATGCTGTTAAGTTCTTTTACATTAATGCAGATTAATTTAATGAGGTTATTCACTGTTGCTATTCTCACCTGTAGAGGTATATCTTGATATATGTTGCAATAAAATATAATCTTATTTCTTTCAAAAAGATTGTTTTGTAAAACCATGTTTCTGCTGCACCATTGTCAGAAACTTAGCAATTATCTAGACTGCAAAGAACTTGCTTTTTGTACTTATGCAGTTCCTTAACATATCTTTTTCTCACAGGCTTTAATACATTTTTCTTAGTAATTTTAATCACTATATCCATGTCTTGGGATTTTTAGTTCATTTTTGGTTTTGGTTTGTTGTGGGTTTTTTTTAAATCTAGTTTGGTTTTCTAAGCAATATAGTGAAACACAGTCAATGTGACTTTGTTTTCCACCATTTTTTTTAACTGTCCTACAGAAAGAACTTTCATCATCACAAAGGATAGCTATTATTGTCATATTCTTTGCTATTTATCAAAGTCCATTTTACCCCCTCCTTTCTTGTGAATACTGCTACAGTGATATCCCTCTTCTTTATTTTATAACCTGTATTTGCCTGATGGAATTCTGACAGTACTTCCAAAGTATATGGCATATTGACCAGCTAAAATATCTATATGGTTACAATCAAGCTTTTCACATAAAATTCTTGAGTTCCAGACACCCAGTGTAACAGGTCTTCCTGTCATCTGATCTAAACTTTATCTACATTTGTATTTGCAGTCTTCGAATCTTTACATAAAAATATATCTTCAGAAGTTTACCCAAAATGAATGGGTTGAGAACTCCTACTTACTGTGTTAACTCTGGGCAGCATAGAGACAGTGGGAGCCTGTTGAAAATAGCTACCTTCAGACAAGTTCTCCTCCCTGATTCTTGACCCTTCGCAGTGCATCTTTAGGCAAAAGATTGATGGGACTGTATCTTCCTTCTGGGTTTGCAGTACTGCAAGCTTACAGTGATTCAAGACCTTTGCTTGAAGGTGGAATTATGAGAAGAGAATAAACTTTAAAACACATCTTTAGTGTCACTTTTTTCTTATGTAATAGCCATCTTCTTTTGCCATTTATGAGTATCTCATAATTTTATGTAATAGGTAAAAGGTAACAGATAAAAAATAAAACAGTCAAAAGCAAATAGAAATTTAAATGGAAGCCTCACCTCTAAATAATGTCACATTACTTTTATATTTCAGCTCTTTTCTGCTCAAATGTCACTCTTAAGAGTTTCTAGAAGATTAGTGTTTCAGAGATCCGTGCAAATATATCTCCTTATCCTAAAAAATGAGACTTCTCCAGCTTACAGTAGTGGATTTTGACACCTCTATCTCTGGATATCCTACCCACTGCAGACAGAGGAAACAAACTTCTGTGTGCCCTTTTAGCAATGACTTTTTCGTGTTGGTCTGTTGTTAATGGTTGCTTACTAACATTATGGGTCATGCTTGACAATTTTTCATTTCTTCTTGCCTCCTGTCATGCCCTTCAATTTCATATGGTTGTTCTTCTTTCTATACCACCCAGAGATGTAAATTATGCTCTTTATGTCTTTTGCATTTGTTTCAGGTTTTCTTAGTTTTAGCCTGCCTATCAGTGACAGTTTCACCAGTGCGTCCTAGTTCAGGTTCTTGTTCTTTCTCCGGCGTGAAACCTCTACAGTTTCCTGGTTTTTGCTGCTTTCCTCATCTACCATCTTTTACCTTCATGATCTGAAAGGATTTATTTGAAAAAGTAGATGGATTCAGGAAAGACTTTTTCTGGTTTTGGTAACTTCTATTTTTCATTTGGCTGGAAAGTCTCTTCAGTCTTTTTTTAGGAAATAATTTATCTTTATGCTTCTGAGAGGTTAGCCTGTGGAAATGTCCTTTGTTATATGTTGTCACAATGGCCTTAGGTCTTCTCTCTTACATCTCTTTGTTGTATGTCCATACAGCATCTCATCCTGTGGGATAGGACAAGGGGTAATGGGTTAAAACTTAAACAGGGGAAGCTTAGATTGGATATAAGGAAGAAATTCTTTCCTATTAGGGTGGTGAGGCACTGGAATAGGTTGCCCAGGGAGGTTGTGAATGCTCCATCCCTGGCAGTGTTCAAGGCCAGGTAGGACAAGGCCTTGGGTGGTATGGTTTAGAGCAAGGTGTCCCTGCCCATGGCAGGGGAGTTGGAACTTGATGATCTTAAGGTCCTTTCCAACCCTAACTATTCTATGATCTATGATTCTATGATTCAGAAACTCCTACTAAAGGTAACAGAAACAAATTCCTGTGAAGTTTTTCCATCTTCTCAGTGACAGAAGTCAGAAATACCCTTTGCCAGGCCATGTAAGATGATGTTCTCCCTATCTGTATCTGCTGAAAGTGTGTGGTTACAGGTATTTAAGTGCAACACAGGCACAATCGAGCCTGGAGGTCATCAAATTCTGCATAATCATTCAGCTATTAGGAGGCTCTTATTTATAATTGCCACAGAAAGAAATAGTTTTCCCACAAAGGTCACAGAAGTGCTCATAGTCAAAAATAACAAAGAACTGAAGACAATATAATACCTTTTTTTTTTTTTCAACAAATTGTCATTAATTTATAAAAGTGTCAAAATCTGGGGGATTTTTTTTTTCCCAGATAACATTAATTCAGTCTTTCCAGCCTGTCTCCTCAATCTGCTTACCTTCCTCCAAATGCTAATCAGAGTCCGTTTGTAGGCAGAACATTATGCCAGCTTGTATCTGATGTAGCACAAGCTAAGCATTTCATGTAAATGCTTTTTGTACAACTGCAAAAACAGAGACAGAACTGTGTTCCTAGCAGTGCTGAACTGTCAAGTCCACAGTGAGCTGCATGCTAACTTAATCTTATAAAGAGTTTACTTAAAATTAAACTCTGGTCTCCTTCCCTATTACTTTCACTCTAGTTCAATGAGAAAAGATCCAAGGGAGGTTGAATAATCATAGTGATCAAGATTTTTAAACTTCTGTGCCCTCTACTGAGTACTAGCCCTTCAACATTGATGTTCCATCAAGGACCATTTCTTAGCCTCACCTCGCTTACCTTGCACTGATGAGATGCAGCATAGGTTCTATATCTGCATTAGACAAGCTCATTAAAGTCTGTGAAATGCTCAGAAAGTATGCTAATAGAGGGCATGTAAGTATGCAGATAGATGCAAACACCTGCTAATTACCTGGAAGAAGGCTGATTAGTCTAATTCTGACAAAGTACAATTTATGTGCTGTCAGGCTTCTTCCTTTCCTGAGATGACCAAAAGTGACTGAGCTACTCTGGTGCATCCTCTAGTCTTCAAAGAAGCAGGACACAGTGTTATGAGTAGGATATTCTTGTTTCTGAAATCATGAATATCATTTTTGGTTCTGCGTGTAAAGAATAGAGCTATAAAGATAATTTTTATTTCATTTGTCAAGCTTAGTCTGAGGTATGTATTGCCCATGATACTTATTTACATTTGTGAAATTATGTGCACACCATCCATTATGTGAGGTTTGATTTAAAGAGATTTGAACAGTTTGAGGTAGAGTAGCTATTTGGAGGGTAATTAAATTATCTCACTTTGCTTCCCTGGAAACCTCAATTAGGAGAGAGATATTTCCGTTGCAAATGAAGTGTGTTCTGTTGATATGTAGAAAAATGAACAAAGATGGAAGGGAAGCAGTTTGTGATGTCTAATGATGGGGAGGGGAACATGTAGCAGACACAACTGAGAATTCTCCATCAAGGAGAAGTTTTTAATGTCTCAAATAATGGCTGTAATATACATAATCCTTTAGGAATGACTATTATGGTTAATGTAATAAGAAATAAGTTAATAACACTTCAGTTCCTTCTAGTAGTTCTGCTGTACTTACCTTATTTAACTGTCACATAACAGTAATGGGATGAGTCAGAGATTATGGAGTCACATTGATGGTGAACATCTTCCTGTGGAAGGACTAGCGTAAGAGGATCTTTCTCATAGATCTGGTCCCTTTCTTTTTTATTCTGTTAAAACTAAAATTATTATTACTGTCATTGTAAGAGAAAGACAGAAATTGTTATTCTTCAGGGAAGAGTCTTCTGAATTCTAGCAACTTCATAACACATCATTTTGAGGAGATAGAGGGAGAATCCAAATATTTAATCCCATTCTGAAACTGATAGTAGCTTCAGGCAAGACATTCCGTGGTCTTGAGCTAATTTCTTAATCTTTTTGTTCTTAAATTCTGTCACATCTCTAGTAGAATGAGGTGAAGTTGTTCATCGAGTTGAAAACTGCAGCTACTGGTGTGAGACGCACATATATATAGTGATCAGCAAAAAATGACTGTAAAAAATGTGTCAGTGGAATCAGAGTTGTGTCTACACTGTGTGGTTAATGCAAACTGAATTTGCTTTCTAACTCTGCCCACTGTCATTGTTCTGTGAGGACCTGGAAATCATCTCTACCAAGGGGAGACAAACTGGTGTTGAAGTGTGTGGAGAGATATAGAATCATAGAATAGTTAGGGTTGGAAAGGACCTTAAGATCATCAAGTTCCAACCCCCCTGCCATGGGCAGGGACACCTCACACTAAACCATGCCACCCAAGGCTCTGTCCAACGTGGCCTTGAGTGCAGCCACGGATGGAGCATTCACAACCTCCCTGGACAACCTGTTCCAGTGCCTCACGACCCTTAAAGAACTTCCTCCTTGTATCCAATCTAAACTCCCCCTGTTTAAGTTTTAACCTGTTACCCTTTGTCTTATCACTACAGTCCCTAGTGAAGAGCCCCTCTCCAGCACCCTTGTAGGCCCCCTTCAGACACTGGAAGGATGTTATGAGATCTCCACACAGCCTTCTCTTCTCCAGGCTGAACAGCCCCAACTTTCTCTGCCTATCTTCATATGGTAGGTGCTCCAGTCCCCTGATCATCCTCGTGGCCCTCCTCTGGACTTGTTCCAATAGTTCCATGTCCTTTTTATGTTGAGGACACCAGAACTGCACACAGTACTCCAAGTGCTCTAATACATGAGCCTCACTCACTCCACATATAGCTTATACTGATGGTTGTTTCAGTGCAAATGGTCTATGATCATCAGCTGAATATTTAATTTGTAAGAAAAACAGTATGAAATATCCCTAGAGGAAATGGTTTACATTTATCTCTTTGTCTTGAAACCGGAACAGCATGTAGCAAAGCGTCACATTAATTCATATATAAAGTAAATAGTAGTGTGGATGCATCAGCAACAGACTAGACTTTATATATCTTTATATAGATTGTCTTCTCTGTCTAATCTATGACTGTACCCACTGTGCAGACCATGGTAAAACTTCTGATCTCACCAATCTCAAGATTCAGTTTTATTCTTGATATCTGGTCTTAGTGAGAGAGAATCTTCAAATGATGTACTTTAAAGAATGCTCTGTAAATTGCTACCTAGATTTATTGCAATCAGACCAAAATCCCAGAACATCAGTAACAAATGGATCAGAATTGACTGTTTATGAAATTTAATTTTACAATGAAAAAAATACTGATGGCTCTAAGAATAATGACTCATTCTGGTTCCACTGGTTACAGAGGCATCTCTTTCTTTTAATCCAGCTATATACATATTCGTAACTGCTACATACACAAACCAGTGTCTTTTTGGTTACTTTTTTATGAATTTTTTTAGTGCCCCACAAACACAATTATTTGAGCTCTGAACAAAACCATGACACTTTCTTAAAACTGCCAGGGCAAGCCCAAAATGGGAGACAAAGATGAGATTCAATGGCTCTAGCAAGCCTTCAAGGAGTCTGAGCCCTTCCTGCCAGTCATTTATATAACAAGGACAGCCATAGACACGTTTGCAAAATGTCTCCTTTCAGTGGATAGCAGGGTATCTGAGAAAGGTACCTTTTATACTTCAGACACTCTATATTGCTAATGTACCAATTTTATTTATTTTTTCCTCCTTGGATTGCACTGTCATGGTTAAGATAATGCCAGAATTTATTTTTCAAATGCCTTTTGATTTTAACAAATTATCCATAGTAAAATTTCACTAGGTTTGAACAGGAGCACACATGTGGAAGCTATGAATTAGGAAGTCAAATGTGCTACATTGGAAGGTCCTTAAATATAGGGTGTGTTAATATGATAATTGTAAGATTCAGTCAGCGAACTACCTGAAGACTGTTAATTACCTTGAAATTTCAATGTTGCCTTTGTTTCATAGCCATTATAGACTATTACCTCTGTATATTGTCATGAGTAGAGATTTTTTTTTCATGAATTGTATGATACATATTAGTTTTACAGTGTAAAAAGTAATGTGTATCTTTAAATAACAAATGCACCATATATAGGCTTACATAGAACAAATTCAAGGCTTAAGTTGTCAGCAAAAGCAAAGCTGGTCCAAATTTTTTTTGTGGTTTTGGCAGGACTAGATGTATAAAACAAGATCTTGATCTCCTGTGATCATTATATAATCTGGAAGGAGTTTATTATCCTCCATTCTGAACTTTCTTTGTTTACTTAGGCCCCCATTTGTGTGTTGGACAGTGTTTTCAAATCTTGAATATTTTCAACTCTAATGGCCACCTTAGAAAGACAACCTTCTCTCCCCCCGAATAGATCCTTCATATCTCACAGAAGAAAATTTCTCTCATTTGACCACTCCCCAAGTCTTTTTAAAAATCATTGTAAAGCTAAGGATAACAGACACACATAAAACACCATTTAACGATTGCACAGGTTATAATAAAAGCCAGGCTACTTGCTTTGTTCCCCTTAAATCCTTCCAGAATGCTGCTGTGAAAGTCACTTTTATCTCCTGAATCTCAGGCCACAAAATTTCCCAATTAAAATTTTTTCACTGCTTATCATCCCTTTAGTAGTGTTTAAGATCCTTGTCTTCCATCAAGGCTGTACTTTCATTTCTGCTTAGTGTACTTCTTTGCTGGACTGCACACAAGATTCCCACCTAGGTGATGCTTTCAACCCCTCCTTCTACTTTTAACTTTGTATTTTGTTCCCGCCTGCCTAAGTTGGAACTGCAGCTGAAATTATTCTCAGGCAAAGACACCTACAGTGCCTGTGCGTCAGCCACTCCTCAGCCCCTCTATCCATCATTGCCTGCCCATCCCTCTGATCATAAGTGGTTTACAGCCATTTGCTTTTGCCATGGTAGATACATGGGAGACTTTGAGAGCTGGCAGCATAATTCTCTGCAGCTTAATTTAAGAAGACAGGCTCTGTGCTTGTGAGAATGAGACTTTCTCGCTTTCCCTTTGGACTGAGTTTAGGAAAAGATCATAGAAAAAAAGACTAGTGGAGAGACTGCTTTAACTTCCATCCAGCTATGCCATCCTCAGCAGTCCAAAGCACTGTGTGAAACCTTGAAGGAATGTGGTTTTAAAGTTCTAGGGCTTTTATGCAGTTTTATCAGCAAATATTCATCATTCCCCCATCTTTCTCTTACCAAAAAAAAAAAAAAAAAAAAAAAGAAAAAAAATTAAAATAGCCAATTTGCCAATTAGCTTCAGGTTGTTGGTGGATTGCTGGAACCTCAGACTGGGAGGTAGCTTGCACATATTCCATATGTGGCATAATTTCAAAAAGAAGCCATGTGAATTGAAGATAAAAGTTTGTGTTTTAAATGTCTATCCTGTGCTTGCTATCCATTGAAATAGAACATATAAAGAGATGAATACGATGGCATTGAAGGTAAAAGAAAACCCAACAGTTTGGTTTGCTGGCTTATATTGAACTTATATTTCTGTACTTAAAGGGTAATTTTGAGTTTTCAGGTCATGTCACAGCCAGCTGATCCACCTATATATATATATATATATATACATACACATATGGACACAGGAAAAATATGTAAAAATTAAAGATTAGCTTTTATCAGGATAAAATATCAGGTTTGAATCTAAGTGGAAATAACATCTAATCATTGCTCTTAATTAAAGTTAAATATGAGGGGCAGATGCAAACTCTGCCTGCTGTGAGAAAATTGAAGCAATTTGTTCAAAAAAAGAAGTTTTTCACTTGCTTATGGCAAAGTTTTAGGAATCTGGAAAACATGCATGAGAAAATGGAATTCCTTATTAATTAGAAGAAATCTGATACTAGTGGTATTGCTGCAATCTGGAGAGGTTATGTGATTGGAATATTCAGATTATAAATTACAACTTGTTCAGCAAAGCCTGAGAGGATGGGGAAATGAACAAAAGTCATTAATTTGTAAATGGGAACAAGCTCATGGCTTGAGTTTAATAAACAAGATATTTTCAAGCAATAATCTGCTCACATAGATCTACTTTGCTTTTCAGAAGGTTTAATTTCCCAACAAATAATAAAAATGTAAAGGATTAAAATATAAACCCTGAAAAAAATTTCATTATTTTAAATGAAGAGAAACAGGTTACTTCCATGGCCAAGGAGAACACCTTTGGTTAAAATCTACCTTACTGTTAAGAGGCCAAGCAAAAGTAACTTGAGAAGATCTAGTTTGTCTATCTTTGTTCTAAATACATCTCAGTACATGAAGGAAATAAACGAGGCCTTTTATTACACCAATTAAAAACAAAGTAACAAAACAGCTTACGTGATTAGGTAAATGTAATATTTAGTCTGAGAGCAATCCAAAGGAAAACAATTAAAAAGCTTCAATGGGATTAAATTGATTGAGGAATAAAGTGCATGGAAATAATTATGTGCTAATACATTTTTATAGAAAACGTCTCTTGTCAACCTTTATTTCATTACTAGTAAAAATTTTGTTGAAATAAGGGTTTTAAATATATATCTAATACATCAGACATTTATCAGATGTTTGACAGTATGACATGACATTCTGATTTAAAAATTAATGCTATATAATCTCAAAGTATCACACAATATATGAATTAATAAATGAATGAAAAACACTTTTCAAAAAATGTAATTTCAAATGGGGAAACATGTTCAAATTCCTTCCCAATAGAGTACTCTAGGAAAATCCAATTGCCTTTTAATATTATCTGTGGCAAACATGAGAAAACAAGCACTCCTAAGGGAGATGTTAACTATATCATCTCCAGTTAGTGATCCCTGAACTGTTTACAAGTTGTAGACCTGGATTGTCCTCACATTACACAGACTGATAAAATCATACTTTTTGTGTTTGTTTCATTCAGTTTTAATCAATGCTAATAGTAGACTAATATTTTTCTTGCATGAAACTGAAGGTGTGTATACTCATGAGACTATGAAGGTGAGTTAATGGATGTTCTATCTCTCCCTTTCTCAGCTGGACAGGGGAGAGAAAATGTCACAAAAAGCTTGTGGATTGAGAAAAGCATGGCCTTTCTGTGGGGTCACAGCCTTCTTTGGGCATGCCCCTGCTCTTGTGTGGGATCCTCCAAGGGCTACATGTGGAGATCTGCTCCACCATGGACCTCCATGGGCTGCACGGGCACAGCTGCCTCACCGTGGTCTGCAGCACAGGCTGCAGGGGAATCTCTGCTCCAGTGCCTAGAGCACCTCCTCCCCTCCTTCTGCACTGACCTGGGTGTCTGCAGGGCTCTTTGCCTCACATGTTGTCACTTCTCTTGCTATGGAGCTTTTCTTCCCTTTCTTAACTATGTTATACTGGAGATGCTACCACTGTCACTGATGAGTTTAGTCTTGGTCTGAGATGAGTCTGTCTTGGAGCCCGCTGTCATTGGCTCTATTGGACATAGGGGAAGCTTCTGTCAGCTTCTTACAGAATTTACCTCTGTAGCCCCACAGTTATCAAAACCAAACTAAAATGCATTTCTCAGGCCTGCTAATGCATCTTAAATAATGCTCAGGTTGATGGAGTTTCTTGATGTTTTAGGCCATAAAACTCCAAGAACTCTTGTTAAAGAGATTAAGATATTGTTGCTTAGTTGTTAGGAGAGTTCACTCTGCAGTTATTTAAGATCTAATATCTCATTATTATCTTTGGAAATTTGCATATGGTATTTATAAGAGATGTCCATGTAAATGCATAGCTGTGCCTGTAGCCATATAATAGGGGACACTGTTCTGGAAAGAGTCCTTTTTGATATCTGGTGTCTGTGTGATTCTGTAAAAAATACTGTGGTTATGTAGATTCAGTGGATTTTGGCTTAGACAGTGCTAATCTAAGCTGAAATGCTAAACTCTCTGACTGGGGCTGCTGATCAGTGAAAGAATTGCTTTTGGTGGTTCATGTTTTTTATACAGACGAACAAAATAAAGAAACAGGTAGAAGGAAACAGGATTGTGTCTGAGAATGGCTTTATGCTTCAATTTGCAAAGATTAAAGAAGAAAAAGAAGAAAAGTGTGTTTATCTGGCTTGTTTGCAGACAGTAAATTACCCTGATATATGAAGTAATGTCGGCTCTGTTGTACCACATAGGAGAAACAAGAAGTTTGAAACTTTCCTGTACAGACTTCTTTATTGATTAACACAGAATTTCTTTGATTTCAAATATGTAACTGCACATTCTGGTACTTTTGTTTATAACCCTGAATCATGATAAGGTATATGATCCTTTGCAAAGGAATTTTCAATACTTATTTAATAGAAAGCTGGAGCTAATTTTAGAGAAGAAATACTCCACACAAAAAATTTCATTGTGAATCTTCTGAAGTAAGATTTATACACTTCATAAAAACGTGTACACAAGATAACACAACAGAAACTGTTTCTAATTGCTCATTGAAATCAGCATGAGCTCATAATTATTGGCTGCAGGGCTCCAGCTCTTGGCTTTGTAATCTCATTCCTAAAGGTATCCATTTCTTATTGGAGGTAAGAGATGAATGTGCAGCTACTAAGTGTGAGGAGAATGGTAATGGAAATCAGTAGTGTTAATTAAATTACGAGAGTTAAAATATCTATTATTTCTTGCTCCTCTTAGCTTTTGAAACTGATAATGAGAATGAAGATTATTTTATGATCTCCTTCTTCTCATGGAACAATCTATATCCAATATCTTTGCCAAGATGCAGTTGAAATTTTGACTAATCGTCTATTTGTTTTGGTCTCCTCCCTCTCAAGAGAATGATTAGCTTAAAAAAAATACAGAATGAAAAACAGACAAAAAAAAAACAACAACCTCCTTTCTTTTCGTCTTAGTAGGATCAGACTTTGACCCTGCAACTTTGGGTAGTAAAAAAACATTATTCCAGCCCCCAGAAAAACAGAGAATTAGTGAAAAAATTGTGTGACTTTTTTTCTTCTCACTGTTTTGCTTGCATAATATTGTATTGGTGGCTGCAAAGTTGGTCAAGTTTGGACAAAAGCTGTTTTTTGCAATAGTTTAAAAGAAATAATTGCTGAAAATTATAGTTAATGTGTTCAACTTGAAATACTGATGAGTAGGAGATTGATAGGTAAGACAGACTCATCATTATTAGTTACAGCAAAAACCTTTTGAACCTTGTTTTGTCCTCCATTTAGCAGTACACTGATGGAAACTTTTAAGATTCCTTACGTACATAGGCATACTGCATTGTTTAGATACAGGGTACTCAGTGAAATTGTGCTTGTAACTTTACATTTTTTCAATTTATTTAAGGTAAAACAGACAAACAAAAAGAGAATATGAAGTCCTACGTCTTATTGATTTTTCTTTACACAGCTAATTACATCTACTTCTTAGTTAGCATATGTTTCTCCATCTGCTTAGATTTGACTTTTCTTATTGAGGTTAATTATTGTTTTCCGTCATGACTGGGGTTTTGATTTGTCCTTTTTTTAATCAATTATCTAACTGAGGCAGCTTTTACATTTCAGAAAAACACATTTACACATTTATAAATACGCAACTGAACCTTTTGTCAGTGATTAAACAGCAGGATTTAATATTGTATAAAACCATAATGGTATTTGGTAAATTTTAATTCTGATAATCTTTCCATTTTCATGCCTTCATTTGGCATGAAATTTGCAAGGATAAATTTCTAACAAATTACTAACACTGATGTTAGTAGGATATTGTAGAGAGGAAAAGACTGAAAGAACAGGTGCAAAGCAGCCTTTATGTATGTAAACTTTTGTACCCAAACTAGTAGTCCTTACTCCTTGGAAAATTCCAGCACATTTCAAGATGACCATCATTTTCTGAGTCATTGTGTGACTTGTTGTTCAATGAGACTGCATATGAGAAAACCCCAAACTAACAAAAGAGCCAAAAACCAAACCAAACAAAAAAAAAAAAAAAAAAAACCAAAACCAAAACCAAAAAAACAAAACACAGTAGGTGAAAATGTAGAGCTATATTAGCTGTATTAAATCCAAAATCGTATGCAAGTAGCTTTCACGATTTTAAAGTCTGCCTCTTTTCTTATGGTATATATTAAAAACCAACTATGGTTGATAAACTATATAATGAGAAATAGGTGTTTTTAAAAAATCAAGAATGAGTACATTTGCAGTTTCAAACCAAATGAAACATTTTGTAGATATTACTTTTTTATGATATGAAGTAAAGTCATTATGTAAAGGATTTTTTTTTTTCTCTTGCCACTCATGGCAAATTTCTGTTCTTGAGAACAATCAATTTTCAAGAAACAAGAACCCATTGTCTCAGCTTTTTAAGACCAGTGTGAAATGGGAATTGGCACAAGAAACATAAAAGCACAATGGTAATTACATTTTACCCACCCTTTCTTCATCTTTCTTAAAGCTTTCTGGGGCTTTCAATTTTCAGCAAAATCTTTTTTGGCTCACCTTGAAGAACTCTTTTTCCATTTCGTTCATAAATGTTATCTTTTGTGTTGTTCTCACAGCATAAATACATGCATTTCAAACACTTACCCAAAGCTCGACTTCTGACTTACTAGTGTTATCATTTTTATGCCACAGTACCTTTTTTTTCCCCTGAACAATAATCTTGCTCAACTTGTAAAATTAACTATTTGACCTTCAGCAATGTTTTCTTCATTCACTTGGGAATTTAATTATTCCCATTTTTTGAAGATATTTACTTGTAACATTCCTGAAAATGATGTTAAAGTGAATTCTAACTGCTGTGTCTTAGGTGTTAAACTGTGAATGCTAATACAAGGCAGCTAACTGAATGTATGTGAGTGTAAACACTCAAAACTGAACTTCTGAACTCACAAAAAGAAGCCAGCTATTTGCTAATGGACCAGGTATGGGCTGGTTGTAATTTTTTGTAACAGAGGCACCAAACAGACTTAGCACATCCCAAATCCTTCAGTTAATTAAAAGACATGAGAGAACCACCAATTAGGAAGCTGATCACATGTGTTTTTGCACAGACTGGTTAGAGAAAAATGAGAATTTGGGATGCCAAACAGAAGGGGTGGTAATGAAAAAGAGGGTTCACAAAAAGTAGAAATGGCCTTGGAAAGAAGTGGCCTCAGAAAGGTGATGGTGAATACCTTTATTTTGCTCTACTGGGAGAAAACATCCCAGAAGTGAGGAAAGATCCCAGCAATCACAGATATCATGGAGGTTAAAACTGGGAGGCTCCCAGGGGGCACCCTGGCTAGTGATACCCAAGACTGGCAGAGGTATGGAATGAAATGATATAGCTCACTGCCCAGCTTTCCCAGGGCAGCAATGACCTCCACTCAGGAAAAAGAAACTGAGTCCTACTGAAGGCAATGATGTGGGGTAGTGAGTAAGTGCCTGAGGTAATCAATTAACCCTAATCTCATTTGTTTTAAAATAGATCATGGCATCCATATCCACAAGCTGTTGTTTACTCTTGTCTCTCTTGAGACAAGAGTGAAGGAGACAAGAGACTGTGAGAATGTACTATATCAAAAAATAATGAGTAAACAGTCCAGACTTTCAACATGCAATCTCCTTTCAACATTCAATCTCTATTAGAGTTTTACCTTTGCAGGCAGATGAACATTTAAAGATTCCTGCTTTATGGAAAGGCTGTTATTTTCTATGGTGCTCCTATTTTTTTTATGGCCTTCATGTCTTCAGTAATCTGGAGGAATCAAGAAATTTCAATTTAGTGAGTGAGGGGTCTCTTTTAGTTTCAAAGTGCTGTATTTCAGCCTTGATGCTGAGTTCCCACAGAATTCAAATAATGTGTGACATATTAATTTGCTGTTGCTGACAAACAAGAACTAGAGAAATGTTTTCAAAGACGCATTACTTTTCCCAATGTCTGTGGGTTTGGTATATTTATCTTTGATATATTTGATGTATTTATCTTTGGCACCCTGATAACGGTGAGGAAACAAATAATCTACCTATATTCTAACTAAAGTAGTCAGTAAAATTTTGGGAAAAAAACACAACCTACATATGAATAATTGCTTTAGATAGTCCCTACTTTTGCCTGCATAAAATCACAGAATCATTGAATGGTTTGAGAAGGAGCCTAGAAAAATCATCTAGTCCACTCCATCCCCTTCCATGGGCAGGGACATCTTCCACTAGATCAAAAGCCCCATCCAACCTGATCCTGAACACTTCCAGTGATGGAGCATTCACAAACTGTTCGGTAGTGGCAACCTGTGCCACTGTCTCACCACCTGTCCTGGGTTTGGCTGGGACAGAGTTAATTTTCTCCCTAGTAGCTGGTTCAGTGCTGTGTTTTGGATTTAGTATGAGAATAATATTAATAACACACAGATATTTTAGTTGTTGCTAAGTAGCACTTAGTCTGACTCAAGGACTTTTCCGGTTTCCCATGCTCTGCCAGTGAGGAGCTCCACAAGCCAGGAGCAAGCATGGCCAGATAAGAGAACCTGAACTAGCTAAAGGGATATTCCATACCTTAGATGTCATGTTCAGCATATAAACATGGGGTAGTGGTTTGGAAGCCACCAATCATTCCTCATAAAGCATTTCTTCCTTATAGCCAATGTAAACCTATCCTCTTTCAGTTTAAAACCATTGTTCATTGTCCTGCCATTACAGGCCCTGGCAAAAAGTCTCTCCCCATCTTTCTTATGAGCCACCTATGTACATTGAAAGGCTACAATACGGTCTTCCTGGCGCCTTCTCTTCTTCAGGCTGAATAATCCCTAGTCTCTAAGTCTTTCTTCATAGGAAAGGTGTTCCAGATCTCTGGTCATTTCCATGGCCCTTCACTAGACCCTCTTCAAGAGGTCCATGGATTTCTTGTGCTGGGAGCCCCAGAGCTAAATGCAGTACTGCAGGTGGCATCTCACAAGAGCAGAGTACAGGGGGAGAATCACCTCCCTTGACCTGCTGGTCACACGTCTTTTGATGCATCCCAGAATATGAGTGGCTTTCTGAGCACTGAGGGCACATTGCTGGCTTATACTGAAATTTTGCACCTGCCAATACCCACAGGTCCTTCTCCACTGGGCTGCCCTCAATCCTCAGTCTTTACTGACATTGTTGACTTCCCCAGCGTACGTGCAGGACCTTGCACTTGACCTTGTTGAACTTCACGAGGGGGCTTGTATATGGTCAGTTTCCTCAGATGGTCTGCAACCTGGTCGCCTATAATGGGTGTGACTTCATTCCCCCAGTCCCTGCTTTGAGATTCAGGAACTTCAGAGATGTGTGAAGAGCAATTACCAGTGAAAACTGAGGCAAAAAATGTTGCTGAGTACTTTAAACTTCTCCTTGTCAGTTGCCACCAGATCTGATCTCATTTATCAGGGGTGAGGTGCAATTTCTTTTGTCTTCCTTTTCTGATTAACATACCCGTAGAATCCCTTCATATTATACTTCAAAATCTTTGCCAAATTTAGTACCAGCTGTGCTTTAGTATTCCTGATCCCAACCCCACACTCCCAGTCAGTATTTCTATATTATTCCTAGGATTTGTGTCCCTGCTTTCACTGCCTACTCATTTCCCTCGTGTTTCAGTTTGATCAGGATGTCCTTACTCAGCCAAATACTCAGTGTTTGCTTTTGAAAGTGAACCTCTTACCTTCCCTACACATCATGCATTGGTCTGCACCAGAAGTTTAACATCAGAACACAAGGCTTATTCCTCCTGCATGAAAGTACAACAGAAGTTGAACGGCAAGAGTGCATTCAACAGACTCTGCCTGCTGGTGTTCATTCAGCCTGTGGAAAAGATGACATTCAGTCTGAAGTAAGCCTCACAAAACATTCGCACAGTCAAGGTCAAGTTCTTCCCACCAGCTCCTTCACTCTTCAACTTCTGTCCCTTAGCACCAGTGTTGTAATGTGGGCAAACACTACAAAGCACATTAACGGTGAACTTGCCTCATACTGGCTTTGTTTGCTCCTCTCCCTTCCAAAGTTCACAAATTTATTTTTTTTGTTGTATAGTGTATTGATATAGGAAATGATTTCTGACTGCAATAACACAAAATTCACTAAAAAACCTCAACAGTGTAGGATGATTGCTATTTATTTTCTGTTCTGCAGAAACTAGAGAAGCCCCTTTATAAGGCAATGTGCCCAATATATATGGGACCCGAGTAAGACGTTTACTCATATTTTGGATATTGCCAAAAACAGATCATAAAAACACAAGGTGGATAAAATACAGCCCGGAATATATATATATAACAAAATACCATTGTAATCTGCATTTTACAGTGGGGTCACTGAGGCATAGGGAGGATGAGCATAGTAACCAGAAAGACAGGATCATTCACACACACACACACACAAAGAGAATTATGGTATTTTATATGCACATCAGCAGGAGGGTCATAGAAAAAATGATAATAGAAAAGAAGAAAGATGGTTCTTCTGCCATTATACATTTCTGTTTGGTTTATGAGCTCTTTTAAAAACTTAGATTTCTTTATGTCCTTGCACCATCACAGTAAGAGCAACAGGACTGTGTCATCACAATAAATAGACAAAATTAAGTGGTTAAACTTGTCTATTAAATTCCATTTCTTTAGTTCCAAGCTGATAGCATGAGCTTTGTGCTTGGTGTCATGGATAATAGTTGCAGGAAAAATCTTACACCAATCAACATGCCTACAATACCTGACTGAAATGTGTCTAAACACCAGAATGACTGACCAAGGTAAAATGAGAACTTCACTATCAGGTCTCCTCACTTTGTAAGGATATGAAGAGATAAATTTGACAGATTAAATACTTGAAGAACTAAAATTGACAGAATATACACTTTAGGAAAAATTAACCAAGAAATAGATCAATTTTCTTCTTAGTTTCTTGTTTTTAAGTATATGAAAGGAAGAAACAGGAATTTGTAAGAAGCAATACGTTTTAAAATGAAGCTTTTTCCAGAAACTCTTAATCAATTTAAATATTTCCATTGAGAACACTCGTTACAGAGAAGAAATGCTACTTAAACAAGGGAAGTTCAGGTTAGATATAAGGAAGAAGTTCTTTACTGTGGGGGTGGTGAGGCACTGGAATGTGTTGCCCAAACAAGTGGTAAATGCTCCATCCCTGACAGCTTTCAAAGGCCAGGCTGGACGGAGTCTTGAGTGACATGGTCTAATGTGAGGTGTCCCTGCCCACAGCAGGGGGGCTAGAACTAGACAATATTAAGGTGTCTTCCAACCCTAACTATTCTATGACTGTGATTCTAGAAATAAGAGAAAGAGAAAGCTAGAACAGACCATATATGTCAGTCCCAAAGATCTACTTTGGCCAAGAGATGTATTTTCAACCTTCCAGTGATTATATTTTAATACAATACCTATTAATACAATACCAAATTAAAGTATGGGAAACTGAAAGGCATTTATTTCTCTCTGTTACTCCCTCTAGCAGCCCTCTCCTCAGGGCGCTGGTCCAGCATGAGGAAAGTGCAGCATGAAGGTCAGAACTTGGGTCTTTCCTGTCTCAAATGAAAAGTTCATCAGTTTTGAGCTGTGCAGGAGATGTTGCAGGTCTAGATGGTGGAAAAGGAAAGAAAATCTCTGGTTCCGTGTATGGAAAGAGTTTCACAACATTTGAGAGTTGGAAACTGGCATACAGAATTGTAAGGAATAGTGATGAAAGCATTTTAATGACTGCATTTGGCTCATAAAAGTTTCACTTGAAGTAATTATATTTTATAATTTTATGTGATACTTTATGCACTTATTTTCCACTAAGTGAAAAGCCAACTCTTCTTCAAAAACAACCAAAACCAAATGCAAAACCAGCCAAAATAAAAAAATCAGCCAAATGCAAAACCAAATCACACCAAACCTAAATGTTTAAGAACCTTGGGGAAAGAATTGACTGAGTTTTCCCATGTACACTGAAGTCAGAACTAAAAGTCTGCTGGCATTTTACTTATTCTTTGAGTAGCTGACTGAAGGATATGGGATCACTAAACACTAGAAAAGCCGAAACTCACTGAAGAATATTAGAAAAATCTTTTGCTTTCAGTAATTTTAAATCTGTTTACCTTTTCCTCGCACGTTTCCACCTACTCAAAGTTCGAGTTTGTGTACTGTGGTTTAGCCCCAAATTCTGGGAATGAATAAACTAAAGCAGTCCAGCTACTGAAACTGGCAAGGGCATATTTGAGAAAAGCAAACAGGAGAAAAACAAGCATCAGATCTGCATCAATCTTGACAGCGTACTACAACTCTGACAGGTAGCTTGTGCAGAGGGGAAAGTACAAAGACAGTTACAAATGGCAAGGTGCACATTTATGAATACCAACAAAATTCCCCCGCTGCTCTATCATCTCTTTAAGGTGCTCTTCTTCAAATAACCATTTTAGAAGTAGCTTTATAATTGCTTTCACTTTAAATACCTAAATTAAATATACATATATAAAGTAAGGAACATTTGTCTTGTACCTTTTTTCAAATGCATGACACTTTTTAAAGTAGCATTCCTGATTTATAAGCAATATGACTGATTTTAAGTCATATCTGTGATTTATAAGTCAGGACCTCATATACTCCAGGTATTAAGATCTATTTTATGAAACCCAGTTTATTTGTTAAAAAAGACTGATCTGCTAGGGTGGTTTATTCATCATGGCTTGGCAATTTAAACCAAAGTCTTGGTTTAAAGTCTTATATTTATAAATCAGATGCTTAAATCAAATTCCAATTTATACATAATGGGATTGGTTCTAGAGATGTGCAAATAGCAATATATCCAGTCCTACTACTACCTGAAGATAACGATCCTGCTTTCACAATTAATTTGGTTATTCACATTGATGCAAAAATCCTATCGTTAATCAGATGGGTACTATTTGGAAAGCACTCCATATCAAGGAGCCAGGCAGAAAGAAATACTGACTTTCAGGCACGAAATGCATAGCCTAATCTGAAATATTGTAGTACTGAGATTTTGAACTCTGCTTTTCCAGAGTTTTCAAGTTGCTGAGTCCATGCACCACTGGGACTGTTATTGCCACTTGAACAAGAAGATGGCTTTCATTAGCTGTTATTTGTACCTTTCATTAATTCTGAAAGAAAATACAGATGTGATATTAAATCCCCCCTTCCAAGCTTCCACTCCTAATCTTTTTTTTTTTTTGCAAAATTTTATGTTTATATTTATTTTATGCCCAGGAATGCCAGCTCTCTGGAAGGAAAGATATACCAGCTACCTGAAACTGCAAACAGCAATGACCAAGGTGATGTATATTTGAACATCTTACTTTTTAGTCAAAGCCATCTAGTTGAAGAAAATTAATACAATTCTAGAAATACTTTTCCTCCTTATTATGCATAGCCATGTCTTGAAGTGTCAGGTTTAGATAAGTTGAAAGCAATATGGCTGAAAGGTACGTTTTCTAATCGACTTTCTGAATAATCTTTGACTCCAGACATAGCAATATATGTAATCAATATATGAAACCTACCATACTAATTTGTCAAACACATTGGAAGCTGGTCTTTTAATTCTTTAGCAGTGTCTCACTATGTTAGCCTTGACCTGATACTTCTTGTTAAATTCCCAAGTTCTGAAGGCATGTTGCCTTCAAGTAAAAAAAGAATAAAAATCACATCCTTGAGTTTGAGAGAGGAAGCCTTGAGATGTTCCTGTGAGCTTGTTCTATACATCCTGCATACATGGTTTCTTCCTGAAATTACAGCAACACAGTTCATAGAATTTTGTTGACCTACTTATATCCATGGGACTAAACAAAAATCTACAATCACTGTGAAGGCTGTGTGTCATACATCAAAATCAGAGACAAAAAATTCCTAAAATACTAGATATCAGACTGCTTTTCATTTTGCTTTGTAGGCAGGCTTGATACACAAAAGGATAAGATGCCTTCTGTTGTAATGCTTCCCTCAGATACTTTGTACCTTGTGCCAAATAGAAATATATGAGTAGGCAATGTCCTATGGACTGATTTGGGATAGTTTGACTGGCAGTCCTTCTTAACCCACCCTCTGAAGACACCCTTCAGTGAAGTGTGCTTTCCTTTTGTATTCATCCAGATTCTTTCTCCTTTCTCTGCAGAAATCCCAACACATCTGTTCAACAGCCCCACCTCCAGCTGAGAGCAAGGTAGTGATGGATTGCAGAATCCTGTTCCACATTCTGTTAATCTTGGCATTGCCTTCCTCTTCGCATTCAAAGTACACTAACTGCAGGTAGCATTTGTTCCACCATTTTGTCCTTTTGTAGCATAAAACAAAATTGGACTACTTTGGTTTGACTTGAACTAGCAGCAAGAAAGGCCCCTGAATCACTCTTTTCGCAGACACACTGTTGAAGTGCACTGCAGCATACAGTCAGATGCAATACAGGGGCAAGGCACAGAGGTCAACACGCCATCTTTAGAACTTCAGAATTTGGGTGGCAAGTACACACTTGAGACTTAGGGTAAAAGTCAGACTTGTTTTGTGAAACA
Source organism: Neopsephotus bourkii (assembly GCF_033783945.1). Lineage (NCBI taxonomy): Eukaryota > Metazoa > Chordata > Aves > Psittaciformes > Psittacidae > Neopsephotus > Neopsephotus bourkii. The sequence continues at coordinate 921,738 of NW_026902259.1, read as the reverse complement.
TGCCATGTACGTTTTCAGAAACCATTGCCTCTGACACCTGCAAAATGAAAATGAAACTGCTTTTGAAAGAGGAATATGGAATTGAATTGGCACAGAACATAGTTCAAGTTATTCGGTTTCTACAGGGAGTAAATAAAAAGTTGTTGTAGAACTGGCTCAAATGTCAGGTTTCTCCATAACCCAGCTGTAAACTCCAGTGTGAAATGAACTCTCACTCTTCTTCAGCTTTTAAAAATCTCGTAATTGCTCATTTTCACAAATAAGTTATTCTTTAGTCAGAAATTTCTGGGAGCTAGCGATATTTGGAGAAGTGGTGATGACTTCCTAAGTCACAGTGAAGAGGTAGAATATTTTGACTGACTGATGCAGAACTCTGAACCTATTAGCAGACTGACAATCCTCTCACAGTAGTAAGATTTATATTGGCATTCTGAAAATAGAGAAAGGAAGTAAAGAAAGGAAGAATGAATGAGATTGAAGAGCGAATTAATGAAAGAAAAAGGAGAGCATAATATGATCTTTGTTTACATAAGTGGGGAATTATTCCCTGGCTACATCAAGGAACGTTAGGCAGAAAGGGAAAACGTTATTTTGTAATGAAGGTGGTAGATAAGGAAGACCTATTAAAAGAAGAAAATTACCCTACCTGTCCTCTAAAAATTAGGCAATATTACAGTTTATAGGTTAAATTGTGGTTTAGCCATATATATAGGCTGCAGGTGTACCAGTCATTAAGGCTTAGTAGTTAATTACTGGAATTAATTCAATTATAGTAGTCATGAGAAAGCATAGAACATGTTTCTCCAGTACGAACAAGGTCTACAGAGCCTGCTAAGCTGTTCATTAAGAAAGGCATGTCCTCTATTCTTTTGGGCTGTAAGAGAATAGGATCAAAAGAAGAGGATATTGCAGAGGGACCTGCTGCCAAGAGGAAAACCTCTGAGTTTCTAACAGAGGTAACTCTTCTCTTCTCTGAATATACTCACACTGTCCCTTTTCACTATGTATTGACATGGTAGGAGGTCATTCTTGGAAAGATATCAGGTTCCAGATATTCCCCCAAAAAATAATACTAAGGACAGCAAGACTGTGGTACAGATATTTGCTCTTTTGCCTCTGAAACCCTTAACTTCATCACTGGTTTAATTTAAAGGACCAATGATTCTGAGCTACTCATTTCCATATCATATATAATATGTGCATATATATGTACATATATATGAAAACTTCCTAACATTTCAATATGAGAAGCAGAGAGACACTTTATTGCATTTATCATTAGCGAAAAAGACAAGATAAAATAAATAAAAAATCCAAAACATAAAAGAGACAATCAGTGAGCATGATGTAAATACCTGGCAAGATTAAGAAGTTAAATCCCAGAGGAGAAAAATATAAGAAAACAAAAAATGAAGAGAAGTTCTGATGAAGGCATGTATTAACAGCATGCAGAAGTGCATAAGGTAAATACTGGGGGGAGGGGATGGAGAGGAAGGCAAAATAACAAAGAAAGTAGTGACAGAATAGGAAAATAATAAAGTATAGGTACTCCTACTTGTTATAATGAAAAAAATCAATTAAGTAAGAGAAATATTACTCTAATAGAAAGTGAAAACTAGACAGCTGCTGGGAATGAGAAACTTGAAATAAGACATGCATACTGCAAATGTGGTCAGCAGACTATTACATGAGGCTTAATGAAGGCAGAGTGAAAACAAAAGCAGAGGCAGATTTTGAGTTAGACAAGTGAAGCTGTGAGAGGTTTGACTGATAGACGTTTGACTGTACAAGTGAGAGAATATCCAAAATTTAGACCAAAACAAATGTTTTGAGAGCAGCTTGAGTTTCTCCCAAGTTAGCTCAGTGTTTTTCACACTGTGATACAGTGTAAACATAACAAAAAAGGATTTGCTTATTTGCAAGATTAGGAAGGAAATAAAAGAAAACGTGTGGTCTGAAGTGTTTCGCTGAAATACTATTCTCTCTGCTGAGTATGACTTCCAGTCCGAACACATAAATACTTATCCTGCTGTTGCAATGGGTTATTTATTTTATGTTGGTGTCCAAAGGGAACCTTAAGGTCAGAACTTTTATTGCTCCACAGGCTATTTACAGGCTTCTGAAAGTGTGGGTGGTGAGAGAGGTCCCAAATGCATCAGAAGATTGGCTGCGCATTCAAGCCAACTGTAGAAGAGCTTAATAAACAAGGAAAAGTGTATAACCAGAGTAATAATACATATTATGCAAGACAGCATTTGTACAGTTTAATAGTGCCAAGAGTCCTAAAATCCATGCTCTGTCTTGATCTGTTTTAGGGGACTTATAAATCCCCGATGTTTCTAGGAACCTAGCAAAAGGAAATGGCCACAGATGATCATTTGCATACAATCCAAAGCTCCTGGAGCTCAACCAGCTGGGTCTGATCCTTTCTGGTGGGAGAAAAAAACGAGACCTGAAGTCAAGTAGCTTGCCCAAAACATATGCAGTCTTCCTCCCAGCAAAGATTAATCTTTGCCCAAACCTTTCAGTAGAAAGTCAGTTTTGAAGTGACAAAAGAGAAGGACATAATCCCTTAAAGTATCAGAGGTAGCAGGAATGGCTTTCACAATTGGAAGCTAAGGAAAAGATCAAAGCATGAGTTAATGCTTCCTCCCTTTTCTCCCCTATGAGCTACCAAATACAACTGTATAGCGAGCTGTCTGCCAATTGGGCTTGCAAACAATAAATTCAATAAAATTGTCTGGTTCACTAATTTTTGTGTCTTATTCGTCTTAATCCAATGGATAATGAATTTAAAATTGTTCTATGCTGTCAGTACATAACAGCATGGAATATAATGCTGAATAAATGCTGGGGACGAGAGCTAGCTCTGGGAAAATTCCTAAGAGATTTAAAAGCTGCTTTGGTTTTGTCCACAGATATTTTCATGACCTGCATGCTTCCCAGATTCAATCTGTTTTTCATTTAAAAGATCTTAAAAACAACAACAACAACAAAAAACAAACAAAAAAGCTGTTTGCTTCTGTCAATGTATGTTGCTTCATGTCATTGCTGCTCAGACAGCTGAGGCGCAGCCTGCAGGCCAAAAGCTGCAGAAGCTGTGCTTCATTGTCCTGGCACTCACCACACTGAGGAAGAGCAGATCTAAGCCAGCTTTGATCCAGGGTGGGTCAGGAACTACACAAGGTGAGCAATAAACACAGTATTACTCGTTTTCTTTACATGTGTGTGTCATTATGTGCAAATTGCCCCCAGTCATCTTTTGCATCAGTGTTATTAAGCTAAAACAAAGATCTTGCTTTCCTCCTTTTAGTGGAATATTTCAAAAGCCTGTAAGTCAAAGAACTTGCCTAAAATGTAAAATTTGGTACAGCCAAGTATCTTGTTTCTCTGGTTTGTAGAAAGGTCTTAACCTTGAGTCTCATCTCAATCTTCATTTTCCATTCACCTTCCTGTAAGATGTGTAGCCCCCAAAGGTACTCTGAAGGTACGCCTTTGGTACTGTCTCTCCTGTAGGCTAGGTAAGCTCACCTGCAATCACAAGTCCACCTATCATCTCTGTATTAATATCTCAGTACATATGCATTTGCTCAAGTCCTCTGTGTCTTACTGGAATAACCTTACTGAATTTTAGGTATCTGCAAAGTCAAAGTGCGTATCTTAGCGTGTAACTTCAGAATTCTTTAAGAACCACTGAAGACAATAGACATTTCATAGACATTTCTAGGATTTAATTTATCTCTCTTTTGACATCTAACTACTCTGTCAAGTTACACTGCCTTGTTCAGATTTTGACAGATGTATGGTTTTGTGTTTTCTATTCCTTTCACCCAAACTAAAAACAACTCCACTTGCCTCTTCTTCTGTATATCATGGTCCTGCACCCAGTGCGACATATTTTTCCATTATGGCAAAATAAGGTTGCAGTCGAACCCATTACTCTATACCTTAGTTAAATTATCCCACTTTTTGGGTATCCACATGCAGGCAAGCTCTAGGTCTTAGCAATCAGACCTAGAGATGGTTTGGGATGACTGTATATATATGTTCTTCATTGCTAATGAGATGTCATATAGTCAAATAAATTATTCCTAGTCATGATTTGATTTTTGCTGTGGATTTCGCATACAAGGGGAAATGTCTTTTGATATAAAACAATGTAGTTGAAAACCCAGTTGGACTAGTACTCAGGCAAGATAGTATATTTTTAATGTTTTAGGGAAAAAAATGAAAAGAAAGAAAAATAGAAAAGTGGAATAAGGAACATTTTAGCTGTGCAACATCACACAAATTGAATAAAGACCATAAGAACAAAACGAGAATCACTGTCAAGATTTTTCTGTAGCTATCTTTAATATTATCAGTAATAGAAGTTTTATTCCAAAAGTACTGACTGTACTTGTTGTTGTGATATCTAGGTGACTTATGTTTCCTGTGGACTTCCTTATTTAAGTCTTTTATGTGTAGTGTACTACAATAGAAATAAAATCATGTTTTGAATAATTCAACAATCACACATGTTGATCTTGTTCCCACTGGAATGAACACTGACAGAATATTAAGTTAAAAAAATCAGGATTTCCTTTCCTTCCTTTTCCCTTCCCTTCCTTTCCCTTTTTTATCTCTCCACCCAACATGTCTCTCAGCCTGTGTCTTTCAGACATCTATTCCTGGATGACATCTTGCCAGCAAGCTAGACTTAACACATACAATAAAATTCAGCTGTTTGCTTTTACTTTTGAGCCATTCTTCATCCTCATTTCCCACCAATGTTGACAACTCTATCCCCTTACATGTCACTCAGTCTCATAATCTGGGATTCATCTTCAGCTTGTTCCTCTTCCACAGCTCATAAATTGTAACCCTTTCTTAATCCGTTCACTTTTCCAATATAAAATTTGTGATGCCTGGCCTTTTCTTATTTGCTGACTCCTTGAGCACTCCATTTTGTTTTAACTACTGCAGCATGTTCTGTTCTGACACACCCAGCATCTTCACAGCTGTTCTGCAGCCTGTAAAAAGTATAGTTGTTGTGACTATCTTCCTTACTCATTACTTTGTCCACTGTCACCTTTCCAATCTGTTAATCATTATGGAGTCTCCCTGTGTTTCACAGCAATAATTCACACTTCTGAACATCCTTCACAACTCTGACTTTTTCTGGTTTTCCTTTCTTTTATCTTCTACCCATCTGTAATGCTGGTCTTGTAAAAGCACTTATCTAACTCTTCAGATATTCTCCTCCTCCTGCTGATGCAGCCTTAAAGCAATGTATCTTTCCCAGATTTGGCTACAGTCATTCCATACTACTTGTTTCACACCCCTTTTCAATGACTTCTTTTTGTTCTGAAGTACACAATATGCCAATGGAAGAAATGGCAGTATTTCAGGATACTTGGTGTGGAAGTAAATCAGGATGATCTAAGACCACTAAGATGTGACCAGGTTTTACTATTAATAGTGATTATCAATATTAAAATTATTTGTCCTTTATTGCTTTAAAAAGTTCTAGAAATAAGGGCAAAAAGACCTGCACAATGGCAGCAGCAGACAAAGACAGAAGTGAGAACTGTGACTGCAGACACTAAGGTCAGTGAAGAAGGAGAGGAGGACGTATTCCAGCAGCTGGAGCAGAGATTCCTCTGCAGGCAGGAGCTGTGGCCCCATGGAGAGAGAAGCCCACACTGGAGCAGTCTGTTCCTGAAGGACTCCACCCATGAAAGGAACCCACCCTGGAACAGTTTGTGAAGAACTGCATCCCCTGGAAGGACTCACACTGGAGAAGTTCATGAAGGACTATCTCTCGTGGGAGGGACCCCATGCTGGAGCAGGGGAAGAGTGTGAGGACTTCTCCCTCTGAGGAAGGCGCGGCAGAGACAATACGTGCTGAACTGATCACAATCCCCATTGTCCCCCTCTGACACCAGCAGGGAGGAGGAAGACAATATCAGGAGTGAAATTCCGCTTGGGAAGAAGAAAGGGGTGGGGAGAAGGTGTTTTAAGTTTTAGGATTTTTACTTTTTCTGTTATATTTGTATACATGCTATATTTTCAGTGCCTGGACACTTGAGAGTATACAACACCCATTACTTAACTAACATGAACTCTCTGGTGGTGGTAATATTAATGTAAAGCAGGCTTGACCTACAATCAATTGATCTGATTGGCAAATCACATTTAAATAATGATTATATGCATATAAACTCTGAAATATTCACCAAAAATAAACAGTGAGGAATGGTGTTAATATTTAGAAAAACAACATTTATTTGTACTGCTTCTTTGCTTTCACAGCTATGGAAATTGTTTCGATGATTTCCTGAGAGTGCTTGAAAAGGCTGAGCATAAATAAACAACAGAAATGGCACAGAATGTAATATTTGCTGCTGTGAGAACGCTATTTGTAGTGTTTAATAGCCAGTCCCAAAGCATGAAAACAAATCCCTGTGGATACTGGAGACAATTCTATCTTTGCTATATTCAGATCATGCTGTAAATTAGACATTCTTCCTATAAACTTATGTCACAAGATACAAGGAAAAAAAGAAAAGCATTGAAACAATGTTATGTGAGTAAAAAGCTGTGAAATCACCTAGACAAATACAAAAAGCTGTCAATATACTTCAGTCAAGGAAAGAGAAAACTAAAAGAAGCGGTGGTTATATGTGAGTACATTTCAGCTAGAAAGCAAAAAAGGTTTTGCTATTTGAATAGTGATATTTTAGAACAGAATGTGTGAGAAATCTTAACCTGAAGATTGGGGTTGTGAAGTTTATAAAAGTTACTGTATGATACACAGTACCTTCAGGAGACAGGAAAGGAATCTAATACTGAAGGAGTTTTGTTCTACTCAGATATTACTGTATTCCTAAAAGAGATACTAAACCTAAAAAAAAGTCTCCTATTGGTACAGGAGGCTGCCTGATTTTCATGAGAGCCGCTTTAAATATTCTTCATCAGGAAGCTGGTGCTTGGTTTATTCTGTTTTTTAAAAGCTTGATCAGTATAAGCTTCTACCACTTAGATATAACCACCACAGACGTGGAAATGACTATGGAAAAACAATGGTATGAGATTCAGTGCAAACCAAAATAAACAAGTTCTATATCTGAGCTGCCTGCGATAGAGGAATTTTCAGAAATCCTGAAATTTGGAAAAAAAAACCACCAGCATCTTAAAGCTTATTGAAGAAGGTCATAAGTGTTCTTTTTGTTTGCCATGTCTACCTCTCACTGTTTTGTTTGCAGTTTATTATTATGTTGCTAGTACTCGTGGAGTGATCTTCCTAATACTATATCAGTATGGAATGTAATTTAGTCATGGAAGAAGTTTCATGACCAGTACTGTTTTTGCAAAGTATCCTTTTGTAGTTCACTCGAGTTTGCAGAGCCCCTAAGCATTGTACAACAGTGTAAACATAAGGCATCCACAGACAGCTGAAAAATGACAACAGAAGAATCAAACAGCTCTTAATCACTTTCCAGTGTTCTTTGATTTTAGAAATAATCTCAGTTAAAGGCTTGCAGTACAAATAGAAACTCCAGACTGTTGAACTGCCTATGTCTCTCTTGCCCTTCTCCACTAACTCCACTGGTGAAGGTTCTGGGTTGCTTGTTCCTAAAATCAGAGTCATAGAACAATAGAATGGTTTGGGTTGAAGGGATCCTCAAGATCATTCAGTTCCAAACCCCTTGCCATGGGCAGGGGCACATTCCACTAGGCCAGGTTGCTTAAAGTCTCATCCAGCCTGGCCTTGAGCACTTCCACAACTTGGGACATCCACAACTTCTCAGGGCAATTTCTTCCAATGTTTCATTGCCCTTATAGTAAAGAATTTATTCCTAATATCTACTCTTTTTACTTTATAAGCATTATCTTTTGTCCTATCACTAGGACAAAAGTAAAAAGTCCCTCTCTAGTTTTTTTTCAGGACCACTTCAGGTACTGCAAGCTGCTCCAAGGTCTTCCTGGAGCCTTCTGTTCTCCAGGCTGAACAAACCCAACTCTCCCAGCCTGTTTTCAATAGCAGAGGTGCTCCAGCCCCCTGATCATCTTCATGGCTCTCCTCTGTACTCATTTGAGCAGGTTCACGTCCTTACATATCTGATCTTCTAATATCTTCAACCGTTACAAAGTCTTTTTGTCATATGTCCAAAGTCTGGAGCTCAATAGGGAACCAGCTGTTAACAGGACACCTAATGTCACCATTATCAAAAACATTATTAGCAGTAACATGATCATATTTAATAATTATGTTATATTTAAAATACACTGGTAAGAGGGCTAATAGTTTTAGCTACAGGAACATAAAATACAAGGTGCCTTTTGCAAAAAAGCATAGTATTTTCTTTTAAATGATCCAGCCCTGACAGAGACTTATACAGGGATTATGCTAATCACAATTTGTCACAGAGTTTTAGTGTCCTTGTGAGTGACTTCATTAAAATATACTTACCTTTCATTTGTTAAAATAGATATCACACCAAAAAAAAAAAAAAAAACCCAAGCAAACAAACAAACAAAACCCTCCAAACAAACAAACAAACCACCAAAAATCCCCCCAAACCATTCATTAGTAACTGTAAAGTGATTTGACATTCAGGAAATGAAATCATCAAGTGTTTAAAAAAAAATATTTTTGGACATGGGTGCAGACAAACAGTGCAGAATATAGAAGCAGCTCTTCCCGCATTTTGCAGAACCTTAAATTCCGCCAAGTGGTTTTAATCTCTATTTAAAATTCAGTTTTCACACTGTATCATTTCTAAACACTGCTGCTTTATGTTCTTGTCTAACTGACTTAGGAGGACAGCAGGGCAATGTCACTTCAGAACCTTTCAGTGGTTTGGTCTAATAGAAAGCAATTGTAAGTGGCACTGTGTCAGATGAAAACAGAAGCCAAAGGGAATGGTGTTCCTCCTATCTTTAAAGGGATGTTGTACTCGGATTCAGATTAATACCATGACTTCAGTGTAATGGCAATTGACATTTGGAAGCGTAAGGAAGATGGGAATGGTACGGGAGTTAGAATCCTCAGAAGTCAGATCAGCGTTCACACCTGCATACCTCTCTCATCTTTGCAAATAAGTAATTTACAAATATAGGTCAGACTTGTAAAAGACAGAGCTTTCTTTTCCTTCTGGTTCAATCTGGTAGAAAGAACAGCTTAAGTACAATGCTATTCTGTTTGATAACCCATGTATTATTTATCAATAGTAAATCAGGAATTTTAAACTCAGCTACATTTACAACTCTTCTCTACAAGTCACACTCAACATACGTATCTCAAGAAAATGATGTGTATAAAAACAGTTCTAATAATGTTACTGCAGGAGTAAGGACAGGGTGTAACAACAGAAATGAATTAAAAATGCTCATGCATTATTAATACAGAATATATAATGTCTATCAAGGAAGGAATTGCAATAGTTTAATAAGATACTATTCTATGGATATTGATGTGTCAATAATTCTCAAGTGATTGGTATATCCATTCATACCTCATTAAAGATTTACTGGTGTTTCATTCCAAGCAAACACAAATATGAGACACATCTGGAAAAAGATGTTTATTTTTATTTGTTTATTTTTAATATAATATATCCAGTAATATTTTTGAAGCAAAGTGTTTGTCACTCAGACTGAAATGTTGTTCATAGTTCATTAATGATTTATTGCTGTTTCATCCTAGAGGAACAGTTGCATGATACGTGTTATAGAATTCTAAAGAGTGCAGAGTAACAAAAAAGAATAACCCTGTTCATCAATATGCTATTGTGCAATTTTAAAGTATGACAGTAACTTTGGGACATGGCATTTATTCACTGAAAATGGGATAAATGCTTTTTGTATTTTATTAAGTTTTCTGGGGATTTCCATTGCTGAGCATTGTTGAGCATGGCACTACTGACTGAAGATCCACTATGCCCATTTATTTTGGATAGAGCACCAAGCAGCAGAGTGGTTAATCCCACACAAGAAAATCTGGTTTGCTTGTAGTACTCTAACCTAACTGCATGGATGACATTCAAAGGAAAATTGGTAGAATGCAGGAGAAAAAACGGTAAAAGTAGGAGAGATCTAAGTTAATTCAATTCCTGTTGTGAAAATTTGCACGCTAAACTGCAGGTTGAAAGACGGTAAGATACAAGATTCTGATACTATCCACTAATGGAAATGGAGACACCCAAAACCACAGTTTGTGTCATGGGTTTTCAGGATGCAGCAGTCTTACTCAAAACTTTTTATGGGTTCTGAAATGAAAGGCTGTGTTTTGTACAGTTGTGAAATAAGAGGCTCTCATACTGGAATGTATGTTTCATAGTTTATCATATGTAACAGGTAGCTTTGTAAATCTGTGCAAAATGAGTATAAAATGCTGACGTTCTGCTGTGGTTATATTCTAAATCCATTTTTCCTTCGGTTTTTAAAGACAAAAATGTCTGAATCAAGTGTAGGTCAGTAAAAATCAGACTCATAGTGTTTCACAGCATATTTCATTAAATATACCAAATGAAGTTCTTTCTTGCTTCCAGCTGCCTTATTTGAATTGCTACCTATACTGAAGGACACACAGTATTTCTGTGTGTGCAAAATCCAAAGGACAAATTAATATATTAATATATTATATTAATATAATACCTTTGTGACTATGAGAAAACTTAAGTGTCCTTCGATGACAAGTAATGTTTGCCCTTCAGTTTCTTTTTGTAACCCATTTTATATGTGAACCTTTGTAGGTTTATGCAGATTTAATGCTGCTTCTGAGCCATCATGTATTAATTTCCAAAATACTTAACAATTCAGTCTTCTAGCAGATCTCTGTATATTCTGAAGACTCAAGCTTAAAAAAAATAAGCAAAGAATTCTAAGCATCAAAAGTTAAGGCTGAAAAAAGCAATTTTACAAAGTTTAGCTGTTTATAAAAATATGAGTAAGCAGATATCGTAAATCACTAATAGAATACTGAAACTTTTCAGAACATAACTAGGCTAAAAAGTACTGCAGATATAACATCTAGCAAATCTTTCAAAGCAACCTCAATTAATCTTAATTTTTACTGTAACATTTATCAGAATTAACGCATGAAAGATTATATATGTGAGCTATTTATATGATAATGAAATTGTATAAAGTCTGCACTATGCACGAATCAAGCGTTTATATTTGTTTCCTTTCTTGCTGTGTTTATTTCGCAATATTATAACTTTTCATATGCCATATTTATGAATTAGAAAAAGTGATCTATAGAAGTTTTTATATATAAAAGGGACCATACCATTGAGACTTTTATAGTTCCCAGTGTAACCACACATCATCTGTGTAATTTTAGGTAAGTGATAATCTACTTTGACCTCTTTTTTTTCATCTGTAAAATGGGAGCTTTACTTCTGTCCCTGTCTGTTGCATCCAAGAGACATCATGAGCATAAAATAATTCATAATGACTTTACAGCTTTCAGATATTATGCCAATGTTTTTATATATTTCAAAATTATGTAGGTAAAGCACTATTTTGCATATCTAATTTTTCACTTTGAAATGTTGTATATTGGTTGTCCTAATTGCAAACTTCTCTATTTTAAAAACATTTATGTTTTTCTATTGTAGAAAGTCATTAGCAGTCAGGTTTTGTTTCACATATAAGCAGAGCTTTTACTACATGCAGGCAATAAAACAACTTCTGTTGATAAGGATATTAACATAATTGGGGGAAAACTGAGATATTTATAGTTATTTTGGTTGTCTTATCAGTTCCTGGGGAAGTTGTAGCATAAGTCCAATGAATGAAAATAAAACAACACATGTTTAGAACTAACTCCATATTTATTATCTGGGCAGTTGGTAAACCCTGCTGGTGACAAACTAGGCAACCAGAAATTACTTCATCAGTGCTGCTAATTTTAATGTTATTATCATTCTGGTGCTGTTTTCATGAGGGAAAAAACTTCTTAATGTACTGAAAACTCCCTTTTCTTGGATTGTGCCATTGATCAGACAAATAGCCACTAAAAGTTTTGTTGTTTGTTTTTTTTTTCTTCTTTTTTGGTATTACCCCTGAGTGTGAGAATGCAGTCTTTGTCCCTTGTCCCTCTCTTCCCCACCCCCTTTTTTGTTTGGTTTCTTTCTTTTTTTTTTTTTTTTTGTAGCTATAATCTACATATGCTTGCAAAGTCATGATTTAAATGGGTAATGAAGGAAACAAAGTACAGAAGCAGACCAACTAGAAGACCTTTTTACTGGCTAGCAGAGAATGGCCTCCATACAGTCCCAGAAGTGGCACTCTTATTGGCTAATCAGAGACTACCATGCCAACGTCAATTTGAAGAATACCTACAGTAGCAAAAAATTTAGAGTGAAAGCTTTTTTTTTTTTTTCTCTCATACAGATTTATGCAGTATTTGCTACAGTTGCTCTCTTAACAGATCACCTTCTTTTTCCTGTGTACTCCTTTCCAAATTCCCAGATAGTCATAGCAATGCCAGAAGCGGTTTCTAAGCTATTGGTTCAGAGATAACAGAATGAACAGAGTGGAAATATTTAAATACATGGTCGCTTTGGGGCACTTCCTCCCTGTATAAAGATGCCTATGTGGTTTTTGTACAATTCCATTATAAAAAATACTGGTCAATAAAATCGGTTGTGGCTGAGTAAATTATATCAATATGTATCAACTGCAAAACTTGCTATATAAATGTATTTGATCCAAACAATCCATCATAAAACACAATCATTTCTTTACAATTGAAGCTATGAGGACGCTTCTCAAGTGCTCTTAAAACCCCAGAACCACTGAAGAAAATAAAATCATTTTTATGAAATTAAATGGGTGGAAATAAGTAGGTAATTTTTAATATTCATGTTTATTTAGTCTCGGAATAAAATACCAAGATAAGTGGAAATTCTGTATTTTTTAAGTCAAGCAAATGTCTCTAAAGCACACAGTAGGTTAAATGCCTATTAAAGTGAGAGCGTTACCTGTTTCTTCAACAGCATGTCCATTCAGTTATATCAGATTTTTTTCCAGATTTCTAATTCTAAATTGTTTATCTAACAAGATAGGCTGATCCAGAGGCATTGTGTTAGAAAGGAGACATCTTTTTCAAAAAAGTAATAACCTTTTTTTAGTAATTACTAAAGTGACTTGTACATGTTTATATCAGACTAAAGAGAGAATGTTTTGCTTTCTTGGGGCAGGCTGCAATTCATCACTCTGGTCTTCATGGTGGCAAAAGAGATTTCTTTGCACATCATGAAATACATGCCTAAGATTACTATTAGGAGAACTCTTCCATAGATTCTTTTGGCCTCACTGCCAAAGACACTTACTGACCAAACTAACAAAAAAATCCTAAAAATTATAGAATAGTTAGGGCTGGAAAGGACCCCAAGATCATCCAGTTCCAACCCACAGGCAGGGACACCTCCCACTAAACCATCTCACCCGAGGCTCTATCCAACCTGGCCTTGAACACCGCCAGGGATGGAGCATTCACAGCTTCCGTGGGCACCCCATTCCAGTGCCTCACCACCCTTACAGGAAAGAAATTCCTCCTTATATCCAATCTAAACCTCCCCTGTCTGAGTTTTAAGTCATTACACCTTGTACTATCACTACAGTTCCTAGCGAAGAGTCCCTCTCCAGCATCCTTGTAGGCCCCCTTCAGATACTGGAAGGCTGCTATGAGGTCTTCACACAGCCTTCTCTTCTCCAAGATGAACAGTCCCAACTTTCTCAGTTTTGCTGTACTGGCAGATGAAGTATCTTGTGACTATTGGACCCCTATTGGACCACTCAGTACAAGGCTTATTCTTAGTGCTCAAAGTTTTTGGTTTTATTGAAAACATACATTGTTAATTACTTGACAAAATCTACTTTGCTCTTAGATTTGGAGGGCACAAATTCTTTACTTCAGATATTTAAGATACTTAGAATATTTAAAACCTTATTATTTTAAACTTTATAATCCTTCTCATGCAAGTTTTAATGGAGGAGAAATATTACGTATATTAGTTATGTATAATAAAATATAGAAATGTAACATGAAAGATTCAAATGATTCAAAGTCTTTGCAGTGTGGTAGGTCTTTTGCTTATCTATCCCAATCTCCAAAATGTTATGTTTGTCAAGGCCATGTGAGTTGAATTTTCTAGGTGCATCCTTATCTAAAACTTTACAGCTACATGAATAGTTTAAACCAGAACAGCGATAAGCATAATGTTCTTACTTCAGGCATTGTCCAGGTATTCAAGCAACTACATAATATGTAATGCCCAAAATTGAGAATGTAAATCCTTCTTATTCTCTTCACTGGCACTTCACAATGAAGTGTCATCATATCCTAAATTATAAAGAAATTATAATAAAATTACATCTATATAATTCTATATTATATATGAATATATTCTGTTCAAATTTTTGGTTGTTATTCTTAATATTTGTGTGAAACTCATGTACAAATAAAGAAGAAATTGTAAAAATGTGTACTATGATCTCTCTGCAAGAGATTATAGAAGTCATAGTCATCATGTTTCATTCTCATTCTACTGCACATACATTTACAAAAAAATATACATAGCTTTTTCTATAACCATGCTAAGTTGAAGGCCTCTGACTTCTGATATCTGAAGATATCTTGCTGAATTCACTGCATCATAAAGATAATTTCCATACCCGTGTCTTCTGCAGAGGTGATTTTGAAAGTGTTTTAATTTCCTCTTTTCCCTTCTAAGACACTATAGACAGGCTGCTTTAATCCACTGAGTTCAATGACATTATTCCTATTTTATATATATTGGCGTCAGGCTTCAGCCTGATATTTTTTTTCTTTTTTTTTTTTTTTTTTTAATGTATTGGCTTGGGTTTGATGCCTGACGTGTTTAATCACAGGTCGACTCTGCCAAAATCTGGTAATAAGGATAAAGAAAATGTTTTCCTCCAGATTTTGCAAATTCAAGGTCTAATACTTTAAAGTATTCCTCCTGAGTTAAATGGAGCTACACCTAATGTGACAGGTTTGTACAATGTAAGCTTAAAATTATACAGAATTAAACAAGCACAAACAAAAAAAAATATTTTATGCTACTAGTGCAACTGGACTATCAGCTTTAGTGTATTGAGTTTTGGTTGAAATTATTTCATTGCTTTTTGTCAATACCAAGAAACAGTGAATGGTATTCCTGGAAGACTGAAAATGTAAATATGAGGAATATGGGAACAATGATTAAATTAAACGCATCTCTTTGCTGATCACAGACTGATCTCTTTGGGTAAAATAATAAAACAAAATAATGCTGCAACATAAAAAAGCTAGAGCTTGCTGAAGGTCAGCAAATGTGCTGTGCTGCAGGCATTGAATTTGATAGTCACATCTGTCCACAGGGCAGAGAGATTCCAAACAATTAAAAAATGCAGATATTATACCATGGAACGTATGCAGAATAATTACACATACATGAATTAATACTCATGAATGTTTTCACCATTCTTTAAGAGTGAAAAAATTAATGAATTTGGTGTCATGATGGCACAATAACTTAATACTCTTGGGAATCCAGGTGTAAATATTAGAATCTTGTTCAGAAAAATATATCCTAAGTTGTAAGTTAAAGGTATCCAGATGTAATCTGGCTGACTCGCCTCTGCATTCCTCAAAAAAAGAAACTTTTGGTTTTGTTATGCTCTTTTCACAGGCCAACTAACTATGGGTCGGCTCTTGTATACATTTAATTTGAAAATTTCACCCCCACACCTTTTTAGTAAATAATGAATACAGAGAGATTTATCAAAGTGGGTATCATTGATCACTTTTTAACAGTGGGGGAAGTCTAGCAAAAAGATTTGCATAAAATACTGTAGTATTGGTATTTCAGAGAGCTATAGTCTGGACCCTGGTTTATTATGCTTTTAGAATTATGCACAGAAGAATCAGTGGGGTTCATGATTATTTCTACTGAGTGCAATTAGACTTACTACTGAGCACATAATATCATCTAGATTTTATCATTTTTTTAATATGTTCCTGTTAATTCCATATACTTTGTAAGATCCCTTTTCTCTGTCCTTAAGCTTTCCCTCGTTATTTTTGTATGAGTTACTACACAGTTGTGTAGGAGTTTAAAGCCTTCTATGAAACTTCAAGATGTGTACATGGGAAAAACTGTTCTGAGACCATTTTCCCACATCTTTGACCTCCCAAATAGATGGATTCACACCAGTGAGAAGCTGTGCTGTATTCTGTTGATCATCACAGTTTCCGCATGTTATTTGAAAACTTGTCCTGTACATAAGAATACTATCTTGTGGAAGATTATACCTGCCAGTATACTAACCAAGTATGCCTCAGACACCAATACATGTATTTTCACATCATTCCTGGAAAATATTTGACTGTATTAATCCATCTTACAAATGAGCAGAGAAAAGCCAACAGTTTCTAATTTGTGGTATCTTATTTGATATGCTGACAACACACTTTTTTTGAATATTTGCTACAGCACCACATATCATGTGCTCAAGGTAAAGCAGTTTTGGAGACATCAGCTGCTACATGAGCTCAGCAGTTTTGCAAATCATCCCCTGCCAGTTCCCTTGGTAATATGTGAACTGAGGTAACGCATTCTCTTTTGCTGTGTAATTGCTTGATTTGGTCCTCCTGGAAGAAGGATAGACATAGCAATAGGAAAATGAAAATGCTAATATGAACAAACAGCATCATTTAAAAGCTTTCTGAACAAATGTTTTCTCTCATTTCCATTCTTCCTGTTGTGTTGATAGATTACTCTTTTTATCAAAAAGCAAAATATTCCATTATAAGCCATTAGAAGTACTTTATAAATACACTGTGAAAATGGTTGATATGCTACATGCATCAGTCATAAATGCATACCCAACCAGCCAGAAATATAGCAACACGAAATAAGAAAGGTGAGAAATAGCTGAGAAGTTCTTAGTCATAACTTCTCTGTAGCTCTTCTTTAAGTCTCCTTTTTGTACTGATGGTAGTAGAGCTACAGCTGTTAAACCAGGCACATTATTATTTTCTCTCTCTTTTTTAAATTTATTCTTCATTTAATCCTATTAGCTCAGTTATGTCCACCAAGATAGAACTGTCCTGAATACATACTGATACTTACTTGAAAATGCTTATTAATTTGTGCAATCTTTCATTTCAGATTTTTGTCTTTCTATTCACAATTATTACAATCTCTATGCTTTTGAACAGGCACATGGTTGCCATTCAGTGGACGATGCAGAGGAGGAAAGAGGACTCAGGGGAAGAGAAGAAATGAGCGTTCCTGAGTCCTAAATTCAGGGGGTTAGGATGGGCAGTCACAGTAAGAATATCTGCCTTTTACTATTTATTTTTTTCTCCCTGTTCAGGTTTCTTGAAGAGGTGAATGAGGGTAAACATTATTTACTGCTTCTTGAGAAAAGCATCATTAGTATTTTACTCTTGTCATGACCAAAAATGCAAAAGCAATTGTGCATAATTTCCTAGGTAAAAGGATAAGCAAGACAACGTGCAACTTTAAATGCAAATATTTGAGAAAGTGACATAAAAGATAGACAAGAAATATGAGAACTTTCTTTTCCAGGCAAAGATGGAACTTCTTTGTCAGGAAAGGTACTTCTAAGAAGGTTATAAAAAACTTTAATTGGAATTCAAAGGGAATTATCTCTTTTCCACTTGCTAGTAGTGTCCTAGATTGTCCAAGGAGTTTCAATTCAGTACGAGAGCAGTTTAGAGACTGCACAAAACCCAGTAGCAATATGTAGGTACTGTCTTCCAAATATATGTTCAGTATTCATGTGTTTGTCGAGATGCATGCATACAGCTTCTGGGGACAATTCCTAGGCATATTCTTTCCTTAAGAGCATCACATTTCTCAGGAAGATCACTGCTCTCCACTGATTGGTGCAAGATTCAGGTAAACAGAAACCAAAAGGCATTTAGGTTTTGGGCTCTACAAAATGTTTAATAGGATAAGGCAGAAATGAGGCCTTATTTCCCTGCAATAATGGTAACACCAGCTGCTATGACACACAGATCTTTACAGAACCCATTAAGGGCTGAACACCCAGCTTCTTTGCCTTTTGGAGGACTTAAAAGACAAGAACAACTTTTTGTTTCATTTTAGCAGGTAGACAAACCAATGGATGGAACAGCCTGAGACAGACTTGCCCAGTTACAGCATAAGCATTCATCAGTCTGTATTTGATGTGAATCAAAGTGTATGTATGTCACTATAAATCATATAGTATTCTTTTTTATTTACAATTCTTTTTTTTTTTAATTACAATTCTTATTTTTATTTACAATTTCTTTGCAATAATTGAGAGAGAAAGAAGGTCATCTGAAAGTCTGCCTTTCTGTGACCTTCATCAAAAATAAATGAGTGAGTCTTATGGGTCTTGTCTGAGGCTTACATGATGAGTAGATCAAGTACTAATATATTTGTAAATATTTTTGGTTTATTTGCCAGTTGATATATGCAAAAGTATAGTAAAATATAAGATTTTTTTCATTGGATATCCTGGAATTTCTTCCTTTTTTTAACCATATGTCAAAAGACCAGCATATTTAAATAAAATATTCTGAACGTGCTGCTTCTTCCTATTACGATGAGCAATGCATTAAAGTTACACAAGTTGCTCATCCATGCTATAGGAGAACAAATACTTCCTTATGAAATATGTTTATTTTTTCTTATTTATGGCCCAAGCAATCTGTTGATTTGAGAACTATGAAGTTAAGTCAGCAATACATTTATTTAAATATATGCTTATTTCTATATCTGTTCAACAAGGCCACAATGCTATTTAATGCTTTAAAGCTGTTCTACTTTTAGTGTAAACCCCACTTATTTTAGTAGACAAGTCATTAAATTCAATGTATCCTAGTTCAGCTCCTAAATATCCAGAAAGAGAATAAGGAGCAAAGGAAACAATTGTAACGACTGGAAAGAATCTTGATTCTGGAAGGTGGCAAAACAAACAGTAGCTCTCCATCATTTTTATGAGGTTTTTCAGTATTAATTCTAAAATTGTTAGAGCCAAGAACTGAGCATGAAAGTAAGAGTAAGAAAGAGGAAGGGAACGTAGTATTGTTTATGAAGATGAGTGGAAAAAAATGTGACAGAAGGGGTGGCAATATAGAAGAGGTTATGGATGATGAGAACACAATGATTCTGGGGAGGACAAAAACACACCAATGCTGGAGAAAGGATATTTGCCTGTTAATTAGAAACAGTAAACTCTCCTGTATGGACAACTAATGTTTCACTGCATTTAGCACTTCTTTGTTTTGTTGTTTTTGTTGTTGTTGTTGTTTTTGTTGATATGAAGGCAATATTGACATCTTGATTGCTTTCACTTGAGATGTTCATTTACTCTGTAGCATCTATATTCATATGAAGGTTCTCTGCTGTGTGTAATTACCCTGTCATAAGAAAGGTGCAAACTTCAGACTCAGCAGCTCAGTACTTGTCTTCAACAAAAAAGAATATGAAGTAAGCTGATACAGAACAGTTACGGTTCTCAAACTGGACTCAATTAGGCCCCAGGGAGCCTGAGAGAAGAGGGTCAACAGGTGTGAGTTGATAACTTTATCATAAAGCAATTCAGAAGCACATATGTAAAAAGTATAAACAATAGAATGAAGGAAAATACCTTGTGAACACACATATTTTCCTGGATTCATTTATGTTTAAAGGTGTCCTGAAGGGGAAATATCCTCTCTGCTTTTAGCTTTTAATCATGATTTTTATTTTATTTTTTTTTAACTGATATAGAGAAAACAAAGAACAAACCAACCAAAACAACAGCAACAACAACAATAAAAAGAAAAAAAAAAAAAAAGAACAACCAAGTAACTTGTTTGGAAAAAGCAGTGTTAGTCATAGAGTAAAAAGGAAAGGTATGACTCACTTAAGGAACATTTTAGGTTATTTTTATGACTGTGTCAGGGTTCCTAATTATAGAATTATAGAATCAAAGAATCATAGAATCATAGAATTGTCTAGGTTTGAAAAGGCCCTTAGATCACTGGATCCAACCATAAACCTAACACTGCCAAGTCCACCACTAAACCATGTCCTAACCATATCTGCATGTCTTTTAAATGCCTCTAGGGATGGTGACTCTACCTCTTCCCTGGCCACCTTGTTCCAATGCTTGACAACAATTTTGGTGAAAATTTTTTTCCTAATATTTCCATTCTAAGCCTCTCCTGGCACAGCTTGAGATCATTTTATCTTCTTCTATTTATTGCTATTTGGGAGAAGAGACTGACCCCCACCTCACTACAACCTCTGTTCAGGTAGTTGTAGAGAGCAATAAAGTCCCCCCTGAACCTTCTCTTCTCCAGACTAAACATCGCCAGGTCCCTCACCCATTCCTCATAACACCTTTGCTCCAGAAACTTCACCAGCTTTGTTGCCCTTCTCTGGACCAACGCCAGCACCTCAATATCTCCATTTTAGTGGGGGGCCCAGAACTGAACACAGGATTCGAGGTGCAGCCTCACCAGTGCCGAGTACAGGCAGATGATCACTGCCCTGGTCCTGCTGGCTACACTATTGCTGGTACAAGCCAGGGTGCTGCTGGCCTTCTTGGCTGCCTGAGCACAAACTGGCTCATATTCAACCAGGAGTCGATCAACACCCCTAGGACCTTTACCACCGAGCAGCTTTCCAGACACTCTTCCCCATTTGTGCAGTGCTGCATGGGGGTGTTGTGGCCCAAGTGCAGGGACCTGGCACTGAACCTTGTTCAACCTCATACAGTTGACCTTGGCCCATTGATCCAGCCTGTCCAAATCCCTCTATAGAACCTTATTACCCTCTAGATCAACTTGGTTCTGTCCACAAACAGTAAGTAAGGTTGCATTCTATCTCCTCATCCAGATCATCAACAAGGTTATTAAACAGAACTGGCCAAAGTACTGATCAACTTGTGATCAGCTGTGAACAGGACTTAACTTCATTCACCACCACTCTTTGGGCCCAGCCAGCCAGTTTTTCACCAAGTGAACAGTGCACCCATTCAAGCCTTGGGCAGCCAGTTTCTCCAGGAGAATGATGTGGGCAATGGTGTCAAAGTCTTAACGAGGCTAGGTAGACAACTTTCGCAACCTTTCCCTCATTCACTAAGTGGGTCATACAAGCAGATGAGGTTAGTCAAGAAGGACCTGGCTTTCAAAAACCCATGTATTCATAATCTTTGAGGTTAATTGGAAAAGGATTCAAAAATCTGTAGATTTTATTTGTAGTAGACCATTCACAGGATGTGCTTATTGATATACAGTCATGTCTTGCTCTCAAGAATAAAAGTAGAGTTCCTTGGAAAAGCTTCCTGTCAGTGTGACCTATTCCACTTATCTATGACATTAACTGTCTGAAAACACTGATGGTTTTCTATGTAAGAGATATTTATGTAGCTGAAGATGGTATTTGGAGACTTAGAATATTTGCCTGAGGGTAGATCTTATATTAAGATAAACATAGAGATAGAGCAAATTACATGGTTTTATTCCTTCAGTCAATAAATTGTATTTCCATAAAGTCAGGGGCACTGAAACACTGGGCCTATGCCCTCAATGTCATACACAGATTGGATTTCTGAGACTGCTGGCTGTGTGCCAGTACTGTGCAGTTACAGAAGAAGGTGTTCTTACTCTAGTGAAGTCATTTGACTCTGCCTGTGAGCAGCACCATGGAAAAGTGTTGCAGACCACCTAGGAGTGACCTATTACTTCAAAGTTATTTCTACTGACTACTGTAGTTAAGTCTAGTTCATTAACTGAAGCATGAGACTTTCTATCTCTTTTTTTCTCCATCTTCAAAATACAGGGTTTTGTATTTATGATTTTTAACACTAGGAGAGATGATTGGGAACATCTAGTCTGGATTTTTTCCGAAGCCAAAGGCCTGTAGCTGTCAAGCCATGTTTACTTTGAATCATGTCAACATGTTTAGAAAAACATCCATCTTTGAAAGAAGTTGGAAGAAATGGAAAACAGAGCCTCTGTCATAGCTTTTTACTACAATACTGCATGATATTTCTCATGTAGTTTTTTTTGTAATATCTGTTTTCAGTTGTTCGCTGACTGTGTTCCTTACCTGGCAAGCAGAAAAGCCTCTTACTATCAGAACTGTCTCTTTTAGGCAGTTTTAGGTTGTGAAAAAATCATCCCTTATATTCCCTAAAATACCTGAAAAAAAAAATCTTCTAGATTCCTCCACCATGATGCAGAAATTCTGTGACTATCACAAAGTTTATCCATGGATTTGTAGAATGTATGAACAGTAATGACCTAATTTGTACACATTTTATATATGTTCTGCTTGCCAAACAATTGTAACAGGAAAGTATATATAACTGTGGCAACAAATAAACATGTTTAAGCACTAGATTTGTTAAATAGGAAGCTGTACTTTAACATGTAAGTGGAAAAAAAAAAAAAACAACAAACCCACCAGCCAGATCATTGGTGGTAAAAGCTCATATGTTTTGCCTTACTTTCTTGGTACTAGGGTGATTTACACCATGCAAGGATCTTAACCATCTGGTTTCCATTGTTTGCACAGAATTCTTGAAACCTCAAGACTACTTGGTGTTTAATGATTAACCAAATCAGACACAAATCACGTGTGGGTCACTGAATCACTAGACTGTCCTCACACAACATAAAATGTGCAGTGAAAGTACAAGTCTGTAAGTGCTTCTGACAGAATGGTAATATGTTTGAATGCAGCCATTCTCTAATCAAACAGTAGAGGAACCATGGGGAAAAAAAATTAGACTGAACATTTCCCACGTCAAACTGGTTTTATACACTTGTCTCACAGAATACTGCATGAGGATAGGAGCCTTTGGAATTTATGCTTATTGCAAACACTTACAGCTGTTTTTAAAAAGCCAGACATGTGATGGCTGTACATAAAATGAAAATGACCCTTTCCTCATTTTATGCCTAATTTCTAACTGACACTTTTCAGTCACAATAAATTAAGATTGCTGAATCCATTTCTGATTCATGGAGTTCCTTGTTTATCTTTTGCCATTCAGATTTATGGGTGAAAAAAAATAATAACCTGTTTTTCTGTAGATATTAAACTAATGTAGCCAACTAGCCAGAAATTATCTTGTTGGGGTCATAAAACCTTGACAATGAACCAAGTACAGAATATTCCCATCTCATTTGCTTTAATGGCATAGACCTGTAAATTTTAGTACTGTCAAAATATTGTTTGAGAAAAATTAAACCATAATAAATGAATTATGTACCTTTTAAACAGAGAATTCTTTCAGGATGGATGCTAAAGCTCATTCATATTGTGCATCTTGGCATTAAAATTTTTGATTTAATGATTTTCTTGGGAAGGTACTTAAATGTCTTTAATGTTTCTGTAGGTGATTAACTCCCAGCAGTTTCTGATAGAAATTTCCTGGAGATATACATTAATTGACTTGGCACTGTGATAACAAAGACAAGGGTTTTATGAAGCTTTCATGCAGCAGTACTAATACATAGAGTTACAAAGTGCACCATTCAGTGTTAGTGTACTTCCACTTAGTAAAAAGTCCTCCCAAAAGCATGTCATTTAACATTTGGCTTCTTTTTTTTTCATTCTTCTTTTCTTGTCAGTGTTCTCTTTCTTGCACATCTGCATAAATATTCACTCTTTACATAGCTACCTTAAATATGGTCCTACTCTTTTTTGTTCTTCAACTTGAAAACAAATCTTCTAGACCCCTTTTGAGGGAAGGGTGCTATCTTGCAGCAGATGGAAGTTGAATCCAGGCCTGAAATAACTTTGAAATCTTTTTTACAATGAAGGACCAATAGCAATCTGAATGAGTAAATTTAGGGAAGTTAGAACCAGAGAGTACATTTACTTTTCATATTTGATAAAGGAGAAATCATGCTTCTATTGTCAACTCTATGGAAGAGGTGAAATAAAAAATCAATCTTGGGTTTCAAAAAGCACCATTCTTCTATTTTCCTTAATACTGAGTTATAGTGAAAATTTGAATAATCTCCTTTTCAGTGTATCAGGAGCGAATTATATTTGGGAAGCCCACAGTATCTTCACAGTATCACAGTATGTTAGAGATTGGAAGGGACCTCAAAAGATCATCTAGTCCAATCCCCCTGCCGGAGCAGGAACACCTAGATAAGGTTACACAGGATAAGAATCTTCCTGGATTTAAGCTTTGGGTATGGAATATAAATGAAATTAAAATCTCATACTGGACACAGTGAAACTCAGTTGTCATTGAAATTCTCACATAGGGAAAGGGAAACATCAGTAGGACAGCAGAAGCATGTGGGAGTTTAATGTTTCACCATAGTGAGCACTGAAAGTTTAAGCGTTCAAGAAATGATACTGATGTGATAGAGCAAGAATGCTGAGCGAGGTCCTCCAGTTTTATATCTGTGTGTTTTTATCGCAGTTCTTGATCTTCATTTTGTGTATAAAGCATACATTTGCCAATAATGACAAAGTTTAATTTTTAATGTGTCACTTGATAAAAAAGTCCCACCAAAAATAAACTCATAAGACTACGTATTATACTTAAAAGCTCTGATGTGGTTTATCCTCACTTTTTGTACAGCTTAGGAATTAAAAATATAGGACTGATTTACAATGCAATGTGTATATAGTTAAGAGGTGCAACTGTGATTTAAAACTATTTCTCATTCATTCCAACATACTTCAGTGCAATACTTACTTCTATCTCTTTTTTTAATCTGTCAGGTTTTCTTATCTTAGCCTGGAGGCTTCACAGCATGGTTCATATAATACTGATGAATGGAGATTTTTTGTTTCCTTTTTGACTCTAGATGATTCAATTAATTGTAAAAGCTGTAAATACCTTCTGGAAGCTACTTACCCATGCTGCTAGAAAGTATATTGTTCAGTTAGATTACTATATTTAATAATACTCATTTATTAATTCATACTGCAACCTTGTGGACTAGTGTCACTGTCTGTAAACTGGCAATATTTCATGATAGGTTTGGGAGTAGCCAGAACTTCTAAGAACAAGGTGTTGCAGTATGAAAGACGTTTTTAAATGCAAGATGTTTTGAAGACAGAATAAATAGAATTATTTAAGTCTTGCCCTTCCTAACATTTTCCAAGATTATTCAAAAGCAAATAAAAAGACAGGAAGGTCTCACCTTATATTGCTCTGTCGTTCAAATTGCTGTAAAACTTCCTTCAAAATACAGTGCCTGTTTAACAATATCATCTAATAAACTACAATAAATTATGTAAAAAGTAATTCAAGATATGCAGAAGTACTGACGTTAAGAGGAAGCTTGTCGATGACAGAAATAATCCAAAATAAGCCAAATTTTTGAGGACACATAATGTAAAACATCACTTTGTTTATCAATTTTTCTTAAATGTTCTGTAACAGGACTAAATCTAAATGCAAATATTTATTGGAAAGCTTTAAATAGAGGTAAAAATAATTCAAAATATTTCTGTTTTTTTTTTTTAAATATGAGTGTAATCTGGTTAAAAAGATGTTTTTATTTGTTTTCATTTCAACAGAAATTAATTAGTAGAACACAGTTGGAACTGTTCAGGTTTCTTTCCTGTTGATTACTTTTTATTATGCATGTTTTTCATGAGAATATTTGAAAAAAAACCCAGAAAAACAAAATTAAAATTAAATAAAAATTTGTGAGATCCAACTCCCTGATTCAATCACAATGAAACAAATTAAATGAAGTCACTAGTCTAGGTCTCAGTAAACTGGGACATGGGTTGAATCTTATCTTACCCCAGCTTCTGTCTACAATATTAATCAATGCATAGAAAACCATTGTATTCCCAATATCTTTTATAATTATTTACAGGACACTTCCAGTATGTTAGAATGTATTAAAAAGAGTGAGAAAAAACATTATTGTGCTCTGAGGAATCTGCAAATGGATTTGACAATGACTGAATGAGGAAAGAGTGGATGAAATGGAATTCAAGACAATGACTGAGATGATGTTTTAATAGCTATTTTAACCTTGCTTTTCTCACGAGTGCTGTCTTTCCTACTTTTTTTACCATTGCTAAACTCAACAGGAAGGAAGAATCAACAGAATTCAGTGGGTTCTGTAGAAGTAAATGTGGAAAGAGGTATCTAAGTGAGGAGAACTGAGGTAAAGTCATAAATGTATAGTTATTGTGCAGGAGGGTACAAAGAAGAATGTAATTGGAGAGAATAAAAATAGAATTAACTGCATGAAGCAGCAAAGGATGAGGAAACACATATGATAGCATATATGAAGTAGAAAAGAGATGCTGTGAAACATAGATTGCAAAAAAACATACAGAAGATTAAATTTCTCACAAAGCTTAAATCAGAGAAGTGAAGATACTTAACCATCATACCTAATGCCTTTCAATGGAAATGAAAGAAAAAGGAAGACTATTAAACCATGTTTCAGATAGCTAACAAGAACTGAAGTTGTTTTACAATTGACATTTTGCTGTTTGGATAAACTGTAAATTTAGGAAGAGGAAAAAATTCAGCTTCATGGATCAAACTAAGTTCTTTGAATTCGAATGTGTTCAAAACAGGCAGGATGGACATTCTGCAAACAGACAGATCACGCATGAATATATAAAATATATAAAACATAATAATTTATATTATGTAATAAACATGTTCACATATAGCCTGACTTTGCAGCACTATTTTCTTTGATCATTCTGCCCCAAAAACTCTTGATTGCCACATTTATACAGTGTATAAAGCTGTCTATTATGTTTACCTATGATAAGATTTACTGATGACAAACTTCTAGCATCAAAAGTGCCCAGTAAGAGTGAAAGTGCCAGACTTTGAGGAAACAGAGATTCTGAGGGAAAGGTTTGCGCTACAAGGTTTCAGTTTCTTGAAACTTCTCTCAGATTTTGGTAATTTACTTCTACTCCATTGTGTACTTAAATGCCTTCTTAAATGAGGATCTGCAAATATATACATAATCAAATACCCACGACCATGCAAAAGATGTTTCTTTGTTTCTTGTTTTTTTTTTTTTAATTATTTTTTTTCTGTGCTTCCCAAATATAACCTCTCTCTTATGTTTTGTTGTTGCAATTCCCTTTGCTACAGCCACACTTCCTGCTTTTCACAAGAGAAATCATGAAGTTACAAGTCTCTTATACTGCTTATTACACCATTCTATTGTTTTTATAGTTAATATAATTTAAATTTAACAACACATCCTTAATTCCCCAACCTAACAGATGGTCCCCAAAGCTAGCAGATGTCACCTTATTTATTTACTACTTGATATAATATTTGCGACATAACCCTTAGCTCCTGTAGAAACAATTTTTATGTCAAAACCAAATAATAAAGATTTAACAATGGGGAAAAAAAAACAAACCAAAACAACCCACCCACAAATATATTAAATCATCATGTGAAAGTAAGATCTCCTGCATTTATATTAAAGACTGCTTCAGGAACTTATCCTAGTTTAAACAGTTCATGTAGGCACATTATGAAAGTTAAGCCCTGTTGAATTCAGAGCTTCAGCTTTACTGAAAGGAGGGATAATAATGAAGGAAAGAAAGAAGTGTTAAATACAAAGAAGTTAGTTGTCAAGTATATTTTTCTAGTATTCCATTATGTGCTCCACTTCTCATTTGGATCCAGTTTCAGAGCTATTTTTTGCAAAGTTAGAATTATTTACAAAGGTTAGCATCTATATACTGTGTCTAAACTGCAGACATTTGGAAGATATTTGCTTGGATGTTATGAACAGAAACAAAAAGAATGTATTTTTTTAGGGGAAAAAATATATTCAATATTCAAATTTGCATCTTTCCTTCTGCAAAAAAACTTCTGCTCCTGTCTAAACGATCTTGGTCAGTTTTAGGATTGAACAGGAAATGCCAAATGGTTATGCAATAAACTGGCAATGACACTTTTATTTCTAGCAATGGAAGAGAAGATTACTCAGAAAACAGTTGTAGGTAAATTATATAGCTGCCTTTGGATAAATTTGTTTTCTGAAGAAAGGTATTATGACATTATATTTTCTTATTATCTTAATTATTTTTGCTTTTACCCAAAGGATATTTCTTCTAAGATAAGAATGGGATGATCTAAGGAATGTATATAGTAGTTGTATTTCTGCTTGCACGTGCTTGCACAATACTATTAATGAAAAGGATAGATGTGAGTTCATTCTATTGTCCTGAAAAATCTTCTGTGCTTTCTGTTTCCCTGTTGCACGTTGTCTGGTTCAGGGACTGAGTTTGTAAGTTTTCCATGAAAAAGAACCTTGTGATTTTTGAGTAAAACTGGATCATCCTACACAATGTCCACAAGGACAAGCAAGTCAGAGCAGATTTAGTAATAAATTGGTGGCATGCACCCCCTTTTATGCAAGAATCTGTGTTTAGAGATTGTAGACATAGCACCATGGGTGCTGATACAGAGTAATGGGATAGCATACAAATGAAATAAATATTACACAATTTAGTGTGGATGGCATTATTTTACTTGGAAAGAGTCAGGTCCCTTAATGGGTTAACTAACACCTCCTTATCTTCTTTCTTCCTCCTACACCATTCATCTAATAATTTTAGTATTCTCCTTCCTTTCTCCTTTATGTGTTTCATACACTGTATTCATCTTTTATACAATATGCTAATCTTGTTCTTCACTAGTCCCTGCTTTAAACTCCAAGTTATTGTTAGCATTCTACCCTTGCTAATACAGAGGCAATCTTTTTGATTCAGAGAGCTCCATCACATACCAACTCCATCCAGTCTTCCACCAAGAAATGACAAAAATAAATAATAATAATAAACAGCAATAACAGCAACAACACAACATTTCATATTGCTCTCTCTTTATCAGATAAGCTTTCCTGTTTAGTGTTGTATGCTGAGTGCTGATAGAGAGCAGGAACTGGGCTTACAAAATCTGTGAAATCACTTTACTGCATGTCTAGACAGCCACTTATTCAGAGTGCTTTCTTTGCTATAAAGCAGTCTTTTTGTGGCATATCAACTATATGAATATTATTCTATATAATACTTGGTTTCCTGGTATAGCATGATGTGATCTATGTAGTCATTTTCTTATTCAAGAGTGAATGCACTGAGAAGTAATCTGTTAATGCAATAAAGATATCCGATAGCTCAGTAAATATTACAGAGCTAAGGCAGGGAAATGGCACAAGAGTACATAATATAACAGAAAGATCTGGTGGTTCTGCAGACAGCTGATACGTGGCCTTTAAATACTGAAATCATTGAGAACTTCTGTCATACTGTCACTAGCTTCAGTAATGACTGGGCCAGGGCCTGTGCCTATTTTTAGTCACTCCCCTACTGATATGTATAAATTTTTTGAATGTACCTTTAGAAATTGCATCAGTAGTGTACAGGTAATTCTGTTATATTGACAGTCTTTTTATTCTTCACTATTTCCTATTAGTGAAAAATTTTAGAAATACATAGTAATTGGGCTCTTTTAATTCTCCATTTAATATCTTTACTTACTCATAAACTTGGATTAAAGTACTAAATTTTACATCTTTTGATGTAATATATTTGTCTTTCTTTTAATTTCCCTTAATCTGAAAATCTTCAAATCAGGACTGAAGGGTAGATTCTTTTCTCTGTCTTCCCCAGTTTTAATGCTGTTTCAGTGCTTCAGCTTTATATGTCTTACTTCCTAGTGAATTAAACCCTTTAATTTTTTGTATGATGTCTGCAAAGAATTGAGTGGCTCACAAAAGCCATTAGGAAATGCGGAGGATTTCTCATAAGATAGGTAGGCAATAGGGAATTTTGAATGCAAGTTTATAACTGAAGTGTCTTGTTCCTAATCCCTAGCCTTCACTTGTATGTAGATACACTGCCCTCTTGCTAACTTGCATCTGACATAGAGTTGTTGCAATACTAACAAGGTCAGTATCTCCTGACAAAGGGAAAACCCATTTGTAGTGGAAATTCTTCTTTGTTTGAAGAAGGCTTTCTGCATCTTTTTTGTCCACCATAATTTGCAAGTAGAGGTTCTGATCTCAATCTAAAAGGATATCTTGAAACAACCACTCAAGTCTTCCTGTTTAAGCAGTTATATTTTTCATGAAGTAATTAGTTATTTGGCTTCTAGCACATCTGTAGCACTTTATCGACAGACAGAACATCTAATTCATAAATGCTACTGTGTCTTAGATATGTTTACAATTAGGCAAGTTTTGGCCATGCACAGAGGTAAATATTTGGGGCACCTAAGGGCTTTTATTAACAAGGTAATTCATAGTGTGAGTTTTAAGGATTTTATTTTTTAATTTGATACATCTGTGTCTTCTGATTCTTCAGATTTTTGATGCCCTTTAGATAATTATCATGAAAGGGAATTTTGTTGCATTTTTTGAAAGTGTCAAATTTCTTCCAGTTTCTAGTAACATTACTTAGTGCATGTGGGGGCAAAATTCCACAGCATTATACAATATATCACATTACATCACATTTTTTCCAGTGTTATAAGGACCATCTGGGGACCCATGTATCTGTAAATGCCTGATAGTTTAGAAGAGAAGTGGAGTCACAGGGATTTTTCTCGTATTCTGAAAGAATAGTGAGTCAGATGGGACAAGAGGTGGAAGACTAATGTTAAAACCTCCTAAAGCTGAAGAGTGAAAGCAGAAGATATCTGAAAAAAAAGTTCAGGAGTCAACAGCAGGATTTTTAGGAACCCATGAAATGCTAGAGGAAGGCAAAAATTAAGAGTGGACAAACAGAAGGTCTGGTGTGAGACATCTGTTATAATACCAATAAGATTAAAAGGTAGGAAGATTGATGTAATGGAAAATTAAGTAAGTGGGGAAGCATAGTAAGTGAGATACAGAACAGGAATAGCAATGGGAAGCAGGTGGTAAGGAAATGTTGTGCCAGCTTGCCAGCCAACAAAGTCTGGTGATGCAAATGTTGTGACCACAGAGAAGTACTGTCAGACAAGTCAAGATTTGAAAATAATATATACCTGTTAAACATAGCATAACATTCTTGATTTAAACAGGCACTTTACTGGGAACTGTCTTGTCCTTAAACTGTAAAATATAATAAATACAGAATGCAAATAGGTGATAACTTTCATAGTATGAAGAACCAGGAGACTAAATCTCACAAAAATAACCGATATACCATAGAATCATAGAATAGTTAGGGCTGGAAGGGACCTTAAAGATTGTCTATTTTTTCCTGGGTTCAGCAGTAGCAGTCATTTTTCTCCTTCTTAGTAGCTGGTGCAGCGCTGTGGTTTTGACTTTCAGCCTGGGAACAGTGCTGTTAACATCGATGTTTTTAGTTGCTGCTCAGTAATGTTTACTCTGACCAAGGACTTTCTGAGTCTCATGCTCTGCCAGGGAAGAGGGGAAGCCAGGAGGAAGCTGACACAGGACACCTGACCCAAACTACCCAAAGAGGTGTTCCATACCACAGCACGTCATGCCCACTATATAAACTAGGGGCAGTTACCCGGAAGGGTTAGATCACTGCTCGGGTCCAGCCGGGTATTGGTCAGCAGGTGGTGAGTGGTTGTATTCTCTTCCCTTGTTATTTCCCTCATCACTTTTATTATTGGTGGTAGCAGTAGTGATTTGTGTTATACCTTAGTTACTGGACTGTTCTTATCTCAACCGGTGGGAGTTACATTCTCTCGATGTTCCTCCCTATCCCTCCAGGAGCTGGTGGAGGAAGGAGGGCGGGGAGTGAGTCTGCATGAGTTCATGAGCTGCGTGGTTCTGGGTTGCCAGGTGGGCTTAAACCACGACAGTTCTTTGTGGCACCCAACGTGGGGCATGAAAGGTTGAGATGACAACAGATCAGACCAGACTGCATTTAATTATATTTGTGATAAGCATTTATTGTTTTGGATTAATAGTCACATGTCACAATGCTGATTTATTGGCTCTCAAAGTTGTTGCTCTTGATCTCGGAGTTTCAGCATGTTGTATGTTACTTACTACTGGTATTTGCTGTTTTAGTGGTTGTCAGCTGAGGGGCTTCAGCTAAGGTACTTCATGGCAATGACTTGTAATACAATAGCCCCACTGAACATGAATCTGGGCTGGTATGTGTTCCCAGCGTGGTCACCACCTCTATACTTTGGGAGGTATATAATGGAAGTGTTTAACAATTACACATCTTTTGTTTCCTGGTCAGGTGGTCAACCTATGAAGGAGACATCCCCTTACCTTCCTAGCCCCCCCCCACCAGACTATTTACAGCATGATTTGAGAGTTCTGAAGGTTTTGAATGGCCTTTGGGTATCCTTGGGACCTGCGTGCTGATTGTGATAGGGATCACCATGCTGGCACGCATACAGACTGAGTTTTTTACCCACGACCATTTTGTCTGATCTTGAAAGTTAAGCAGAGTCGGGTTTGGGTCTTGTCTAGGGTTAGACGATGATATAGGAGGACCAAGACATTTTCCCTGAGGCTGGACAGTCATGAGTGGCAGGGTGTGTGGGATAGTATGAGCAAGTATCTAGGCAAGTGGGCCCCTCCGGTGCTTTGGAGCTTCACCACTGAACAAGCACAAAATCCAGAAAAAATAGTAAAACATTTAAATGAGGTGTGTTTTCATCAAAGTCATACCAGAGAGGACAAATCATGGCAATGTGCTGGGGCTTGGCCTGTGCTTACAGAGCCCTGTTCAAGACTATCCAGCACCTCCAAAGGGAAAAAGATGTCTCTGGATCTGTTGGCAAAGCAATAGACAACACAGCTATTCCAACTTCAAGTACAGCGGCTACACTAACCCCAATGAAAAGTACAGCTGCTACTCAGACTCTGACTACAACAGACAATGCAGCTACTCCAAGCACAGCAGCTACACCAACCCCAGTGACAAGTATAGCAGCTACTCAAATCCTGACAGTGACAGTGAAGCTGCTGGTGCTACTCAAACCTCAAGCACAGCAGCTGCACCAACCCTGAAAACAGATACTGCAGCCACTCCAATCCTAGTGGTAGACACTGCAGCTAAACCAAAGGACCAATTCATGTCAATATCGGTTGCCCCTATACACAAAGGGAAATGCAAACAAAAGGTACAAAGAGCAACCTGTACAGTGAAGATGAAGAACCAGTGCATTTACTACGTGGGACAGCATCTGAACAATAGGTATTATTAAATGGATCAGAGGAAAAGGAAAAAGAGGAGATGACTTCTTGACCTCAAACCTTTACCGAGCCATGGAATATGTGAAAAGATTTCACCCGTCACCTGTCATCTGGGGAGCACATTATCATCTGGTTGCTCCGATGCTGAGACAATGGGGCCGACAGTCACGAACTAGAAGGCAGGAAAGCCAAGCAGCTTGGATCACTTGCTAGGGAAGAGGGAATTGACACAGTGACTGCAAAAGAGAAATGGTCCTTCAGGTGTCCAACCCCCTGCCATGGCAGGGACACTTCCACTAAAACAAGCTGTTCAAAGCCCTATCCAACATGGCCTTGAAACTTCTAGGGATGGGGCATCCACAACTTCTCTTGGCAATGTGTTCCTGTGTCTTGCCACCCTCATAATAAAGAATTTATTCCTAATATCTAATCTAAACCTACTGTCTTTCCATTTAAAGCCACCCCCCCTGCCTTATCACTATATGTCCCTCCCCAGATTTCGTGTAGGCCCATTTTAGGTAGTGGAAGGCTGCTATAGGCTCTGCCTGAAGCCTTCTCTTTTTCAGGCTGGACAAGCCCAGTTCTCTCAGCCTGTCTTCATAGGAGAGGTGCTTCAGCCCTCTGATCATCTTCATGGCCCTCCTCTGGACTCACTGCAACAGGTCCACGTCCTCCTTATGCTGGGGTACCTGATGCAGTGAGGTCTCATGAGCATGAGAATCACCTCCCTTGAGCTGCTGGCCACACTCATTTTCACATAACTTCCTAGCTATGTTCAAAGGCTTGCAAAATTTAAAGAATATGAGATATGCATCCTCATGTAGTATATTTGCATGTGGGCAGGATGCACCAGCCCCCTGGATGACATCTCTATGAACTGCAGTTAGTGAAAACTCCATCTTTGGAGAGGGAGGATGAGGATGGAGCAGGAAATGCCTGGGCCCAGTGAAGTGGGCCTTAGAAGTGATAGACAAAATTCTCTGAAAAGATATATAACACACCCAGGTACAGTTACAGCCACTGAAGAGGTAAAAATTTCAATTATTTTCCACTGAAGACCTGGTACCAATGAACCACCTGTGTGGACAAAAAGTACATGCTAAAGGACAGACAAAGACTGTACTCAATTTTCAGGCATAGTAACTTGGTCAAGGGAAGATTTTTAATGGTTAACCCTGTGAAATACGAAAGGGTAGAAAGTACGTTCTTTTTCAGACTCCCTGTGACACTAACCTTACCTAACCTTGGATCTTGACAATGCATATGGCTTCATCAGGGCTACTTTAAATTCCCTTGTCAGTGATAAGACCAAAAGCTGTTAAGGCATGATTTGTCTCGTGTTTCGAAAATGGACCACCAAACATGTCTGTTTCTTACATAAATTGCTTAATAATAATAGTAATAATAATACCACTTAATTTTCAAGAAGTTTCACTCTTTCAATCTGAAAATGTGACATAATAATACTTTAACATGTTTTGATGAAAAATAAAGATTAGCAAATTATTTTAGGTTCTTTAAAGGAAACTTAAAAAATTATAAAAGTTAAGATGTGTTTATGCAAAGTTTGTGGATTACATGAACGCTCAGACAAAAGCTGTAATTTTTTAAAAGACACAGCATGCTGACAGCAATCTGCCGATGCAATTAATCTAAAGATTCTTTTATATAGTTTATGTTTTCTAGTCAACTAGATCTAAGAAGCAGTACAAAATATTTTAAAACATACATTCTGGTCCACTATATAGATACAGCCAATTAACAGTAAATCTACTTCCAAAAGATTCAGTACCTTTCTTTTTAGCTTATGCAGTTCCTGTTTTGTGGATAGATGTTTTTATTTCCCTGCTGATGTTTATGTACCTGTTCTGCTACTGTATTATAATTTCATTGCTGTAATCCATTGACTTTAATGGAGTTATTCTTTCAATGGAGTTATTTCTACACAGGTATAATCTGTAAAGTGTGTATGATTTCTCCTCATCTGTAATCTAAAGATATCTTTATAGTCCTTGTGCAGAAAACAAAAGGATTTGTGGGTGACAGAAGGAAATCATGCTATACATACACAGCTAACTTGAAGGCAGGAATGGGTAATCAACTTTAAATCAAAATGTCATAGCTGTAGGAGACATGAGTCGATATTCATGGATACATTCTCTCTGCTTTGCACAATTCCAGCATACCAAAGCAAAGCTGAGTTTATAACTGGTTTGTATCACTGCACAGCAGTTGGAGCATTCTAGCACATCTGCCCCTTATCTGATGCAAATTGGTCAGGAAGTAAATTTCATGGATATGTCTCAGACTTACATTGGGAAAACCAGTTGATATAAATACTTTACTAGTGTAAATCACTAATTTGGTGTAGCTGGACTGACTTACATAAGACTTACATCAACTTCAGATCTAGCCTCAGATCATGGGTTATGAAATAATGAATAGAGACAATACGCTGATGACAGTCAACAGCAATGCCTAGTAGGAAAATACTCCAATATAGTTGTCAATTTTTGTCATCCTTTTGCTTCATAACAACCATCCTCATGAGCTGTCTTGACAAGGTAAGCTATGCCATGAAAAACAAGCATAACATATAGTATCACTAAAGGTTCAATTAGGAAGAGTTGTCCTTTATTTCCCCTTTATGGTTGTTGTTAACAATAGCCAAAAAAAACATCATGGCAGTCACACTTCATAGACATACAGCAAAGGAGTACCATTCAAAGTTAAATTCCTGCTAACCTATTTTTTTTGCTTGGCATAGTGTACTGAAACACTATTTTGGAAATGTTGGCAGTTTTGCTTTCATGTATTTTGTTACCCACCTTACTCTATGATACCCACAGTGTTTTCATAGCTCCTGACCTTTTTTGCTGTTCACGTTTAACATCTTTGTGATTCACTTTCACATTTTCATTGTTTTGTTTTGGGGTTTCTTTATATCCTCTCCTGATAAACAGTATTTTATTGATTCAGCTGCAGATTTTAGTGCCTCAAAGTGTACAAATAAAGCCTATTGTTTCAGTGCGTAGTCTGATGTTCCAATTAGATATTTTACAGATCCAGCTGCACACTTTGGTGATCCAGTTGGATTCTTGATTCTCAGTAAAATTGTTCATCACTCTATGTTCTATGTTAATTAAACTGATCACAGTATTTTAATAATCAGTTTGAGAAAACAACAAAAAAAAAAAGCAAACCCTAAAACCTAGGATTTTTTTTTTCATAATATTGAGTACTACACCCAGAGATTTTAGGTAATTTGAGCAAATTTTCACAGTTATAATGAAAATACAACAGAACCTCACATTGTCATAAATATATTGGGAGGTATATGGATTGAGGCAGGCTGTCTAGTGTACCATGCTTTGCTAAGCATTTTGTAGGTAATTCAGGCTGCAAGAAGATTTTCTTAACCACAGAATTTAAAAGACTTACAGGTTTATTTAACATAACATACTATCTATTAAATATTCTACTAATGAAGAAAATTCACTTTAGGAAGTCTATTATATTGGGTTGCCGTGCACTACAACAGTGATTTAGGGCTTTCTTTTTTGAGAATTACCACAACTTAAAATCCAATATTTATGTACAGCTTGATGAATGTTTTTACAATGCACATACAGAAAATATCAATGTAATGTTATATGAGGGACATATATAAAGACAGAAAAGGGAACAAGAGACATGAACATCTCCCTGCTTTGGTCACACTCAAGAATAGATTGAGCTCCAAAGAACTGTGCCTTAACAAAAGAAACAGATCTCTACATTCCTTTTCTGTTTCTAAAATGCATCACAGTCTGCAGTAGTCCTTTACTTCTCTCTAATAGACTAGCAAAAACGGTTTTTAACTCATCATAAACTTGTTATAGCTCAAGAGAACCTGTGGAAGGGTAGGTGTGCTTTAGCTCTGCACAGTACTTATCAATACAACTGGTGGATCTCCACTTGAGACCCAACTTTCCTCAAGTGGATGTCCCTCTACAATCTCTTGTTTTCAAAGAGGAGTTCTTTTAAAATACTTTAGGCAAAAGTTACTATATAGATTAGTAAAAATAATTTTATGACGTGGGATTCATCCAGTACAGTCACTTATGACATGATATTTTTTTTAACTGTCTCAGTGAATGGATGAAACTCATCAACCTGGCTTCCTTCTAGTTTCTTCCAAATCTTTCTTTTTTATCCTTAATGCTAAGGTTTTAACTGAGTATTTCTGCCACTTTAGCTTATGAAATTCACACAATTGTCACTATAATTTACCGCATCACATAGTTTACAGTCAGTTTTCTTACTTCAAAGAGGCATTTTATACATTCTTGCTATCTTGCTGTCAGTACTGGCATTTCTATTTCTTTCACAGCAACAGCTCTTACTACTTCACCTTGGATTATGTCTCTTTTGATAAGAAATATCTGGCTGCCTCCACCTTAAGCATACTTATAATTTCCTGTGTTTTCTGTCATGCATTTCACTGGACAATTTGAGGCTCAGATGCGCTTCTTACCAGCATTATGGCTCCAGAAGCTTTGCTGATCCACACAAATGCTGGGCATACTACAAATTTGGAGACGAAAGCTAAGCTTGTGTATGTAGGGTTTTTTCTCTTTCTTTGCTCATACTGAAGTTTCAATAATTTTTTTCTTTTACTGTTCCTGCAAACTAGTTTCTAAATGGTAAAACAGGCTTTATATTTATTCATTCAGGTTTTGTGAATTCCTTAAACTTCTTACTTTCATTTTTGTAACAGTACAGAACTACCTAAAAGGTGAAAAATATCAGTAAGTCATCATTGACCACTGATTCCTCCCATTTATCATGTCAAAATATATAATTATATATTAGTATATAATATATTAATTGCTATTTTCCTAAAGCTCCTTCCCTTTTGCTACTGCAAGTTTCATAATTACTGGTGGTACAACACCAGAGTGATACTGAGCTTGCTTAATAAAGCTACCCTATGCAGATTGCAATATCAAAATTTAATGTGGAAATAAGTTGCTGAAAA
The DNA here is from genome assembly GCF_033783945.1 of Neopsephotus bourkii. Taxonomy (NCBI): domain Eukaryota; kingdom Metazoa; phylum Chordata; class Aves; order Psittaciformes; family Psittacidae; genus Neopsephotus; species Neopsephotus bourkii. The sequence goes on along the minus strand of NW_026902259.1, from coordinate 883,543 downwards.
CAGGTAGGCTTTGTTCCTCCTGTCTGGAAAGGATACCTTGCAGGTTTTTGCTGCTTTCTGCCAATTATACAGACTTTCAGTATGCATACAAAACTACTAAGCTATGAAGCCTTTTCTAAAGGTGGATGCAATTTTCCAAAGAGGGTGACTTCAGCTGGCTGAGTCTCCTGGGATCTTGGTCACTGCCTTGCCTTCATAGCAGTGACAGTTCAAGCACGTTTTCCTTTTTCCTCAGTTTTTGCTGCCTCTGGATTTCCATGTCAGCAACATTCAGATATTTTTGAGGGGCCACCTCCTGATTTTATTTCTTCAGTTTTAACTTCAGTTGCTTCTGTTACATTGTGATTTGTATTAGCAGACCTGGGTATTGAGATTGCTGTTGACTGGGCTAGCCTAGGGCTGCCCATGTCGGACTTAATATGTATCAGCAAGCTCTTCCCCCGCCCCCCAGTCATGCTGCTTCAGCTACAATACAAATTCCTTGAGATTTTCTCCAATACAGTGCATGCTACTCTCTTGAAGATCTTCATGTTCACTTCTACTAAATTCTCAACAAAACCGCCACAGACTGGCTTGCCTTACTCAGATGGGTTTTTAGTATCTGGTTCATGGTTTATACTGTTCCCTATATAACCTTATTCTCCGATGAATACAGGTGTTCAAAACCAAAGTCGACTCTCCAGCTGAACAAATTGAAACTTTTATCATGGCTTTCTTCTGCAAATGTCCACCTCATTCTCTGAAAGAGGCATAAGCTTGTATTTTATGCTAGTAATTTCTCTACTTGAACAGAAAAGCAAGTTTGCACCATCATCAGTGACAGGCCATGATTCAAACTGACTGATGAAAGGGATAAATCTCATCAACAGTGTCATTATGCCCACCACATCCGATAAAAAGGTTCATTCTTACACTTAGTGTAAGACAGGCAGCTGTAGGCAGCTCCCTAGCATTTATGACTCCCACACCAGAAATAATTATATGACTTAAAGAAGGACAGTACTGGTCAGGAGGTTGTCAGGTGACATTGTGCAGATAACACAACAAGGTTTTGTTGGACCCAGCTCCATGGCCCAGTCTTTAGGCAAACAACTGAAATCCCTGAAGATGTGTTGCAGCTTCAGCCAGACCTGCTTTAACATGTGTAGGACATGAATTCTTGTCCCCAGATGTACCCTGCTCCTCTTCTTAAATATGTCAGGCAGCTCTCACAGGCTCACTGTTTTCTCTATAGTCACTCGCTGACTCATCCACAAACAGTTGTTTGGGTATAGCTCTTGCCAAAAACTTCTACCTTGCTCTTCCATTTTGGTCCCAGATGAAGACCAGAGACAAAGGGAAAGGGAGAGAGAGGGAGAGCTGATGCAGGGCTTTCTGCCAGGGCTCACTTTCCAGGTGAAATCTCTTTAGTTCTTTCTCAGCAAATACATTGTAAAGGATGCTTCATCTAACTTCTGTCCCCTCCATGATGTCTTATCATCAACACTGGGAGAAGTATTTCTGGAGACGGTGCTCACAGAAGTCAGGCATTCATGGTATTGTAAGAACAGCAGGTTTATTTTCCTGCTTCAGATTGGTTTGGTCAGAAGCCAGTCTGCTCAATAGCTGCTCCCAAAAACCTCTGATCAAATGATTGTTTTTACCTTATATTCTCTTTTCTCCCTCCCAAGGTAACACCTCTTGTACCTTCACGCTTTCCTCATTGGATCCAGTTTTGCTGATTCTCCAACCTTACCTGGCAATTTGGGGCTCTGTGTTTCACATCTTTTATTCTAGGACTAGATGAAGTCTGTGATAAATATGGATATTGTTTCTTTATTATCTCTATGGATTATTTGGTGAACCTTAGAGAGAAAAAGAAGGAACACCAATAAAAAGCAGGGAGACTGTGTGCTGATAGCTTTAAATGGAATTTCCAAGGGGTAAGTAAACTTGAGATGTCAGAGGCATTGAGTAAAGTCTGCACATTGATTAAATCTCTGTAAATGTGGGATAAGTACAGAGCAAAGGTCAACAGATTAAACATGTCGTTTAATCAGCAAATTATGCAAATGAACACAAATGAAATATACCATTCAGCTGTTAAGATCAGTAAAGCACTCAATTCTATTAGTGAAGTGTTTGAGTGCTGGCCATCTTAAATATAAATCTAATTCACTGAATTTTAAGAAAATTCAGTTGCTGGGAGAAACAGTTAAAAGCATTTAGCAACCAAATGTCTGGGATGACCAACATTTATTGCAATGTAGCTATTTAAAATATCATGAGGAATAATTATCAAAATTGGTAAAAATTGACAACAGCACCAACAACAAAACTGCATCTAATGCTTTTTTCTCCATCACTGAAAGGTGAATATCAATTAGTAAGTAGTGAGATAATACGCCTACTTCAAATATTCTGACCAATGAGGTGGAATTTACAGACACTCAACAACTGCTATAGATGGCTCAAGTAGCAGGTTCCCTCCCAGCTCCTCATCTAGGTCAAAATCAGCAAAGCAGTTAAGTACATCTATAACTTTAAGTGTAGGAGTAGAATTATAGAAGTTTTTTGCTCGCCTGCTCCTGTTGATGTTCTGGAAATAGAGACCTGAGATCAGGGCTCAGTTGTATGAATTACATTTTACAGATTTAAAATAAGTCAGACTCTGGAAGACTAGCAATCTAAAGAGACAAAGGGTGAGGGAAAAATAAAAGAGTTATTATTCTCCCCTCTTTATCTTCATTTTTTGTTGTTTTTTTTTTCCTCTCATCATAATTACAATAATTAGGTTAGAAATTTTGGATTCTATCCCAGATATCATTACATATATGAAGAACTTCTGATGGGCTTTAGAAGATCACAGTGTTAACTCCAAAGAAGTGATAAAACCAACAAATTTAAACACAGAAATGCTAATAAAAAATTTGGAAAGAAACCATTAGAATGTGGACCAATTTCAATAGAATCATGCAGAATCACAGAATAGTAAGGGTTGGAAAGGACCGTAAGATCATCAAGTTCCAACCCCCCCTGCTACGGGCAAGAACACCTCGCACTAAACCATGCCACCCAAGGATTTGTCCAACTTGGACTTGAACACTGCCAGGGATGGAGCATTCACAACCTCCCTGGGCAACCTATTCCAGTGCCTCACCACCCTAACAGAAAAGAATTTCCTCCTTATATCCAATCTAAACTTCCCCTGTTTAAGTTTTAACCCATTATCCCTTGTCCTATCACTACAGTCCCTAATGAAGAGTTCGTCCCCAGCATCCCTATAGGCCCCCTTCAGATACTGGAAGGCTGCTATGAGGTCTGCACGTAGCCCTCTCTTCTCCAGGCTGAGCAGCCCCAACTTTCTCAGCCTACCTTCATACAGGAGGTGCTCCGGTCCCCTAATCATCCTTGTGGCCCTCCTCTGGACTTGTTCCAACAGTTCCATGTCCTTTTTTTGTGTGTGTGTGTTTTTTTCTGCAATCTTTTTGTGATATTTAAGCCACTGCAACAGGATTTTGCATTTTGGCAAGTAAATGACTTTTTGGGGTTTTGGGTTGTTTTTTTTTTAAGGCAAGGAATTAGAATTATTTTGCAGTCTGAATTTGCATCAGTGTTTTAGTTTGGATTTAATTTGTGCTTTTCAATTAATATCTCAGTGATTCCCACTCATTTTGATTCTGTTCGTACAAGGAAAACTGTTGGAGCACACAGTTGGATTTCTTGCAGATGAAACTGTTCAAGGATGTCCTTCAGTAATGTCATCCAGCTGCAGATGCGCGTTCCTTCTCAGAGACCAGTCTAAAGCTATTTTTTCTAAAGTAAAAGGTAGTGATGAGGGACAACACACTCTATGGTCATTGTGGAAACTTTAGTTTCTCATCACCAATTCTTTGGTTTAGAGACCATCTTCTATTAGTCCTTACTTCTTGCTAACATACATATAATTACGGAGTACCAAAATTTGATCTCTCTACTGATGTGCAGACTCCTAGAACTATGATTAACTTATGTCCATATGTTGGGCTCTCTAAGCTTGATGCCAACCAGTGCCTTTGTAGTCATGGTGAAAGAGGGAAAAAAACATTTAGTTTGTTGTTTAGTGGTTTGTTTTGTTTGATTTTTTTTTTCCTAAGAATATGTTTATATGCTACCATATTAGCCAGGGAGTTTTCTGTGTAATGGAAGCCAGCATTGTCAGCCTAATATAGAATTATATGCATACTTCTAGGTATATACAGATTGCTTCAGTGCTTGCAGAAGCAAGTAACTTCTAAAAGCAGCTGAGATGCTTTTCCCTGCCTTTCCCATTACCATTGCCACTTCCCTTCCTCTCCACTACCTATTTCCCCTTACCCTTTTGCTATGAGTTTTGAGGTGAAAAATGATGCAAATTGGGGAAGGATCTATTGTACACAGTGGTCAAGTTAAAGACTACCTATATGTAGGCGCACACAATTAGCATGTTTAAACTGACATTTGCATTTCAATGCCTGACTTGCTAGGAATTTGATGAAACAACTGAAAAATACACAACAGAAAATAAATTGCAGCCTTCCATGACAGATATATTTTACTCAACAAAACAGTTACAATCTTTACATTGTCCTTACCCTTCAACATCGATAACAGATCAATGTTTGACAATTTTAACTTTTTTATAAAATATGAAAAATATTTAATACTATAGCACAATCCCAAATAGTTCCTGAAAACCACAAAGTCAGGTTTAATTCTTTTGCTATATAACCCCTTGTTAATATGTACCTTATGAGCAGAGAAATTAGATACGGGCAAATGAAAAAACATCATTTTGCATGTTTTGATTTATTTTTCCGGTACAAAAAAACCTTGAGGAGGGTATACTGAGAATGCTTTCAGAGCTTTCTTAGGACTGCACAGAACAGATGCTGGCAGTTTATGCAAGTCAGACTTGCAAACGTTTCTTTTTTCACACTGCCATGTGTGCTATTTACTATCATATGTAGTTTATAGGTTTATATGGCAAAGTTTTAGCAGTGGAGGTGGGGGTCTACAAGGATAGCATCTGTCAGAATAGGCCAGGGGCTATCCCATGCTGGATGGTTCCACCAGCTCCAGTGGACCCAGCATAGGGCACAGCTGAGTTTCTCAGCCAAGATGGTGGTGCCTCAGGGAAAATATAGTTAAGAAAGAGTAAAAAATGCCAGAGGCAGTCAAAGAAGAAAATGAAAAGAAAAATAGAAACAGTAGAAGAAACACCGAGGTCAGAAGGAGACGGAGGTGCTCTGTGGTACAGGAGCAAAAGCTGCCCTGCAGACCACTGAAGGATCCACTCATGGGACAGGTGAAAAGTGTGAGGAGGAATGAGTGGTACAGGACCTGTTCTGGGCTGGCCACAACACCCCCCTTCCCCATCTGTCTGCACTTCTTGGTGTGGAGGTAGAGGAGTCTGGCATGAAGAAGTGAAGCTAAGCCTGGAAAAGCAAGAGGTAAGGTGTTGGTTTAATGTTTTCTTTTAATTTCCAACTATCTGGATTAGTTATTACATATTTATTTTAACTGGTAATACATGAAGATAGATTTCCCCAAGCCAAGGTCTTTGTTCCCAAAACAGTAACAGGTAAGCAATTGCCCTGTCTTATCTTGAGCCACAAACTTTCTCATTCCTGTTCTCCCTATTTTGTTCCCCTGTTCCAGTGGGGGTATGTGGAGGGGATGAGCAGCTGCTAGTCAAGGCTAATCCACGACAGACTAGCTCAGAACTGAGCAACTAAAACTGCAATGCCACTTACAGTAACTGTCTTGTAACTCACAGAGGCACACACACACACATTTTATAAGCACATATTAAGGAGTAATTAGTTTAACTTTGATTGTTTATTATAACAGCACACATTCACAATATGCTGAACATCAATCATTTGAAACATTTTATTTTGTGTGAAGAAAATAAGTTGTTAATCACTTATTCATAGCCGTCAGACTGTGCTGTATATTCCAGGGTATGCATTAAAAATGTTTCCTCTGGAAGGTAACTGGAATTTCAATCAGAAAAGTAAGTAAATAAGTAAATAAATAACAAACATCAAGAACCACAGGAGCCCAGAGTTATGAATAAAGAAATATCTACCCATTATGTACATTGAGCTATATGTATATATAAAATAAATAGCAAAATATGTTCTTTACAACTATAGATCAGTTGGTGTTGGTGAAGAGTCAGCAGGAAGTTTATACTGGACCCATGACTTTTATGTCCTTGTCTCTCTGAAGAGCTGTATCAGGGCAAGGTTTAGGCATGACCCTGTTTGTCTTCGGCTTTCACAGCAAAATATCATATTGCCTACCCATTGAATCAAGTCCTCCATTGCTGCCTCTTGAATAATTTCTTCCACTCTGCACCCTTCCACACCTAGCTTATGGCGTCTGTCATAGTGAAAGCAAAGCAGAGTAGACAGAATTCAAGAAAGGAAAAAGTACCTTGATTTTAAACAGCAGAAAGCACTTTCAGGAAAATAAAAATAGAACATACCTTCATCAATCAGTATGAAGATCCCTTTGAAATATGCTTAATGTCTTTCTCAGATCGAAGATTCTGCTTCTTATGCTGTATTACATGCTTTGTTTCTCATTTTAGGATTTTTCTCATGGATGAGTAGTTAGACAAATTGACCTGTCCATCCTCAAGTCAGCTCACAAAAGAGCCTTCCTTTAAGGAGATGCAATCAGGAGTCATGGTAGTGACTCAAAATGGATAATTTAAAGTGATCAATTGCTTGAGTACTGGATGAACCGTAAAAACGGACATTAGCAGCTCATCACCCATAGTACCATCTTGTTTTGAATAGAAGACCTAAGGTACTTTTTCAGTTGTTGGTTGATAGGTTCTGGAAACCTCATTCTAGTGTTCAAGAAAATGGACAAAAAAATAAGCATGAGTGACATCATAATCTTCATATCACATAATAAATGGAGTTCCAATTTTGACACAGATGCAGACAAAACACAGTCTATCAAAATATTCCATTACAGTTACATTGCTGGGGTTAGTCAGAGATGTCTTTGAGACATGTCTTAAATGACAGGGAGGAAACATTCAGAAAGGGAAATCTTTTCAACATAAAGGAGTGAGGGAAGAATGTATCAAGAAGGAAAAAGCTGTACATTCTTTCACCTTGATATAAGTTAAAATGGAGAAAAATTCTCTGAAGATCTAGGCCCAGGTCAATCTAATCGTTAATGTATGAAGTTAGAGATAAAACTGAATGCCACAAAAGGATTATTTTAAACTCAGACAAAAAAACTGGCAAAATGTACACGCATACATGCGTACATGCAGATTATATATATGTAGATGAGGGTTTTCAGTAGAGGAATGGTAATTTGTCATATTTTGAGCTGATACACATGATTTCAAGAAGTTTGAAAATATAAATCCAGTTCTTGATCAGGCATTTGGTTAAACAAAGACTGTTTTAATCTGTGTTTCTCCCCTCACGACCCTTGTAACTATCCTGCCTTACACATGGAATTTACACTTTTCATTCCTTCCAACTAAGTTCTTTTTGCTTTTTTCTCTCCCATTTCATACAGTCCACTGATATCTTGGGGGTGAATTTTGGGGAGTTTTAAGGTATCTCCAAGGCAACCCATAATATGTTGAGATGCCATCCTTTGAGGCACTGCAAAGAGCAAGCTGACAGCACTTACGTTTGATTCAAGTAGATGTTAGTATAGTCCATATGTTCTGGCCTACTGAATATTAGGAAATAAGTGTGCCTTATCGAGCTGCATTTCCTCTTGAGTAGCCCAAAGGGAACATTAGGATGGAATAACCTTTGACTTTGTTTCCTTAACCTCTTTGTGACTATGTACACTTCTGAAAGCACCACAAAGCAGCTGTGCAGTATTCAGACTACAAATGAGGTATGTCTCAATGCAGCCCTAGTGAGTGTCCTTACTGCTTCACACAGATGTGACCACATGGTGTGTGCTGTCCCTTTGAGCATTATGGAACATTCCTTGCACACATAAGGCAAATTGACTTTGTAGCAATGTTCACTATGAGAGCAAGGTCTGTGTGTGCATTTGTCTGTGTATATGTATGTCTCTTCCTTGTTCCTGTAGCTTTTGAATGTATTGATTCTAGACAAATTTGACAGAGTAGTAGAGGTCTCAAAGATAATTAAGTGCCAGTTCCAGTCTCTTGCACTTTTCTCAGCAGCTGGTGTTCCTTTGCTCTCTATTCTAATTTTCTATCCAAACCATGCTAACTGCTTTAGTATTCAGAGAAGCTTAGAGGGAGCCACAGTCTGAACAGAAATTCCTGTTGGATGATATTACTGAAAGCCTCCACAGCTTCCTCAAAAAAACCCTGTGGGAGAGGACTGCAAGGAAAAAAAAAAAGAAAAAAAAAGACATAATGCATTGCTTTGCTTTCGTGTTTGAGGTGATCAGCTTAAAAACATGCTGTGTGTTCTGAGCACTGTCAATCATTTGTCTGTCTACACTATATGTGGCAGCCTGCCTTCTGATACCCAGACTGTATGCTATATAAAGACGGGGAGCAGAGTGCTTTTATTTTGCACAGATATGGACTATATTTGATCTGCGAGTGTCTGTTTATATTATTCTATGCAATGCATTATTACTTTACAAAACCAATTTGAAGGTCACAATATCTCATGGACATTTTATGTTAGGGAAAGTGATATGAGAGGATAATACAACCCTAAAAAGAAGTATAGAGGGTGTGAAGGAACAAAAAAAAATGTCAGGCCTTAAAAAAGAGACATACCGGACTGTGAAAAGAGCAAAACAAGGCTCAACATATTGTCACCATTCTGGGAAACAATTTTGCTTTAGGCTTGAAACCAGCATTTAAAGTGTTGATGCTGCCTAGGCAGAAGACATTTCTGTGTAACTATTTATTAATTAGGAAAGTAGTTAGGAATACTTCTGGACGATGAGTTTGGACAATGTATGGCTGGTACTATTATAAATGCTGATGAAGTATTTCAGAAGTATGTAGGAGAACCACAATATAAACATACTCACACATAATTTCATAATGCTTATGCTAACCTAATATAAGAGGTTGACAGAGAGAGAGATCAAGAATTATCAAGACCCAGAAAAGGAAACCATGGAAATAAGGATAATATAGCACAGCATGACAGATGTCTTAAATCACGAGAGAAATACAAAATTTGCAGAGTGTTTGTAGAGCTATATAAAAGGTGCTTCCCACTTTAAGTGAGATTATATAAATAAGGTAGGTTTGATAGAAATATTTCTAGAAAATCAGCAGCATAAATAGGAAGAAAAAAAGGGGGTGGAGAAAGAGTTCCATGAAGAAGGAAATTAATTGAAGGAATAACTTTCAAAAAGGGTAAGTTTGGTACTGTGATAGGTATGGTTGGTGTTATTGTTTATTAATACACAGGATTTTCTGAAGTGGGGAGAGATTCTGGTTCTGGGGGAAAGTGAAGAAGAGTGTGAATTCTAGGCTGTGGAGGGGAGAAAGGAGGGCAAAGGAAGAAGGAGTGCATGGACATAAGGAAATGCACATTGTTTCTGACATGATGCCTGGTCCATTTGTCACAAGAACTTGTGCTCTGTCTCAGGGTTCGTAGAGGTGGGTGAATGCCCACTTTTTAGGCCTCGCTTCAAGTGAAGACTTTTACTCCCACAAACCACTTAATCCTCTCCTCTTTCTGATCTCCCTGGCTTACTTGTTTTGTCCTGTGGTTGTAAAAACTGGTTTGATGTTAAATAAAAGTGAGTGAATTGGTCACTGAATAAGTGGAATAATCAGGAGAGATTCTGCAGAATAAATGAAACGCTGAAAACAGATGAAAGACTTCAATAATTGCAACATTTAGCTTTCTTCTGAATCATCAGACCAGATACCACAGACCAAATGTGTAAAAATATTTAAATCCATAATCAACCCCAAGTAGATTCACAGTGTCATAGCAAATCAGAGTGATCTGAGATTCATTTTAGCTCAAATTATTGCCAATACGAACTCTGTACTCTTCTAAATAAAAACAATAATAGTCTCTGCAAAAATAATTAACTAAAAAAAAAAAAGAAAGCAAGAGACTCAACTGCTGTAATTCATCATAGTTCAATTAGCTCTGAAAGCCTATAAAAGTTACTGGCTCAAGCTTTTCAAGACTAAAAAAAAAATGACTGAAATGCCCACTGTGCTATTTATTCTGAAGGTATGAGCTAAAGGTAATGAAAATATTAAGACAATTTTTTTTAAAATCACTTGTCCTAATTATAACAAAATTCAACATCTTTCCTTCCCTCACTAGATAGAGGAATGTGGATTATAATCTTCCTTGTGAAATTATTCAATGTATTTTGTCTTTCAATAAAGGGTTTCTCAGTTCTGAGTTTTAATAGCATATCTTAATGTTGCTATCTTCCCTCAAGCTGACTTCCACTTCCACAACTTCAGTTATAATCTGATATTTTATGTTTGAGTTTACTAGTATGTTTTATCATATGACTTTTGGATAACAAAAGATATGTTTGTGAAGGTGAAAAATGCAGATATAGTTACTTTCATGTGCAAAATTATGCCATCAGAAACTGAAGCCATCTTTAAACACCTGGTCACTAGGTAAGAAAAACTTTTAAAAAGGAACTCAGTGTAACATCAAAAAGAATAGACATGCTATTCAGCTTTGAACCTAAAATATTCGATGGCAATTTTAAACATGCACAATACTGAATTAGTCAGCCATATGAAGTGAAACTTCAATATGAATTCCACTATAAAAAATGCCTTTGAATAAATTAACACACTAAACACTAAAGAGAGTCAGAGAGATGATACACCAAAGTAAACACAGTGCACTCTTTATAAGAAAAAATGCTGAACAACCTCAGGAATTAGCCATCTAAAGAGTACAAACTTCCTTATATTTTATCTTTTATTATTTTCCTTCTAGGCATGCTGTGGCATAAAGCCAGCATAATTAATGAATTAATTCCAGGAAAAAAAAACAAAAACAAAATGAAAAACACACAAAAAACCCACAAAACAAAATAAAACAGACACACACACAAAACCAAACCAAAAATCAAGCAACAAAAAAAAAACAAACAAACCAAACAAGCAAACAACAAACCAAACCAAAAAAAAAAAAAACAAAACCCAAACCACTTACAAATCCAAGGTTTGTGTCTAGCTAATGAATGTGTCACTGAAATCCATTTCCTATGGAAGAGAGAACATCAATTCCTGCCGGATGATTTTTTTAAAGACTTTTTTTTTTAGCAGACGATATGAAAAACAGTAAAATACAGACAGGGTGCCACTCTCTATTTACAAGCAAAAATAAAAAGTAATAGTTAAAGCAAATTTGGGTAGTAGGCTCATTAACTACATTGACAGCTTAAAATATGTGTATCTCAGACAAAATCTCTCTTCTAGAGAGTAAGCGCTGACCACTAATGTCTTTGTAAGAGTTCTTACACAGAAGCAGAATTCTCATTTTCAAGTATGACATGGCAGTCACTGATCAATCCATATTAGTTTGCTTACTTCACTCTCCCAAGTGGCCAGGCTGTGTATATGAAGGACAGTAGTCAGATGAAGTTAAGCACTATAGAAAGTCTGTCTAGGTACTAACTTTTAAGCATTTGTTGACCAAAAAAAAGAAAAGAAAAAAATAATAAATTAGCATTTTAAAAGTTCATCCAGTTTCTTACAGCTTTGTGTTTTCTATATGTAATTTCTGCACCTAGACTACAATATCAGAAAGTCCATACTCTGGAGCACATGATTACAGACAAATCCGGCACAACTTAACAGCAGTGTAGTGCACTTTTATAGGAAATCTGTTTAGAAGTTACAGAAATTGAGGAGTTATAGTCTTTCTATACACTTATTTAAGCACTGTAAGCAGTTCATGAGAAATTCTACAGGTGCCTTACTAAAGACTATATGAAAGCTATTGCTGTCTATTCAGTTAGTTCTATTTATTGGAAAAAGCTAGACTCTATGTACCCACAACTGTTTTATTAAATGCATGTTCCTTAAGAAAGTCATAATCACTGGGATTATGACTTCTTTCTGCTTAGGATATGCGTTCTTAGGCCGGTGATTTGTGTAGTGTTTTATTTTTACTTCTCTAACCTCAACAGCGTATTTTACAGGGCTGTCAGAAGGGCAGACTGCGAAGAAACATTGCAATTACCATTTACCAATGGATACAACTTATTACATATGATACTGCAATTTTTTTTGGTCTGAAGGGAGCATTAAGTGACAGCGTAGTGCAGTTTCGGAATAGGTTGTTTCTTGTTTACTACTCTCTTTTTAAATGTACCAAATATAGTCTTTAGCTTCTAGACTCTCCTGTCTTTTCTGTATCTTTCTACAAAAGAATGCAGTACACAAGGGCAAGCCACAGCAAAACCTCCTGCTGTCAATAACCATCCCACTTATCAGTGAGATCCTACTTATGAACACACAAATATATATATATGGTTTTTATGTATGCGTATATTTATTTGTGAAGCAGATATACCCTATAACTTCAACCTTTGGTGCCATGCCTTTCGCTTGTCATTTCCCTCACAGTGACACAAAGGAGTATGTACAAACATCTCTGCTCCTTCTACAAGAAAATGAATACACAAACTGTATTTGAAGATCAAAACTGAAATAAAGAAATTATTTAAACTGTTCAGAAAAAAAAAGTAATATTACCTTCTTCCTCTGTTAGAGCAAAAGCCTACATATATTTGCACTCCATCCAAGATACCTTTCTGTATAATCTTATATAACCTAATTTTTTCATTTGGTTTTCGGCATTGTTTTCTGTACAGATATGGTATAATACTTGCCAGGTCACTATAAGAGATACAGCTTGTTCTTTGTTGTTTGGTCTCTTCTATAAGTGAAGATTAAACCTACACCATGGATTTGGACTTCCAGGCTACAAGCTTAATTTCCATAACTCTACCAGCATGTTATCAACCATTAAATCTGCAAATATTAATCCTGAGGTATGTATTTCTTTGTAGAAATATCTCTGTATTATCTCACAGGAAATAATGTTTGTACTACAAACATTTATTTTTTTTATTTTAATTTCTTGAGAACTGTTAAAGGGCGGCCAGACAGTGAGGCAGTAGAAGTTTGACAAAAATCCTGTGCTTTCATTTTCACATAAATATTGGCTTTCATATAAACACTTCATGCAATAGAAGGGTTGGGTTTAGGAGTTCTTTCTCTTGGCTGGATTCAGATAAGACAAAGGTGTTGTTATGATGCTATCACTACAAACATGACCATGACCATGGGTCAGAAAGTGGCATGTGCTTTTACAAATGAGAGATGAGAAATTACAAGCTCCTAAATACCTTCTAACATATCTTCTTTAAAGGCAGGTATTTGCTTAACTAAAGGCAGGTATTTGCTTATTAAGGATCGATATTGAAGTCTGAAAACAAAAGAGTATGAAAAATGTTTTAATATCTAGAACTGGATCTAGAAACAGAAAATCACTGTCATTCAATGACTTCATAGACAAACTATTTGGTTTATACCGTTTTAATTATGTCTTAATGATTCTGGGATGTTACAGGTCTGTTTGCAGTTGGCAAGCCTATAGAAGAGGCTTATGTATATGTTCTTCAACATGCCATTAAGTCCCGTGTCACTTTCTTTTTTCTTTGTCATTTCAGCACTGCAATACACCAGGTTAATATACTTTACTTTCAGTTTTATATACATTGCCACGAAGAACTAATACACAAGTATAAAGCTATACTACTTGGCCTTGACTGCAACTTTCTTTCTTTTCCTGGAAATCCAGTGAAGTCAAAATATATTCATGATCTAATCAAATAGATCATGTGATTAATTTTATGCACTGACATCCAAGGCGGCATTCACATGCTCCAAGTTAAATAGTTTTGTCTTGACTTCTGAATAAATAAGAATAACATTTGAAGTACTCATTAAGAAAATAGGGTAAATATATTCAGATTATTTTCATTAACTGACCCCATCAAGGTTACCTGTGGGGAAAAAAAAATCAAACCCCACTTTTATGATCCTTTTTGTTTTACAAATGTTGCCATCCTGGGGGGGGGGGAAGAAAAATGTCATCTGCAAATAATGTGCAATGAATTTGTTATTTGATTGTCAGACAATTCTAACATATTTAAATATCTTAAATTACTCTTTGCTTGTCAACGCAGTGTTCCTTTGTGTGCTTTGTCCATGTTTTTTCTTTATGCTTACATACAGGGCAGGACAGAGCAAGCTTATGGATAACATTCCTTATGGTCATTCCTCATGCATCGTATTAGAAAATAACAGTAGGTAACCACATGCAATCACAAGCCTCCAGGAAAGATAATCAAACTTGGAGCCATTACTGCTGACATATGCACCTAATTACAAGTAAATGCTAATTGTATTTCAGGTTAGCTAATATGAGATCATCTAATGTTAAAACTATATTTTCCCAATAACAAAGTCTCACTGAAATCCTCATCTGTAATTCCAGGAACAGTATGTAACATGACTGATCTGGATTACTGGGAATACGATCAGCTTAAGTTCAGAAGAATGGAGCATCCTGAGAAGTGTTTATGCATCTCTGAGATTCAGATGTACATTAAGTCCTAAGAACAGGCCAGTTCTGAAAGCTCCCACTTCAGTTTTACTTGCAGCGTACGTCAACAGGAAGGAATGTCACAACTTTTTGTATTACTTACTCCAAAAAGATTTGCTCTCCTGTCATTATGTCACAGTTACATTTGTTTGTATTTACCAGTTACTAGCATATAGTAAAGGTTCTGTAAAACGTCAGTACTTGTGCTTGGATTCTAATTAAACAGTTTTTGTTTTCATCAGTGTTTAACTTCACCAGCTTTAATATTGCTTTTGATTTACAACAGTTTGTGGAAAGAACCAGAAGCACCTTTCATACCATGCACTGAATAATGTTAAAAGCAATTTTCCTTTTTGATGGAACACTGAACCCTAAAGGATCTTTGACCCAAGTGTTTCAGAAATTCTGCAACTAACACTGATGCTGTATACATGTGGTTTTAATGGTCTTTACTTCGAAGCCTCAGTTTGTTGATCTTAGTGTTGTAAAGACTGCCTGTGTCTACTGTTTTCAAAATGTAATGTTCTTTTATATATCAATTTCACAGACTTATTCTGTTTATACATTCACTGCCTTGCAACAAATCTTTCTTCAGGAATTGTCATTATATGCTTCCAGAAATATTTTTCAAGACTTACTGCAGCATCCAGCAGTTTAGGTAGTGTTGGGCTTCACTGTTGTATATTTACTATGCTTATATAGCAATACTTTTCAGGCTAACTGCTTGCAGAGGATTGCTGTATATCATATTGACCTGCAGGACTTTCCCTCACATTTGGTATTTACCCATTTACCAGATGGTGCTGTGACACTTTCCCAAACTGTTAGAATAAAAGTACCACAACTGTTCCCTCAAGGAGAAAGCTGATCAGCTAAAACTCTTGCTTAAACCTTAGAAAGAAAAAGGCAGTAACAACAGTATTCGTCTTACAAGTTACGGAATTACAGTTAACGTTCTATCAACCTTCTGGGTACCTCACGTGAATTTTTCATAAAAGGTTTTTGGAAGGTCTATTAGGCAGAATGTAGCAAGTCATCAGATTTTCTGGAACAAACTGAAAATGTCTTAAATGCTTTTAAAGTGTTTGCTAGAGAATGTATGGGAGACTCATTGTGTTGCAAGGCACTCCTAGAAGCTGTCTGCAGTGTGCCTATTGAGCAGATGCATCGAAAAATTAAATCATGCCATGCCCATGGCTGTTCTTACAGCCTTCAAAGACTTCTAAAGTCACTGAAAGACTCTTTGAGTCAAAGAGATTTCACATCTATTACATTCTAAACATATTAATATGAAAGGTGTTAGAAATGACTTTGTAAAATACTTTTGTAGGTGTTTCTTGAGTGCTCTGTTTCACAGTAGTACTGGCAGTTCTGAAAGTATATGCTGTGACTTTCTAGTCTGTTCTACTGCTCATGTTTGAATTGGCATGAATCAAAAGGCAATCTAGACACAGCAGAGCATAATTTCAGAGGACTTTTTGCATAAAGATTTTATCTAGGTACCTAATTTTCAGGTAATTAGGAAAGATTAGTCAACACTAAGTATTTAAATGGGTCAAAAGTAAATACAATTGATTCATCTTGCAATGTACTGTGGATGCCAAATCAAAGCTTATTAGTAGAACTCTGACTTTATGGGTAAATTTATAATAGAAAGTGTGAATAATACTAATACTACTACTGATAGTCATAATAATGCAGCTGTTTGAAAACTATTTAAACTTGCATTCAATTCTGGGTACCACATTACCAAAGATAAATTTACAAACTGGAAGCTTACATATGAGTAGCAAAAAAAATAACCAGACTGATTTATGAGTAAAGATTAAAAGAATTCAACCTTTACAGGCTGGCCTAATATTGAGTATAGTGAGCAGCCTAGATTATGTTAAGGTCTTTTGGCACAGACATGGTCCTAAGTGCAGAGCATACATATGGTACACTACAAAGAATTTCAGAAGGGCTTTTACTTTTGAGGACATTCAGTTCTTTTGACTGTACAGAAGAACAGGGCGAACTGTCTCTTGTGGCAGAATACTGACCTGCAGTTTCACGCTTTCCCTTATCAACTCTTTAAGACCGATGTCCTCAAATGCCCATGTCACACTGGTCTTCATGCACTTTCCACTTTTTTTGCTTAATATAACTGAATGGGATATTTAATCTGGAAGGTAGAAACAAATGTGTGTTTTTTTCAGCTGATCTAGACTTTACTAATAGTGGAATTCACATTTATCCCAGTGGGTCTTTACCTGTTTTAATTTCTGTGATTTAATAAGACTGGTGTGCAGAGATTTTATCAAGAAATTTCTCTCTCTCTAGGAAAAGGATATTCAAGCATTTAGAGATCTAGGAACGGGGGGGGGCCCCCCGAAAAAAAAAAACAAAAAAACAAAAAAAAAACAAACAAACCAACACCCCCCCAAACACAAAAAAAATTAGAACATATAACCAATATGAATTTAACATAAATATTTAAATTTAAAGTAAGAATGGAGTAAAGCACTGTGAAATGAGGAAAATGAAACCAAATAATCTAAGCCAGTTTGAAGCATAACTATGTTCATGGCAATGTTGGTTAAAATTCTCATTTTATAAGAATTCCTGCAACACAAGTACAGTTAGAAGATGCAGAAACTTGCATTTGAAAGCCTTTCTAATTAATTATTGACTTGCTTCTTTTATGTGTTTCTTAAATATTAACAGGAGAATGAAAAAAAGAGTAAAGAAAGTAGTCAGAGAATGTCAAGGAATTACAAATTGGTCCTGATTTTCAGCTTGTATTAGAACTTGAGAAAGGATTTGAATATACGTCTTGTAATGGACTGGGAAAAATGACACAGTAGCTATGGATTTTTTTTTTAATTAATTATAGAAGGTAATTCTTAGAACCTTTCTTTGCACAATACATAATATTTGTAATGATATTTTCCTATAGCGAAAAAAACCCAACAAAACCCTAAAACAAAATAGCAGACCCTCTATGAGTTGTAATTAAAACTCTAAGTGGAAGCTAGTTCATCTACATATATTTGCAAAACAGAAGAAAACCAGAGGTAGAAAACACAAGAGCTAATAAAACACTAATCAAAGGTATTCCTGCATAAACTTAACAGAATCATGTATCAAAATTATGTTTGCTGCAACGTAAGAATTTAAGGAACCAGAATTTAAAGCTTGCCTGACATTTCTTAGTTATTTGTGTTTTCTGTTATGAGAGAAATGAAGGAGAAGATATCTTCAGGGGTAAATGAGAGAGAAATGAGAACAATTTGACCAAGAGTTCAATGGGAGAAATATGAATGGTCAGAGACCCCTATAGGATACTTCTTTTTGTAGCTTACTGTTTCAGCTTAAGAGAAGCCTGCATCTTTTCTCTGCCTAACATCATCTTTGTTCTTTACTGTCAATATGCAGGCCCTTTCCATCTTTCTGAATGAAATTTCTGCAGAGAAAGATAGTAAATGTTTGTGTTGATAACAGTTATATCTTTTTAGGCTAGTCACAGTTCTCTTAAAGTTCCCATTTTATTTATAAGCAGCCTACTGAATCTTATGAAAAACATACTACATCTCCAACCAGGACTGCTGCTATTACCTGCATTGTGTCTTCTGCACCACTGACAAACTGGAAAATGTGGGACTCTTTATAATAAACTTTAGATGTCTGATTGAGTGCTGCATACTCTAGGAATGTCTTTTATCTTCAGATTTACAAAATAAATGTGGTGGTTTTTTACCTTGCATAAGAATTATTTTCTATGAACTATAGACTCTCATAATAGGGTTAAATTATATGTGCTGGGATACATAATGCCACTGTATAAACTGTTTTGCCTGAGGAAATTTTGCTGGATGTAACTGTCCTTCATTTCCTCTTTCTCCTGCAGATTCCTGGCAGACTCCCTATGTGTGGTTCAGATTATATTATCTTGCCTTTTCACTATTTTTTTCATGACATATGGCACAATGCTCATTTCTTCTGTACTCATTCCTTCCAAAATTCTTTCAGAAGGGCCTTTCAAAACTTACTCTCCTTCATCCAAGAGCATGGTAACCGTCACACTAAGATTTTGTGCTAACAGAAACTCATGGAAAGAGCAACTTGCCTCACCAGTCCTTGCTGTCTGTATGCTTATACCTTTTATTGTCATCATAACCTTTGTATTGAATAGGAGAGCTTTGCAGAACGGGCATTAGATCTATCTTTTTAAGGTCATCAATAAATTTAAGGTAGTCTTAAGTGGAAACATTCAATTTATTATTGAAAAAATCAACTTCTTTCACTGTTCTTATTATAGCTATCAAAACTATCTTTAGTATGAGACACTAGGTATGTCTGGCAGTTTAAGCCGCAAATACCTACCATACATAACATTCCCTTATGTGAAGCAGAGTGTCTGATTTCATAAATAATACCCTAAGGTAGTTTAATACAAGACAGGTAAAATTACACACTTGGCTGATGCTGGATTTCTCACATTTTTCAAATCTCTAACCTCCATGGCATGAAGTTCAGTGCACAGCCTCATGCATTCCTCCCCCTTTGTCTTTGCAATACCAAAGGGAAATACTGGGAAAGCAAGTATGTCAGTCTGCATTCAACTAAATAGACACTTCTCAGGTGGTTTTTCAACCTTGTTGCAAAAAGTGAAGCTCTTTGGAAGAAATGTTTAGTAAGTATAAAAATTAGTTACTTAAAACTTTTTTATTTTTGTTCTCCGACTACACTCAAAAACCAAGAGCTCAAACTACTTTTTTTTTTTTTTTTTTTTTTTTTCCCCAATGCTATGGCTAGACTTTGAAATTATGCATATTGGAAGTTTTGCAGTGAGTTTGTCTGAGTCATTTGGTTATTGTAATTATTTTTAGGATGTGCCACTATGCATTCAAAACTTCATAAAAGTTCTAAAGTTTTTGAGTGTCTTAAGTTTATTAACTAGTTTTCTTAGCATGCTGTGCTGCAAAAATTCTGCTCAAATGCTTCATGTAATGTGTAATAACTCAACTTTAAAATCAATAGGTACAAATAATAAAAATAATGCACAAGTGCAAAAACTGTGAGTCAATAATTAAACATGACTTGAGGATGGACTCCATTTGTAACAGACTTATGGACAAGACTCTCAAAAATGGCTGTCTGAAAAGCTAGACATGTGATCTCTACATGGGCACACCAGCCTAAATATTCTGTATATATAGAAAAAGTTCTGATAAAAAACCCACACCAAACGAACAAAAAAACTCCCCAAACCAACCAAAAAAAAAAAAAAAGCCTATCCAAAGCAAAGGGCATTGTAGTAATTAATTTCCTTCCTATACACATATTTAAAAGCCTATATTTAGCAATAAAGGTTGACACATTCAATAACAAAATTGATGAATCTGTTGGGTTTTATTTATCAGTCTAAGCTAACGGTATTGCATGGGACATTTTCAAGCACTGAAAAAAAAATACTCTCCTGATCCAAAGTCTGTAGTAAATAGTCTTTCTAAGAGCAATCATAACTTCAGCTTATGTCTCCTTAAGGAGCTGTTATTTAAACAGGAGTCTACAGTGTTCATAAAGGTTAGCATCAGTGACTAAGCCTGTCAGTTTAGGATCTTCAGTTGACTTACTCGTTCACTTCTGCTGTTCTCTGAATGAAAAAGGACTGGGAGGAATATTCAGGAATAAAACACTCATTTGAGAAGCTAAAGAGAAATTTATAGCAATAATAAGACTTAAAGTAACATACATTACAGAAGAGTCTCCTGATGTACCTTCTGGTGAAGTGTCTTCTTTATATGGAAAGGCTTGTACAACCTGAAACCTCTTTCTAGATTGGACAATAAAGGGCAAAACCCTCTTACTCTATGGCAATGACTCTGATAACAGCAGTCAGTAAGCAGGCAAAGGTATGGATCCAGGAAAAAGGTGCTATATGGATAGGAAGTGGTTTTGCTATAGAAGGATCTGTAAAACTAAAAAAAAAAAAAAAAAAAAAGTAAGTCCTTCATAAGTTTATTACAGGACATTTTGAACAAAAAAGTTCTCTTTTGCTACATTTAAATATAGCAGAGGAGTGGCTAGGATTATTTCAAGGACCTACCACAAAATACCAATCACTACCTTTTACTGATTTTTTATTTAAAAATGACAGTCTTCAGGTATATTCATTGATTTATAATAAGGTTACTTACCATTTGACTCCAAAGTAACAGGTAAGAAAACAAGAGAATAAAGATAGGTGTTAGCATGTAAGGAGTCCTAATCATTCTAATTCATCATCATGGCTTGACTTCGTGAACGAAACTTGGAAAGGGCTTTATCCACGCATACTACAAGCGCGCTGATGACTAAGAAGGCCAGTGTGGGATAGGCAAATCCGGCTACAAAAAGCACAGCAGAAGGTCTCCTTTGGTGGTACAGGTGGGGCGCAATTCTTCGTTGTCTTTTCTCCTCAAGTCTAGTTCTTCGTGAGCTCCCAAAGGAGTCAATGGCATTATGTATGGTGTGCTTCCAAGTCTCCCGATTGGAGGCCAAGGTGGACCACTGATGGTAGTCAATACGGCCAAGACTAAGGTATTGTTTCAGGGAGTCCTTATATCTCTTCTTTGGGGCACCTCTCTTGCAGCTACCGGTGGCAAGTTCACCGTAAAACATGATCTTGGGGAGGCGGTGATCCTTCATCCTAGAGATGTGCCCTGCCCAGCGCAGCTGCAATTTCAGCAATATGGCCTCAATACTGGTGACCCCTGCTTGTTCGAGGACAGTGACATTAGACATATAGTCAGTCCAATGGATGTTTAGAATTGTATGGAGGCAGCGCTGATGAAAGCGTTTGAGGAGTCGCAGGTGATGACGGTAGATGACCCATGATTCAGACCCATATAAAAGAGTAGACAATACAATGGCTCTATAGACACTGATCTTTGTACTTTTCTTCAGGTGTTTATTGCACCAGACTCTTTTATGGAGTTTTCTGAAGGCTCTATATGCCTTTGCTATTCTGTTGTCTATCTCTTTGTCAATCGTGGCATCCAAGGAAATGATGCTTTTCAGATAGCTGACCTGCTGAACTGTCTTAAGCTCTGATTCGCCAATGGTAATGTGGGGATGGTGATAATCTTCTTGTGGTGCAGGTTGGTAGAGGACTTCTGTCTTCTTCAAGCTGACTTCCAGCCCAAAAACCTCATCTGCCTCCGCAAAGCAAGATGTTAAACGCTGCAGAGCTGCTTCTGTGTGGGCAACAAGGGCGGCATCATCAGCAAAAAGCAGTTCACGGACAAGATGATTTAGGGTCTTAGTGTGGGCCTTCAGTCGCCTTAGATTGAATAGGCTACCATCGGTACGATATCGAATATAAATGCCATCTTGTTCGTCGAGGTCTGCTGTAGCCCTTTGGAGCATCATGGTGAAGAAGATTGTGAATAAGGTTGGTGCGAGAACGCAACCTTGTTTCACACCATTGGTTATTGGGAAGGGCTCAGAAAGTGCATCACCATACCTGACTTGGCCTTGCTGATCCTCATGTAACAGAATAATCATTTTTGAGGTACTTGGGGGGACAACCTAATCGTTCCAAGATCAGCCACAGGCCTTTTCTGATCACAGTGTCAAAAGCTTTGGTGAGGTCAACGAAAGTTACATATAACCCCTTATTCTGTTCTCTACACTTTTCTTGCAGTTGTCTGAGAACAAATACCATGTCTATGGTACTTCTATTAGCTCTGAAACCACACTGACTTTCAGGTAGAAGTTCTTCTGCGATAACAGGTACTAGTCTGTTCAATAGTATTCTTGCAAGAATTTTACCAACAATGGAGAGCAGAGTTATGCCACGGTAGCTTGAACAGTCTGACTTGACACCTTTTTTCTTATACAGAGTGACGATGATTGCACCACGAAAGTCTGACGGTATTTTGCCTTGTTCCCAACAGCACACAACTAGCTCATGAAATTTAGCATGAATTGCTTGGCCTCCATGCTTCCATATTTCAGGTGGGACTCCGTCAACCCCAGCTGCCTTGCCAGTTTTCACCTGCTGTATGGCCTTAAGAGTTTCTCCCATGGTAGGGGCTAAATCCAATTCATTTTTCACCGGATGTTGCAGAATGTGCTGGATTCCTTCACCTTGGACTACACGATTAGCACTAAAGAGGGTTTGAAAATGTTCAGACCAACGATTCAGGATGGAGATTTTATCTGTAAGAAGTGTTTGGCCATCTGCACTAAGGGGCTTTGAACCTGAAATGTGGGTCCATACACTGCCTTCAGAGCCTCATAGACTCCTCTGTGGTCACCCAAATCTGCACATAGTTGAGTCTTTTCTGCTAGGTTGAGCCACCACTTGTTCTGGATGTCTCTAAGTTTCTGTTGGAGTTTGCTACATGCAAGACGAAAGGCTGATTTTCTTACACAGCATAGTGGCTGAACGAGGTGTGCTTGATGAGCAGATCTCTTTTTTGTCAGCAATTCCTGGACCTCCTGGTTGCTATCGTCAAACCAGTCTTTGTTTTTCTTTGAGGAGAACCCAATGGACTCTACGGAGGACTGCAGGTTGTTATTTTTAATATGTTGCCAAAGCACTTCAGGAGAAGAATCTATAAATTGGTCTTCAAGCCTAGTTTGAAGGTTAGCCTGAGAGCTGTCCCTCACTGCAGCTATTTGGAGATTATTAACATTGAGCCTCCTCCTCGGAATGCCACCCCTTTCGGGTTTGGGCTTGAAGTGGAGATTAAGTTTGCAACGCACGAGGCGGTGGTCTGTTTGACATTCTGCACTAGGCATCATTCTGGTCTGGCAGACATCACGAATATTTCTCTGGCACACTAAAACATAATCAATAAGGTGCCAATGTTTAGATCGAGGATGCATCCAGGTTGTCTTCCAGCTGTCTTTCTGCTGGAAGATAGTGTTGGTGATGGTAAGCTGTTGCTCTGCACAGAAATCTAGTAAGAGACGACCGTTATCATTGCAGTTGCCAACACCGTGCTTGCCTGGTACTCCTTTCCAGGCTTCAAAGTTCTTTCCTACTCGGGCGTTGAAGTCACCAAGGATTATGATCTTATCTTCTATAGGTACCTCTTGAGTGAGGTGGCACAGGTCGGAGTAGAATTTTTCTTTTTCTGCAGGGTCAGCTTGCAGAGTTGGAGCATATATGCTAAAAAGAACAACATGTTGCTTATTGTGTCGTGGAAGACGTAAGGAGATAATATGATAGGAATGACCTATCGGCAAATTTTGAAGTTTAGAGATGATGGAGTTTTTAATCATGAAGCCAACTCCAGAAAGATGACTTTCAGTTTGGGTTTGCCTGACCAGTAGAGTGTATAGCCGGCACCATGTTCTTTGAGGCTACCTTCCTTATGAAGGCAAACTTCACTGAGAGCAGCGATATCAATGTTAAGTCTTGACAATTCATGGGCAATTAGCCCAGAACGGCGCTCAGGACACCCACTGTTCACTGTATCAAGTATGATTCTGATGTTCCAACATGCAAGTGTCAATCTGGACACACCTTTGGAAGCAGGTGTATGCCTTTGTCTCTTTGTCTTTAATTGACCGCAATAGAAGATGCCCATTGGCCGCGGCTAGCCAACCAGGTGGAGGGGGAGATGAGCTTTGGTTAGGCCACCTTTTCTAGGCCTCTCTCCATATGAAGCAAGCAGTGCTGTCCTTGAAAAAAGCTGCTTGGTCATTCAGGATGCTGCCGAACAAGACTGTCATCTCCTGGGTCAGTCTTGAGCCACCAATGTCCTGAATCGCCTGCATGCAGGGTTGGGTCTGTGACTTCCAGTGCACCTTATCACCTGCCGTTTCATCCCTCACCTGTCGCTACAGTGCTTTGCAAGCGTGGGTAAACCCTTCGGGCCTGCGCAGTGGATTTATTTTAGGTGAGGCACAGCGTGCGCAGAACTGGCCTCACCCTTTACACCTGAGGTTTATCTGCCAGGGCCTAGTGAGCTTGGATGGTGACAGCAAAGTCCTCAGGTCGTAGGTTTAATTAGAGTATCCTTCTCTTAGATGGATGGCCTTACAGGGCTATACGAGCTCCATCTGCCCGGGTTTGAAGTTGGAGTTGTCCTTCTCCTAGGATGGTTGCCCAAAGGCTAGTGAGCCCATCCTGCCCATGAACACACTTTGTCTGACCCTTCATTTGAGACCTGACTGACATGGGAGACCCTACCGGAAGCATAAGCCACCACCAGCATAGCTCCCAACTTCACAAGGGCATGCAAGCTTTTCCCCCATGACAAGGGGGTGTCCGGGAAAGAGTCATTATAATTAGGCCTTAGAGATTTCATATATATTTTAGAAACTTACTACTGAGTGGTGGCTGAGAGTTGAATGAACTTTCTGCCTCTGAAAATTGTTCACAGGTCTCAATTTTTTTGTTTACCAGACAAATTCACCCAAACAACTAAATAATCTGAAAACTCTCATATGACAAGAAGAAAACTATACTTTAATAGTTACCTCTTTTGCTTTAAATGCTCCACAGTAAGTTTTAGGCTTTTATTCCCTTACCCAGTACATTCATTTTACCTAAAAATGGACTACTCCCACAGCTCTCCCAGTTTAGTTCCCTGGTACTGTTGCAAGAGATGTGGGTCAAGCTGCACCTGGAAATGGTTGCAGATATTATAGGAGAGCAGGGCTGACACTGAAATGTGTGTGTCTACTATAGGACACCTGACCATACAGAAAAAATGGATGAGACCCTACACAGGCAGACAGGAGTAGCCTCATGTTCATAGGCCTTGATCCTCATGGGGGAATTTAATCACCCGCTATCTACAGAAGGATGGCACAGCAGGGCTTAAGAAGTCCAGAAGGTTGCACCATCTTAGAATCATAGAGTCATAGAATAGTTAGGGTTGGAAAGGACCTTAAGATCATCTAGCTCCAATCCCCCTGCCATGGGGATACTGTGATGGGCAGGGACACCACGCTCTAAACCATATCACTCAAGGCCTCGTCCAACCTGGCCTTGAACACTGCCAGGGATGGAGCATTCACAACCTCCCTGGGCAACCTATTCCAGTGACTCACCACCCTAACAGGAAAGAATTTCCTCCGTATAAACTTCCCCTGTTTAAATTTTAACCCATTACCCCTTGTCCTACCACTACAGTCCCTAATGAAGAGTCCATCCCCAGCATCCCTATATGCCCCCTTCAGATACTGGAAGGCTGCTATGAGGTCTCCAAGCAGCCTTCTCTTCTCCAGGCTGAACAGCCCCAACTTTCTCAGCCTATCTTCATATGGGAGGTGTTCCAGTCCCCTGATCATTCTTGTGGCCCTCCTCTGGACTTGTTCCAACAGATCCATGTCCTTGTTATGCTGAGGACACCAGAACTGCACACAACACTCTAAGTGAGGTCTCACGAGAGCAGAATAAAGGGGCAGGATCCCCTCCTTCGACCTGCTGGTCACACTCCTTTTGATGCAGCCCAGGATACGGTTGGCTTTGTGGGCTGCAAGCGCACACTGCTGGCTCATGTTCATTTTCTCATCGACCAGCACACTCAAGTCTTTCTCTGCAGGGCTGCTCTGAATCTCTTCTCTGCCCAGCCTGTAGCTGTGTCTGGGATTACTCCCACCCAGGTGTAAGACTTTGCACTTGGCATGGTTAAACTTCAGCCCACCTCACAAGCATGTCAAGGCCCCTCTGGGTGGCATTCCTTCCCTCCAGCGTATCAACTGATCCACACAGCTTGGTGTCATCAGCAAACTTGCTGAGGGCACACTCAATCTCACTGTCCATGTCAGTGACAAAGATGTTGAACAAGACTGGTCCCAACACTGGTCCCTGAGGGACACCACTCGTTACAGGTCTCCAGCCAGACATTGAGCCATTGACCACAACTCTTTGTGTGCGGCCATTCAGCCAGTCCTTTATTTGACCGAGTGGTCCATTTGGCAAATTGATGTCTCTCCAATTTAGACACAAGGATGTCATGTGGGACAATGTCGAACGCTTTACACAAATCCGGGTACATGACATCAACTGCTTTACCCCTATCTATCATACTCCTGTCCACCATAGACCTCATAGCAGCCTTCCAGTATCTGAAGGGGGCATATAGGGATGCTCGAGATGGACTCTTCATTAGGGACTGTAGTGGTAGGACAAGGGGTAATGGGTTAAAACTTAAACAGGGGAAGTTTAGATTGGATATAAGGAAGAAATTCTTTCCTGTTAGGGTGGTGAGTCACTGGAATAGGTTGTCCAGGGAGGTTGTGAATGCTCCATCCCTGGCAGTGTTGAGACAAAGGGGCACAAAATCACAAAATGGAATATAGAAACCCTTGTATTTAGTCTTAAGTGATGTTAAGTTTGATGGCTTTGTAACAGTAGCAATGGAAAATTACTGAGGTGCATGATACATAGAGAAAAA
The DNA here is from genome assembly GCF_033783945.1 of Neopsephotus bourkii. Taxonomy (NCBI): domain Eukaryota; kingdom Metazoa; phylum Chordata; class Aves; order Psittaciformes; family Psittacidae; genus Neopsephotus; species Neopsephotus bourkii. The sequence continues at coordinate 856,545 of NW_026902259.1, read as the reverse complement.
AATAGAGTACAGCTAGAGAACATACTGAGAATTCTCACAAGATAAATCGTTATAGTCGGCAGATTTTGAAGAAAAACAGTCTAGAAGAACAGGACACAGGGATAAGGAGTATCTGGGAACAGCAGGTGTCCAGGATGGGCTACAGTTAAACTAACTGATAAGTAGGAGGATAGGAGGATTATTATGTCTCTGGTGCTAATGAACCAATTAAACTGGTATTAGCATCTACTGGGTGTGCTTCAAAGGCTGCCAGAAGTGATGAAGATTGTTGGAAGAAGTAAACGACCCTCAGAGACCACCACCACAATTCTGTACTCATGCGGGGAACTCTCTGGAAAATGATGTAATCCATACATAGCCTCATGGATATGTATGTATGCCCAGGGACTATATAAGGATGGCTTGTATAGCAATACGGGGACACACGTTAGGAGCTGTCCCCCGTGTCTTCTGGTGCCACAATAAAGAATACCTGCTTGTCAGCTTGAAAACTTTGTTGGCAAGTTTGTTCCAGGAGTTTTCTCCAAATCAGTGTTCAAGGCCAGGTTGGACGAGGCCTTGGGTAATATGGTTTAGAGCAAGGTGTCCCTGCCCATGGCTGGGGGGTTGGAACTTGATGATCTTAAGGTCCTTTCCAACCCTAACTATTCTATGATTCTATGATTCTATCAGTTCTGTAGCCACATCATAAAAGGCCACCAAATTAGTAAGGCAGGATTTCCCATTAGTGAAGCCATGCTGGCTGTCACCAAGCACCTTGTTGTTTTTCATGTGCCTTAGCATGCCTTCCAGGAGAATCTGCTCCAAGATTTTGCCAGGCACAGAGGTGAAACTGACTGGTCTGTAATCCTCCGGGTCATCCATTTTCCCCTTCTTGAAAATGGGGGTTATATTTCCCTTTTTCCAGTCATCAGGAACTTCACCTGACTGCCATGATTTTTCAAATATGATGGCCAGCAGCTTAGCAACTTCATTTGCCAGCTCCTTCAGGACCCGCGAATGTATTTCATCAGGACCCAAGGACTTGTGCATATTCAGATTTTTAAGATGGTCTCAAACCAATTCCTCTCTTACTGTGGGCCCAAGGTCTTCATTCTCTCACTCACTGCGTCTGCCTTCCAAGACTTGAATCTATGATCTCAACGATATTATTTATATCTATGATGTATTGGATGTTAATTGTATATTCTGTATTTATCTGATACTATTATGTTTTTCACTATACAAATAAAGTTATGGTAATGTTGCTAAATTCTATTACAACAACATTAATGGAATTGCTAATTCCATATATTGCTCTTCTGGCTCCTTATAAGGTATCACAACACAGAAAATACACTGATAGAGGCAAAAAAAGGAAAAGCATCTAATGAAATGGATCCAAATGCAAGGCTTTATTTTAACAGAGCAGAATGCTAAATTTATTAGTTTTTGGTGTGGGCCAATGTGGATCAATAGCTCAGCAAAGTTGATAAGGCTGAGCTGAGACTGAAACCCTGTAAAGCAGTGAAACACTGTAAAGCAGCAGAGATAAGGCTCTCTGGAGTTGGTAGATAGTAAAATCATCACATTCAGAGTAATACATATTATAAATATATATGTTTCTATATAGGTGCATTTCAGTGCTATTCAAAAGTTATTGGGGTATTTTTCATCATTGCATTTCATAATCTTAATAACTCCGTTTAGGACATTTTGTCTATTGAAATAGAATCATTTTCTTCAGCCTCTTATAAATCTTTAATAACTGTCACTTTCAAGCATAGCTACTGTATTTCTTACTTTGGTATGATAAGCTGCATTATATACACTACTCAATAGGACATATAAATACTGCAGTATACAATCATATTTATAACACCTGTCTGGATTTATATACTATCTCTTTACTAACACAGTCCATCATCTTCAGCTTCTTCATTGTAACCTTGATAATGGATACAAGTACGAATAGTATAGATACTTTTCTAGCAATAAGAATTTCTTGTCTAAATCAGTATGGCAAAGTTTTACTTACTTAGCACTTACTGATTTATTATTTTCTTCTTGACTTCTTACATAATTAATTTCTCAAATTGTACTTAACAGTATATACCTTATGATCAACATTTTTATCATCAGTCATACTACTTCTAGATTTTCAAATTGACTGAAGATAAATTACATCATTATGAAACATGGTTAATAAAATAAGAATTCAGAAAAATATATGAGCAAGTTTACTTTTATTCCAAAAGGGAAACATAGGGAGGAAAATAAAGACAATGTAATAGGAAAGAAAAAAAATGTATGTTGCAATCAACATTTATTGATATTGCTTGTGCAACTGAAATCTGTTGTTAATTGACCACACTCTTGATTTGTCATCTTAGCAGAAAGAATCGAAACGTGGTATCTTGTTTATTGGAAAACTATTGCATTATCTGTGTAAATGGATTCAATAAACTTTCTCTGAGAGTCTGTATCTGTAAGAACTTTCATTTCTTTAGGTAAGTAACGCAGTATCTTCACATCAGAAGTTATTTCAATACTTGGACAAAAAAAAACACCCCAACAACATATCATCACCCTTTATTTTCAGTTTCCCTTTGGATTTTCTAGCAAAATAATGGCTGTATTTTTATAGTAGTGATAAACTATTTCAATGAATTAGCTTGTTTGAGCCAATATGAAATTCATGTCCTTGCAAAAGTTAATTATGTTTTGCATATTTCATTGTCTATGTATGTCACACATTTTTGTCTCTGAATTCAAATTACACTTTTGTTAATATCCTTTTTTTTTTTTGTTATACATTCATGAAATAAATTGCAAACCCTGGAGTTCATCATTATAGTGAGTTAATTTATTTGTGCCAGCAGGAATTCATACACTGATATTTGAAAACTCATTCTGTTGCTGAGTAAAGATACCATTTTCCTTGTATCTTCCACTGATGTACCAGGTGTAAGTTGATCTATAGAATTCTACCTCGTTTATTATTTATTTTCTTTAAAAGTAGAACTTAACCTTTACCAAAGTACAAATCGTATCAGCTGGGAAAGCCAAATCTTGAAAGCCACCTGGAAACATTGTAATTTCATAGCTATAGTTTTTCAAAGTGTATAGAATAACAGACTGTCTTGAGAAGTACCACTGAAAGTACCCCCTAATTATCTAAGTATAGAAGTTACCTTAAATATGCAGTGTTGTCTCAAAAATTACACTGTAAGATTTCAGACAGTGGTTATTATCAGGAGAAGTAATACAACCTGCTTCTTCTAAGCATATCTTTTCATACACAAAGTATTACTTTGTGTATGTTTTTTTTTATCAGGTCTGTAGTTTATTTTCATACTGTTTGTGTTAATATTTAAATGTTGAACCATTTCTTCCCCAATGCAAGTCAAATATTAATATTATTCTTCTCATGCAAAATAATGAAAATTATGCAGTGATACACAGTAATACTTTCATCCTACTCTTACAAAACAAACGAAATACTAAATTGAACATGTGCATTTTTTTTAATTTGTTAGGCTAAATGAAAAATGACTGGATTATGCTGCTTTTCTTTCTTTTGACGTAAGATTGTCATCTGCTCTTAACAGAACCATTTTTCCTAATTTGTATGTACTATTATTCTTATTGAAATGCTCTGTGATACTTGATCCTTGTTATTCATTTATGCATACTTACTGTTTAAATTTCTCAAGTATCATCTACCAATCTACCAATCTGTTGCCTCCTTTGCATTGTTTTCTTTTGCTTTCTTGATTGTTCATGAGAATGTTCTTTACCCGTGGTCTAGAAATGAAGATCTATTCTTTCTGACATTTTAGGACAAGGTCAATCAATTGCAATAAAATAATTTTCAGGTTTTTTCCATAGAACAGAGTCACAAAAATGATTTATGCAACTTTACTTGATTAGGAATGCTTTGCCATATGAAAGATTTTAAGTATCTTGATTGCACACTCTGTTGAGGACTCTACTGTAAACGTATTATATTCTGCCTCATGGCATCTATACATAGGTGAGACAGTCTTACACATTTCAGGAACTGAGCTTTTCCCACTTCATTCCTGCCTTGCAGATTTAGTGAAGCTGCCTGGAGAACAAGATGGGAAAAGTGGATGGTTGGGAGGGATAGAGTCACTAGGAGGATTTTCTTCTATCATTCTATCCATCTAGTTCACCTTTGAGATGCATTGCTGGGGTTTCTTTTTTCCTGACTGGATGATTTTAGAAATCCCAAATATATATTTTTAGTCAAAAAACTCTCAACAGTTTAATTTGTAAGATCTGCTTTTTCCAGTGTCCTCTCCCTTTTTCTTTTCTCACCTACAACTGAAATATTAAAGGAATAATTTATATGGGAAACACAATGAGAATGGAGAGTGGATGAAGGAGTGGAGATTAAAGGCAATGTTCTCCAGAAAAGGAAGGGATGCATTTTTTAACTAAACAAAGTTAAACTCAGAAGAACCAAGTTCTTACTTTACTCCATAGTGAAAAAATCAATGACAGAGATTTATTGTTTGGTACAGTAATTAATATGAAGGTTTTTGTCCCAAGAGTAATAATGTACTCTTGGGAGCAAGCAAAGACACGTATGAGAGATCTGTAAAATCATGAATGGTATGGAGACATTGAATTCAGAATTAGCAATCATTCCTTCTTGTTAAAGAAATGAACACAGAAGTCTCTATGCTGCTTACTCCACACAGTTGTAAAGTTTGCTGTTTTCATTCCCTGTGTATCTATTGCTATCTACCTCTGATGAGCAAAATTTTGGGGGAGATGCCCACTATGGCCATATTTCCAATAACTATGCATAATAATTAATGTAAGGAAAACTCATACACAGCTGCACACTTAGAGGAAAGTAACAAAATCAGGGAATATTAAATTCTGTGTATTTATTCTCTTACTTAACCCACTAAAACTAAATTGTCTCTTGCTGTTAATTCCTTGGAAATATCATCTGATCAAAAGTATTGAAGATAACTTTTTATTTCCTGTCATAAATAGATGATCACAAAAAATGTTGATCTGTGTAGGGGTAAAGCTCCTTATACTACTGAAAAATGCTAGATCCTCTTACTTTCAACATTAGCTGAAGTAATAAGAAAAAATATCTGTAATTCCAGCACTTTCCAACATGCATTTTCTAATAGGAAGAAATTATTTTGCAATGGATTCTACCTTAGGTATCAAAATGGAAGTCTAATAGTTGTCATAGCTTAAACCAGCTGGTAACCAAGTACAATGCAGCCTCCACAATTCCCCCTCCCTAGGCGGGATGGGGAGGAGAATCAAAACAATGTAAAATCTGAAGGTTGAGATAACTAAATAGTTGATATGATACCATTCATCAACTAATGAATCATAGTTAAATAATTAAAGTATAATATAATACTATCAATAGCAGTGATAAATAACAAGGAAAGAGAATATAAAACTAAAAGGGGAAGGAAAAAAAAAAACAATAAACACAGAAACAAGAGTGATGCACAATACAACTGCTCACCACCTGCTGACCTATACCCAGCCCAAACCCAGCAGGGATTGGTCCCTTCTGAGTGACTCCCCCAAGTTTATATACTGTGCATGAAGTGCTGTCTTACGGAATACCCCTTTGGCTAGTTTGAGTCGCGTGTCCTGTCTCTGCTCCCTCCCAGCTTCTTGTGCCCTTCGTCACTGGCAGATCATGAGAGACTGAAAAGTCCTTGATCAGGATAAGTGCTACTTAACAACTAAAACCACTGGTGTGTAATTGGTGTTATTCTCAGACTAAAGCCAAAACACAGCACTGCACCAGTTGGTAGAAAGAAAATTAACTCTATTGTGGCGGAAACCAGGACACAGTGAACATTCTAATTGAGTTAATAAAAACATGGACTTTATTTCTTTTTGTTTCAGCTAAAGAAATTAAGGCTTTCTTTAACTATTTTACTGCCAGCAGAACAGCCTAGATCTATGCAATTATTCCCTTTAAAAAAAAATTAATTATAATGTAAACTGAATAGAATTTTCATATTATTAATCTATATAATTCACAGTCTTGTTAGAATCTACTCTGTATAGTGTTCCTGAATTGTAAAAGAAAACAAAGACATAGCAGAAAGCAGTACCTATCTTAACTAGTAAGAAAAGGTAAGGACTACATCCATAATACCTTGAAGTTCATGTTGTGCAAGTAGGTGTTTATATCTGAAATGGTTCCTCATTATATTCTGTGTAAAGCAATGGAAACATTTAAGGCATGTTTCATGTGGCTTATTCTAAATGTCATCATTAAAAGAGAAGAGCAATATCCTAGAAGATCTTACCTGTCCCTGTTGATCTCAGAAACAAAGGTACCTAGCTCAGATGTACATGTAAGTACAACACGTAATTCTAGCTTCTGCATCTTCACGTCCTTCTGCAATTGACCCCTTCTGGGAAAACAAACTAAAAATTTAAAAAGGCCAAAAGAACGTACAGACAGTGCAATCTGTAGAACAAGTGTGTGCAAGTATTTGTGGAATATGTCATAGTTATATTATCTAATGTAGTTAGCTGATCAATAATATCAAACTGTAACAAGTATGACAATTAGACATACTGATAGAACAAGAAGTGCCAGGAAAAAAAAAAAAAGAAACATAGATAGTTAATCCCAAGCAAATTCACGTCCATCATAAGCCAAAATATATAATATACGTATTTAGGAAGTATCGTTAATAATACTTCTTGTAGTTCCAGTAAAAGAAAGAACTATTTTTTAAATGAAAAAAAAAATTCAATTATTTATAGCAAAGTATTCAGAATGTTAATAATTTCTAATTATATTTATTAATTGACAGGACTGCAGAATAGAAATATGGTAATTTTTAAAGACTTACAGAACACAATTATGCCTATGTATAAATTACAAAAATCACAATGTAGATCCTCTTTTTTTCACACTGTTTTGCACTGATCACATAATACAGTATTGGTCTAAGAATATTTATTGCTTATATGGCACTTTTTATGTTTTTCAGTATTCGATTCCTGGAGGAAGGGGACCATGTTTCCTATCCTATAGATACGGGGGAGGGGAAAGGGGGGAAGCATACAGTAGTGAAAGAAATTCCTAAGATCATGGAAGCATCCTGAGATTATGTAGGTTTTACTTTTGGATCAGCTACAAAAAAATTATAGCAAATATTTTCTGACTGAAAACTACATTTCGCTAAGGTGAAAATACTGAAAGCCAAAAGGGATTTTTGTTTTGCACCATTTCTCAGTCACAGGGAGAAGGCGAAAGGTAGGAGAGATAACTATAATCTAACCATGCATATTTGTTGCACAAAATTCTTTCATTTATTTGCTTGACTTAAGAGGTTTACTGAGGACCAAACTCCTCTCTCACAGTTCTTCTGACCTACAGTCTCACACTGGGTTTGCTATTGCAGGAGGAGTTGACCTTGAAACTGTCATTTCTGGACTAGAATATTTTGTTATTTAGTGTCTTTGGATTGGCACTGCCTGTGCTGTTACCATGTACAACATGTGCTGCATGACCTTTTTGCCAGTTGTCTCCCAGTCAGAAAAATCAGGCCTTTAAACTGTTGCTCAACATGGGGGAAAATAACCTCCAAAAAACTTACTTTAAAACTGATTGAGTCAGAATACAGATAGGATGCAGGTGTTATGGTATAGGTGGACCTTCTGAAAAATGCAGAGGTAGGTTTGAAAAAAAACCAAATTTGCAGGCAATTGCCTTAAGCCACTGCTTATAAAAACTGTGTACTTCTTTGTTTTGTTTGAGGTTTTTTTTTCCCCCCTTTTTCATATTTGTCCTGGGTTCAGCAGTAGCAGTCATTTTTCTTAGTAGCTGGTGCGGTGCTGTGTTTTTTACTTTCAGCCTGGGAACAGTGCTGGTAACAGTTGCTGCTTAGTAATGCTTGCTCTGACCAAGGAGTTTCTGAGTTTCATGCTCTGCCAGGGAGGAGGGGAAACTGGGAGGAAGCAGACACAGGACACCTGACCCAAACTAACCAAGGAGGTGTTCCATATCACAGTACGTCATGCCCAGTGTATAAACTGGGGGCAGTTACACAGAAGGGTTAGATAACTGCTCGGGTCTGGCTGGGTATTGGTCGGCAAGTGGTGAGCAGTTGTATTCTTTTCCCTTGTTCTTTCCCTTATCATTATTGTTACTGGTGGCAGCAGTAGTGGTTTTGTGTTATACTGTAGTTACTGGACTGTTCTTATCTCAACCTCTGGGAGTTACACCTTTTTGATTCTCCTCCCCATCCCTCTGGGAGCTGGGGGAGGGGGTAGGGGGTGTGAGAGAGAGGCTGTGTGGTTCTGGGTTTTCGGCTGAGCTTAAACCATGACAATATTTTAGGCCAATTTAGTAAATACCTATGAAAGCTTGCTTGCTGGCTAAGCAATGTTTTGTTGAGCTGTTAAGCAGAATTAGTTACTAATCTACCTTTTTTGGGAAATGAGGCAGAATTTTCTGTCTAAGTTCGAGCAGTTCCCTATGTTTCCTTGTCGAGATGAGCTAAATTTTTCTATAGTAATGCTGCTAATGTTATTTTTAACTTAGTCATGTAATTTATCTTTAATCCAATTCAATTTTTTAGACTACAAGGTATCATCCAATCTAGAAAATTGAAATAAACACATAATTATTAATATTTGTATATCAGTATTACTAATATATTATTATTATTATTATTATTGTCATCATCATTATTTAGTAGTACTAGTAGCAGTAGCAGCAGCAGCAGCAGAATATGTTCTTAGGAACTGGAATGCCATTTTTTATAATACTAGATTTTTTTACCTCATGCCAATCATCATTCTTCCAAACAAATCCTGGGCATGGTTTGAGACTTAGAAGGTTCAAAGGAACCATGCCCAAGAAGCAGTTTGCACATTGCCTCCTTTGCAGGAAAGATTGCTTCCAGTCTGCGCCAACTGGTCTCATGGCAAGGAATGCCATCAGGAATGTTATTTTACCAGGATACACTGCCATTAAGAACAAGGGTAAATTGCCTTTTTACCTAAATCTGCCATTTACCTAAATCTGCTTAGCCCTGTTAATTTAATGGGTCATTTAAAAGATGTAGGTGTTTACAATCTGTACCTGAATCTCTGCTTCATCATTGAATGGAAAATTCATTTGCTCAAACCTGATGCCTACTGCCCTTGCAGATTCCACAGATTACTCGTCCTACCTCTTACTGATTTATTACAGGTCCTATGTACTTCTACCGTGTAGCTCTACCGGGTTCCACACAGTATCCTCAGATAGCACTGGAACTTATTTCATTATCACAGTATCACAGTATGTTAGAGATTGGAAGGGACCTCAAAAGATCATCTAGTCCAATCCCCCTGCCGGAGCAGGAACACCTACATAAGGTTACACAGGAACGTGTCCAGGCGGGTTTTGAATGTCTCCAGAGGAGACTCCACAACCTCCCTGGGCAGCCTGTTCCAGTGTTCTGTCACCCTCACTGAGAAGAAGTTTCTTCTCGAGTTTAAGTGGAACCTCTTGTGTTCCAGTTTGTACCCATTTCCCCTTGTCCTATCATTGTTTGCCACTGAGAAGAGCCTGGCTCCATCCTCGTGACACTCCCCTTTATATATTTATATGCACTAGTAAGGTCACCCCTCAATCTCCTCTTCTCCAAACTATAGAGACCCAGCTCCCTCAGTCTTTCCTCATAAGGGAGATGCTCCACTCCCTTAATCATCTTAGTTGCCCTGCGCTGGACTCTCTCCAGCAGGTCCCTGTCCTTCTTAAGCTGAGGGGCCCAGAACTGGACACAATATTCCAGATGAGGTCTCACCAGGGCTGAGTAGAGGGGAAGGAGGACCTCTCTCGATCTACTAACCACCCCCCTTCTAATACACCCCAGGATGCCATTGGCCTTCTTGGCCACAAGGGCACAGTGTCGGCTCATGGTCACCCTGTCGTCCACCAGGACCCCCAGGTCCCTCTCCCCTACACTGCTCTCTAACAGGTCATTCCCCAATCTATACTGGAACCTGGGGTTGTTCCTGCCCAGATGCAGGACTCTACAGTTTCCCTTGTTATATTTCATTAAGTTATTCCCCGCCCAACTCTCCAGCCTGTCCAGGTCTCGCTGGATGGCAGCACAGCCTTCTGGCGTGTCGGCCACTCCTCCCAGCTTAGTGTCATCAGCAAACTTGCTGATAGTACACTCAATTCCCTCATCTAAATCATTGATGAATATATTAAATAATATTGGTCCCAGTACCGACCCTTGAGGCACTCCACTAGATACAGGCCTCCAACTAGACTCTGCCCCATAGACTACAACTCTCTGGCTTCTCTCCTTCAGCCAGTTCACAGTCCACCTCACTACCCGATCATCCAGACCACACTTCCTCAATTTAGCTGCAAGGATGCTGTGGGAGACCGTGTCAAACGCTTTGCTGAAGTCAAGGTAGACCACATCCACCGCTCTGCCATCATCCATCCACCGTGTTATTTCCTCATAAAAGGCTACGAGATTGGTCAAGCACGACTTCCCCTTGGTGAAGCCATGTTGACTGCTCCTCATAACCCTCTTATCCTTGATATGCCTTAAGATGGCACCAAGGATAAGGTGTTCCATCACTTTCCCAGGAATGGAGGTGAGGCTGACTGGTCTATAGTTACCCGGGTCCTCCTTCTTGCCCTTTTTGAAGACAGGAGTGACATTTGCTTTCCTCCAGTCCTCAGGCACCTCTCCCGTTTCCCAAGACTTGGTAAAGATGATGGAGAGCGGTCTAGCAATGACCTCCGCCAGTTCCCTCAGCACCCGCGGGTGCATCCCATCTGGACCCATGGATTTATGGATGTCCAGATTGCTCAACTGGTCTTTAACCCATTCCTCATCAACTAAGGCAGACCGCTCCGTTGACCTATCTTCATCTGAGGTCTCAGCGGTACAGGGCTCTTCAGGACTGCCTCCGGCAGAGTAGACAGAGACAAAGAAGGCATTCAGTAACTCTGCCATCTCTGTATCTTCTGTCACCAGGGCACCCGTCCCGTTCATCAGCGGGCCTACATTGCCTCTAGTGTTAGTTTTATCTGCCATGTATTTGAAAAAGCTCTTTCTGCTGTCCTTGATCCCTCTCGCCAGCTTTAACTCCAAGGAGGCCTTAGTCATCCTAGCAGCTTTCCTACATCCTCTAGCAGCAGCCTTATATTCTTCCCAAGTGGCCAGCCCTTCCTTCCATGACCTGTAAACTCTTCTCTTCTACTTCAGCATACCCAGCAATTCCCTATTTAGCCACGCAGGTCTCCTGACCCTCTTCCTTGACTTCCTATGTGTCGGGATGCTCTGATCCTGAGCTCGGAAAAAGCAGTCCTTGAACGTCAACCAACTATCTTGGGCCCCTTTACCTTCAAGCAGCCTAGCCCATGGGATTTCCCCTAGCAATTGCTTGAAGAGGCCAAAGTTTTCCCTGCTAAAGTCCAGGGTTGCGATTCTACTTGCTATTCTAATGACCCTACCACACAAGATCCTGAATTCTACCATCTCCTGGTCGCTGCAACCAAGGCAGCCCTCAACCTTCACTGCTTCGATCAGACCCTCCTTGTTAGTGAGGATGAGATCCAGCAGCGCACCTCTCCTGGTTGGCTCGTCCACCATTTGCATGAGGAAGTTATCATCCATACACTGGAGGAACCTCCTGGACTGCAGCTGGGTTGCCGAGTAGTCCTTCCAGCAAACATCAGGGAAGTTAAAATCCCCCATGACGACCACGGCCTGTGACTGTGAGGCTGCTCTCAGCTGCCTGTAGAAGGCCTCGTCAACTTCCTCACCCTGATCCGGTGGCCTGTAACAGACCCCCACAACAGTATCGCCCCTGCCAGCCTGCCCCTTAATTCTCACCCACAGACTCTCAACTCGCTCATCATCTGTCCCCGGACAGAACTCAACGCATTGTAGCTGCTCTCGCACATAAAGAGCAACCCCACCACCCCACCTGGCTGGCCTGTCTTTCCTGAAAAGAACATAGCCCTCCATGACTATATTCTAGTCATGTGAGCTGTCCCACCACGTCTCTGTAATTGCCACCAGGTCATAACTCCTGACTTAACACAAGTTTCTAGCTCCTCCTGCTTATTTCCCATGCTGTGCGCATTGGTGTACAGACATTTCAGGGAGCAAGCTGAGCACACCGATTTCACCCTAGGATTACAGGAGGCCTCCCAGTCTTCATCAATTCTGGAGTGCTGCCCCAATGAGGCAAGCCCAGCTACAACCCCATCCCCCTTCAAATCTAGTTTAAAGCTCTCCAAATGAGCCCTGATAATCCATGCCCCAGCATCCTTTTGCCTCTGTGCGATAAACCTTTCCCACATGCCAATGTCCAGACTGGTGCCCTATCCTGGTACAAGTCCTGAACTAGGAGAAGGTTGCACAGAATATGGTATCTAAGTCCTGAAGGAAGGCAAGAAAGGCTGAATCCAAAGAATATCTCCCATTCTTTTTCCTCCAGACTCTCCTCCACTAGTTTAGGCGATGTCTTGGCTTATCAACTTAGTTTTTCTGGTTACTGCCTTTGATCATTAGGAATTATGATTTGTCCAGGGATCCTAAGTATTTAACTCTGGGTGACAGATTCCATTAAATAATAAAATACCAAAAAGATAAAACTTTGGTACTTTCTCAACAGAGATATGGATGAGAGATCTGCTCCCTGAATCAACTAACTGTAAGGCTTTCAAGAATTATGGTGCTCTGCATTTCAGTATACCAATGCTTGCTGATATGTTCTAAATCACATGCAAATATACATCTTATTTCAAGAGTAATTAAACTGTTTTCTGTCTGGAACTAAGATCTTACCTTAAATACGGTGAGGAAAATAACAGACCTATGCCATCTGTGAAGGTTTTTCCTGTCATTCAAAATCTAAACATAAATTTACATGAAAATACTTAGAACATCAGCGGGATAACAGCTGGGATACTGTTTATGAGCAGAAAAGTTAACATTTTTTCACCTTTATTTTCCACATAGCCAAATTAAAATGTTTTCAGCATGATCTGTTTTAATGCTAACACACAATCAAGACTGAAGATACCAACTGCTGTCTACAGCCATAATAGTTGTTCCTTACAGCAAAGTACTGTCATTTCTGAATGATTCAGGAAGATTTGGCTATAGCTGTGTGGTATGGCTCTTAGCTATAAAACAAGAGATAACTTGTCTAGGATTTTTTTGATATTTTCTGGAGGGATTTTGGTGTTTTGTTTGATTAGTTGGTTGGTTTGGGTTTGTTTGGTTTTTCTTTTTTGGGCAGGTTTTTTTTTTTTTGGTTGTTTTTGGTTTTTTCTTACCTACTTTTTACAGAAATCAGGTACTGCATTCTTGACTGGATCAAAGTGTATGAAAATAAAAGAATATGTAATTTCAATAACTGTAGATTCAACATCAAGTCACCTCAGATTTAACATAAATAAAAATTTTCACAAGGCTTCTTATAGAGTATGAAGGCATACATTCTTACAAAAAACATATTAGGATAGAAATTAGTACTGTGCGCTTAGCTTCAAGACAGAGAGTTTTGCACTTTTTACATCTTAAATCTTAAACACCTTTTTCCTACCCTGATCTCCCTTTCTGCTGGCTAAAAACGTGGGGCATTTGAAGAGCCCATTTGTAGATGTGTATATTGGAAAGATGTAGTATGATGAAATCATAACTTAATTTGTAAGTGAAATTTAAATATTTACACTATGCACCATCTTTAACTTCTTTAAGTAAAATACATTTAAGATAAATCAAACTCTTCAAGAGGAAGTTCTAGGTTCAGTGTATCTAATGCTTTTGAACTGGAGAACAAAAGTGAAAACAGGAGGTTTTGCTCAAGAAGCACCATCATTATATTTGAAGGAATTTAAGCTAGGTTATAACTTTAGGTGAAGTTCTGTTGTTAACAAAATGGGTTTTAGCTATCTTCTAACCTTGTTGAACAGATACAAATTTTAATTTATTTTTCTGTCCAAAAAATATTGAGAATAATTTTGATCATAATTTTTATGAGCTTTGAAGAAACAGCAGAAAAATTCTACTGATTTGTTTTTTTTCTTCTGTAAGCATATTTTGGAATATAATTTTTTTTTTTTTTAAACACCTTAAGACTGATAAAGGGGAAATTCTCATGTTGAAAATTAACACATTAAATTTAAGGCAAAATTCTGGAGAATAATGCTGGAATCATCTGTCCGTGCTTGCCATTTCAGTGTTATCAAAATATTAGCACAATGAAAATTTATTCTCCCTAGAGTCTGATTGTTTAGTTGACCATTGCTATCACTATCACATATATTGACCCAGAATACTGACCTGAGAAAGCAGTAATGGTGCACAAGTTCCTTTTTCTCTATAGATTTGTTCTGAAGAAGGAAAAGGAAATGAGGAAGAAGGAATGTGTTCTCAGGTCTGGGAGTGAGCAAAATACAGCCAAGCTGTACCCAGTATCTTAGGAAATTTAAAGTTAGAAAGGCTGCAGTCTTGAGTGAAAACCCAGAGAAAGAACAGAAAGAGAGATGTCTTTACCTAATGCAGATATCCTAAAAGCAATGCCACCAGTACTTCTAGACTTGGAAGCAGAATAGGCTGAGCTATTTAATCTCAAAGTAAATAAAGTAGTATGAATACTTCACTGATGTAGGGAACTGTGTTATCACCTTCACACCATGCTGCACTGTATAAACATAGTAAGGCCACCCTCTCAAGTCTCAGCACTATGAACCACTGCCTACTACAGACATGCCCATGGTCTTGCAAAGTTATTAGGCACCTTGTGATGAAAAAACTTGAAAATGAATAATGTTTCTGTGCAACATTAGTTCTAGGTAAAACACAGCCAACTTCCTCAATGAACCTTTAGTTGGTTTCTAGTTCCTGCTGTGATCTGGAGTTTTTATGTGGTAAGAGTCACACTTTTACCTGGTGACTAAGAAACTCTTATTTTCTGTCTCTTCTTTCTTTTTAATTTTAGTTCAAAGACATTTATTTTCATGCAGTGTAAGAGAGTTTCATTTTGTTTTTTGCAATTACTATTTCTTGACAGGTTGTGCTCTATCCTTGATATTCTGGTTGGACGTAATGCTATACTTTATTTAATTTACTATGAAAGTATTTTTAAAAAGAAAAAAAAAGAAAGATTATGGAAATATGCTGAAAATGATCAAATACTGCCTGTAACCTAGAAAAGCTGAGCAACTGAAAAGCTGAAAGTAGCAGAAGATAATGTTAAGTTAAAATATTGCTGGGATACGTATTTCACTCAGGCTTGCTTGCTGTATGCTGGCCAACCTTGATTAAATGTCAAGAATATTGAGTAACATGGATCCTGGGGAGAATGTTTTAACAGGTAAAACAGCCATCTGAAAGCTGATTTGCCCTTGATGTGAAATTTATTGCATCTTTATGCTAATGATCTTCTTTCTGCATCTTCAGCCATAATACAAGTTTATGCTCTCATATTCCACCAACTAACACCATGTTGTTCCAAATTATAAGTATCCCAAAAAAGGTCTTCAGGAAGTATTGGGGTATGAAAATAATGGTATTGGTAATTTAGAAGACGAAAATTTTCTTTTTTTGCATTGTGTCCCTCTCCAGTGACAAAAATAATGATGCAGCTTGGAAATACCCTATCTAATGTGAAGATACCTCATACCATATGTATCCATTTGTGTGTATGGGTAACTTAATAGTAAGGAAAGTAATCTTAAATGTAAGAAAAAAATGTTGCTTGTAACTTTAAAAAAACCTATAAAAAATCTTAACACAATGGAAAGTGATTTTATTCTTGGCATAGAACGTATTTGGGTTTTTTTGCTAATGAAGTAGAGGGACAAAAATGTGACATATGTATTTGCTAGGACTGGAATGTGTTTTGACTGAGTAGAGGAAAATGTTGGTTTAATACTTGGAATGTGTAAGGTATTTTATAAGGATTGTTGCCTAGGCTTTGCAATTTTTTAAACCTGTGCTTGTTGAATACTTTTCTGATTTAATGCCACTTTTAATGTAAATGCTAACAAAACTATCCTAAATTAATGGAATATAGCATCATAAGTTTATTGTGGGGTATATTCACTACCTATACTTAATTAATTAATATGCAAAGTAGACAATTTGAAGATAAAAATCAAATTAAAGAAGTACTTGTCTGACTTCTTTCTCAAGGTGATGTCAGAAGTACTGCCATTCATCTTATTTCTGTATAGCAAAATGGCAAGTGCAAGAATGCTTACCTGATTTTGGAATTAATTTTCATTCTAGCAATAAAAAGAGCTCACATCTTACGTGTTACTGGATTTTTATGCAGATCTGGTACTTACTTTACATTTGAGTTTGGATTTTCAGGGAACAAACCTAAAAAATCAACAGTTTAATAAATACTAACAATCAGTAATTTTATGTACACTTTTTACCTAAAAAATCAACAGCTTAATAAATACTAACAATCATTAGTTTTATGCACACTTAACAGATTTTTGATAAATCTGTAGACAAATGATAAGCCTAGCCGAATGAAAAATACCACCAGCCTCTCAGCTGAGGTATAATTCTTACCAAACTAGCATATTTTACTTTTATATTTTTTTAATTGCCTTCAACAGCATTTACAAGAGTACATAGCTCCATTAATAAGTTACAGATAATCAACTTTCAAGCTATATACCTAGATGTTAGAGAATAACTTCTTTCAGTTTTGCCACAATTAATTTCTATTTCAATCATTACAAAATATTTCAGCATTTAGGATAGGATAGAACAGAATAGGATAGCATAGGATAGGATAGGATGGAATATCTCAAGTTTGAAGGGATCCATTAAAATGATTGAGTCCAATATAGTTCAATCATCCTTAACAAACTACTAGCCAAATTCAATATTTTGTTAAGCCCTGACCTGTATGGACCTATTTCACTACTGTCTTTCACCATAATATTGTAAAAGCATGTTTAGAAATTTTTCTTTTCAGATGTGTTCTGATATTGCTAAAATTAACAGTTGCCAAAATGGAAAATCAGATTTCAGTGGTTGTAAAATAAATAAGATATGAAAATGAAGACTGCATGTCAGTATTTTGATTTCTTTGGAAAATGATCCATAGAATTCAAAATAATTTATAGATGCACTGAATCATCAGCTGTAACTAAGCTCTGACTGCCCATGCACTCTGTGTACGCATGTACCTAGAATCATAGATTAGTCTGCGAGGGAAGAGACCTTCAGAAGTCATCTAGTCCAACCCCCCTGCATTGATCAGGGATGTTTTCAACTAGATCCCATGATATTCCCTTTCTCTGATGTAACCTGTTAAAAAAAAAGGAAAACAAAAAACCCAAAAAGCCTTTCTGCAAAGCATGATAAAACCATTCAAAAGGCACAATCTCAGAATCTTTTCCCATGGGAAAAAAAGCCCAACCACAAATGAAAAATGAACAAACAAATAAACAAAAAAAACCCCCAAAACCCTGTTAATATTGCATATTTATGTGTGTACATGCAGTGGAAGGGATGAGAAGAGAAAAAAAAAAACAAAACCTGTTGGTAAAAATAAAAAAGAGGTTATTTTCTTTAGTTAGAGTTCTAAGTGCTTTAATCCAAATTCTAAGTGAGCTCTAGATTTCAGACCTTATATATATACTGAAGCACAAATTACAGTTCTATTTTAAGATGATTTCTAAATGACATGATGAGTACCTAGTATAAACTTAACAAATTTCAATTTTATTAGAGCTATTCTATTTGAATCTTTAAATATTTTGAATTAAGAATTCCAGATCTGCTTCTGTATTTTAAATGTTAACAGTTAAAATGTCCCTAGAAAGAATTGGTAATTTGGGTTATGCTTTTCAATTTGCCTCCTCTGATTGCTCTAACAATACATTTTGTTTCTTAAACTTCTGACTTTTTCAGCAATAAAAAAAAATTCATATTGGAAAACCAACATGTAAGAATGACATGCATCACTGAAGATGTCTTTATTCTTAATATTTTTCAAATTTAGGATTATATTGACAAACCATGTTATTGACACCTGTCCAACAAGAATTTAGTCTATTTTACCTTTCTCATATATAAAACAAATAAATAATTTTTTGTATAAACATATTTTCTTCTTTCCAGATGCACTTTTTTAAAAAAGAATGGGAAGGCTTAGTGGAATCAGTTTTCATTCAGGCAAACCTACTTGGTTTGGCAGCTGAATGCACTAATTGGATTAGTTCTCATCTAAGCACATTCAGAAATCCTATGGAAAGAAACAATAATTAGATTTTAAAAAAATCTTTTGCTTGCTTGGCTTCCCAGTCTCCTAGGGCAAAACAAACAAACAAACAAACAAACAAACAAATAAATAAATAAATAAGTTGATGCTGGCAGGACAATCAAAGCAAAACAAAACAAACACACCCCACACCCCCCATTTTTTTAAAGCTTAGAATGGGTTATCTGTAAAAATGAAAAAATGCCTCATAATTTAATTGAAAAGAAAAATGTGAGGGTACTTTTAAATGTCTGTCAATACCCCAAGCATTTTAGAATAGGGAGGAATAATCAACTTTTCTATGTCACGAACAATGAAGGTTATGAAATTTTAACATTTACGTCTTTTTCTGTATTCTGTGTATTCCTACAGAAACTTGAGTATTTTATGCTTCTTCACTACAAGTGAAAAAGAAAAAAGATCAAGCAATACAGATTTTTATTTAAATAGTAAGAAGATGAAATAATACACAAACTATTAATTCATACCACATGAAGGAAAAGCCAAAAAGAGTCTTCATAAATGCTGTGTTGTAAGGTTAGAAAGAGAAAAATAAAGAGAAGCCAAAATTGAGAGCCACTTCCTGTCAAATACTTTATGACTCAGTGAGATGATGGGTAAGATTCAGTAGTCAGTAAAACTGTGCAGCCTATCCTTGTAAGTCAGAAAAGATAGAACTGATTCTTTCTTAAACAGGAATAAGAGGTTTTCTGTGTCAAATGCAGGAAAAGGTATGTCTCTCAATTGTAAAGTTCAAAGACAGCCATTAAGTGCTTGACACATTTAATCATCACTAATGAAAAGATATTCTTAAACCTGATACTAAGAACGTTCTCATCTCAAAGTAACATATATAAATAAATAAATAGTATTATCCTCCATTTTCCTCCCTACTCTCTCTCTTCCCCACTTTAAAGCTAATTGCAGTATTATTGTCCAAAGATTTACAAAGTGACAACTGATCAGAAAAGCTAAACAGGTCATGTTTCTTCTTCACACTACATTAGGCATCTCTGATTTGATAACATTTTATGACATTTGGGTTATTTCTGCAAACTTTATAACAGAGATCACTCAGTGTCATGCCTTGTTAAAGAGTCTTGTTAAAGGGTTGCCTAATGTATCGTACAATTTGTATTTGTACTAACCCTGAGTCTATAGGCCACTCTAACAGTAGTGCATCACATTTTATCTGCATGATAGAATCATAGAAATCTGGTGTCCCAGATGCTAAGATTTAACTCGTCTAAGTAACAAGTTATACAAATTATTTATGTCATTCAGATTAATATAGAATCACAGAATATCACCTTGGAAGAGACCCTAAGGATCATCTGCTCCAACCTTCCTAGGCAAAGCATGACTTACTCTACATCAGTGGATGCAAGCCATAAAATATTCATTTTGGAATTCTAGAATTCAAGAAAAAGTATATGTGACTTTAGATTGTTACTTCAACACAGTGCCAGTATATTTTGACTACCACTGTCTATCAATAATATTCTGACCTGCTACATGAAATAAAGACATGTGACACTGAGACTCTCTAAAATAAAGTTCCTTTCAAGGTAGGTGAACTTGTAAGGCTATTGCCATTTAAAATACAGATTCATTGAAAACCATTCTTTAATGTGATGAAAAACCAAAGTACATATATGATGTGTTCTGTTTTAATGGACGAGATTCACAGAAATGTTTGAGTTTGAAAGGGTACCTCTAAAAGCCACCTTGTGCACTCAAGCAGGGCCAACCAGAGTTTCATGCCTAGGGCCATGTCTAAACAGTTTTTAAATATCTCCAAGGTGGGAGATTCCACATCTTCTTTGCACACTGCTCAGGCACCCTCACAGTAAAAGTGTTTCCTGATATTCAGATGGAGCCTCCTGTGTTTCAGTTTGTGCCCATTGCCTTTGGTCTTGTCATTGGACAGCAGTGAGAAGGGCTTGGCTCCACCTGTTTTGTACCATCCCTTTAAGTATTTATATACCTTGATAAGATCTCTGCTGAGCCTTCTCTTCTCTAGGCTCAACAGTCCCAGCCTTTTCAGCCTTTCATCATATGTGAGCTGCTCCAGTCCCTTCCTTTTTGTGGCCCTTCATTGGACTTTCTCCATGTCTCTTTCGTACTGGGAAGCCCAGGACTGGACACAGTACTCCAAAAGTGGCTTTATCAGTACTGAGTAGAGAGAAAGGATCACCTCCCTTACCTGCTGGCAACAGAACTAATGCAACTTGGGATACTATTAGCCCTTTTTGCTGCAAGGGCACATTTCATGCTCCTGTTCAGCTCAGTGTCCATCAGGACCCCAGAGCCTTGTCAGAGAGAAGCTCCCTGCAATGCTGCTTTCCAGCTCGGTACTCACCATTATAATGTGAGGTTGTTCCCCCTCAGCAGCAAGACTTTGCACTTCCCCTTTTTGAACTTCGAGACCCCCATCAGACCACTTCTCCAACCTGTCAAGTTCCCTCTTGATGGCAGCACATACCTGTAGTCACCATTTCTGGTTTTGGATTCTTTGGCTATTCATACGCTGTTAAATAAAAGACCGGGGTCCAATCTTTGGCACATTGAGTTAGCCCTTCCTAAAATGGATTTTCCTTATTTTTTTGTCATAGGTGTTCTGAGTCTAAGGGGATTTCTCTATGTCCTAGCTATTTCACTGGTTCTGTATGTCCAAAGTAAAGAAGGGTTATGTTGTTCCCCATGACAGTGGCAGAATAAAATTGGAAATATGCACTACATGCCCCTGGGACGCACATGAAAGAACATGGGACTATTGAGACTGCAGAGATTATCTTCTGAAGAAGCATATTATCATCACAGAGGTTGCAGGGTACCAATCACGGTGTACCATCCACTGTGGATCCTTTTTTTGTGCCTCACAACTCAAAGGAGAGAAGGAGCTGAGGGAGGCTGAGCATCTGTCGGTGGTCAGCATCGTGTTGTTGGTCAGGGGCAGAGCAGGATCTGCTCCAGGAAGGTGGGAGTGGTTTTCCTGTGGTGCCTGCCCTGAGGCCGCGAAGATCAACGGTCCCGGCAACAACAGGCCGGGAGACAGCAGCACAAACAAGACTGCTATCGGTACCCCGCTGCGCCTCAAGGCCTCAAGAGTCACTGGGCCTGGGGCTCACCACAGACGCTGCCCCACCTGGAACGTTTCAGAGCAGCTCACAGCTCGTGTGCAGGCATGGGAAAGGGCCTGCACCTGCGGGAGGGCTCCGAGAAACTCTGATCCAATAGACAGGCCCCTCCATCCTGGACACTAATAGACACCATGACTACAGGGACTGAAATGATTATAGTTTAAAGGATTTTAACTGAAAGGATTTTAAGTCGCTGACTGAGAAGATGTCGCTGGATCCACAGGGTGGTGAGCCCTTTTTTTCTTTTTTTTCTTTTCTCCACGGACTTGGGGTCTTTTAAGAGTAAATGGGGGACATTCCTTCCCCACCCTCCCCCCCCCATAATTTGGAGACTTTTAAGAAGTACACTATTGCCTGACAAGGTCCAGATGGTATCTTAAGGAATGTAAGTTGGAGCGGTCACAAATAGACTACGCGGTGAGCTGACATCTAAATAGTGGGAACTTAAGAGGTCAGGTTTAACTCCTTTGGTCAACAGCATAGATGTATCTGGTTGGACCCAGGTAATATTATCCCAGGATTAGGGCTAGGCAAGGGAAGTGAATATATAAAACATAACATTTTCTATCCAAATTACTTGTGGGCCCGAAGTACTGGGCCAAAGTTTAATTTGCGTACATATCAGCTACTCCTAGGCAAATGGGGACATCATTACTGTCATCATCTAGTTTGAGCATTACCTTCAGTTATGGAGATACTGAATTCACACTTGTTGGCTGTTGTTCAGCCAGTTATTCTTACCTTGCTTGTCAAAGGATTTAATGATGTTTACCCTTTCCTGAAGTGATTTGAAAAAAGCAGTAAATAAGTGTTTATGAGTGTGCTGTCAGGCTGAGTATTTTTATCTCAAGGTTTCATAAAATTGTGTAAGCCAAAATGATGATTAAACACCTGGATTTTAATAAGTTCTTGAAGTTGCTGTTGATGACTAACTTAATATACTTAAACAGATATGTGTATGTATCAGCAATGATGGACAGAAATTTGAGATAAATTAGTGCGTTAGTGCAGAATACCTCCAGACTATTAATTATCTAATTCAGTGCAATGCCACAGATTATTTTGTGTGTGCTTGGTTGGTTGGTTTGGTTTGGTTATTGTTGTGTTGGGCTTGGTTTCTGTATTTTTATTTTTTTTTGTGAAGTGGTGTATGTTCAGGGACTGTTAATTCTCTGCAGTGTTAAAACATTAACGTCATATTGGATTTGTTTTAATGGTGCTTCATTATTACCAAACATCCACCAAATTCATTCGGGACTGCTTGGAATTTGGTTCAGTGAATTTTCTGGATATAAAATATAAGATTAGACTTAACAGACTGAGAGTCAGCTCATCTAATAATCACCTAAATACCCAGAGCTAGTGTTTCCTTACAGCTAAATGCTTTTAAAGGCCTAAAATGGAAGAAATAATCACTGGTCACAGAGTTATATGAAAAACTTGTCAGAATTATTTTTTAATGGAAAAATGTAGTATAGAAAAAATGTTAGAAATCTTAAATATTCTTCTCATATACTGCAAGTTCTCCATGTAGAACTGAGCTCAGAACAAAGAACCAGGTAATCAAAGAGTGCATATGTATCGCAGGAAGAGATCAGAGTTTTTGACATGGCAAAAAAGTTTACTCTGGTACACTTTGGGGAAAAAATTAAAAGAAGTCTTTAATGTGGATTTGCATCTCAAACCTAGCTGGAAAAATATGCCGTTGTAGCCAGAGTCCATTTCACCTAACTTTAGGCACCTGCCAGAGGCATCTAAATGAGAACAAAATTTTCCCATGTCTATATTCCCCATGTAGAATCTTGGATGAATCCAGAATTAACCTCACACATGAAATGGGTTTAATTTCATATGATGTTTTTCCAGCCACTAGCAGATACTTGGAAAAAAAAGTTTGTTGAAACCCTTATTATCACAAAGCTTTACAACTTGTCACAAAATTTTCTGTTGCAAAATTTATTTAAATATGTATTTAAATAAAAATAAAAAAATAATAAAAAAGTAGCTGTAGTTGCAGTTTTAGCTGCGTAGGGATCTACCTTGAGACCAGAAAAACTGGAATACTATATTATTTTCTGCTGGTAGGTTTCTTTTACTATGACAAATCTACTTTATATCCCTCTTGAATTCTGACTTCTTGTATGGGTCATTGTTTCTTATTCCCTAATAGTTCTACTAGGGATGTGCAAACTTAATATATTTCTACCATTTACTGAGTTTACTGAATCACAAGGAACATGCACACGTTTTATGAACTCTCAGGTGGGTTAGAATGTACAGAAATGAAAACAGTATATGTGATATCCATACTGTCAGCTGACAGCAAAAAGGGGAGAAACTTTAAAAAAGCTGCCTTTGTATTTTATGGTGACTCTCCCTGGAATAAAATGACTGTGATTTGTTTGGTTTTGATGTTGTTTTTTGGTTTTTTTTTTTTGTTGCTGTTGGTGGTTTTTGTTTGTTTTTTTTAGTTGTTATGTTTTTTTACACCTTGTAAAGTTCTAGTCCTGACTGATATTAAAGGTAGTGTCTCTGAGAGGTTTAGATTATGAGTTCTACAATCAAACAGAAAATATATAGTACCATGCATATTACACTTCTATTTGCATACTGTACCGTAAGGTTTAAGTATATCGTTGGACAACAGATGTAGACAATGTCAAGCCATAGCTAGTTTCCAAATATTAGCTTATTTGAAAAGCATTTATAACTGCTTCTAAACACAGCAGTTTCCCTAAATTGTCTCCTAAACCTTTCTACCAAAGCAAAGATTCAGAGGAACACCTTGTTTGACTAATTTGCCTGAAAATTAGTCAAACAAGAGCATGAAGCTGTTATTACCATTTAAGTTTAGATTTGTTTGGCTTTTTGATTTTTTTATTATATGCACTGGTTATAACCTTTCAAAAGTACCACAACCCCGATTTTTGTTAATTTGATTTATAAACTTAATTATTGTGGCAAGTTTCACTATTAAGTTTAAAGCTACTTATTTATTTATACCTTATTAAATACAGAAAACTGAATCCAGTTGATTCTTCCAAGAGATCACTCAGTCAGCTCTGGGCTCTGAGACTTGCTTTTAATTAAAAAAACAAAATAAGCAAGAACCTGAGCATGATTGCAGGCTGCAACCGCTCCACATGGTTTCTATGGAGCCCCTGGAGCTACAACAGGGCACTAGCATGCAATTAAATGGGTAATTTACCACCAGGCACTCATGAACACCGAATGCCCGAGGCTGCTCTGTAGAAAGGGTGTGAGTGGGTTATGGGAAATGCTATGTTTATGGCTGCTTCTTGGGTCTGTTTCTTTAAGACCCAAGAAAACTGAATATGGGAAAGCTGAGGGTCCATAAGGATTCAAGTGTTCAGTAAAGCTTACGACCTCCACAGTATTTCTGATATGGTTAGAAAGAAGAGTTTGTCTGCTCCTAGATTTATGTCCGGGATGGTATGATACCAGAGACAGAGTGTGAGCATCGAGAGCTTCACTGGATACATCTATATTATTAAATAAAAAGAGGTTCATTTCTCCAGCATTAAGGACTACTGGCACATCACAGCTCTCTTTCTCAACAGAATTTAGTGGCTTTTCCATCCTGCCTGCTGGGAACTATCAATGGCCTAAACGTAAGAGTGCTAGTTCACACAAGTTAAAACAAAGCCAGAGACACGAGCTCACTGTTAAAGAGTGAAGAAAATGCCCAGGGTTTAAATCTGTATCCTCATTCTAATTCTTTTACTGAGAGGAACATAGTCTTTAGATTCAAAAACTAAAGAGTTTGTGAGTTTTGGTAAATCAGAGTTAATATGAACGGATAATTCAGATTTATTAAGACAATAGCAAAAGTTTTTATTACACCTGAGCACAGCTTATGGAAAATAAATCACAAAAGAATGGAAGAAATGATATGTTTTACCCAGTCTAAATACTTTGTTTGGTTTGGTGGTTTTGTTTTGTTTTGTTTTGTTTTGTTTTGTTTTTATTCCGGGTAACAGGATCTGAGATAACAGGTTTGGTGGTCTTTTTTGTTTCTTTTCTTCTTTTTTCCTGTCTTTTTTTCTTTTGCTTTTAACCTTTTTTGCTTGTTTCTCTTTTTTGTTTGTTTCTGTGAAGCAGTGACTTATTCCCCTAAATCAGGGCTGCTGTGCTATTAAAGAAATAATTCCAAATGAAACAGTAATTCTTCAATGGAAATGAATCACATTTTCTTTGTAGTGTCTTGTTACTATTAAAGTATATGAAGAAACTTCAGATTAAGCATAAACATGAGATAGAGATTTGTGGAGCCATCGATTTCTTTTTTAAATGTTTTGATTATAAAAAATAACAGGAAAGGGTACATCTGCACATGAACATGGCTGGGATAAGATGAAAACTGTGACAACATGATGCTCTTTTTTTTTTTTATCTGTGAAAATGCAAAAATTGCATAGTTTTGTATTTTCTGTTTCTTCTCTGACTTGCTCTTTTCACAAGAAGGGCATTCTAATAATTTAGAGAAAGAAAATAATTTAAAAAAAAATTGTTCTACTAAAATTAAAATTTTGATGAGAATATGATGGATGCCAGATTTGTCCATACCCACCTTATTTCAGATTTTCTGAGGATTTTTAGGGCTTTCTGTAAAATTTGGCCAAACATTTAATACTTTCTTCCTAACATGTTTTTCATGTGACTGTCAGACTGTTTTCAGATGTTTGGGTTTATGGTTTGACAGACAGACAGAAAAGGATAAATTTCAGTATGAGTCTAGAGAAAAAAGACATTGCTTGCTTTGTGTTAATCATACAGTCATTTGGCAGAAAGATGTAGCATGCCCATGCCTTGGAGAAACTATTTTAAATTTGCCAGCATGCTTGCCCTGCTGTCTGGAATACTGCCTTTTGCCATCCCTGAGGAAGCTCTGTGGAACTCAGCTAAACTGCAAAAGTTGGAAAACCACAGGTTACACATGTTCTGGAGAGGCTCAGTCTGTATTACTAAACTAATATGCATTATAATAAGAGAAAACAAGTTTGGGCTTTTCTGTGGAATGGAAGGAAGTTACATAAAATTATGAAAGCTATGAATGGAAGCAACAAACAGCTGTTGGGAAGCCTCTCGCATTGTTGATTTAAGTCAATGAACAATTCAGCCTGTGAATGCTATGGCTGTTAGCTAGGTCCTGTTGTCACAGCCTCTGAAGTCTGACCTTGGTGCCTGTAGTGTAAATCTGGCTGATTTTTTTTTTTTATTTATTTCCTTAATCCAATGAATGGATGATTCCTGTTGCTTTTATTCAGGATGTAAGGGGGGAGGTTGACAGTTGGCTCTGTTTCAAATCTCATCCTGGTCAGTTTCCATTAATGAAGCTTCTTTTGTGTCTGTGTTTACTCAAGTTCAGTGGTAATTTTGCAGCCTTATAAGAATAATGTATCTCGAGATTCATAACGAATTTGTCAGTTCTGTTGTTAGAGGGGAAGACATGATAACTTTATTCCTAAAGCTTCACTTAAAAGAAGGGAAATTATACTCCTCCACTGAACATTTAAGGTATCTGAAGCTAGAACTAATCCATAGATTTCGAGGTCATGAATCATTGCTTCAGAACCTACAGGTTTGGCAAAATTGCAATTCATGCAAGAAAAAACATAAATAAGAAAATCTTATTAAAAAAAAAGGGCAAAGTATGTTTATATGTATGCCATACCACATTGCTTCTCATAAACTGTAACTTTCCCACTTTTTCATTATAGAATATGACAGCAAGAGTTTATGATTAAGGGACAAGCAGTAATACAATCATCATTTATCACAGAAGATGGTAATACTTTGCACTTTGTCAACTTTCGCATATGAATTACTAACTTATATGTGCACTTGAACCATGCAATGTGTGTTAGTTGATGTGTTCTTGTATGATAGAGCATTTGTGTAATGAAATAAGGAGAGGATTTTTAAAAAGGGAACAAAAAGCAACACCTGTTACATTTTATACCTTATATATATTTGTATATGTATATTGTGGGGTTTTAATATACAAATTTTGGTAGATAATCATAACAGGTATGTGTTGAATAAGTAATCAGTATGAAAACTCTCACAAAATCATCATTCCATCTACTGTTTTGATCTGTGGCTGAAAAAAATAAATGTGAAAACAGGTCCCAGTGTTTGGTATGTTGGTAAGTGACTTTGGAATGAATTAGCTAGCTGATTGTCCTTTCATTATGTATAACCTATTACAGTATATAGGCAATAAGAGTTTTGCTTCAATATGAAATATACATTTGAATCTCAGTCCTGTCAACAAAGAAGAGATGAGGACAGACTAAAACTGTAAAAACTAGGCTAATACATGACACAATATAGTAATGGGTAGAAATGGTATAGTCCAGAATATTTCTACAAGATGTCGTTCAGACTTGGACTTGTGTACCTCAAAAAAATTATTTCTGAGGTTCTAAAATAATACAATTTAAATAGCTATAGGAAATGTATGTGAAGTATTTGAATTCCTGAATCTTTGGCCACTGAAATGGGAGAAAAAATTACATGAAAACAGATTTTCAGATGTTTTCTGCTTTGCCAATAGCACTTTTAAGCCAAAATCCCTAAAGAACAACTTATATCATAATATTTTGACACTTCCAATTCGAGCTTCCTGAAAATGGAAGAAGAATTGTATTTATCTAAGTGTTTAAGCAGATTTAAAGAGAATGTGACACTAAATGCAGCCAAGTTTAGAGAAGTCTCATTTCTGACTCAGCTGTTCACTGGCACACACACACACACACACACACACACAAAAAAGACACTTTGAAGAATTATGTTGTGTCATTCAGAAGCCGTTTGAGACACAAATTACGCCAATATTTCACTAAAACCTTCTGACTTTCTTTAGTCTCATTCTGAAAATATAACCCTTACAGCAGTCATACGAACTCTACAGGGTGAAAGTGAGTTGAGCAGGAATGTTCTACTTATTTACTTATAATTAAACGCAACTTTTCATAACCATTTGTTGTTTTAAGGAGCATATTTTAATATAAGTTCCCATTTACTTCAGATATTCTTACAGCAAAATCTCAGTTTTTCCTGTAATGTTTACGAAAGGGATAAATGATTGTAAATAAAAATTTAATTCTTTAAAAACAAATTTCTAAGTGTAAAAAAAACACCAACCTGTTTTCATTAAATCTTGTTAAAGGACAGAAATTTTGTAATGAAATGTGAGAATTGCCTGAACTTTAGATGTTGGTGATAATGAAGGATGTATTTTTTACGTGTTCAGATCTGATAAAAGAATTTAAATACAGTGTCTGACTTCACTTGGCTGATTTGTACTAAGCTTTGGGAATGTTTTAGCAGTCCTAAATCAAGTATGGTTGAAAAATGCCAATAAATAATAAGCTATGCTGAGCCGTGACATCTGTCAACAGTGGAGGTGTGTCAAGGCTATCTGTCCAGGCCTGAACTGCTTGAATAACAGCTCTGTACTAACATATTTCATTTAGAAGTGATGTAGACTAGAGCAATGCTAATCTACAGGTGGTTTCAACAGGAAGGTATGAGGTAGAAACTAGGAGGGAGATAGCAAATATAGTGGCTTCAGTGAGCTTTACATTTCTTTCTAGAATGAACATCAATTTCTATATCCAAAAATAAGCTATATCAGAATTGTGTTTGTCTTCATTGCAAGTTATATTTCTACAGTAACACCATTAAAAAGTCATGCCCATAATCAAAATAATAATGCTGATATAAAGGGCATGAATTCATGAGGCCTTATTTATACCAATACTAGTTAGATTTCTCAAGAAAAGGGTACAAGACATTGCTGAAAGATCAATTCAGATTATACTCTTTTCATCAAACCAAAGAATATGGTGTTTGAAAACGATGCAGGAATTGGATGATAAAGGGATTGTATGCAAATCAAAGCTCATCTGACTTTTTCACGTAACTAATGAAAAATAACATAATTACAAATATTTTGATATTTCCTCAAAAAACACTTGTAATATTTTATTCAGAACAAATTTCATATTGCCATAGAATTTCTCTGTAGAGACCTTGTGGCTGTTCAAATAAAAATGTTAGATACTCCCAGAGTTGATGTGATTATGCCGACTTCTATTTTTACAGCATTTTGTCAGTAGTATTCAGACTGCTAAATCCACTCACTGTAGCAATTCTTAAAGGTATTTTTCAACTTTTCTTTTTCTTAGGTTGCTCCATTATGCAGCTGATACAAATGCGAATTTAGCAAACATGAAATTTGCTAACTGTGCTACTCTGGAAACTGACAGATTTTCAGCACAGCTGTGTGGATTGCATTTGAGCTAGTTTTACAATGGTCATGGTCTATCAGTCAGTTGAAGGAAAGCAGCAAAAAAATTTTTCACGCCTCTTTGCAAATAACAAATATTTAATCTATCTATCTATCTCTTCCATAAACCTCTGTATTTTAGTCCTGCCCTTTGTGGTTTTTTTTCCCAGAAACATGAGTGCTAACATTCTTTCTGGTGCACCAGAGATTCTGGTGCTTGTGGCTGCTGTTGCTGATGGACAGAGTATGTGCTTAGAGCTGTTTAGAGATTTGCTAAAACCTTGGTCCCACTTCATCTTATTCCAGGAAGTAATTTATCCTGTATTATCTGTTCAGAACTTGCTGCACCTCTGCAACACATGAGCACACATAAAGGCAGCAGAGATAATAAGCAGCCTGACATGGTTCAGCCACTTTACATGTGAATACTTAAGGAAACACAAGTGTGGTCCAGAGAGCTGGATTTGCCTAATGACTACACTTCTGTGTACCAGTCTTCTTGCTATAAACTGAGTAAACTTCAGTATAAGCCAATTTGCAGACTGGTGAAGCTGGCATCAAACTTCTTTGGTACAGCATTCTTCAAGAGGTATTCAATGTAGCTGCAGCTTGCAATTTCTTTTGGAGAGTCACTTGTGGGTGATGTGATGGGCTTGGGCAGAGATGTTCAGGGCCATGCACAGGTGCTCTAGCCCCTGGGAGACCCACATTGCAGACCTAGGTGGGTAGTGCTGTTGCTTTTAGGCAGTGCAAAGAGCCTGTCCCTGTATCACCACTTTTCCCCTTGAAAATCAGAGCCAAAAGAAGAAGCAAATACCATAGCAAAAAGTGTCTAAAACTGCCACATCCTATCACTAAATATTATCTGCTTAGAATAGTATGTAAACATATATTGTAGGACTATTCTTCCTTGTCTTAAGTGCCCAAATGCTCTTTCTTTTGATCTTTGGTCTGTGTGAGTGTGCAACAGACAGGATGATATGCTGAAGAGGGGAAGGAGCATAACCTAGAGGTAACTTGGCAAGAGTGTAGACAGATGGCTGATCTGAAAGCATCAGAGGTTTGGTCCCAGGGTACCTCCCAAAATAGAGTTGGTTGTAAATTAGAATTGCCCTTTATAAACAAGGTGTATGGCCATCTGATTACAGCTGCAGATGGTCTGTTACTGTGGGGATTTAGAGGTGTAAAGGGATACATGACAGCTAAGTGCCCCAGGCTCATGTCTCAGTGGCCTAAGGTTGCATAGGTTGGATTCAGTTTGTAATTCTTTTTGAAGAAGTATTTTTTTATGAGGCTACTAACAAGGGTGTCAGTATCATTGTTTTTTGAGTATATAAGTTATGGACACTGCTTCAGTATGTACGAACAACAATGTGAACCACAGTGTAATCTCATATATTTTGAAAGATTACATTCAATGTATAACTAGAATATTTAAATATTTCCAATATGTAGATACGTATGCATCTAGGTATATATAAAATTCTGCTTACATACATATGTATACACACATATACAGAAATTTGTGAACGCTTAGATACACATACACACACAGAGAGGTTTTGTGTATATATATATTCTCCTATACATAATCAGCATATGCATACATACGTACGTTGGCAAATGAGGACTTAGTCCTTCAGACAGAACTGCTGTGTGCTGCTTTTAGAACACTACAGAGTTAACTGACCAAACAGCTTCCCATAAAACCAAAATGGGTGATGATTTTGATTTATTAAAACAATGCTTATTAATGTGTGTGTTTGGTTATTACACTAAAAAAATAGACTTTGTTCCATCAACACATGGTATGTTTATGTATACTGTATATTTATGAAGTAATACTATTGTCCTTGTGTTAAAAGTCTTGGCTTTTTAATGCATATAGTCACTGTTTTAGCACATTATCAGAAACTTTACAGCTCCTTCTGAGCTGTGGACATCTGGGTTCACAGGGACTGTAGCACCTGGCTTAACAGGTGGGGAAAATAGTGACAAACTGCTCCACTAGCATATTTAAGATGTCTAAAATTGTCTTTAAATAGCTCTCTGTTAGTTTGAGGCATATACAAATATACAGTGTATCTCAAAACAGTTCTTATTCTACCCTAAGCCCAAATAGAGGGTGAATGAGTTTAAATACAACCACCTGTAACATTGTGTGACATTGTGGTTCTTACATGAATGTTTGTACTTGCGCATTATTTACACAGATCTTGTTGGATAGTAAGATATCAACTATTTAAAAGCTCCTGTCCTGGACAAGTCAATACAAGTATATTGCAATGCACTATGTAATTAATTGTGGCAGTTGTTGTGATGTTATGAACTCAGGTGAATTATTTCATCCTGTTACTTCGTTCCCCTCTAGTCTCTTGTTTCTCACCCCTATTAAAATAAATTAAAATAAAAATTGAAGGTCAGGGATCATCTCCTATAACATTCTGTATTTCAGCGCAGTAAAAATAGTACTTTACTACCACAGAGATTGTATTTATTAAAAAGATTGAAATGAAATAAGCTCTTATTTCTGAAAAATATTTATTTCCAAGACGACCTCTCTTTTCATCTCATGCTAAACCTTTACAGCCTTTAAGCCTTTGATGCGAAGATTTGAGGAGAAAGGACTTTAAAAGCCTTAGAAATATTTATTTATTTTTTTCCTTTTTTTTTTTTTAGTGGTTCATGTAATTTTTTTATTTTTTTTTCATTTGGACTTACTTCAGGTAGTGGGAATTATTTTCAAAAAGGAAGCTTACAACCTTTGGACATTATTAATGTGCAATATTCCTAAAATATGCTATAAAATTGATTTTTGTAAGCCTTCTAATGTCAGGATTTTGAAAATAAGTTTTTCATGTAGGTACAAAGTTTGATTCTCCTGTTTGAATAGAGCAAACTTTAGGCATTCAGCTGCAGTGACAGTAAATTCTGTGGTTGAGCACTAAATGGATGTGTAAAGGGGGGTTTCTGGAGACAAAGGAACCTGAGAAACAGCAGAGAGCCCTTGCAGCTCTCACAAAAGCAGTTGGTGTGACTTGGGTGTTGCATGGAGCAACTGTGGGAGATTCAAACGGCCCTAGGGAGCCCTATCAACCAGGGGTGCTGCAAACAGGGCGTGCAAACACAGGTTGAGAAGGGTGCTTGAGAAGGGCTGTGTACCTGTTTCTAGGCCCACAGCCCAGGAAAGGGCTGTAGGTCTTTGCTTTAATGGCAGGCACTCACCCCAGGGTTAAAACTATTGTTTCCACAGAAAAAGCCCCTGAGATGCCTGATGTTTCCACACAGATGGAGCTGGTAAGGAAGGAGATGTCAGTACAGATGGTAGGTTGCAATGAGTGCCCAGACCCTTCTTCTGAAGATAAGGTCAGTACCAGCAAAAGATGTGCACAGGTTGATGATCTGTTGCCTCAGGTGCCTAGGTTGCAGGAAAAAGTTACAAGGCTGCCCAGTATTAAAGGGGCTGAGACAGAGATAGGTAAGTTGTTTCAGAACCATGCTCCTGTGGTGGACACAATAGAGAACGAGGCACCTTGGACTCTGGTGACCCACAAATGCAGGAGTCCGCTTTAGTCCTCAATCTCCAGCATTACAACTGAAACCAGATATGCGGCTTTAACAGTTGCCAACACCCACAAGCAAGGTCTGCAAGAAGAGACTCTTAACAGCAGCACATAGCAGATACCACAAAAAAGAAACGAGTCCTTATAGTGGGTGACACTATTAATGAACACTGAGGCACCTATCTGCCAGCCTGATAGGGGGTCACAAGAGGTGCCCTGCCTTCCAGGAGTTAAAGTCTGAGATGCTGCTGAGAGGGTGCCACAACTTGTCAAAAGAGCAGACTACTGTCTGTTACTGCTCTTTCATGTGGTCACAAATGATACTGCAATATGAAACCTGGGCACATTCAAATAAGGCTGAAGCCCTGGGGGTGCAAGGGAAAAGTATTAGTGATGAAGTTATCTTTTCTTCCATGCTACTAGCTAGAGGAAAGGGTGCATCCAGTAATAGACATATCATGCAAATCAACTGCTGGCTTCATGGCTGATACTGTCATGAGGGGTTGTTTTTTTATGACAACAGGACATTCTTCCATGACTATAGCTTGGTAAAGACAGATGGTATCTACCAGACCAGAAGAGGAAAGGGAATTTTTGGCAGTAGGCTGGCCAACCTGGTAAGATGGGCAGTGTGCGCTTGCAGCCCAGAAAGCCAACCGTATCCTGGGCTGCATCAAAAGGAGTGTGACCAGCAGGTCGAAGGAGGTGATCCTGCCCCTGTACTCTGCTTTTGTGAGACCTCACTTGGAGTACTGTGTGCAGTTCTGGTGTCCTCAACATAAAAAGCACATGGATTTTTTGGAACAAGTCCAGAGGGGGGCCACGAGAATGATCAGGGGACTGGAGCACCTTCTGTATGAAGATAGGCTGAGAAAGTTGGGGTTGTTAAGCCTGGAGAAGAGAAGGCTGCTTGGAGACCTCATAGCAGCATTCCAGTATCTGAAGGGGGCCCATAGGGATGCTGGGGAGGGACTCTTCATTAGGAACTGTAGTGATAATACAAGGGGTAACAGGTTAAAACTTCAACAGGGGAAGTTTAGATTGGATATAAGGAGGAAATTCTTTCCTGTTAGGGTGGTGAGGCACTGGAATGGGTTCCCCAGAGAAGTTGTGAATGCTCCATCCCTGGTGCTGTTCAAGGCCAGGTTGGACAGAGCGTTCGGTATCATGGTTTAGTGTGTTCAGTCATGATTTGGTCTCTGCCCATGGCATGGGGGTTGGAACTTGATGATCCTAAGGTTCTTTCCAGCCCTAACTATTCTATGATTCTATGATTCAAGGGGCAGGGTCCAAAGTGGCAATACTTCCATCATTGCAACCAACTGTGGAATAAGCCAGGTCAACTAAAGTTGTAAAACCTGTTCCTTATCTGCCTCCAAACTTGAGAACCAGAAAACCAACCATCTCAAGTGTATGTATACTAGTTTTCATAGCATGAGGAACAAATGGGAGAAACTAGAGCTACGCCAAGTTAGAAAGTTATGATACAGGCATAACTGAAATGTGGTGGGACAACTCGCATCACTGCATGAACATGATGGATAGCTGTAGACTGTTTTGCAAAGACAGGCAGGGAAGAGGAGTCATGATCTATGTTAGAGAATCTCAAATGTCTAGAAGTCAGCTTAGCAGCTGTGGAAGGCCTATCAAATGCCTCAGGGTCAAGATCAAAGAGGTTGTGTCCAAGTAGACACGGTTGTGGCATAGCAACCTCCAAACCAATATGGAATTACAGAACAGGTTGGAAGAGACCTCAAAGGTAATCTGGTCCAAACTTTCTAGGGAAAAGCATGACCTAGGATTATCTCCCAGCACCCTCCCCAGGTGAATCTTAATTGTGTCCAATGTTGGGGAGTACGCTTCCATGGAGAGATTATTCCAATGGCTGATTGTTGTAATTGTTAAAACTTTTTCCTCTTGTGTCCAGCCAGAATCAGCCCAGACGTAACTTGTGCCTATTACCCCTCATCTTTTCCATGTGACTCCTTGTAAAAAGGTAGTCTACATCTTTGTAACCACCCTTTAAATATTGGAACATGGTGATAAGTTCTTTGTTAGGTCTTTTTTTTTTTTTTCAAGGCTGAACAAACCCTGTTCTCAGCCTTTCTTCATTCATCAGGCTTTCCAATCTTTTGATTATCTTTGTAGTCCTTCTCTAGACCCTCTCCACCTTGTCCACATCCTTTTTGAATAGTGGGGACCAAAACTGACCCCATTATCCCAGATGTGGCCTGAAAAGCACTGACTGGGATAATGACATCTATCTCTGATGACTATCTTTATCTCTTCCAGCCTATCTAGGTCTTCCTGCAGGATGGCTCTCCCTTCTAAGCATCAGCTTTCCTAGTCAGCTTTGTATCATCAGCAAACTTCATCAGGATGCACTTGATCACATCATCTGAATCGCTTATGAAGACATTGAATAGCATTGGGACCAAGTCAGTCCTTGGGGACCCCAGTAGTGACAGATCACCAGTTTGAAAAGGAGCTATTGACCACCACGCTCTGGGTGAGGGTGATCAACCAGTTCCCCAGCCATCTCACACACTACTTTCCAAGACTGTAATGTGCCAGTTTTTCTAGGAGGAGGCTCTGCGAAACTGTATCAAAGGCCTTGGAGAAATCCAGGTAAATAGTGCCCACCCCTCACCCCACATCAACTAAGCAGGTTAATGCTAAAGGTTATGGGCCATCTTGTCTAGACAACCTTTTTACCTAGAAAGGTTGGACAAGGTGATCCTTGTGGTCCCTTCCAACCTGGTGTTCTGGGATCTTCTGATTGTCTTTATTTTGTGTTATACCAATAATTAGATATTTAACTGTTTTCAGCTGGGCTGAAATCTCTTATGTATGTGTAATTGCAGAAAAGAGATGAAAAGACCCTTCAAATTAAGAGTTTAATACCAAATAACCTAAATAACTTTTTTGTTATTTGGTGGTTTGGGTGGTTTTTTTTCTTATTTACTGGAAAGTTATTTATGTGGTTGACCGACCTAGAGCCAAAATAAATGTGTTTACTCAGTTTCAAGTATAGCTTACTGAAATCAGTGGGATGGCAGAACTGCTTATAGATAAATACATGGAATGTTTCTAGACTGGGTATAATATTTCACCATTGGGAACAGACCTTGTTGCCCTTTCTCCAAAAATTCTCCTTCATGTGCATTAAAATTCTCTTAAAATCCTGCAAATTTTGTAATAGACTATAATCTTTAAATTACCTAAACCAATAATTCCTATCATTCATATTTCAGCCACATTTCAGGTTAGAAAAGTAAAGCAAAGGAGTCAATTTCTCAGCTTACGCTTTCTCACCCTTTTTCTTCTGTAGATTACTGTCCAGTGACTTCTGTTTCTTTGCTTCTGGTTAACTTTGAGCCAATTTGAGGAGTTCTCTGAAGGTGGGAATTATCAAAAAACTTAGGTATTGACAATTTTAAAAGTAATAAAATTGTCAAAAGAAGCAAGTTGTTTCTTCGAAAATAGTTGTTTTTTTTTTCTTATTTAGCTCCATTACCTGCCAGAAAAAAAATAAATATCTGAATATCATGCAGCCAGGTACTTGGAAAGAATACACTTTGGGAATTAATGTGTGTACAGCATGAGAAAAAAGTACAAGCATACGAGTGGTCTTAAAGGATAAAAATACACTTCACTAATCTCTTAGTGACTAAGAAATGTAATTTCTGGAGCTCTTCAGGATGAATTACTCTTTATAGCAAGGACAGGACAAGATTTGCAAGTAGGGTTTGCATGTCCCCAAAACAGGCTGATTTTTCTAGCAATTTCAGGTGGCTATTGAAAGATGCTACATCTGCTTGCAAACTGTATCCTGCTGATGTCCATAACCTATTGCAGTTAAAACAGAATGTCACTGTACAACAGGGTGTTATTTTAGCCTAGTAGTGATATATGCAGTTCAAGCTTTTCAGTAAGTATCAGAGAACACTGACAATTTAACACAACCTCATACTGCTAACCTGAGAGAGGGTAGATTTAGATTAGACATTAGTAAAAAACTCTTTACTGGGAGGGTGATGAGACACTGACACAGGTTGCCCAGAGAAGCTGTGGATGTCCTATCCCTGGAAGTGGTCAAGGCCAGGTTGGGCAGGGCTTTGAGCAACTTGGTCTAGTGAAACTAATTAGATGATATTTAAGGTGCCTTCCAACACTAACTGTTCTAAGATTCTATGATATGATTCTATGCTTAATGTTGTATAAATTTTAATAAATTTTAATTTAATAAAATTTAAATGTTGTTTAAGACTGAGCTTTAAAAAAGAAATTCTCAAAAGTCACAGCTTATTAAGCCACCACAGTTTTTAAGAGGTTTGTGAGAAAAGTCGTTGGGGTCCGTGAAAAGGTGGTGCCTTATTTGTTTAAATGCTAAGAAAGTTTCAGCCCAAGTTCTCCAAGCATAGCTAATACAACAACCTGGACATACTTCACTTTAGAATAGATGGAACTTAATGTCATCTGATATGCTGTTAGTAGCTATATTCAGCATCTTAATTATATTCTTTTTATTAGCGATACATATATTTATATAATCCATACGTTAGAAAATCTGTTGCTAACACATGTTCAGAAGGTAAATTCATTATCTGCACTGGCTTGCTTACATTGTTTTATAGCTATTAGGCCTAAATTTTCCACAGCCTACAGGTGTACTCTTGAGTCCCAGGCTGCCCTATCCAGACATAATTTTAAAACATTGCTTTAAAAGCACTGGGAGGCCCCTGAGCCATTCTAGCCTGGTTTAATTCTTTTTCTGTATAACACAATTCATAAAAGTGTGCGCCATAGCAGTAAACAAAATTAATCAATAAAATCCGCTGAAATTTGACCTTTTCTTCACCCTTAGACTTGGTTGGATGTTTTATTATTATTTTTAAAATTACTAAACAAATGGAAAATAGTTTTGTGTGTTCCCTTATGGTTGGCTGCAGTTGCTTTGGGTAATCAGTTACTGGTGGAATAGCTCTTTAATTGTACAGCATATATAGAACTGGAACAATGTATTCATAAATGGGCTCTGATCTTCATTTAATACTTGAATGCTCCTGAATGGAAGATGTTGATAATACTCAATAGAGTCAAGTAAAATGCAAGATTCTTCATTGCTGTTTTACTGCTGTGTTGCAATCTGGCCAAACAGAAGTCCTGCTGCCCTTGTCCTGAATACGATCATCTATTACCAGATGTCTGAAAAGCCACATGGTGCCTTTACAATACAGACAAACATCTATGAAAGAGACCACAGCTGGATCATCAGTCATCCATTTGAAGCAAATGAGTATTCTGCTCATGGTGGCTTCATGTTATAGTTAGAACCACAGTACTGATTTTTTTTCTGTGTTAAACAAAGATTAAACATGGAAAGCCTGTTGTACTGTCAGTTACTTGTGAATCTAAAGCTTCATTACTTTCTGTGTTGTTTATCTGTAATCTTGGGCTCCTTTGGGCATAGGGTTCAGCTCTGATCCCCTTTAAAAGGAAGATTCTCAGCATATTCACTGTCTTGAAGTGCACACAGGTGTTTAGTCTTGCAGTCTGCTAGGTCAGTAAAAATGGACTGTCATGTGCAGCAGTATATCATTTTGCCTTTTTCTAAGCACAATGAGAACACTTTAAGCCAAGTTTACAAACAATTCAACAGATAGTAGCACAGGCAAAAGTTGCACAAGTCTAGTTGTACAGCTATATTTGTAAAAGGGGCATTGAATTTGCAGGGTTAGTTAAAAGGGATATATCAGGTATGGGCACACAACTGTTAAATCAACAGTGTTGAAGTGTTAGGAAAGTACATCCCATCATTTAGTCTGTGCCAGCCATCACTCTATAATAATGCTTAACCATATCTGGTCATTCACATGGGCTAAGGACTATTTGCATTAAGCAGTGCATTGTGGCTAGCCTGAGATTAGGTGGCTGAGAGACTTAGGTCTGTGTCTACAAACCATACTGTGCTACTCAGGCTAAGGGCCAAAACCCAGTCCCTGGCACACAGTCATGAAGTACATGAGTACTATTGTTCAGTCTGCTTAATTGTCATGTTGGTTCATAGCTCTGGCTTGGTTTACTCAAACTAGACCTCTCCAAGACAAATAGTCTAGTGAGTCAATGTGGGTCTAAAACAAGCTTCTTCCAGATGATTTCAGGGCCAGTGATTAATCCTTGGACTGCCTTTTATTTGTCAGCTTAAACAAAGCCAAAATTTATCTGTTGTGAGCTTGTTCTGCAGTCTACTTTGGGCTTTGCATTGTAGGTACAGATGGAGAAGTTAGGAGCTAAAACGTCATCTGTCTTCTGATATGTTTATACAAGGTTTTGCCAGAATTCCTTCCATTAATGGAATGCTCAGTAAACACTTATTTCATTACTTAATCATGACAAGAGAATTAAAGAGGTAGACAAGAGTAACACAGAATCATGCCTGCTGTTCTTTCATAGCGGTGAGCTTTGATAGATGTATTCCCCATGTACTAGGCTATATTAGCCAGGACAGTTCAGGGGAAATTCAATAAAGAAATTGCTCTTGAGCTGTCCAGCATCCTCCATTACTGATTTAGTAGTCTTAACACAATACTGGTTTCTGTTTGTTGCTTAAGGCCTCAAAAATACAATGGCAAAACAGCACACGATTTCCTATTAAATGACCACTCATTAGGAGAAAAATGTACAGATTTTTTATGTGAAAGCTCTTTATGCATCTCAGAAGTAATCAAATAATTACTCTGAGACATATTTGGACGTCCTGCTACAGCATCTTTACTGGACTTAATCAACATGAACTTTGAAAATATTGCAGTATTCAAGTTAACTATACAGACTAGTTTCACAACCTGCCAGATATGAACTCCCTACAGATAGCTGAGGCAAAACAAACAAACCAACCCAGTATCTCTAAGGCATCTGCAATAGCCTTCTCAAAATCTTCTCAGTTCTGATGGTAGGCTCAGCCTAGGATAGCAGTAATCTTGGCTTTTTGTTCACTTTGCAGGTTTAGAAGACAGGTCAGGTGCTTTGAGTTCCATAGTCTGGATATTTTCTTCTCTTTGATGAATGATTTTAGGTCCAGTCATAAATAAGAAATTTACTGCTGTATTTTAAAAATAAATTAAAAGTCAAATTTTATTTGTAGTAGTAGAGTAAGTTTTATGAGTCTAAAATTGATACAATATATGAGATAATACTTCCTGCAAGTACTGTAATCCTGTAGCCTATAATACAATATGCCCACAGTTAGCAAAGGCCACAGGCTTTTCAATAAGCTTGCAAGGTCTTAGGACTGAGGTTTGTCAGGATTGCTTTATTCTGAAGTTTTCTTGACCTGTTTCCAACTTTGCTTTTATTTGGTTTAGCTGTAACATCAATTTTTCTTCTGCTCAGCTGGTAATATGGATAGTTCGTTTTGCTCATTGTTATACGGTGCAGTCATATAGAGCCAGTAGTGTCAAGTAGTTTTTTCTACGCAGAACTTTTTATGGTTCTGAGTTAATAATGTAGAGTGGAGAAATACAGACCTGGTCTAATAGCAGAAGCCTTGGGAGGTGGGGTGCACCACAGAAGAATGCAGGAGTGGGATAACAAGGGATGGAGTTCAGACTGTACTGGTTTTAAACCATGACAACTGGAGACCCCATGGATGTAATTAACTCCCCTGTGATCAGTTATAAAAATGGAGATCTGGAGCTGGACAAAATTTGTTTTAGGGATGACAATGAAAAAAGAATGAGTATCTAACAAACTTAAAAGCTGTCATAGAGATTATATTCAGATACAATATGCAGCTGCTGAGCAATGAAAAAAAGTTGTAAAATTATTTTAGCAAACATAAGAATTATTCTTAGTAAATCCGACAGTAAGGAAGAATAACTCTTTGACGTGAACATGAGCTACATTCCTTCCAGTGAGGACCGACTGCTACTGACAACTCACTGTATCATCTACTCCACCACTAGTATGAAACAAGGTCTCAGAGGAGTAGGAGGAGGGATAACATCAGGAAAAGCATAAAAAACTAAATGTATCTGTAGCAGTTTTAATTGTATTGCTGCTGTTACTGAGGCTTCTTTTTTTTTTTTTTCTTCTGTAGAGAATTATTTCATTTTCTGTAATAATTTGACCTGAAATAATAGTGCTTCCTGGATTAAATTGTTAAAGCAGCTACTACACTCACAGTAAATTACTGGCTTTATACATGAGGTATGTTTCTTCTTTATCCTTAAACAATATTTTTAACATAAATTAATGAAGTCTGAATTGAAAGGAAAAAAGAGTGGCAAAAGCCTTGTAGTTTGCTACAGTTTCTTGTTATTGCTCAATGTGTTTTGTTTCCTCTTTCAAAACTGATTACAGAGAGAAAAGCCATAAGGGTCATCTTAATTCCCTCAGATGCAGAAACACTGGCATCTGAGAAGCCCAGGGGTACTCAGGATATCTACAAGAAGTCAGCAAGCATGACATAAAACCTATGAATGGCCCATATTCCCTCTAGGTTGTAAGTATGGAGGCTATTGAATAATCTAGGGAATCTCAAATGGCATTAGAGGTCTCTATTAAGGTAATTTACCCCCA
Organism: Neopsephotus bourkii; assembly: GCF_033783945.1. Taxonomy (NCBI): domain Eukaryota; kingdom Metazoa; phylum Chordata; class Aves; order Psittaciformes; family Psittacidae; genus Neopsephotus; species Neopsephotus bourkii. Next base: position 814,654 of record NW_026902259.1, on the reverse strand, counting down.
AAAAATGCCAGTAGATCTAATTCAGAGGAGACCGCTGGAAATTTAAACTCTCTTAGATCTGAGGGATTTTGCAGATAATATTTGACCCCATCTTATTTTACCTCCAGATCAGGTATGAACTGGAAAAGGACTTTATTCTGATACAAGTTCAAATTCAGGAAAAGCCTTGCAGGAATACTTCACTGATAATTATAGGTTCATCCTACTATTAAATTTCTGTTATTTACCTGTAATACTGGTTTTTAAAGTGTGCAAAATATAAACTCCATCACAGAACCGTTATTCACCTGTAATACTGGTTTTTAAAGTGTGCAAAATATAAACTCCATCACAGAACCATTATTTACCCTTGAGCACTACCCTAAACTTTTTCCAGATTTGCATATAACTTTGAGTTCTCATTTCACACCAGATTCAGAAGCATTTTTGGTGCTCTTTTTAACTTTTCTTTCCAGAAGTTTAAAATATGAAAATTACTGTTTACAGCAAAGGAATACAAACTTTTAAATATAATGCAAATTGCAAGGGATGTTTTTCAGGCAATTGCTGGTCAGAATCACTTTGTTGAAAGTGACATCACTTGTGATACTAATATCTTTAAAATTAAAAAAAAAAAAAGCTTACTGACTAGTTTTCTTTCTATTTTTTTTCCTGTGCTTTTTAAAAATAATCAGTAGAAAGACTTAAAATGTTTTAATTTTTAAATAAGATCTTAAATTTTTAAACATTAAAGTTCCTATTCTGGTTGTAAATTTGCATAAAGGCTGGATAAAGATCATCTTTACCATATCTTTCATTCATATTATGTTAGTGTTGCAGGGATGTGACATAATTTGTAAAATGATTACCACAAGCAGTAGCTCAGAAATGTCAGTTTAAAAAACCCCAAACTTCAGTTTGAAATGCAATTGAAAACCATGTGAAACTTTCAGATTATTGTTCTGGGAAAAAAAAGAAAAGAAGTGAATAATTTCCCTTTTAAAAATGTAAGTTTATCTTTTCAGGTCAATGCTATTTTAGTCCATTTATAGGGATTTTATCTCCATATCATAGAAAAACCTGTTTCATATATGGCAGGAACTGTTTTCAGAAGCACTGTAATGATAGGTGGCTGATTTGTTACGGAAGTAGATGACAGACCCAGAAGCCTAGTTACAATGGCTCTTATATAAAAACTGATATTACTGAAGATGAATTGCAACATAAAACATTCTCTACCCTGTTCCCTCATACAAAACAGATTTTTAATCAACAGCCGTTACTCTCAGGTTAATGGCACATTTACCTAAGACTTTCTGGGGCTGAGTAAGTCCTAAATGAAGTGAAGAGAAAGAGGACAATCTGGCATAGACCTTGCTGTGTGAGCACAACACTGAGAAAATTTTCAATAAAGACAGGTGATAATATGGCAAACAACATATACAGACACTGATCTTGACATTCTTATGAGAGTAATTCTTTTAAGACTTCCAGTTCCTCCGGTCTACTAAGTGCATTATTTTTTGTTTTCCTCAGACCTTCGGGGTGAAATCTGGCATCTTTTCTCTGTTCTTACTCCCCTGGTCACCATGCAGAACTTCACATTTGAATAGCCCATTAGGGATGTAAAGGTTAGATTTTAAAATCTTACACTGGTCAATGCTTTCGTTTGTGTATTTAGAGGCTTGTCTTATGTATATATAGACAGGTACCAAATAATTGATTTCATGTTTGAACTTTATAAAAAAGAAGGAGGATCAGAGTTATAAACAGTTTACTAGGGTGTAATGCTTATATCTGCAGGGTATTTTAATTGCAACATTACTTTTCCAATACGTCTGATATTTTTTCATGTTTATCTGCTTTCAGGTAAATCATAAAATTTGTTTTGGCACGATATAACTTTAAGTCTTCTGACATTATTTTTCTCTTTTCACTTGACAGAATAATTTCCCCTCCTTTTTTTTCCCAGGAGAATACTGTATTTGCTAAAACTATTTTTGAAGATTTTATCTTCAAAAATGTTAAGCACCTCAGAAAGATCTTAATGTGATTTTAACCTGTTAAAACTAGAAAAATAAAAAATCCTCAATATCCCTTAAAATTTAAGGCCATGTGTAAAGTTGGAGCTATAGATCCATCACTTATTGGTCTTGCTCATTTATATCATTAGTGACTCAGAAATGGCTCTTCAGTTATGTATACCCAAGCTTCTAACATATTTGCTCGTATTAGCTAATGGTGCACATACACTGTCCCTTTCAAACATTTCCCAGTTACACCACATACATTTAAAAAGTTAAGAGGATGTAAAGATTTGTGTGCCAGGGAAAAATAATGAAATGGGTAATATGAACAAGAATTTCTTTTTGTCTTAATTGGTTGCAGTACTTAGCAGTGTTTGAGGTGATATTTTGGAGTAGATAGATCATTGATCCGTTTTAGTATGGCAGTATAACACACAAACTTGTTACACAAGATTCATGTCCAGACTGTCTTCCCTACACATTTTCATATTTTGTCTTTAAAAAAACTCCAACCCAATGGAAACGTAAACCTAGACAGCTTTCCAGTCTAATTCTAGTTTTATTGCTTATTAGATGTTTTTTTCTCCTCTAATGTTACATGTGTTTTTATCACAGCACTGATGATTTTTAATCTTACTTAAACTATGATGTGAATGTTCTTGCTGATGCTACTTTAAAATGCACTGTTTCTATAAGTAGCTGAGCATCATTAACCTACGAGCTTTAAGCTTTAAAACGTCTTCTGTATTATTGTAAATACATTTTTTGTACAATCTTTTCAAGCCCATTGTTATTTTCTCCTTAGAGCCCTGTTAATTTTTCTATGCTTTCGTCAGCCTTCATCATAAAAATAAACTGTGATGAAACACATCCCTCATTGGACTGGAGAAGGATTTTTCACATCAGTTAGCCAGCTTGACAACAGCTTTTATATATTTTCCAACGATGGTTACAAGTGTGTTGTTAGAACAAATGCTTACACTTTATTAATATAACTCTGATCAAATAATCTTTATGAAGGATAAAAAAAAAACAAAAGTGTAGAGAGAGGAAAAGGCTTGTAGATGAATCCTCTGCCTTGCAACCAGTGTGTGAAATCCTTCTTTTAATACTACTTTAATAGCTCCTTTCTGACCTTAAGTTTTTCAAGGTATTATATTTCATTAAAGAATCAGCTAATACAGTATATAACTACCAGGAATTGTATAGATGCAGAAGCATAGAAATTACACTGAAAAGAATGCAAAGAGAGAAATTCTAAGAGTCACAAAATAAAATCTGAGAATTTTTAGTAGTTTATGTCTCAGCTCCTTTGTTGTTGGAAGCTATTTCTTTCAGACTGACATGTAATGTACACCCTTTCCAAACCTAAGTTCACAGTGCTGAAGTTGAGTTTTCAGACAATAGGAAAGGCATCTTCAGTAAAAACAGACTATGTTTTATCTGTTGTTCCATATTAAAAGCTGAAGTCAAGTTTTCAAATGAATGCATGCTGTCAGCAAAGGCACCTATGTAATGATTTTTCCACTTTTATTACAGTGCTACTGTGTTGATTATATTTCTCAGGCATCTTGGATATGTTAAAACAACAAATAAGTCACATAAAAGTCATATGCCAAGCATAACCTTTTGGGACTTTCTTTTCACTTAGCTACAGTCTTACTAATAAATTGATCAGCTCTGAATGTTAATAAGAGCATACTTCTAAACATCAGATCGGAATCCTAATAAGAGCATAATTGTAAGGAATACCTAGCGATTTTTACTTTTTCCTAACAATACTCTAAATATAATTTCTTAAGACATGCATTCTAGGAAAGTCAGTTGTAGATATTCTTAAAAGATTTAGAAGGATCAGATTTTCATGTACTGATTTGGCTATTTACTTAAGTATTTTCTGGAAAACATTAGCAGCAATAGGGTAAAACCAATGCTCATGTTCCAATAGCAATTTAAAAAAATAGTGTCAGGAAGTAGTAGTTCACCAATTTGGAATCAGTGCTACAGTGATGCATAGCTGATATGGGACCCTGAGTCTCGAAACTGAAAAACCTTGTGAGAATCAGGTGATCTCTGAGGCAATCAGTTCAACAGTACTGAATAATCACCAGGTGTGATGGTTTGACCCCAGCAAGCAACTGAACATCTGTTACCTGCTTCCTCGCTCTGCCCACAGTAGGATGGGGGAGAGAATTGGAAGAACAAAAGAGATAATAGCTCATGGGTCAAGATAGAGATAGTTTAATAAGTGAAGGGAAAGAACCCTCCACAGTCAAAATAAGTGATGCCAGGGCAATCACTCCCCGCCTCTCACCAACAGATTGATAAGCAGGTGGTCTCCAAGAAATGGCTACCTTAGAAAGACTCCCACTCCATTTTATTGCTGAGAATGATGCTGTATGCTGTAGAATATCTCCTTGGTCGGTTCAGGTCAGCTGTCGCAGCTGTGTCCCCTCGCAGCCCCTTGTTCATTCCCAGGGTTTTGCCTGAAGAGCAGCAGAATGAAAGACAGGAAACCTTGATGTTTTGCAAGCATTGTTCAGCAAAGTTAAACACTGGTGTGTTATCAATGCAGTTTTGGTTACTGCTCTGAAACAGTCCTCTCCAGGCTGCTAAGCTGCTAAGCTCTCCTTGGAAACACACAACATGAAGATTTACATGGATCTCATGAGCTAGTGTAAATTATAATTACATCATTTCTGTCACTGGAACATCTTCCTTTAATACTTATAAAAACTATAATGTGAGAGAGAGAGTCTTTGTCATTCATATTTACATTAGGAAACTGACACCCTGAAAGTCCGCAACATGGATTCTCAAATGTTCCTTTAATCACGGGTGTAGATTTAAGCATCTGAACAGTCTGAATGGAAATACCTGCAAAAGATCCCAGGGGAAGTCTGTGACACAGCCACGGATGACGTTCTCTGTTCCTGAGCTATGGGTATAGCTGTAACTTCATACCTCTGGCTGTCTTATTTTCTTAGTGTTAGAGAGACAAGATAAAGATGTTCCCAGTGTCTTTGCCTGGAACCATCTCTTTCTGATCAAGATGAATAGCACAATGGTCTCTCCAGTACAGGTAAGGCATCCTTGAGCTGTAGTAATGCCTCCATTGTTTCTTCTTTTTTTTTTTTTTCCTGCACTTTACAAGGAAAGAAGATAGTTCTAACCTGTTAAATGAGCTGTTCACAGTGAAAGATGAAAGGTTTTACTCACCCAAGAGGAACTAAGAATTGTAAGGTATCCTGGGTTTGAATCAGACAGTAACCTGAGCATTATTTCAGATTTAAAATATTCTTCAGTTATGTTGCTAAATCCACTTGCTATGTCAGAAGGTGAGAGGTAGGTCAGCAGGCCAGACGCAGAACATCTTCATGTAAAGATGAACAATGCATTAAAAAAAGCAGGAAAGGGAAGACCACATTTCAGTTATTAAACACAAAGAGAGGACCTTTACAAGAGGGGAGTAATGGGTTAGCTCCCAAGAGCAGTGTCATATTTGGAAGTATTGTACAAAACAGTTTTGGTTTTGAGTGAAAATAACCTTTCTGAAACTTCAGGAAAGTTTGGGGTTGTTCTTGCTTTCTCTATTTTTCTGTATTTTGCCTGTATATCATTATAGCATTGGCAGTATTCTACACCTTCTGAGGTACCAGTGTTTTTTCATATCTCTCAAGAAAGACTTTCTGCTCAGGAAATACTGAGCTTAGGCACACTGCAGCAGCTGCCACTTCCTCTGTAGTACATCCCACCATGATGAGCTGATCATACACGAGCTCCAATGGCAGTGTTGTCTTGCTCTGCTGATTAGCTACAGTGGATATTCACACTCCTACCTCAGAGTCCTGCCATTTTGACACCTTGGGCTTTTTGTAGCTTCCTGATTTTTCCAAATTTCTGAGTGTTGCTGACTTCAGGTATTGATCCCTGGAGTTTCCATTTTTCCTCCCTTTTGCTTACTCGACAAGTTAACAAAACTCCAAAGTCATCCAAGAACATGCTTGCCAACCAGGGATTTTTGTGAATAATCCAGTACCATTTCTAAACAAATTAATGCCCCATCAGTTAGCTCATGTTTTATACATCAGTGGTACTGAAAAACTAGATTAGTGTAGTCGTCACATTTTGTCCATTAGACATAGAACTTAAGTGCCACAACATTGACATATTAGTCCAACTACTAGACAAAATGCAAGTGTCTGTCAGGTTGGAAGAAGAATGTTGCAAACCACCAAAATTCAAATGTTTGTGGCATCCAAGGTGTCAAAACCAAAGTCTTGATTTAGGTTCTAGTGGTGAGGCATTGTAATACTACTTTTTAGGTAGGACCTAGGAAGCATCTACTGATGCTTATTATCCAGCTGTACTGAAACACCTGCCGAGCCCATAGCTATGGTCCATCTTTTGCCACTAGAGGGCAAACTGCTCAGGCACATGATCGCGTGACTTAAAACGGCTGGTGTTACTTGTCATTTTGCTTAAACAGGTATCATTTTCTTGAGTTTTGGCTAGTGTGTGACTTTCACAAGTAAATATACATGTAGGGATGAATAGTAAAAGGTGATTTTTTTTTTTTTCTTGAGGTTTTGGGGATGGGGTTTTGTTGTTTTTTGTTGTTTTGGTTTTTTTTTTTTTTTTTCAGGTAGAAGATCACAAAGAATCTCAGACAACAGTTGAAACATCATACACTGAAATTTAAGCCCTTTCAGGAAAGTGGAGGAAAAGAAGAAAAAAGGAAAAAGATAAAAAATTTTCAAAGGAAATTGCTTTTCATCTTACAGTTTTCAATATATATTAAACCAAATGTTAATAGTAATAAACACAGGATTTAAACAGAAAAAGGATATAACCTTCCAAGACCATCCTTCATAAGAAAATAAAAAATTATTGAATAATACATTCATATTTGTATCCAAAGTCTAGTTTTGTAGAACTGGCCATATGTAATAACTGACATTCAAAAACCAGGTTTAGTATTATCTGCATCACAAAAAAAAAAATTTAAAAAAAAAAATCATGCACCTTGTTAACTTTATATACAGCATAATACCTACTCAAGTTTGCCTGGAAAATATGGTGAGTTTTCTGCATGCATAACATACTCAAACAGAAATAGAAGTCAATACAGCTGAGCTTATAAGTAGAATGTCACACTTACTTGACAGCAAAAAAAAAAAAAAACAACCCTCACACAAATCCAAAACTATAAGATATTTAAATACAACATAAATATTTCATACAGTAATGCAGTCTGGATTACAAAGCGTTTGTAAGACATCAAATCTCAAATAGTGCGAAACCAATACAGGATATCTTTCATTCTGTGGTAAACTCAGGCATAATATGTGCATGCTAACATGTAGCACTGATTTTTCCTTACATAGCTGTATTAATTTTTAAAGTTCACACAGACAAAAATGCAACTATCTGAAACAGAAGCAAGCAAATGAATAAGATCCTCAATGAAATTTCAGTTATGAAGCTTCTGTTAATGGATGTGTGCATTTAAAAACGTTATTTATATTTTTTAGTTTGTAAAATAGTTTTTTAAAGGATAGAACCTTCTGTAATACTTCCATATTTACCGATCTTACACCTACAGTCCTGCTTTAAGTTTAAATTTCTTTCAAGAGAAAAGTTTATTTCTACAAGTGATATTTTATAAATTCAATAGCTGGAAGCAATTAGCTTTTGCTGCTATTTTTTTCTATTGAAACAATAAATAAAAAAAAATCAACCCAGTCTCAAGTTCATTACTTGCAAGTTTAAAGCTGGTGTCTACAATGTATTTTCAATATCACCAAAGGCAACAGAAAATATATTATGCAAATTGTTTACAAGTATTCATCACAGCATAGGAAATGCAGTAAGGGAATGTGTTCTTTTGCAAACTTACAATGCACAGCAGCCCTCTATGTTGCTCACTCACCTAGCCTGATACCAGACTTTCCTCAAGTTCTAAACAGCTCAAGCCTTTGCATCTTGGATTTTTTTTTATTGTCACTTGAATATATTGCTGCAGAAGTACATGATGGAAATGTCAGTTTTGCTTGGTGTTTACTAATTGGTATTCCCATTACTATGGCTACAAAAAACTATAGGCAAGCACAGCTTTTCCTCCCAAGTGATAATCCACTTATTTTGGATATGCTTATTTATTCTTTCAAAGGGGCATTTCCTCCATCTCCTTTAAATTTTGTTTACAAAACAGTTGGGATGCTTCATATCATTCAGAAAGAAAACTCCTAGATTGAGAATTGGTTATTTATATGGGGAGTTGTTTGAAGGATTTGCTTCTTTTTTTTTGCTGCTTTTTTTTTTTTTTTAGCCTAGGGTTTTTTTTGAGATTAATAATCCTATTAAAGAAGTTTAGACATAGATCAATGACAGCTTAAAAACCTCCACCTCATTAAGGTTTCATTGGTTGCTTTTGGAATTAGAAAACAAAGTAATGGAAATGCCAGCTGTGATTCCACTGAGTGTCTTGTTAAGGGGAAAACGAATTCATTTGCTAACCAATACAAATAAATTTACTTGTAATTAGACCAGTGTCCTATTAAGATACAAAAAAAAAAAAAAAAAAAGGCCAAATATTGACAATCTAATTGAAGGGATATGGTGTTGCATACTGTTTGGGTCTTGTCTGATCAGGAGCTGGTTAAGTTAAGGACTAGGAGATGACTCTTTGGTCTACTTCAGATGTTTTGTAACTGGTGGTACAGAATTCCCTTCACTGTTTTGCTGGCACGGGTTGGAGTGAATGTGAAAATGTAATGTAGATTCATGCATACAACTGCATTGTCAAACCTAACATAAAAATGAAGTAACAGGTAAAAGGCTGTTTTTTTCACTATGAGGCTGAATGTATAATGGAGGTGTGACAGCTGTATCTCCTCAACTAGCCTGTGAACCTGAGAACTTAAATTCAGTTTTCAAGAAGTGATTCACTTTTAATAGAAGGTTAAATTTTGTGGCAGCATTTGACAGTAGGATTAGGTGAAGCTGGTAAATAATGAAATTTTTGTGTTGATATATACTGTATAATCTGCAAAACAGAACCAATTTGTCATTCTTTAAGACCAAGACTTAAAGATAGTAGCCAAATAACGTCTTTTCTACAATTACACTTTGTGGTGATGGCAGTATTTTGCTATCTGAATATTCGATCTTGTTCCCCTTGAGGCTGTACTTGATTGCTGATCTTGTGAATGGAACTAGTATGGCTGTATATTTTTACTGTTGGAGATGTCACAAGGCAAAGCACAAAGCTGTAAGTTGTCAATGAGTCAGTAGCAGAGTGACACTGCCTACAAGGTTTTTTGAAATTGCAAAACTGCAATGATTTTGCAGGTAAATGGCCATATTTAGTAATAACATATTTATTAATAGCCACAACAGTAGGAACTGTGAGGATGGTGAAGCACTGGAGCAGATTGCCCAAAGCAGTGGTGAATGCACCATCCCTGCCAATGTTCAAGGCCAAGTGGGACAGAGCCTCCGGCAACATGGTCTAGTATGAGGCATCCCTTATCATGGCTCTCGGGTTGGAACTAGATTGTAAGGTTCTTTCCAGCCCTAACTATTCTATGATTCTGTGATTCTAATGATCAGGTTTAAAGCACCTACAGCCTGAAAAACAAAGTGAAAATTAGCTTTTTCTTTTTTTCTTGTCTTAAAATTTAAAATAAGGGGAGAAGATAATCAGAGGGTTTTTTTTCCCTTCTTTTTGCAGCCATGCTTTGTCTTGCATTGCTTAGTTGGCGCTATATTAATGCTACTAATATATAACAATTCTATCAAAGAAAACTTTTAGATGCATTTCTTAGTCTACAATGACATCTACATAGACTCCCAGTATACCAGATAGAAGTTGAAGTATCGATTGATCACTCAGTAACACTTACTTAACGCTGTCCTGGTGATAACGTGAAACTTGAAAGCAAAGATAAGAAAACTCACTTAGCTAATGTCAGCTACTGTCAGCAAATACTGAGTCAGTTGCAAAACCATTAAGAGCCCATACTCATAAAAAAGCAATCTGATTTAAAGGTAGATTTCAGTTCTGGACCCAGATCTTGGACATGTGATCTGATGGACATGGCATCTCAAAAGCACTCTTTCAAGAATTTTTTCTTTCTTTCTGGATTTCCTGGAACCTGGGACCTGGTAGTTTGCTTTGTGCTGCTACAGGAAACAGCTCAGTCACCCTCTCAGCTCATCTGTTCTCTGCATCACATGTGGGACATGATCTGTATCTCCTTACCCATGCTCTCTAACTGACAGCCTCCTCCAGGGATGCAGCACAGCAGCTAGCATCTATCTCAGCCTCTGCAATCAGGCACATGGATTATTTAGCATGTTGTGTGATCAGGAGATTTCTTATTTTTATGCCCTATTAATCCTTTTCAATGAGAGTGTGATCCACTCCTTGTCTCTAGAAAATCACCAGTGTAATTGAAATAAATGATCCTAAAACTTCACCACCTATAGCTTTTGCTTATAACCATGCGTTAGGTTAAGGTCCACAGAGGTATTCTTGAGAGACTGTCAACACTGATATACTGGCCAGAAAGTTCATTGCTAAGTGAAAACAATATGCTTTTTAACCCAGGAGCTGTGTACAGTTTCTTTATGTTCTGCCAACCCAGAAAACAGCAGATCAGAAAAGGGCAGTTTCTGATTATCTTTTCCTTAGATAATGGAATTGTTTACATGATTGGAAGGACTTGCCTATTGAGATTTTTAACTACACACTGAGAGTATTTTTTTTTCCCTAAATCTCATTCCTAGCTAACTAGTCAAGACAAATTTCCACAGTAAACTCCATCATCATTATCATCATCAATCTTATGTGATCTTCCCTCCCAAAACAGGAAGTATCTAAAGTGGCATTCAAGATGCTGGCAAAACCAGTAAGATAATATGTAACAGTGATATAATAAAACAAATAAAGGTATTATTTTCAGTGAGTAGCCTTTCACATCTTTTCATTGTGTCATCTACTACCTTTTTTTTAATTAGCTAAAAGCTGATACAGTGGACAAAAGGTCACGATAATTGCTTTAGTCCAACAATATTTTTTTCTTTATTCCTGTGAGTACAGAATTCCTTGTAACATTTAAATATATTGCCTTAAGATCTGATAATCAGTTCAGATATAAGTTGCAAGTCTGACTAGAAGGATAATATTCACTGGTCTAGCAAACAGATACTCATTTTAGTTTGAGGTTGTGCTCACCCAGTCTAATTTTCTATGATAGATAAGTCACAGAATTTTCCCTGCTGCCCAGAAACTTGTACTTAAATACAGGAACTGTGTGAGAAAATTTGCACAGGCTCTTTTCCACTTCTGCCTCCACTGCTTATCTCGAAAACTGCTAGGTCTAGAAACTTTATGTTTATTGCACTAAGCCCAAAGGTGAACTATGTGCAAGGGTATGTGCTGTATAGCTAATTTAAAAATTATTTGCTACAGAAAAATAAATTAACTTCTGGATGCTATACAAAATCCCTACAAAGATAATGGCTGTAATGAAGAGCTCTTAACGGCCTGCGGGATTCACAATCTCTTTGCTCAGTGTCACAGCAAATCACGGTAACATGCATGCCCAATTGTCACTATTTAGCCAGCACAAAGCCTGATTATTCAGTATTTCTCTCCACTTTATCCTCATGAAGATGTCTCCCAAGACAGTATATTCCAAAGGATTTAATATTTGGTCTTGCTGCCTCACTTCCGAAATTCCCTGACAAAGCTTTCAAATTCTGTTAGGCACCTTGCCTAAAACTTATGTTTGTAAATACCTTTGTTCAGGTGGTTTTGGTCCTGAAGCTTAAAAATTCTTTTTGTAAGGTCTTTTGTAATTACAAGAGTAACAAGAACAATAATAGTGGCAGTATGTCTTGAGGCACTGACTCAGCAAAGCACTTAATATGTGTATTATTTTCTATATAATTACCTGCATTCATAACAATACTTAGAGCTTGTATATTTTATGGAAAAGGACTGTCATGGTTTAAAACTAGTCAGTAGCTCAGCACCAATCAGTCACTTGTTCACCTCCCATTTCCCCACTTCATGGGTGGCATGCGGAGGAAAAATGAAAGAATGCAAACCCCACAGGTTGAGATAAGAAAAGTTAATAACTAAAGTACAATATACTACTACTAATAATAATAATGATAAGGGAAGTAACAAGGGGAGAGAATATAAAACTAAAAGGGGAAAGGAAAAAAAATAAGCACAAGTGATGCACAATACAATTGCACAGTCATTGATAGGATAGCCAGCGTGGCCTGAGGAGCAACGAGTCTCTTCTGGGAACCAGAACTCACCTTTTCTTTTGTTTTTAAAGTGATGCAGGTTGCAAAAGTGAAATACCTGTGAGATATATTTATTTACATACACATAGAATCACATCATATCAGAGTAACAGTTGATCCAGTGTACAGTGTGACATGTTGCACATCTGTCTGACCAGGGATATTTTGAAAGAAGATATAAGGAAACTTCTAATGGAAAATCTGTTCATGCAGATTTTTTTTTTAATTTCAGGTGCACACCTCAAAAAATGAAAGTCTATCAATTTTAAATGTAACCAATCATTTTCTCACGGTTCATCTAGAAAGCTGGGCTTTCCAATTCATCCTGTTTACTGTATTTTCTTTTTACTTTGAATGCCAACAGTAATAGTAACAGAAGCAAGAAGCTGGCTCAGAAACATTGCTTCCAAACTTTTTAGATTACCAGTTCTGATTCCAGATTTGGACCTTCTTGTGTTTTTGTGCTCTTTAGCTAAAACTTACCTTCCCCAATAAGACAAAAATATAAATAGATGCAATAACATGCTCATATGTAGTGATCACGTATTTAATGAGGTGTCTGAACATATTTGATAGATAGCTGTTAAGAATTTCTCAGATACGTATATGAAAAAAGAAGTATCATTTTAAGAAGAAGTTGTAATGGAACTTGGAAATCAAGTTTGGGTTGTTTTTTGGTTTTGTTTGTTTGTTTGTTTGTTTCTTCTCCTCCCCCTCTTCTGAATATGATGATTGACAGATTTAGAAATAAATTTCTAATTTAATCTGAATTTTTTGATGTTCCAAGTCTCTGTTAATGTCAGAAAGTTCAGATGTCTCATAAGAACATTTTTAAAAAGTACTATAAAATTGCAATTAGGCTGAAATGCATCCATATGGATGACAGCAGCTGTAAAAAGAATAGATCCACTTTTGTCAACACTCTTACAACTTCTATTCATGAATAACTTATGCTCCATTTATGCTCGATTTCTCTCAAGTTCCACTGGAAAGCTACAGAACACACCTTTTGCATATAAATTCTGCTAGAAAAAAACCCCACACAGAGTCCAGAGCTGACAAACCTTATGCTTGCATATATCCCAAATACGCACTAGTAACCCGATTCATATGGCACCTGGAAAACTATGTCAGTTGTGTGGTGCTCAGACTAATGACCCTTGTATACCTTTCACTGTACTGGCTGTTACTTCTTTAGTATTCAGCATCTATCATAGCTTGAAAGAACAATAATGTTTAACTAGAAAAAAAAGGAAAACATGCTGTTCCTTAATTGTGCTATGGCCTTCTTAAGAGAAGGATTCCTCCTAAAATGAAACAAATTGTAATTACAGTCTTTATATAATTGACAGCAATGCTGACTAATTAAAAGCTGTGTTGATGTTTGTTAGCTAGCATAGGAAATAGCTGAAGAAAAGGACAGAAATGAGAAGAGGGAGAAACAAGAATAAAAACAGGTGCAAATAGCCAAGGAGCAACAAGAACGCAAACAGTAGAGAAACACTTAGAGCTAATTGTGTAGAGACAGCAAGGGGAAGGAAAGAAAAAAGCTGCAACAAAGAAATAGACAAATAGAAACACTCAGAGCCAAAGTCCTAATATTCAAATAATTTTTAGAAGGATAATGCTTTGCTGTACTACATAAGAGCTAGCAGCATTGCAATTCACTTTCAGAAATAGTACCAGTTTATCATGAAAACATTTTTCTGCTATGCACACAGAATTTTGGGCTCAATTTCTTCCTAAGAAATGAATGTGGTGGTGTTACTGCTGGAACGATTTATTTTTCTGTTAACCTCTTCTTTGTTCACGTTTAGTAGAAGAAACTGTTTTGTGCAAAAATATTTTAAGAACATTTTTTATCCATCTGTTTTCTGAAGTGAAAAAGGAGTTTAATGGCATTTTCATGTACAATAAATAATGTAATTTGTCCCTAAATATTTTCAGAGTGAAATGGAATTTAAAAACTCTGATTCTGTTTGATATTATGTAGTATGCTGTGCTTTCCATGATACTTAATTGCATTATGTACTTTACAGCACATAAGTGTTATTGTTTGAATAGTATTTTAAAGAAAGTGTTATCTGGTTCTTTCTACAGAAGAGTAATTAGTAGATGCCAGTGAAACCGGTAGCTTTGCAGTAAAACCAGTGTCATTTTTTCCTAGCATGTGTACTCGTATTACTCATGAATGCAGCATCAGTGATTGCTTAAAAGAATCTACAACTGTAATCATCTTTACCATAGGTCAAGAGGAAAATAAGCAGAATCTCACGTTCAGATCCTGCTCTTCTTTCAGAGCAACATCTTACGGTTGTAAGGAAAAAAAGCAAAATCACATACAAGGCTCATGAAATATCCAGAAAAAAATACACAGAGAAAATTTCTGTATATGAAAGTGATTGCAAAAGTCATATTCCTGGGGTTTTGAGGTGGCATCACAGAGACCAGAGCTCTTCTCATCGGAAGAGAGTGATGGGAGCTTGGAGGCAGGGCCAGCTCTTGCCTTCTGTGGTAGAATCCCAGCCCTGCACTGCTCAGTATATCAGCTCACAGCTGTACATCATAGCATCATGAGCATATGTAGCCTGTCTGGATATGGTCCTTACGCCAACAATGTGGAAGCCATGGAAAGAGGCTGGTGAAGAATTCCAGGCTGTGCTGGGCCGGGTTGGCTGGCAGAGGAGCCGGCAGAGTAGCTCCTGTGACTCCATACTCCTTGCTAGCAATTTATGGCTGGATGATTCACAGATCCTTTTGCACAGCCCAAGTTGTATAAAGTTGCCAGATCTTCCTAACTGATAGAGAAATGTATATATTTTTAATATCTTGGCATTTCTTTGGAACAAGAACTGAGGATTTTTACTACTTTTACATAGTTTTTAAGGGACAGTGTCAGAACAGACGTTACTGTGGTTTAAATTATTGGGTTTGTTCTCATTAGTGTATAAGTAATAGCTGAACACAAATACAATTCTTTTAACCATTTTAGTAAAAGTAGATCAAGATGAAGTTTATACAAATGTAAAGATAGCCACAGGGTTGGTTTTTTTCTTTTTTCTAGTGTCAGGTAGGCTATGTAACTTAAATATTATGACATGCCAAAATAGAATAATTTATGTATAAAGGAGTTGTATTTCAGCTCAATTTTAAAAGTTGGATTTTAGCTAGCTAAACAAAAAGTTAAAAAAGTATCAAAAATACCTAAACTGTATTAACTGAGTTTGCACAATTTTATGTGTAAACAAGCTTATAAATATTTAAAATGAGGAAATATTTTTGTTTTATGAAGCTGTATTTATTACACTGAATCTTTTCTCTAAAGCAGAGAAGTAAATTTCTCATGTAGTTTCTTCTCATATATTGATCAGATATTGCAAATGAAGATGCTGTCTTCTATTTTTATTCCCCCACCACTGAATTGTGAATTTTTCTTAATGAGAAACTTAGAACAAGAATTAACTGTTAATTATTATATTAAATGATATTTTAGTTCTTGCTAAGGTAATACTTACATAATTTGAAATAGGCTTTTAAGAAAGAGCTGTTATCTCGAGTAGGTGTAGTAGAATAAGAGCAAAAAAGCCTTCTTGTAAACAGAAACCCAAACTAATTTTTGCACAATAAAAAAAAAAAATAAATCTAAACCCTTGTAAAATAATGGTGTGAATTGCTTCAGAAATAGTGTTTAAATAACTGTCTCTTCAGATGGCAGTGCTTGTATTTGTGAAAATTATGGTTTATGGTCAAATTTTATTCTTCTTTTTTTCCTGCTTTGGGGACTTTGACTGTTTCTAAATATACAAAAGAAAACAATTTTAAAAGCATTACCTCTGGAGGTATAGAAATAAAGCATTTTAGAACTGCTAGCATGAATTATAAGCTTTACAAAAACAAAAAGAAGAAACACACAGGAAGCTCCAAAAGGAAAAGATAGGTTTCATGGGGCATCTGTTTAGCCAGCTGTACTTAAAAATGGCATTCAGCTGTAAAACATCAATATGTCAGGCACATTACTAATATAATTTTTATGACAGCAGAACATATTGTGAAGACATGATACTTTTCTGTTTTCTTCAGCTTTGTCCTATTCACAGATCCTTTTGCAGTGGACCATTTAAAAAAAAAAAACCACCCTAAAAGCTCTATTCCAGTAATTTAGGCTAACCAGCATCTTTGTCTTATATTCAGCAATTACCATTCAACTAAGTAACTCCTACTGTTAAGTATTGTGCAAAACTACTCATATCCTAGTGTGGCCCAGATGGTAGCATGCACTACAGGGGAATTTACTGAACCCAGAGTTTCTGTGCTGCTGCTGAAGAAATTTAGACTGCTGTATGCTAAACAGTGAATTAATTAGAAGATATAAGCTACATATGTATATATGTATGATTTTGTGCAGGCAGGAAGAAATAAGTTGTCTGAAAACCCTTTCTTTTACTCAAGGTTTTAACTGTAGCTCCATGCATGCAGGCCACCAGAAATTTATTAAATAATTTCAGTATTAATGACAGCAGTCAGTTGCTTCTCAGTGTGTATACATGCCCAGGTAACACAAAAGGAAGTTTACAATTTTTTTCCTCATAGGATCCCAGTTTCACATCTCATAATTCCTCCAAATAACTCTTCCTTGCTGGCACTTCTGTATCTTTCCAGAATTCCTTCATATTTGAAAGTATCAAACTTCACCATCTAACGAGACAAGAAACTTACATTAATAGAACAGCAGCCAAGCCTGCTCTCTCTGCATCTCTACCAGTGGCAGCATGCTTTGTTTGGGGCTCAAACATAGTGGGAATGTTAGAGACATCTACACTGTAAACAGCCATATTCGTATCCTCACCAAGTGCCTTGATCAAGTTTGTCTTGCTCATCTAAGCTGGGTGTCTCTAAGCTGCACAGCAGAATTGTATAACCTTATTGAAAACCTCTTCTTTCCACTGGGCCAGGCCTGCCTTTGCATGGCATAATGAAGCAGTATGAGAAACAATCAAACATTCATGCCTTCAAATGGGGTCTGTCAAGCAGCACTACTCCTTCTCTCCATTTTTTCCACTTCCCTCTGTAACGCTGCAAGGTGATGCTCATTACCTAGCTAAAGGATTGCTCTTCCCAAACTGGAGGTCTTCCTCTGCCCACTGGCTCCACTAAAACTTCTGCCTTGTAAAAAAAACAGATGAATTTTTTCTGTCTTTCTGCTGAAGCACTGCTGATACAGTGAGTTTGTTCATGGCAAAGAATTCAGTGGCAGTGCTGTTAAGTGGACAAGTAATTCTACTCTAATATTTTATTACATGCAGACAGATTTATAAGAATAGCTATAATGGAAGGTAATTATTATTAAAGAATTAAAATCATCAAAAAGAAATCTACGTTTCAAGTTGAATTATATCTCTTCTTTTTCTAGGTTGTTAGTAGACTGAAAAACTCAACCAATCCTACCATTCTTCCATTCATTTTTCCTGGCCTCACTAGCAACTCATTTATTTCTGTTTTAATGGTTTTTAAATAGCATTGAATGAAAATTTGGAATGAAAAAATCTATTGTGGCCTTGCTATGGCAGGTTGACCTTGCCAGCTGCCCGATGCCTACCCAGCTGCTCTCTCACTCCCCTTCCTCAATAGAACAAAGAAGGAAAATAAGATGATAAAGCTTGTTGGCTGAGACAAACATGGGGAGATTGCTTATTAACTACCATAATGTGCAAACCAGAGTCAACCTGGGAAAAATATAGTTTAATTTATTGCCAATTAAAATAGATTTGGATAGTGAGAAAAAAACCAAAAGCTTAAAACACCTTCCCCATTTCCCCTTTTCCTCAGGCTTACCTTCACTCCTTCATTCCTGATTCCTCTACATTCTTTCCCAGAGAAGAAAAAACTGGACTAAAAAATAGAAAATAACGAAAATCAGAATTTTATTCTATATAAATTTTCATGGTTCTAAAACTATCTCATGAGTTTTGAATGCTGACTTTTATGTGTCACATTGAATCTATGAATTGACTTGAGTGCCATTCCTGGAAAATACTGTATTGTCCAGACCACTTGGGTAGGAAGCCAGACACTTCCCCAGTTGCAGCTAAACCACATATGGTTCATATAGTTTTCAATTGTGACTTCAGTTGCTCTTCTGTATATTAGTTTCCTTTGAATACATAAATTAAAAAAATGGTATGCGGGTATTCTATAGGAGATACACTACACTTAATCTAATAAGATCTGATAACTGACAGTAACTTCTGTAGAAATTAAAAATCACGATGTTGTAATTATTGTTTTCTTGGGCTAAGTTTGTTTTGCAATGCTTTGTAAAAAACAATCCCAAACCAAAATACAATCCAAAATATTTTTAGTACCTTCTGATGCTCCTTTTATAAGAGGATAACAGGGAAATATTGAATCAATAAAATGTTTATACACAAATACATTGATTTCACAAATATTGCACCTTAGCCAGTGTCTGACAGAAGAAAAATAACCTATGTGAATTGAAACAAAATATGGATTTAGCATTAGATCTTGTCTGCTAAATATTGTAACTCATTGATTCAGGTTCCTCAAACTGGCACCTGTTCAAGCTCTTTAGGTCTGCTAACAGACAAGTAAACTTGTCATGAAGCAGTTAAATTGAGGAGTGATGTAAATGTATAATATACACTTATTTTATGAAAGAATTGATGGAAATTAGGTAAACCCATAGTCAGGAGAGGCAAAAGAAAGCATGCAGACTTTTTTTTTTTTTTTTGTAAAAGCCCAGTATTGAATTTGCTTTGTCCTGTATTGATTGCACAAATAAATAATTACTCTTCAGTAACTTCAGCAGAAGTTAGGCTTCACAGTCTTCCTGTGTGTCTGCACTCATTCTAGCACAATGATCTTCTACTCCTTGGTGGGACAGTCAACTTTATCACAATGACAAAATGACAATATTGAAACTAGATAAGGACATACCTAGATCAGAAAGTTGGTGAAGGAAGAAAGTTACATTTCATTTCTACCGTCATCCTATGCATGAGCCAAAAATGACAAAAAATCAGGGATACTACATATGTCTATTTCATTACATTGCAAGCAGTTGAATTCAGACAGAAGCTACAGTGGGAACAGAATAGAGAGCTGAGGAGACAGTGCATTCCAGAGTCCATAGATGAGATTTTAAAAGTTCAGTTGCACAGAGATGCCTAAATACATTAGGAATAAGGTCTTGGGGGGGGGGGGGGGGGGGGGGGAATCCACAGCACCCCTCACTCAGTTCTGTGTGAGAGATGTTACAGTGTTTACAAATACAGATACAGCAAGACCCCCTATTATCTGCTCTAAACCTTTGAAATCAGTAAATTCTAAACAAACAGAACCCACAAAAACAGTATCTGGAAGATTTCCTAAGAGGCCATACATGCTCATTACAGAAAACAATATACTTTAATTAATTCACATTAAAATGATAGATAATAAATAATTGAACTCATTCTTGTGTCCATTTCCTTCTCTCATGGCATTAAAAATTGATACCTTAAAGTATGAAAATTTAACAAAAAAAAACAGATTATAGCTTGAAACATTCATCACCTCTGGGTGTACTATTCACATAAAGCATGGCTACTGTATACAGGGGTATATTTTTTTATTGCATAAGTAAATTGCCTAGAAAACTGATGTTATTCTTGTTGTAAGACGCCTGTC
Source organism: Neopsephotus bourkii (assembly GCF_033783945.1). Taxonomy (NCBI): domain Eukaryota; kingdom Metazoa; phylum Chordata; class Aves; order Psittaciformes; family Psittacidae; genus Neopsephotus; species Neopsephotus bourkii. The sequence continues at coordinate 794,633 of NW_026902259.1, read as the reverse complement.
AATTCACTGACATCCCTGGACTGTTCAACAAGACAGTATATGTTTTTCCTCTAATTTTCATACATTTTTCAATATTTATCAACAGATACTAAGAAAAAAAGGAATAATTTATAAATATCTCTGAAAAGCCTAACAGCATAAGCTAGCAAAGTAACTTCAAGCTACAGTATTTAGTTAAAAATGCTATTTATGTTTTTATTCGCACTTCTTTGCATAAGGCTGATTTGTTTCTCTAGCTATGTGGCAAAATATTCTCACTCTATCCCTTTACGCTTATTACTGGGAGATTTGTGGATGAAAGGGTTCAAGATACAGAGTTAATTATTATCCTAGTGAATAAGGTAGATTGTTTTCAGGACTTCTGAAAGCAAAGAAACGTTACTGCCCTCACGAAAAAATGATTTAGACTGGAGAGCTCCAGTATTGTTACGTATTTATCTATTACAGAAATGTTAACATGACCTAGGCAAGTTGCTAAGACATTGGAAGAATGTGTCAAGAGTTGGGCAGCATTGCTTGTTATTGTAAACAATTGAGGTAAGTTTTAATTTAGAAAGGTGGTTCTGTTGATGACTATTTTGCACTCTTGAACATTTATATTTGCTAAATAAGATGTGAAAACCCAAAGCAGTGGTACAGCCACATGCACATATTATCCTGAACATTCGTAATGTCTCTGTAAGCTGTGGAAAATGCAGTATTGATTTCACCAACATATTTTATTTGGGTATTAATGTGATTCAGTGCATACCAAAGAGAGACTGTAGCTGCAGATACAGTGAACTATCCATAAGTCATTTAGGTAGTGACAGAAAAAATATGCTGACTGTATATCACTTAGTGTGCTCTGGTAGTCAATGGAAAAACTAACCGATCTGTATGAATTCCATAGTGTTAAAATCAGTATAATAGTTCATTTTCTTCTTATTTCTGTTTTTTTTCTCTCTGGGAGAAGCAGCCTTACAAGCTTTACTTCCTATCTGTAAATACAAAGTTCTGAATAGAGCCATGACTTAATGCAGTTACGGTGAAAAACAGTCCTGTCCTATTAATTGCGTTGGTTTGCTCTCATGACACACTTTCAACTGTTTTATTCTTTCTTTTTTCTTTCATCTGTGGCAGTGATAATTCACTAATTCCAAACCATTTAATTAGGCATAACACTTCTAAGTTTGATAACTCAAATATCTGAAACACAATGTGCTAAAACATAGGTAAATTCTTCACTTTTTCGCAGCAGTGTACTATCAAATACAAATATCTCATGAGTCTGTAAAAAAAGTAAAAGAATTGGGATAAAAAAGTACCACATCCACAATATATTGATTTTTTTTTTTTATTTGCTACTAAAAGCTAAGGCATAGATTACCGTTGCTAATGACAGTTCCAGATATGCAAATCTGTTACAACTACTTTCTGACAGATGGTAGAAGTATTTAATATGCCTGCTTCCAGTTTACTTTGTTGTAACATGTTGTTAAAAGATTGGAGGTTGGGCAGGAAGGAGAAAATCTTCTTGTCTGACCTGATATAGCTGCTTCACTTTGGGCTGGGGGGGGCTGATTAGAGACAGAAAGAGATAGCTTTGCATCTGAAATCTTTTGAGCACAACCAGTCATGGAGAACCTGGGAGTGGGATGTCTGGCAGCACAAATGCGCTCTTGAAAGACCCTGCAATTTGCCAGAGACGTGCCTATGTCAGGGAGTTAATTCATTCATGGTGAAGCCTCTAAGGTGACAGTGGACAGAGTACCTTTTGCACAGGGATTTGGTGAGGAGCACCTAATCCAGAAAGCCTCTGGAAGGTGTTGGTCTGTTAGTTCTGCAGTAAAATATTCAGGTTTAAGGATCTGTATCAGAGTGCCATATTCTCAATAGCAAAAAAAAAAAAAAAAAATTAAAAAAAAATCCAAATCACCAATGGGAATTTCAGGTTACAAATACAGCAATTGCTTTAACTTGGAGGAGGTACAACTCAAATGGGAAAACGCTGAAGAAATGTTCAAAATGTAGTTCCTTAGCTCTTGTACAAATCTGTTTCTCTTTTAGGAAATTGCCTCAGCAAAGAGTGCTGGAGGAGATATAGTTTTGCTGAAGGAAAAAAAAAGATAAATTACCAACTGAATCAAAAGATTAATTTTGCAACTTCATGAACTGAAGGATTGAGAAGGAAAAAAAATGGGGTGCCAAGTACACCACATGTTTTCATGTTTAAGATTAAAGAAAGTTACTCTTAACAGAAATGCCAATTCAAAGCCCTGGCAATCCATTACATTATTTAAGGCTTCAGCAGAAGACTTGTGCACAGCCTTACTGATTGCATGCTACTTAATTTCTTAAATAAATTGGGTTCTTCTCATATGGAATTGTTCGGAGAGAAGTTTTTTTCTTTATCTTTCCACAATGCTAGTATTAATTTTTAAGGCAGGTTAACCCTTTCTACTCTAAAAAATTGTAAAAAATCATTAAGGCAATAATTTTGAAGCCTTATTATGCTCAATGCCTTCACAGAAATTTGGCTCTGTTCACATAAAATGTCATTGTTATGATCTTAATGCTAACATTTGCAATAGGTAAAATTATAATATACTATATTACTTCTCTATACAGATAAAGGATGTAAATATACAAGGGCAATAACGCATTTTGTTACCGGAAATACGTCAGTTTTTCTCATGCTAGTGATATGTTTCTGCAGTTATAGTTACCTTTGTAAAACTTTTCAGCATAAACCATGCTTTTCAGGGATTTATAACCAAATTGCTGCAATCTTAAATTTCACAGGGGTACGCAGTCTTAGAATTATAGAACCATAGAATAGTTATGATCATCAAGTTCCAACCCCCCTGCCATAGGCAGGGACACCTCGCTCTAAACCATATCACCCAAGGCCTCATCCAACCTGGCCCTGAACACTGCCAGGGATGGAGCATTCACAATTTCCCTGGACAACCTATTCCAGTGCCTCACCACCCTAACAGGAAAAAATTTCCTCCTTATATCCAATCTAAACTTCCCCTGTTTAAGTTTTAACCCATTACCCCTTGTCCTATCACTACAGTCCCTAATGAAGAGTCCCTCCCCAGCATCCCTATAGGCCCCCTTCAGATACTGGAAGGCTGCTATGAGGTCTCCATGCAGCCTTCTCTTCTCCAGGCTGAACAGCCCCAACTTTCTCAGCCTGTCTTCATATGGGAGGTGCTCCAGTCCCCTGATCATTCTCGTGGCCCTCCTCTGGACTTGTTCCAACAGTTCCATGTCCTTTTTATGTTGAGGACACCAGAACTGCACACAATACTCCAAGTGAGGTCTCACGAGAGCAGAATAGAGGGGCAGGATCACCTCCTTCGACCTGCTGGTCACACTCCTTTTGATGCAGCCCAGGATACGGTTGGCTTTCTGGGCTGCAAGCGCACACTGCCGGCTCATGTTCATTTTCTCATCGACCAGCACCCCCAAGTCCTTCTCCGCAGGGCTGCTCTGAATCTCTTCTCTGCCCAGCCTGTAGCTGTGCCTGGGATTGCTCCGACCCAGGTGTAGGACCTTGCACTTGGCATGGTTAAACTTCATGAGGTTGGCATCAGCCCACCTCACAAGCGTGTCAAGGTCCCTCTGGATGGCATTCCTTCCCTCCAGCGTATCAACCGAACCACACAGCTTGGTGTCATCGGCAAACTTGCTGAGGGCGCACTCAATCCCACTGTCCATGTCAGCGACAAAGATGTTAAACAAGACCGGTCCCAACACCGATCCCTGAGGGACACCACTCGTTACTGGTCTCCAGCTGGACATTGATCCATTGACCACAACTCTTTGTGTGAGGCCATCCAGCCAGTTATCCACCGAGTGGTCCATTCATCAAATTGATGTCTCTCCAATTTAGAGACAAGGATGTCGTGTGGGACAGTGTGAACGCTTTCACAAATCCAGGTAGATGACATCAACTGCTCTACCGCTGTCCATCAGTTCTGTAGCCCATCATAGAAGGCCACCAAATTGGTCAGGCAGGATTTCCCCTTAGTGAAGCCATGCTGGCTGTCACCAAGCACCTTGTTGTTTTTCATGTGCCTTAGCATGCCTTCCAGGAGAATCTGCTCCAAGATTTTGCCAGGCACAGAGGTGAGACTGACTGGTCTAATTCCCCGGGTCATCCATTTTCCCCTTCTTGAAAATGGGGGTTATATTTCCCTTTTTCCAGTCACGGGAACTTCACCTGACTGCCATGATTTTTCAAATATGATGGCCAGTGGCTTAGCAACTTCATTTGCCAGCTCCTTCAGGACCCGTGGATGGATTTCATCAGGACCCATGGACTTGTGCACGTTCAGATTTTTAAGATGGTCTCGAACCAATTCCTCTCCTACAGTGGGCCCAAGGTCTTCATTCTCACAGTCCCTGTGTCTGCCTTCCAAGACTTGGGTGGTGCGGTCAGAGCCTTTGCCAGTGAAGACCGAGGCAAAGAAGTCATTCAGAACCTCAGCCTTCTCCAAATCCTGTGTAGCTAGTTCTCCCGAGAGCTTCCTGAGGGGGCCTACATTCTCCCTAATCTGTTTTTTATTTGCTATGTACCTGTAGAATCCCTTCCTGCTATCCTTAATATCCCTAGCCAAGTTTAATTCTAACTGGGCCTTAGCTTTCCTAACCTGGTCCCTAGCTTCCCGGACAATAACTCTATACTCTTCCCAGGCTGCCTGTCCTAGCTTCCACTTTCTATAAAACTCTTTTTTTTCATTTGAATTTTTCTCTGGAGCTCCTTATCCATCCAAGGAGGTCTCCTGGCCCTCCTGCTGCACTTCCTTCTAGTTGGGATGCAACACTCCTGAGCTTGTAGCAGGTGAACCTTGAAGACCAACCAAGAGTCTTGAGCCCCCCTGCCCTCTAGGGCTATATCCCATGGAACCTTACTAAGCAGGTTCCTGAAAAGGCCAAAGTCCGCTCTTTTGAAGTCCAGGGCAGTGAGCTTGCTGCACGCTCTTCTCACTCTCTAAGGATCTCAAATTCAACCATCTTGTGGTCGCTGCATCCAAGGCTGCCCTGGAGTGCCACATTTCCAACGAGCCCTTCCCTGTTGGTGAGCACAAGGTCAAGCATGACACCTCTCCTTTTCGGTTCTTCTATTGCTTGCAGAAGGAATTTGTCTTCCACACAATCGAGGAACCTCCTGGATTGCTTGTGCCGGGCCGTACCATCATTCTAACAGATGTCAGGGTGGTTGAAGTCACCCATGAGAATGAGGGCCTGTGAGTGTGAAGCTTTTCCTATCTGCCTATAGAGTGCTTCATCTGAAGATTCCTCTTGATCAGGTGGTCTGTAACATACCCCCACAGTAATGTCTCCCATCGCTGTTTTCCCTTTAACCCTGACCCACAAGCTCTCTGTTATCTGCTCACCTGTCCCCAGTGTTCCGTACTCTCCAGCCTATCCCTAACATAAAGGGCAACTCCCCCTCCATGCCTGCCAGCCTCTCTGCCACATCCCTGATCCGTGCCCCTGGTAGGCAGCACACCTCCCTTGAGACCGGGTCAGGCTGACAGACGAGTGCTTCAGTCCCTTTCAAAGTAGAATCCCCTACTACTATGACCCGCCGCTTTTTCCTGGCAGCACCAGTTGAAATCTTCTTTACTAGTGCATCACCAGGCTGTTTCCGGTGCGAACGCGTTTCCTCATGAGCCCCCTGCAGGACAGCAAAGCGGTTCTGCGTGGGGGCAGCAGGTTCAGGAGGAAGTCCCTTGCTTTTAATTGTCCTTTTCCTCCTTTTTTTGTTGGGTTTTTTTTTTTTTTTTTGTCACCAATTCCCAGCTTCGAGGGTTAACAACCTCCTTCTTTCCTCCATGAGCTACAGGGGAAGCTTTAGGACTCTGCACAGTTTGGGCAGGGACCAAGCATTCCTGTTTTCTCTCAGGTACCCTGACATCTTGTAGCCTATTAATACCTTCCCGCAGCTCAGTCACCTGGTGCAGGAGGACCTCCACTAGGGAGCACCTAGTGCAGCTCTGTCATTGCATGCCTTTCCCTCACCAGAGCAGTGCAGGCACTCCCTACACCCTGAAGTCTGCGCTGCAGCCTCCCCTCTCATCTGCTCTGTCTGGTTGCCTACGGTGGCCACCGCTGGGGCAGCCAGAGCAGAGCTCCCAGACCGGGCCCTGGTCATACGGCGAGTGCTCACCATCCCTCTCGCCTGTCCGCGCGAACTATCTCTACCTGCTCTGTTCCCCGCACTCCTGGTCACTCGTGCTCCCTGGGGCAGGTTTTTAACCAATCAGGGCTGGTGCCGGCTCCTGGGCAGGTCCTGTAGAGGACTTGAGGCTCCCTCGGTGGCTCTTGCCACTGAGTTGAGGCTCCTGGACGCTGATCTCCCCCGCTCCAGTGTTGAAGGCGTCCTCTCTCAAGCTACTCACCTCAGCTATTGAGGTCTTAGCAAGAGAGAGATTAATTTTACCTTTTTGGTATTATTTTAAATAGTATAGATATATTTGACAGTAACATAATGTAGGTATATTACAAACTGAGTTTAAAAAACTCCTCTGGTAGTTTTGAGTAATGAAGAATCACCATGCTTTATTCTGACACCAGCTGAGATAAAGTGAGCCTTTTAGCTATACAGAGAACTGAATATCAAGCCAATGGAGACGTAGTTGTCTGGGATGATTAGAAGAAAAGGATGAAAAAAATGAAGCCACAAATGCTCACCAGTTAAAGGGAAGGCCAAGAATTTGCAAACTGAAATTGCATGCTGGAGACTGACCCATGGCTACTATACCCAAAGATGGCAAGAGCATGATCTGGAGTTAGTCAGGAACTCTGATGAAACATTGAGAGTCACACACGAAGCAAAGTACACAGTCACTGAAGACCATCCCCATAGTTCATAAACAGATCAATAGCAGTTGTAGCCACAAAACAATCAGAATATACTAATCTGTCTTCTAATACACATTTGGGTTGGGAAAACTGCTTCAGTTTTTATGGCTGAAGACCCAACAGAAATTCTGGTCATAGGTGACAAAATTTCAGCAGGATTTCTTGCAATTTTTTCTAGTCATTTAATCTATTTTGGTCTGGGCTTTTTTTAAGTGTAACCTAGTCCTATTTTAGTCTTTTTATAGTCCTTTATTTAGGATCCATTAATATCCACTGGTATTTGTTAATATTTATTAATCAACATGCAGTGACATGTTATGGTGAACCTTTGTTAAGTTCATAAATCTCTTCGTTTCAGACAGGCTGTACTAAGAAAAAGGCATGAGGAGAACATAGTTTAAAGAGAGAAAAAGCTCACGTCTCAACATTTTTTCTTACTGGCAAGGGTGTTTCTAGAAAAAACTAAATCTATTGTGCAGTCACTGTGTAGGTTTCCATGTGCAGTAAACCCAATGCATTCCGAATGCCTCAGATGTACGGTGTATAAACTAAACTTCTCTACAGGCACAGTTGGTGAATTCTATCTACCCAGGATGTTTCATAGAAAACTTCAGTCTGTTTTCATTCTCTAGCTTTTTTAGCAGGAATGTTTCGGTGGCATCTAATGTCCACGTGTACTAAATCAGATCTTGCTGAGGTAGTTTGCAGAGGGAAGAGAGCAATAACTATATGGTTAGAGAGGAAACTGAGAGAAGGTTGAGTTGAAAAAAAAAAAGGAAAAGTCAGTTGACACAGACTTGCGGTTCAGCTAAATCTACAGACTACTGAGGGAAACCTTAGTTATCTATCAAACAGTTCAAACGTTCAAACTTGACTGAGGGAGCTGCTGACATCCTAGCAATTCCCAGCTATATACTATTAGCGTTAGTTTTGAATTGGCATTTGCAGAGCAATTGTGAGACCACAAGTGAAAAGAGCCTTGTACCTTTTCAAGTATAACCATTTCTGTACAAAGTACTCTTATCTGATTAAATTTAGGAATATTGACAAGCTGTCTTGAATGAATTAGTTTAGAAAAGAGTTTGGCTAACATTATTTAAAGCACTTTGTCTTAGATCTCAGGCACTCTGATACAGAGGAAACCTCAAATACAGACTAGGAAGCCTTCTTTAAAACAGGTGTAAATGAACATTTGTTGAAGTGTTTCCATGATCAGATGACTAAGTTGATGTACAGACTGCTCTCAAAGTTTAAAGCTTCTTCATCTGACAACATAATTACATAAGTTTAGCAGAAATATACTGGAGGACCTTGCATTTCTGATCTTATAAATCTGCTGATTACGTAGCCTAAAAAGGAAATTAAAGAAGCTATTGTTTCCAGCCTTTGCAAAAGTATAAGAATGTACGGAAACTGACACTTGTGAAAAGACCTGTAAAATGCATGATGATCCATCCTGATTAACTATTTTTTTTAGAAAAAGGGACATTTGTCTGAAGAGGGCAACAGAGTATTTTAGCTTTTATTATTCCATCTGTTAAAAAGTGTATGGGATTGTTTTGAATGACATTTTATCTCTATGAATTGATACAGTATGCTGATGAGATAGAATGTTCCAAAGAGAAACATGCATTGGATGAATTATGATTAGTACCTATAATATTCTGCTTTTACAGGAATTTAATGTTTATGTAAGATGAAAGATCAAGGTTTTTTTGTATATCATCATAAGGTAATGTAGAACTATTTGCTGTTACATGCAGATGCTGGTGCAAAAGTTGATAGCTTGCCTTATGAGTTATTGAAGACAGACAACTAAATTAAACATAAAGATTTTCTTAAATTAGGGCTTTAATTGCTGTGCATTTTCTATACCAGTTTCAGGTGACTGAATTATGGCCTTAGGCAACTGTGTAGAAAGTGAGATAGCAAAAAAAGGTGCATTTTGTCAGAGAACTATTTAACTATTTTCAGTGAAGTCAATTGCATATAAAGCCCTGGAAAAGTGCTGACAGTCTTGAGACTTTCATTGTACTTAAACTATTTTTCAATTAGCAAAAATGAACCTGTGGAATTATACCACCAGATCGATAACTGCAGGAAATACATGGATATCTGTTACTTATTTCTTCTGTAATACCTATTGTGGCTAGTAGGAATTAGTTTGACACAGATCAAACCAATGAAAACTAATACATCCTAATTTTTAGTTAGGGATAATATCACACGTGTTTTAGTGGTAAAACTGTAAACATGGTTCTCCAAAAAATGTTTAAGAGGTAAAAACAAGAACTTTTTTCTTGCCACCTGAAGATTAAAAATTGCATTTACTGGAGTGAAGCAGTTAAAAGTCCTAGGAAGAAAGTATTTTAACTCAATTAAAAGTAATGCATAACGCAAAATTGCAAGAAGTGTTACTACAGTTTCACCAGGTTCTGTGTATATTTACCTTTTAAGATATGTTCATTGTAATTATTAGAAATAAACAAGTGTCACTTGAAATTTAAAATTCTAAGTGTCTTTTTTGGGGTGACAGTATATATATTACAAATGAACTGTGAAATGATGTTCAAAACATCTTTAGGAGTTCAAACCCCATATGTTTACCATTTAAAAACAAATCAACCCACAAACTGAGGTACTTAATTCTTAAGCAACTAAAATTCATACTTTAAAATTCCGCCATATTTTTCTCTTTTCAGTGCGCACGTTCTTTTTTTCTACTTTAAACCAAACATAAACTATGGAAAATTTAATTAATGCAATCGCTGAAGAATTAAAAATTCTTAATGCAAAGTAAAGCATCTCTTTAGTGTTACTGTTTTTGAAATTGACCACAAATTAAAAATACCAGCACTCTTCTCTAAGGTCTTACTTAGTTCATCCCTTGGTTTCATGCTTTGGAGTACTTTTATCAATGACTGTAAAGAAATCATAAAATCATTACTGATGAAATTTGTAAATGGCTTGAAAGTTGAGAGAGTAGTAAATAATAAAGAGGATGTATTAGTCTACGCAGTAATCTGGATCATCTGACAAGCTGAACGTAATCAAACAATATCTGGTTCAATACAGCCAGAAGGGAAGTCGTGCATTTAGATGTAAATAAATTAAGTCGTGATTGTGACAAGGTGAGACAATCCAGTCTGGAAAAAAAAGTCACCCCTAGGAAGAGCTGGGCTAATATCTAGTCCACCTAAGCTGGGGATGGGTCCTAAAGATTCAACATAAGTAGAATCAGTCATTCAGTAAGTACACAATCAAGTCACAATACCTACTTTCCAATTGTGCCTAATGTGCCCTGGGGAAGAGACTAAAAAAGTAGCCCAGGTGAATGTGAGAGTCATAAGCAAAACTGAAGTCTAAAATAGTATCAGGCAAGAAGACAATCCTTGCTGACTATTGAAGAATTAGTTTTCTGGTTCCAGGTCTCAGGATTTGCTCAGGTTTTTTTATACAAAATGTGAAACGCATTGACTTTCCAAACAGTAAAGTTTCAAACCCAGTGTTTATGCTCCCAGGAGAAAGTTAGGTTCTTTCCTGTCGTCAGTCTGAAATATGGGGAAAGTGATCAAGGACAGCGGTGGCCATGTATTCTTTTGGTTTTGATTCTGCCAGTGAGGTAAAAAGGTTTGAGGAGTGAACAGTTCCTGAGGGTCAGCAGCTGTTTGTTGGACTGGTGTTGATGACAGTTTGGATTTTACAACCATAGACCCCTCTTTGAGGATCAAAAACTGCTTAAAACAGGTGGGAGTCCATTTGACAGGAGTGTAGAGGGTCTTTTCAAATTAACAAAGACACAATAAGAGGGTGAAGGGCTATTGATAATTTTTTGCTTATTCCTTAGGAAAAGGTGTTTGTACTGGCTTTGAAAAAATGGATTCTGGAAAGTGCGCTGATCGCACGTCAGACAGGAAGTTTCCCTAGATAACAAAATACTTCCTTCTATAAATCTCTCCCTGTGGCTTCCTAAGGCATCTTTAAAAACATAATTTGCAGGAATTCATTTGAAAAATGAACTTGCATGAGCTCATTTTGGCAAACTATATGACCCTACATCAGTGGGAGCTGGAGTTTTCCAGAGGGTGGAAATCCCAAAGTGAACATTTATCACTGAAGTGCTTTAGAAGACCTCTCTTTTACTGTAAAGGAACCTGAATAGCTAGGAAATGTTTTAAATAGCTTTAGTAAGTCTTTTTACCAATTCATCTGTAAGTAAATATGAAAAAGGAGTTCACTGTTTTACAAACTATATATAATCATGCAGACATCAAAGACATTTTTAAATGTTTTTTAAAAAGACATAACTGTGAGTTACTAAATTATTTCAAAGGCTGAAAGAGGGAGCTTGTAAGTTTGATATTACCTAGTGTTCAAATCAGCCTCTGGTTGAATTCCAGCATATTGATTTCATACTTATATCTTTATTACAATATTTTCACATGCATAGGTAGAACCTGAAATGGGATAATTCTGTTAAACAGAATCAGTTGAAAAATGTTCATTTTATAAGTCAGCACTGTATATTAATGAAAACCAAATTAAAAATCCTATGCTTTGTTTTTTTCTCTCTGAAAAAGAAGTAATTCTTCTGTGCTGTTTTATACTGTTTGCTTAGCTGTGCTTGCGCTGAGGTAAAAAAAAAAAAAGCCAATAAAATTTGCTGTTCTAAATGAAACACAAAATTATGCAAATAGCTCATGTATATTTACTGTAAAGTACATTAAAATCTCCTTTTGTCTACCTGAGACTTAAGTTGATTATGCCATACAGTAGTGATAAAATATTTTATAAGAGATTGGCGAAAAAGCTGTTACAGCCGTTGCTGCAATTAATATAGGTTATTCTTTTATAGGTTTAAATAAAGCTGAAGATAGTCATAGAATCATAGAATAGTTAGGGTTGGAAAGGACCTTAAGATAATCTAGTTCCAACCTCCCTGCCATGGGCAGGGACACCTCACACTAAGCCATGTCACCCAAGGCTCTGTAATACTGAGATTAATTTTGCTATGATTATTTTTTAAGTAATGTGGTGCTGATTTTCAGTTCTGTAAACTAGTAAATCTATAGTTTTTTTAGGAAAGTTTACTGAATTTTTCTGATGAGGACTCTGCTATGTGTGAAATTCTGTAAAGTTGCTTTTTTTTTTTTTTTTGTTATAAATGTATCTTTTATGTTCTAGCCCTGCAGTTTTCATGGTTTTATTTTTTAAGTTTTCTATACAGTGCCATTAAAAAAGAAAAAAAAAAAAAGCAACTTAAGTAGTTTGCGTTTTTGTGAATTAGGCAGGGAAAAGATGTAAGTATCTTATAATAACCTAATGTGATTTCTTACGGTGCTTATTATCTATGGTAAACAAGGGAAACCTTTCATGTTAAAATGACCCTCTATGGGTCATTTGAAGATGGGGTCTGTGAGGGGCTGAAGGGAGAGGACTCAGATGTGAACTTCCACACTTTGTTCACATGTATGCTTTGCTTAAACAGATTTTTTTTTCTACAAGTAGCCTACAATTTCTCTGGATGAAAACATGTAAACCATTATTTATTCTATGATTCTATGAATCTGAACCAAAGACACAGAGACACACAGTGTTAATGTATCATAGTAAAGTCTGTAGAATAGGTATTAGAATTATCAGTAGTGTTTTAATCTTTTTGTTATTATTAGGAAACTTACATTTATTTGGCTTGCTATGTGGGATGAATTAGGGATGGTAACTACCACTATACTTAATTAGAATTCAGCTAATGATTTCAGTCAAAATATTAGAGACTGGAGTTCAGGATTTCAAAACATGCTAGTACATTTTATTTCCAAAAATTTTATAGCAAAGATTGTAGAAATTCCATTTTATTTACCTTACAGTAATACAGGGTTTTTTTGTTTGCCCCAACATTTTTCAGATTTAAATCTTTTTTTGCTCAAATGTAGATGAATCTAAAAATGAAGAATATTTAATAGTAAAAAAAAAAAAAAAAAAAAGCCCAAAACAAAACAAGCAATTTTATACTGAATAGGAGGAGATGTTTACAGTTTTAAATTTCTTCCTGTTTCTCTATGGTCAAAACCCTAATATATTTCTATTTCAGTTTTCCTGGCCAGTTGCTCTATTTTACAGGTCTTTGATTTAGCCTGAGCACTGGATTTTAAAATAGTCCGTTGTTTAGTCCACTTGGTGATGGAATCCAAACGTTAACTTTCAGACTTGTTGCTTGAAACATTAACTTTCAAACTTGTTGTTTGGCATGAATGTTTATTACGTTATTTTCTTGCTACAGCCATACTGACTTTCATTTCCTAAGATTTATAGGAAGATTTTTTATTTTTTTTAAGTATTCACAAATACTGCAGTTGTAATCACACCTGATTAGTTAGTTGAGTGCCAGGTACTTTATGTAGGAACAACTGCATAATGTGAGAGCAATTATGTCATTAGTTTATTCCTTCTAAGCCTAAGCATTATGAAGAGACAAAAAACTGCAGGTTATGAGTTAATTGGTTTGGAATTTTTTTCAGCAACTTTATATGTTGCCACCATGTGATATTAACTGTTTTATCATGTTGTTAATAAATTGTTCTTGATTCTGAAACAGGAGTATATTTTTTGTAACAGGATAATTTTTTTTCTGATGTGTGCTGGCCTTCAGATGAATGGAGTGACTGCATATTGCAAGTGGTGCAGAGATTTCCCAGTTTATCAGAGAAAGCATTAGCTTTATGCTTGTAGTCAGTAAAGTCATTTTAGTAGCGCTGCAACAAACTAGTTCATCGTACCTTTGAGATAGTGTATAAGGCTGACACTTCAATGCTGTTTCAGGATCTGAGCTAGAATCTCCCTGCTTGACAGTGTGTCACTTCAGATAGAGGTTCAGGCTTGCTGAGAGCTGCTGTGGGATCTCCCACACTATGATACATTATGCAGTGTATTCATGACCATAAATGATTTTTTTTCAGTTTCATTAAAATTTCATCTTGGCAGTGTGCACATTGAAACCCACTGGTGTCAGTGAAAATTTCAGTAGAATTTCCTTAAAACTAATTATTGACTTAAAGATATCATAATATACTCATAGAATCATTGAATGGTCTGTGGTGGAAGGGACCTTGAAAGATCACCTAGTTCCAACCCCCTGCCATGGTCACGGACACCTTCCACTAGACCAGGTTGCCCAAAGTTCCATCCAACACTTCCAAGGACGGGGCATCTACAACTTCCCTGGGCAGTCTGTTCCAGTTTATCACCACACCCACAGTAAAGAACCCCTTTCCTTATACCTAATCTAAATTTAAACTGTTTCAGCTTTAAAGCATTCCCCTTTCTCCTGACACTACACACCCTTGTGAAAGGTCCCTCTCCTTATTTCTGGTAAACCAGAGACTAGGAAGCTACTGGAACTTTCTCTTCTCCAGGCTGTACAAGCCCAACTCTATCAGCCTGTCTTTGTAGGAGAGGTACTCCAGCCCTCTTACTATCTTTATGACCCTTCTTTGGACTTGCTCCAACACGTCCATGTATTTCTTCTCTTGGGGGCTCCTGAGCTGGACTCAAGTCTTCCAGGTGAGGTCTTAGGAGAGCAGACAAGAGGGACAGAATCACCTCTTTCAACCTGCTGGTCATGCTTCTTTTGATACAGCCCAGGGTATGTTTGACTTTTTGGGCTGCAAGCACACATTGCCATCTCATGTTGAGCTTCTCATCAACCAACACCCCCTAACTCCATCTCCTCAGGGCTGCTCTCAGTCCAGTCCGTACTCAGGCTGTAGCTGTGTAGGGATTGCCCTGATCCAGGTGCAGCACCTTGCACTTGGCCTTCTTGAACTCCACAAGGTTCACATGCACCACCCCCATGAGCCTGTTGTGGTCCCTATGGATGGTATCCCTTCCCTACAGAGTCTTGACAGCACCACACAGCTTGGTGATATTTGTAAACTTGCTGAGAATGCACCACATCCCACTGCCCATGCACTGACAAAGATGTTAAACAGCACTTGTCGCAATAGCGACCTGTGAAGATCACAACTTGTCACTGATCTCCACTTGTACATAAAGCTGTGTGACCACCCAGCCAATTCCTTACCCACCAAATGGTCCACCCATGAAATCTATGTCTCTCTAGTTTAGAGACAAGGATGTTGTCTCGAACAGTGTCAAATGCCTTGCACAAGTCCAGGTAGATGATGTCAGTCCTTCTTCCTTTATCCACCAACACCATAGCCCCATTATAGAAATCCACCAAATGTGTCAGGCAGTTTGCCCTTAGTGCAGCCATGTTGGCTGTCACCAATCAGCCCCTTATTGTCCGTGTGCCTCAGCATAGTTTCAGAAGGATCTGCTCCATAATCTTATTGGGCATCAAAGTGAGAATGACCAGCCTGTAGTTCTCTAGGTGTTCCTATTTTTCCTTTTAAAAAATGGGGGTTATTTTTCCCCCTTTCCAGTCAGTGGGAACTTCAGTGGACTGCCATGACTTCTCAGATATGACGGATGTTGACTAAGCCAGTTCATACACAGGTGCCCTCAGCACCTGCAGATGTACCTCATCGGGTCTGATGGACATGTGAACCTGTTTATTTATTTATTTATTTATTTAATTATTTATTATATTCACCTGGTAACTTTACTGGGTACAGCAGAACCCTTTGCAATGAAAAAGCCCAGGGGACAGCACAAGTCATCCTGTATGTTTCTGTGTTACTGTGCCTGTAAGTGATAAGAAAAAAAACCCAACAGATTTAGCTCCAATTACAGTATCATAAAATGTGGACAGATTTTGGAATTTACCCATGTATGTTCCTAACGATAACTGAAGTCTTGAAAAATTAATTCTTTGATTGTTGAAATGGAACTAACAAGACCTAGCTCAAATTTGCCAGTTTTAACTTATAAATGGCTGCTGTAATAGTTTGCTTATATTTTGTCATAATATTTTGCTTTATTGCTGACTGTTTGAGACACTTCTTCCAGTTGAAAAATACACCCCAACTGGTTTTCTGCTGAGATGTAGTGTCAAACACATACTTGACCAGGCTGATAATGACTTACTATTCTGAATTAACAAGGCTCATATATTCCAGGATTTAAAAATAGCACAGGAGCAATATTTTTGGGTCAACATAGAAACGATTTTGGTGCAACAAATGATACGACTACCAGTTATAATGTGCCATTCTACTTTCATTCCTCTTATTTTCTTTCCATGTTTTTGACATTAGCAATTTCATTAGATGCTACTGAACAAATTTTCATGAATTTTATTGAGAGAATGAGGAAGTAATTTTATTCTAAGTCTGTAGCACTATCACAAAAATGAGCCACACAACATAAGCCTCTCTTATTCTCTAAGTACTCCGTGGGAAAGAGGAAAAATAAGGCTGTTTGAAATATTATTTGGTAAACTTTTCTTCACTAACACATTTGAAATATTTTTACAGTTAATTTGCAAGGAACATATCCAGATCCACTCAAGGTTCAATAAAATAATAGACACTGAAAGCCAGGGAAAACCTGAGCTGGCTATTGCAATGTCCAGTAAACCAATTATTACATAATTATACCCAGTATATTAATTCATTCTTAATTAACAAATAAGCATAGTAACAGTGACATAATATAATCAAATTTAATATAATCAAACTTTAATCAAAAAGCATAGAATCATAGAATAGTTTAGGTTGGAAGGGACCTTAAACATCATCTAGTTCCACCTCCTCTTCCTTGGGCAGGGACACCTTCTACTAGACAGGTTGCTCAAAGCCCCATACAGCCTGGCCTTGCCAGGGGTGGGGCATCCACAGCTATTCTGGTGAGCCTGTTCCAGTGTCTGTCCTTTTTCAGTTTAAAGCCATTTCCCCTTGTCCTAGCCCTACAAGCCTTTGTAGAAAGTCCCTCTCCAGATTTCTGTAAGCCCCTTAGGGAGCTTACTGGAAGAAGCCTTCTCTTCTCCAGGTTGAGCAGTCCAAACACTCTCACCCTGCCTTTATAGGAGAGGTGTTCCAGCAATCTGGTTATCTTCATGGCCCTCCACTGCATTACTCCAGCAGGTCCACATCCTTCTTATGCTGGGGGTCCCAGAACTGATGACTGCATTACTCCAGGTGTGGTCTCATGAGAGCAGAGTACAGGGGGACAGTCACCTCCCTCGACTTACAGAAGCTTGACAAAAAAAAACAGTCATTCAATTAACTATGAATAAGACATTGTCTAACTTACTGAATGTGTACTGCAGTTCTACAATTTCTTTCCAGTTTACCCAGGTTGCTTAGAAAGGAGAAAGGAAGAATTTTCCTGATGATAGTCACAAAATCAACAAAAAAACTGTTTCTGCCTTTGCATTTTATCTTTTCTCTCTTCTAAGACTGGTGGTAAACAGAAGTTGGAGCATGTGGGCAAGAAGAGTTGAGTTTTGATCATGTTACTGAAGTTTCTACCATGTGTTCTTCAGGACAGAATCAAACCAAGCACTCAGAAGTTGCTAGAGCTTTTCTGAAGCACAGGTGAAATTCATCAGTGTTTTGTCACTTTAATTATCAACCAAAATTAATGTTAATGTTGACATTTGATAACAGATACCGTGATAAAAAAGTCAAATGGCCTTCAATTTATAGTAAATCATGTTCTGAATTTCCAGTATGAGCATATGTAATTGTTTCAAATAATTTAGAAAACTCCTAAGGGGAAGAAATCCACACAGATTGTCTAAAATTCATAGAGATTTGGATTTTATCTAAAATCTGTAACTTTGACAAATACTTAGAGATGTACAAACACTTATAGATGCTCTCTCATCTATGTCAGCGTAAATCATAGAGGAAAGTTCAGCAGCCAAAGGAGTTATACTAATGCTTGGCTAAATCCTAGGAAGAACTTTCCATGTCACTAATTCCAACACTCATTCTACATATCAGCTGAAGACAGGCAGCAGGCTTGGTATACATTTAATAAGTACATGCTATTGCATTCATTGTGCATTACATTTTCAGTGCTGCAGAGATAAGACAGGAGCATGAAACAATTTAATGCAAATGTGTGACCAGTCAGGTTTGCAATAAAGTAAAGAAGGACTGCAACAAATGGTGTTTCATTGTACCTTTTCATAGTAACTTTAATGCAAACATCTATGAATAATATGATAACTAAAAGACATACACTGTACTTAAATTAAGAGATGCTGCCCCCACTATAGAACATTGTCAAAATGTTAACGTAAGGACTGAGACATAACCACCGGAATGGTTATATGAGGTGCTTTATTGCAGAGCTCAGCGCGCGCCCAAATCTGGCTTCAACCCTGTCACATCGTGTTCGCAATTTATACCCTGAAAGTTACATAACTAATGCATATTCAATATGGATTATATCATTAACTAATACATATGCATCAAGGATTACCACATCAGTCTA
The DNA here is from genome assembly GCF_033783945.1 of Neopsephotus bourkii. Lineage (NCBI taxonomy): Eukaryota > Metazoa > Chordata > Aves > Psittaciformes > Psittacidae > Neopsephotus > Neopsephotus bourkii. The sequence continues at coordinate 776,366 of NW_026902259.1, read as the reverse complement.
TTACGACATCAGCCTCTTCTGCTCTTGTGCAGCCCCCTCTGGTGGTCGTCATGAACCATGACTGGAATACTGTGTCCAGTTCTGGGCCCCTCAGTTTAAGAAGGACAGGGACCTGCTGGGGAGAGTCCAGCGCAGGGCAACTAAGATGATTAAGGGAGTGGAGCATCTCCCTTATGAGGAAAGACTGAGGGAGCTGGGTCTCTATAGTTTGGAGAAGAGGAGATTAAGGGGTGACCTTATTAGTGTATATAAATATATAAAGGGGGAGTGTCACGAGGATGGAGCCAGGCTCTTCTCAGTGGCAAACAATGAAAGGACAAGGGGAAATGGGTACAAATTGGAACACAAGAGGTTCCACTTAAACCTGAGAAGAAACTTCTTCTCAGTGAGGGTGACGGAACACTGGAACAGGCTGCCCAGGGAGGTTGTGGAATCTCCTTCTTTGGAGACATTCAAGACCCGCCTGGACACGTTCCTGTGTAACCTTATCTAGGTGTTCCTGCTCCGGCAGGGGGATTGGACTAGATGATCTTTTGAGGTCCCTTCCAATCTCTAACATACTGTGATACTGTGTGATGCTGTGATGATGAAGTAAGGAGTCTTCCTCGGATGAAGGAAGAAGTCTTCCTCGGCTTGTTCTTTTCACCTTTTTGTCCTTTGGACATATCCCAACCATTATGTGGATGCCAGCATTTTTTTATTTTCCCTTGACTGCCTCTAGTAATTTCTAGATTCTTCTTGGGTAGAGTTTCACAATATACTTCTCTAAATTCACCCATACACCCTTCACCACATATGGTTATATAAGCTCTTGCTACCAAGGCTACCATTGTATCACTGGTTACAGATTAACCACAATACCGGACTGCAAATGGAACTGCAAAGTTACAACTCTTTCTAATATACAAAATCCCACTATTGATTTATAAATCTCTCAAATATAATCTTTTCAACTATTCTATATGATTATTTTATCATAAAAACTTCACCCTTTTCTAACAAAAATATAATGCTCTCCTGCTACCAAACACTGTAAACACTAAGGTGAAGCCAAGACATTTATTTTCTAAAAGCTATTGATCTTATGACAAAATTCTATTATGATGACTTTATTTCTAATACACAAAATGATAGATGTGTATTTAATAACTTTGTGTGCTGGATGGGATCCAGTAAATTGACAGCTTGCACTGCTATCATTCCCTACCACATATGGATTGACTATAATTCAGATAACAGGTACCCTGTGCTTTTCAGACATTCAGACTTATTTACCAACACAAGCAGAGTTTTACCCCTATTACTATCACCTATTTTGATAATTAAGTCTTTTTCATTCTCTGAAATAATTTTTGTTAATCAGTATTTCTTCTTCAAGATTAGATTGCATAGACTAAGGAGATACGGAGCTGAAGGTAACTTGTATGTTTATAGGCCATCCAAATAACTTAAAAGAGGGTGCAAGAAAGAACAAATTAAAATGGGGAAATGTGTGGAAAGAACAAACTGAAATGCATCCTTTTTAGACCAAATAAGCAGGCAGTGAAAAGAGAGAAGAAAATAATCTCAGTAGACCCCAACTCATCTCATTAGCTATGTCTTTTTGTACAGAGTGGCTGACAGGGAAGAAATTTATTTCCTCACATTACCGGAGTACACGAACGTCAGAGAATAAACTGTGATTTGGAGAACAACAATTTAGAGATTTTTTTTTTTCTTGTTTGTATGTTATGAGGGTAGTGTGTAACCTAACAGTGGAACAAAAGGTACTTTTCATTAGTTGTATAACCTAATGTAATCTTCACTGATTTCAGTGATACTTTTTCATTCATGAAAAAACCCTACACAAATCTAGCTTTTTTTATGCATCACCATTTTAATCCTGCAGACTATCATGAGACAGAGTAGAATGCGATGACAATAATTTATAACTGTTACAATACTTTTTTAAGGAAAATACTATGTAGTTTATAAAGTACACATTCTAATTTAAACAGGAAAGATGCAGGATAGACAGTACTGAAACAGTATGATAAATTTTAGAATAATGAGAATTTTATTAAACACATTTCTGAGTTATTAATGGTACTTAAGACAGAATCCAGACTTCTCACAGGCAGCAATTAATTTATGCTCATGACATTCTGTAAAGATAAACTTTTTCACACATTTGACAAAAGGAAATGAATATCAATTATTAATATCACTTAGTTTCCCTTGTTTTAAGGTTTTGATTAAGATAAAGCTGTAAATACAGATATAAATCCAGCAGTTGCACAGTCATTGCAGGTGTGATTAGAGAATTTAAACATCTAAAATCCTTTTAACTAATATTTCAGATGTGCTACCACTTTCTGTAGGCAGAGTATCTTTGCATGTGATTTCTGCCAAGTCTCACCATGGGAAACCCTCCCACAAGCTCCATAAGATCCTTCATTACGTGCTTGGTCTTTAGACTTCTTAGGAAAAGAGGAACTAAGATGAAGCTCCTCCAGGTGGTTGATCTGGACACCTCCAAACTTCTAGAAAATCATTTAAATGTAAGCATCAAAGAGTGAGACAAGGCAACCTCCTTTCATCACACTGATGCTAATCCCCACTGCACAAGAACTGAAGTATGCTACAACTGGATTTTGAACCCACCAACAGTTGTGATGCAATCTACTGGAAACCTCGGTATTCTGTGGAAGGAAAGTCAAGTCTGTTCTGAGGAAGCCCCAATGCATCACTATTCTTTAGTGATTTCTGATAGATAATGATCCTTCAACAGCTTTTAAGTAGTGCTTTTTTACCTGATGGCATTCAAGTGTTTATCTTTTCTTGCACATCTCTGTAGCTACATATAGTGATAGTATTCTACTGAAAAGTCTCCTGAATTACAAGAGACAATGATATTATTATTCTTTCTTCTTGTTTCTGTGAGGAGCTTTTAGTGTTGGTTCTTAGGCCTTAAGGTGGACAGACATGGATCAGCTTTGTTAGTCTCTATGGAATCCTAAATTACTTTAATGAAAGGTTTAGTTAATGGACAGCATTAAGAATGATAAGAAGAAGTAGTCTTTTGGCTGATGTATGTAATATGTGGTGTGAATGTGGAGAATTTCTTCATGGGGCATCTGATTATTTCTTGTGGCTAACTGCTTGAAATTTGACATGTTGAATATTATAAAGGCACTTAAAGCCAGTGGGGTCGCCTCAGTAAAAGAAGTGTAAAGAAATATTGGCAAATTCAAAGGGATCATCCTGAAGTCTTTCAAAATACAGAACTTCCACTGTCACTTCATCAGAAGTTATCTGTATTGAATAGCTGGATGACCAGAATCAGATTTTGTTCTGACCTAGAATCAGTTTTTCTTCAGCTATAACAGTAGATGTTAAAATCTCAATGTTGCCTACATTGTGCTATTTCCTGTACTTTTTATTTGCAGTATTTCTTATCTGGAGTGAAAACACCCACAATAGATGTACTTATTATGAGCAGCAAGTAGTTTCCGCTTCTTCAAATAATACGCATTTATATTATCACATCCATAAAAAAGGAAAATATTTTTAATAGATTATTTTTAATTGAGTCTAGAATATTTGTTGCTATAATAATCTGTGAGCATTTGTAGATGCAGATTAGAAGACTGCATGCCAAAAAAATCCAATTGCCTGTTTAATACCCTAATTTTCATGTACATATAAGCTTTCTTAAACACAGAGAACATGTAGAAATATTGGTTTATATGCAGAGAACAGAGGGTAGATTAGGTGCACTTTTATGCAGAGTGTTGTAAAGAAATGCACAAGAGGGAAGTTACTGTGAGTGTTGTGGTATGGTAGTTCACAATTAACAAAAAAGCAGTTTGCGGGTTCATAAGGGAAACAATGGGGGATCAGAAGCTGAAAGAAGGTATGCAAAATGGCATGGTTGGGAGCACTCTTAGCTTTCTATGGATCTGAGCAGCTGTATCCACATGCTAACAAAGTGAATGAAACAACTATTGCACTCAGTAGATGCAGGGATAAGTGTCCTGAGAAGAAGCAAAATCTTTTTCATTTACTTATTTGGAACTAACCCAGAGAGACCAGGTATTTCTGCACAAGGAGACCTGCTTGATCTTTAAAATCCAAAAGTGTATAAGTTCACAGACAGCAAAATGGTTTATCTGCTGCAGCCATTCCTAGCTCCATCCTGGAAGATACACTGAGCAAAGCAATGACAAGGATACTAAGATTTTTGAGGGAATGTTAAAGTGGAATGACCATGTGTTCATATGCAATTTTCTGTATTCGGTACTTCTCAGACTATACGACATGGTCTTTTGTTATTGCCATTGTTCCCCAGGATTAACAGTAGCTGCAGAATTTATTATGGAAAGCCTATGTAAGGTCACAAAAAACAAATGTCTGTAAGGTGGCTTTGTGTAATGGAGTTCTATTTCAAGTTACAAATTCAGCTCAGAAATGTGTTTAATTAAACATATATTGACTGGTTGCCATTTTGAACCCAGAAGTTCAGAAGGAACATGTGAGATTTTAAAAGAAGGACTGATAAGTCACCAGATCTCAGTACAATGTGACCATTAATACATAATTAGGAGTCAGAAAAAGGAAGGAATAGCATAAAGATAACAGTAATTCAATATATGTATTGTCTTTTATTATTTCTGTGCATCTGTTTTGTCTTACACATGCTTCATACCTAAAGATACAAATACACATGTACATTAGGACTATTGCAATAGTTACTTTAATTCACAAAAAAAGCTGTCTTACCATTTTTAAATATTCAGAGGATTTTATATATTTAAAACAGATGTGTTGAAAATGAACATCATCTATGGCTATATGTAGTTATGCTCAATCTTTGAGTTAGATTGGAAATGTAAGACACTGACCCTGTAAAAGGATTTAGTTATATTATAAATCTGGCAGTAAAAAAGGAGTTTCTTTGAATTAGTAATTTAAAGGAGGAGAATGAATTAATGGATACTAAATCTGTATTTTTTAATCTAAAATTACATTTCTAAAATAAATTACCTATTTTCACTGGCCTAACTTACTTTACTTGAAGGACTGTCTATGACAAACTAGTCCAAACGATGAGACATCACCTTGTTATTAGGCATACTAAAAATCATACTGTTAAATATGATCACTACTCAGTACATGTAAGGACTACTAGTTTTAACCAATAACTCCTAATGGTAGGTAAAGCTGAAAGAGTAACTGACCTTTCAATTAAATAGCTAAAAACAGTTTGAAAAGAATATCTGAATGCCAAGTAAATTTAGTATTTTTATTCTTTTCTGTATAAGAAAAATAATTAACTCTCCATATGGAATTTTGCATATCACCCACATAGGCTAGTAAGGGTTAATTATGGGGGAAAAGGAAAGAAACAGCATCCTGATTTCTCAAAAATAATGATGTTGCTCTTACTTATTTGTAATACAGAATGACCTGCAGACAACTTTGGCTCAGTTCTTTATCCTGTTTTAAGATTACTTTTCTAATCAAAACCATGTGTGTGTATTGAGCATATGGACTTTTGATGAGGGAGGAAAAAAAGTGAATACTGGAAAAATCAAGACACTTCTATGACTTCTGTTGACAGTCTTTCATTGTAGAGGGTCATCACTTTTTTTTTTTTTTTTTCTCTGTTAGGTGAAGGTCCGAAGGCTAAAAGATAATATCAACATTTCAAATATATGAAATGAAGCAATTCTATCATGAACAAACTGTAATTCTAAATGCCGTTAACTCTTTTAGAGAGCTAACTTTCCTGCAGGTTGAGAATCGCAAAACTTTAGTAACCTCTTCATCTGCGTCAGTGTCAAAAATTGACTTATATTGTCTCATACCTCTGGAAAAGCTCTTTAAATATCTTGTGATGTACCTTGACCACAGCCTGAGCTATTGGACAAAAGGAGCAGACCAGCATAATAGGGTCTTCACCCAGCTATGTGAATTCAATTTTTGAGCAGGATCGGGGAAATCCAGCGTAAGAAATTAAATTCAATTGGAATTATAAACCAGTTTAGAGACTGTACACACAACAGCAATTTCTATACATATTTGGAGTCTGGCATTGGTAGACCTTGTCTGCCCTTTACAATTTTGCTTCTTTTAGCAGAAATGTCAGACAGCTTTTTGAAAGGCCTATGACTTAAGCATGCTTATGAAAGCAAACTCTCAAATTAAAGCATATTTCCTTTGCAGTTTCAGCTGAAAATAATATTCTTTTTTGTCTGTTCTTTGATGTTATACAGTCCTGCATATTATTAACCTGTTATAAGCCTTACTTTTCTTCTTTTGTCAAAAAAAGGCATAGCTACATTTTGTCAAAGAGCTTGCATAAGCAACATAGTAATAATGAACCAGAAACATGACCCCTCCAACTGGAAAATAAAAGCCCACTATATTTTTATTTTCCATGAAGAAAAAAATATTTTTTCACAACAAAACAGTATAAAAGTCCCTTTATTGCATGTACTCAACCCATCATTGTGTAATACAAGTACATAGAATTATCCAAAATATCAGTGTTGAACAAGTTTTAATTACTGTTCTTGTTCAACAAAGCATCAAACAATAGCTGTTTTACTTCACAAGCATTAGATTAGTTTCCAAGGGAATTGCCAAGTTGCTCATAATTTAAAGGTGAATTTAAATTTTACTGTGTATTAAAAGATGAATTCACTATGACTATGGTTTTGCTTTCTTCCTCTAAATGGAATTCTTTCTTCTCTTATGCTGTCTTTTGTTTTAATAATTAAAACAAACAAAAAAAACGCTCAACATAGGCTGCCCCAGAAAACAAATATAATTCCAACTTTTGGATAATTCTTTATGTCCTTTGTGGGGTTTCATTTCCTTTGAAGTCTATTCAGTTCAAATTTTGCTGCTGACAGTTAAAACATGGTACAGCTCTGATCAGAGCAGACTACCAGCCAACCTTTCATATTCTGTTCCCCTTATATCCTGATACTTGTCATCATGTTTTTTCCCATATCCCTTTCACAGTTGCTTATTCTTTGTGCAGCTACGCATGTTGTTAGATCACTGTGCTTCACTCAGCAGCCCTGCTGTGATAGTTTGGCCCTCAAAGGAAAAACAGTGGTAATAACATTTATGTCCATTTGGTTAAGCCATTTACCATTATATTGTGTGGTTTACAGAAAAGATGAAAGCTGGGTAAAATTAGTGTTAAGGTAGAATAGACAAAATGTCCTTGTGCCGTGACAGGCCTTCAAAGGAAGGGCACATACCAGAAGGATTATTTTTTGCTCACAACGTATTCCAAGTGTCATTGTGTAACATCTCTACTCACTGAGTACCTTACACCCATCAAAGTGATAAAAATATCTTTCATTACAAAATTAGATAAAAGCACAGGAAGCAAAAAAAGTGCAGTTTTATGTGGTTTATTATGTTTACCTTAGTAGCTCAAAAAATAATCTTTTCATAAAGGCTTATTCAGTTCCCATTTTCCCTTTAATTATGAAGAACGATGCCTCTTCTGAGAAAGGCATGGAAGAATGTTTGTTCCTAGCAGTGAACTGATATGTCCCATCTTGCAATACTTGGTCCAGTACAGTGCATGCAAGGAAGAAGGAAGAGAAGAGAACAAGGATTGCTCATGTTAAAATATGTGTGGGTAAGTAAAGGGCACCAGTGTGACTTATACTTACAAACCTCAGAAAACACAGTACTCTGTTGCTATAATGCAGGTATAAGTACATGTTTCAACAAAATAAAATTATTTTTGAAGGGGATTTATTATAGAATAACTGAGAGGGAAAGTAGTATCTACTTACTGTTTCCTGGAAGTGAGTAAATAACTTCGCACAAAATTATGATCTCTTTTCTTTACCTGTAAATACTGGAAGAGAGTATACTGGAAAAGGTGGGATTAAAAACAGAGGTGTTTTCTCTTTTATGGATCTGTGTGTCAACATTTTGAAACCAAAAAGTATTAGGACTCTGTTGCAGCTAGAACAATTATGACTTCCAGATGAAGTCCGGTATAATAATGTTTCTGTAACTGGTTAAAAATTGCCCCAACAAAAACCAACATGCAAAAATCACTATATCTGCGCTCTGATAAAAAGACAGTTTTTGTTTTTAGAAAATCCTTTTATTTGAAAGTTGATAAAAGCTGCAGAGAACTTTGCTGAAGAAAAAGAAACCTCTGAGTTCTGAAATCTGTGTATTTCATTCCTGTAATTTATAAGCTTTCGCTTTCAGAAGCAGTTACAAATTCTGCCTTTCAGACAGTGCCCAAGAAAACAAACAAAAAAACCCCAACCAATCAAAACTCACAAAGCAAGAAACCAAAATTCAACCAAACAACAGGCATGTTTCAGTGTTTTCAAGTATTTGCTTGGTTTTTACAGTTCAGCCCTTGTTTTTTCCTGTTCAGTGGCTCAGGTGCAAAGTATCCATTCACACCATCTGCTAACAGGCTTGTATCAGGCCTTCCACTTGGGTTTATCTGCTGTAATTCCATGACATTCAAATTTACGTGTATAATTATATAAACATATATAAAGAGAGGCAAATACACACTATAGGATCAGAAGGTTAAGGAGGCTTTAAACTAGATGTGTTGGGGGAGGGGGGTATCATTCCATCCCAACACTTCCAGTCAGTTACCAGCACCTATAATAAATGCTTGGACCAATGCAGAGATATACTGGCTGCTCCAGCCAATGAACCAGCTTCATTTGGAGCTCGGCTCAGATGCCTCTCTACAAATGCCCGTAGCATGGGGAACAAACAAGAGGAATTAGAGATGGGCATGGATCAGGGATGTTGCAGAGAGGCTGCCTGCTCTAGTGAGTCCTACTGACTATTAGCCACTTCTACTGATCCATGTGGGTGCTAGTGATATAGATAGCAGTAGCCCGGAGAACATAAACAAGGACTACAAAGCCCTGGGAAAGGTGGTTAGGGGCTCTGGAGCTGAGGTTGTCTTTGTCAATTCTCCAAGATACAGGGGAGGACCTTAAAAAGGCTGTGAGGATTGGTCAGGTTAATAAATGGTTTGAAGGGTGGTGCCACAGTCAGGGGTTTGGGTGTCTAGAACACAGGACCCAAGTTAGTAGGCCAGGTCGACTGGGGGCTGGTGGAGCTGTTGACAAAGAAGGGGAAGAGCGGTTTTGGTAGGAGGCCTGCCAGACTGGTCACGGAGGCTGTAAACTAGATGTGTTGGGTGAGGCGGGCATCATTTTATCCCAACACAGCCAGTCAGTTGCCAGTACCTATGATAAATGCTCGGAGCAATGTAGATATATTCCAGACGCTCCAGCCAATGAGCCAGCTTCACTTGGAGCCTGGCTCAGATGCCTCTATACAAATGCCCATAGCATGGGGAACAAACAAGAGGAATTAGAGATGTGTGCCCGTCTACAGGGGTATGACATTATAGGCATCCCAGATACATGGTGGGATGGCTCCTATGACTGGAGTTTTGGAATGGAAGGTTACAGACTCTTTAGAAAAGACAGGCCTGGCAGGCGTGGAGGGGGAGTTGCCCTTTATGTTAGGGATAGGCTGGAGAGTATCAAACTCTGTCTGGGGACAGGTGAGCAGATAACAGAGAGCTTGTGGGTCAGGGTTAAAGGGAAAACAGTGATGGGAGACATTACTGTGGGGGTATGTTATAGACCACCTGATCAAGAGGAATCTTCAGATGAAGCACTCTATAGGCAGATAGGAAAAGCCTCACGCTTGCAGGCCCTCATTCTCATGGGTGACACCAACCATCCTGACACCTGTTGGAATGACGGTACGGCCCGGCACAAGCAATCCAGGAGGTTCCTCGATTGTGTGGAACACAAATTCCTTCTGCAAGTAACAGAGGAACCAACAAGGAGAGGTGTCATGCTTGACCTTCTGCTCACCAACAGGGAAGGGCTCGTTGGAAACGTGGCACTGCAGCGACCACGAGATGATTGAATTTGAGATCCTTAGAGAGTGAGAGGAGCGTGCAGCAAGCTCACTGCCCTAGACTTCAAAAAAAGCAGACTTTGGCCCCTTCAGGAACCTGCTTAGTAAGGTTCCATGGGATATAGCCCTAGAGGGCAGGGGGGCTCAAGACTCTTCGTTGGTCTTCAAGGTTCACCTGCTACAAGCTCAGGAGTGTTGCATCCCAACTAGAAGGAAGTGCAGCAGGAGGGCCAGGAGACCTCCTTGGATGGATAAGGAGCTCCAGAGAAAAATTCAAATGAAAAAAGAGTTTTATAGAAAGTGGAAGCAAGGACAGGCAGCCTGGGAAGAGTACAGGGTTATTGTCTCGGAAGCTAGAGACCAGGTTAGGAAAGCTAAGGCCCAGTTAGAATTAAACTTGGCTAGGGAAATTAAGGATAGCAGGAAGGGATTCAATAGGTACATAGCAAATAAAAAAAAGATTAGGGAGAACGTAGGCCCCCTCAGGAAGCTCTCAGGTGAACTAGCTACACAGGATTTGGAGAAGGCTGAGGTTCTGAATGACTTCTTTGCCTCGGTCTTCTCTATCAAAGGCTCTGACCACACCACCCAAATCTTGGAAGGCAGACACAGAGACTGTGAGAATGAAGGCATTGGGCCCACTGTAGGAGAGGAATTAGTTGGAGACCATCTTAAAAACCTGAACATGCACAAGTCCATGGGTCCTGATGAAATCCATCCACGCGTCCTGAAGGAGCTGGCGAATGAAGTTGCTAAGCCGCTGGCCATCATACTTGAAAAATCATGGCAGTCAGGTGAAGTTCCGGACGACTGGGAAAAGGGAAATATCACCCCCATTTTCAAGAAGAGAAAAATGGATGACCTGGGGAATTACAGACTAGTCAGTCTCACCTCTGTGCCTGGCAAAATCTTGGAGCAGATTCTCCTGGAAGGCATACTAAGGCACATGAAAAACAACAAGGTGCTTGGTGACAGCCAGCATGGCTTCACCAAGGAGAAATCCTGCCTGACCAATTTGGTGGCCTTCTATGATGGGGCTACAGAACTGATGGACAGTGGTAAAGCACTTGATGTCATCTACCTGGATTTGTGTAAAGCGTTTGACACTGTCCCACACGACATTCTTGTCTCTAAATTGGAGAGACATCAATTTGATGAATGGACCACTCGGCGGATAAAGAAATGGCTGGATGGCCACGCACAAAGACTTGTGGTCAATGTCTCAATGTCCGGCTGGAGACCAGTAAGGAGTGGTGTCCCTCAGGGATCGGTGTTGGGACCAGTCTTGTTTAACATCTTCATTGCTGACATGGACAGTGGGATTGAGTGTGCCCTCAGCAAGTTTGCCATGACACCAAGCTGTGTGGTTCGGTTGGTACGCTGGAGGGAAGGAATGCCATCCAGAGGGACCTTGACACTTGGCTTGTGAGGTGGGCTGATGCCAACCTCATGAAGTTTAACCATGCCAAGCGCAAGGTCTTACACCTGGGTCAGAGCAATCCCAGACACAGCTACAGGCTGGGCAGAGAAGAGATTCAGAGCAGCCCTGTGGAGAAGGACTTGGGGGTGTTGGTCGATGAGAAAATGAACATGAGCCAGCAGTGTGCGCTTGCAGCCCAGAAAGCCAACCGTATCCTGAGCTGCATCAAAAGGAGCATGACCAGCGGGTCGAAGGAGGTGATCCTGCCCCTTTATTCTGCTCTCGTGAGACCTCACTTGGATTATTGTGTACAGTTCTGGTGTCCTCAACATAAAAAGTACATGGAACTTTTGGAACAAGTCCAGAGGAGGGCCACGAGAATGATCAGGGGACCGGAGCACCTCCCATATGAAGGCAGGCTGAGAAAGTTGGGGCTGTTCAGACTGGAGAAGAGAAGGCTGCTTGGAGACCTCATAGCAGCCTTCCAGTATCTGAAGGGGGCATATAGGGATGCTGGGGATGGACTCTTCATTAGGGACTGTAGTGGTAGGACAAGGGGTAATGGGTTAAAACTTAAACAGGGGAAGTTTAGATTGGATATAAGGAGGAAATTCTTTCCTGTTACGGTGGTGAGTCACTGGAATAGGTTGCCCAGGGAGGTTGTGAATGCTCCATCCCTGGCAGTGTTCAAGGCCAGGTTGGACGAGGCCTTGGGTGATATGGTTTAGAGCGAGGTGTCCGTGCCCATGGCAGGGGGGTTGGAACTTGATTATTTTAAGGTCCTTTCCAACCCTAACTATTCTATGATTCTAGGATTCTAGGATTATTTAATTGTTGAGCTCACTAATGTAACTCTACCTTTTCAGAATAACTCCCTTACTTCACCATTTTATTCTTTTAAGTTGGATTGTTACTTTTTTTTTTTCCTTTTCTCAAATACATTAAATGTATGTTATAATCCCATTTTCCAAGACCACCTTATCCAATTTCAGAGCCCTCCTGAGGAAGGATCTTTGACACACATGTTGCATTTCCAGTCTACATTTTAGGGGCTAAATTTTCTGATTAAAACTCCTTGTGTACAGGAAATTTTTTCTAGCTGTATCCAGGTAGGATTTATCCTTTAAAGGAATGAATGGATAAAGGCTTATGGAAAAAAAAAACTTGAAAATATATCCCAAAGGGCTTCTTTTCATATTGTATTCTAAGCAAGGGTTTCAACTGTTATTAAGTATTATTTTCTTATACTTTATATGCTGGTAAGTAATACATCTAGTATGTTAATACCAGTTTTGAAATCTTTATGCTATAGAAAAGAGAAGAAAGCACCATAAAAAAAGTTTAATGCTTCTGTCTTCTATCTTCTTTGACAGTGTTTGTAATTTTCTTTTTTAACTTGCTAGAATCATGGAGTCATAGAATGGTTTGGGTTGCAGGGGACCTTAAAGATCATCTAGTCCCAACACCCTGCCATAGGCAAGGACACCTTCCACTAGATCAGGTTGCTCAGTCGTATCCAACCTGGCCTTGAACAGGTTACTGGGAAAAAACAGCAACAGAAAACAAATAAGCAACCCAGAAGGATAAAGCTTTTTGCAGGATTCGGATAGTAATGCCAGTAACCATCCATTTTGCTTTTACTTAAAAGTGAAAAAACTGGGTGTGTACAGCAGTCTGGTAAGTGCCACAGCTACTTCCTCTTATTGTGTCTCTTGAAACAGACAGTACTATTTTTAACTGAGTTCAGTGGGCTGCAGAGCATGCTTCATGTCAACAGAAATCATTTAAAACTTATTCTCAACTTTATCAGAATACTCAGCACACGGCAGGAGTGAGTTCCTTCTTCCCAAGTGGAAAATTAAGGTAATAAATAAATAATGCCATGGTGTCATTTGAGATATTAAATGCTTCAAGACAAGTAAAGCCAAAATTTATTTGGACTGCAAAGTTACAAGTCATTAATTTATTTTGTTTCTTTTTATTTCTTTTTTCCCCACTTGCATCCATCTTGCTAGTTAATAAAGAGCTAATGGTAACTAGTAAAAAGAGTTTGATCTTCATAAGTTTGATGGTAAGACTGCTGATCTCCAATCTGTTCTGTGCTGCATGGCATGAAGCGTGCTATCCACCGAATCCTACAATTTGTGTCATATATGTGGCATCTTAAGATTAATGCCTTCCTTCCCTGCAGTTTCCATGGAAACATTGTCGTTCAAACAAAGCACCTGTTTAATCAATAAGATTGTATCGAAGTGAAAGCTAAATTAAGTAAAGAGTTGCAACAAGATACAAAAGTAAAATACCTGTAATTTCCCCATCTTTGAATAACTCTGTAAGGAGTAACTTCTTATTACACAATCTGCCAAAATCTCTTCTAGCCATCTTGCTATCCACTTTTTAGGATTTTATTTCTTCATGAAATCCTTGAATGTGATATGCGGTGTGTGTCTTATGGGCTGAATTAGAGAAGTGTTTACTCCTCTTCATACTTGAAAGAACATGAACGTGAGAAGAGTTGCCTCTTAACACTGGAGTGTCATTGGACATGCAAGATCATAGAATCATAGAAGCATTTAGGCTGGAAAAGACCTGTGAGATAATCAAGTCCAACCATAAGATTATGAAGTCCACCACTAAACTCTAAGCACCGTATCTACGTATCTTTTAAATACCTGCAGGGATGGGGACTCAACCACTTGCCTCGGCAGCCTGTTCCAGTGCTTGACATTTTTTCTAATGTCCAGTCAAAACCTTCCATGGCACAACCGCAGGCTGTTTCCTCTTGTCCCATTGTTAGTTATTTAGGAGGAGAGACTGACACCAGTCTTGCTATGACTTCCTTTTAGGTAGTTGCAGGAAATGGTAAGGTCTCCAGACTAAACAACACCAATTCCCTCAGCCATTCCTCATAAGACTTGTGTTCTGGGACCTTCACCAGCTTTGTTGCCCTTCTCTGGATATGATCCAGCACCATAATGTCTTTCTTGTAGTGAAGGCCCCCAAACTGAACATAATATTAAAGGCGCTGAATAAAATAATGGTAAACTGTGAATACTGTGTAGAACATAAACAGTTTGCAAATAGAATCATACAATCATAGAATAGTTACAGTTGGAAAGGACCTTAAGACCATCAAGTTCCAACCCCCCTGCCATGGGCAGGTACACCTCTCATTAAACCATGTCACCCAAGGCTCTGTTCAACCGGCCTTGAACACTGCCAGGGATAGAGAATTCACAATTTCCCTGGGTAACCTATTCCAGTGCCTCACCACCCTTATAGTAAAGAACTCCTTCCTTATATCCAGTCTAAACTTCCCCTGTTTACGTTCGAACCCATTACCCCTTGTCCTATCACTACAGCCCCTAGTGAAGAGTCCCTCCCCACCATCCCTATAAGCCCCCTTCAGATACTGGAAGGCTGCTATGAGGTCTCCACACAGCCTTCTCTGATTCGTGCATCAAAAAGCCAAACTATTAATCAAGTCTGTTGCTAGCTCTTCAAACCACCCCAGATTTATGTGAAGGATGTGGGAAAAATTAAAGTTCAGTAACCTAAAAAAATACTCAAGTTTTATTCCTTTCTTTGTTGGCTGGGAGTAGTTGTGGAGGATTCACAGTAGTATTCACTCTGTGGGTGATTTTTTAGATGGGCTTTTCTGATCTAAACCCAAATTGTATCCTAAAATTAAAACACAGGTTGGATTTTGCATTTTCTGTGCCAAGAATTTTTTGAATCAGACATACCAAATAAGCTCCAGTGTTTTTCTGATTCACTTATGTTTTTAGTATTTTTTATAATTAAAGCTTTTGAGAGGCTTAGTTCTAAGCAGCTGCACTAGAGTAACTAGCAGGTGCTTATGCCTCCACTTGAATTAGTTTCTGCCCTGCTGTGATAGCTATCTGGGCTGAAGCAAAACCAGCATCTGTGAATGAACACAAGATGGATCTTGATCTTTTATGATCCTTCTATCAAAGAATGTGCAATCTTGTTTAAATCAATGCATCAGTTTGTATAGTAAGTAAAGAAGAAACCAGAGATGTTTGAAAGTACATATACCATGAACACTTACCCGTGGGATGCTAGATGGTTTAGCTTAAATTGTGCTGTTGTTTCTGTTAGAGTACATACAAAGTTCTGTGGCCTTAACTTACCACTACAGAGTGATTGGGTTTTTATAGACATTAAGTACAAATTAATCTTAAGGAAGACTATGAAAGAGAAAAAGCATTTTGGGGTGAAGGAAAAGGATATCCCAGGTATGAATAAGAGTTTTGAAAATACCCCAAAATTTGAGGAAGTTGATAAAGTAGCACTAGGAAAAAGATCCTTATATACAAGCAATAAATAAAGCATGAGTGGACTAGCTAATGAACTGAGAAGAAAATTTGAATAACGAGAGTGGCTGAAACAGATGAGTGAAGAACACAAAGGGCAAAGAACAGAGTGAAATGTATTATGTAAGAACATAAAAGGCATGGCACTGATCATCAGCCTGAGTATGGCAAATGAAGAATGAGGAAATGGGAGAAACAGATTTTTAAAGAATATTTGGACAAAGGCTAAGGACAAAATGTTACAAGAGCTGAAGAGGTAGAACACCAAAATCGTAAGATTGCATACGAGAGGAAAAAATAAGTGAAGCAGATGAAAGACAGTAAATGGTAAACACAGAAACAAAAGAAAATGAGGACTGCATGTGGGAATGAATATGGAACTAATGAGGCACAATTCCTTTAAATAGGAAAAAAATTAAAAAGGTGTTGAAAATAACCTCTACACCACCTATTATTGCATTTAGGACAGCCACCTCTCCATCCAGAAGGAAAGCCTGTGATCATCACAATTGCTTGATGTCTCACACCTCTGAGCTGTCAGATGACATTTGATAATTAGGATTTGTTAAAGATGTTTCTCATAATTGTCTCTGATTTCTGTTTTGTCTTTCTGAACAAATTGCTTGACCTTGTTTGTAAAGAGGAATTTGGCATGACTGTCAGAGCTTCTTGTTCTCTTTCTTCAATCAGATTTGCTTTTTCCCCTATTGATAATCATCCAACCCTTTTTCTGAGCATAAACACAATACTTTCTTCTTGGTTGGTTTTTCTCTCATTCTCTTAGCTCTGGAATACTTCCTTCTTTACAGAAGGTCCCATTATCATTGCTAGTCATTTTGCAACTTATTATAAGAGAGTTTTCTGTATACACATGTCGTGGTTTAAACCCAGCCAGACAGCTTTTACTCACTCCCCCTTCTTTCCCTCTCCATGCTCCAGGAGGGATGGGGAGGAGAATCAAAAGAATGCAACTCCCACGGGTTGAGATAAGAGCAGTTTAGTAACTAAGGTATAACACAAATCACTACTGCTACCACCAAAAATAATAATGATAAAGGAAATAACAAGGGAAGAGAATACACCTCAACAAGAGCCGACCAATAACTCGCACCCCCAGCCTGCTGAGCACCAACCGATACCTCCTCCAACCCCACAGTTCTCTAGGCCTTCCAGGTAACTCTCAGTTACATCCCAGGCATGACGTGCTGTGGTATGGAATACCTCTTTGGCTAGTTTGGGTCAGGTGTCCTGTCTCTGCTTCCTCCTGGCTTCTCCTCCTCCCTGGAAGAGCATGAGGCTCAGAAAGTCCTTGATTAGACTAAAACATCATTGTTATCAGCTCTGTTCCCAGGATGAAAGTCAAAACACAATGCTGCACCAGCTGCTAAGAAGGAAAAAAATGACTGCTACTGCAGAGCCCAGGACAACACAGTGTCTTACTTATAGAGCCATAGAATCATAGAATAGTATCATCTAGTTCCAACCCCCCTGCTATGGGCAGGGGTACCTCTCACTAAACCATATCACCCCAAGGCTCTGTCCAACCTGGACCTGAACACCACCAGAAGTGGAGCATTCAGAAATTACCTGGGCAACCCATTCCAGTTCCTCACCACCCTTACAGTAAAGAACTTCCTCCTTATATCCAATCTAAACTTCCCATGTTTAAGTTTGAACTCATTACCCCTTGTCCTATCACTACAGTCCCTAATGAAGGATCCCTCCCCAGCATCCTTATAGGCCCCCTTCAGATACTGGAAGGCTGCTATGAGGTCTCCATGCAGCCTTCTCTTCTCCAGGCTGAACAGCCCCAACTTTCTCAGCCTATCTTCATATGGGAGGTGCTCCAATCCCCTGATCATCCCCGTGGCCCTCTTCTGGACTTGTTCCAACAGTTCCATGCCCTTTTTATGTTGAGAACACCAGAACTGTACACAGTACTCCAAGTGAGGTCTTACAAGAGCAGAGTAGAAGGGCCGGATCACCTCCTTCACAAGGTCAAGTATGAGGTCAAGTGTGGCACCTCTCCTTATTGGCTCCTCTATTGCAGACGGAAGTTGTCTTCCACACAATCGAGGAATCACCTGGGTTGCTTGTGCCGGGCTGTACCATCATTCCAACAGAGGTCAGGGTGACTGAAGTCACCCATGAGAGCAAGGGCCTTTGAGCTTGAAGCTTTTCCTGTCTATGGCACTCTATAGAGTGCTTCATCCGCAGGTTCTCCTTGATCAGGCGGTCTGTAACAGATCCCCACAGTAATGTCTCCCATATCTGTTTTCCCTTTAACCTTGACCCACAAGTTCTCTGTTAACTGCTCACCTGTCCCCAGACAAAGTTCCATACAAACTCAGCTTTTAAACACTAGGCCATTAGTCACTGATGATAGAAGTTTCTTCAAACTTTTTTTTAGACCCCACCGAGGAAAACTCTACAACTTCCACAGGTACATGCAGACTAAATTTAGCATCTAAAAAATGAAAGTAAATTGGCTGAAAAGTGGTATTTTCTGATTGTCTGCCCCTAGCAATTTTAGAGAACTCTGCCACTTGTTGCAATAGTGATTTTAGAATGTAAGCATTTAGATGCCAAAATTGGAATCTTTAATGGTTTGAAAGTTTGGGGAAATACACAGCACAATGAAAAAAATAAGATTCCCTTAAAACATCTGAATTTTGTTGTACAGAACTGAAACATTCAAAATTACCAAAATTGGCAAAAGCTTTGGCCACTAAAATAATTCATCCACTCAGTAAATAGTCTAATGATAGCGCCCATGGACATCAGAGATCCATGCAATTAATCAAGCCTGTTTCCATAACCTCAAGCTGTTCAAGCTGCATGTGAAGGAGTATCACTGTTTTTAACATTACAAAGTTTGCATAGCCAAACTTTCTTGAAGCAGTTCCAGCGTTTCTTTTCTTAAATCCCACACTTTAAAAATAGATTATTCCCTTCATCTCCATGTCAGCTTTCAATGAATGTGAATATAGTTTATCATGTCCTTCCTTAGTTTTATAAGAATTACGTCAGTTCTCTCTATATGTTTTGAACATCATATTTACTAGATTGCTCCTGTACTTTTTCTTGGGATTGTCCTCTCTTCATATCTTTTTTAAAATGTAATACTGAAAATGTCGACAGTTTAACTACATGTATTTTGTATGATGAAACACTGTTTATACATCCTAATAGATACCTTAGAATATTTGCCTCTTTCTGCTAACTACCTAATCAATAGAATTTTAATAGATATTTATCCTATCTAAGCTCACAAAAAATGTAAGTATCCCTACTTAACTTTATCCCTATTTTTAAGTCCATTTCTCAAATTAGGGGAAATAATTTGAAATTATAATTCTGTCTCTTGTGTTCATCAAAGAGGTCATTACTGAAACATTGGATGCCCAAGTTTGATGTTTGATAGGGTGTCGTGGTTTAAACTCAGCCACGCAGTCTCTTTCTCACTCCCCCCCTTACTCCCCCCCATTCCCAGAAGGATGGGGAGGAGAATCAGAAGAATCTAACTCCCACAGGTTGAGATAAGAACAGTCCAGTAACTAAGGTATAAGAAGTATAAGATTAGTAGCTAATTCTGCTTAACAGCTCAACAAAACATTGCTTAGCCAGCAAGCAAGCTTTCATAGGTATTTACTAAATTGGCCTAAAATATTGTCATGGTTTAAGCTCAGCCGAAAACCCAGAACCACACAGACTCTCTCTTACCCCCCTACTCCCTCCCCCAGCTCCCAGAGGGATGGGGAGGAGAATCAAAAAGGTGTAACTCCCATAGGTTGAGATAAGAACAGTCCAGTAACTACAGTATAACACAAAACCACTACTGCTGCCACCAGTGACAATAATGATAAGGGAAAGAACAAGGGAAGAGAATACAACTGCTCACCACTTGCCGACCAATACCCAGCCAGACCCGAGCAGTGATCTAGCCCTTCTGGGTAACTGCCCCCAGTTTATGTAGTGGGCATGACATGCTGTGGTATGGAATACCTCTTTGGCTAGTTTGGGTCATGTGTCCTGTCTCTGCTTCCTCCCAGTTTCCCCTCCTCCCTGGCAGAGCATGAGGCTCAGGAAGTCCTTGGTCAGAGTAAACATGACTTAGCATCAAATAAAAACATCGGTGTTATCAGCGCTGTTCCAAGGCTGAAAGCCAAAAACACAGCACTGCACCAGCTACTAAGAAGGAGAAAAAATGACTGCTACTGCTGAACCCAGGACATAGAGTATCATTATTTTGAAACTAGAGAAGGAATTCAGTATTATGAATGCTCTACAGGCTTCAATGCCAAACTATTTCAGACAAATTGCACAGAAAAAGCACATGCTTGGTGTTAATTTACAAATTGGAAAAGTCTGAATACATAGCTGAAATCTACCAAGTTTCCTCCTGTCACCTAAAGCAACTCAGCTTCTTTAAACACCACAACTATATAGTTATATAGGACGTTTTCAGTATTCTCAGGGAAAAAAAAATTGAGTGAATATATAATTCTGATACTATAACACCTATACCACATAGTAGCTATCTAAAGAAGAGTTTATTACAAGTCTATTACACTGGAAAGTTTGAAAATGTCCCTGGAAATTTCCTACACCATTCTCTATAATTAGTGCTTGATTTCACTAGAATATTAAAAAAATCATTTAAGATTTAAATAATTAAGTAAATCCTTTGCATGAGACAGATTAAGGAAAGAAGGGGGCTAATGATCAGTTTTCCTTACACTCATTGAATCTTTACATGTGGGTTCTTTCCCTGCATTCTTTCTGTAATAGAAATATATGGGTTCTTTAAGCAATCAACTCTTCACTGTATCCTCTTTGTCTCTGAGAAAATAATTTTGTCAGTGTATATGCTTTCTTCTGTTCTTAGGCATCTCTTGGACTCGTAGTCATACTACTTGATAGGATGCATCTCAGTTAGTCACCCTAAGTTCTATATTCAGGCAGTGGAAAGAAGCAGATGTTATAGAATGAATCATAAAACTGTTTTGATGTCTACCTCAGTACATTCTGATTAATTTATTTCCTTTGACGGTTTCACAGTCTTCGTGATTAGTTCTATATCACAGATGTCTGCACTTCTTCAGATTAAAACCTTTCTTCTATTTTTGTATCAAGTTTCCTGTTTGCAACTCCTCTCCACCCCGTTACTCTTTCTCTCCACCCTCAAACTTATCTTGCCCTCAAATCCAGAACCACCTCGTTTCTCAGCACACGGAGATGCTACTGGGGGAGGAAATATTTCTGCTGTCTTCTGGAATTCTACATGATCCAGAATGAAACTGAAAAAAAAAAACAGACACCTAATTTCTTGTCACCTTTTTCCTAACATTTACAGAAACCATACAGCAAATTTACAGCATATAAATAAAACAGATCATAGAATCATAGAATAGTTATGGCTGGAAAGGACCTTAGGATTATCTAGTTCAAAACCCCCTGCCATGGGCAGGTTCACCTCACACTAAATCATGTCATCCAAGGCTATACACAACCTGGCCTTGAACACCGACAGGGATGGAGCATTTGCAAATTCCTTGGGCAACCCATTCCAGTGCCTCACAATCTTCACAGTAAAGAACTTCTTCCTTCTATCCAATCTAAACTTTCCATGTTTAAGTTTTAACCCATTATCCCGTGTCTTATCACTACAGACCCTAATGAAGAATCCCTTCCCAGCATCCTTATAGGCCCCCTTCAGATACTGGAAGGCTGCTATGAGGTCTCCACGCAGCCTTCTCTTCTCCAGGCTGAACAGCCCTAACTTTCTCAGCCTGCCTTCATATGGGAGGTGCTCCAGTCCCCTGATCATTCTCGTGGCCCTCCTCTGGACTTGTTCCAATAGATCCATGTCCTTTTTATGTGGAGGACACCAGAACTGTGCATAATACTCCAAGTGAGGTCTCACGAGAGCAGAGTAAAGGGGCAGGTTCACCTCCTTCGACCTGCTGGTCACTCCTTTTGATGCAGCCCAGGATACGATTGGCTTTCTGGGCTGCAAGCGTGCACTGAGGCCGGCCCACGTTCGTTTTCTCATTGACCAACAACCCCAAGTCTTTCTCTGTGAGGCTGCTCTGAATCTGTTCTCTGCCCAGCCTGGAGCTGTGCCTGGGATTGCTCTTACCCAGGTGCAGGGCCTTGCGCTTGGCATCGTTAAACTTCATGAGGTTGGCATCAGCTCACCTCACAAGAGTGTCAAGGCCCCTCTGGATGGCATCCCTTCCCTACAGCATATCAACTGAACCACACAGCTTGGTGTCATCAGCAAACTTGCCGAGGGTGCATTCAGTCCCACTGTCAATGCCAGAGACAAAGATGTTGAGCAAGACCTGTTCCAACACCCATCCCTGAGGGACACCACTCATTACTGGTCTCCAGCTGGACCTTGAGCCATTGCCCACAACCCTTTGCATGCGGCCATCCAGCCAGTTCTTTATCCACCGAGTGGTCCATTCATCAAATTGATGTCTCTCCAATTCAGAGACAAGGATGTGGTGTGGGACAGTGTCGAATGCTCTGCACAAGTCCAGGTAGATGACATCAACTGCTCTACCGCTGCCCATCAGTTCCGTAGCCCCATCATAGAAGGCCATGAAATTTGTCAGGCAGGATTTCCCCTTAGTGAAGCCATGGTGGCTGTCACCAAGCACCTTGTTGTTTTTCATGTGCCTTAGCATGCCTTCCAGGAGAATCTGCTCCAAGATTTTGCCAAGCACAGAGGTGAGACTGACTGGTCTGTAATTCCCCAGGTCATCCATTTTCCCCTTCTTGAAAATGGGGGTTATATTACCCTTTTTCCAGTTGTGCTCTTAAGTGCTCTTAAGTAGAAATGACTACTACAGACTACAGCTTTTTTACTTTTTTTATTCCCAATTTAAATATGACAACTAGTGGGAGGAAAAAAAGTGACATTCCTAAGTTTATTTTAACTAAAATAATGTTATTTTTTGAGAGTATCTAATAAAAAGCCATAACATCTTCATAGGGGTAAGAAGCAACTCTTGCAACACAGTGATTTTCCACCTTTGAGTTTGGATGCTGACAAGAGCATTAATGAAGATTTCACTGGTTTCCATCATGTATCACCTACAATGGAGACATCCCTTTTGTTGCCAGTTACAGAATTTAAACAACAGTTACTAATTTTATGATTATCACTTTACATGTCACTGGCTTGGATCATATATGACAACTAGATTGTAATAATACAAATAAAAGTGTCTTATTTTTTTTTCCTCTGGGTTTGCTTTTTACAGTGTCTTTTAAAAATAGTCTGAGACATCTTTCAATTATTATCTAAAAACTTCAAAATCATACAGAAAGGCCAGCCTTACCCAGATTGTGGCAGCAGTAAGACATAGTCCTGGAAATAGAAAGTTTAATTGCTGATAAATTCTATGGACAAATTCACACAGGAAGGGCAGGTAATTTTCAAACCTTTTCAGTCTACAGGCCAATATATTTTGCATTGCAGACATAGTTCACTCAGGTTCATGGAATTCTATTGGAAATTAGTTTGTTTAAAAAACATGATAATTATATTTTGTGGCCCCTTATAATCACTCTGAAACCCAAGCTCTACAGAACTTACTAGAATAATTGGTAACACAGTAGTTGGGTGCTTCAGCAGTATAAACGATGTCAAGGAAATCCTATTCACCCAGTCCCCCAAAATTGCAAAACCTGAACTCCTGCGGTAAACTCATCACAATGAAGGTAATGTTGAGATGCAAATAGTCCAGAGGAAGAGATGTTCTTGAGAAAATGCAAATGAAAATAGTTGAGCAGTTTCCAGTATCAGAAAAAGGAAAAGTTATAAATTTATCTCCTTCAATGTAAATGATTGTACAAGGCTCAGTATTCAATCAAGATTTGAAAAATAGCTCTAAAATTATGCTAAATCTTGACATACTTACTGCTCCAAACATATATGAAATACAAATTCAACACTTGTTTCAGGTGCACAGTTCCTATTTCAAACATGAGTGGCTGATTACTCAGTTTCATTCATTGCAGGCCAGCTGTCAAAAAGAAAGATTGTTGAAGTCAGTTCAGAAATAACTTAGTTCTCTCAGCTAGATTGAATGTCAGCTCTTTTCAAAAGCAATTAAGTTAATAAAAATGATTTTGTGGTAGAGGCAAACAATGCAGTAAGCTTGGACATCTTCTTGTTCACTGATCACTCAGTGCCAAAGAGACAAATAAAGGTCTTCTTCATTGGGTGCCTGCTTTCCTGCTGATCACCCTCACACAACCTGTGCTTACCTAACTTGGTTGGCTGGTTCCCGAAAACCCATTATATAACTTTGTGAAGGATATTCCCAGCACGTTAGGTCTCAGTAAAGCTATCCATAGTAAATTAACGGTAAACACTGTTTTGTATTGAACTTAATTACAATTATTAAATTAAATTACATTAAATTATTAAATTTCACATCAGTCTAGCATCTGAAGTAAATAGCAATGTTCAGTTTATTCTGGAATTTGCTTGTGCTGCTAGATGTGTTGTGGGAAAGATTAATGTCTTTTTCAGCCTTTGACAGAAATAGCACTAGTTCTGACTGTACTATTTCTTTTTATGATATATCAGTGGAAAAAAAATAGGTTTGGAAGTACTTTCTTAGCACATCACTGTTAGAACGCTTTAAATTTCTTTTTGTTGTGTTTTAAACCCAGCCAGCAACAAAGTAAGTACCACTCAGTTGCTCTCTCACCTACCCCCTTGCCCCCTCCCTGTGCCAGATAGTGAGGAGAATTGAAAGAATGTAAAACCCGTGGGTTAAGAGCCATTTAATAAATAGAGTACAGTACAATGTTAGTAGCACTACTACTAATAATAATGATAAGGGACATAACATAAAACTAAAGTGGGAAAGGTAAAAAAGACCTAAGAAACAAGAGTGGTGCACAATACAATTGCTCACCACTCACTGACTGATACTCAGCCCAACCCAAGCAGTGATCAGTCCCTTCTGGATAACTTCCCCCTATTTATATACAGGGCATGACATGCTGTGGCATGGAATACCCCTTTGGCTAGTTCAGGTCAGGTGTCCCGTGTTCTCCCTCCTCGCTTCATGTGCAGAGCATGAGAAACTAAAAAGCCCTTGATCTGTGTAAGTGCAACATCAAAAACATTGGTGTGTTACCAGAATTGTTCTCAGACTAAAGCCAAAACAGAGCACTGCACCAGCTACTAGGAAGAAAATTAACCCTCTTGTAGCCAAAGTCAGGACACTTTTGTTTCCAGACTTCTTGTAAGCACTATGGATGCCTCTGATCCCTTAATACTCTTGATATTTCTTTCTGGTTCACCCGGACTGAGCACAGATTTCATTTCACTCCATACTTCACAACCCAAAGCATCCTTACATTTCTTCCCTGCTTTTTGACTCACACTTTTTGGCAGCTGAAATTTACTTTCATATCTGTAGATTTGTTCTGTTAATTTTTCTTTCTTTTACATTATTTGTTTCCTGCAATTTACATTTTTGTTTAATCTGCCCCCCCCCCCCTTTTTTTTGTTTCCTTTTTGTTTCATGGAATTGCTGCTTAAAGTATCTGGTAATGCTCTTCTGCTGTTTTTTTACACAGATCAAAATGTCATCTGTGTAGACCTCAGTAACCTACACGACATCAAAAATGCATTGCGGTTTGTTATATTTTTTTTTTTTTTCAGTAAAACACCTTGTGTACTGAACACAGCCCAAATGGCAGTTTGAGAAACAGTGTTTCCCAAAGGGACTGTGGAATGTGCACTAATATATCCTCTGTTTTTCTAAGGACAAGTAACATAATCCTGGTGATGTACGAAGCATAAAAAGTATATCTATTTGTCATCACTCATCACTTCCTAACATCTGCTCTTCAAAAGCAGAAGAAAATCTTAACATACTTAATTCTTATGAGTTTTGTTTGCAAGCTGACAATACAGTAAAAAATTTGTCAGTTCTGACAACTTTTCCTACAATGGCCAACAACTATATGCATTCTAGTAGTTCTGTGAAAACAAAGCAAACCCCATCCATTTAACTACTCTCGTTTCCAAACAATGTTTTGTTTCAGGATCCAAGCTTTTTTATTTATGAAAGAGCACCTTGAATTTGAGGTAAAGATCCAAAGTCCTCTCAGGTTTCCAGCTGTTGAAGATCAAAAGGCCAGATGGGGGGGGAAGGAAAGAGACTCTCAAGTGACATGAAAGAGACATAACTTAAAGGAGAGAGAATGCAAAACATTGATATATCCAGTAAAATATATTTTCTTTATTTTTACTCTTCTGTTACTTATTTTTTCATTACAGGTATGCTGTGGTGTCTGCTAGAATCTAAACTGGCTAATTCTAGAAGCGAAATGTATTCATGAATTCATTAAAATATGAGAATTCAGGTGCTCTATATGACAAAGGGTTCCTCCCACATTCATTGGTCTCTTTTGAATCTCTCTGCCCTAAATAGACAGTCCTGAAAGTTTGATCACTCTATTGTATTATTGCCAAATAGAAAGGAATTTATGTTCTTGTTGCTTATTTTTAAAAATGTATCAAAATAAAACTTAACAATTTTATCAAAAGAGTATTTTAGGGATTTTTGTTTTATCAAAAAATAAAAACACCCCGAAACCCAGACAAATTTGTTTTGGGCCAAACTGAAATAAATCTATTTGGCTTAGTTTTTCAAATTGGACTGCTGTGCCTGTCCCTCCATCTCTCAACTATTTATACAGCTTTAGCAGTAATCTGCAAATGATCTTTAGCAGTGACGAGATAAGTAAGGGAAAACCTGTCTTCTGCAGCAGATTATTCTTATCTTCAGATACTACTAAAGTCTCCTCATAAAGATATTTGTTATCTCTGACTTATACATGCAAAGAACAACTACTTGACATGGAAAAAAACCTCCAGATTATACCAGAAAGGAAGTAGCTGACTTTTTGAGAGGTGGGGGCAAGACAAACACAAAAGTTGGGTCTGGTAGTGTGGGTTTGTCCTGGTTTTTGTTTATCTTTCCAGAGAGAATATGCAAACCCATCAATTACAGTCAGAAGATATTTTAAGAATGTAAAATGTATTCCTTTGCAAGTGGTTTATCCTTCACCTCTCCCCCAATAGTCATATATTGTTCAATCAAGAAAAAATTTAATGCATCCCAGAATGAGTTTAAGTGTCATAGACCTTCTAAAAAATGCAGGCATATTGCTTCTCTTTTTTCTAGTTTCATAAACCACTGGTCTACTGCCTCAAGGTTTGGTATTTCATGTGAACATAAGAATGAAGAACTGGAGTTTTCATTTAGTTCAGTTCTCTTCTAATCCAACTTCTTGCAAACACAGTCAATGTGTGATGTCACAGAAATCCAGGAAGGTTCACAGATGCTCAATTGTATACTTTAACCTACACTTCCATGATCATTTTATAAAAATTTATGCTGCTAAGAAAAACAGGAAACCCAAGAAATCTGTTAAATAGGAAGGAAAAAAGAGTATTGTTCATGTAAACTGTTCTTGCACTTAGAAAAAGTGTTCATTCTGCGAAGCAGACTATAGCATATGCTGTAGAGAAATTTTCTAAAAACCTGTGACAGTTTGACCTGCTGGCAGCCCTTTTCCCAGTGCAGCCCAGGATACTATTTGCATTGTTTGAGGCAAGGTCACATGCTGGCTTCTGTCAGCTTGGTGTTTACTAGAACCTCCAGGGCTTTTCTGCCAAACTGCTATCCAGCTGGGCAGACCCCAGGAGACATAGATATATGGTGTTGTCCCTCCCCAGGTGCAGGACTTTGCCTTTCTTGTTGCTGACCTTCACAAAGTTCCTATGAGCCCATTTCCTCCCACTGTCAAGATTGCTGTGTGTAGAAGCACAACTCTGCTGTATTTTCTGATTCTCCTATTTTTGTGGAGCCAGCAAACCTTACTGGAGCTGCACTCTTCTCCATCATCTGGATTAATGAAGATGTTAAACAGGACTGAACCCAGTATTGACCCATGGGGTACACTGCTAGTTACCAGCCTCCAGCTAGGCTTCATACCACTGATAATCACCCTCTGGACCCAACCATTCATCCAGTTTTCAATCGCTGTCTGCTCATCCAGCCCATACATCAATATGATGTATATGTCTATTGAGGATCTTATGGGAAATATTGTCAAAGGCTTTCAGATTATCAAGTTGGTCAAGCATGACTTCCCATTGGTGAATCCATGCTGATAACTCCTGATGATTTTCTCATCAGTTTTCCAGGGTTAGGTGCTCCGCCAGTTTCATGGGGTTTTGCCTCCTCAGTATCTTCTCTTAAATACTCTCAACTTGGCTGTCTTTATTGTGTTTTGAAGATCCTTACGGCTTAAGGATATAAGATGCACCATACTGCATGCACTACGTGCCAGTGGTCTTTCCCCTCCACTGCCTTATCTTGCACTGGCATAAGGAGAGATGATTTAGATTGACCTCGCAAACTTGATGACTCTCTCCACTGTGCTTACTGTATAGTACCCCGGGCTCTGGAATTGCTCTATTAGGAATAGTAGAGCATTCTTCCTTGCTTAGTTCATTCAGTATCAATGTAAAAACTCAATTCAGTTTGGTTTTCCATCTTTTTGGCAGCTTCCCAAATGTTTTCTGAAGTTGAAATAAAAAAACCTATTCAAACGTTAACAATATCTTCCTGATAAAACTGTTGCTGCAGCTAAATGACAGAAAATATTGGCTTCTAGATATGCAACATGGAGTTAGGATATTTTTTGATGGCTTCCAGCTAGATGAAGAGAAGTACAGCATGTTTTAGAATGTTTTAGTACAACATGGTTTAGGATTGGTCCCTCTATTTGTGAGAGAGATAGTATTTTACTAAGAGCCAATGTATCAACTTAATACTAATATGGCAATGTTTTTGGCTATCAGGTAAGATTTCCTAGAAATTCAAGTAAATCTAATATAACAAAAAATTAACTTCTAGATTAAGTGCAAAAAGTGAAGATTTCAAATACCTATTTTTGGTTATTTTCTGTTTTGTTTTTTTTTTAAATACTTGTTTTCTTTTTCTTCCACTCCATTACTCTTTGTCCTTGCTTGCTTTCTTGCTGTTGGTTTGTTTGGTTTTTTTTGTATTTTTTGTGTGGTTTGTTTGTTTGTTTGTTTTTGTTTTTGTTTTTTTCAGTTCAAGAATAGCATGTAATAAGGACATTAGTCTCTTGTAAGTAGAGTTACTGGGCCAAATTGGTCAGTTCAATTTTCTCTGACATAAACTCAGCAGTTAACTTGATTTAAGCATGTGAGATTTCCTCATCCTTATATCACAGGTAAGAGAAGAATTCAGTCTAAATATTAATTGTCTTTATTTTACCACAATTCATTTACTCAGCATTTTATCTATAATCTCAAATAAAAAAGGATACTGAAAGAAAAAAAGAATATTGTAAAAAAAGGGCAAATACTGTATTTGAAATGGTAATCCCTTTCTGAAACACTGGGGAGTGAGACAATGAATGAGTATACCCATTGAGTAATAAATAGGTGATGGAGCTAAAAAGAAGTAATCTTTGTCATATAAAAAGTAAACAATACCTTAAAATCTTCTTCAATTTACAATTCATGCTGTTTCTGTCATAGCAGCTGTAATTAAAAGGCTTTCTAATTTAGTTATTTATCTGTAAGTTTTCATCAAATTATATTTTGAACTAATGTGCTCTCTCTAGAGAAAACCCCAAAACATTGATTAGTTATGTGCAATTTACCTCCTTACACTACAATTAATTTGTTTTCTATATTTTATGACATTACTTCATTGCAAAAGGTGTGGGTTTTTATAAAATATGCTTTGGAATATTCCTAGTAAAAAGGTATAGGAATAGTTCTGAGATCTTACTGTAAAATGTTAATAGGTATTCTTCTGGTCAGCTGCTGAAGATGTAAGTCACATGCTTCAGTGATATGTTTATTTACTTTGAATTGTGTATGGCTCATGCAATTGTTTATACGCTGCAGAGAGATTATGAGGATTTTTAGCACTCTGGGTAGTAATCAGCCTGTGAAATCTACCAAGGATCCCTGCCAAACAGGATGTCTTGAACCCTAGGTGCCTAGGTGTCTTAAACAAAGAACAGCAATACTTATTTGCCCACGACAATATGGCAGGCGTTTTCTCAGACCAACAGATTTATCAACCTTTTTCATTTTTCTATCACACAGTAGAAACATATTTAAAGTTTTACACAGTTGTTTGAAGTTATCCTTACTTCCTTATGAGACCTGTTTTTTCTAAGGGTCATGAAAAATAGGTGAACTGTCTCTTAAAATCTTCTCTATGTGCCTTCTGAAGGTTTTAAGGCCATAAATTTTAAGAGTGCTGAGAGCATTAGATCATGAATAAGATCACAGCACTTGGGTGTATCAGCCATGGACACTTCAGCAGATTTAGACTGGACAGCAATAGTTTACTGAGCAAAGCTTTGAAACACAGTGAAAGTAAGCTCACCTGAACAACAAAACTTGATTATTTCAAGATAGAGATGTAAAAAAATTCTCCAGGTTGAGTGGCCCATTAAAAATCATAATAGCCACTTAAGAAATATTAAATATTAACTCTAATGATCTTTATGTGTACCTTGTACATAGTATGTAAGGGCATAATTAGGACTCAAGCAATTGAATTGAATTGGCAGTAGTGCTAAATTTCTTATGTAAACTTGGCAATAGCCATTTGAATTCAAACTCAGACTGTGCAGTTCACCACACCTTGCGGGTTTTTGGTACTCAAATATCACTGTACTAGAATAATTAACATACCTTTAAAGGAAAGCAATGGTCTTCCAGAAAATAGGATAAAAATATTAATCTGTTTGGGTTGACTTTTTTAATATTATAAGATTTACAGATAATTTTCAGGCTGTTTAGACAGCCTTATTATTTTTTATATTTCTGTGTAAGTGCATTAGATGGGTTTCTAAGAGAACAACTTTATGCAATTAAGTTGCAGCACATGATAAAAAAAAATCTCATTAGGTATTATCCATAGTAAGACACTGAAGAATGTTTATTCTACAGTTAAGCTAAACAATAAGTTAACATCAACCTGTGTTTTACACTATTTAGAATATTCAGGATGAAGTAATATTGTGGTGTAAGTGGTTCCAGAAAATGCAGTAATTTACGCTGAAAACCAGAAGCACAGAAGAAAAAAAATTAAAAAAAAAGAATTAGTATGGTGTTTAAGATAATTACATAGTCAGGGATTAATTTTGGCTTCCTAATTCTAGGTTTAATTGTATTTATTATTAGGTGTATTTAGTGATTCATTAATGTATAATATATCTGTAAAAGAAAAATCTGTATTCAACTTAAATGTTAGTAGCCTTGAAAATATAATCAATGTGTTGACAACTTGCTGAAATAACATTTAAATTTTCATCTCAACCAAATCTAAATGTTTGATTTTTGGCTCCAGAATATATACAATTTGCATAAACATTCCAGTGACACAAAATGCAGGTTTAAGAGCTGAGTTATGTGAAATCATTTACAAGTTTTTTATTTCTTGGGTTTATTTCTCAGTTGACCAAGAAGAAAATCCTGAGCAACTGACCACACTTTAATAAATACTTCTGTAATCAGTTGTTTAGTTGACATATGCAAAAATAAAGTCTGATATTGATATCCCTGTCTACAATGCAAGATCTGAACTTGAATTTCACTGAAGAGAGAGTAGTTCCTGATAGGAGTGATTAAACAGTCTATGGCAATAACACAGTTCAAGATTAAGACAAATATTTAGATGTCTCTGCATAAATGTCTACTCATAAGCTAAATATTTAAACCTCACTGTAAAGCACAGGTTTGCTATAAACATCTGCAATCCTGCAATTTATCTGCCAGCCACTTAAGACTATCCAAGAAATACTCTATGGCATCTGAAATAACAGTAGAAGCTTAAGTTCAAGCAACTGAATTGGGGCTGTAGTCAGTCCAGGCAATGCAAGTTGGGAAGAATTCAGCTTATCCTAAACTAGACAGCTAGAGCCTTAATGTAGGTGTCTAGTGTAATTTTAGACTCCTCTATGTGTTTTGCACATCCATAGACTTAGGAAATATGACAAGGAGTATCCTGAGAACTCAAGCCTTTTTAAAGCAGCAGATGGAAGCCAAGTGGGAAACCCCAAGGCATCTCAATGCCTGTGTCTGTTCAGTTATATTGACCCACACGTACATTTCCACTGCATTTAGACCTTTAGTTAGTAGTAATTCATATAGGTAAGAGTATGTATGTCTAGTGTACCTGTTTACTCCTAAATGTAGACACTTCCATTTATGTGTCCTTATCCTGAACTAAATATTTCCCTAAATTTCTTCACTTCATGAAATGAACAGTGAAGGAAGAGTCAGAAATGATGTTATTAAGTGAATAAAGAATGTTGTGGGGTTTTTCTCAAAACATAGGAAATAGAATTTAGCAAATAAAAGTTTTAAGAAGGTAAATCCTAAACGAAGAATCAGGGTGATTTTTAACACATTGCTTAATTAAACCTGAAGTTCATTCAAAGGGTATCAAAACTGATTAAAGGAATGCAAGACAAAAGGCTTGTGACAGGATATTAAACATATTAATACTGGTATACCTTCCAACTGTAACCCACAGATTAACTACAAAATTGTGGATGGTGAAGAAGTGTGCATGGAAGGAATGCACCACAGTTGCCTTTATCTTCTACTTCAATATCTTATGCTTGTCAACAGCCTGGGCCTTTACCACGATTCATTGTGACTGTTGTTAAATTCCTGTCTCCCATATCATGTACCAATGCCTAAACCAGGAGGCTTCCCACTGGATTATTTGTGTGAAAAAACCCAAAACAACATTATGCTAATGAGTATGATTTGCTAATTTTGTATGTCAGTGGTTAGGACTTGGGCATTTTGGTAGGGCTGCCACCATTTAATTGTTTCTCAGTGTATTTATGCATTTGTACAGAGTACAACTATTCAGATAGACACACTAGATACCAGATGCTGTGTGAACAATTCTTTTTAAAGTAGGACACTGAAACTTGCCCCCTTTTATGAATTAGTAAGGTTAAGCAGTTGAGTCTAACAACCATTCACAACCTTTTGACAACCCTAGTCTGCTCTTCATAATTTTCTGGGGGTTTACTGGAATCTGTGCCACAATTTTGGAAAACACTTTGATAGAACACCTTCCTATCAGAACAAAATATTTCCTCAGTGAAGAGAAAGGGCAAATTGAAATAATTCTGAAATATTTAATTCTATCCTATATAATCCATGTTTTCAAAAGACAACCATCTTCACAGAACTTTCTTAAGTAACTTTTACACATGAACCTAATTTGCCATTAAACTTCAGATATTCATGTGATTCAAAGTGTCATAATTGTGCCATATATTTGCCTCATACAGGAAACTACTTTCTTGCTTGTCAGTACCAAAAAGGTGAGTCCAAGAAAATAACTAGGTATGATTCAGTTACTTAGGCATAGGTATATGCATATAGGCATCTAGTACCATTTCAAACACCCTTGATGCCATTTATTTATAAGGGGCTGTCAAGCCTCAGAGAAACTGTACATCTGGAACAGATTTTAGAGGCCAGACCTCAGGGCAAACCAAATGACATCCATGTCTGTGTGTGGGTTCCAGATTCAAGGCATGACTGGAGGGGATATCAGAATTAATGCATGTCCTTTTTATAGGATTACTTTCAGCACCACTAAGAGCATTCTCAACATGCAGGAACAGATGTCTTCAAAGAAGAAACAGAGAGACTAGAGTTTTTTTTCTGCAGAGTGGAGCACAGACTACTAATTTAAACAAGCAGCAATATTCTTTTCTTACTTTCCACTGTCAGCTACTGTTTGCTGTTTCAGTTCTTAGCATGCATGCCCTTTACTTTTTCTAGCTGTGTGTGAGGACAGAACTTTAAATTTTCACGAGAGCAAGAATGATTTTGGTCCCTGTAGTATTTTTCTCCACCCGACATCTTCCTCCCTGTACTTACTGGAAAGTGCGTAGTCTTTCTATTCTTTCTGCTATAGTGCAAGGCTAGAGCCCCAGTGAATAAAATATTACAAAACCTTAAATGTCGGCATGTGTAATCTACAAGCACGTCATTGTTTCTTTTCATTTTTTTGCAGTCATGGTGCTTTATGCAGGGGAGAAAGCTTATTAATAAGGATACACAAGAAAATAAATGAGACAAGAAAAATGAGTATCTACCAGTGGAGGCAGGGAACAGTACAATCATTACTAATTGGTTATGATTGAAGTTTAATAAGCCAGTCGGATGACTAAATGCTTTGGATTTGCCTTGTCAGCTGAGCTCTAAAAGTTGAGTGGCTGTTCAATTCCCAGGGTGGACTAACACTGTAAATGAAGTAGAAATGCTTTGAAATTTATAAACTTCATTATTGAAATATAAGTGCAACATGGCAGATGAGCTGTTA
This sequence comes from Neopsephotus bourkii, assembly GCF_033783945.1. Lineage (NCBI taxonomy): Eukaryota > Metazoa > Chordata > Aves > Psittaciformes > Psittacidae > Neopsephotus > Neopsephotus bourkii. The sequence continues at coordinate 742,206 of NW_026902259.1, read as the reverse complement.
TAAAGAACACTGAATGCATGGATTGATTATAGTTATTTTAGCATTTAGAGAACATCATGCAAATGCTCAGCCAGCCCTTTAAACAGCTGAAGTGAAATAAGTATGTGTGTGCACTAAAGCCTGTTAACACTCTAGAATAATACTCTTACTCCTCTATTTAGAATCATAGAATTGTATCATATCATTTAGCCTGAGACTTAGTAAATCAGAACATGAATGATAGCCCCAGGAAACGGGAGAAGATATATTTCATTTTCTCTGGCTTCATAAGCTAGAAAGTCTTTCTGAGTCAGCTTGTGTCTTGTACACAGCTATACTTTTCAATATGCACAAACACATTGTCTTACTGACTGCTATGAGTTTATGGAATTCAAAATTAGGCACACTTACTGGAAGAAAGGGTTTTTAGCTTAGTGAAATGTAACAACATTATTCATAAGTACCTCACTATCTTAGACAAGATTTTTAAAAATAGCATTGTCATGGTTTAAACCCAGCCAAACAGCTTTTACTCACTCCCTCCCCCTTCCTGCCCTCCCCCTACTCCTGGAGGGATGGAGAGGAGAATCGAAAAGAATGCAACTCGCACAGGTTGAGATAAGAACAGTTTAGTAACTAAGGTATAACATAAATCACTACTGGTACCACCAGTAACAATAATGATAAATAACAAGGGAAGAGAACACCACACCTCACCACCAGCCGACCGATAACTCGCACCCCCAGCGCGACCGAGCACCGACCGATATCTCCTCCAACCCCGCAGTCTACTCTAGCTCTTTCGGGTAACTCCCAGTTACATCCTGGGCATGACGTGCTGTGATATGGAATACCTCTTTGGTTAGTTTGGGTCAGGTGTCCTGTCTTTGCTTCCTCTCAGCTTCCCTCCTCCCTCGCAGAGCATGAGGCTCACAAAGTCCTTGATTAGATTAAAACACCATTGTTATCAGCTCTGCTCCCAGGCTGAAAGTCAAAACACAGCAGGGCACCAGCTACCAAGAAGGAGAAAAATGACTACTACTGCTAAACCCAGGACAAGCGTGTTAGAACTGATGCTCCCAAATCCATTTATCAAGTCATGGCCATCCAAAAGGTGGTATTTTTTATTACTACTGTGAAAAAAACCCCAACCAAGTAACAGGAAATCAGAGACCTTCTGTCTGAATGCAGTTTTTTAAGATTTATTTTTACAGATTTTGGATGACTATCTGTGGGGGTTAAAAAGCAGAAGGATCCCAGCCAGAGCTGTGCTGCAGAGAGAATTGTTGCCACTGTAATGTCTTACACACGAAACACTGCCTTGATATATTCCAGAATTAGTGCTCTTTTTGTTTTACATTGCTGACTTATAGTTGGTTTCAAATTCATTATAATGCCAAGATCCATGTTTTCTTTTTTGTTGTTTTGCTTCGGTTCTGTTTTGTTTTGTTTTGTTTTTAGTGGGTTTGTGTGTTTTTGGTTGTTTGTTTTGTAATATGGACTAGTCAGTTAGCCCTTATTTTTAACTCACACTTCAGGTTTTAGTATAACCATTGCATTTCTCTGTATTCTCTGATCGAAGTTCTCTTAATTTTATTTTACTCGTAGTATGCAGTGAGACAATGTGTTTTGCGCATATTGAAAAGTAAGCTGAGATTTTAAATTCTCAGAATTTCAATATTTTGAATGCTGTAGGGATTTTTTCATATCCACCTTATAGACTTAACCTGTCATTGAAAATGACTGCCACCTCTTCTACTGTAATGTCATCATTTACATATTTCATCCATACCATACGGCCGGGTCGGACTCGTTGTTCAGGGGTGGTATTGTACTCTTTTCCCTTGCTATTATCTCTTATCATTGTTAGTGATGATAGCGGTGGTGATTTGTGTTGTACATTGGTTGCTGGACTGTTCTTATCTCGACCCGTGGGAGTTGCATTCTTTCGATTCTCCTCCCCATCCCTCTGGGAGCAGGGAAGGGGGGGCAGCCCCTGGGGAAGGGGGGGAGATGTGGGCCTCGATTGCTTCCAGCCCAGCACCACTCACTGGGAATGAGTGCACAAGCTGTCTGGCTAGGGTTAAACCACGACACATCTTTTCTTGTACCATCAGTTCCTTAGAAAAGTCATCATTATTTTCTTTTAAGTAATTTTTATTCAACTCACCTTATACCTGTTATACTCAGTATTTATATACCAGCTAGAAAAAATACAAAACCCCCAGTATTTTCCCAACCAGCCCCTTTGCTTTATAAAGTAAGAAATATTTTTAGTAGAATACTGTTGTGACCAAGAAATGAGAAACCATTGCTGCTGTCTTTTACATCAGTACCTTTGTTTCTTATTTATTAGTATTTGCCTGAGCCTAAACTTTCAGCTGAGAAATGCGAGAGCATTCAGGCACTGATATTCCTTTTCCTATTACTGGAGATGCTACAACGTCTTCTGATTTAACCATGCAGATCAGACTGGGGCATTGCCAATATCCACCTGGGAAAACAGCAGGAAAACTGTCAGGCATTTGGATAAGACTCTTAACACCTTATGTACACCTATATGCAAGACCAGGTTTTGTCCGTGGAAAGGGATCAGTGCAGATTAGTACATTTCCCTCCTAAGAAAACTTTCAACAGCCAAGACACTCTGTGTTCTGTCCTGGGGAGTATGAGCTCTTAGTTTTCCTAGACTGGGATTCAAGTAACCTATTTTCCCATCAATTTTACTGTAACAATTGTCATGTGGTACATATTAACAAAATGGTAAATTTTCAGCATTAGCCTGGTTCTGTTCTATTTTGGATCCAAAACCAGATGATACGTTTTCAGTTTCTATTTGTATTCACTGGAGATTCAGAGCAAGAAGGTCAGACTGCCACCAGATAAAACTGATGCTTGCCATATGGTGGCAAAATCTGATTAGAGAAGCTCAAAAGATTTGGCATCAGTGAACCCCAAATGGTGATATAAACCCTGTTTGGATCTAAGCATTGCTTCCTCACTCATCTTTAATATGTAAGCATAGTTAAAATGTGAGCAAGCTCGTTTGCTGTGACATTTCCTAATGTTATGTTCCAAGAGAATAATTTCATAGGTTCATATGGTGACTTCAATGAGTCAGCTTGGATTTGTACTTTAGGACAGACTGCCTTAGAATGAACACACAGCTATCACCTCACAGATGTCTGCGGTAAAATTTATAAAAATTATGGATGTAGCTGGAATGAGCAGGGAATCAATTATGAGCCATAGAAATTCTTTCAGTGTCTGACTCCAATTAAATTAATTATGAACAAATGCAAGTTGTAAAAAATGCCATTTCCAGTAATCAAATAAGGCCATCTTTTCTTCTTGAAAGAGAAAGTTAAGCATGTATCCTTTTAAAGCAGTTAATTATAAAGTCAAAGCTCAAACACGCTTTACTTTTTTCTTCATTATTTATAGCTATTCGATTTTATTTAGTGCAATCAAATTTATTTCAAGAAGCTATTTCAACTTACTAGAAACACAACCATGTGGCTGCTTGTGTCCCAGGCCTTGTTACGGTTTCCATTTAGGCCCGTCAGCTTATAGATTTTAGTGAACTTAATAGTGTGGACTTTGCTTTAAAACTATAAATAAGAGATTAATGACCCCAAAGCATTACTTACTATAAGACATGTCCACAAAGACAAGCATTTGAGAAAGACAAGCCTTAAAAGAGAACACAGAAAGACTAGACTTTCAACAAAAGCATAACATGAAAAAAGCCCTTATCTGAGAGGTGAAAATGATCCTATAAATTACTTGCCTATAGTATCTGGGCCTGGATTTCTTGCTCATATTCTCAGAAATCTATATTCTTGTAAAGTCAATTTTAACTGATATGACAGAAGCTCTATTGTAAAGAGAAGATGATCCACAGAAGGCTTTTAGTCTACTCAGTAATGTAAGTATAGAATCATAGAATCACAGAATAGTTAGGGTTGGAAAGGATATTAAGATCATCAAGTTCCAACCCCCCTGCCATGGGCAGGGACACCTCACACTAAACAATATCACCCAAGGCCTCATCCAACCTGGCCTTGAACACTGCCAGGGATGGAGCATTCACAACCTCCCTGGACAACCTATTCCAGTGCCACACCACCCTAACAGGAAAGAAATTTCTCCTTATATCCAATCTAATCTTCCCCTGTTTGAGTTTTAACCCATTACCCCTTGTCCTACCACTACAGTCCCTAATGAAGAGTCCATCCCCAGAATCCCCATATGCCCCCTTTAGATACTGGAAGGCTCCTATGAGGTCTCCACACAGCCTTCTCTTCTCCAGGCTAAACAGACCCAACTTTCTCAGCCTATCTTCATACAGGAGGTGCTCCAGTCCCCTGATCATATTCGTGGCCCTCCTCTGGACTTGTTCCAACAGTTCCATGCCCTTTTTATGTTGAGGACACCAGAACTGCATGCAATACTCCAAGTGAGGTCTCACAAGAGCAAGGTAGAGGGGCAGGATCACCTCCTTTGACCTGCTGGTCACGCTCCTTTTGATGCAGCCCAGGATACAGTTGGCTTTCTGGGATGCAAGTGCACATTGCTGGCTCATGTTCATTTTCTCATCGACCAGCACCCCCAAATCCTTCTCTGTGGGGCTGCTCTGAATCTCTTCTCTGCCCAGCCTGTAGCTATGCCCGGGATTGCTCCCACCCATGTGTAGGACCTTGCACTTGTCATGGTTAAACTTCATGAGGTTGGCATCAGCCCAGCTCACAAGCGTGTCAAGGTCCCTCTGGATGGCATTCCTTCCCTTCAGCGTATCAACCAATCCACACAGCTTGGTGTCAACAGCAAAGTTGCTGAGGGCACACTCAATCCCACTGTCCATGTCACCAACAAAGATGTTAAACAAGACCGGTCCCAACACTGATCCCTGAGGGACACCACTCGTTACTGGTCTCCAGCTGGATGTTGAGTCACTGACCACAACCCTTTGCTTGCGGCCATCCAGCTAAAGCGTATAAATGTGCATATAATATTAATGTAAAATGGTTTAGTGAATCTTGCTCATTTGTTTGAAATATCTGACTAAACAATTAATTTTGTAGTGTTTGCTTGCAATGTGCAAATGTTTTGTGATATGGTGAGTTTCATATATATAAATTATATGTATATATGTGGTGAATTGCTTTCATCAAGTCAACAATCTCTTGAAAAAAAACCCAAACAAAATTAAAAAAAAAAAAAAAAAGACAGAAAGGAAGGAAAAAGAGATAGAAAACTAGAAGTGTCTAAGAATTGTGAGCATCAAGCATAGCCAGTTTCCAGAGAGATCTGTCTCTATTCCGGTTGACACAGGGCCAAAAATTCAATTCCTCTCTCACTGTCAGTGGGGTTGAATCACACCCAGAGTGAGCCCTGTTGGCTAATGTAGGACACCATACCCATTCTGCATCAAAAGCAGAACTTTTTGAACTTGCAGGTTTACCAGCAAATTTGACAGTAATCAGCATGCCTGTTTTCTTCTGACAAAGCACAAAGTTTACGCCCATATACTCTCATCCTGTTGCCGGGCACCACCAAGAAGAGTTTGGCCCCATCCTTTTAACATCCTCCCTTGAATACTTATATACAGTGATCAGATGTCCCTTGCAAAGGAATACGTGGACTGCAACTTCTAACCAAAGTAGAGATGTTACACACAATTGCAAGAGGCAGCAAAATCAATTAGCAATTATGCCATGGATTATTTAGGTTAGGTGATTTGCAAAGCTTGTTTGTATGCCTAATAAAACTAAAAATGCACTCACAGCACAGTCAACACTAATATACAAAGAGAAAAAAATCTTTACATTGAGAAGCAGTTATACCTGGGAGTCTGTAGGCTTCAAAATTCGTAAGTTCATATAAATTTGTTCTTCTACAAAATATAAAATATTCAAAAACTCTGAGTGCCATTTAATATATTGGTTCTTAGTTTCTTTCTGTTCCTCTCCTGATATAACATAGCTGATGGGAAAAAAAAGAAAATCCTCCCAAACCGCTACTAATAGCAAACATTTTTAATGTAAACATATACATATATTGTATATATATATACATGTACATTTATACATATATATGTGTATGTATGAATGCATACCTTAGCAGGTAACATGCCAGGGAATCTTTCCATGGAAATAGGATTTCTTGTTAAGACAGACACAGATGTGCAGATCTGACCCAGATCTTCTGTACAGATACTTTCACAACAGATAGAATGCATAAAAGAAAATACAAAAAGCTTAAAATATTTACACTTGTTTTCATTATCACTATTTTTTTCAGTGGATTTTCCTATGCAGGAGCTTAGGTCAACGGTGCAATGGGATTCCAAGAAGAGTGAGAATTTGAGCTGCCGGATGCTATTAATAGGCTTCAAGATATCAGGGAAGCCAAGAGGAAGCAGGAATGCCTGCTCCCGGCCCAAACTCTGCAGAGTCCTCAAGCTTCCCCTCTAGCTCAAGGGAAGAAGGAGACTGTTAATCGATGAAGCTGAGTATTGGTGACAAAAAAAAAAAAAAAAAAAAACCAACAAAAAAAGGAGGAAAAGGACAATTAAAAGCAAGGGGCTTGCTCATAAATCTGTTGTCCCCACGCAGAACTGCCTTGCTGTCCTGCAGGAGGCTAATGAGGAAACGCGCTCGCACCAGAAACAGCCTGGTGATGCACTAGTAAAGAAGATTTCAACTGGTGCTGCCAGGAAAAAGCGACAGGTCATAGTAGTAGGGGACTCTACTTTGAAAGGGATAGAAGCACTCATCTGTCAGCTTGCCCAGTCTCAAGGAAGGTGGGTTGCCTACCAGTGGCATGGATCAGGGATGTTGCAGAGAGGCTGCCTGCTCTAATAAGTCCCATGGACTATTATCCACTTCTAGTGACCCATGTGGGTGATAGGGATAAAGATAGTAGGAGCCTGGGGAACATAAAGATTACAGAGCCCTGTGAGAGGTGGTTAGGGGCTCTGGAGCTCAGATTGTCTTTTCATCAGTTCTTCAGGATACAGGGCTAGATACGCTAAAATACGCTAGGAGGATTGGTCAGGTTAATAAATGGCTAAAAGGGTGGTGTCATAGTCAGGGGTTTGGGTGTCTTGAACATGGGACCCAAGCTTGTAGGCCAGATCTAGTGCGGGCTGGTGGAGATGGTCTGAGCAGTTTTGGTAGGAGGCTTGAGAGACTGGTCATGGAGGCTTTAAATGACGATACGGCCTGGCAAAAGCAATCCAGGAGGGTCCTCAACTGTGTGGAAGACAACTTCTTTCTGCAAGTAATAGAAGAGCCAATAGGAGGGGTGCCATGCCTGACCTCATGCTCACTAAGAGGGAAGGGCTCGTTGGAAATATGGCACTCCAAGGCAGCCTTGGTTGCAGCAACCACAAGATGGTTGAATTTGAGATCCTCAGGACAGTGAGAAGAGCTTGCAGCAAGCTCACTGCCCTGGACTTCAAAAGAGCAGACTTTGGCCTCTTCAGGAACCTGCTTGGTAAGGTTTCATGGGATGTAGCCCTAGAGGGCAGGGGGGCTCAAGACTCTTGGTTGGTCTTCAAGGTTCACCTGCTACAAGCTCAGGAGTGTTGCATCCCAACTAGAAGGAAATGCAGCAGGAGGGCCAGGAGACCTCCTTGGATGGATAAGGATCTCCTGAGGAAAATTCAAATGAAAAAAAGAGTTTTATAGAAAGTGGAAGCAAGGACAGGCAGCCTGGGAAGAGTACAGGGATGTTGTCCAGGAAGCTAGAGACCAGGTTAGGAAAGCTAAGGCCCAGTTAGAATTAAACTTTGCTAGGGAAATTAAGGATAGCAGGAAGGGATTCTACAGGTACTTAGCAAATAAAAAACAGACTAGGGAGAAAGTAGGCCCCCCCAGGAAACTCTCGGGAGAACTAGTTACACAGGATTTGGAGAAGGCTGAGGTTCTGAATGACTTCTTTGCCTTGGTCTTTACTGGCAAAGGCTCTGATCTAACCACCTAAGTCTTGGAAGGCAGACGCAGGGACCTTAGGCCCACTGTAGGAGAGGATCTGGCTCGAGACCATCTTGGAAATCTGAATGGGCACAAGTCCATGGGTCCTGATGAAATCCATCCATGGGTCCTGAAGAAGCTGGCGAATGAAGTTGTAAAGCCTCTGGACATCCTATTTGAAAAATCATGAAGTTAGGTGAAGTTCCCAACTACTGGAAAAAGGGAAATATTACCCCCATTTTCAAGAAGGGGAAAATGGATGACCCAGGGAATTAGAGACCAGTCAGTCTCACCTCTGTGCCTGGCAAAATCTTTGAGCAGATTCTCCTGGAAGGCATGCTAAGGCACATGAAAATCAACAAGGTGCTTGGTGACAACCAGCATGGCTTCACTAAGGGGAAACCCTGCCGGACCAATTTCATGGCCTTCTATGATATGGCTACAGAACTGATGGGCAGCGGTAGAGCAGTTGATGTCATCTACCTGGATCTGTGCAGAGCGTTCGACATTGTCCCACACCACATCCTTGTCTCTAAATTGGAGAGACATCAATTTGATGGATGGACCACTCAGTAGATAAAGAACTAGCAGGATGGCTGCATGCAAAGAGTTGTGGTCAATGGCTCAATATGCAGCTGGAGACCAGTAACAAGTGGTGTCCCTCAGGGATTGGTGTTGGGACCAGTTTTGTTCAACATCATTGTCAGTGACATGGACAGTGGGATTGAGTGTGCCCTCAGCAAGTTTGCTGATGACACCAAGCTGTGTGGTTCGGTTGATGCGCTGGAGGGAAGGAATGCCATCCAGGGGGGCCTTGACACTCTTGTAAGGTGTGCTGATGCCAACCACATGAAGTTTAACCATGTCAAGTGCAAAGTCCTACACATGGGTGGGAGCAATCCCAGACACAGCTACAGGCTGGGCAGAGAAGAGATTCAGAGCAGCCCCACAGAGAAGGACTTGGGGGTGCTGGTCGATGAGAAAATGAACATGAGCCAGCAGTGTGAGCTTGCAGCCCAGAAAGCCAATCGTATCCTGGGCTGCATCAAAAGGAGTGTGACCAGCAGGTTGAAGGAGGTGATCCTGCCCCTCTACCTTGCTCTTGTGAGACCTCACTTGGAGTATTGTGTGCAGTTCTGGTGTCCTCAACCTAAAGAGGACATGGAACTGTTGGAACAAGTCCAGAGGAGGGCCATGAATATGATCAGGGGACTGGAGCATCTCCTGTATGAATCTAGGCTGAGAAAGTTGGGTCTGTTTAGCCTGGAGAAGAGAAGGCTGTGTGGAGACCTCATAGGAGCCTTCCAGTATCTGAAGGGGGCCTATAAGTATACTGGAGAAGGACTCTTCATTAGGGAATGTAGTGACAGGACAAGGAGTAACTGGTTCAAACTTAAACAGGGGATGTTTAGATTGGATGTAAGGAGGAAATTCTTTCCTGTTAGGGTGGTGGGGTACTGGAGTAGGTTTCCCAGGGAGGTTGTGAATGGTCCATCCCTGGAAGTGCTCAATACCAGGTTGGACGAAGCCTTGGTTGACATGGTTTAGTGTGAGGTGTCCCTGCCCATGGCAGGGGGTTTGGAACTAGATCTTATGGTCTTTTCCAACCCTATTTTATTACTCTATGATTCTATTAACAGGTTCTGCTGGCTCTGGCTGGGTTAGAATTATAGTCCTCTGAATTTTGTGTCCAAGTGTTCTATTTTTCTCAGTCTGACCCCATCACCAAAGCAATAGGCTGGGGGTACACAAATTGCAATGGGACACAGACAGGGCAGCATACCCAAGCTGACCAAAAGGGTATCCCACACCTTATGATGATATACTCAGCGGTAAAAGCTCAGGTAAGTTAGGAGAAAGGAGGATGCTTGTGTTTACCAGATTTGTATTCCTAAGTAACCACTATGTGTGCTGAGGCCATGCTTTCCAGCAAGGGGCTAAACACCTGGCTACTAATGAGAAGTAGTGAATGGATTCCTTATATTGCTTCATTTGTCAGTGCAACTTTGCTTCAACTATTAAACTGCCTTAATCTCAACCCATGTGTTTTCAGCTTTTGATGTTCCATTTGTTTCTGCCATTCCGTTGAGGCACAAGTGACTGAAAAAGCAACCAGGTGGTTTCTAAACTGCTATTTGGGCTCAATCTGCCCCACATAGATAGTGAAAACACCTAGGAAAAAGGTATAAAAATATTTTTGAAATTATTTGCTCCAGGAATTCTATGATTCAGGACACAATCCATCAATAAATTGAAAATCATTAAGAAGATGGCTGAACAATTAAATTATAATATTTCATAAAGCTCCTAATGCATGGTTCTAAAGAGTCAGTGATAAGTTACTCTTAGAGAAGAGACTGCTGAGGTACCTGCAAGGAGGGTGTACTTTTTATTCTCAATTTAAACACTTTTAACATGCATGTTACATTGAGTAATAGCTGTGAAAATACAAGACAATAGAAGAGGAAACAATTTTTTTATAAGAAGTTGCGTATTGCCACCAACTAATTTTGCCACCTGTTTCAAGATACAGATCACAGACCCCATTTTTTTTCTAGCCACTGCTGCTTTCTTCTTATCCAGATTACTAACACAGATTTTCACTCAAGAAGGAAGCAGGGAAGGAAAACTCCACCATCATTAATCACTGCAAATCTGTTTTGTTTGTTGTTTTTTTTTTTTTTCCTTACAAGAGTGAAGATGGAGAAGAGTAGGTGGTGATTCTTGAAACAACAGAGAGAATTGAAAATATCTTGGGGTAGCAACATTCTGCAACACAGTAATATGCTGTATTGATAGTGCTCCCATTCCATGTACTTTAGGCAGTCCACAGATAGAAACCCATTATTTCTGGAAGAGCAAAGTAGTTGGATAGGTCTTTGTTGAACAAATTTTGGATAACTCCTATCAGCTGTCTCAGATTGATGATTTCATACATATGAATTACACTGCTGCATATTTCACTCTGACAGTCTTAGGAAAACTACTTCAAGAATGGCTACATAAAGATAGCTCTATAGAAAACTTAAAGTTGCATGGGATTATCAAGTGATACATTTTTAACATCTTGAATTCCCAAGATCAAAACTCTTAATTTTGAAAGTTAATACATTGCACTCAAATGTAAAAAAAAAACCAAACAAAACTCAAAACAAACAAACCAAAAACATGTCAAAAAAAAAAAAAGAAAAGAAAAGAAAGGGAAAATCTCGCTATTTTTGATTTAAAAAGGTAAAGAAGTAGCTGTTGGGATTTTAAAACTATATAAGAATTGCATGAGTTAAAAACACTTGCTTTTCAAATTAAATTTGACAGGAAATTATTTCATAAGCATGACAACCACTGTAATTGCTTTTACTATTTTGGAAAAAAAAAAAAAGAAGGAAGTTAATGAACTATTTTAAAGAATATACTGGACATGAATTGAGATTTCTAATCACCAAAACTGCTATGTGGAATTTTATATTTGGGTTTGCTTCAGGAAGATATGTTCCTTTGCAGCAAATGTGGCCAGGGACTTATGTGTCACCATTCATGTTGAGATACATTAGTATCCAACATTTCTCATCACTGTGTTGTGTCAACAGTTAATGGTTTAGTAGGTAATCTATTCTCAATAGTAAGATTGTGTGACTCCATAAATTATATATTCCTGATATCATAATTGACACAAATGAATTTAATTGCACAGTTCAAATACCCTATTGTAAAATATCTTCTACAGCTGTCTGTGTCAAACAAACCCATGGCAGGAGCCAAGAATCTATCTGTTAAATATACATTTTCATATACTTGAAAAGAGGGAGGTGAAACTCTTCAAAGACATGTAAAATAATGTCTGCAATAAACTCGACCAGTGAGTCTGCAGTGCATAGAATAAACACCATGCATCAAGAAATTGATGTAAAAAGACCATAAATGCCACAAGGGCTATTAAGTCCTCAGGGTGAAAATCAGTGACAGTACACATTATGAAAGTCCAAGAAAAGCTTTTTACAGTACACCCAGTAAAAACTAAATCCTGCAGTTCATACTGTGGTAGAACTACTATTGCCCTCCAACTATTCAATTATCATTTTGGCCCAGAATTTGAAAGTTCTTTAACACTTATTCAGATTAATAAATGCGATCATGGACCACTAAAGAAATGTTATTTGAATGCTGAGGACTTTATTAATATTTTGACTTTTTGTAAGAATGGAATATTTAGACTTTTTGTAAGAATGCAATATTTAAATTTAATAATGATATAATTATAAACATAATAAAAACAAATATTGTATTAAATGCAATTATGGTACAATCATTTATTAATACTTTATGTAATTATATTTAATTGTATATATGCATGATTATAAATAAAGATTTTATATAATAGCAGTAATATAGAATACCTTGCACTGCAGGATTCCATAGTAAGTTTTCCCTGTATGGAAATCTGTTCTTTTGATTTACTTTCTTTTATGCTTTATAATACTGCATTCCTAATTAAGCATTATTCTAAGCCTCTGAGATCACTTTTTACCATTCAAAGTATAAAGCCAAGGTATTGTAAGGTTGCTGTCCTTACTATTAGCAATAATGAAGATTTTCTATTACAGTCAATGGTTTTGGATCAGGAACTTATTAAGAATATAAAAATTATTATATATATTACATTTTGTCTTCAGAATCCCAGAATCGTGAAATGATTTTTCATTCCTTACCCTCAACTACTGATAATTTTGGGTTATGCCTCAATCAATGAATAAATCATGTTTCTGCAAGCAGGAAAAATAATATGTGGTACTCAGCATGTACCTAAATGTAGAGAGATATATAGTCAGACATTCAGTACATAAACTAAACAGAAAATATAAACAAGCATTAATTCAAGGACCCTGGCTAGTGTTTATTCAATCTGTACAAATATTTGTCATTCAGAAACAATACAAAAATAAAGAGGAAGAAAAAGACTTTTAAATATTAATTACATGCAAAATAGAATGTAAATAGTTCATGGAAACTAGTTGTTTAATAAATGGTACATTAATTTTACAGAAAGGACTTATACCTACCAGTGAAATACTAATAGCCGTCACAAAGGTACGTACCTTAGAGATTAGTTTTTCCCTCTCACCTTATAATAGTAATAACAATCTTCAGGGCCTCTACCATAAGTTTTTCTAAGATGCTTATCATCCATATATGCATGTACTTGTTATCCGACCTTGTCATGAAGCATTTAGAAATGTGTAGAAAAATATAAAATCATCAGAACAGTTTCCTGGGAATAATGACTAGCTGCATTTATTTCCTTCCCTGTGATCAATGAGCCCCAGGAAATACCTTATAACTCAATTGCTATTGTTTAATCCGCAAATGAATTTACTCCATCCTGCCTCCTACCAAATTCCTGATGTATTAGGGGGCAGCTATCATATCAGGTGGCTACACTGAATCTTAACAGAGACATGAGAATGATCTTGGGTTTGTCCCTGAACAATTAGTATCAGAACGTGATGCACCGTCTCCACCAGGCCTGGTCCTGCCTGCTATATAATTTAGAGGGACAGGACTCTTCCTCCACTATCTTAATCATCCAGCTTGTTCAACAGGTCTGTGTCATCCAGAAGTATACAGTAGGGACAGTGAATTTAGCAGAAACTTTTTCCCTGATGTAGTTTGTAGTGACATCTTTCTGTTAACTGATGTTTTCTCTGTCGACAGAGGAATCTGGTGGATACAGGGGCCATGCTGGTGCTGTGGGGATCCAGAAATGTATGTGTGCACATGAATCTGGAGTGTGGGGTATGTTGTGCTGCAATAATGACCTTCTGCCTCTGCCAGCTCAAGATGAGGGGGAGATGTGGCTGTTTTGCCTGTATGTGGTGTGAGCCCTGAACAGAACTGCTGGTTGTAGCACCTTGTCTGTGGCTGCCTGTGTAGCCATGTCGCTTGTGCATATCTGTGTCAACCTCACTACTGATTGAAGTAACAGAAGCAGCCACATCCCTCAGACCAGGAAGAGACCCTTGGGCTCCAGGTATCAGGATAGGCAGAAAGTGTCATTGGCCCGGAGATGCTTGAGATGGCAGCCACTTATCCCTTAGCATTAAGCTCTTAGACTCATGGAATGGTTTGGATTAGAAAGAAAAATAAAGACCAAATGAAGTTCCAACCTCCCTTCCACTAGACCCGGTTGCTCAAAGGCCCATCCAACCTGGCCTTCAACACTACCAGGGATGGGGCAGCCACAGCTTTTCAGGGCAACCTGTTCCAGTGTCTCACCATCCTCACAATAAAGAACTTCGTCATACCTATTCTAAATCTACCCTCTTTCTGTTTAAAGCCGTTACCCCTTGTCCTATCACTTCATGCCCTTGTGAAAAGTTCATGTCCAGCTTTCTCGTAGGCACCTTACAGGTACTAGAAGGCTGATGTAAGGTCTTCCCTGACCCTTCTCTTCTGGTTGAACAAGCCCAGCTGTCTCAGCCAGACTTGGCAGGAGAAACCTGATCAACTTTGTGGCCCTCCTCTTGCCTCACTTCAACAGGTCCATGTTTTTCTTATGTTGGGGGCCCCAGAGCTGATCCCATAGTCCAAGTGGGGACTCATAAGAGCAGAGTGGGAGAATCACCTCCCTTGACCTGCTGGTCACACTTCTTTTGGTACAGTCTAGAATATGATTGGCTTTCTGGGCTGCAGGCACACACTGCCAGCTCATGTTGAGCTTCTCCATGTCCTGGGTAACCACGTCTCCTGTTTCCTTCTGGAAAGGGCCCACATTTTCCCCAGTCTTCCTTCTATTGCCAATGTACCTATAGAAGTTTTTTGTGCTGCCCTTGATGTCCCTGGCCAGATTTAATTCTGTCAGGACTTCAGTTTTCCTAATCTGATCACTGGCTGTTTAGGCAACTTCTCTGTATTCCTCCCAAGCTCCCTGTTCCTGCTTCCACCCTCTGTAGGTTCATGGAGGTTCCAGAGGCTGTTCTAATAACCCAAATCAATTCAGTTAATGTTGACTGAAATGTAGAATAAATATTATTGCAGTTGTTGCTAGCAGTACTGATGGTAGAGACTGAGAACCTATTTATGCAAATAGCTGCATGTATTAATTGATCAATTAATAGTAATAAATTGCATGTTAATATTGGAATATAAATGTTTGTAAACACATAAATTATTCAGATCCTGAGCTTGAGTGCTCTTAGAGACCTTATTTGTGAATACATCTCCCCATAAAACTACATGCTACCCTGAAGCCACATATAGACTAAGCCATGAAGTAGTAAAACCAGTAACGATACAGAGACAAAAAAAACAAACCCTGAAACATTTAAAGTTAAATTCCATGGGCATGTATTCTTCAAATGCAGAGTTGAATACAAATCAGCAAAGAATTTGTCACCATGATTCTGTGATCTCTGAAAAGGCCGTGTGGAAAACACGAACATGTTAACTGCTCATGTAAAATGCTTTTCTATCACAATCAAGCAAAATAAGTGGACTGCATGGCTGATATCTCAATGAATTCAGTTCAGTCTCATCCAATTGCTTATTTAATTCCTAGACATGGCAAGCAGTTGAAAAGCAAATTAACATTGTGTCATTTCTGTCTCACAAAACGAGTCAAACAAATTGCCCTCCAGGTGTGTCCTGAGTAACGTGTTGGCTGATTTGCTTCCAAAGGAAATTAATGATCTACGCTGCTTGAGAAAATTATTTACAATATGATGAAATCACTTCAGACAGATACTGATTTGAACACCAAAATGAGCAGTCACCATTCACAGTTATTGTATTTATGCACATTCAAGTGAATTATAACATTGCTGTTATATAACACCCCCCCCCCTTTCCTTTATCATTTTCTTCTTCATAGCTCACACAGTTACTAAAATCCATACCCCTTTTCAGGGTTGAATCTTTTTGCTTGTTTTACTCATTTCTGTGCCTAACAAATTACATGGGAGTAATGTATAATTCTGGCATGTTGTAAAGGATTTGATGCTGCGGGCAGGAGTGAGGCACACACCAGAACAGTAGTTTCAGGTAGCCGGTTTCTCTTTCACTGGTGGCTACACAGTCCTACACACTTTGCCATGCCTCATTTGCAATGAGATAAATACCAGTGCCATGAGCAGAATTTGTGTAACAGTGACTTCATTATAGTAAATATAATTCCAAGCGGATTATTTCTCAAAGAAAGATGGGTATCTAGATAGGATTAATTCCTGTTTCTAGGTGCCTGTATCAGTCTACTGATGATAAAGGGATTTATAATGCTTTGCTAGATTTGTTGCTTAATTTTTCCCTAAAAGGTGAAACAAATTCCAACAGAGGAAAAAAGCTGTTGTAGATTCAGGTAAAATCAGCCATATAGGCACTACGAAATACAAGTCTGCATTTTCCAAAGTATAGACAGCTTTTCAAGTAGCAAATCAAGACTTAGAAAAATAATTCACTAAATATGATACTAATTTTAAAGTTATTCACATAAGTCCATTTGTGGATGTGCTAGTAGCATGAAATCAGTTACATTAGATGAAGTTTATGTGGACTCATGAAGGGGCTGGGTTGGAAGTTAGGAAAGTAAAAGATGAAAGCGTTGTGTTGGCAGAGAAATACGCACTTTGGAAACAACATTTTAACAGCATAAGTATGTATGAAGAGAGATCCACTTGGGAAGAATTCAGTTCATGATAACCAGTGCAGGTGCAGCAGGATGTGGGCCTTCATTCACCCATAATGGTGTGAACAATTATTCGTGAACAGTGTCTGGCAAATGTTTGTCACTGCAGAAGCAAAATGCTCTTTTCATCACAAACAACACATGTGATTTATCTCTGAAACTGGATAAGGTAATTTCAGGGTGGGGAGATTATTATAATTTAATTTTCAAGTTTATGTACACACAAAGTCACTGTGTATTTGAATATAGCACTTTCAGATAAAAACTTTTCTTATCACATGTTAAATAATTTGATTTTTGGAAAAGCACTATAATAGTTTTTATCAACATGAAAGTGTTTGTACCAATTCCTCAGATGGACCAGAGAGAACTAAATTATTTTAGCCTATTTAGGTTGAACCTCATAAACATGATTAGCCTACTGTAGAAAAGTAACCAAATTTATTTGTAAAGTTTTTTGTCCTGTAGCAGTAGATAGCTGAAAAACAGACTGGTAAAGGTAATTGGTACTTAATAAAGCTTCATAGGGAAATAAAAAGGGTTTGGGAGATAAATCCCATTAGTACAGATTTCCTCTATACAAAATTAATTTATCCCAGTTAACCAATCAGTCTAAAAAGCTTTGTATGTGTTTTACGCTGTTGAATGGTAAGAGTATAACTCAAATGAGCATAACATAACAAAAAGGAATATTAACACTGAAAATGTTAACAGGAACTTAGAAAGGAGATGAAAGTCATGATTTATTATCTCTCTTACAGCTCTCTAAAAGGCAGATAGCTGCTTTTCTGCCTCAAATTATTGTGTAATGAAAATCCTCTGTTCAGTACAAGTGGAATTCTCCATTAAGTACAAGTTGATTGAAAAGTCTTCTGGTTTGTAATCTATGATTGCATATGATTTTTATTAAATTTATAATGCCTGCCTGATAGTCTTGCCCTAGCCAGTTCAACTTGGAGTTTGCCAGCAAATCCACACACTAACCACATGAACTCCCAATTTGGGGAAAGTACAGACGCTCACCTCAGCAGCTGGTATCCAGCACACAGGCTGTGACCCATAGTTCTAATAGAACCTCTGGTGCCGAGCCCCTCACTCACCTCATACCTGAAGCATGAAGTCTCCTTCATAGATGGTTCCTGGGACACACACCATTCCCACCCCAGTGGCTGGAAGTTAAAGATCCCACTGGCTTCAGCATCTGACACCACAGGCCTGAAGCACCCACAGCCAGAGCAGGGAGTCTGAATCCAGCAGCTGTGTCCCAGTCCCCTTACACTAGTCCCCCAGTAGCTGACACTGAGCCCTTGTGGCACTGACACACATGGAATATGGAGTGAGATTACTCAGAGAGGTCATTAAGAGAAGATTTAATTAGAAGACTGGACAGGCTGGGCTGATCAGGTGCAGAGCTTTGTCAGACAAGTATGCTGACCAGCCCTGTTTTACACCTGACCTGCCCTTTTTATATAACTCTCTGTCTATTCCTTGTGTTTGTTCCTCCTCTGACTCCTGCCCCTAAATCTTCCTTAATAAATTTTTCATCATCCCACAGTCTGTCCCCTAAGATATCACTGTTTGTTATGTTCTTCCCACTTCCCCCTTTGTATCACTTGCGAGGGTGGCCCTCTCCAAAGCTGTGCCTGCAGTTTCTTAACGCGTCATCAGTTAGTAATGGGAAGCTTTTTGGGTTTTTGCCCCTGTTAACCCTTGTCTACTGGTTTTCCATCCATTTTGTGTGTTATTTATCACTTCCCCCTTTACTTATTATCCCCTTTTGAATGGAAAATATCCTTTACCAGATAACCTGAATGAAGTTGATGCTCACATATTTCTTATGCCCTTACACTATGAATTAGATATTTTTTCTAGACAGAAGAAATGTATCCTTAGACATAAAAAAAGGATTCAATACTGTCAAGCATATCTCTATTTCTGAGATATTTTGTTACAAATATCATGTGATGACATACTTCCCATTGTCCAGATCAACAGCTGGATGCTGCTTCTGTTAGCTGATTTATACAATCCAAGGAAATGCTATACGATATGTCTGAAAGTAGAAAATGATAAATCAATGTACTTTACCTATTGTCTGATACAAGGTCACTTTGACTTTCTCATTATAGCAGGAAGGTGGTTAACTTAATGGCTCTGAAAATGAGTAACTTTATTATAGCAGCAGTGTAAGACCTGTGAGATTAAATTTGTAATTATGCCATGTCAAATACATTTAGGAAACAATTATTTTTCAAAACGTTTTTATATTTCAAACATATCATTGTGTTATATTTCTTATTATTACACATTTTACTGAGCTTCTCAATTGAAAATTTTTAATTTGAAGAAAATGTGTCAAAGTAGTTCTTCAGGTTTCACATTGTAACATCCTTTGGCTGGATAATGGATATAAACTGGCAGTAAGTGGTATCACATCTAGTTGGTGACCGGTCACTAGTGGTATCCCTCAGGGCTTGTTAGGGCCAATGGTGTGTAATATCTTCACTGATGATCTGGATGAGGGAATCAAGTCAATTTGCAGACATCACCAAGTTGGCTGGGAGTGTTGATCTGCTGAAGGATAGGAAGCCTCTGCAGAGGGATTTGGACAGCTGAGGGAACTGGGGTTATCTGGTCTGGAGAAAAGAAGGCTCAGGGGGGACCTTAGTTCTCTCTATAACTACCTGAAAGGAGGTTGTAGTGAGGTGGGCATTGGTCTCTTCTCTCAAGTAACAAGTGATAGGACAAAACAGCCTCAAACTGCACCAGGGAAGGTTTAGATTGGATATTAGGAATAAATTCCTCACAGAGAGGGTGGTCAGGCACTGGGACAGGATGCTGAGGGCAGTGCTGGAATCACCATCCCTGGTAGAGTTCAAAAAACGTGTAGATTAGGCCTCTAATTACATGGCTTAGTGGCGGTCTTGGAGCAATGGTTGGACTTTATGTTCTTAAAGGTCTTTTCCAGCCTAGCTGATTCTGTGATTATATGTGAACCACTGTGGAATAATGCAATAAAAAATTTAATATAGCACTGTTACCATTAAAAAGTAGTCAAAGTGTAATGTTACCAGCAATCTGCAGGGGAAAATATGCTGCAAGAATATTGTACACACCCCAGTCCATCCAGATGATAAGTCAGTTAAAATTATAGACTACCTCTTCTGGTTGAATCCCATGAGTTAATTCTGGCTACACCTTTTGCTTATTTAAAAAAAGTGCTCAAGAGGTTTATAAAATTGCATTCAGTTCTGTGTGTAATAGCAGTAACTCAGGCAAAACTAAGCATTTGACAGCACACCACTATTCCTGGCTTTTCTGAGCAGACATTCCAGCATAGTAGTAGGATTTACACCTGGTTAATGTGGTGTGTTCAGATATCTGACCAGCTTTTGTACAGTCATTGGTTCAGTACTTTACTATCAATTTTGACTTTTAATTTAGATATCTGGCTTCATTATGAAAGATTTAAACTCATTAAGCTAAACTTAGACCTTAGCACTTTTAATCCTATTGCTTCCTAAGTTGCCATAAGAAAACAAACACTATGGTTTTCTATTACAGGGCCTGCAGCAGTGGGAAATTCAATGGATAACAGGGAAATTATTTACTCCATAAAATAAATAATTACTTCATTACTCAGCTACATTCAGTAGCATGGTAAGCATTGGAGAGCTTAGATTAGATAAAACTGCAATGAAGACCAGCAGTGATAATATGCCTTTCCTGGAAGAAGACCCACACCTCAGCTTTGATTTCTCAAATATCTCAAGTTTGTTCAAAGTTGTGAACCAAACATTTGTGAGCCAAACATTTTAAAGTTTGTGTATATACATATATACATACATATACAGAAGCACAAACTATGTACCCTTGCATGTATGTGTACATATAATAAATATATTTATATGTCCTGGGTTTAACAGTGGCAGTCATTTTTCTCTTTCTTGGTAGCTGGTGCAGTGCTGTGTTTTGACTTTTGGGCTGGGAACAAAGCTGATAAAAATGTTTTGGTTTGGCCAAGGACTTTGTGAGCCTCATGCTCTGCCAGGGAGGAGGGGAAGCTGGGAGGAAGCAGAGACAGGACACCTGACCCAACCTGACCAAAAAGGTATTCCATACCACAGCACATCATGCCCAGGATGTAACTGGAAGTTAGCTGGAAGGGCTAGAAGGACTGCAGGGTCGGAAGAGGTATCAGTCAGGGCTTGGTCGGGCTCGGGGGGGGGGGGGGTGAGTTATCAGTCGCCTGGTGATGAGGTGTTGTATTCTCTTCCCTTGCTATTTCCTTTATCATTACTATTATTGGTGGTAGCAGTAGTGATTTGTTATACCTTAGTTACTAAACTGTTCTTATCTCAACCCGTGGGAGTTGCATTCTTTTAATTCTCCTCTCTGTCCCTCCGAGAATAGGGGGAGGGCAAGAAGGGGGGAGAATGAGTAAACAAGCTGTCTGGCTAGGGTTAAACCATGACAATTTATAGAGATAAAGATATTTACAATTGTATGACTCAGTAACTGATGGTTTCTCAACTAGAGATTCAAAGACGTGAATTTCAATGTTGTTCAGGGCTTGAAACAAATGTTAGGTTGCTTCCAGTATGGTTCACTCTAGAGAGGAAATGATGCCTAGAGGTTACGCTTGCCATGTTACTGCTTTTTGAATATCTGGTTACTCAGTATGCTCCTTATCCTGCTCAGAAACTGCAATCTTAAACAATAGGAGGCTTTTAGTTTTGTAACAGAAATGGAAATTAAAGTATGAATATATATAGCTAGGACAGCTGGAGAGAGAAAAGAGAGTTCCCAGTTTTAGGCTTTATGAAATGCAGCAGATAAATAGCCATGATTCCTGAACAAGTATTACATAGAGTTCAAGTAGATTATTAGAGGAGTAGGCCTATGTTCTCTGTTATAAAGGGTACAATTTCCTGACAGCTTATATCTGTACTGGCATTTCTCTTGAGGATTAGTGGCACATGATTTTCTCTTTCTATTCAGTCTAGCTGTCTTATATACTGGACATAAATGTAGAAAAAAACACCACCTTTATTATTCTCTAGTCTGACAGCCTGCTGTGAACACGAAGAGTATCATTCTGTCAGGAAATGTACTTCTTAAATGACCACATTAATATTATTACCTGCAGTTTACTCTTAACCTTTTTTTCTTAATTCTAAAAACCTTTCTAATTTCTAATCAGACTTGAAAATGTCATTTTATAAACAGCCTTTTGCTGCTGGTAAAAACAAGGCATATCACTGCTGAGTGTTATACAAACCCATTCAGGTTAAAGAAGCACAAATGTATAAGCCACATTAACTTCTGTTTAGGTTTCCCATAGCAGGAAGCCAATTTAAATAACTTATTGTAACCAGGAGACAGCAGCACTGAAAAATAATTATTTTTTATTCCTATTCCCTCAAAACCATATACAGTGACAACAAAGTAGATTTCCTGTTTGCAACTTTTGAGGTCTAGGTTGAATAGGTGACTGAACTGCCCCAAGGCTTCCTTATCCAATCTAAACAGGTAATCAGATGGGTAGTTTTTCTTTGTTCATTTTCCAGCGTGAAAGTTAAACAAACAACAGAATATTTTCCCCTTCTCTTCTGTTTTTATCTTCATGGTAAGCCAGGTGTCCTGGTTTTATCTGGAATAGAGTTTATTTTCTTCCTAGTAGCTGGCACAGTGCTGTGGTTTGGATTAGTTTTAGAACAGTGTTGATAACTCACCAATATCTTAGTTGTTGCTTAGTGGTTACTCTGAATCAAGGACTTTTCAGTCTCTCGTGCTCTGCCAGTGAGGAAGCACCGAAGCCAGGACAGCTGATCCAAACTAGCCAAAAGGGTATTCCATACCACAGAATATCATGCTCAGTATGTAAACCGAGTGGCCTTGGACCCATTGATAACTTCTCAGGGATGAGATGGACATTGGTCAGCAAGTGGTGAACAACTGTATTGTGAATCACTTGTCTCTGCTAGGTTTTATTAATCTCTCTATTTTTCCTATTTTTTTCTTGTTATTATCATTATTTTTTTACTTTATTTCAATTATTAAACTGTTCTTATTTCAACTTGGTGGTTTTACCATTTTCCTGTTCTCCCCATGCCACCTGGGCATGGGGGAGGGGAGTGAGCTGGCGGCTGCATGGTACTTTACTGAGCTGAGGTTAAATCATGACACTGGGGTACTGTTCACACTTAGGGCCAAACTCTCACATTTTTAACCCACAGTATGTACTGTTGCCTTCCTTATTTTTGAGTTTGAGAGGAAAGAAGAGGGAGGAAGAAAGACATGATCTTTTTCCACACCTTCTTTTAATAGTAAAGAATACATAAAAAACCAAAATAAAACATATTCCTTTTAGAGTCTGACACAGTCTTGTCAGCTATGTGATCCAATTCATATCATCCCTTTTATTTTCTTATGACAGCTGAATTTACTGCTATGAAGGAAATTAATAGAAAAAAAAAATCTCAAGACCCCTCTGACCCGGTTCTTTTGTAAAATGAAACAAAAAATAATATAGAATCATAGAATAGTTAGGGCTGGAAAAGACTTTAAGATCATCTAGTTCCAACCCCCTGCCATGGGCAGGGACACCTTACACTAAACCATGCCACCCAAGGCTCTGTCCAACATGGCCTTGAACACCATCAGAGATGGAGCATTCACAACTTCCCTGGGCAACCCATTCCAGTGCCTCACCACCCTAACAGGAAAGAACTTCTTTATATCCAATCTAAACTTCCCTTGTTTAAGTTTTAACCCTTTACCCCTTGCCCTATCACTACAGTCCCTAATGAGGAGGCTCTTCCCAGCATCCCTATAGGCCCTCTTCAGATACTGGAAGGCTCCTATGAGGTCTCCACACAGCCTTTTCTTCTCCAGGCTGAACAGCCCCAACTTTCTCAGCCTGTCTTCATATGGGAGGTGCTCCAGTCCCCTGATCATATTCGTGGCCCTCCTCTGGACTTGTTCCAACAGTTCCATGTTCTTTTTATGTTGAGGACACCAGAACTGTACACAATACACCAAGTGAGGTCTCATGAGAGCAGAGTAGAGGGGCAGGATCACCTCCTTCGACCTGCTGGTCACACTCCTTTTGATGCAGCCCAGGATACGGTTGGCTTTCTGGGCTGCGAGAGCACACTGCAGCTGGCTCATGTTCATTTTCTCATTGACCAACATCCCTAAGTACTTCTCTGCAGGGTTGCTCTAAATCTCCTCTCTGGCCAGCCTGTAGCTGTGCCTAGAGAAATTCAGTGAGAACTTGATGTTTCTAGATGCTAGAGAGGTAAGAAAGGAAATACAAACAACCATGACACAGTGGCTGAAGTATCACAAAAGGTTTCCATTTTGCATTTTTCAGCATGTGCTCAGACATGTGCTGAATTGACTAAGGCATGATGAGTTTCAGTAAACTGAGTGTGTAGTAGAGAATTATTTTATATTGCTACTAAGTAGCTTTGGAGATGGAGAAACAGAAATAATAGTTCTAAGTGATATTGGAAGTTTGTTTTCCAAATAGTCTTTTGATTTTTTTTCCTGCAATTTTGTATGATACATATTTTCTGTTATTTTTACAAAAGTTTCATTTGAGAATATCTATTATAAAACTCAATAAAATTAAAATATGTCACACCTACTACTTTCCCTTATCCCCTATACCAATTTTGCTGCCAAAGATGAAAATCTAGTTTGACACAATCTACTCTTCACAAATCCACACCAAATGAGTTTGTATCACTTTTTCATATAGGTGCTCATAATGATTGTTTTTTTAATATTTTTTGTACTGTCTTCCTAGAAATGAGTCTTAGACTTGTTTTATAGCTTTGTGAGTCCTTTCTCTTACTCTTTTCATAGATAGGTACTATGTTTACTTTTTAGTCATCTGGGACCTCTTCCCTCCTCAACAGCAGGTTTTCCTTCTACTTGTTTCTTAAATATTTCTAGGAAAATTTCTCCAACTTGTGCATCAAATTTCTATTGGGTTTTTTTTTTCTGCCTTGTTGCTTTCTTGTGTCTCTGTTGACACACACTCTATACTGTTCATTCCTTGTAATTTTCTGCAAATTATTTTACTATCACAACTACTATTTTTAGGTTAAGAAGTTGTAGTGTTAGGAAATTGTAGATTGTCCATGCAATAATGAATTTGCATCTTAAACATCTCTTCCTCAACATATTTATAAAACCATTATATGTTCAATCACATTTAACAGTTGCATCTCATTTCACGCCTTTACCTTGGTGTTTTTACACCTAAGATTTATGTCATTTCTACCACTATGTCCAGATTCTCCTTTTCCATTGTTCTTTTTCAAGGTCTGACTTACTAAAGTTATCCAAATGTACCCATGTTGGTATGTTTTATTTTTACTTCTTTCTATCTTTCCAAAGTGCCAGAACAACTGAATCTGTGCCTTCAGTATGGTCTCTTTTAGGAGCTGCTTGGACTCTTTATCCTTTTAAAAATTATTCCCAATGGATGTTACTTTTCAAGCCGTTGAGTTGGTTGAAATCTATATTTTAGGGCCATTCTTACTAGTTTGTAGCTTTCTTTCCTTCTTTTGTATTTCACTTATTATTTATTTTGTATTTTACTAGTTTGTAGGTGATTCTCTGTGATTTGCTTTTGGTATGCAAAGCCTTAAATAATTCTCACTGCTTATGATGATCAAATTCAGTCTAGTCAAACTGCCATCTGTATGCTTGTTTCTTTCTAAAGAAAGCCTTTGACTACTCAGCCATTGGCCATCTGTTTCTTCTGGGTATTCTAAGTATGGCTGTCTAATTCCTTGTGATGTTCCTCCCCACATAGTGGGATCTTATTTACTCTCTTGATTCAAGGGCTGCATAACTCCTTTTTTGTCTGATGACTACTTTATTTACTTGGAGTGATGGAGATAATGCCTGCTGTGCATGACTCTATCCAGAAGAGAAACAGAGTTCCCTTTACTTCCCCCTGACGCTTGCACTCTCTCTGCCTTAGTTATCTTCTTTAATTTCAGACAGGTATTTATACACCCAAACATTGAAGTGTTTAGGTGAAGTTCAGTTTAACTATAGTAAGCAACTAAATTTTGTTGCTAAATGAACTAATCCTTCTGAAGTAAAGACAGGATTCATTCTGCAAGGCATTCATGTGGGATTCTCTTCTGACCTACAGTTGTTACCCTGGTAGAATATCTGGTATATATTTATATATGTCAGCTATTATGTTGGGTACTAGACTATTTCCATAGTCCCAGATTATTAAGTCTGTCATCTTAGATGTTTTGTTGAAAGCTGATTCTTATTGCAGCTTGTTCTAAGATATTTTTAATGTATCTATTCCATATTCCTAAGAAGTGGTAGGCCTCCAGACAAGGCTTTATTTAAATAAGATGGGGAAATCCTGTTGAAAATCCATGAGAGTTTAATGAGAATTATTAGGTTCAGAAAACAGGTTAAGTGAAGACAATTTGAAAGAACTGGATATTTGGTGTCTAGAGACTGGAAGACAGGAAAGCAATGTTCACCCATTTAAAAGAAAATGCATAAGCAGGACATTGATCAACATGTTCTGAGGTGACAAGAAGCCTCTAGCTTAATATGCAATACAATATTTAAATTTGTATTAGAAAACAAAAAGGCATTAAGAAACACTAATACACTCTGGACTCTCTGTTAATTCCTGGATGTCTTAAAAATGCCTTCATAAATAATATTTTGAACTGTGTATTTCTGTAAGTTCATGAGGCGTAAGTGTCCATAATTTCAAGTGAAAAAGACTTCTCAAATTTATAAAGCAAGAAAGGTACATTTTTCTTATAAGGAAAAAGTACTAGGCAGTATTGCAAGATGTAAGCATTGGATACACGTGCTGAGATTTTTTGGATCTATTAACTCAGAGACACAGTACTGTTGTATCTGTGTAACGCTTGCTCATCATTCAGATATAGACACATGAACTTGTAATGCCACTTGAGAAATCCTAGGCTATCAAGCCTGGCCTTCAGTGTCTTTGTTTTACTATTTTTTCAAGACTCTCATAACAAATGTTTAATTTAAGTTGACATTCTCATATCATGCTATCAACCTTTTTGCTGAAGTTATATTTTACTTGTAGAACCTATTGTAGTTACAGCTATTTATTTTTTTTGGTTGGTTGGTTGGTTGGTTGGGGTTTTTTTGTTGTTGCTGTTTAAACCCTGTATTTTCACAATGGAGGAAAACAAATTTGAGATAATTGGAAAAGCAGTTCTGCTTTTCAGATGAATTTGAAGTACAAATAGACCTAGTTTCAAGTAATGCTAGTACAACACACTTCTCCCAGGCAAATCTCTAAAAAAAAATAATTTATTTTCAGCATTAAAAAAAAACGTACTAAACTGGTTTTCAAGAGTTTTGAAAGATGGCCAGATATTTTTCTGGCTTTTTGAAAAGGCCAGTTCTACTACATACAGGTAAGTTTCAGATTTTAAATTACAAACTAGACACTTATTGTTTTTTATATATGCTATGCCAATGAATAGCTATGCATATATGTAAGTATGTATTTATTAAATGCCCTGAAACTAATGCAATAATGTCTGTCCAAGCAGTCATAGTTGTCTGAGGATAAAAAAGGGCTCAGTCATCTTTTTAACTTCTCCTGATGTTGCTTCTTCTCTTCACAAGCCTAAGGAAGACCAACTTCCATAACCTGCCTTTTGACAGTATAGAAATATCGACATTTAAACTATTCATCTGAAAAAGGGGGCAAAATACTTTGGAAAGTTGGTACAAAAATTTATTGCACTGAAATGTCTTAAGAAGATCTGAAAAGGATAAATAGGATGGATTATAATGGCACCTGGGGGTCCTTTTTCTTCAAGGCAGGTTTTCTTGCTCAAGATGAAGAATTACAAAAAAGTACCTATGTACTACTTTTGCAAACACTATAATTGTGCTCGAGCCATTTGGATTACTTGCACAACTGCAAATTTTTAAGATGATATCATTGAATGTTAGTGTTAAAGTTTATTTTCACTGTTAGTGGCTATTTTAGTTTGTTTCTGATCGTTCCTTCAGTATTATTAATTATTAATTAGGAAGTAGTAGGTTATTTAATTACCTTACTCTTAAAAAATAAATTATGTTTTAAAGCAGGAAAATACAGTGATAGTTTATGGCTAATCTAGTAATTTAT
Source organism: Neopsephotus bourkii (assembly GCF_033783945.1). NCBI lineage: Eukaryota > Metazoa > Chordata > Aves > Psittaciformes > Psittacidae > Neopsephotus > Neopsephotus bourkii. The sequence goes on along the minus strand of NW_026902259.1, from coordinate 714,389 downwards.
AAGGTTTAAAATACTGAATTAAACAGGGGGATGTTCTGGCACACATCTGTTTTGTTGTTATTTTATGTTAAGCATAAAGATTATATAAATGATATGGTAAGGGCTGTCTGTTTCATCACACCTTTCCCTTTCTTCTTCTTGGTTCTCTTAAGCAGCAGCTGGAAGACAGTTACTGAGAGCACAGAAAATTTATGTTTCCATCTCTTGTTTGTAGTCTGTATTGTTAATCTACCCTATAAAGCTGGAAAAGATACTCTGAAGAAAAGTTTATTTACCCTCTCAAATAGTGCAATTAGTCCATATTGTAGCTTCAAGTAGTTCAATTGTCATTCTCAAATAAGGACTGAACTGTAATATTTATTTGTCTGCTCTTAGTCAATTCAAATTCTAACTGCAGAATTATGTTTAGCACTATTTAGTTACAGTGCCAAGGACATAAATTTAATTTTATTGTTCAGCTAATACCCAACAACTAGTTAAAACATAACAACTTTGTTATCTCACTGAGCCTTTTGACTTTGGGTTCATACCCTTTAATTTTAAAAATTCAAATATTGCTCCCAAATTGAGCAGTGTTACTATGTTTGGCTTTCTCTACTGTCAATGGAGATACATATCTTTAATAGGTGATTTGGACTAGACAAAATATATGTCTTGGAAACACCGTAACAGTTTACTTGACTTTACATTTGCAGAAAACTAACAAACTCAGCATAAAGCCATCTGGGTTAGGAAATACAAGACAATACTAAGCCACTTAAAAAAAAGATATATTGGAATCTCGTAATGTACAGAACAGAAAGATCTTAAGAAAACCCAAAAGAAGGATAAATAACAGAAAGAATAAATAACTGAAAAAGATAAATAATAATACACAGAAACACAGGGTAATGGTAGTGAGGGTCTTTTACCATTTTAGCAACACAACATGAATCTCAACATCAACACAAGTTTCAGGTATCATTACATGATCTCTTCCTGAAAATCATTAATTACTGTTTATAAGAAATTATATAAATCTCAAAATTATATTCATTTCCATTATATTTCATTCCATTAAGGTATTAAAGAAAGAAAGATCACTGGTAAAAGCCCGCTGATACAATTCATGCCAGTTAATGAATATTCCTGTAAATATCCAAACTAGATATAAGCTTTTGATAAGCATGATGCAACGTTAGTCAGAGAATTTTAATGTTTTCTAAAATACCTTAGAATAAATTATTTTGTAAAACCACAAGAGAATACAATCCTCCTGTCAGTAAGAATGAAGTGGGTTAAATATTTATTATCCTTTACCAGTGATAATATTTTATTAACATTTTCCTCATCTTTTTGTTCTATTTGGTATAGGAGATGCAAGTAAACAAAGTATTTACTACTAACATAGGAACAATATGTTACATTGCCCTGTGTATTGCTAGGAGCATCCAGACATATTGCTCAAGGCCACAGATCCCGTTCTAGGTCAGGCCACACTGGAAATGGAAACTGGTAAGATAAAATGTTTGTGTTTTCATAGATAATGTAAAAAATATCTCTGCCTTTCTCTGCAAATTAATTTTTGACTTTATTATTCAAAGTGCTGGACAAATTGAGAAAGTTCTTTCCTCTTGGATTGTATTATAGTGACCTAATACAATCATAGCTTTTCAGTGTTCAGACTAATGAGAATGTCTTGAGATTTTAATATTTCATCTCTCCTAGCCCCCTTATGTTCAAGAAATCATGTCATACTGATTTATATTGGGCTACTTTCTGTTCTCATTAAAATCTGTGTCCAAAAATGAGGTATTGGAATTTTTCAATGCCTGGCCTATTATGTGACATCAGGTACTATGTTCATGTATTATACCGTGACCTATTTTGAATTTAAATTACTTAGCCAATTTTGTTTTTTCTTAACAGTCTACCAAGAAAAAAAATAGTAATGTCCAGGTGATCAAAATGCAGACAACACCAGGGACAGTGTATAGGTGTGGGTCACACTAGGTCACATAAATTTAATTTACATATTATACAGAAGTGGAAATCATGATATCAGTTTCATATGAAAGGCTTCTAATGAGAATAGATAGCAGTACACTGTTATTTTCTTCTTATGCAAAACTGAAATAATAAATATTAATTAAAATCTAGCAGTATCATTATGGTTTTCTTCTGGAACTATGTGAGCAATAATAGTATTTTGTTTTCCTGAGCTTTACATGAGAAATAATATTCCACACGTAAAGAAAAGTCAGATAATACTGTGAATTTAATTACTGTCTATTTCAATAAACACATATGACAGAATTTTGAGATAAGGTGACAAATATATATATATTTCAAGTGTGAAATTTTAATAATAAAATGACACTTTTATTTCTGTATGCTTACATTCAAACCTTAAATTCATTTTGTACTACTCATAACAATATTTTACAGTAAATTTGTATAATCCCTTTCATGGTAACAAAAAGTAGATGGCAATAATCTGTATTTATCCTGAATGTAGACCACAGAATCACAGAAAGCTTGAGGTTAGAAGGGATCTCTAGAGGTCATCTTGTCCAACCCCACCTGCTCAAGCAGTGCCACTTAGAAATGGGTGCCCAGGGCCATATCCAAACAGCTTCTGAATAGCTCCAAAGTAGGAGAATCCAATACCATTTTGGGTAACCTGTGCCAATGATCACTCACCTTCACAGGAAGAAGTGTTTCCTGACATTCAGACAGAGAGCTTCCTGTGTTTCAGTTTGTGCCCATTGTCTCTTGTTCTGCCACTGGGCACCACTGAGAAAAACCTGGCTGTCTTCTTTAGAATTTCCCTTCATGTACTCATAGACATTGATGAGATTCTCTCTGAGCCTTCTCTTCTTCAGACTGAAATGTCCTAGCCTCTGAACTCTCTTTAATATGTCCAAGTCTCTCTTGTGCTGAGAATCCCAGAACTGAATACAGGACTCCATCTGTAGACTTCAGTGCTGAATAAAGAGGAGGGACCACCTCCCTCTGTCTGGTGGTGATACCTTGTGTAATGCAGACCAGGTTACTATTAACCTTCTTTGAGGCAAGGGCACCTTGCTGGCTTCTGGTCAACTTGGTGTTTACAAGAACCTCTAGGGCTTTTTCCTACCAAACTGCTTTCCAGCTGGGCAGACCTCAAAATATATTAGTGCATGGGTTTGTTCTTTCCCAGATGCAGTACTTTGCATTTCAAATTGTTGAATTTCAAGAGCTTTCAGCTGAGTAATTTCTCCAGCCTGTCAAGGTCCCTCTGGACAGCGTCACGGCCCTCTGGCATGTCAGACACTCCTCACAGTTTTGTGTTACCAACAAACTGGCTGAGGGTGCACTTTGCCCCGTCATCTGGATTGTGAATTAAGGTATTAAACAGAACTGGACCCCATACTGACCCATGGGGTTCCATGGCTAGCTACCAGACATGAACTAGACTTCATGTCACTGATCATACATGAATATGCATGTCTAACAGGATCTTACAGGAGACAATGTCAAAGGCTTTCCTGAAGCCCAGGTAGACAATATCCACCTCCCTTATCTACCAGGCCAGTCATTATATTATAGTTTATCGAGTTTGTCAAGCATGACTTCCTGTTGGTGAATCCATGCTGCCCACTCCTGATGGCTTTCTTGTCCTTTATATGCCTGTGCTCAATCTAATATGTGGATGGTCTGTTGAAAGGAATAAAAAGGGTCCCATCACTAAAATAAATAAATAAATAGATAAATACTTAAATAAATAAATAAATAATGAATTAATTAATTGATTAATTAGTTTAACTAAGATCAAATCCTGAAGGGAAAATTGTGCTTAAAATGAAATTTTGCATGTGTGGTATCTGGATAGCAAGAGATATCCAGGGAAGTAGACTTTCAGATACATGTGAGATTAAGCCTGTCACTGGGTCACTTAAACTGCATAGTATTGAAGTCTCTGATTTCTTAGCTGATCCTGTTTTGGCTCTTTTTACTTTCCCAAGGCACCTTACAACAAAGCAACTAGAATATTGAATGCTGGATGCCTGAGTTTATGATAAAGACACAACTGGTCTTTTACAGCTAAATCCAGAATAAAAAGATAGCCCTTGGGTTGGACATCTTGGCAAACCTGCTTTTAGTTTCACATAGTTACACAATGAAGGTAGTGTTTAAGCTAGATGATGTGTTTATTTTCAATCTCTCCTTGATGGTCAGAAAGTATATGAAAATCATTGTGACAGATGCTTCTAGGACTTTGCCAACAGCTTTATAGAAGGTACAGTCATATACCCCATGCAGACTTATCATACTATACGGTTCATTTCCTAGACATGAAACCTCACTGATTTCTGCAACCTGAATGAAGTATGTTCAGACCTTCAACTTGCAACATTACTGTATATTACACCATCATCATATTATAACTTTTCTTGCTATAATAGAGACAACTTCACCACAACCTCTCACGTATTTTCTGAGACATGACTTGTGAGAAGATATAGTGCATTTAGGAAAAAAGAACCCAGATTTTCTCTGGACTGAGGAAAGAATTACATGCTGGAAAAGCAATGTCCAAACATGAATATTAAATAGTATATGAAACATCCTGTTTTTATCCACTCATATATTTCATTCATAATATGTTTTTTCCTCCACTCAATATTTCATAATATAATATCATAATATAATATCATAAGTCTAATAAAGAACATTATCTTTCTGTACAAACCTCTCTCACATCCTTCAACTGTCATGCTTACAGCAGCTAAAATGTGAATATTTTATGCTTTTTAAGCCCAGAATTCATTTCCTACTTTCTGAAATATTTTCAAGATTTTTAACAATACCTGGATGTGGAAAATCCTAGCTCAGTTATACGAGATGCATTTTCAAAGCTAGCTCAGAAGATGACTCTTAAACTCATTGAAATTACATATTCTGCTAGTAGGTACTGATATACACTTTTTTATATAATGCTATAAGCTTAGCTGATGAAAAATCTAAAAAAACAGAATCATGCATCCGGTTCCAACGTTTGATAGCAGTCAAGTTAAAGTCATCAGGTGAATCTTGGGTTGGAAGGGACCTTCAAAGGTCATCTAGTCCAGTCCCCCTGTAGTGAGCTGGGACATTTTCAACTAGATCAGGTTGCTAAAAGCGCCATCGAACCTGACCTTGAATGTTTCCAGGGATAGGCATCTACAAACTGTCTGGGCAAACTGTTCCAGTGTTTCACCACCCTTACTGGAAAAAAAATATTCTTCCTTATGTCTAGTCTAAATATAGTTTTTTTTTCTTTTTTTTTTTTTTAATTAAAAAAAAATCATCCCTTGTCCTGTCACTGCATGCCCTGTTAAAAGTTTGTCCCTATCTTTTTTACAAGCCCCCTTTAAGTCTTGCTAGGCCTCTCTACTTTGTCCCCAGAGGTTTCTCTAATTCAGGCTGAACAACTCAACTCTCTCAGTTGTTGCCTTAATAGGATAGTTGTTCCATCCCTCTGACGATTTTTGAGGCCCTTCTCTGGGCCCACTTCAACAGGCTCATGTCTCTCCTGTGCTGAAGGCTCCAGATGCTGAAACCTATGACTATTAAGAAAGAATCAAGTCTCTGTAACGTTGTGTGTACCATATCTTACAATTAAAATTTACAAGTCTATTTAATTTATATCAGAGCAAGATGACTGGATTTTTTAAACCATATTTCTAGATTAAATGGGGGGGAGGGGGTGTTGTGTCATAGTACTCCTGTGGGTACTTATGGAGACATAATGAGTTCTGTGGGATTATGCCAAATTTGTCACTAAGGATATAAAGACAAAATGGTGGAAGCAGAAAAATTAAGAAAGCTGTTAATTCACTATGTGCAATACTGTATTTAGCAACAATACTTCCTTGTCTAATTAGCTCAGCATTTAACAGAAAACATTCAAGTCTATCACAGCCAGTATTTTCTGGTTATTTAGATATGTCACTAAATTCACAGTTTGTTGCTTGCTTCTGGAGTAACTTTTAAAGAGAAAATACAGGAAAGGAAACTCACAGTACTAATGTTCTAAACCCTAACCTATTCTGAGCTTATGCAGCTACCATTCATCTGGACACCATTAAGCTGAAGATCAGTTTTGGCACTTTATATGTGCTCTCATACTGACAGGAAAGCTCTGAATTTCATTAAGACACTCAGACAGGTTTTATATAATTTGAATCACTCTCCACTCATTATGCTGTATCTTCAGTAATATTTACAGTTTTGATACAGAAGTCAATACACACTTCATTAAAGACTAGGTAACTACATCTGTAAAATGTATTAAACAGAGCCCCTTTTTCTTCTGCCTTTCAAATCAGTGGAATCATCTAGATGCTATCCACACATCACTATTTCTACACAGTATGCTATGGGTTTGATCTCTAGTAAAGGCTGTGTAGAGACACACTAATGAAAGTCAGTTCACAGCATGTTTAAAAGCATAGTTTTGATTCACATTGCCTTTCTTTTGTCTTTCTCTGCTGCATTTCTTGTTTTCTTTTCCTTCTCCTTATATACTGTGTTTGTATTCTAATGTGACAGCTGCCTAATAAAAGCCACTTCTTAGCAATATATTCATGTATCCAAAAGTTTGGCCTGTAATTTACCATTCAAAATTATTTACTTCTTCCATTAAGGGACAAGGGTTTGACTTTCCATCACTTTAGAGAGGTTATAACGTACCTTTGAGCAGCATAAATGATCTTGATCGAAGAGGAAAATTCACACTCCAAAACTCAGAACAGGACCATGACTTTTCCTCCAGAACAGCTCCCTATGAAGAGCAAAATTTGCAGAAATATTTCCCAAATTCTAATGGAGGCAAGCAGAAGAAGTGCTTCACATATGATAAAGCCAGGAGCTTGAAGGTAAGAGCAAAGATTTATTCCCAGGCTGAAGTAATGGCCAAAAAGGAACTCCAGAGCTGTTAAACACCTGGAGGAGAAAGATTACTTTCTCCCTACCTCCCACAGAGATAGCCACAAGACATAAGCATCTGTCTCTGACATATTGACCTCTTGATGCTTGATTTTATCTGTGAGTTTAACCTTGGCTTCTGAAATAGGAAATATAATATTTTTGAGAACGTTTTTTCACATACAATTTTTTTTTTTTTTTTTTACGTTTGAGCCATGTCTCTGTATAAACTGATGAAAGTCTCTGAAGGACCTTTTTTTTTCACCAAAACACAGTTTTGTAGAACTTCTATACATTGTATTAACTCAGAAGTCTGACTTCAAAAGATTTACTTCAGAAAGTTTGTTCTTGCTAGAATCAGATTCACCTCACTGTTCTGTGATATTTAAGAAAATAATTTTCTACAGTCTCAATGCTATTTGTTTTCCAGGAAACCTGGAAACCTTCCAGGAAACCTTTCCAGGAAACCATTCCAGGAAACCTTCCTAGGAAACCTTCCTTTATAGTAGGCAATTTAGACAAAAAAATAGATCACAAAAAGGAGGCACTTCAGAAAATAGTATACTTTAAAGAAATTAATTCAGAAGCCCAATATACATATGTATATATATATCAGGTATGATTCTGTGTCTTTTACAATTTGGAATAGCTTTATCTTATTCTGAAATATGACAGAAAGTAGTGCTGTATTATATGGAATGAAAATTCGCAGTGAAAGAGAAAAATATGGAGGATGAAAAGCAAAGAACTGAAGAAAAGTAAAGGAAATTTCAAAAAATAAATGAAGTTGGCTTTCATCAATGTCCTGAAGAGACTATATCCTCCACTAGTACTGTTCTCAATTCCCCTTTTCTACAATTGTTATGTAACAGCTTAAAAAACATAATAGAGAAATGTCAAAGTAGATTAAAAAAAAAAAAAAGGTATACCTCATTGGCATTGTTTTCCAGTGAGTGAGTAACTTCTGAGTCTAGCTTTCATTTTCTGTTGTAGACCTTGCCTTCTTCAATAACTGATACAGTTAGTTAGCTTGTATAACCCAGGCAGTAGTGATTGCTTTTCTGTAACGCAAATATTTCAGAAGTACAAAGGCTTCAGAATTTTGTTGTCTGCCTTTAAAAGATTATGCAGTTGCCACCTTGAAGTTCTCATCCATTTGAAACCTTTATTATCATGCTGAATTTTAGCTTTCTCTCAGTTTCCTTTCCATTTTAACCACCCTTTTCCACTGAAATGTGCACATCTGGTAAGACAATATCATGCTCACATCAGCCTCAAGAGAATATCCTATCTACTTTCTCAGTCATTTATCTATTTTATGTTCATATATATAAAATATTAGAGTACTTTTAAATTAATCAAGCAAACAAAACCAACTACAACACACAGAACCTTAAAAGAGGAGATACAAAATCTCATTCTCCTTTCTGTAAAAATATTTGTTCTGCATGTGAACTTTTGCATTCCTAGCAAAAAAAAAAAATGTCCTACGGAAATGTGGCTGTAGTACTTTCTTAGGACCTAACAAAAGTGTTTTTAAGCTCCTTTAGATTAAAGTAGACACACGACCAGTTTCTCTGACCTTCTGGTAATGCCTACTGCTAGGTTAGTATTCAAATGATTATTCCTGTCCCTTTCTCTACATAATATGGCATATGAGTACCAGAAGTCATATTCTCAGGAAACTTCCAAGACAAACTGGGAGATGCCTTATGAATTGAAGTACCAATTTCAGTAAACCCTAGAAGAAGCCTTTTTACCAGGGTAAATTTTAATAGAGGCATAAATGACTTTCCAAACATAAACCCCAAATTAGGTGAGTTAGGTGTACTGTATCCAATGCTAGATGGGAAAGAGTGATTCAGCATACCTAGGGGTGATTCTTTTACGTATCAGATGAATAAAACAAAGGATTAACATGAGCTGTTTAATAAATTAGGGAGTATTGATCCATTTTATGGAGATGTTTTCAGGGTCAGAATATAGTATGGGTTGTTCAGAGAAGAAAAACTCTAAGATAAAATTTCCATAAGTTAAGTCTCTCAGGTTCCCTTCTAGTTATAAAACTAGAAAAAAGTAGTGCAGGGCAGCAACTATCCACTTGGCTCATTATATCAAATACAACTAATTATTGCAGTGAGAGCCTTCAAGGCACTCAAAATATGTCTTGCAGTCATCAGAATTCTTTTTTAAATTTGCATGTGTCCCTAATGATGGGAATTAATGATCCCATAACAACAATTTAAAAAATGACCCAAAAGTTACTTTACAGCAACCATCTTCATTATAGTTAAAAGAGAGTTAGCAAGCAATTCAGAACCATAACACAATAAATGGGCTTAAAAGCATGCTGATCTTTCGTGCAAGCTCTCTAGACCAGTACTTTGTTGAACTCAAAAAGAACAACAGGATTAATTCAGTTCAGCTAACTATACTAGTTGAAGGATAGCTTTCATTATTTAATCAGTTCCCCTCCATATATACTCTCTGATCAGCCATTTGGGGATGATTATAGAAGAAAACCTTTGAATGTCCTCAACCCATATAGTATGCTTTAGTTTAACTACCCCATTTGTTTTATTTTTTAAGCGAGGATGTCTTTGAAGTGAGGAACAGGAGGGAGTTAGGAGTGAAACAGTTGTTTCACAAAGCATGAACAAGGAAAATTAATTAAGAGGTGTGACAGTTAAAGTTTGCATTTCACACTTTTGGTTTATGTTTAAAAGAAAAATGCAATCAAGAGACAGGTTTTACATTTGAAAAGAAAGGGTATGCTTATGCCAAGGCTTAAAGGCTGTTTCTGGAACGGATTGAAGACCAGTAGACTTATTCGCGTAGCGCTGTGCTGTGTGTTAGCAAGTCTTGCCAGTTTAACATGAGTAAGTGACTTCAGAAACAGAGAGGTATCTTAACCCTGAAAGGTTGGAATAGCAGTGGTGCAAACACAAAAAAAAAATCAGAATCAGCAAGGTTGGGAAAGACTTTTCAGATCAGCAAGCCCAACTGTTACCCACAGACTGCCAAGTCCACCACTAAATTGTATCACTAAGGTCCCTGTCTACATGTTTTTTGAACACTTCTGGGGACAGTCATTCCACCATTTCCCTAGGCAGCTTTTTCCAGTGCCTGCCTACCTTTCTGGTGAAGACATTTTTCCTGTTATCCCATCTAAACCTCCACTGGTGCAACTGCTGGTCTGTTTCTTCTTGTCCTATCAAGGGCAACTTAGAAATGTTTGCTATTATTGCAGCATGAAAGATTATTTATTCTCTTTTAATTGTGATGTCTGAAATTAGGGTTTCTATGTCTTAAGTTAGCTGTGAATTTTCTTACTATAATGGAGAGAATATTGATCTTATGCAGATTGTGTATTATATGCCATCACCGGTATTCTATCTGCCCTCCAAACCTCCATTTTTATACTTTCTAGGGCATCTAAAATGGACAACTGCAGGAAGGCAGGGTATTCATTGGTACCTGAAGCAGCACTAGAAACCTAAGTGCTGTTAACCTGTAGCTTGAAATATGATATTGACACTGCTAGTAACAGGGCACATGTTTTGTACAAAGCCTTAGGACTCAGTCTTGTCAAACCTGCGCCATACAATCTTTTCTTGACCTGTCTGCAGCTTTGTTTCACTTCATTTATCTGTGACAGTATTTTTTCTAATTGGCTATGCAATTTGGTTTGCATTTGCAAAACTTGTAAACAGTGCCACCAACACTTTAAGACACTAACCTAATCATTGCATTGAAAAATAGAGGCCCAGTACTAAAGCAGAGGCCTTGAGAATCAGTCAGCTGATTGGAGCTAGCCCAGCTAGAGCCGCGGCCAGCACGCTACAGCGACCGCGAGCTTCTACCGAGATTCGGAAAATCAGAGGGGAAAGCGCAGAGGTATCGCGATTCCCGACATTTCCCAACACTTCCAGATTCCCGAAGTTCCAGCAGCCCTTGCGAGAGAGCAGCTGATGTGGCAGGGGGCGTTTCCACGGTGAACGGCGACCACTCCCCTGCCCCTTGACTTGAAAAAGCCTTTGAGAGGGCAGTGACGTGTAGCTGCCCACCAGGTGCAGGGAAGAACAGGTAGGTCGTTGTGCTGACCAAGAAAGAGAGCTAGCAGTAAGAGGGCTGTAGCAACTCAGACAGGCACCCCGTCCCAAACCGTGGCTGTTCAGGTCTCTGGATGCAGGGAGTGCCAGAGCCTGCTACTGCCGGGGGAGGGAGGACAGCATTCCACCTGCGTGAGGTATGAGCAGGTGGAAGATCCGCTTCGCTTGGTGGCTGAACTTAAGGAGGAGGTTGAGACGCTGAGGAGCATCAGGGAGTGTGAAAGGGAGATCGACTGCTGGAGTAACTCCCTGGCTGGCCAGTTGGTACGGCTCCAGGGAGATACCCCCCAAAAGGGGATGGACCCCCTGCCCTCTCAGACAGAGGGGGATGGCCTGAGACAGCCCCTGTCATGTAGCTGTCGCCCAGAGGTAGGAGAACCAAAAAGATGATGAGGGTTGGAAGCGAGTTCCGGTTTGGCATCGTGGGCAGCCCTCCTCCCTTCCTGCCCCGCTTCCCCAGGTGTCCCTCTGTAATAGGTTTGAGGCCCTGGATCTGGAAGGAGAGGTAGGTGAGGATGTGGTGCAAGGCCCGCCTACAAGGCCACATAGGAAAAAGCGGTCGACTTCGCACCTCAAGACTGCCTCTGGTAAGAAAGAAAGAAGGGTCATTGTAGTAGGTGATTCCATTCTGAAAGGAACAGAGGGCCCGATATGCAGAGTTGACCCTCATCATAGGGAAGTGTGTAGTCTGCCTGGAGCCCGGATCAGGGATATCACCAGGGCGCTCCCCAGCCTGGTGCACCCGACAGACTACTACCTGCTGCTGGTCTTCCAGACGGGTGAGGGGGAAGTTGCTTCCCGCAGTCTGAGGGAGATAAAGAAAGACTACAGGGCCTTGGGGCGGATGTTGAAAGACTCTGGGGCTCAGGTGATCTTCTCTTCACTCCTTCCATCTTCTATTGATGATGTGGGACTGAATGGGAAAATTCAGTCCATAAACAATTGGCTTTGAGGCTGGTGCTGCAGGCAGGGCTTTGGATTCTTTGATAACGGCTGGTTTTATAGGGCACCGGTCTGGACACTGGCATGTGGGAAAGGTTTATCGCACAGAGGCAAAAGGATGCTGGGGCACAAATTAGCAGGGCTCATTTGGAGAGCTTTAAACTAGATTCGAAGGGGGATGGGTTTGTAGCTGGGCTTGCCTCAGTGGGACAGCGCTCCGGAATTGATGAAGAATGGGAGGCCTCCTGTAATCCTAGGGTGAAATCGGTGTGCTCAGCTCGCTCACTGAAATGTCTGCACACCAATGCGCACAGCATGGGAAATAAGCAGGAGGAGCTAGAAACCTGTGTTAAGTCAGGAGATTATGATCTGGTGGCAATTACAGAGACGTGGTGGGACAGCTCACATGACTGGAATATAGTCATGGAGGGCTATGTCCTTTTCAGGAAAGACAGGCCAGCCAGGCGGGGTGGTGGGGTTGCTCTTTATGTGTGAGAGCAGCTACAATGCGTTGAGTTCTGTCCGGGGACAGATGATGAGCGAGTTGAGAGTCTGTGGGTGAGAATTAAGGGGCAGGCTGGCAGGGGCGATACTGTTGTGGGTGTCTGTTACAGGCCACCGGATCAGGGTGAGGAAGTTGATGAGGCCTTCTACAGGCAGCTGAGAGCGGCCTCACAGTCACAGGCCGTGTTCGTCGTGGGGGATTTTAACTTCCCTGATGTTTGCTGGAAGGACTACTCGGCAACCTATCCGCAGTCCAGGAGGTTCCTCCAGTGTATAGATGATAACTTCCTCATGCAAATGGTGGATGAGCCAACCAGGAGAGGTGCGCTGCTGGATCTCATCCTCACTAACAAGGAGGGTCTGGTTGAAGGAGTGAAGGTTGAGGGCTGCCTTGGTTGCAGCGACCACGAGATGGTAGAATTCAGGATCTTGTGTGGTAGGGTCAGTAGAATAGCAAGTAGAATCACAACCCTGGACTTTAGCAGGGCAAACTTTGGCCTCTTCAAGCAATTGCTAGGGGAAATCCCATGGGCTAGGCTGCTTAAAGGTGAAGGGGCCCAAGATAGTTGGTTGACGTTCAAGGACTGCTTTTTCCGAGCTCAGGTTCAGAGCATCCTGACACGTAGGAAGTCAAGGAAGAGGGTCAGGAGACCTGCGTGGATAAATAGGGAATTGCTGGGTATGCTCAAGTGGAAGAGAAGAGTTTACAGGTCATGGAAGGAAGGGCTGGCCACTTGGGAAGAATATAAGGCTGCTGCTAGAGGATGTAGGAAAGCTGCTAGGATGACTAAAGCCTCCTTGGAATTACAGCTGGCGAGAGGGGTCAAGGACAGCAGAAAGAGCTTTTTCAAATACATGGCAGGTAAAACTAACACCAGAGGCAATGTAGTCCCGCTGATGAACGGGACGGGTGCCCTGGTGACAGAAGATACAGAGATGGCTGAGTTACTGAATGCCTTCTTTGTCTCTGTCTACTCTGCCGGAGGCAGTCCTGAAGAGCCCTGTACCGCTGAGACCTCTGATGAAGATAGGTCAACGGAGCGGTCTGCCTTAGTCAATGAGGAATGGGTTAAAGACCAGTTGAGCAATCTGGACATCCATAAATCCATGGGTCCAGATGGGATGCACCCGCGGGTGCTGAGGGAACTGGCGGAGGTCATTGCTAGACCACTCTCCATCATCTTTACCAAGTCTTGGGAAACGGGAGAGGTGCCTGAGGACTGGAGGAAAGCAAATGTCACTCCTGTCTTCAAAAAGGGCAAGAAGGAGGACCCGGGTAACTATAGACCAGTCAGCCTCACCTCCATCCCTGGGAAAGTGATGGAACACCTTATCCTTGGTGCCATCTTAAGGCATATCAAGGATAAGAGGGTTATGAGGGGCAGTCAACATGGCTTCACCAAGGGGAAGTCATGCTTGACCAATCTCGTAGCCTTTTATGAGGAAATAACATGGTGGATGGATGATGGCAGAGCGGTGGATGTGGTCTACCTTGACTTCAGCAAAGTGTTTGACACGGTCTCCCACAGCATCCTTGCGGCTAAATTGAGGAAGTGTGGTCTGGATGATCGGGTAGTGAGGTGGACTGTGAACTGGCTGAAGGAGAGAAGCCAGAGAGTTGTAGTCTATGGGGCGGAGTCTAGTTGGAGGCCTGTATCTAATGGAGTGCCTCAAGGGTCGGTACTGGGACCAGTATTATTTAATATATTCATCAATGATTTAGATGAGGGAATTGAGTGTACTATCAGCAAGTTTGCTGATGACACTAAGCTGGGAGGAGTGGCCGACACGCCGGAAGGCTGTGCTGCCATCCAGAGAGACCTGGACAGGCTGGAGGGTTGGGCGGGGAATAACTTGATGAAATATAACAAGGGAAAGTGTAGAGTCCTGCATCTGGGCAGGAACAACCCCAGGTTCCAGTATAGATTGGGGAACGACCTGTTAGAGAGCAGTGTAGGGGAGAGGGACCTGGGGGTCCTGGTGGACGACAGGGTGACCATGAGCCGACACTGTGCCCTTGCGGCCAAGAAGGCCAATGGCAAACTGGGGTGTATTAGAAGGGGGGTGGTTAGTAGGTCGAGAGAGGTTCTCCTTCCCCTCTACTCAGCCCTGGTGAGACCTCATCTGGAATATTGTGTCCAGTTCTGGGCCCCTCAGTTTAAGAAGGACAGGGACCTGCTGGAGAGAGTCCAGTGCAGGGCAACTAAGATGATTAAGGGAGTGGAGCATCTCCCTCATGAGGAAAGACTGAGGGAGCTGGGTCTCTATAGTTTGGAGAAGAGGAGACTGAGGGGTGACCTTATTAGTGTATATAAATATATAAAGGGGGAGTGTCACGAGGATGGAGCCAGGCTCTTCTCAGTGGCAAACAATGATAGGACAGGGGGCAATGGGTCCAAACTGGAACACAAGAGGTTCCACTTAAACTTGAGAAGAAACTTCTTCTCAGTGAGGGTGACGGAACACTGGAACAGGCTGCCCAGGGAGGTTGTGGAATCTCCTTCTCTGGAGACATTCAAAACCCGCCTGGACACGTTCCTGTGTAACCTTCTCTAGGTGTTCCTGCTCCGGCAGGGGGATTGGACTAGATGATCTTTTGAGGTCCCTTTCAATCTCTAACGTACTGTGATACTGTGAGAAGTCAGGACAAAGAATGTGGTGTAGAGAAGCACAGCCATTTGATGATAAGGGATGTAGTATAGGCTTACACTGGAAATCCCACAAGTGTAAAACCATGGACTTGCATTGAGACTTTGTCTCTATAGAACGGTTCTTTCTTTCTATGTAACAATTAGATCTGAACTAAGAGTGATACTTGGATTAGGCTGTTAAAATTTAAATTTTATTAACAATAAATTATGAATTGTATATTTAAGTTGATTCCTACTTAACCATAAGCAATATTTTGATCGTTAACAGTTTGCACAGTTGAATTCTCTTCCTGTTGACAAACTGATGCTAGATACCTGACTTAAGATGGTAACCTTTAGGTAAAACAGATTTTTCCCTATGCAGCTTGATTTACAGACATTGGCAGTGATCTAAGACATGGGGCTGGCAAATGTGGCAAGTGTAAATTAAGGAAGCTTACAGATTTCAGCAGCAGCATTTGGAAGCCACATGTATTTCTCACCAGTCATTAAAGGCCCTATAAACTTATGTTTACACGACTGAAACCAGCCCACCTGGTATTCATTCTGATAATCAGGCTAAAAAAAAAAGAAAAAATTGCTAAAGTTTTAAGATGAAAAAAGAAGCACCTACTTACTACCCCAAAAGGCTTTTTTCCCCCTAGCATTTTCAAATATAATGAAATTCCCAAATATTTGGAGTTGATCCAGACTGTGAATTAACATAATATTTTCTGCAGCTAGTTTAATTTTCTTTTGTGCCCTGAATCTTTGAAGGACAACTTCTGCATATATCCAGTTTCTAAGACTGCAAATTTCAGGCATATTGAGAGTAAACTCAGTTTTAAACATGAATTTCAAAGGTTTTTTATATCCACACTGTGCTATCAATCAGTGGTTCCTTATTATTCTAGTACACCCATATATCATGGTGATGTTTTACAGACAGACACTGAAACAGAAGGATACTATCTTGCTAACAGCAGAAAAAAATGCAATCCCCCAAACCCCTACCAGTTAATGAAAGAACTCAATTCTTTAGCAGACTGTGTCACACTGAGTGTTCTTAAATGTAGTTTACAACAGTATCTGCTGAAATCAGTATAGCTTTGGTTATTGCAAATGTCAGTTATGTTATGTGTCTAAGCACATTGCATATTCTTCAGTGTCTTGGGCAAAGTTTGTAATTTTAAAATGCCATTTTATTCAGTCTGAGAGAATTAATCCGTATTAAACTAGTATTCAGATGCTTAAATATCTTATTGCTGTGTTTACCTTTTTACAGGGGCTGAGAATTAGCTTCAAATATTCAGAATTACTGTGTCTGATTTCTTTTACTTTTAAAATGAGATTTTTCTAAGACAGGCTCACAACTTTGAGAACTTAACTGGGATTTTTGTATCTACATCTGTTCAACTCCATTTAAATAATCCCATCTTGTTGCCACTATCAAAGCATTCTTGAAAAAAAAATAATATCTTACTAGGTATACAGAAAAGAGTGTAAATGTGTCACAGAAATGATGAGTTATGTTTTAATTATATTTGACTGTCCACATTTTAGTCACCGAGAGCTAAGCCAATTTCTTTGTGGCTGTTCTGATAAGTAAGTAATAGCAAAGACTATTTTAGGGTACAGGTAATCTGAACATATTTTTAGAGATTTCATTTGGGATGAAATGAATCTTACCTGGGAGTGTCTGTTTCTCTCCATTGACTGTGAATAGATCAGGCACAGCCAACCACTAGAACTGGTTCATTTTGTTCTTTGGTTGGTTGGTTGATTGGTTTTATTTTTTTTTTTTTATCACATTAATGTTATTATTTTACATGACTTTGGGTGGATCATTATGTTCCAATACTGCATTGTCTGCATTACTCTGTGCTTACTTGTTTCTTGAATGACTAATTAATCCATCTTACTTCAATTTTCTCAACTGAAATGCTATTAGCACAAAAATGAACTTTGATTTTAGCTTTATCATTGGTTGCTTAGATATAGTTACTTGGTTTAATTATTTATTGTAGCTAAAGGTTTAGGGAAGGAGAGATGAAAGACCTTCTAGAAATTCAGTATTAATCTGTAACAACAAGAGCAAGTATACAGTCTTGCATCTGGGGAAGAACAACCCCATGTACCAGTACAGGTTGGGGTTTGACCTGTTGGAAAGTAGTGAAGGGGAAAGGGACCTGGGGGTCCTGGTGGATAGAAGGATGACCATGAGCCAGCAATGTGCCTTTATGGCCAAGAAGGCCAATGGCATCCTAGGATGTATTAGAAAGGGTGTGCTTAGTAGGTCAAGAGAGGTTCTCCTCCCCCTCTATTCTGCCTCGGTGAGGCTGCATCTGGAATATTGCGTCCAGTTCTGGGCCCCTCAGTTCAAGAAGGACAGGGAATTGCTTGAAAGAGTCCAGCACAGAGCCACAAAGATGATTAAGGGAGTGGAACACCTCCCTTATGAGGAGAGGCTGAAGGAGCTGGGTCTCTTTAGCTTGGAGGAGACTGAGGGGTGATCTCATCAATGTTTACAAATATGTAAAGGGTGAGTGTCAGGATGATGGAGCTAGGTTTTTTTCAGTGATGTCCAGTGATAGGACAAGGGGCAATAGTTGTAAACTGGAGCATAGGAGGTTCCATGTGAACATCAGGAAAAACTTCTTTACTGTGAGAGTGACAGAGCACTGGAACAGATTGCCCAGGGGGTTGTGGAGTCTCCTACATTGGAGATATTCAAGGCCCGCCTGGACAAGTTCCTGTGTGATGTACTCTAGGTTACCCTGCTCTTGCAGGGGGGTTGGACTAGATGATCTTCTGAGGTCCCCTCCAACCCTTGGGGTTCTGTGATTCTGTTTTCAAAACCACCTCCAACTGCATCATTTGCAGAAGTGCTGTCTTTCAAATTAACTCTTCTAGAAATAAAATTACTGCCTTTTCTGTTATTTGTAGGATGTGAAAGTTATAGATAGCAATAATACTCAGTTAATTATGATATGGGATACTCGGTTAACTCAGCATCTTGATAGAAGACCTGGCAATGTATATCAAATACACATTCTTGTTTGAAAATGTAGTTGGGCTGCTGTAAGGGGCGTGGTGATATCTTTAAAGAGACTGGGATTGTTTAGAGAACAAAATAGTTTGGACAGGAGAGCATCATAGCTGTAATGGAATTCTGGGAGGTCTGATTTTTCCAAATAAGAAATAGAAAATGCATGTCAAAGTAAGAAATCCGTATTTTTCTTCCCCACTTCTAAATGCATAATAAGTAAAATAATAATTATTCTGATAATATCCAGCCAGACTTCGCGAAAGAATTTATTAATTTGTGCTTGTTTCCACTAGAGCAAGCCTCAAATAAACAAAACTGGTTAAAAAAAAAAAAAGGAAAAAAAAAAAAGCCAAATAATTTTACATTATTTCCTGCAGTGCTTTATTTTTGTGGATCTAGTCATCCAGCTGGATTAGCACAGGAACTCTTAGACTTCACATGTTATTTCTATAGTCTTTCATCACTGTGTAGGAGGGGGACATGTCAATTAGCGCTGGAAAGGGGTTCTTAACCAACAAATTTAACACAATTTCTAACATTTATGATTTAAGAATTAGTCATCACCAACTAAATATCAGAACTTATGATTGCATGTTTATTTTGCATAACTATGCCGTATGGCTACCCCCTATTGCTTAAGATGGTAATAGAACTTTATTAAAAATGAGGACATTGGCACAAAGTAATGGTAAGAAAGTTCAGGAAATTCACTTACATCTGATCTCGCAGCTTTTTATGGTGATCACTTTTTAAATTATTTTCTTTTTGCATAAATTACATCAGATTTTATGTTTGAAAATGAATGCAATCTCATTCTGCATGGAAGCTCTCCTTAGTGGCTAGAAAACTTGTAATTCAGGAGTGAGAAAGATCACGGGTAAAAGAACCCATTCTATCCTGTTGCTGTGTAACTTTTTTGGGGGTAGTGCTTGATAAGATATGTGTTGAAATGACCCACCAAAGCTGTTCTGAAGACCTTTTGTGTTTTCATCAAGACTTCTCTGGTTTAATGAAAACATCAAAAGGTTAAATAGTTGATGACATTAACTAGAAAAGAAAAAAAAAGGCAAACTTTGAAATGGACGCATTAAAAAAAGAAATATGTGTATTAATGTGATTTCATTCAGAGTCACGGAAGCAATAGAACATTTTCAGAGATTACTTCTCTTAACTATGAAGACACTAGGGAGCAAATTAGGATAATTATTTGCTATTTGCTTGATAATGAGATCCATATTCTGATATCTAGGAAGAATCAAGGTAGCTACATGTTGGGCCAATTACAAATTTTTCGAAGCACTAAATGTTATAAATGTTAAGGTTCATGAGAAATAAGTACATGCAAACAACACTGAAATACAGACTTGAAATAGATGGTTTCATAGTTGCTTCCATTCACTGTAATTTACATTGATACCATTCTTGGAACTGGTATCTTCAAACAGAGGATACTTTAAAAGAGGCATCTAAACTTAAGAGCATCTGACAGGAGACCCTATAAATATATTTGATTTTAAAAAGGTCAGTACTTTTCTATTGTCATTGAAAATCAGATCCCTTGATTTACATCTCAGAACTGATCCCCAGCAATTTACATACTTTAAGCCATAGTGGGGTCCAGCAAATTTACCTAAGTCTCTTATAAAGAAATTAAAAGTCAGTGCTCAGAACTTATTTTCTGTAGTGAAGAAATGCATGAAGATTCAAGGAATTCTTTATGATAGTTATATCACAAATTTCTTTCTGAAGCTGAATCTGGTTTTTGTCACAACAGGAAAACATGCATTTTTCACCTATCTTTTTCCACTCCCACGCAATTTTTAGTGCTGTCATTTTATATTCAGTCCCAAGGATACATTAGTATTTTATGTAGCTGTGTGGAAAATTAGCCTCTGAAAAATTCCTGAACTTGATTTTGGCTTGATTCCAATTTAGTACTTAGCCACATAAAATGAATAGCTATTAAGAGATCTTACTCTTTGGATATTCATATTATACTTTAAGGAACTGTAAATGTAGCAGAGAAGTTCATGAAAAGAGTCATTGCAAAGAAATGAAATAATAGATTTTTCTGTCACAAAATGTGAGTTTTACTGGCAGCATATAACAAATATAGTTAAACATTCAAATTCATTTTTAACATTAAATATCTTGTATGGCTGGAACTTATGCACTTTACATATAAAACACTTTAAAGGTCAGGAAATCAATCACCCGTGTTTTACTTGTCATGCCTATTAGTTTAAGCCAATATAAAATAATGAATACTTCTTTGTATTACAGTTCTGTCTTGGTCTGATTGATCTGCTATAAAGCTATTACAAAGGTCACGATATGGTAAGTCAGAGACTACTGGGGAACAGGAGGGCACAAGGTAAGATAAACATGTCACGTATTCTGGAATGCAGTCAAGCCTTTTCCTCTATTTGGAAGTAAATATTAGCTAAATTCAAACTTCACTTTGGTGTTAAAGGTCTTCCTATATTTTCATGGTCTGTCCTTATTTTCCAAGATGTATATGTGCGTATAACAAAATTCTTATTGTGTTGATCCTTGCAAAACACAAGATAAGCTGTTAAAAGTTAGCATTCTTTACTGCAAAAATTACTTGTTCAGTATGCTTTTACTATTATACCTCTTTGAATAATCCCACTGTCAACCTAATAAATATCTTGGCATGAATAAAATAGGAAGAGCTAGTGCACTTTATGAAGAGAGTTAATACAGATACATTTATTTCTCATAAGAGATTGTGCTTTCTCAGTGTTAATAAACCTTCTAGAATTACTTCCCTACAAGTACAAAAAAAAACCTGGCTGAAAGTTCCTGTTTTGATTGTACTGATATTATTTCTAGATATTAATAGAGGGTAACTTGAGAACTGGCTTGAACACAGTGATGGGCAAAATGGACATGAGCAGCTCAGTAGATAGAAGCAGTGGAACTGCATCAGAAGTGATTGTCACATCTACCTTCTCAGCATGCAGCAACTAAAAATTGTTATCTTCCAGAAGAAGTTACAGGAATCCGTTCATTTACGTGGGAGCAGAATGAAGGTAACAGGCATAAATACTGCAGGGAATGTATTTCTGAAGTTCTGAGTACTTGATCAAAAACAAAAAACTGAACAGGCAACTCCAGAAGCAAACGTGCGGGGATACCTTGAAAAGCATATTGGGATGCTTGGATGCACAGTACAGCTATGTTATAGTTATTACTTAGTGCTTGGTGGTTTAGGCAGTCTTGTAATTACACAAACAAACAAACTGCCAGAGGTCCTGAAAATAATTCAGATCAGATTAAGGTTTTAACCTGATAATAAAACTTGGTTAAGGAGACGATAATCACTTGATTAAATAATTTTCTGGTCTATTAAACAATCAAAATAAGATATTTGCAATTATGGAGTTAATGGTAATTAGTGTAATATATACAAATATGTTAAATTTTGGAGATCTGTGATCACTTAGTACTATACGGATGAACTTTATACATCTCTTTTGGGAGTTTTGCACTGGAGATTTCTCATATATCTTAACAAGAAAAAGAAAAAAATCTCAACAGATTGGTTTAGTATGGCTGTTATGAGATGAAATCCTGACACTGGGATACTATAAAGTAGAGGCAAACCAAAAAGTGGATGCTCAAGTGTGTAGAATGCATCACAGAATTCAAAGTGTCATCATCACTGTATTTTTTTAAGTCTGTGCATGAAATACATACCTAAGTTCTACTCCTCAGTGATGGTGACCCCTATAAAGAGATTCAGATTCAGTCAGGAGCAAATATCTGTCTTGGTTTTAGACCAAATTGCAAATTTCAACTTCTTTTCTGCAATATTTACCAAGACGCATCTTTATTTGTCTAGTTCCTGTTATATTCACATGTCGATAATTAATTTTGGTCAGAATTTCTGATTCATTAACAGAACTTCCAGTCCCTTTTTTTTTTTTTTTTTTTAATTAAGGGAAAGATAAGATTTTGCATTGATACCAAATGTGCTATGACTATAAAGTGATTCATGTTAGAGATAAGCTAAAAAACAACAAACCAAACTAAACCCAAACCCAAACAAAAAGGAAAGACCTACCCACTAGACAAAGCTGTTCTAGCTGTTCTCTGGGAGATTCCCGTATCATTCAGTCCTAATAGAAGATGACAGAGTCATTTGGGTCATTTGGGCCACTTCATTGATACTTTAAAACCTTATATCCTTAAAATCTTATGATGATACTGAAAGAGTATGTTACATATAGTACTTACAGTTATTCTGTACAGGTTATTGTATCTGAACTTAGTTAACAGATGTATTTCAAGAGTAAATTTAATATATCTTTGGACAAAAATTATAAGACTTAACACACGTAACATACCATGATAGTAATCTAACATTCAATGAAATGTTTTTATCCATTAAGTGCTTAACTCATTTTAGTCATATGACTAAGTAAGTTAAACACATGAATTTGAAGACATCAATCACAAAAATGATTGCATTGTAGTTAAGGACAGAAAAAGGAGAGAGCATGAGGATGATAAATGCTTGTAATTAGTCACATTTACAATCACTTTTCTTAGTAAGGAAAGAAGTGCTCTTGGTGATGATATTTTACAACTTTTTTCAAAATGTTCCCCTTGAACCTCAAATAGTCATTGGAAAATAAAGGTCAAATGGAAATGAACAGTAGTACTACTGAATATTGTGTTTCACTGTGAAACGAATTTTGCACTTAGTCGTAATAATAAAGAGAGCTTAGTCTAAGGAGCATAGCATTTCCTTGAGATATTTTCTGGGGTTTAGGGGGGATAATAAGACATTTATTTTTTTTACATTTTTTTTTCTTCCATGAGGAATTTTTTTCCATTGCACAAACCATGAGAAATTTGAAAATGGACAACCAGCAAACCAAATTTTTATTTCTTATTATAGACTCATGACTCCTTCAATAATTTTAAATGATGTTTATATGAAATTCTTTTCCAATTAAATTGCAGAAAGTTGTTTAGTCTAAAGTATATGCATTTTCATGCTGAAAAACTGTATTCCTCTTGTCCTTTGTTTGTTCTTTCTTTTTTTTTTTTTTTTTTTTAATACACGTTTCTGTTCTTCAAGACTCAGGTGACTGTTCTCCCAAGACTGTTGGAAAACTGTGAAAGGCCTTTTTGCTATATATGTACGAAGCTTCTTTAAGATGCCTAGTTGTGATTTTTTACTTGTAATTATTGCAGTTGGAAAGAATATAGTGTGGCAAAGTATTTTTGTAAGTACTTTGTGTTTTGGGGAATGTTCAGCTTCCGCTTTATTTTAACTTTAACTAAGAAACATGACATTTTGTTGAGGACGCAGTTGAGTTCTTGGTGTTTTGTTCAATATTCTTCTAAGACAAAGGAACTGAAAAGTAGAATAAACATGGTTTTGAAAATACTATTTAACCTTAAGAAAAAGTGAAGCAACAGCTTTTGAAACACTGGACATGACCCAATCAATGCTTTCACTGCTTAAGAAGCTAGGAGGTGGATTACCAAATGTCTTAATTCTTATGAGCATTTGTCTTTAATAAGATTTCGTGAACTCTCATTTTGAATGACCTGCAGCTGGTACTTCTCATCCACTTTGAACAATATTTTCCTTTTTAATACCCTCATACTTTTTCCTGGGTTCATGTTGCTTTGAGTTTGTTGGGGTTTTTTTCAAAGATCTCTTTTAAAATAAAACCTTGTAGCAGCCACAAGAAAAATTTTACAAACCTGTTCAATGTTCACATTTTAATAGCAATATATTGGTTAATGTGATTGGGTAACTTCTCCACCTTTCTGTATAGCATGAACCAAAGTGAAAAAAACACTCAAGTTTTTCACCCTATGACCTTGAGTGGTAATACTTTTGCATTTATATTTTTACAGAAACCTGAAAAAAACAGTAATTTAACATCTTATTTTAGTTTCTTAACCAGCATTGAGTTTTTGCCTCAATGGATTTCTAACCTGAATTTGATTACTGTCATCTTTTTTTTAAATTGAAGCACCGAACATCATTAACAATATTCAGTTTAAGTTGTACATGAATTTACCTATTAGAATACAGATTGTTCTTTACAGCCATAGAGAAAAAGCTAGAACTCTTATCCGGCATTCATGGAAATAATGATCTGTTTTTTTTACTCTGAGTTTACATAGAAAGTATTGGAAGCAGCACAAGCTTCCCCTTACTTCCCTTTCCTTCCAATATATATATTTGCATACATACAAATGGAATTGTGTTTATATGCCAATCAGAAAATTACAGTGTTTTTTTCATTCTTAGTATGTACAATGAACAGTAGCAACATTCACAACACTTGCATTAAACCACTGTCAAGATCTACACTTGGTAAGACAGAAGACAGTGATGGATTAGAATGAAGCCTTTTATCCAAAACACTCAAAATGATCCAGATCTTAATTCCTACCATTTTCGAACCTTTACGCACAGTCATAATAGGGAATAGGAAAATCTGATAGTTTTTCCACTGCCCTGTATCTGTAGATTGGATTATAATGTGTTTATCCTTAGAAGAATAGTATCAATTTCTAAAATTCTCTCTATAATAGATCATTCCTTTATCATGTTGAAAATAACCAAACTATCTGTTTTCTTCATGAAAGTCATATTAATACATGTCTTTTAAATTCTGAAAAACCTGCATGTTACTCTTAAAATCAGCAAAGAATTCAAACACAGCAGGCAAAGCTTATTATTAGTGTTTGACTCTACATATTTCACATCTTGACACATAATTAAAAACCAATTGCCAGCATACAAAGGTGAGTTTCTGATGTATTTTTGATTGTCACTAGTCTGTTGAATCACTTTCAAGGTGCAGTAATTCACAGTAGTTTCAGAATCATAGTTAGGGTTGGAAAGGACCTTAAGATTATCTAGTTCCAATCCTCCTGTCACTAAACCATGTCACCCAAGGCTCTGTCCAACACGGCCTTGAACACCGCCAGCTATGGAGCATTCACAAAAGCTCATTCCATTGCCTTGCCACCCTTACAGTGAAGAACTTCTTCCTTATATCCAATCGAAACTTCCTCTATTTAAGTTTAAACCCATTACCCCTTGTCCTATCGCTACAGTCCCTAATGAAAAGTCCCTCCTCAGCATCCTTATAAGCCCCTTTCAGATACTGGAAGGCTGCCATGAGGTCTCCATGCAGTCTTTTCTTTTCCAGGCTGAACTGCCCCAACTTTCTCAGCCTGTCTTCATACAGGAGGTGCTCCAGCCTCCTTGACCATCCTTGTGGCCCTCCGCTGGGCTTCTTCCAATAGCTCCACATCCTTTTTATGTTGAGAACACCAGAACTGCACACAACACTCCAAGTGAGGTCTCCTGAGAGCAGAGGGGCAGGATCACCTCCTTCGACCTGCTGGTCACGCTTCTTTGGATGCAGCCCAGGATACGGTTGGCTTTCTGGGCATCAAGCGTACACTGCCAGCTCATGTTTGTTTTCTCATTGACCAACACCCCCAAGTCCTTCTTTGTGGGGCTGCTCTGAATCTTTTTTCTAGTTTTCCTAGTGACTGTCAAAAATTTGAGGGAATGAAAAGTATTGATAACTAATATATAAGAATCCTGTCAAATTCACATTTACAGTCTCATCTTGCTTTCTAAGACTTCTAGCCTATGAAATAAAAATAGTGCAATATGTATCAAAGATATCTGGAATCTTCTAATCAATCTACAGCCATCTAGGATTTCAACACTGGTTACCCACATATAGTTATGTAATTCATTTTAGATGAATCTGAGCTGCCATGTAGGACTAGATGATACCACACCGTCAACACAAAACTAATACCCATCTGGAGTAGCAGAGGAAGGCCTTACTATCATAGAATCAACTAGGTTGGAAAAGACCTTTACGATCATCAAGTCTAACTGTTACACCAGGTTTACCATCATCTTAAATAACTTTAAAAACCTATCTGTGATCACCCAAATCAAAACCCTTTCTCTTGCAAACTTTTATTTCCACACATTTTCCACATAAGCGTTTAGACTCATATCCTTTTAAGTTTTGTCAAGAGTAATAGTACTTCTAGGAAACATAATTCACTTAGACAATATAGGGCTCAAGGATCATATAAAAATATGCTACCTATAAATACCATAAAAATGTTACAAATTGAATAATTTTAAAATCAAATCCCTTACTTCTTTGGTTAAGAAGCATCAAAGAAAGAAAGTACTGAAAAAAATGAAACAAAACCAAATACATCTTTTGAGAAGCCCAGTCCATTCTACAAATGGCTTAAAAACCCAAATTCAAAATTCAAATTCAAAGCCAAATGACTTCTCTTTTTATTTTGCACGATATTTTTGTCACTATTTTTTCTACAGTGATCTTTAACTTCCTTGTACATCTTTAAAAGTAATCTAGACAAGTTTTTAAAATGCTGGTGTTCAAAACATCAAAGATGTGATATATATATATTTACTGTTATGGTACAAGTATATATATATGTTATTTTAAAAGCATATAAGTCTATGGCCTATCTTCTGTATCTAAGAAGATAATATCTGACACAAAAAGGCCTTTAATGTACCAGAAAAAGAATAACTAGAATCTGTGCTGACAGCTGAAACAGACAAAAATCAAAGAAAAGAAAAGTAATTATAATAGATTTTTAAGCTGGTTAACTAGATCGTGAGGAAAGATGACATAAGCTCCATGTCCAGTAGATATCCCCTATTTCAAACATAATTCTGCTATACTTCTTGCAGGAAAGCTGTTTGTTATTTTAAAAATGTTGTCAGAGAGAAACATGGTAGAACATAAAACTGAGTCCTAATACCTGCTAGCCCGCATTTATGGAAGTTGTTTTAAACTTGACTGAATTTTATTTGAAATAACTCATAATCTGTCATTTTTGCATTATTTTCACATCTGTGAATGCCTTTTTTTCACTGCAAATCTGTACTGTCTACTATTTTTTTTTAATCAGGTACACCTCACATAAGTGAAGGTATAGTGATTTTAAAATGAGGTTGAAGACCTTAAATCTGTTTAAGACAGAGTTTAAACAGATGACAGATTATTCATTAATAATGTATTCCTTTTTAATGTGTGCATTAAAGTTTTTATTTTTCTCAGGATTTAATTAGAAAGAACTCCACTGTAATAAGCAGATCTATATGAACCCGAGAGGAAGAGATGGTTCTAAGTAGGCATGTTTCATGTATTGATCTTTATGGAGTACGTAGATATTATGTGTTCCTCATGTATACTAAATTTATTTGATGTGTTCCGGAAAGCAATTGGGTGGGCAATAATAAGTTTAGATGTCTTGAAATTGTGCACAAATTTGCAATTTGATAATGCTGCTCAGAAAAGGTTGGTTTTTTTTGGCAGGCAAATCACAAATACTGCATTAATATCAGAATGACCCAGCTTCACAGATTGGGAAAACTGCTCCTAAGAACACTCCTGGTACTATAAATAGCTCATTAATAAATCATACAAAATTAGTCTGCAGCATTAGACTTCTTTAGTAGCAAGGTGGTTTGACTTAATGGAAATGAGCAATATGTTGGTTATTGCCGAGGTTAATGTAAAATGAATTCTTGCATTATAATGCAAACAAAATTGCACAAAAAGCACATGTAAGCTTTCCATGTAACATGAAAGAGCCTTTAGGTGTTAATTAAGATGTCTGTGGATTGAAAAAAAGCAACATATACACAGTTAAGCATTGAATATATTGAAGCAAAGGGATGCATTGAAATATAAGTTCAGTAATTTTGTTCTCAATTCCTCCTAATGTTTGCAGCCACTATGCCTGCTAAGTAGATCTTTTATTGAATACATCAAAACACCTGCAGGCCTTTGATAAAAAAGCTAATGGAATTCATTAAAAAAAAAGTTACGTTTATGAGGAGCTTGCATGTATTATGAAGTGAACTTTTACACCTTTCCATGTTGGGGGCTGAAATGATGTGTTCTTTACCACAGAGGAACAAAACACCTCTGTAAATTATTCCTTTTTTTTATATTGTGCTATAAATCCAAAACAACACTTTTCAGGCTAAAAGGCAGGCATTTTTGTCTGTACTAAACAAAGATAATAGACATTCATGTAGACCATTCAACTGCTCTTACCAAAAAAGGAATGAAAAATTCTAAAACAGATTAATAGAGTAGAGCTATGTTGTAGTGCCTGAATTAAGAACAACAGAAAAAAATACATACATTGGCTTCGTTTTTGTCAAATATCAAAATAAGTAAAAAAAATATGTTCTTAACAAAACCCTATTACTATGTAGGTACTATTTCATTATGGATAGTCATGTGAATTATGTCTCTCTTTGAAAAAAAAGGATGCAATATTTATACATTTGACAAATTATGACAAATTTCCTTTTGGCTTCAGTGAAGGAAAGTATGAAAAAATAAAGGTGAGTTTCATCTGTCCTAACACTGGAATTATTTAGGTATAATAGTCCTCATCTGAGACAGTAATTTAAACTTTTTATAGACAAAGAAAAATAGGTTACTCTAAGGCATGGTTTATCTGTCCTATTTTAATCAACTACTTTTGAATGAGATGAACTGCACCCTGGAAGTGATTGTTCCTCTTCACTAGCCGTAAGAGGAGGCTACATATCAAGTTCACACACATTCTCCATACAGTAGGTGTTTAAGAGAGATGAATTCTACCCATAGGTATACTAGAAGTAAGAGCTTACTCTGGGAGTATTCTGAGTATAGACACTTGTCTCTGCCTTGACTTGGACAAGTAGAAGCAAGAATATCATTCTCCTTCCCCCTTAATTCTCATTTCAGCTGTACTGAAAGGAGAGAAAACCAAGACATTGCATGATTCTATGTATGACATACCTGCAAAGAGAATGGGTTAAGGAAAAGGTAAGGAAAGCCCTGAATCTTAGTATTCAGAGTAGAATGGAGCAGGTCCAAAATAACCTATGAAGACATTTGCTGATTTTCCCCTCTGAAACAAAGAAAACTGAAATAGGGAAAGTAACTGTGCATTTGACACAGTCTTGGTGATGTTATAGCCATATAAAGGTGCCCTTAAACAGAGGAAGGGAGAAAATACCTGATCCTTATTCAGGCACACAAGTGCAGTGTTGCATCACATATCCTAAATATAAGAAATACTGGGATGAAGTCAATGTTGCAGTGAAGTATTTCTTTAATGGTCATAAACTCTTTGTACCACTGGGAGTAAATACGTGTATAGATATCAGTTTTCCTGTGTGATGTAGTCCCATAGAAAAATTATCTGTAATCAGGTGAATCCAAATCTTATAAATGAGCAATGCAAAGGAGGGGAAAAAACTTCCAAACCAACAACACAAATCCTTCACCTGACTTTCTCTTGTCCAGATTGATCTAGCATCTCTCTACAGTGAAGTGTCTTCTATTAGTGAGACTCAAATTAGTAGCTTGCCTGATAAATAGAAGTATTTTGTCATCTTTAATTCAAATGTAGATTTGTGTAAATATCAGTATCCAAATCAAAATCAAATCCAATATTTGCCTTCTGGCATGATGAAGAGACTAAATGCAACTGATCCAAAAACTTGTCTTAAGAACATGAATGCCTATCTATATTATGGAATAAATACCCAGTTTAAATTCAGTGTTGGGTTCCCATGTCTGTTGTTTAAATTCAATGGTTTAAAATTGATACAGACTGTACTCAGAATTAAATTAAAAAGGATCCCTCTATGCTCTCCTTACTTAGCTTTTCTTCCCTCTCACTGTGCAATAATGAGGAAACTGATACGCTTTTTGCCTTGGGCATAACTTATTGCTTTGTTTAGAACCAGTCTGCACGCAATTACTTTAACTAAATACATGTTGAATTTCAAAGTAAACATAGTGTTTTTTTGACACCACATCAGTTTGTTGGGTGTTTTTGGGGAGTTTTTTGTTTGTTTGTTGTTTTTTTGCAGAAACACCCTCTCCTTGCTTCTTCCCCGTCTCCAAAATTTTAATTGATTCCAGCTTGAATATGCAATATTACAAAAACTAGAATTCAAGCCAAGCTTTTACAAATCTTTCCTGGCATCTTGAGAAAATGAAATCCAATCAAAGGTAAAAATAAATGTTGGATTTCAGGCACTGGACTGGAGGCAGCTAGTTGCATTACTGAGGTGACACTAAAGGTCCCTGTGGGAAGGTGCTCAGTGAATAGCAATAACACAGCCTTTGCAAACTAATTCCCAGAGCAGCAGTAGCCTGACACTGCCCAACAGCAAAGGCAAAAAAGGGGATGAATATGTGTAGAAGACTCAATATATTACTATTATGCTATAGAAACAGAAGGGCATTTTAATAGCAATAATAAGTGAAATCATGACAACAATAATGATTTTTTTTTTTCCTCCTGTTTTCAGACTTGTTTTAAAGCAAGGGGTTAGCAGAAGCCACACATGTGAAAACTGGAATTATAGGGCATGGAAATTTTTCAGTGTCATTCCTAATGATATTTGTTGTCATGTGCCTGAAGACAACTGAGTAGAGGTTACTTATTTTGTGTAGGTGTTTACCTATTATCTAAGTACTAGATTTTTCTATTTTTGCCCATCTCCATTGTGCATGCCAAATGTTTTGATCTGTATTCTTTAATGCAACACTCTTTCAGTCAATGGCAATGAAATGTTTCTCGCTAGATTTTTTTTTTTTTTTTTAATAAGACTTATTTATTTTCATGGAAGATTTAATTAAACATCTTCCAGAAGAATATATCTATTTTCTTGGCATTTAGCTAAATTAAGGCATTGTGGTTTAAAGTAAAAAAAACCAGAAAAGTATAATACAATTTGCATACTGATCTGAATTTGAATGGAGAGCAACGTTGGTTAAGGATCGAATAATCTGTTTTAAAAAATAATTTAGGACAGATTGTGAACCCCTGCTCTTGGGTTTCATACTCACTAGGACTGAACATGTGGCTGTGTACATGAAGAACTCCCAATTAAAATAAAACAAATAAACCCAGAAGGAGTTGAAACGAAACAAAACTTT
The DNA here is from genome assembly GCF_033783945.1 of Neopsephotus bourkii. Lineage (NCBI taxonomy): Eukaryota > Metazoa > Chordata > Aves > Psittaciformes > Psittacidae > Neopsephotus > Neopsephotus bourkii. The sequence continues at coordinate 683,185 of NW_026902259.1, read as the reverse complement.
GAAACATCACGTCCAAGCTTTGCTATCTTATCATATAAAACTTTTCAGATACTATTCAGATAACATGGTAGTTATTATTTTTATGTATATTATTTTAAATTTTATTTATAGTGGAAACCTACTCCAGAACCTCAGTACTCTGGTCGTTAAGGTTATGCTTTTTTCCAGATTTCATGGTGATATTGCCTTCTGTAGTGAAAAAAAAAAAAAAAAAAAAAAAAGAGGCTTTTCCTTTTGTCTCCTCCCTTCCTTTGAACGGTCTATACAGCAGTCCCCTTGAAGAGTTCATATTAGCATTCAGCTTACCTAGTTTAACCTCCTTTTTTTCCGGATGAAAACTTCTCCATTCCCTGATAAGTCTGGTAGCCCTTTCTTTATACTTGTTGGAGTCTCAACTGAATAGGAAGTGGAATCTTACCTACAGTTTTAGAATACGAATTGGAGATAAGATTATTTTTTTCAGTATATTACGATGTTACAGATGTATTTTGAGAGCATCGCTGCTCAGCAAAGTATGAATTCTACTGTTGTTGTATAGTAAGTGTGCAGCTTTCAGCTCTGTGATAATTTCTGCAATTACTACCAACTTGAAAGCAATAAAGTAATTCTGTTCCTCTAAGTTCAGATGACTATATCTTTATATACAGCTATACAAATAGGAGCTTGGAAAGTTGTTCTGTTTTAGAATCAGTACTGTACTGTCAGTTTCCTATAAATATAATGGTTATCAGATCCTTCAAGGACTGTTCTAAAACTGTACAAATATCTCAAATTGATCTAACACTGTAAAGATTTGTGTGTACATACAATTTAGAATTAATTTTGGAGAAGGATCATAACTTCAAAATGAACGTAAATAGTGTAAAAGGAAATACCAAAATATGTCTATATGAACTAAAATTTCGTAGTAAAGTACAAATAAGGGATAACAGGTATTCCCTTTGTTTATCGGTGTGTCAAAAGACAACCATGCAGAACTGTGGTGGGTTAGCTGCTGTCAACAGCAAAACTCCTACCCAGCTCCTTATTCATTCTCCTCAACAGGACAGGGATATAACAGGATGACCAAGTTCAAAGACACTTTGTCATGGGGTCCTTCACATGCTCCAGGAGAATCTCTGCACTTGAAGCACATTCTCCCCACCCTTCTTCTCTCACCTTGATACTCAAAGGGTTACTTCTCCCACACTTTTTTTCTCAGTCTTGACTGCCACACAGCATTTTTCCCTTCATAAATACATTTTCCCTAAGGCACCGCAATCTTGGCTGAGGAGCTCAGATGTGTCCTGTTGTGAGTTCATTAGAGCCAGTTGGAACAGGCTGTTTTGTCCAGGCACACCTGGGCACCTGCACCTGCTACAAGAATTCATGCTAGATTTTTTTTTTTTCTCTTAGGAATCTGGTTTCTAGCACCAAATATAGCAACCAGTAAAGTTCCTTTTCAGAAGTACAAAATCGTATATTTTAAGAAGGCTTAAAATACTTGATTCCAGACATAAATTACTAAAATAACAGTAATTCCAGTTGTTTTTCACCAACTGATTGATAACAATATTTTAAAGTTCTATTGTAAGCTTATCTTAAAACTGCCATATACTAAAGAATGAACGTTAAGTATAGATTTAAGTGGGAGGGAGACAGAAAGCAATGGATTTGCCTGCTACTTCTCACAGGGAAACTCACAGAAGTTCAGATAATAGAAAAGGAAACTTTGTGAACATGCTTGAAAAAGTCTGCAGCTTTTAGCCCACAAGTCTCTAGTTTTTTTGTGGTTTTAAATCTTCTGAAATATAGCCATAGATTCAGTGAAAAATGGATGTGGTCACTTGGTGAAGTTATTTCTTGGACTGAACACATAAAATTGAAGTCACAAATTTGTCAGAAATACAGGGTGCATTACAGTCCCACTCATTAGGATACTATTGTGATGAAATGTTACTAGTTCTAAAAACAGTAGAAACTGTTGGTCTGGCCACCAAAGTAGTGATCAAAATAAATCTGATGTCTCTGAGAACTGAGAGAGAATAATATAATCTTCTTAATATATTAACTAGTTTGAGATTTTTCTTTTTTTTTTTTTTCTTTTTGTGTTGGTGCTTCATGAATTGGACTCTCTTCCCTTTCCTTCCAGCATTGTTCCTTCACTTGTCATGATGCAACAAATTTTTTAGCCATGAAGAGAGCTTCATTACTGAATTACTACCTTGTTTTAATTCCCCTCATAAACATTTCACTAGCTGATCAAGTGGCTCTGCCCTTGAAATGAGTGATGAGCAGCAGAAGCAAAAGAGTACTTTAAGGTTTTTAATTTGCCAGGGAGAGAAAGACTTGCCAGATCCCTTAACACATCTTGGGAATGTCATAACTGTCATGTCCAAGAATCTTCTAATAACTATAAAGTAAATTGATAAGAAATGTTAGGTGCCTTTATCCATTTTGAGTTTGGTCTGGCTAATGACTGCCAAAAAGGGGAGCATAATAATAACCTTTTGCATTAATGACTACTGATTTCAGGATATTGGAATATGGGCATAGAAATATCTAAACCCACATTTTAAGAGAGTGTGGTTAAATGTAAACCTCGAACAAAACTAATGACAACTCTCCTCTTGAGATCGTATAGCCACATGTATCAGAATTACAGAATGAAATGAGAAGCTAATGACAAGAAATCTGACTCAGGAGCAAAAGGAGCAGAACTTAGGTACGAACATAGCTCCGCTTCCTCTACTTGCATTTTATGTTAAGCTACTGCAAGATTTATTACTAGATGCAATCAAATTAACTCCGAGTCAAGAGAGCAGAATCTCCACCCATTACCTTCTGGACAGATTTAATCTTTCACTGACTGGCTTGCTTTCTTGGCTGGTATAGCTCAGCTCCAACAGTAGGGTAGAAAATGTTTCCTTGCAGGTTATGTTGTGGCATGATGGCAAGACACCTTTTGCATGTCAAGAAGTGATTTCAATTGTGCAGAGACATGGATATAATTATTTGAGTGTGGGCCACCTAGAGTTTAGACTGTTAAGATTTCTGCTTCTATTTCTTTATCATTCCCTGTATTGTATTATGCTGTATTTAAAAAAAAAAAAAAAAAAAGGGGGTTTGTGATTTTAATGACTAATTCTAGTTTATTAATAGAACACATTTATATATAAAATATTACAACATTTACATATTAAATAATACCCTGAAGAAGGCAAGTCACTGTCATCTAAAAAATGTTAGGAAGAAAACAGATGGTAGGTAAAACCAGGTGGACTGTATTTGAAATCAGTGACCTTATGTAAAGAACAAAGTTTCTCTCTCGGGGTCTCTCTTACCCTTAAGTTTGCTATCTAGAGATTCTACATCCTATGTCGATCAAACTCACCAAACAAGATAAGATTCAATGTAGAGATGTCAAAGGACTTATCAATGAAATTTCTGGAGTACTGTATAATAATTTGTGTAAACACTGCACAAGAATTTGTCTTAATAAGAAAATTGAGGACATTTCATTAAGGTTTTACACTATCTCATTGTGGGTGCAAAAAAAAAGTGTGTGGGGAAAAAATAATTCACATATTTTGATTTTAATGTACAAAACCACATAGTAATCTCTTTTATATAGGATATGAGTTACTTTTGTCATTGCATTAAAAAGGGTTTCTTTATTTCCATATAATTGTTTCTGGTCTTTACATTTTTCTTTGATAGCTCAATGATACATGTAAAAATGAAAACCAGTATTCTTCATGTTTGGTGTTTTATATAATTCTTTTGAGTTTGAAAAGCAGCAGGTTGCTCTAGATGGCAGTAATTTCAATTGCTTCTCATATATTTTATACCACGTTTAAATTACCCTGGACAACAAAAGCCTGATCCTGCTCAGTAACTAAAATTCATGCAATATTCAAGTGGTAGCTACTCACTTAAAATGACCATTTTTACTAAGAGCCTTGCTGAGTATACTTACAGATGTTACCCAAAATAGCTAAAATGATTTTAATTTTCAGAATATTTTCATTTATAAATCCCCAGTTTGGGGATTTTCAGATACTGATCAGCTTAAAATGCTTCTGAAATCTGTGTGTATACTTGAGATCATATATTACCTTGATTGTGCAAGATAAATCTATATTTAAGATTATATTACTTATAAAATTACATACTATTTTATTTCAGCAGAAATTTCTTGAGGACTTTTCAAATGTCTACTATTAAAGGGAGTAATCTTTTGAACAGATAGTTTTTGCTGAATCTGAGTACAGATGAGGTTTTGCAAACAAGCATGCATGTTTTGAAAGCTTTTATTTGGTTTCTGCTTAATAATGTGTCGTGGTTTAACCCACAGCCAGACAGCTTGTTACCCACTCCCCCCCTTCTTGCCCTCCCCCTACTCCTGGAGGGACGGAGAGGAGAATCAAAAAGAAATGCAACTCCCACAGGTTGAGATAAGAACAGTCTAGTAACTCAGGTATAACGCAAATCACTACTGCTACCACCAATAATAGTAATGATAAAAGAAATAACAAGGGAAGAGAATACAACACCCCATCACCAGGTGACCGATAACTTGCCCCCCCACAGCCCGATCAAGCACCGACTCATACCTCCTCCAACCCTGCAGTCCACCCAGCCCTTCCGGCTAACTCCCAGTTACATCCTGGGCATGACGTGCTGTGGTATGGAATACCTCTTTGGTCAGTTTGGGTCAGGTGTCCTGTCTCTGCTTCCTCCCGGCTCCCCTCCTCCCTGGCAGAGCATGAGGCCCACAAAGTCCTTGGCCAAACCAAAACATCATTGTTTTTCAGCTCTGTTCCCAGCTGAAAGTCAAAACACAGCACTGCACCAGCTACCAAGAAAGAGAAAAATGACTGCCACTGCTAAACCCAGGACATTATCCACCCCTTATTCCATACCATTCACGTCATGCTCAGATCCCACATTTTCAGTATACCATCACTCTTATCTAAGTGCACTCTCATCGTAGTGCATGGGTCAGTCCCTATAAAGCTGTTGAGTCCATCTGGTCCATGATGTCAGGCTCCATCTCTTGTAACAGTCTTTCAGAACAGGAGAGGCTATGTACAGTGTTCACACTTGTCAATAACCTGGGCAGTAGTGTCCATTGCTAAGCCCACCCCTCGATCATGAGTCCATTTCGATGTTGCATCTCTGCTCTGTTGGCCTTAAGGGTCATGGGCCCACCAGGTTCAAAATAATTCATTGTCCTTCCATCTCCAATGTTTCCAAAGCACTGGAGGGGCCCAGTGGACTAGATACTTGCCCATACTGTCCCACATGCCCTGCCACTCATGACTGTCCAGCCTTGGGGAAAACCTCTTGGTCCTCCCATATTGTTGTCTAACCCCAGACAAGACCCAAACCCGACTCTGCTTAAATTTTGAGACCAGACAAAATGGTGGTGGGTAAAACACACGCTGCATGTGTGCCAACATGCTGATCCCCATCACAATCAGCAGGCAGGTCCCAAGGGTACCCAAACGCCATTCAAAACCAGAACTCTCAAGCAATGCTGCTGTACTTGTCACTGGGGCTGGTGTAGTTGCTGTGCTTGCCGGCTCTCCCACCACCAGCTTCTCTTCTCCTGAGTCCAGCTCTTCCTCCTCTGCCTTGCTGGGAAATGCTGCGGGGTCTCCTGCGTCCTCCTGGGGCTCGGTGGGCGGCTTCCGGGGAATGCTCTCGGCCGTCGCGGGGCTGGGCTCGGCCGCGGGGCTCGGCTCCTCCGCCGCCTTCTCCCGCTGCTCGGCAGCCGCCTGCTCCCGCTCCTCGACCGCCCCGACCTCCTCCACCGGCAGCCGTCCCCTCGCGGCCTCCGGTCCCGCTCCCGCTTGGTCCCCGGGGCCGCTCTCCCGGGCCGCTTCAGCAGCCGCCGGCTCCCGGAGCCGCCCCCCCTCGGCTCCCCAGAGCCTCACGCAGACGGAGGCGAGGGCGAGGGCCAGGACGGTGAAGAGCAGCCGGAGGGCCAGGTACCAGTCCACGGCCACGTCCGTCCCGCCCTGCTGCTGGAGCTCGCCCGTATTACAAGTCATTGCCATAAAGTACAGTGAGACAAGAACCTTAGCCCAAGCCCCACACTTGATAAACACTAACACAGCAAATACCGGCTCTAAGTAAGTTACAACATTCTGAAACTGTGAGATCAAGAGGAACAACTCTGAGATCCAATAAATCAGCATTGTGACGGTCAGATCTGTCGTTATCTCAACCCCTCGTGCCCCACGTTGGGCGCCAAAAAGAACTGTCGTGGTTTAACCCACAGCCAGACAGCTTGTTACCCACTCCCCCCCTTCTTGCCCTCCCCCTACTCCTGGAGGGACGGAGAGGAGAATCAAAAAGAAATGCAACTCCCACAGGTTGAGATAAGAACAGTCTAGTAACTCAGGTATAAGACAAATCACTACTGCTACCACCAATAATAGTAATGATAAAAGAAATAACAAGGGAAGAGAATACAACACCCCATCACCAGGTGACCGATAACTTGCCCCCCCACAGCCCGATCAAGCACCGACTCATACCTCCTCCAACCCTGCAGTCCACCCAGCCGTTCCGGCTAACTCCCAGTTACATCCTGGGCATGACGTGCTGTGGTATGGAATACCTCTTTGGTCAGTTTGGGTCAGGTGTCCTGTCTCTGCTTCCTCCCGGCTCCCCTCCTCCCTGGCAGAGCATGAGGCCCACAAAGTCCTTGGCCAAACCAAAACATCATTGTTTTTCAGCTCTGTTCCCAGCTGAAAGTCAAAACACAGCACTGCACCAGCTACCAAGAAAGAGAAAAATGACTGCCACTGCTAAACCCAGGACATAATGAGAAAAGTGTATGAAGATGTTGGTATTTTTTAAGAATCTTTTGACTTCTACTAATATAATTTTTTAATGTTTCTCATGAAAAAAGCAACCACCCACCCTTCCTTTATGCAATGTCTGTATTTTGTGTTTTCACTTCTCTTTTTCCTTAGTCCAGTTTTCATAGAGTCATAGAATGATAGAATGATGTGGACTGGAACGGACAGTAAAGGTCATTTAGTTCCAACACTCCTGTCAAGGGACACCTTCCACTAGAACAGGTTGCTCAAAGCACCATCCAACCTGACCTTGCACTTTCAGGGATGGGTCATCCACAGTTTCCTTGGGCAGCCTGTTCCAGCACCTCATCACCCTCTAAAGGGTGATCACTAAAGATTGTTGCTACTATCTAATCTAAATCTACCCTCTTGATATTGGTTAACAATACTGAAGAGAAGGAAAGCATGGAACTGAAAAAGAAAAACAAAACCAAACAAAAAAAAGAAAGAAAAAAAGAGAACATTTTCCTTTCCTCAATTTTGTTTTAAAAAATAATTTTATTCCCAATTTTGTAAAAATTAATTTTCAGGTGTGGATACAACACCTTTTTAAACAGTAGAAATTATAGATTTTAATTTTCAGAAGCATGTTGCCCACAAAATATATTTTACTTGAAGTAAGCATCAAAATTCTGCTGATTCATACTATACTTCAAATATTGTGCTCATCAGTTCCATTAGCTAGGTATTTTTTTCTAAATAGGTTGTCAATAATAACAGTGCATTTCATGAAATATTCAAATCCTGATTCTCAAAAAGACTAAAGCATTGACTATTGAAAATTTTAAATGTGGAGACAGATTTGGAAAAGAGCTTAGCTTTCTGCTTATTAAAGGATCCATTCAAAAAGAATTCTACAAATTCTATAACTCAGTGCTGATAATAAATATGTATATATAAGGAAGGAAAAAAAAAAGGTGGGGGAGAGGAGAAAAGGCTAGGAAAAAACACTTGCAATTGTAATTGCAAAATATTTTTTAAACTGTAGTCCCTTCTTGTGGAATAGAATTGCAGCATAACAGGAAAATGCTTTTTTTCTAATTACATCAGGAAGAGATCCTTTTATGGTCTAGAATAAGAAGTAACTTACAAAAGTAACCACTGATGTTCTTAGTGTGAACAACTTAATTACACACCAGTTTAAAGGCCTCAAAGTTGCTGTAGAGAAGCTAGAGTCCTAGCTATGAAACTAAAGGGTGATTGTAACACCTACTGTAACCCCTTTCCTATGGTACTTTGGAAGATTTTGATTCAAGTGGCAGAACGTTATAGTTCTTCAATGTCATGTTGTAATTGAGAGTGTAAACAGCCTGGACATCTAGGTATGAAAATCCCCCCAAAATGCATTTAAAATTTTGCTACAGCAAGATTGAAGAAAGATGCAGTCATTATACATACTTCTTGAGTCTGATGTCAGATGAAGGCAAGAAATAAAATGTGTGATGTTATCTCTCAGAATAAAAGCCAGAATTAGAGTGATGATGTATCCTGTATACTATGTCATGATTCAAAAAGGAAGAGATTTATAACTTGATGTTAACTGCTTACTCAAGTAACGAGATGACACCTGTTCTAAAGAAGAGGCATTCACCTTTCTGAGAGAGTGAAGAAATGAGCCAATATGTGTTTTAATTAAGGAGAGTGTGTAGGCTGTCTCTAAGAAAATAACAAGTAAACTTGCTTTGGAGAAAAGCCCTCCTTCCTTAGTGCATCAGGAAGTGTTCTGAGTGAATTCATGGTGCTATGAGTTCTTAGTCATAGAATCATAGAATAGTTAGGGTTAAAAGGACCTTGACATCATCTAATTCCAACCCCCTGCCATGGGCAGGGGCACCTCACACTAAACCGCAGGGACACCACACACTAAACCATGCTATGAAAGACTCTGTTCAGCCCGGCCTTGAACACTGCCAGAGATGGAGCATTCACAACTTCCTTGGGCAACCCATTCCAATCCCTCACCGCCCTCACAGTAAAGAACTTATTCCTTATATCTTCAAATATATCAAACTTCCCCTGTGTAAGTTTGAACCTGCTACCCCTTGTCCTACCACTACAGTCCCAAATACAGTTTCTCTCCAGGATCCTTATAGCTCACTTCAGGTACTGTCAAGATATGCCTTCCCTTAAAAGGATATTTGAGAGTGATTCTGACTATATAGTGAAGCTTAAACACTCATAATCTTTTCCCAGTCTTTGCAATAAAGTAATCTTTTTTTTTTTTTTTTTTTCTGAATAATTTCCATGGTAATCCTGCGAAGCAGCTGTTTTTTCACCAGACAAGCTCTGAACTGTATGCTCAGTAGTGAAGCCTCACGACTAGAATATATTCTCTGCTTATGAAAAATGCTCATATCTATAAAAATAGGATTGTGGCTGAGCAAAAGGTTTGAAAGCTTCAGTCATATACAGGGTTTATATGACATTAAAACCCCTAAAACCTTGATAGCTCTGATAGCTAACCCTGACAGGCCCAAGTGGCTTGAGGAAAAGCTCTCATAACCAAATTCTTTCATGTGAGCAATTCAATTTCCCCCTCCTAGCTCCAGGGCAATTTCCTTAACCAAGACTTGCATCAGACCTTTGGCTTTATGTGGGCACAGGAGTCCAACTAGTGGAGTTTCTTGCACAGTAGAGACATGAAACTCCACTTATCTCAGGAAAATGGCACTTACATCATAGAAGAATGAAGCATACAGCAATCATGTAGCAGATTTGACTCTAAAGCTAACAGCTGTATGACCCTCAAAAGTATATACATTTAAAAACTTGTTCAACTGGCACACTTAAGACAGTGTTCTATAGTTTTACGTTCAAATAGTTAAGATAGCAAAAATAGGAACAAAATAAAATGTCAGAGAAAATAATGTTCAAATGTTCATTTGCTGGGTTGTAGGTTCCCAAAAGGAGCTTCACTGAAGTTGTGAAAGAGTAAATTTCCAGAAAAGGCAAAATTGGTGCTGAGAGTATCTCGCAATCATGGACATGAGAAATTTCTCACATAATCGTTTAAGCTCACCTCACCTCCCATTTATTCTCTTTTGCACCCAAAAGAGTTACAGTTTCCACTCCCAATGTACATCTAAAAATGCGAAGAACAGAACACAGACCACTGTTGTTTCTTTTGTTTCCCATCTGACATTTTTCCTTAGATTTCCACCACCCATCACCCCCCATCTCTCCAGTATGATTTTGCTACTGTGCTTGCCTACTGGGCAACTGTTTCTCTTTCTTCCCATATCGTGTTTCTATTTACATCTCAGTTTCTGCTGTTTCTGAAGCTGCCTCCTGAGGCATAACTTAGCACAATTTCGTTAATAGTAAGGGACAGAGAAGCTTGTAATTTACTTCCCTCAGCACATGCACAAATGAACTCTCCTTATATTTAACCTGCCACTGTCCCATAGCTCACACATTGCTCTTTAGAATACCAACAAGCCTCTCTCACACAGTGTCGTGGTTTAACCCCAGCCACACAGCTTGTTCACCCACTCCCCCGCTCTTCTTGCCCTCCCCCTACTCCTGGAGGGACGGAGAGGAGAATCAGAAAGAATGCAACTCCCACGGGTTGAGAGTTGAGATAAGAACAGTTTAGTAACTAAAGTATAACACAAATCACTACTGCTACCACCAATAATAATGATAAAGGAAATAACAAGGGAAGAGAATACAACACCTCATCACCAGGCGACTGATAACTCACTCCCCCAGCCTGACCAAGCACCAACCGATACCTCCTCCAACCCTGCAGTCCCTCTGCCCTTCCAGCTCACTCTCAGTTACATCCTGGGCATGATGTGCTGTGGTATGGAATACCTCTTTTCAGTTTGTGTCAGGTGTCCTGTCTCTGCTTCCTCCCGGCTTACCCTCCTCCCTGGCAGAGCATGAGGCTCACAAAATCCTTGGCCAAACCAAAACATCATTGTTATCAGCTTTGTCCCCAGCCCAAAATTCAAAACACAGCACTGCACCAGCTACCAAGAAAGAGAAAAATGACTGCTACTGCTAAACCCAGGACATTATCCACAGTTATCCATTATTAATTATAACTTGTCTAATAAATGTGAAACAAACACCTGTAATTATGCAGAGGCACCACAAACTTGCACATTGTTAAATCAGTGACGGATGGAAGAGAAAGCTCATGAAAATTAATTTGCAGTATATATTAATTGAGAATAAAGCATTTGGTATTTCATTGTATGTATGAAGAATCCTTAATGAATTATTATATTACTCATATTATCGATAGGTGCTTTTAATTGTGCCTTCTGAACACCCATTTTCTGTGAATTAAAAGTTAAGTGGATTTGGTATTTGAACAACTACCCAAACTTTCCCAACAGGAGACTCAACCTCTACAAAATTTGAGTACCTTAGAATAAGGTATAGAAAATAATAACATAAAGAAGTACCAACCACCTAATGTAAGAAATATGGAGTGCTCATAAAAATGCAGTTTAGCCTAAGATCTATAAAGCTATTAGGGCTCTTCTGGGTTCATAGTCTTGCATATCACTCTGGGATTAGGTGCTTAACAGTTTCTCTTCTAAACAGGGACAGATATAGGAAATAGTATCTCCCTTTTTTCTCATAACCTAGTGAGTAGAGGCTTCGACAATTATATCGGATATTCATATTGCAGCTCTTCCTTTGTTTGCAGATACTTAAGCCATGTCTCCAAAAGAAAATCCTAATAGATACAATATTTAGAGAGGAATTTCAACTTTTTCTTTCTCTATTAAAAACTGTTCTACTTTGAACAGATGAATGTTACTGAGGTAAAAAATAAAGAGAAGAACTGTTCAATAGTCCAGTATTGAGACCATTTTCTTTATGGACTTTAAAAAAAACCCCAAACATATTTTAAACCCCACACAAATAGAGGAAGGACTTTTACCTTTTCTTTCTTGACCTGAGTGTTCTGGACACTGCAAAAGGAAAATAATGTTACATCTCCTAGTTCTATTTTATATAAACCCAAATGTGAATCTTTCTAGCCACATCAGGTAATAGGTAAGTACTAAGACAAATAATTCGCGAGTCTCTGAGTTTACAAAAGTTTTAAATAATAAAATCTTTATTAACTCAGGCTCTAGCTGTCAAATAATTTTGTAAGTGTGCGCCTTGGAGGTCAACATAGGCTATAGGTAGAATAAGATAGAAATTGTTTGTACACTAGGGAGATTTTGTGCTAAAAATTAGAAAGAAATTAAACACCATGAGATGTAATCTTCTTACCCAACACTGTACCTACAAAAATGATACAATATCCCTAACCACATCATTTCTAAGGAGCTTCACACTTGCATTCACACTCTCCTTCTGAACTTCATATGCTGTTATTTTATTGGCTACTGAATAATTTCAGTACTTAATACAGTAACTATTACTTCTACTACTTAAGTTCTATACTTGCTTGTTTTAAAGAATGTGCCAAGATAAGCACTTGTCATATAGTATCAGCTAATAAATTATGTGATGTTTAATACATGAAATTACATTTTTTGGGGGGCACGAGCACATGGAAAAGAAGCTTACAGGAAAAGCAGAAAACAAGTATAACTAAATGAAGGTCTGAGAAATAGCAGAAAACTGAGCCCACTGTATTTTGAAAGTACTGAGACAATGTTTCTTATATTTGTATTCTTAAATTAACATAGTGACCGTGAGGTCATTTATGTGGGGAATATAGATCCCAAATATGACCATAACTATAATATCAAAATACATAAAATAGTAAGAATAAGCAAGATTTCATCAAAGTTAAGTGGCTTTGAACTGCCATAGCACAGTTGCTAGCTAACAACTCACACTGATGAGAAAGCAGCTTTGCAATATATTTGTGGAATTAGGGTGTAAGTCAGTGCTGAATTTCAAAAAAGCAGATCTAAAAAAATAAATAATTGTTTTTTGTAATTTATTTTCAAATATTATACTGTTTATCCTTTCAATTCTCTTCGCAAATAAGCTGGTGAATTTCCTGAGAAAATTTCCCTGGCAGCTAGCAAAATTGTCAAGTCGTCAGTCAAAGAGAAAGAAGAATTAAAATCTCGTGGTTTTGTGCAATTACGTGAACATTTTGTAAGTATAACCTTCTGCAACTATTAAGAAAAGTAGAAGATTGTTTTCAGTCTTTTTCCCTGGAGACATTTCATTCACAGAGAAGATTGGTAGGAGCCACTGCCTTACTAATGTTCTAGTCTATATTAAAAAGCAATGGACTAAAGACATAAATGGTTCTTTGCCTACACTGCTTAGTAAAAGACTCAAAGACCAACCTCTCTCCTTGATGCTAAGTAGTTATCAACAAATTTATATCCACACTTGTCTAGCTAATTGCTAGGCCTTCAGAAAGAGAAAAAGAATGCTACAGATATTCACAACATTGGGATGAGATAGATAACAAAAAGCGCATATTGTGAGGAATTAAGTACTTGAGTTTCCTCCCCAGTTTTCTCTTGTCAGTTCTGGATAGGTATGTCCCTAAGCAATATAACTTAAGTAACTTTGTGACACCTGGCATGAAGAGCAGAGATAGATAGGGCCCCAGTTCTCTATTATTTAGTAGTTGCAGACACCATCAATTCTACCTCTGTTCAACTGAGCAAGACATAGCCAATGATTCTTTATTTTATGCTTGTTTTCCAGGTTGTACATATAACAGAGATTTTAGTAGTCAATACTTTAAGACATAGTCAGTTAAACTAAGGCTTTAATTCTTGTTAAAACGTATTTTTTGTGAACTAAAGGCCACACAGTTGACATAAGCACCTACATTTTTGAGCATAAAAAGATTAGACATACACGCAAGTCTCTCAAGTGTAAACAATTGCTGTAGATAGGATCTATCAGACATCTTATAGATGTCTACAGATGAGTTGGCCACCCTATCAATATAGACCAATGACAAAACCAAGACCTTCTAAGACACAGGCCTTCATGCTTGCATCTATTGGTAAGATGAATCAGAGTACTTATTGCCACTATAATGACAAGCTCACATGCAGATGTCTACAGTTTTAATATCTGAAATAGAGTAATTAATCCCAACACGTTAGTCAACTAGTCTGAGATAATTCCTATGGTGCTAGCTTTTGGCAAAGCTGACATAGTTGATAGACATCAGTACAATTTCTTTCAGGGTATTGTGCTGAAAACTTAATAGTACAGTTAATTCTATCAAGGTGTAAGGGGTGAGATTCTGTACCAGGCTGTGGAACCCCAAATTATGCATAAAAATCTTATTTCTTCATGTGACTGATATATCCAATTATATTACTGTTCTGGAGTGGCATACAACATGGTGTCTCAAAGAGCATTAGATATTTTTTGTGTGGCAATTCAATCAAGCCTTATTGATAAGGTATTTGTTGATTATTATAAACCTCAGACACCAAACTGTTTAGAGGTATTTAATGTTCCTATAGTCTTTAACTGAACCTGACGCAACATATCTGGCCTTGAAAAGAGTTGAGCTTGTAATACTTTTGAAGATCCTTCAAATGTTTCTGAATAACAGTGTCAGAGTCTTAAAAGGTCTCACCTCCACTGAAGGATTTAAGTAATGTCTAATTTCTCAGAAAAAAACACTTGCAGAATGTTGAATTGCAAATACGTCACTTGGAAACAATGATTATTGAACATTTTGTATGAATTGAGCAATAATGATAATAATTTACTAATAATATTGAATAGTCATTCAGTTATTGGCCTGACAATATAATTTAAATTATAATTTAAATATATATATACACATATATATACATATATATGTATCAGGGTATCAGTGCTATCAGGGTATCTGTCCATCTTAGCCTAACAATTACAGAAGTATTATTCTAGTTCCACTTTCTTCAATAACTGGAGATCATTACAGCTACAGAAAAGCTGGCAGATAGCTCCTCTGAAAGTGGAGACACTTCTGTTCCCAAGAGAGCCTATGTCTCACCATCTTTTGAAAATATTCCGTTTCAAACAAAAGCAAAGCTGTAGACCCTATCCTAATACATATAGAAGACTCTGTCCCATGCACATAAAAGCTCCACTTTTATGCCCAAACTAAGATAGTAAATCTGTTTCTATTAAACAGATTAAAGTTCATATATATATATATATATATATATATATGCATATATATACACACACACACACATGTCCCTTTATCTGTTTATATAGGGATTGAATATCTTGGTAATCCTCCTCCTGGATTGTTCCTCTGCAGGAGAAAAGAAGATTTAGTGCTTTCCCTGGCTTAATCTGAAATGAAAGTTTTACTACCTTAGTTAAAATTTTACAGAATAGTTTTATTGTTGAAAAAGAATCAGATTAAATTCACTCGAGACATCATATCCTTTTTATTATGCTGAACTGCACTTCAAGGCCAAGTGAAGATCCTAATGCAATAGTAATAAGTGATGAATTTGTTTCCTTCAAAACTTTTTTCTTTTTCCTTTTTTTTTTTTTAATCTGACATAAGAGTATTGTGTTGACCATTCTGTTTCAGTGTGCTCACAAATATTTGGGGAAGTATTTTGCTTTTGGTCTGTTTTTTTCTGGAATAATTTGTTTCCATTGATGTTACAATAGTAAATACAGAAATTACAGAATCACAAGACTTACCTGCCACATTAAAGTAAAACATAAATGTTGGAATCCAAATTGGAAGCCAAAATGGACAGCACAAAGTTCTGCATTGACATGTGCATACACGCAACTGTGTGTCTGTACGCATTGTTGTCTTTGTGTCTTTTTGTCTTTATTTATTCAAATTTGCCAGTAAGCTAAAAAATGTTTTGCATAGGTGAGGTATAGAAGGAGAGACAGAGAAACATAAACATACAAAGACAGATCATTGCATCAAACTTGTTTTCTTAGAAAATGAGAATAAACCTGTTCATTAGGTGTTTATTGCAGTATAGAGTATCTTTGTTGATAAAACGTGAACATATGCCATGTAGAATGCTTTCAATAATTGGCAGGTGACATAATACTGACACTGATTGCTTTAAAATTATCTTTCATATTTAGGCCTTCTATACGCATTTGATGGACAGTACTATATTAAACAGTTTCTTAAAACAAAAATAGACTAAAAAATACCAGTCAATATGTCAATATGTACTGGAAATGACAGCTGTAATCTTCCAATGCCTGAAGATAATGGATGTTTAATGATTCTTTCATCATAAATGACCTCTAGAACTCTGGATAATAAACTGGGAAAAACTTGAAAATAAAGAACAACCCTCTTAAGCTGAAAAAGTAATTAAAATAGTGACCATCAGGTCAATCAGCTTAACAGAAAAAAAAAAAAAAAGAACAAAAACCAAAACCCAAACAAAACCAAAAAAAGCTTAATTTTCTCTTTTTGCCATTTGTTTTATGCAAGTATAGAGAAAAGTCTGGATATAGTAAACTCAGCTTTTTCTTTCAGGTAAATTCATTTATATTAATGAGTTTTATCTGAATCTTAACTCTTTTTATGCGATGTCCAGTTTGTTAATAATGCAATTTTACAAAGCTTGCAGATTCATGCATTTAGACATTTATTAATGGGATAGGTTTATCAATAAATAAATTTTACCAAATATTTTAAAGTTGCTTATAGTGAATTTGAAAAAAAAAACAACACAACTTTTGTTCATACTTCTGAGTCCTCTTGTCCCAAGGATATAATGTAAAAATGGCTGATTTGCATAAAAATGCATTTTTTAATGCAACATCTGAAATTGTCAGTATTTTTTCCTTAGTAGTTTTTATCTGAAAATTCATATGTTCAGATGCTGATATTCCCTGGTATCTGGTCTAACAAATTTCATTCCTATATAAGGAAAAATATCACCTTCTGATTTATAAACAGTTCCTAATCATGGTTCAGCTAAATCATTAACTAATAATAATTTATGAATAATTGATTTGAAAACTGAACCAGCACCTCTTACTTGATATTTGTTCACAATGTATTAAAAGGCTTTTTTTCAGAACTTAATTTATGAACAGTTCTGGTTTTGGTTTTCTTTTACAATATATGTGAATGGCAATTGAACCAACATTTCAGTGACATTTTCTGTGATGCATACTAAAATGCTGAAGGCAGAATCTAGGCTCACATGAACTTATTTGGGACTCCTAGATAAAGAAACCTGAGAGCAGTGATACAACACATGGTATTGTGAACGATTTCTATAGGATAGAATAGGTAGAAATCCTATTTGGTCAAATATGGCATCTCATCTGCAGGGCTTGGGAGAATTAAAAAATCAAGAGACCTCTTGAGATTTTATTCCTTACAGTTCCTTTGTGAGCATCCTGGTTTAAAAATATTACCTCTCTGTCCTTGAGGCAGATAATATTAGAAGCTTCCAGGCACGATCCCTAGTCCTTTGCTGTGTTTGGTGGCAGTTATCAGGAAGAAAAATGGAGTGAAAGCTTTCCAGGTCAGCTATGTGCACATGGAAGAAAACTACAGAAGGTAGCTTATCTCAGATTTTCCTTAGCAGCTGGATGGCCATAAATTCAGCCTGAAAGGTATTGAGCAGGTAGACCATGTGGATACATGCAACTGCCTTCATGTTTTGTCTCATGGCACAACAATATAAAGGTTTGCAAAGTGAGAACACCCCTGAAGGGAGTTTCACAAATCAACTCATAAAAGTTAAACAGCAGATAAACAAACACAATCTGTTTTAAAGTACCTGCACGCTCCAGTGTAAGGATGTAAACTTAAATTACTCTAGCAATAACAGGAACCTTTCTATACCTGACAATTGAACTGGATGAGCAAGTCAGGAATTTTATTAACACAGCACATGTCTTCAATAAAGTCCCAACGCTGTAAAATTCAGATCAAAGGGTAAATAACATGCATCAACAATGTTCATTATTAGTCTTATTGAAACCACACTATAGATACTAAATAAAAATCAATAGTTATCATAAAATCAGATGAAAGGCATGAACTCAAAGTAAATTTAACTCATAATCAATGTACTTCTTTATCTGAAAAATCTGAAATGACATCTGGAAGAAGAGGAAGGCAATAGAACCAAATAAATGTCTTTATAGTGCACTTCAGAGCAGAACTACCACAAATTGTCTATCATTTTGTTAAAAAAAAAAAAAAATCTAGGCAGAAAAATTATCATATAGTGATCATAAAGTTAGTTGCTAATAAGGATTCAGCCACTGATTTCATTTGATGATTTCATTCACCCCTCTTCTTTTTACCTGTATAAGCAGAGCTACACCACCAAACACTTTGGTTCCTTGTGCTTTTTTTGAATACAGGTTATTGCTGTCCCTGTTATTCTGCAAAAAGTCAACAGAGGGAAAATTAGCATTTTACTCCAATTCTGTTAGCCATATGCTACATTAAATGATAGCTATAGCTTAAGGGATGAAATTATTTCTGGTATGTTGCATTCTACTTTATTGTTTTTAATGTGTTTTGCATTAAGTCATGACTGATTAGGTGCTTCATGCAATGTTTTACTGCCACTGGACAGGAATGTGTGATGGAGTATCACAGGGTGGAGATGTGAAAAACCAGAAATGAAAAAATAATTATTTTTATTTGAGCCAAATCATGAGCTCCTTATTCATATTGATTGTAGTGGAAATATTCATATCTGAAACTCCCTGACAATAGCAATAAAGGGATTTTAGCCTAGATGTAGGATAGTGCTGTATAAGGAAATACATATAAACTCATTTGAATTTAGTCAGGTGTTCTGGATGGGAAAGGCCAGAATGAACTCTGAGAATTCAGTCTTTGAGTAAAGATTTCCAGAAGAGTTTTAAGCCTGCTAACTGTTTTGACTTCCAATGAGATTATTATTATCATATTTTACCACTTTTGTTGCGAGCGGATTTAGGAGAATGAGCTTTGTTGAGGCTAGTGTGTGCACGTGTGTGTGTATATGTGTATATATAAAACTTGCACTCATACAAATACACATGCACACAGCGATCGTTATGTACATGAAAGAGGCAATATGTGACAGAAGGGACTATATTGAATTTTGCTGGCTATCTATTGTTTCACAACAGCCCCTCCTGACTCTGTTCTTGTGATGTAGCATATTACTTGTTATCAGAATTGTACTACACTAGCTGAACCATGCATAAAACTCCCTTGCTCTACAGACCTTAAAAATTTAGAGACATGGCGTTATAGGAGGATTAAAAAAAGAACAAGTGTCAGATGTCAAGAGGAAGGGATAACAAGAATAATAAGATGTTTTGGCACAGACATGCTGTGTGCACAATATGTAGCTAGTTGTTGTGGTTTAACTCCAGCTGTCAACTAATCCCTACACATCCATTCACTCACCTCCCTCTTCACTCTTCCACACCCCGGTGGGATGGGGAAAAGAACTGGAAGGGTAAAACTGAGAAAAACCAGGGGTTGAGTTAAAGAGAGTTTAATACGTAAAGAAAAACTGCATGCAAGCAAAGCAAAACAAGGAATTCATTCACCACTTCCCATCAGCAGGCAGGTGTCTATCCATCTCCAGGAAAGCAGGTCTCCATCACATGTAATGGTACTTAGGAAGACAAACTGTCACTCTGAACTTGTCATCTTCCACCACTGCTGCCTGATTACTCCAGTTTTATATGCAAAGCATGATGCTATATGGTATGAAATATGCCTTTGGTCAGCTGGGATCAGCTATCCCAGCTGAGCCCCTACCAATCTCTGTGTGCACCCCCAGCCTACTCTGTGGTGGGTGGCCTTGACTCTGTGTAATCACTACTCAGCAATAAGGAAAATACCCCTGTATTATCAACACTGTTTCCATCACAAGTCCAAAGCACAGCACCATGCTAGCAGCTATGAAGAAAATGAACTCTCACTCTAGCCAAAACCAGCACATTAGTCAATAGCAGTAATCGTAGCAATTACAAGTCACCACCTGCTTAACTGTTAGGAGAATACAGGGGCTTTTTATGCATTAGCATGAAGGTGACTTTTAAGGAAGTATTTGAAAATCCAGAGAAAAAGGAACCTGTCCATAAAAAAACCCACACTTTTAATCACTCTTCAGTACCACACCTATGCACTCTGCTGTATAGTAAGAAATATGTATGCTGGAGACAATGCCATTGCAGACTTCAGGGCTAGGCTCTTAAAGTGGGAAAGTCAGCAATTTCAGATAAATACAGCTAGAGCTTCACACTCCTGAATATGAATGGTCATAACCTGTACCTGAAAAAAGTAATGCACTGCTGTCTGCTTGTCGTAGGACAGAAGTGAAATCAAAACTAAAAAAAAGAAAGCTACTATGTTGGTAGCTAAATCCAGAGTAATTTTTAAAAAACAAGAAAATAATATTTTGTTTTCATCCATTCCGCATATCCTTCCAGGTAGAAACTATTAATTGTTATGTTCCTAAGTTCCTTTGTCCTGTGGAGAAGAAATCTTGGAGTTATTCCAAGTTGTGTATCACCTGCTGGTTTCTGTATAGTTTTATCAGAAGTTTCACTAAGCCTGTTTGACTTTTGAAATGCCCTCCAGGGGTCTGCTTCCATACTCCACACACTGTAAATGAGGACACCTGCTTAACAAGTGTCTGCTGGTTAGGAAATTGATCACCTGGGCTGTCTGTGGATGTGTGTTTATCTGTCCACCTCTTCACCATTTAAACAAGAAAAGAGGACATTAAACTGCTACCTGTGGCTCTCATTACTCTTATAGTAGCCTGTGGATAAAGTCCAAAAGTATAGATGTAAATGTAATACATTATTTGTTACAATGTTTTATTTTTATTGTTAATCTGGATTCTGAAGTATTTAGTCTTATTAGGTCATTACTTTACATTTCAACACATCAGAACAAAGAATTTAGGATTTAGTATCATCAACAGCCTTACAATTATTGCAGCTTTAACGAAAGCCATTTTGTACGTCATAGGCTAGAAACCTGATTTCACTTATGTCAATGAGGTTATTGCTATTGATTTCACTGTGGCTGGGATTTCACCAGTGTCTTTCATTTTGATGAGTTGAAACTTAAGTTTTAACTACTAAAATGCTTTAACAGAAGCTATATTCACTTAATTTGCTGCTGAAATATAGTCCACCTCAGAGGCAATAACTACTTAATAGTACGTTGTCGCACTTTGCATGAAGGAGTAAAGAACACAATGTCCATTAATATTTCAAGAAAAAAAATAATAATCAACTTGATTCAAGCTCTCTCTATCATTTGTGTGATAAGGGTGAAAATGTAGTTCTGGTCTCAAAAAGATAAGTCTGACTACTGTTTCTACTTCATTGGTTTTCATGGTTGTGAGTTGGCAGTCCTTCATATTATGGTTAGATTGCAGCTGTAGAGTAGATTGAAGAAATTATTTAGCTAGGTATCACATAACTATTTAGCAAAATGTGAATATACAGCCTTGATAATGTCTTCAGGGTAGAATGTTGAAGATCAGACATTTTACAGTGACAGTACTTTATAGTATATTTAAGAAAATAGCCCAGTGACAAAGTGTCCTGTGACTCTAGAGCATCTTGACGGTCAAAAATAGTGGCCAAGCTATCTCAAGATCTGATGGTCTGCATCAAAAGGAATGCTGTGTCAATGGGGATCATTTATAGGAAAAACATTCTTTTTAGCTTCCAGAAGGAAATAGAGCAAAAATCATTGGCATAACCAATGTACGTGTGTTTGCATGTGTGCAGATGTAGAGGAGATGTAGTGGGCATTATATTGCTTATGGAATTGGACTGACTGTTTCTTGACCATTTGTGGATAGTGAAATATAATGAATTGGTAATTTGAGGCTGAACATCTATGATGATAGAGCTGAAACTGCACTTTGAAATGTGAACAATCTGCAAGCCCACAATTTGCAGTATTATGGGCAGACTGTAAATAAACAGACAAAAACTGTGAAGTGTTTGAAGAAATGGGCAAAAGGTACATTGTGATTATTTGAAAATCAAACAAAAGTAAACAACTGCAAAATGTCTAGCAGTATGAAAATTAAGGGCAGGGAATCATAAAAGCTGACAGGGAGCTGGAGTTGATACTGGTATTTTTGCAATGTTTACATTCAAACAGTTTTTAAAAAAATTGGAAATAAATAATAACAGTAATAAAAAGTGCTCTATATCTTAAATATAACCAAAATAATACATTCAAGATATGACAAATTTTGTAATCATGTTGTTCAATGTTGAAGAGTTTTAATTGTAGTGTACCACTGTATACCACTGTGTGCTAAAAAAAAACCCAAATCATTAGTCTTCCAGTAGCAAAGAAATCTCCCATCTGGTATGACTGCCACCATCTTGAGTGAATATGATTTTAACTAAAAAAATGTTACTTGTTTATGCTATCAGAATAGAGGTTTTCATGTTTTTTCCCTGTATTGTGTACAAATTTCATTCTGTAATGGCACATGCCTTTAGAAATTTTGTATATATACATACATTGATATATAATATGGTAATTTGTATAGAGCATTTTGTTGCTGTATGATTTTTCAGGGACAGAATAAGGTACGAAGTCTCAGTATTTCTGCATACCTATTTTCCTTACCCTGTATTTAACTCATGGTTCTGAAGCAATAGACCAAAATTCTGCCCCCTGCTTTGGATCTTTTACACTTTATTAACCTGTTCTAGAAGTCAGATAAATAAGGCCGTGTCCAAATATCCAAAGCCAAGATCTAAGGAGCTCACTTAAATAGATGATATATTTCTGCATCATTAGGTTGGAATCTAAATATGAAATAGTTATACATCAGTATAATTTCAGACACCATACCATAAATGCGCATTAAATGTGCGTTTGTGGTCCTGCAGCCAAGAACATCAATATCTGACTGTGCATATTTGTGTGTGCAAATAAGCAGTTTGCACGTTCTTTTATGGCACTAAAACCTGCTGTGAAACATTGAAACATTCAAGAAACCTGGCATTTAAAATCTTCTGCTAAATATTTTATTTTATTGTAACTTACGTTTCACAGGAAGAATCATAGTTAGGCTTGGCAGTGAGCAGCAAGCTGTGTGTGCATTACAGGATGCTTGCAGCATTTAATTTTACAATGCAAGCCCCACCTATGTAAAAAAAAACATTGCAGAAGAATGATATCATCTGTTTCTCCTTTGTTTTGGAAATAAAACAATACACAGGCAGATGGTAGCTAGAAGTACATAGAATGATAATGGATAAATAGTTGGGTTTTTTTGCCATCACAGATGAATTTTTAGATTTCAGGAATCCTGTCCAAATGCTAAGAATAGAGCACACTTGTTAAAAACATAATTAAACATCTAGCAGTGCTCTAGGCAGGTGGAATGCAAAGGTGGTAATGTAACACAGCTCAGAGAGGCTTCAGGATTGAATTTTGGGGGGTTCAGCACTCTAGCATCTGTATTGAAAAGCTCAGAGTTGTTACCTAATGACCAAGGACATCTTCAACTAGATCAGGTTGCTCAAAGACCCGTTCAGCCAGACCATGGATGTTTCCAAGGATGAGGGATCTACTACCTCTTTAGGCAACCTGTTTAAGTGTTTCACAACCTTCATTGGAAAAAATGCCTTCTTTATATCGAGTTTAAATCTTTTAGTTTAAAGGCATTACCCCTTGTCATATTGCAACAGGCCCTGCTAAAAAGTCTTGTACCCATCTTTTTTATACACCCCCTTTATATATTGAAAGGCTGCAATAAAGTCTTCCCAGAAACTTCTCTTGTGTAGACTAAACAACCCCAATACTCTCAGCCTTTCCTCACAGGAGAGGTTTTCCACCACTCTAACAATATTTGTGGCCCTTCTCTGGGACCACTCCAACAGGTCCATGTCTCTCCTGTGATGACAACTCCAGAGCTGGATGCAGTACTCCACATGTGGTCTCACAAGAGCTGAGTAGAGGGGCAAAATCACCACCCAAAACTTGCTGACTATATTTCTTTTGATGCAGCCCAGGGTGGCTGGCTTTCTGAGCTCCATGTGCACATTGCCAGCTTATATCCAGTTTTTCATTCACTGGTATCTCCATGTCCTTCTCAGCAAGGCTTCTCTCATTTCGTTAGCTCTTCAGCGTGTATTGATGCTTCTTATGTGCAGCTAGAGGTGGCAATGCTGCTATTCCCTTAAAACACTTGGGAGAAGGAGGTTCAAAACCCTAGCTGAAAAAACTTTTAACAGTTTAGCCTAACTACATAAAACATGCATATTTTTTGATTCAGAACTTGCATAGCTGCATGGTATTTTTCTTATTGATGTTCTCTGGATTGCATGGGAAGACACTATAGCATCACTATAGTCAGACTGTGAACCCAGCTTATCAAAATCCTAACAAGTGTAATGAGCACATGGCCAGCATTTTTCTCTATTGACATCAAAGGAAATAGCATTAAGCCCATATTATATAGAGTTCAATGGACTTCTTTGTATAGTGCTTGGAAGGCAGGAATGACATGTCTTTGAACATAATTTATAGTTCATAAATGTATTCATGTTTGGAGGCTCAGACAGAGCAATTTGCAGCTAACCAGCTCTAACATTGCTGCCAAGAAAATGATCAAAACAATAAAATTGGCATTGTTACAGAGATTTGGATTATATAGGATTAAGATGTAGAAGGAAATTTACTGCTTTGTGAGGAGGTCAGAAGCATTGAAGGCCTGTACACTACCTATGTCCTCCTTAAGCTACTGCCTTTTTGCACACTCTTTGCTGACTGGCAGCACAACTTAAATGTGACTTTTATTCTGGAATTTTAAAGAGTTTTTTAAGGAGTTTTAAAGCATTTAGTAACATTCAGGACCAGACTCACATTACTATGAAATTACATCTGACTACATACTCTGCAAGCTGGGATCAAAGTCCATGTCATCCTTTCATAGGTGTTTTTTTTTTTGCCTGTATTCATTTTTTTGAGTAAAGCTCCAGTATAACAGAGTTCTGTTGGCTGTTGTATATGTGGTTCTTAAATATTTTCCTAGCTATATGTATTGGGTTTGTATGGCAAAGTTTTGGTAGCACCAGGGCCACAGAGGGGGCTTCTGTGAGAAGCTGTTAGAAGGTTCCACTATGTCCAACAGAGTCAATGCCAGCAGGCTCCAAGAATGACTCAATCCTGGCCAAGGCTGAGCCCATCAGTGACAGTAGTAGTGCCTCTGGGATAATGTGTTTAAGAAATGGAAAAAAGTTACTGCACAGAAGAAACTTCACCCAGTGAGAAGAGTGAGATTATGTGATAGAAGCAACTCTGTAGACACCCAGGGCAGTGCAGAAGGAGAGGAGGAGGTGCTCCAGTCACAGGAGCAGATTCTCCTGCAGTCCATGATGCAGACCACAGTGAGGCAGCTGTGCTCCTGCAGCCTATGGAGGTCCATGGAGAAGCAGATCTCCACCTGCAGCCCATGGAGGACCCCACACCAGAGCAGGGGGATGCCTGAAGGAGGCTGCGACCCTCTGGGAAGCCGACAGTGAAGCAGGCTCCTGGCAGGACCTGTGGCCCCATGGAAAGAGGAGCCCACACTGGAGCAGGTTTGCTGCAAACAGCTGTGACCCCGAGGGGGCCCATACTGCAGCAGTCTGTTCTAGAAGGACTGAACCCCATTGGAAGGGCTCATGATGGAGCAGTTCATGGAGGACAGTTTCTTGTGGGAGGAGTGCCACACTGGATCAGGGGAAGAGTGTGAGGAGTCCTCTGAGGAAGAAGCAGCAGCAGAGATATGTGGTGAATTGACCACAACCTCCATACATCATCCCCCTCACCACTGCAGGGAAGAAGGTAGAGAAAATTGTGAGTAAAGCCCAGGAAGAAGGGAAGACTGCGGGAAGGTTTGGGTTTTTTAAAGATTTGGGTTTATTCCTCATTACCCTAATCTGATTTCATTGGTAATAAATTAAACTACTTTCCCCAAATAGAGTCTAGTTTTTCTGTGACAGTAATTAGTGAGTGATCTGCCCCTGTCCTTACCTTGACCCATGAGCCTTTTGTTGTGTTTTCTCTCCTGTCCAGTTGAGAAGGGCAGTGATTGAGTGGCTTTGGCATCTGGCCAAGGGTCAACCTGCCACATCATGCTATTTCTATAGAAATATCACATAAAGGGCTGTGAATTCCCACATCACCTGAGCTGTGTTGCCTCTTGGAATACTTGGAAAGAGGAATATTTCAGTGAAACAGAGGTTTGGTTATTAAGTAAAAATCACAGGATGGTTATGTTTTAGCAAAAAAAAAAAAAAAAAAAACAAGAAACCACAACAGAAACATTACTGGCTGCACATCTGAGAGCTAGGTTACAGTATGCCAAATTACAGGCTCCCCTGCAACTGGTTTACTTATCAAATAAAAACTTAAATACTTCAATGAGGGTATTTCCTTAAAATCTTGCTTTCAGCAAGGAAAAGGCTAACTCCTTGAGTGTTTCTGTGTGTGTGGGTTGGAATTTTTAAAGTAGGTTGCATGCCTATGTTACAAACAAGGGTGTGCCCACAGGGAAAGACTGCTATCTAGGGCAGCACCTGGCTGATTTGAGCTAGATTGTCATGAAGCCCCAGTGCTCCAGGGGTATAAGCACTGATAGCACACTGATGTGAGGGGGATCTTCTACACAGAAGTCATTTCTAGAAAAGCTGTAGAAACTAAAAGGGGAGCAGAACAGAGAATAAGAAAAGGTAAAATTTTACATGCTAGTTTTATATAATGTTTTTATTTTCTCTAAGACAGAATGCCAAGGAAGGATCCCTAGTTTTAAGGATTCATTTGAAATCTCAGCAGGTGAAATATTTTATAAAAGAACATCTTAATGGCAGCAACCAGGAGTGGTTATGTCTTTTTTTCTCTCAAAATACCCAGCACTGGGTATTAATAGTGTTCTAGGAGAATGTTTGCAAAACGTACCCCTGCAGTTTGCTTTTATGTCTAGGCACAAACAAGTATAAAAGAACACTCATAATAATTCTCTGAGGAATGGAATTATATATTAAAAAAAAAACTATTATAAAAAGAGAAGAATATGATGTTGCTGTAAGTCACAATTAGATGTAAGGAAAATAATACATGCTGTTGTTATGTTACATTTGCTATTCTCTCTGTCATTTCCCCATCCTCCCTTACAAAAAAGGAAATGAGAACCAGTGCTGCCACCACTGTCAATTGCCAACACAAGAGAAATGACTAATCACAAATCTCCAGCCAGTAGGGAGAAAGAATTGTAAGGAGAGTGTATTTGGGAAAGATTTATAGCAAATTATTTTCTACATATGAGTGATAATTTCCTAGTTTTAAACCTTTTGATATATCAATGTCAAAGCCATAGAGTCTGAAATTATATTGAACAGCTGCATCTATCTGTACTCTGTTACCCCAGTCTCTAGATTAGGTGATAGAAATAACCAAAACCTGTTATTGCACTGGGGACTTTTCACTTTAGCATTTTTATGCCCCATGCTTTGAAACTTTAATGTTTGTCAAGAAAACACTTAAAAAAGAGATTATTCTTCATTTATAAATGCCTATTTACATAGGCAAGATTACTGTATTTTGAATAGAGATTTTACAGATGGTTGTAAGCTATCAGGTGCTGGTGGATCATCTTCATGTAAAGGTTTTGAATATGCTTATCTTGGGAACATAATTTAAAATGGTCCTTCTTCTGTCTTTTACAAACATAGCTCTGGCAAGCAAGTAAGTAGGGCTGTTGTTGTGAAGGTAGATTTTTACCTTGATAGGGTGTTTATAACTGTTGTAAATCCAGTCTTTTTTCCCTTTGCTCTTCACTGTTGTCACTGTCCTGCAAAACTATGATTTAACAAGATATTTCTTGAGATTTACTCCAAAGTAGGTGTTTGTCTCTCCTTTACTTTCCCTAAATACTCATTGATCATAAATGTAGCTGTGCAGTAGAAATAGAGGATATTTCAGCTTCTAATGAAGGAACCCAAGGCGGCAAAGGTGCAGCTGGGACAATGAAAAGTTCTTCTACATCCACAGACCATGAAACTCCTAGAAAACATTTCGATATTTAGAGATGCTATCTTTGTGAAACAATACCATACCACTTATATACCTTATAATATTAAAACAAACTCTTGAACTTAAAGGGAGACGCTGGTCAACCATCACTGTATTTGATTGAGCTACCTTAATACTAAACAAATTTACAATATATATCAATTTAAATTTCAGGGGAAAGGAATATTCCTCTTCCATTAATACTGTAAAAAGAAGTGAACTTATTTTAACTCTCAAGGATTTCTGTAAACACCTATTGATTTAATTCAATATCTCTGGTGATGAAAAACATAATACTCATAGAATAGTTAGGGTTGGAAAGGGCCTTAAGATCATCAAGTTCCAAACCCCTTGCCATGGGCAAATAAAATAAAATAATTAAAAAAAAAAGGCAAAAACATACTCATAACTGCAGGACACACAAGTCTGGTAGTTTCACAAAATCAGCATTTCAGTGAACAATTCTTTTGCTTGGGGATTCAAGTATTATTTTTTGAAGGTTGCTTAGAAATTACTCTTTCTAACATGTTTGTTTTATGAAAGCAATACTAAATATTTAAAAGTCAAAGTGAAGATTCTTTAAACATTTGAATTAATATTAAATTGCACAGTAATATGCTAAAGTATAACGTATACTGAAATAACACAAAAGGTATAATTTTTTGAGTAGAAAGTATCGTTTGAAATTAGACCTGCTCATTTTAAATGTGTGTTTGCAGAATGATCTTTGATTTAAGTGACAGTTTGGGGCTAGGCTATTAATTGGATTACATCCGAGGCCTCACCATAAAGAAGATAAATACTCCTGTAAACTGCTATAAAAATAGTGCAGGATTTTCATACAGGTGTATATGAGAACACTACATCTTTGTGCTTTTTACAGCTGACTTGGGATAGTAAGGTTCTTAACTTTAGGCCTTTCTCCTTCACTCCTTTTTCTAGGTAGTACAGCTGAGAAAATGGGAAGAAAAGATACAGCACAAGTAAATTGCTCTTTTCTTTCACTAAGTATAAAAAGAAGCGGAGGAAAGGGATTGCTTGGGCTTTCTTAGCTATCATAGTTTTCATACTGCTCATTGTTACAGTCTGTACCTCAAATTCAGAATCTGATCCTTAATGAGTTGCTGACTGAAGTTAATTAATTCGACTGATACTGCAAGCATTCAGAATCAGGCCTACATGCAGCTGAACTGGTTTTGGTAGTTCATACATGCACAAACTTCCAACCACATTTGTGGTTGTTCCTCATCTAAGCTGATCCCTGAAACACCTAACAGTTTCTAATGCAGAAGGCTTCCTTGAAACAAAAGTCTAGGGTTTTACACTGACTGTAATAACTACAGTGAAGATTTTGCCATCAAGGCAATCTGAAATTTTCAGAGCATGTTGCTGAACTCTAACTGTTATTCTTCTCCCTTTACACATGTTGATCCCAAACCAAGTCTGGAAACTCCATGCCAGCACAAATACTGCTCATCCTTCCAAATTGCATTTCACCTGGCACTCATTCTTCCCCACAGTCAGTTTTTCCTCTGTGTGTAGATTGGCTTCTTTTCTTTAGTTACACGGCTGCTTTGTGCTTGCTGACTTTACAAAAGCCTCACTTCTGTTTGCATAATTTTTTTGTGATTTCCTGAATCACAAAACTTACTGTATTGTAAGTCTTAGCCTCCAGTTAAGATGAGCTGCTATCTCTACTGCAGCTTTCAGAAGAGTTCTTCCCAGGGCCATTCTATTTTAAACTTAATTAGATACTTCAGCTTAGTTTTAAAAAAAGAATCTAGAAAAATGATGACTGGGAGACTGGCAGGGGTAGTGTGGCTCAGTGTCAGGTGGTAACAAAGATTTCTGTGTTAAAGCAGACATTTCAGTCCCTAATGACATTACTGAAGAATATGAGTCAAGCAGCATTTTCCCTTGTGATCACACTGACTTAATTTTTCTAAATAATAGTAATAGATAATAAAATAGTAAAAAGCAATAGTAATGTATGAAATATAATACAAAATAATGAAAAGGAATAACCCTCCTCAAATTGTCCAGTAATAAAAGTTTCCTGGCAGAAATACCATCCATCTTGGATATTCTGATCTTCTGTACAAAGACAAAAGTCTGCAGAGGAATGTAAATCTCAAGTGCCACATTTGTAAGAACTGGGTCATGCCAATTCTAAATTGTGAACATGAAGCTGGAAAGAGTAATGGTAACTTGAGCTTAACTAAGAGCAGGGCCATGGTTTACAAAAACATCTGATAATTCTGAGTACCCAACCTATCCTGAAAGGACTTGATGTTCAGAAAGAACAGCATATTCAGAAAGTGAAAAATAAATGTAACATCTTGTCACCAGCTAAAACATGCACAGAAAACTGTAACATAGAGCTCACTTTTGAAAATCACGTGGAGAGTGAATTTCTGGTTTTAGAGTTGGAATCTACAGCCAGGCAAGCCAGTTTCTGCCATACTTTCAGGTTAACTACTTTAAGAAATTTAGTGTAGGTATATTGGTATAATCATGTCCTTGGTAATCCATTAAGTTACACTGCTTATTGCAAAACAATAAAAGCATCAAGATATAACCTCATAACAGTCTACAATAATTGTCCACTTCCTGGTATTCATAGAAATGAAATGCAAGCTCAGTAATATGGTTAATTACAATTTAGGACAGGAATGGGCCATCATATGAACTCTTTCTGGCCAAAACTTAGTAAAAGTGATAAACTGCAGTGGAAGGAATGGAGAATCCACCTTTTTCCTGAATATCAAAATAATTGTACACTCATGGCAGTTCTTAGCTCAGCTGTGTACACATGCAACATCAGGGAAAGAAGACAGTGCCTTTAGGTACAGAATACAGAGGCACACACCATAAAAGACAGTCCTGATTAACTCCAGAAATGCTGGTCTGTGTCATTCATATGTTGCCCCCCTGTTCTTAAATTCTCCTTTTAGTTTTCTTCCTTCCTATTTCCTCATTGTTTCTCTCATTTCTAGAAGTCAAAATATTACCTTCCCCCCCCCAGTCTTTTCTTTTTGCAACCTTTTCTTTTACCTTGGCTTGGGCACTGACAAAAGATTGATCAGAATTTGACAACCTTTCTCTCCTGAATGAAGAGGAACCAGAGTGGCTTTGAAAGACATAAAGCACATATCATCTGCCAAGAGAAAAAGGCTGTTACAGCATAAGTCTGCTTTGTTTAATTTCAGATTTATGGGATAAAAATTAAACTATCATGGTAAGGGCATGACATATATTTCTGGTTCAGGTTTATTTCAAGAAGTAGAGTAATACTTGCAGAATTTACCACCCCTTCACCTAGGAAATCCGAACCTCCTTTAATAGCAATATCTATACTTGGGTTTTTATTTTCATTTGGGAGCAAGGCATTTCTTTCTTCATTTTATTTTTTCAAATCCATAGTATCTTCCTTAAGATACCATGATTAGCAGTCCACCCAAGTCTTGGAAGGCAGACATAGGGATGTGATAATTAAGCCCTTAGGCCCACTGTAGGAGAAGATCTGGTTCCAGACCATCTTAAGAACCTGAATGTGCACAGGTCCATGGGACCTGATGAAATCCACCCGTGGGTCCTGAAGGAGCTGGTGAATGTGCTAAGCCACTGGCCATCATATTTGAAAAATCATAGCAGTCAGGTAAAGTTCCCAACAACTGGAAAAAGGGAAATATCACCCCCATTTTCAAGAAGGGGAAAATGGATGACCCAGGGAACTACAGACCAGTCAGTCTCACCTCTGTGCCTGGCAAAATCTTGGAGCAGATTCTCCTGGAAGGCATGCTAAGGCACATGAAAAACAACAAGGTGCTTGCTGACAGCCAGCATGGTTTCACTAAGGGGAAATCCTGCCTGACCAATTTGGTGGCTTTCTATGATGGGGCTACAGAACTGATGGACAGCAGTACAGCAGTTGATGTCATCTACCTGGATTTGTGCAAAGCGTTCGACACTGTCCCACACAACATCCTTTTCTCTAAATTGGAGAGACATCAATTTGATGAATGGACCACTCGATGGATAAAGAACTGGCTGGATGGCCTCACACAAAGAGTTGTGGTCAATGGCTTAGTGTCCAGCTGGGGAACAGTAACGAGTGGTGTCCCTCAGGGATCGGTGTTGGGACCAGTCTTATTCGACATCTTTGCCAGTGACATGGAAAGTGGGATTGAGTGCGCCCTCAGCAAGTTTGCCGATGACACCAAGCTATGCGGTTCGGTTGATAGGCTGGAGGGAAAGAATGCCATCCAGAGGGACCTTGACACTTGGCTTTTGAGGTGAGCTGATGCCAGCCTTATGAAGTTTAACCATGACAAGTGCAAGGTCCTACACCTGGGTCGGGGCAATCTGAGGCACAGCTACAGGTTGGGCAGAGAAGAGATTCAGAGCAGCCCTGCAGAGAAGGACTTGGGGGTGTTGGTTGACGAGAAAATGAACACGAGCCGGCTGCAATGTGTGCTCGCAGCCCAGAAAGCCAACCGTATCCTGGGCTGCATCAAAAAGAGCATGACCAGCAGGTCGAAGGAGGTGATCCTGCCCCTCTATCTTGCTCTTGTGAGACCTCACTTGGAGTATTGTGTGCAGTTCTTGTTTCCTCAGCATAAAAAGTACATGGAACTTTTGGAACAAGTCCAGAGGAGGGCCACGAGGGTGATCAGGGGACTGGAGCACCTCCTGTATGAAGATAGGCTGAGAAAGTTGGGGCTGTTCAGCCTGGAGAAGAGAAGGCTGCTTGGAGACCGCATAGCAACCTTTCAGTATCTGAAGGGGGCCTATAAGGGTGCTGTTGAGGAGCTCTTCATTAGGGACTGTAGTGATAAGACAAGGGGTAACTGGCTCAAATTTAAACAGGGGAAGTTTAGATTGGATATAAGGAAGAACTTCTTTACTGTGAGGGTGTTGAGGCACTGGAATAGTTTGGTCAGGGAGTTTGTGAATACTCCATCCGTGGCGGTGTTGAAGGCCATGTTGGACAGAACCCTGGCTGACATGGTTTAGTGTGACGTGTCCCTGCCCATGGCAGGAGGGTTGGAAGTTGATGATCTTAAGGTCCTTTCCAATCCTAACTATTCTATGATTCTAAGATTCAACTCTACTAATTTTTCTGCAAACACTAGTTTTTCTTCCTAACCTCTACTATTCCTTCTCAGCCTGTCAGTATCTCTCTTAACCTGAACCTTAATTTTCTAAGTAAATTTATGTATTGATGACCTACTTTTTTCAGTAGACCATCCCATCAATATACCTCAGGTGCAACAAGTACAGAAAAGCTGATGGCATGTCTGTTTTTCTGTCAACTCAGAGTTCCAAGTTGCTCCTGGCTACTCCTTATTTTTAATGTTATACGGTTTTAAACAAAGGAACTCATTGTGAAAAATCAGTATTCACTCAAAGTTCAATTTCAAAGGGTATTATTTAAATACTCAGATCAAGTTAAGATGATGCTGAAATATATTTAAAGTGATCAGAATTGACTGAGTAGGATTCTTGGGTTTTGTTATGATCATGTAGCTACAAAGATTTTTTTCAGCATCTTATTTATAGCAAAGGATACACTCACCTACTAAACCTGATATTTCATCAGTGTCTTTCCCTGCCCATAGCAGGGATTTGGAGCTAGGTAATCTTTAATGTCCCTCCAAACCCACACCATTCCATGATTCTGTGATTCTGTGATCTTCTAAAAGATATTTATTTTCTTCCTCATCTGACAAATTACTGGAGTGCCTTTTTGACTTGTTTAATGGTCACATTTTGTGCTTTGGACCTCAGAACATACTACTACAGCCTCTGAATCACAATTACTTTTTTTTTTTTTTTTTTTCCTACACATAGGGCAGCACAAGCTTCAATCCACTGGAAAGTAATTTCCCTCTCCAAGTGAAAGGGCAGGAGTTCTGAAGAGGCAAGTGTGATTGTGAAATGAAGAGTGAACAACAGGTAGAAAGAACACATTAGAAAGATGATCCACAGAATCTGTAATGGCTGGAGGGGAGAGTTTAAGTCACTGGAAGCAAGACATTAATTTAGGAATAATTGCTGTTAATCTCTTATGTGAAGTTTATAATTCAGATTTCTTACTGAAACCTGGATAAATTCCTGGATTATTCAGAAAGTCAGTGTGTGAGAAATGAATTAATCAGTGAAAAAGTTGCAACACAGCTTTGCAACACAGCTTTGCAAAAGCTGTGTTAGATCTGAACAGAACTTCACTGCTAAATTGCTTGAATGCATACCTATGGGGATTTTCTATGAGGATTTATCCTGTTCACTATCAGGCTATGCTGTAGGAGCTGCTGAGTTTTTTGAGTTGTAGGTCTGTCACAAGTTTTCTTGTGTTAGTGAATGAGGAAGAAGAACGTACCATTATGTCTAATACTCAGGGACTGGAGTAGCTACTCAGTTGTAAATGAATTCTTATGCCACACTTGTCATCATAGCAACTTGACAAATGTCCAACACTTTGCTAACATCTGTCAAGTACTGATTGCTCTTTTATGGTTTCTCCTTCATGAATAGTATGAAATGTAGTATCTTGTATGCAACGTAGTATCTTGTTTTGGAAGTTACATGTTTGCCTCCTTTGGGCTTTTTTTATTTTTTTCCTTCTCTCTTCCCTCTCTCCCTTCCCCCCCCTTTGAATACTGATGTGTGTTTGTGCAAAAAAGCAGGGTCAAAGAAATGTGCCCTGCATTCAAAACCATGAAGATTCTCAGCCCTAAAGAACTTTGTCTCCTGCACAGATGAGTTTTACTCCAGTTATGAAGTTTATCACTGTGCCAGAAAAAGGACAATCACCAACAGGATACTTCATTTTAGTTCTTGAATTGCATTTTATTTGGTTTATTTTATTTTTTTTTTTTTTTTTAGGATTCTGGATATTTTGCTTTCATTGTGTGGTAGATAAGAACCCCATTTTAATCTTAAACAGCACAGAGTAAGAGGAGGCCTGATGTTTTAATGGTATAAGGAAGAATTGACCTGCAGTCCTATGGAGCTAGAGCTGCAGCCCATGGCTGTGGGCTCAGGAGTTCTGAGTGTCATCCTTTTGCTTTCCATTCAAGAAATTTTGCCTTTCCCTTTCAGTGGTTGCTCACTTCCATGCTCACAGATGGACTGTCACAGAGCATAGTTAAACGTTTTCTTTACATTGTCCTCATAGCAGATGAATAGCCCTCTCTACAGTTCTCATTATGCTTCCTGTGCCTGCAAATCATAATCTATACAGCTCAGCAGGTGACAAAAGCAGCATTCCATATCCAAGCAGATATTCACAGAAGCTATATGTCTGAGTTTAGCCATTTTTTATTTTGATGTCTCTTTACCACAGACTTACAGTACAGAACTAAGCGATATTCTCCAAAGGTGGCAGGATGCTAGTTTAAAACACATTTTTATTCAGACAGTAGTAAAATTCTGGTGATTTTGCTCCAGAAAGCTGGGGAGGCAGACAGCACGAGCAAATTCGGGAAGAGATAAGAAAGATTCACTTACAGAAAGTGCATTGATGTATGGTGAAAGAAGTGGGCAAGGATGTAGTTTCCAACATCTCCCATATAACTGTTCTGCATGCCAGAGGAGTGTGAGGAGTCTGGACTTCAAAAAATGCCTAGAATTCCATGCTTTCTCTAACTAAAACCTCCTGGGCTGGATGAACATTTGTTAGCATCACCCAGAAGGATCACCTCAAGCATTACATGAAACTGAGCAGGACTCTGAATGAAGAGTGACAGTACAGATGTGATCTTTACAAAGATGTAAATGCTTCTTGGATGACTATGAGCCAGAATACCTCTCTTTCACACAAAATAAATTGAGTTTATTATATGTAAACTTTCCCTGAGCTATATTTATGTCTTTGAAGAACTTTAGAAAATGGACTCTTGCTTTCTTTGTTCCAGTTGCTCTGGATGCTCTTATGCAGTTGCAATCCACCTCTGCTGCTAACTTCTCATCTCAACAGTCATCAAAAAATAGCTTAATGTTTTTTAACAGGTTCTTACTAAATTTA
The DNA here is from genome assembly GCF_033783945.1 of Neopsephotus bourkii. Lineage (NCBI taxonomy): Eukaryota > Metazoa > Chordata > Aves > Psittaciformes > Psittacidae > Neopsephotus > Neopsephotus bourkii. Next base: position 647,316 of record NW_026902259.1, on the reverse strand, counting down.
ATGTTATTATAAGACCAACAGATATAGAAAACTGATATTAAAGCAGAAAAAATGTCCATGTAGGTCATTGTTTTATTTCTAACCCATGCTGTTATCAACCAGAGACTATACAACCTATAAGGTCTTTGGTGGATAATGTGAACTTGACTGATGATTTCCAGTTACTTCATAAAGACAAGCTATACATCATATAGCAATCACATGTCTAGGAACCGAATAGAACTGGACTTTGCAATGCAGCTCTCTTAGGAGTAGAACTAAAGTGCTATTTAAGCAACATAAAAAACCTTACTCCTTTTGCAGTGTTGTAGGTGCTTTGTGGCTATTACTACTTACGATATTGTCAATCTATTCTCTGTTATAAACACTGGTATTGCTTAAAGAAAAAGGAAAGAAAACACATTTGGGGATTCACAGTGATATATAGTGAAAGTAAGTATATATATTGTGGGGGCTTAAAAGGGTGTATTTAATAATGACTGGTAAGACGTGAGTCTTTCATATTCAGCTGGGATACCCCATTGTAGGTCAGGCCTGCTGAATTACTCTTTACTTTCCACTACTGAAGTTGGTAACCCACTCCAGAAACACACAGATTTAAAAAAAAGAGGTGAAAGCTAGTACATACATACATCAAAGTGTTTTGGAATGATAACAAGACTTTTAATCAGCCCCTGGTTCTTTACTGACACCAGGAGATCTGAACCAGCCATTTAACAGGTTAGGAGGTAATCATGCACAGCTAATTGATGCTCCTAGAATGCCACTTTTTAAAGATGTGTATTTCTACCCTGTGAGCGTGCCCTGTTTCAGACACTCAGGGTCTGAGTTGCAGGAGACTGTTGATACAACTTTTGGAGTCTTCAGGAGGTAACAGCAAATGACCAAAACAAAAGGAAAAAATAAGGCCCTTAAAAGCCAAATGAAACCCAAACAAAACCGCACCAAAAAAACACATCTCAAAACCGTTTTAAGACATCTTATAGGAAAAAACAAAGAATCAAAACTCCCACCTATTTCAATTCCTTTCTAATCAAGTTATCAAATTCAAAAGTGATCTAACTTCTTCCTGATTACAATAGTAAGCTGCTTACTTTACATGGTTGTTCCATAGTTCGAGGATTCTAGGTGAGAGAAAATGAGAGACAAATGGAGAACTCACAACTAGTTTATTAATATAGGGAAATATAAATAGTAAAGGATACAGTAAAGGATACTTGATGTTTGGTTGTCTTACCAACCCCAGGGACCCTGTGAAGATGATCAGGAAACTAGCTCCAAGGATCGTCATTGCAGTGCGAGGTGGCAGGCTCAACCTTAGCAGGCGTCCCCATGGAGGCAACATTGACCTGGGTGGTATGAGGTTCTGCCTCCCTCGCATCGGATGAGGCCTGAGCTTTTATACTGACAAAAATGCACACTCATTCTAATGCAGGGGCCAGCCCTTGGAGGAAGGTCTCCAAGGGTCAAGACTTTTACGGGGAATTCAAAAGCGGAACTTGGTAGGAACCAAGGCTGGGCTTTCCAGGGAGCATCCAAAGCAGGACTCTCTGGGGAGGAGCCTAAGTGGACAAACAGTACTTTTTTATCTTTGTGTGTTTCACCATGGACCATTATCTATTGTCCCTGACACAATGGTGTCTACACATTGTATGGACTTTAAAATTTTCACTGTCACAAATCAGGATTTGCTACATGTCTAGAAAAATGTGGGTAAGTAAATATATTTTTTGACAAGATCTAAAAGGAACAAACACAAAGACATTGCCTGAAGTGCAGATACTAGTTTTATGCAGACATTTCCATAGCTAGTCAGCTCATCTTTATATAGAAGTCAGTCACTTTGCCAGTTGATGAGAGTGAGTTTTCAACTCCTAGCAAAAAGGGGAAAAGAGGCACTTTCAGAGAACAAGATAATCAGTTACATTTTGTTTCCATCATTTCCATATGTATGATCGTGTTGTGACCATGTGTATGGTTCTGTGAAAGCTTTTCTGTGCTGGACCTGAGCTGACAGAAAAGAAAATTAAACAAGCCACAGAAGAATTACTTGGAGGATTTAAAGTATAGGAAGCCTTGAAAAAAAAAAAAAAACCTGTGCAAAAAAATGTTTTAGAAGTAACATAAAACTAGAAAAATACACTAATTTTCTTTTACTGATGCTCTTATTATTCCTTTCTTGCTAAAATGAAAGATTTGGATTTTGTCTACATTACCTCAGAGTAAATAATTTACTTTGAAAAAAAAAAAAAACCCTAAAAAAATACATCACAGAATTGGATTGTACTAAATGACAAAGCTTACATTTTCAGTGCTACAAACCAATATTTATGAACTGAATCAATACTTATCAGCTCTCCCACTCAAGAGACAAGCTTGGCAAGAAAGGAAGCTTGGTATTCTTATAAAAATACTGAGAAAGAAAAGTGGGATAACAGTTTAAATGATGTTCCTTGCATTATGTTTAATTAGGACTATTTGGTTTGAGGTTTGGGGGGGGATGTTTGTTTGTTTGTTTCTCTGAAGAAAATGTCAAACTTAGAGTAATACTTACTATAATTTCTTCTTTTTTTAATTCCAAAATCAAAATATATTGTCTTTATCAGGCATAAATCAGATAAAAACTGAAAACTGAGAGCTTACTTAGAACTGAAAACTCAGCTTAGAGGACTCATATTTTGGTGAAATGAGCTGAAATAAAACATTTCAGAGTGTACTCAAAAACCAGTTGAAGACACAGTTTTCCTTCGACATTTAGTTTCAAGAGATTTTTTGACTAACCTTAGTTCTCTTTTATGCTATCCATACATAACTGAATGTCAGCTCTTTTGTTTGTGTATTCTATCAGACAAATCAATGTCTTTGAATGTACATTCTTTTAAATGTATTTACTCTTGGCACTTGTGCTTTCAGGTCAGTCAAATATTGCCTTGTTTTGTAGCATTCTTTTGTACATTTTATTGTGATCACTCACACAGTAAGGGAGGAAGCATTTCTGTCATGAATATTTTTGTCTGAATGAAACGTCTGACCTCTGCAAATACTCGTAACTTTTAACTTAATTTTCTGTGAGCATTTGTTCCAATAAAATCCAGTTGTTCAAATGAACATGGAAAACAAATAACAGAAGAACAGAGATCGCAGCCAAAGCAAGTCCATTAAACATTGCAAATAAATATTTATCTATGTTTTTCTTTTATTCTCTATCCGTTAGTGTCAATACTACATTAAGTGGGTACTTTATATTGCCTTCTTAGTAAGTAGAATGAGAAATTCACACTTTTTCAGTTGAATTCACAGGACTGAGAAGTCATATCAAAAGAAAAACATAGGGAATCAGTCTAAAATAGGACAATGGGAGATTAGTAAAACCTCAGTATCGTTGATACTGAAAAAAAAAAAAACTTCAAAAGCCAGCTAAAAGTGATTATGGTTGTGATAACAAGAGAGAACTGAAAAAAAAAATATATATAACTAGATGTGAATGAAACTCCTGTATGGGTATCCAACAAGTCTGTATAATCTCTGTGCTTATCTGCAACCTATAGAATGGGATACCCTGCAGGTATGCACCAGTAGATCATGTTTCAGGGACAGGAATTAAGATGCAACCTTAACAGGTTTTTCAGTGGACATACTAATGCACACACTGAGATTTTAAAGTTTTTCACATCATTCCAGGGTCTAATTTACACAGGCACCTGCTCCGTGTGGAAGATGTGAACATCTAGTTGAAGGGTTATGCTGGAACACACTCCACCTTTGCCCCTGCACCCAGACTTCTTTCATGTGTGTTGGATGACTGTTCTTTGTCTAAGATGCATTCCACCAACCTGTCAAAATGAAGCCAGTGAGTGTACAGACCAGAGATATGGGGAGGTTCCTGAGTCCCACAGCACCAAAATAACATGGAGACTCATGCACTTTTTCAGTACTTCTCATTAAGGTTAAAATTCACCTGAACATTCTTCAGGTTTTATTTCTTGTACTGTAAGGTTGTGAGGAAAAGGGTGCCATACCCAAATAATAATAATAATAATAATAATAATAATAATAATAATAATAATAATAATAATAATAATGTTACTATTATGATTAATTTAAAAAAGGATAATATTTAAGGGTGAATTACTCACTACATTGAAGTTAAAAGCAAATCTCTTATTCTTCTGTTTTCCTTGTGTTTCTAATACAGATCAGAATCAAAGCCTAAATTATGCTTGTAATAGAATGCGCCTGGCACCAAGAACATAATTTTCATTTATCTCTTAAGAAGAAAAATAGACTGTTGAGCCTGCATCATTCTGCATTCTTGTTATCAGACTGACTTGCATTTTCTTGGAATTGCCCCACAATTGAGATTGCAATTTAGTTTTTGATTGAATGTTTTGCACATTGAATTTCACTTTAGATTTTCTCTAGCACTTTTAAACTGAGGTATGAGTTTAGTTCACTAACCCTTTGAACAGCATAGTATTCAGAGCAGCATCTTTGGTGGTAGAAGGTTAAGGAGGGCAGTGTTACACAATATTCTCTTAGTTGGCCTCACTCATATTTGGATGAACAAAACCAGTATCTTACATTCAATGTAGCTAGCTTCCTATAGCCTATGGAATGGCAATTGAAAGTCATGCCCTCCCAGGTCATAGGGAAGCTAACTGCAGGAGAAATGTTCCCTCTCAGAAGTCAATCCTTTAGTCTTCTCTCAGGATGAAGACAGGTAAAAAACAGGTGAAATTTTGAGGAAGAGTATATATAATTTCTTTACATATGTTTGTTTATATATTTGTTTATATATTATTTGTTAATATATGTTTAATTGGCATAAATGCACACTGCAGTCCAAAAGGATGGTCATACTTTTCCTCTTGTCCCCAGCTACATATTCAGCTTTTATTAGCACAAGCATTCAAGCAGCCATGCAAACCAATCTACATGACACATAAATCAAGAAACCAAACGAAGAAACTGGCAAGTAGTTTTGCACAAGATCACTGACATGATCTGTTGGTTTGGTTAATCTGGTTGAAAAAATGCTCTTACTCCATGCAGATCTGAGAATCAGATGGCTTCTTTCAAGTGCAGGGCAGATTTATGTCAGGTTAGAGCGACAGAGTAGTCATGGAGTCAGCACCCTATGACCTCAGCAGTTGCAGGAATCCACTTTTATGGGTCTCATGTTAGGCAGACTGGGAGGTTCTCACTGTCACAGAATGCCTCTTTAACTCCTCTTGTAAGATACAAGAGCCTTCAGGCTCCCGGGGCTAAAGCCAGGGGCAAAGTGAAACATCAAAATATTCAGTGCCTGCAACATAGTCAAGCTTTCCAGTGTCAGCATACATATTGGGATTATTAACCTCTGATTAGCAATATTCCTAAATAACAAAATAATATTGTTATTTGAAAAGAAAGTGTCACGAAAGGCACATTAGTGCATGACCAGTAATTTGAGCATAAACTGGGTTTGTTTTTGTTTTTGGGGTTTTTTTTAAGAGAGCAATAGAGACTTGTAGACCTTTGAAAGTAATGAAAGCGGAAAGATACCTCCACTTTTACTTCTATTTCATATCTTTTCCAAGGTGGAAGTCTTCTCTGAAGACTGAGATGTCTGTTTAGATATACTCTCTCTCCAGCATGAAAGATCTGAAAGAACTGAGGAATACAAGGCGCTACACAGGAAAACATCACATCGGAGTGTGATAAGGAAATTGCTTCCTACAAACCTTGCTAGGAAAGAGAAGTGTTTTTAACTATGCAAAAATGTCAAGGAAAATAAAAGCCCTTGAAACTAAAGCATTACTTTAACTAAAACTGAAGAGGAATGTACAGGAGCCGAACACATCAGGAAGCAGAATCTGGTCAGATGTTTATGAGTACATAGTCATATATGGGCTTGAAAACAACAGTGACTGTTTTGCAAAACTGAGCCACTCTACCGGTTTTAGCTGGGATAATTTCCTTCATAGCAGCTAGCATGGGGCTGCAGTCTGCATTTGTGCTGAAAACTGTTGGTGACACATGGATGTTTTTGTTATCACTGAGCAGTGCTTACACAGAGTAAAGGCCTTTTCCGCTCCTCAAACCACCCCACCAGAGAGTAGGCTGGGGGTGCACAAGGAGTTGAGAGGGGATACAGCAGGACAGCTGACCAAAGAGATGTTCCATACCACATGACAGCATGCTCAGCATATAAAACTGGGGGAAGAAAGAAGAACAGGACTTTCAGAGTGATGATTTTTGTTTTCCCAAGTAACCATTATGTGTGATGGAGCCCTGCTTTCTTGGAAACAGCTAAACACCTGCCTGCCAATGGAAAGTGGTGAATGAATTCCTTGGTCTGCTTTGCTTGCATGCACAGCTTTTGCTTTACCTTTTAAACTCTCTTTATGTCAACCCACAAGTTTTCTCACTGTTACTCTCCTCATTCTCTCCCCCACCAATGCAGGGTGAACCAGCAACTTCACAGGGCTTAGATGCCAGCTGGGGCTAAACCATGACAGCTGCCTTAACACTCTGAAACTAGTGCTGAGAAGGAAGAATTTTAATGCGCCTGAAGATCTTAGGTGCACAGTCGCCTCTGAAAAGCTAAGGAATTACATCCTTAATTCTAAGGCATTCTTTGACCCTGTTTCTTCTGCAAGTCCTATATATAGGACAAAGAGAAATAAACTTTCTGCAGAATGCCTTACCATGTATGTTTGTGAAATTCAGCCACCTACAAAAGATTATCCTTTCCTTCTCTGTCTCAGGGAAGAGCTATCCAGCCAAGCCCTTTTCAGATTGCTTCCAAGTTCTGCTCTTCCACTTATCTTTGGCCACTTGACTTCACTTTAGCCTGCTGTAATAACGAGAGACTTCTTTGATAGAAAGTGACATAAAAAAGACCTCATTTCCTTCTTCTTGATTAATTTTGCATCCCTCAGTACCTATTTACCTTGATAGATCAGAAAATAATTTCCCAGGAAATGAATGAATTTAAATAGCACTTATCTTAAGGAGCCAGTAGTGTAATTGGTGCAGTGTTTTTCAGGGTTACATTGTTTGTGGGCAGATTGTGTGTCCATTTTAGTGCTTCAACACTGTGGTTTGAACCTTGTAAAAAGAAATAATTTTTTTTTGCCTGACTCATGAAGGTTAATCCAGTCAGATAGTCACCCGACCTTTGTTTCAGATTGACAAGCACAGACACATCCTAGTATACTCCCAACTTTATTTAGTAAAAAAAACCATAATTGAAATATCCACTAGAGAAATTACAAGTCAGAAGGACAAAAGGATTTTCTTGTTTTATCAGGAAGCAGGGTCTCATGCTGAAAAAAAAAAAAAAAGAAAAAAGAAAAAAGCAAGAAAAAAGGAGTCAAGAGAATTATTTCAAGCTTAGGCACAGATAGTATGTGATAATAATTAATTGCTAGGAAAGGAAGAAAGAATCAGGTTTTTAAAATTCCTAAGAACTGAGACAGGTACTCAGGAGAGATTCCATTTTGAGAGGCAGAAATTAAATGAAAATACACAAAATGTGGAAAACAAGTGGGAAGGGAAAAAAATATTGTCCAATAGGAAAAACTGGGTATTGGATAACATCAGCTCCTGCTTGCACATCTTTACTGCGTTACTCTTTGGTACTACACATGCAGAATCTGTAAGTGGGTCTTATGCAGAGGACGTGCACACAAAAAGTAGTTGTCTTTCTTATAAGTGCTATCTGTAACCTAAATTGTCTTGCAAGAAGCTAGCTAGATTTGTGAAAACAATTTTTAAGCAAATATTCTCAGCAAAACCAATCACTTCTAGGAATCAAACTGCATGTCTTTAATGTTTTAAAGAAAATAGTGTCGTTCAGCAATAGAAAGAGCATGAGCAGGGAGGAAGAAACAGCAAAGGTAGAGTAGGAGGTTTACTTTCTCTACAGTAGTTGAGCAGTGTCAAGATTTCTAAGAAGTGAATGGCAGAGGGTGGTTTGGAGCTGAGAGAACTGAAAGAAGTAATATTACTTTTGACAAGCAAGTGGTCATGCTGACACTGAAAGCTGGTGCAGTCTCCTGTTTTCAGGAAACAGAATTAGGCAATAAATAAATCAATTCACATTGCACAATGTTGAATGTGTGTTTCTTTACCGAATTGTTCTGTTTTCTTCAGGTAGCATGTGTGCCAAATGATGTAATAGTTACCATGGGAACTATCCTTGCATAATAAAAAATGTAGAATAAAGCTCTGAGAGCATCTAAAGCCTTACCTGGCATGCACATACTATTTTTCTTGTAAAAAAACCCAAACACCCAATCACCAAACCAACAAAAAAATAATAAAAATAATGTTCTTCCACTTAGATCCTTAAGTAGAACTTCATTCTTAAAATAGACCTGCTGATAGTGGTGTCTGGAGTACATGTATGATCATTTATTTAAAAAAGGAAGAAAAAAAAAGAAAATTATGAGGAAAATTTATAAATTTGAGAGGTGTTTTAGAAAGATGGATGGTACAATGTGCTGGTTTAGAGCTAATGGAAGTTTTTTACACTGCTTTTCCATGGAAAAAAACCCACAATTGTATTTATTTATTAGCATCAGAAAGTGTATGCAATACTACTCCTCCTTCTATTCTATCGATATGACAACCTTTCTTTATAATGCTGGAAGAGAAGAGGAACGCATTTCCTGCAAAAGCACTTAAAATACTCTTTTGGGAATCTGAGTGTTTCACCAAGCCTAATATTTTGCAAATGCTGTAATTTTGTGGCAAAATTACACATTTTATTTTTTATCCAGAGGGAATGCTTAAACTGCGGTCCTTTTACTTCTGTTTTTCTACCAGCACACACAGAAATCACATCTGTATAACTGGTACTAAGAACCCAAAGAAAAGCAGTATTTCCTGATGTTTCTTTTTCCTTCTTTGTGATTATATTGCTAAGTGGAATCAGATGTGATTAATTAGTCTTTAAAATATCTTAAAAAAAAAAAGTCTAGCTGTGCCAAATATGGATTGGATGGAAGATTTCAATTTTTAGTATATTTTTGAGAACTCTAATGGCACTGCTTACTACTTGGAATCTTTTGTGAGTCACAAATAAGTGTCTTTCTACACACAGCGCACAGTGAATTGCAGGTTAAAAGGATAGACTGCAAAGTAGTGCTCCTCCAGGCAGCCTTAAGCCTTCATTTAATATTTGCTTTGTTTTGTTTAATATGTGGAATACAAATTTTCAGTATAAATAAAGTTTATAGTTTCCTAAGTTCTGGAAACACTGATCTTTTATGAAGTGTATGACTAACTTGCAGAAATAAATCCGATGTTTTAATTGGAATACGCTGACTCCCACAGCATCTTTCATCATAAGTACTTTACTGACATTTATTAATTAATGGTCTGATCCTGCAGCCCTTACTCATCCGCATATTTTTTACTTGTGATTGCAATAACTCAGGCCTTTTCCATGAGTAAGATTTACAGAGTGTATACCTGTTTAACAGTAAATGAAGCTCATAAACACATAACTGAGTAAGGCTTTAGGAAACTAATTGCTACTTGGCTTGATGGGGCAGCCATGAGTAAATTAGGCAGTGTGGCCCAGAATGTACCTGGCTGTAGCAACAGGGTGGTTCCTCATGTATTCAGAACTAGTTGTTAAGAAAACCAGTGTCTCCCTGAGGAAAAAAAAAAAAAAAAGGATAAAGGACAAAAAGAAAGAAAACAAGGAGAACTGACTATGAGACAAATAGGAGAAAAGGTGGAAGGATATAGGTGTCACGGGTTCAAAAGTATAAAAGCAAGAAACACAAAGCACAGCACCCCATGAGCACTCACCCTTCCCTGAAGATATCCAAGGAGTTGCTATGGGTGCCTTGTCCTAGGATTTGACACCACAAAGGAAGGGAAGAATGCCCCACAGTAGCTGTAGCTGTGACTCTTCACACACATCCCTCCCTCCATCAAGACTCCTCTTCTTGGTGGAGTGAACCAGCTTGTATGGGGAGAGGGGACTCCTGCAACTCAACGAGGACTTAAAATATTTGAGTGTAAATAAAAAGGTGAGGAGAAAGTACAACTATCACCTTGGTGACAGAGGAAGGATCCTGACTCACTTGGAGGACCTTTGTGCTGACTTTCCCTCCTGTTGCAGGAGGAAACAGTTGGGGAACCTAACAAAAAAAACCATGCTGTGTACACATCCATGTTCACCACTTTGCTATGTAGTTTTCAGCTGATGTGTCCAGTGGCTCAGGGAATCAGATCTGAACCCTAAGGTGGTCTACTGCCTTCTTACCCTCTCTTCAAGTAGCCATAGGTCTTTTTATCCTGGATGTCGGCAGAACATAACACTGATGACATGGGTTTAGTTAAGCATGAGCTTGCAAAGACATTTTCATGGCAATTTCATGGCCTTTCTAGATGCTATGCAGCCTGTTCAGGCATGTGAAAGAGCTGCGTAAGGAGGCTACACACAGGGAAATGTGGAGGGTAGGGAGGCTAGACACACAGGTAAAGAAGTAGTGGAGGGTATGACATACCCTCCATGACACACACAAAGTAGAAGAGGATTTCTGTATTTAAAATATCCTTTATGTCATTGAATAAACTGTGGGGAAATGCAGTAGATGCACGATGCTGTAGATTATGCAAACAGCACAGAGCCAACATCTTTCTGCCTGCCATGGCCATCTTTGGTACACTGAGGGAGGCTCTACCACTTGCACACAGGAATCATGTAGCAGAGGTTTCACTAGAAGGTTTCTGCTTTTGTTGGGTGGAGGACCTTCCAAGTTCTTCTAGCCAAGAAGACTTCCTGGCAGAAGACAAGAAGTTCAGACCTCTCAGGCTGATGGCCAAAAGCTATTAAAGCCCTTGCTGCCTAAGAGGTGCTTTGGGTTGTAACTATTTCTGAAGACAATGCTACAGCTTCTCTCAGGAATGTTCACCACAGTTGTCAGCTTCCTTCACATCTCAACAGCAGTGATAAGTTTGACTTTCCAAGGTCCCTACTTCCGGACTGGGATAGGAGTTTTAGTCCTAGGTTTGTGTTACACATTATCTCCAGCCTTCTACCCCTCTCCTTCCCATGCTTATGCATGTGAGAAGCCTTGAGTCAGCTCTATGCCTCACAAAATGTCAGCAATGGCATTGGATTCTGAGCCCAGAGCAAACAGTGTGCTATAACCTTTTCAAAAGTGGTTTGGATACATTCATGCAACACTTTTTACTTATGTAAATGGACTCAAAGATTTCAGTAGAACTACTCAGGAGTAAAACTTATTCACATGAGTAAGAGTTTGAGGATCAATCATTTATCTATAAATGTTGGGAAAGTACTTGCACTTTCAATAATAAATTCCTGGGAGAAAAGACCTGGGTTCATCACAAGTACAGATACATTCTTTACTAAATTTTTTCATTTAGGTTGTTGGACAAAGTTTCCCCTAGGGAGAGAGAGGACAGAAAGGATGGAATCTACCTATATTTATGTAGCTCATTGAGGTCTAATTCTCTGCCTGGAGAAGCTTCTCTGTCTCTCCTGACAGGAGGGAAGCTTCCAGTAATTAGGCATCTAACTTACATACTGTTGCAAAGTGGGCTAAAGCCTGGTCGCCATGCAATCAGTTCTACTCAATGAGTCCATGCCAGCCATGGAAATTCAACTCCTGCAAAAGTTGTTCTCACTGCAACCTCTGCTGTAACTTCCCCTGCCTCTTTTTGGCCCAGTCATCTATGCTACAATGACGCCTGGCCCAGCTCTGATGTAGCTCAGCAGCATAACCTTGGCTCAGACTTCTGAGAAACAAATGATGAGAGAAAGCTATGAGAAGGATAGAGGGGGAAGCTTAGAAGGATAAGAAATTGAGAATTACAGACAGAAGTATGATTATAGATATGGGGAGTGATAGTAGCTTAAAGATTCAAGATGAAAACCACCAACTTGTCATTAAAAAAGAAAAATAGCCAAACACAAAATAGCCCAGTGAGTTGGTTGGTGTCATTAATGTCAGTGTGTTGCTGATGTCAGTGGTGTCCATAGGGGTAGCAGTTTAGTAAGAGCAAGGGATCAGTAACTAAGCAAACTTAACAGCATTTTAGGGAGCAGGTGAGGTTTATGTTTTCACTCCTCACTAATGCCTGTCTGGGCAGGAGTGACTTTTCAGTGCGTTCTCCAAGGTGTTAAGCACACTAATGTCTAACCTAGGAGGTCATTAAACCTAACTACATTTTTCATGCATTACCCAATGATTAATTCCTTTATGCCTTTATCTGCATAAATGCTGCTTGCAAAGCCTCTTTGAAGCGTGGTTAAATATGCCAAAATATAATGATATAAAGAAGGACAGCAACACCTTAGCAAATGATAAAGGAATACTCCCATTAATTTCTTAAGAATCTTGCATGGTAAAAGTCTTACTTATGTTGGTTGAAACTGCTTGATTCTTCAAGTGACATGGTTAGGGTATTCACGTTGTATTTTTCAGAAAGTTTTTCCCTTTGCAGTACTAATCTTTTGCAAGGGTTGTGAAAGATCACAAACACCATTGTATTTATAAATCAGAAGAGAGACTGGTCATCAGAGACATTTGTTTATAAATATGCTTTAAGGTAATAGGAAAAAACTGCTTTATAGTATTTTTTTTCCTAATAAGGTACAGTACTTTATTTTAACTCTTCTTTCTTAGTAGGTATTCTATCACATTTACCATTATCCCTTCCTCATTTCTTATTCTTATGTCCTTCAGGAATCTATTAAGTTCTGATTTACTTCCTTCTGTTTCCCAGCCCTAATTTCTACCAGTTTCTCCATTTCACAGTAGTCATGAACATAGCTTTTCTTTCCCCTCCCTTTGTTGAAACTAAAATTAAAGGGTGGTCAAAATGGCCAATCACTTATTTGTGTTTATCATTATGAAGTACCAGAGTTCACTAGTCACAAAGACCAAAGCAGTTTGTCTTGTTAATTTAATACGGAGTTCACTGAAAATATTTCAACAAGCTCTGTCCTTGAATCTGCACATACTAAAGAAGTTGTTTAAGAGTCTCTGTAATTTTCTTTTACCTGCCTTCATTTTTTCATTCCTAACTGTCCTTAGTGAATTATAAGTAATGACTTAAATATGCCAGAGTTCACTAGCCTTTTTCTGCCCTGGGTGCTGCAAGAATGATTTTCATACTACATTGATCCATTATACGTTTTTAGTGTTGCATTGAAAAATACAGACTCCTCCTGATTTGTCTTTTTATTGAAAACCATGAGCTCTCAGTTTTCAAAGCAGAAAGAAAATACACCTAAACAGTGAGAGAGACTTGCTAATATCCCTGAGTTCTGTAAATGCCATATCTTTATAATTATAACCTATTAAGTTCTCCTGTATTAAATGCTCAGTTGGAAACCTGACTTGCATAAGGTCAGGTTAAACTGTTTAAAACTTAGCAAAAATGTGCTTAAAGTCAATGTGAAATCAATCAAATAATTCTGAAGTTCCAAGTTTAGCAGATGACGACAACAAGGAAGAAAGTAGTGTTTCTTCCTTTCTTCCTTTCACTCTCTTTACAGAATCATAGAATATTTATGGTTGGAAAGGACCTTAAGATCATCTAGTTCAGCCCTCCTGCCATGAGCAGGGACACCTTACACTAGGCCACGTTGTCCAGGACTCCATCTAACCTTGCCTTGTACAGTGCCAAGGATGGAGCATTTACCACTGCTTTGGGCAATCTATTCCAGTGCCTCACCACCCTCACACTAAAGAGCTTCTTCTTCCTTATATCTAGAATGAGCTTCCTTTAAAGTAAGTGTACAAATTTCCAGGGCCTTTCACTCTGTGAAGAAGTTGTTGATCAGACATTTCAAGTGAAACTACCCATTCTCCTCCAGAAAATGAATACACAGGAAAATCTAGTCACTTCAGTTACTTTTTCATGTTGTCACAGAACAGCAAGTAGACTATAATATAGACTATAACTATAGACTATATAACTATAGACTATATTATAAGAATATAACTAGATGTGTTGGGGGAGGGGGGCATCATTCCATCTCAACACAGCCAGTCAGTTGCCAACACCTATAATAAATGCTCAGAACAATGTAGAAATATTATTAGCCCCTCCAGCCAATGAGCCAGCTCCATTTGGAGCTTGGCTCAGATGCCTCTTTACAAATGCCCATAGCATATGGAACAAACAAGAGGAGTTAGAAATGTGTGCACGTCTACGGGGGTATGACATAATAGGTTATACCTACCTTGGAGAAGGCTGAGGTTCTGAATTACTTCTTTGCATCAGTCTTCACTGGCAAAGGCTCTGACCACACCACCCAAATCTTGGAAGGTAGATGCAGGGACTGTGAGAATGAAGACCTTGGGCCCACTGTAGGAGAAGATCTGGTTCGAGACCATCTTAAAAACCTGAATGTGCACAAGTCCATGGGACCTGATGAAATCCATCCGTGGGTCCTGAAGGAGCTGGTGAATGAAATTGCTAAGCCGCTGGCCATCATATTTAAAAAATCATGGCAGTCAGGTGAAGTTCCCGATGACTGGAAAAAGGGAAATGTAACCCCCATTTTCAAGAAGGGGAAAATGGATGACCCAGGGAACTACAGACCAGTCAGTCTCACCTCTGTGCCTGGCAAAGTCTTGGAGCAGATTCTCCTGGAAGGCATGCTAAGGCACATGAAAAACAACAAGGTCCTTGGTGACAGCCAACATGGCTTCACTAAGGGGAAATTCTGCCTGACCAATTTAATGGCCTTCTATGATGGGGCTACAGAACTGATGGACAGTGGTAGAGCATTTGAAGTCATCTACCTGGACTTGTGCAAAGAGTTTGACACTGTCCCACATGACATCCTTGTCTCTAAATTGGAGAGACATCAATTTGATGAATGGACCACTGGGTGGATAAAGAACTGGCTGGATGGCCTCACACAAAGAGTTGTGCTCAATGGCTCAAGTCCAGCTGGAGACCAGTAACGAGTGGTGTCCCTCAGGGATCGGTGTAGGGACCGGTCTTGTTCAACATCTTTGTCGCTGAACATGGACAGTGGGATTGAGTGCGCCCTCAGAAGTTTGCCAATAACACCAAGCTGTGTGGTTCGGTTGATACACTGGAAGGAAGGAATGCCATCCAGAGGGACCTTGGCACTCTTGTGAGGTGGGCTGATGCCAACCTCATGAAGTTTAACCATGCCAAGTGCAAGGTCCTACACCTGGGTCAGAGCAATCCCAGACACAGCTACAGGCTGGGCAGAGAAGAGATTCAGAGCAGCCCTGTGGAGAAGGACTTCGGGGTGCTGGTTGATGAGAAACTGAACATGAGCTGGCAGTGTGTGCTTACTGCCCAGAAAGCCAACCGTATCCTGGGCTGCATCAAAAGGAGTGTGACCAGCAGGTTTAAGGAGCTGATCCTCCCCCTCTACTCTCTTGTCTTGAGACCTCACCTGGAGTATTGTGACAAGGGTGTAGGACACCTGGAGTAGGACAAGGGGCAATGGGTGTGAATTGGAGCATAGGAGGTTCCACGTGAACATCAGGAAAAACATGTTTACTGTGAGAGTGACAGAGCACTAGAACAGGTTGCCCAGGGGGGTCGTGGAGTCTCCTATGTTGGAGATATTCAAGGCCCACCTGGACAAGTTCCTGTGTGATGTACTCTAGGTTACCTTGTTCTTGCAGGGGGGTTGTATTCAATGGTCTTTTGAGGTCCCTTCCAACCCTTGGGATTCTGGGATCCTGTGACTGTGTGCAGTTCTGGTGTCCTCAGTATAAAAAGGACATGGAACTTTTGGAGCAAGTCCAGAGAAGGGCCATGAGGATGATCAGGGGACTGGAGCCCCTCCCATATGAAGATAGGCTGAGAAAGTTGGGGCTGTTCAGCCTGGAGAAGAGAAGGCTGTGTGGAGAGCTCATAGCAGCCTTCCAGTGTCTGAAGGGGGCCTTTAGGGATGCTGGGGAGGGACTCTTCATGAGGGACTGTAGTGACAGGACAAGGGGTAACGAGTTAAAACTTAAGCAGGGGAAGTTTAGATTGGATATAAGGAGAAAGTTCTTTACTGTAAGGCTGGTGAGGCACTGGAATGTGTTGCCCAGGGATGTTGTGAATGCTCCATCCCTGGCGGTGTCCAAGGCCAGGTTGGATGAAGCCTTGGTTGACGTGGTTTAGTGTGAGGTGTCCCTGCCTATAGCATGGGGGTTGGAACTAGATGATTGTAAGGTCCTTTCTAACCATAACTCTTCTGATTCTATGATTCTATAAAAATGAAGAAAATTCTAGCCTCTGAGGTAAAACGGATTAGACAAAAAAGGCTGAAGAATTACTGTCCTCCATTTTTTTTGTAAGATATTCTTTCATGCACATGGCTTGATAATCCAGTTGTATCTAGGAAAAATATAAATCTCTGTCACCAGTCTGGCTCGGCTCTGGGTTTGATCCATGCTTCAGGAAAGCTCTCCTGCTGCTTACATCTTATGTTTTCAGGAGGCTTTCAAAACCAGTGTCACTTTGGTGCTGCTGAAAGCTTTTCCTCTGCCTCCGTATTGTCCTGTCATACTCTGGCCTTACAGGCTGCTTTTTTTTGCATCAGGATTAATTTTCAGTACACTCAACAAGCCCTTCTAGCTCAGTGAGTGGTTCGCTAACCACAGGCAGATGCATTCACACATCCCGCCTCAGATCAGTTCAGATTAAGTCCAGCCTTAGGAGTCTGTGAGTCTTAAGCCATGATAATAACATGACGGGATCTTGTGTTGTACAGATTTCTCTCTATCTGCCCTATACCGCACCCCAAAAACAACCCTTCAGTCAGCAGGCAGAGGTGTTCTAAATGACACAGCAAAGCAATCTCTCTTCCTTGGCATAAGATCCTGCTTCCCCTTAGCTGCACTAGACAAAACAAGGCAAACATTCTTTCGGTGAACAAGCACCATACACCTCTGGTACATTATATGAATATCTAAACAGGTACAATATATGATATTTTGATATAATTTAATAAGAAAACGGTTAAGCAAAATGGGAAATTTAATTTGGGCCTTTTTTTTTTATCTTTCCCTGTTTTATTACTATGTAAAGACAACATAAGAATTTAACCTTTCTAAAAGTGAAAAAAAAATTGCTGAGTGCCAGAAAACTGGAAATATTTTCACAAAAGCACATTTTTAATGGTAAATTATTATTATTTGTATTCTGCATTACTTATTGGCTCTGTCTTAATAAATAAAAAACATCTACTGAATTCTTTGCAGTTAACTTCTTGCCATTAGACAAATAATATAGCCTTACTACAGTTTATTAGGACAGTGTTTTACTGGTGCTTTTAACAATAACCAGATGTATTGCTGCATTCTTTCCCAAGAGGCAGATAAAAGACATAAATTGAGAATGATTCCATGCATTTTCTGCATCTATGGTCTTAGCCATTTTTCTTTCATTTCTTTGCAAGAAAGGTGAAAGGATTTTAAGACAAAAAATTTTGAATGCTTAGGAGAAAGTTTGTTTGCTGTCTGGGACATTACATAAAAGCTATATGAACTAATTTGCTTGTCTAAAAAATATGTATCGGTAACTGTAGCATTATAATGGGACAGTTGGACCTTGCAAAGAAAATTATTTCACATTCATAAACAAGAATCATCTCTGTTTTCCATTCTAGAAAAAAATTCTAAGCCATAACTTATGTTATTTTTTTATTTTGGATTCCTTTTCTGTCAGAAGCAGTGAAGGTGTTAATAAGCAGGTGTTTGATTTATAAGAAGAAATAGACAGAAGGAGATTAAAGAGGTAAACATGGGATATAAAAATAAATAAATAAAAAGCTGGATTACTTTTGAGTGAAAGAGATAAAGGAAAAAACCCTCACAATTAGTGCTCTAAAATATTTACTGAGTGATAAAAGAAAAGGATTGCATAAATGTCAGTATTCTGAACCCAGAGGGACCAGGCACGATACTTCTGACAGCACGTTTTGGAAATATAAGTGTGATACACTGTGCATATTTGATGAGTCCTTCTCCCAGAGGAGTAAGCTGTATCTATATCTTTGACGTAGAATTTTGATGTACTGGATAGGTACTGAAGGTGTCTTCTATACAGTCTATACATCCTTGTTTCTACAGCTCTGGAGCTACTGAAGTGCAAGCAGATTAATACAATGCCAATGAAATCAACGGCTCTCTGCCAATTTACATCAGCTGAAGTTCCAAGGTTCTTGGAATGGAAAGAAATTACCCAGATGGTCCAGAAAACAGAAAGACAAATAAGAAGATGGAATTCACTTGAGGGTGCATTGACAACACACAGAACTAAGTAAGCTTGTTCTTCACCAGGTTTCTACAAAAAAAACTGAAGTGTGATTCAGCAACTGTAGTACATCCATGCAGGATTCAATTCATATAGTTAACCAATTAATAGAAAATAACAGAACAAGTTTTAACAAACGTGTACTCATTTATTTGTGACTTGCAAACAGACACAAAATGCATCTTCCATAAACAAAATAGTAGAAAACAAGGTGATGACAATATTTAATGTTCATTACTTAACATAGACTGTGTTTGCACCCCCAGTTATTGCAGCAGCAGTTGACTGCTTCCACAACAGCCATGGTTCTTGAAAACAGACCCCCAGTTAAACAATTAACACTCTGCTTTTGTAATTTCTTGAAAAGAGTTCCTTCAGCTCCTTTCCAAACACCGTCACCATAACCATCTAGATAGAATTGCTCACAACAAAAACTAATGGAAAATTTAACCCTTGAATAATTTGCTTTTATAGCTTGCCCTGAATTATATTGTTGTATCCTTTTTATCAGTTGTCAGGGAAATGTTGTATGAAGATAGGCTGAGAAAGCTGGGGCTGTTCAGCCTGGAGAAGAGAAAGTTGCTTGGAGACCTCATAGCAGCTTTCCAGTATGTGAAGGGGGCCTATAAGGATGCTGGGGAGGGACTCTTCATTAGGAACTGTAGTGATATTACAAGGGGTAACGGGTTAAAACTTAAACAGGGGAGTTTAGATTGGATATAAGGAGGAAATTCTTTACTGTAAAGGTGGTGAGGCACTAGAATGGGTTGCTCAAGAAAGCTGTGGTTACTCCATCCCTGGTGGTGTTCAAGGCCAGGTCAGACAGAGCCTCGGGTGACTTGGTTTAGTGGGTTTAGTTCTGATTTAGTCCCTGTCCATGGCAGGAGGGGTTGCAACTAGATAATCTTACGGTCCTTTCCAACCCTAACTATTCAATGATTCTATTATTCTATGTTGTGAAAGCAGGGCAAGCTTTATTGTTTCCTGGAAAGCATACATCTACAGATGCTCAACTGAGCATCTTACTAGGGGAGTAACCCAGGTGGTGTCCAGTATCATAATTTCTAAAGTCATTTTAGATATCCTAACGTAGGTATATCACTTGACCTCTAGCTGGATCAACATAGTAACAGTCTTCCATTATTCCTGTGCCATACGTCCCAAGCTGTGTTTACCCCAAGCTACTTTTACCCCATGTAGGGTGAAATGGCAACTGTGTTGACTCCTATATCTCTATCAATTATACTCAGAACATGTACAGTCTGTTCACATGCAGACAGATGCATTAAAGACAAATTAAATTGTGCAATTGCATCTTGAATTCATAATCAAACACAAAAACAACACCAAGAGGAATTCAGAAAATTCCTTTTGGAATACAGGTATTTGGAAAGAATAGCATAGAAGTGCATACCAAATGAGCAATAAGATCCAAATGCAGATGCCTGCTGGTTTAAAGCAGGTTGAATGACTCGTGATCAACATGGCTAAGTGTGGCTAACAAGTCTACTAATTTAATTGCGATCAGAGCTGTTATGGCCAGTCAACAACTGACTCAATAAATAGCCAGGGCAATGATAACTGGGATCTCCACAAACTTTAAAAAAAGTGAATTAGTCTCACCCGATTTTAGACAGTGAGTAGACCTCTGTGCCTGAGCTGGGTACTATTATATATCCAACTGAGAGAAATACGAACATCTAGGGCATAGTTCTTCTCTTTTAGTTTATTAAACTACATTAGGTTGAAATAAATTTCTTCTTAACAGTGTCTATTTCTCTTCATTGGCAATAAAAAGAACCTAGGGCTACTAGTTTAAATTCAGGCATCTACATTTGATCAGAGGACTCACACCTGGGTGTCTGTAGATAATAGTGTGTCTTAGATCAGAGAGAAGCTCTGCACCATCTGCTCCAGACAGGCTTGTCTAAAGCTCCAGCCCAACCAGAGGTACTCTTTATCTGCATGCCAATTACAGGAACAGCTGTATTTATCCTTAAATATGCCCTGTAGCTAGAGATACCTAATCCCATCTAGTTATCTTACTATTATTACAAATATTTTAAAACTGTTGCAACCACAAGCAGAAAAAAATGTAAACAGATAAAATGAACAAAATTAAACAAATAAATAAATAAACAAGTAATTTGTACCCTTCAGCCATCCCACCAAAATTAACCACTGTAAAAAAGACCATGTGTGGAAAAAGTGCTGTCAGGAGATTTGAGAAACTATGCCACCAAAGTAAAAGACTTAGATCAGGATTTAGATTTCCCATTAATTACAGTTAATGATAACACAAAGAAATGGGAAAGAGCATCAGGGGTGGTGAAAAAAGCATGCAAAATATTATCTGATTTTGCTATCAGGAAGAAATACAGCAAAATGTATTGTTTCCTCAGTCACTGCAGTCGGTGTCTTAGCAGCCTGAAAGTTTAAACCAGCCTGTTGTTTGGCAACACAGGTTGCCAAGGCAACAGAGGCCAGCGACACTTCTTCCTGATGGATTCTGCCACTAAAAAACAGAAATCAGGGGCTTGAACTGACCTGATGGGTCCTTCGAAGACATTATTTTATGCCATGAAATCCCTATCTCACAATACAGCACTGAGGTATTCTGAAATAGGAAATGTGTTTCTCTATTTTGGCAACACTTATAGATTTGTTGCAGTTCATTTCATTTACTGTGATGCTGTTTGGATGGATGTTTTGAAGGTTGATATACTAGTCAAAAGAATTCTAAAAAAGGCATTGCTATTCCTGAATTAGCCTATTTTCTCTTGGTAAGATCAGGTAACAGATATAAATCACAGAGATTAAAATCTTCCTGTAGCTAGCTATTTAAAATCTATTTATAAAATTTTGCACTACATGCACATATGGAAAACCAGCAACAGGTCTTGGTATACAGTTTGCAATGTTTAAATAATAGTTTCAAGAGATACTGCTTTTTAATTTTGGGTTGATACAAACAACAACAAAAAAAATACACTGAAGCATGGGAAAGGTCTTAAGGGAACATGTGAAAGAGAAAAATTCTGAACTAGAATCCTTCCTCCCAGCATAATGTGCAACATTTGTGCAACAACAGGGACCAAACAAAACTCCTAGGCCTAACTTTGCTCATATTCCCCCTTGTTTAAGCCCCACAAGTTTTTTTCTTTGTGAGTCATCACTCAGTTCGGTGTAGAAATTCTTTTGAATGTCCCCTAAAGCTATTCTCCCATTGATCTGCACAATGACATGCCTCCCACTGCAGATGGTCTTGCTTGTCTCTTAACAAACATCCCAAGTGTTTCCATCTCCTTTTCTGGATAAATTTAGAGATAATAGAATTGTTGAACCTGATTAATTTTGTTATTTGTTATAAATTCTAATATTTTAGTAAGGTATTTACAATTGAAGACATTCCAATGTTTATGCATCCTGAGAGGGAACTCAAGCTTTTACATCTCTATGTTAATATGTAAGTAACATTTAACTTGAAGATTAAGAGTTTTGTTTTCAGGTTTTAAAATTTAAAATTATTACCTTACTTAAAATAATAATTGTGGTTTCTGCATTGCCAGCTCATAACATTATACAATTCTGAAGAAAAATACTCACATGGATACATGCATGGGTACATGTGCATGGATATATCCCACATTCCTGACATAAGTCGATTCACTCTGTGTGAGCAAAGCACAGTGATGAAAGCAGTTTGCTGTAATGTGAAGCAAACAAACCTGTCAGCCAACAGCAAGAACTATATATACACTATACCCAAAGTATTTATTCAAAATGGGGCCACAGGCACCATGTGTCCCCTTTGCAGGTCTCAAAAAGTGAAGGAGCTATTTTCTCAAGAAAAAAGGTTTTATCACTAGCACCTACTTGCTCCTAGTTAAAAAAATAAATACAACTTCATAATGGAAAAAGGTAAAAGAGGGGTTACAGCTGAATTCCTGGTAAGTAAGAAGGAATGATGCTCAATTAACATCATAGAATGCGAACTTATGCATTAGAAAAGAAAATACAGAAAATCCCTAAGTAAGTTCGGTGCTGAATTGCAGAACTGCATGCTTCGAAAATGAGTTGAAGACATACACAGCTACTAAGGAGAATAATAATTTAGAAGTCTAAAATAACATAAAGAATGATTTTATGATGATTGAAATAGTCTCCACTAGTAGATATGTTTGAAATTATCCCTACTGATAATTTTTTGATGTTAGTTCCATATATAAACTTAACCACATATTTCCTGAATAAGTTATACTGCCATTTGTACTTGCCTAAAAAGTTCACATATTTTTTTAAAAGTACAACTGTTAAAGCTTTAAGTAGTAGACAGAATTTTAGCTGATGTAGAATACAGTAAGTACTCAAAGCATGCATTTTTGTAATGTTGCATCTTATGCAATGCATTTACTGATCATAAAGTTACAAAAAGTTTTCTATTATTTTACACAGGCATTTAAAAGATCAAGCAATCTTTTTTAAGATTTTTGACTAAGGAAAATATTGCAGAGAGATTAAATTGGAAAATTATGCACAAGTATTTGGAGATGTAAATATAAAGGCTATTTGTTTAATTTAGGAAGTGAAAGAAACAATTTTCTGTATTACTAGTTTTGACCACTGTTTATTAGTTGCATGATAACAGAAATTAGAAATTGTTACTCAAGAATAGGAAAAAAATAGATTGCTTTCTGTAATAGAAACCTAAATCCTAAACAGAATTATGCATTAATCATTAATCCTAGTCTTTCAGATTTAAAAAAATAAGATTTTAGTAGAACAAAAAAGGAACATGTTAAATTAATCTCACCTACCTACTATTTCTGAAACCATACTGACTTTTATGTATAATTAAGGTCAAATACTGCAGAATTTGTTTTTATAAAGCAAGTATGAAACTTAGTTGTTGGGTTAAGCTTTCTTTGCACTGTCAACTAAGAAAACTCCATCACTTTCAAATTAATCAGAAAAATTGCTTTATGTGTAACTCTTTTTTAAATGAATGAAGGATAGAACTATTCCTCAAAGCCTTTAACAATTTCTTGAGTCTCACTGTGTTTTGTAAACATAAACTTAACATATGTTCCTATTTTCACAAATTAGGTACAGTATAAGCATGTCCTTGCCACGATACTGACCTTGCTGCTATTTAATCAGTGGTTATAGTAATCTCAGCGTACTTTATTCTCCACTGCAGTGCCCAGTGCTTCTATGTCATTATTACAACAGGTAAAATTTTGATACTTTGAACTTCACTAGACAACCATAAAGCAAACAAAACACAATTAGCAGAAGTTGATAGGTTAAAGTAAAAATATCTAATAGTATTCTGTCTGGTAGAAGTTAAAATTTTTCAAACCTAGCAGTCATTTAGACCAGAAGGCAACATTTTCATGTTCAATTGCAAATGAGCATATATTATACTATTCATGAAGACTTCTTAATGTTCCACATATACGGGACTAGTAAGACACAAAGAAAAGTTTAATGTTTTGAAGGAGCTGTATAGGCTAATGCTCTTCACTAGCATATATTTTATATGTGTCTAAAGGTCTGCTACAAACCTAAAGAAGACATGGGCTTTGAATTGCCTGTGCTCTGTAATACATCTCATATTTATCAGAGAAAGATGAAGAGGAAATCATGCTATCTAATTTTATACTTACAACTGAAGCCTTTGCAATCTGGTCTTTCTGACCATCTTTCCCCTGGGCTTTTCAAGTGGAACAGCCATTGAGGGGTTTTATTCTGATAATGCAGTGCTCTTAGGGATTTCAATATATTAACTGTAGGTTGCCTTACTAAAACACCATACAAAGTTCAAAAAAATACCTCTTCAAAATAATTTTTAAAATTTGTACAGCAGAACATAATATATTTACTATTCAGCACCACTAGAGACAGTAACTGAAAGTAAAAACCTATGGGATGAGCATTTATTTTTTTAACCTTTTTTTTTTATTTAATTAGAATCATGGTAATTATGTGTCTGTGGGCAAAAGAAAAGGAACAAAAAGTGGAATCAAGGCAACAGAGTGATCATTTCAAAATAATATAAAATTTGTGTTGTATTAACCCAGGTTGAAAGCCCAGGGGGAATGACTAAGGCTGAGATAAACACATTCAGCTGGAGTTTTCTTTCAGTATTAGTTACTGCATTAAAGATTCTAACTTGCTTGAGTACTGCTGATCCATGTATTATCTGAGCTACACTAAAACAGTTATTGAAATTTAATTTTAGAAACCAAACTACAGACAAATGATAATAACTGCATTTTATTTTGCTGTGAGTTGTATAATAGTATTTTGTGTGAGTGAATTGCCCATTAATAGCCTCAACATGCTAGTTTTGACCTAATGTAAACAAGATAGCTTCTTAATTATAATTTATCTGACTGTACTGAATGTACCATAAATTAATGTGCTGTATTTAACAAATGGTATTAAAACTAATCATGAAAGAAGGATTTGATGCTGGCAAGAATTCAAGATTATTCTTTCTAAATCCTTTGAAAACTGTAAATTGTTACAAGTGCATTTTGAATGAGGGTTTTTATGAAAACCAGTCATGAAATAAGTTTATTAGCTGTCCTTAAAGTACACACATAAAATTTAGTAATCTTTTTAAATTGAAGGTTTAACTTATTTCTATATATATCCTGTTGTGTCATCTTTATTTATACAAAGAAAATTCTTGCAATGCATATGGTGTCATCTACTTCTTCAATGAGAGATATTTGACTGTTGCCTTTCTTCAAGGAGGGTATAGCATCTCTCCAGTTAGCAGCACAGTATCATTATTACTCCTATATAGATCACATATTTGCTGCAAATTTTTGGAGGGTCTTAGCCATAGAATTTCCTAATTTAAAATTGTACAAAATGTAAAACACCTCTCTGAATCACAGTGGATTTCTGTAAAATAATTAACATTATGAGCAGATTTTAGGTGCCAAACATGTACTCCACTGTTTTTTCTGACCCTTAATTTGAGATACCATAGTTTTTTTGAAGATCATGTCTTACCTGCGCAGACATCCTAGAGTAGCATAAATGGCACTGGTTGTTATTGAATTTTTAAGTGATGATTGAAGTCCCTGCTTAGCAGTCACGAGAGGGCAGGATTTAGTTTCTGAAGGGTAGGTGGCTAAAGCCATTTGGAATGCCCTGAGGTATCTGGGAGAGTTATCTGTATCAGGTAGATACAAAAGTATATACTTGACTTACAGGAAAACTGTGGCGCGATACAACATCGTCTGGAGGCCAGCTGTTACACAGCAGAGTCTCTTAGATGGTACTGGATGTTCATGTTCAGCAGCGGTAATAGCAGCTTAGGCAGCCAGGTAACACTGATACTGTACTCACATTTAGCTTTCTGGCTCTAGAAATTGGTCCTATCCTACATCTAATAATATGCTATTTATATGTAACGTAAGGTCAGAGTTACAGTTACATCTGAAATCTTTTTTAGCATGTTAATTGAGAGTAGCATAATTTTAAAAGCCAGATTCTCTCAATTCAGTTTAAGAATCCAGCGCCCTGACTGAGCACAGTACTGAAAAACAGCAGTCATGCGTTCAAAACATCACAGTTCTCTGGGAGATAGGGAGAGACAACTTTTTTTTGTTTTCCTCAATGACTGTAGTTATTAACAGTCTTTTTCACTGACCTGAGACCATTCAGACCACATATTGGTGATGGCATGTTGGATGTGTCCAACATGCAGCTTTCCCAAGGACAATGCAGAGTAAGAAAAAAGGTGTGTTATTTATGATTTTATTTTATTATTTATGGTTTGTTCAGAATTAGTAGGATTATCTGATGATTCCTTGACTCGCTGTCTCTACTGTAGGAGGAGGGAGTTACAATGTTTGAAAATAAATTACTGTGTCAGCGGATAGTTTGAGTCTATTTAGAGCCATATGAATACAATACCTATACATATGTAAGATAGAGGTATTTTATACATAATAATTGATTCAATGAAAAAAATCATTTCATGGCCCCTCACTACCATTCAGTCACGGTTCTAACATAACCCTGTAGGAACAGAATGAGAATCACACTTTAATTCAACAACATTTAGCCATCAATTTCCTTCCTTTTTTTTTTTTTTTTTGTGAAGGACTGATGTTAGTGTAATTAGCATTACACTTTGTGTAGTATGATGAACTTATAGATTCATAGAATCATAGAATGGTTAGGGTTGGAAAGGATCTTAAGATCATCAAGTTCCAACCCCCCTGCCATGGGCACGGACACCTCGCTCTAAATCATATCACCCAAGGCCTCGTCCAACCTGGCCTTGAACACTGCCAGGGATGGAACATTCACAGCCTCCTTGGGCAACCTATTCCAGTGCCTCACCACCCTAACAGGAAAGAATTTCCTCCTTATATCCAATCTAAACTTCCCCTGTTTAAGTTTGAGCCCATTACCCCTTGTCCTATCACTACAGTCCCTAATGAAGAGTCCATCCCCAGAATCCCTATAGGCCCCCTTCAGATACTGGTAGGTTGCTATGAGGTCTCCACGCAGCCTTCTCTTCTCCAGCCTGAACAGACCCAAGTTTCTCAGCCTGTCTTCATATGGGAGGTGCTCCAGTCCCCTGATCATTCTCAAGGCCCTCCTCTGGACTTGTTCCAACAGATCCATGTCCTTTTTATGTTGAGGACACCAGAACTGCACACAATACTCCAAGTGAGGTCCCACAAGAGCAGAATAAAGGGGCAGGATCACCTCCTTCGACCTTCTGGTCACGCTCCTTTTGATGCAGCCCAGGATACAGTTGGCTTTCTGGGCTGCAAGTGCACACTGCTGGCTCATGTTCAGTTTCTCATCTACCAGCACCCCCAAGTCCTTCTCTGTGGGGCTGCTCTGAATCTCTTCTTTGCCCAGCCTGTAGCTGTGCCTCAGATTGCCCCGACCCAGGTGTAGGACCTTGCAGTTGGCATGGTTAAACTTCATGAGGTTGGCATCAGCCCACCGCACAAGCATGTCAAGGTCTCTCTGCATGGCATTCCTTCCCTCCAGCGCATTAACCGAACCACACAGCTTGGTGTCACCAGCAAACTTGCTGAGGGCGCACTCAATCCCACTGTCCATGTCAGTGACGAAGATGTTAAACAAGACTGGTCCCAACACCGATCCCTGAGGGACACCACTCGTTACTGGTTTCCAGCCGAACATTGAGGCATTGACCACAACTTTTTTGTGCAGCCATCCAGTCAGTTCTTTATCCACCGAGTGGTCCATTCATCAAACTGATGTCTCCCCAATTTAGAGACAAGAATGTCCTGTGGGACAGTGTCGAACACTTTACACAAATCCAGGTAGATGACATCAACTGCTGTACTGCTGTCCATCAGTTCTGTAGCCCCATCATAGAAGGCCACCAAACTGGTCAGGCAGGATCTCCCCTTAGTGAAGCCATGCTGGCTGTCACCAAGCACCTTGTTGTTTCTCATCTGCCTTAGCATGCCTTCCAGGGGAATCTGCTCCAAGATTTTGCCAGGCACAGAGGTGAGACTGAATGGTCGGTCTCTAATTCCCTGGGTCATCCATTTTCCCCTTCTTGAAAATGGGGGTTATATTACCCTTTTTCCAGTCGTCAGGAACTTCACCTGACTGCCATGATTTTTCAAATATGATGGCCAGCGGCTTAGCAACTTCATTCGCCAGCTCCTTCAGGACCCGCGGATGGGTTTCATCAGGACCCATGGACTTGTGCAAGTTCAGATTTTTAAGATGGTCTCGAACCAATTCCTCTCCTATAGTGGGCCCAAGGTCTTCATTCTCACAGTCCCTGCATCTGCCTTCCAAGACTTGGGTGGTGCCATCAGAGCCTTTGCTAGAGAAGACAGAGGCAAAGAAGTCATTCAGAACCTCAGCCTTCTCCAAATCCTGTGTAGCTACTTCACCTGAGAGCTTCCTGAGGGGGCCTAAGTTCTCCCTAGTCTGTTTTTTATTTGCTATGTACCTGTAGAATCCCTTCCTGTTATCCTTAATATCCCTAGCCAAGTTTAATTCTAACTGGACCTTAGCTTTTCTAACCTGGTCTCTAGCTTCCTGGACAACATCTCTGTACTCTTCCCAGGCCGCCTGTCTTGCTTCCACTTCCTATAAAACTCCTTTTTCATTTGAATTTTCCTCAGCAGCTCCTTATCCATCCAAGGAGGTCTCTTGGCCCTCCTGCTGCACTTCCTTCTAGTTGGGATGCAACACTCCTGAGCTTGTAGCAGGTGATCCTCGAAGACCAACTAAGAGACTTGAGCCCCCCTGCCCTCTAGGGCTATATCCCATGGAACCTTACTAAGCAGGCTCCTGAAGAGGCCAAAGTCTGCTCTTTTGGAGTCTAGGGCAGTGAGCTTGCTGCACGCTCTTCTCACTGTCCTGAGGATCTCAAAGTCAACCATCTCATGGTCGGTGCATCCAAGGCTGCCCTGCAGTGCCACATTTCCAAAGAGCCCTTCCCTGTTGGTGAGCACAAGGTCAAGCATGGCACCTCTCCTTGTCGGTTCCTCTATTACTTGCAGAAGGAAGTTGTCTTCCACACAATCCAGGAACTTCCTGGATTGCTTGTGCCGGGTGGTACCGTCATTCCAACAGATGTCAGGGTGGTTGAAGTCACCCATGAGAACGAGGGCCTGTGAGTGTGAGGCTTTTCCTATCTGCCTATAGAGTGCAAACTTCACTTGTTCATTTCCTAATGAAATGTCAGAAGCAAAGCCTTGCTCATTTCTCCACCCCTCCATGCCCATTTCTTCCTGCAGCTAACAAGTAGTTAAAAACAGTGGTCCTTTAAATATTGTCTTTCTTTTTTTTTTCTTTTCCCTAAGGCTTGCATGCTCTTAAAAGCTATAACTGTATTTATATTAATTAATGCTTTGAGTGAAAGCTGGTTGGAGTACTAGTACTGTGTTAAAAAAACAAAACCCATCTAACAGATAGTCTATATGAAAATATACCATTATGAACTCTTTGGAAGCTGTAAGAGGAGAATTTCTTCCACAGTAAAAGGGAAGTCTGGAAAAAAGGGAATATTTGCTGCAAAGTAGAAGAAATTTTCCACATGCTTCCAAAACTACTGTAGCACAAATACTTCAATCCACTGCTGGCATTTAGTATTAGTCCTAACAAATTTCATAACGTGCTTTAGTTTGGAAGTCAGAAGTGATGCTTGTTGCTTAGTATTTTCACAATAACTGTTATCACAGTGTCCTGGGTTCAGCAGTAGCAGTCATTTTTCTCCTTCTTGGTAGCTGGTGCAGTGCTGTGTTTTGACTTCCGGGCTGGGAACAGAGCAGATAACAATGATATTTTGGTTTGGCCAAGGACTTTGTGAGCCTTATGCTCTGCCAGGGAAGAGGGAAGCTGGGAGGAAGTAGAGACAGGACACCTGACCCAAACTGACCAAAGAGGTATTCCATACCACAGCATGTCATGCCCAGGATGTAACTGGGAGTGACCCGGAAGGGCTAGGAGACTGTGGGGTTGGAGGAGGTATCGGTTGGTGCTTGGTCAGGCTGGCGGGGGCGAGTTATCAGTCGGCTGGTGGTGAGGTAGTGTTTTATCTTCCCTTGTTATTTCCTTTATCATTATTATTATTGGTGGTAGCGGTTGTGATTTGTGTTATACCTTAGTTACTAAACTGTTCTTATCTCAACCTGTGGGAGTTGCATTCTTTTCAGTTCTCCTCTCTGACCCTCCAGGAATAGGGGGAGGGCAAGAAGGTGTGTGTGTAGGGGGGGTGAGTGAACAAGCTGTCTGGCTGGGTTTAAACCACGACACACAGGGATCAAACTTAATAAGCACCTGTAAAATTAATATTAATTTTTATTTTTTCTTCTGTTTCCATAAAGCTGCTTTGCCTGCTCCCAGGATATCTTATGCTCTTCACTTGGTAAATCAGTTCCTATTTATGATAAATTGATGCCTGTCTAACTACAAGATTGTACTGTAAGTGACCTATCTATCACCTTTTTAAGCTTAAATTTCACATAATTTTAAAAGAAGAAGATGGAGTAGCATGACTAAAAGATACATGGCACCAGGATTTCACGTCTATCAAACTGCTTCTTTAACAGGAATTTGTATTTTGGATAAACTAAATTAAATCTCTATATATCTCATTTGTAAACAGAGAGTATTTGCTCTCAAACAATGATATGTGGATTGCCAGAAGCAGGAATCAGGATGTTATTGAAAAATTCCCTACAGAGCTAAAGTTTTACTCAGAGGCTTACTCTTCAAAGCAGTCGCTGCTGTTCCAGAAATAGATCTGCTTGTGGCAGAAAGTTAAATGGTTTCTGAAGCCTCATTTAAAATATAAGCAAAATGTGAAAAGAAGGAAAAAAGACAGAAATATCAGACAAGCAAAACAAATATGACATAAAGAATTGTCAGGAAGTGTCCTTACTAGCTGTTGAAGTATAATTTTAAAATTATGTAAGGTACAACAAATTGAAGGAAATCACTGTTTTATAACACTAATTCAACTCCTGTCAAATAATTTGAAACAGTGTTAAACTGTATTACCAAGAGTAAAGTCAAAAGAGCTCTTCTTTCAGCACACAAGATAATAATTCCACTAAGATATAAGGTGTGAGGTGAATTGCAATAAATATATTTGGACATCAAAATATAGTCAGTTTTGTTAAAAAAGTGTCATGGCCAGATTCTGTAGTTTAGCTAAAATTTTCAATAGGGGAGTAAAAGAAAAGATGGAAGCAATGCCCTCTCCAAACTAATGTAAAGCTGAGGGTGAAGAAATTTCTGCTATTAATCAGTATGGTAGAAGTAACTCTTAAAGGGAAACAAAGTTCTGCTCAGGATAAGTTGAAGAAAGATATTAGTAATTCCTGTCAGTCAGAAATACGTTTCTGTGGGTGAAGTATTGTTTGCAAAGTAATATCTTGCAGTCAGCTGGATTTTAAATAAGAACGTCAAATCCCTTGAACACCAGCCAGATCTAAGGGCTTTGTTTAGGATAAGCAATTCTCTTATGTAATATAGGTGTTCATGTATTACAGTTTCAAATCCTGTATCTCATAGGAAAAGTTCATATAAGACAATTATTTTTCTGTTATTTTTCTTCACACTTGTTTGGTTAAATCATGGGCCTGTACAATCATAGAACTGTTGAGGTTGGAAAACATCTCTGGAAAGCACAGTGTCCTGGGTTCAGCAGTAGCAGTCATTTTTCTCTTTCTTAGTAGCTGGTGCAGTGCAACTTACTTAGCAACAACTAAAACCATCGGTTTTATCAGTGTTGTTCCCAGACTAAAAGTCAAAACCACAGCACTGTACCAGCTACCAAAAAGAAGAAAAATGACTGCTACCGCTGAACCCAGGACAAGCAGGCATGAGTCCTTTCTTGTTGGGGAAGAGAAGAGACATTCCCAATTTTTCCTTGTGGGTCACCTTTACATCTAACCTATAAGAAAAACTAATATGTTTTAAATATTGTCCCCTTAAGTACTTAAACTTCCCAGGCTATGGAGAGACATTTTCTTGCATTTAGAATTTACAATTGCCTTTTGCAGGCATCAAAGACTTAAGCTATGATTTGTAATAGACAGGAAAAGGAAGTCCTACCATGAATTTAGGAATAATCCAAGCTTCACTATCTCACCAGTTTTAGGTGTCCAGCTGTAATAAACTATACTACAAGCTACAGGGCTTTTGGAGTTGGGGATTGTTCATTGACTACCTGAAGATGATTCCTTTTTCATAAAAATTTTATCAGCTAGAGGAAATGAGCAAAGATGATTCTGTAGCATAGAAGATACCATACAATAAGGAGAATCTAGTTCTATTAAATTCACAGACATATTAGACTTATTGTCCTTCCATTCTGAGTGGATGTTGTATCCACCAGGTACTGTGCAGTCTTGCTTCCTTTTTGACTCAATAGATGTGTGAGGATATATTGTGCAATAGATTATCTCCAGTAAGGCTCTAAAATACCCGTCCAATGCATATTTTGTAAACTGTAGGTGTTTCTAACCTACCAGCCATAGCCAGAGCTGGGAATCATAGATGTAGCTTCTGCTTCTAGCTCTCGTTGGATTTCTGATTGACTTTCTGCTTTTGTCCTGTTTCTGTTCTTTAAGTGGCAACACAATGCTGTTATCAGTAAAAAGAGCAAGTTTTGAACCACCTCTTTAGAAAGTTTCCTGCTGAGTACAGAATTACTATTTATACGATTCTTACAGTTTTGGATAATATTATCTTTCAGTGCCTGTTTATCAAGAAATGCATGTTGATTTCATTTGCAACCATAATGATTGGTATAAAACAGTACTCATAAGCAAATGAGGCTCTAGAAGTTCAGTAAGAAGCAATAGAAGATTCTGGCACCATATGAAGTTGAAAATATTTTTATGTGCCAGAATTAAAAAAACAGAGATTTTGTCTGGTGAAACAATGAAGAATTAATACTCCACTGAGGTGAGTAAACTAGTTCACGGTCTTTCAGTTTATCTGCAGACTGGAGGAAAAATTACTGTAACTTTTTGGTTGGGGGGGTGGGGGGTTTTTTTGGGGTTGGGTGTGGGTGTGGGGGGGTTGGTGGGTGGTGGGGTTTGTGTTTTTGTTTGTTTTGGGGGTTGGGTGTGTGAGACCCCGGATGAAGATAGGTCAACGGAGCGGTCTGCCTTAGTCGATGAGGAATGGGTTAAAGACCAGTTGAGCAATCTGGATATCCATAAATCCATGGGTCCAGATGGGATGCACCCGCGGGTGCTGAGGGAACTGGCTGAGGTCATTGCTGACCGCTCTCCATCATCTTTACCAAGTCTTGGGAAACGGGAGAGGTGCCTGAGGACTGGAGGAAAGCAAATGTCACTCCTGTCTTCAAAAAGGGCAAGAAGGAGGACCCGGGTAACTATAGACCGGTTAGCCTCACCTCCGTTCCTGGGAAAGTGATGGAACACCTTATCCTTGGTGCCATCTTAAGGCATATCAAGGATAAGAGGGTTATGAGGGGCAGTCAACATGGCTTCACCAAGGGGAAGTCGTGCTTGACCAATCTTGTAGCCTTTTATGAGGAAATAACGCGGTGGATGGATGATGGTAGAGCGGTGGATGTGGTCTACCTCGACTTCAGCAAAGCGTTTGACACGGTCTCCCACAGCATCCTTGCGGCTAAATTGAGGAAGTGTGGTCTGGATGATCGGGTAGTGAGGTGGACTGTGAACTGGCTGAAGGAGAGAAGCCAGAGAGTTGTAGTCTATGGGGCGGAGTCTAGTTGGAGGCCTGTATCTAGTGGAGTGCCTCAAGGGTCGGTACTGGGACCAGTATTATTTAATATATTCATTAACGATTTAGATGAGGGAATTGAGTGTACTATCAGCAAGTTTGCTGATGACACTAAGCTGGGAGGGGTGGCCGACACGCCAGAAGGCTGTGCTGCCATCCAGAGGGACCTGGACAGGCTGGAGAGCTGGGCGGGGAATAACTTGATGAAATATAACAAGGGAAAGTGTAGAGTCCTGCATCTGGGCAGGAACAACCCCAGGTTCCAGTATAGGCTGGGGAACGACCTGTTAGAGAGCAGTGTAGGGGAGAGGGACCTGGGGGTCCTGGTGGACGACAGGGTGACCATGAGCCGACACTGTGCCCTTGTGGCCAAGAAGGCCAATGGCATCCTGGGGTGTATTAGAAGGGGGGTGGTTAGTAGGTCGAGAGAGGTCCTCCTTCCCCTCTAGTCTGCCCTGGTGAGACCTCATCTGGAATATTGTGTCCAGTTCTGGGGCCCTCAGTTTAAAAAGGACAGGGACCTGCTGGAGAGAGTCCAGCGCAGGGCAACTAAGATGATTAAGGGAGTGGAGCATCTCCCTTATGAGGAAAGACTGAGGGAGCTGGGTCTCTACAGTTTGGAGAAGAGGAGATTGAGGGGTGACCTTATTAGTGTATATAAATATATAAAGGGGGAGTGTCACGAGGATGGAGCCAGGCTCTTCTCAGTGGCAAACAATGAAAGGACAAGGGGTAATGGATACAAATTGGAGCACAAGAGGTTCCACTTAAACCTGAGAAGAAACTTCTTCTCAGTGAGGGTGACGGAACACTGGAACAGGCTGCCCAGGGAGGTTGTGGAATCTCCTTCTTTGGAGACATTCAAGACCCGCCTGGACACGTTCCTGTGTAACCTTATCTAGGTGTTCCTGCTCCGGCAGGGGGATTGGACTAGATGATCTTTTGAGGTCCCTTCCAATCTCTAACCTACTGTGATACTGTGATACTGTGAACTTCATAATTTTATATATTTAAAACATGTAAAATATTACATATTTAAAAAATAAACAACCCCAAAACAAAACAAAACAAAACAAAAATCCCAAAAGAAAATTACAAAGTGTGATCTGAGAACAGTAACAAGACAGTGAGAGGTTCTAATCCAAACTGCATAACAAGGAAGTGCTAGTACATTAAAAAATGTTTTATTTTTATCTCTGTAAATTACTATTTGGGTCTTTTTTTCCTGTCTGTCTTCAGGTGTTGAAGACCTTGTTTCACTGTGGTCTGTAATAACTAGAGCATAAATTGGTCTTTACCTTCAGAAAGTGTAATGTAAGTTAACGCTAGAAAAGTATATTTGTTATGACAGATGTGCAATTTTTGAAACAAGGGAACCTCTCTGCTTTTGAACTTGACAGTATCAATAAGGATATGGTACACCAATATCTCATTCATGTACTTGATTGTATGAGTTCCACATATGAATGTCTCTAAATTTTCAGATGGAAAACTCAGTACTTCTTTAGGAAATAAAACAGCATGGAAATGATATGGCTTTGCATTATAGTGCTCCTAACCACCCAGCACTTTATTCAATTTTAAAATATTACCTGACACTTGAGACAAAACAAGTTGCTTGGGACAAAGTGTTTTCAGGACATCCCTGCATAATGGCTAACATTATTGCACTGCAAGTTGCAGTCTACAAATATGAAATTTCAAGAGCTTGGAGAAGCTAGGCATGTAACACCCTTAAAATTCTCATTTTCTTAGGCCTCTTGGACAACTCAGGTCTAGATGTTAGAGCAATTCAAATAAATATGAGTCATTTCAGTACTCTGGTTAAACTATTTCACTACCTCAAAATAGAAATTTGTTATTAAAAGACTATAATGAAATAAATTCTAGGCTCATTCAGTTCTTCTCAATGATGTCCCTTATTGCTTTACTTATTTCTTGCTCATCTTAATTAAAAAAACCCAAACAAACAAACAAGGCAGGAAAATCTTTCTTGACTCTGCTTTTTTGAGGAGTACTACACAGCTAATAAGAACATCTAACTTTTTTGATGTATCCATGGTAACCAAAAAAATAAAATAAAATATCCACAAGCATGGAGTACACTTGAAAGCAGTCCCTGTGATTTTGACCCTAAAAGACTCTCCACAGTGTTGGAAGCCTATCATTGCATACCGTTTATTTTTTTTGCAGCTTGTGATTTTGCCGTAAGCTCAAAGGGCATCTATGCTACAACCTTAAGTAGTATAAGTGAGGCTGGTGGTGCTGGATTCTGTATTGTTTGAATACTTCAGCTTCTGTAAATTGATCTTTGAGGAAACTTTTTTCTTATGTGGAAATGCTTCAATGACTTTACTCATGATTTTCAGGCTGCTACATATACACGGCATATGTTTTATGTTCTTTCAATATATATCCCTTCTCACATAGCATCAAAAGCAAATAACTTCACAGGTTATTGATGGGTTTTGGATTTTTTTTCTTTTATCCATTTCCACTAAGGGCAAAAAAAACACATAAAAGATTTTCTTTAAATTTTGTGAAATAAGTGATGCCTAATCAAATGAATTATTTCCAAAATGCAAACTCATATTTTTCAGGGTTTTTTTACCCGAAACACTAAATATATATATTTATAATGGGATTGTGGTCCTTGAGAAATTAACTTTCTAACAACTTTGACCTATACAATGATCTTATAAAGGATAATTAAGTATTATTAAGAACTAAGGCTCTGGTATGTCAATGACAAACTAATTATGACTATTTTGCATTGTTTTACCCATTATGTGATTTTCAGTTCACTGACATTTTGACCCATAAAGCACTTTAAAGACCATCATTCCTTTATGTTCATCGGTTAGGTCCTCTTTAAGCTCAAAATTTAGTATACTTTAAAAAAATAAAAAAAAAAAGCTGCAGAAGTGCATTACCCCTTCCATCCTCTAGTGAAAAAAAGTTACTGTTTGACTTCCCTGGGGCAGAGTCAGCAGTCAAGTGATAAAATAAGCTGGCTGTTTTCATGCAGTATGTTTCTGCTACTGTAGAAATTACTTGCTCTTAGAGGTGGAAAACTGTATGGCCATTCAGATGAACACAGACTAGCTCACCTCAGCTGAGCCAGTCACAGGCCACAGCTACAGGAATAAGCATGAGTGTGACTGGTTATATGGAATTGAAGATAGACTGATGGTGCAAGTATGAAACCGAGGCTTTTCCTGTAATTATATTTGTGGTGCACTAGGGTATCTTGACAATGCATATGTGTGCACTCAGCGCTCTCAGTCACCAGTTTCGCAGTGGTCCAGCAAGTGGCCCATTACATAGTTGACTGAATGCCATAACTGCCTTTGTAACAAAGCATTTGTCTAATCCTTGCAGGAGTTTCCAGGTCACAGTCTCACATTGTCCCAGAGAATCCACCATGCAGCTCTGCTTTTCAAAGGTCACTTGACAAGCATCATTTGTATGTCTGTGAGCTGGTTAACCTCCTAGGCAAGGGATCTGGCTACCTCATTGACTCCCTCAGTCACATTCTTCTGTAGAACTGACCAAGCTTTACATGTGCCTGTGGTGCAGAAACTAGAGTGAGTACAGATGTGTGAGGGAGTGTGGTGATCACTAGTGAGGATCTAGCTGCACTGCCTGGTGAGTAAGTGAAGGGGCTTGGGAACCAGGGGAGTATACGTGACAGGAACTCCTGAAGAGCTGCTTATTGAAGGGACCAGAAAAGCCCCACCTAGCTGCTGGAGAGACCATAGGCTGGCATCAGCTGGAACTTTTTTGTGTGTACGTGTGTGTATGGGAGGAAACTGGGAAAAGCAATGAAATGGGGCTGGCTACTGAGCCCAGTCATTAAATTATTAATTTATTTAATAACTTATTAAATGAATCAACTGTACATGTGTGTATGTCAGTGTGTACATGTATGTCAGTGTGCATATATTAGTGTATGCAAAAGAGTCTATACTAACAGTGAGAATGGGTGTGTGCCCCTGGGGGCTTGTATATCCTGCAACACTAGGGGTGCTTGTGGTCAAGAAGCAGTTACTGGGCAGCTTGGGTGTCTGAGTCCAGCTGATGTAGGGATCTGACCGGTCTTGTTCAACATCTTTGTTGCTGACATGGACAGGGGGATTGAGTGCACCCTCAGCAAGTTTGCCAATGACATCAAGCTGTGTGATTCGGTTGATACGCTGGAGGGAAGGAATGCCATCCAGAGGGACCTTGACATGCTTGTGAGGTGGGCTGATGCCAATCTCATGAAGTTTAACCATGCCAAGTGCAAGGTCCTACACCTGGGTGGGAGCAATCCCAGACACATTTACAGGCTGGCCAGAGAGGAGCTTCAGAGCAGCTCTGCGGAGAAGGACTTGGGGGTGCTGGTCGATGAGAAAATGAACGTGAGCTGGCTCCAGTGTGTGCTTGCAGCCAAGAAAGCCAACCGTATCCTGGGCTTCATCAAAAGGAGTGTGACCAGCAGGTCGAAGGAGGTGATCCTGCCCCTTTATTCTGCTCTTGTGGGACCTCACTTGGAGTATTGTGTGCAGTTCTGGTGTCCTCAACATAAAAAGTACATGGAACTGTTGGAACAAGTCCAGAGGAGGGCCTTGAGAATGATCAGGGGACTGGAGCACCTCCCATATGAAGATCAGCTGAGAAAGTTTGGGCTGTTCAGCCTGGAGAAAGCTGCGTGGATACCTCATAGCAGCCTTCCAGTATATGAAGGGGGTCTATAGGGATGCTGGGGACG
The DNA here is from genome assembly GCF_033783945.1 of Neopsephotus bourkii. Lineage (NCBI taxonomy): Eukaryota > Metazoa > Chordata > Aves > Psittaciformes > Psittacidae > Neopsephotus > Neopsephotus bourkii. The sequence goes on along the minus strand of NW_026902259.1, from coordinate 609,020 downwards.
GACCCTTCATTAGGGACTGTAGTGATAGGACAAGGGGTAATGGGTTAAAACTTAAACAGGGGAAGTTTAGATTGCATATAAGGAGGAAATTCTTTCCTGTTAGGGTGGTAAGGCACTGGAATAGGTTGCCCAGGGAGGTTGTGAATGTTCCATCCCTGGCAGTGTTCAAGTCCAGGTTCGACAAGGCCTTGGGTGATATGATTTAGAGCGAGGTGTCCCTGCTCATGGCAGGGGGGTTGGAACTTGATGATCTTAAGGTCCTTTCCAACCCTAACTATTCTATGATTCTATGATTTTTATTTATGCTCTTATAGATGAGATAGATAGATAGATAGATAGATGATAGATAGATAGATAGATTAGATAGATAGATAGATAGATAGATAGATAGATAGATAATCTGGTGACCACTGATAAGACACAAGGAAATGGAGCAAATCTCTGTTGGGGGAATTTCAGACTGGATGTGAGGAACCGATTCTTCACTGGGAGAGTGTTTGGTCACCAGAACAGGCTCCCCAGGGAAGCGCTTATGGCACCAAGCCAGTCAGAGTAAGGAGTGTCTAAACAACACTCTTAGTAACATGGTTTAGTTTTAAGTAGTTTTGTGAAGAGCAGGAAGTTGCACTTGATCCTGACCAGTCTGTTCCAACTTGAGATATTCTATAATTCTATGATACATATAACATAACCTTTATATTATACTTGTATAGGTTAGATATATGTATGCAGGTTTCTCACTAGTAAACCTCATCAGCCATGAAACCGAACAGAACGACACCACTGCTCCTCTTTCTGTTTCTGTGATATTGGGTGTACATACTCAGTCTTGCTGCAGGTTGGAACAGGGCCAGGCAGCTGCAACATTCTCACTGCCAACGGGCTACTAGATTCAATAGGACACATCAAGGTAGGCCCATGGATCAGATGGGTAATAAGAGAGCAGGAGATCAGTTCAGGAATTCTCACCAGCTCCAGCTAAAGGTTCAACAGAGACTCTCATTACTATTCAGAAAGCATCTGACCTTCCCATGTGAAAAGTTTGCCTCCCAGGATGAGTATTGCCCTATGCAAAATATGTCAATAAGTCGGTTTTTAACAACTGTTCTTTGTGCAGTGAGAGTAAGTGATGCTAATGCTGCATCACGGCACTTGCATAACCAGATGAAATGACTCTACTTTAAAACTTCTATATGTTTTTCTAAGCAAAGGTAGGTAGAGAGCGTAAGAATGAACAATTTTAAGAAAAAGAGAACATATGTGCTTTTTGTTGTTTGAGTCTTGATTTGCACAGATGTCCTTTCTCTTCATTTGGACCATTATATGCCATTTATGTATGAATATGTAACTCAGTGAGTAAAATGAAACTTTTAATGTTTCTTTAAAAATTTAATGAATGTTTGACAATTTTCCAGGTAACCATTCTTCTGTTGACTCAGATTACTTGTGATAAATGTTCTGGTCCAGGTATGTTACTACTCATGCATTCCAAACCAAAATTGTCTCTACTGCTTATAAAAAAATGGTGCCTTTAACCTTTGCACAGGTAAAACTTTGATTTTTTTGAGGATTAACTACTTCTTTTTGTGTGTGTGTGCGTGCTAAAAGCTTATTTATGAAGCCTAAGAATCCAGGTTATGTTGTCACCACTGTCTTTTCCTACAAAGAGTCTATTATCTTTCTCAAAGCCTCTAATATATTCATATTATAACTGAATTGGTTCTGAAATTTGACCTGGAATTGCAGCTGAACTCCTAAATATCTGTTTTATGGACTTGGAGGCTTATCACCTACCTTTGTTTTCTTTAGGGAGCTTAAAGCTTTCTTTCTAAAAGTTTCTTCAGAAACATCTGTTTTTGAAGCACAAATCAGGACCCTCCTAGTTAAAATAGGAAACAACATATAAACATAAACACTTCTACCTTGCTTGTCTACACTTTTACATGAAGGGTTATATAAAGCACGATCCAAAGTAGTCTATGCTTCTTGTGTTTTATCTCAGTATAAATCATCCACCATGTATCCAAATATAAACCTACAGAAGTTCTGAGGTTCTTCCTACACTGCAGTTGAACAGATGCTCGGATGCACAAACATCTCTTTGTACAAAAATATGTAAGGTGGGTGAGTGGACAGAAGAGGAAGAGAGGGAGAGAGAAATGATTCTATTACTTTGAAAAGGCTGTAGGGTAAATACAAATTCTATAGTTTCACATTATAAGAAACTTGCTTGATTTTATTGGATCATATTTCTTGCTATGAAAATTACCAAAATTGAAGGTTCAATTTATTCTATATAGTAAATTAAATTCTGACTATTTGTATGAATCATCAACATACCTGTAAGCTAGCAGATGAGAGTTGTACATTCAGAAATGCTACTATATCTCATCCTACACAGACAGTTGTGTTCAAATAACTAGTAAAATTTAACTTTCTTCTCATGATCATTAAAGTTGATCTCTCCCCATGTGCGATCTGTAGCATCATGAATACTGCAGTACCTGATTTTATTTATTATAATATAAAAATTGAATGCCATTTAAATCAATAATCTCACTATATAGGGAGATGTAAGTGCTTAAATTCTTCAATTTCATGACTTCTTATTGGGCTCTATTGACCTGCACTGCTTGTAGTGTGCAATAGAAAGCACCAGTATGAACCTTTAGAAAGTTGCCATTCGATTTTATTATTTCTCAATAAAATCTGTAGTAATTTTTGTCTCTTTTTTCAATATAACTCTCGGGCTGTATATTAAAGTGTGGTAGTTGGCAAGTATAGCCAATGCCCTAAAAAATGGATACTGATGGAATACACAAAAGAGACTGATAATTAAATCTTTAGGGAAGCATGCTACAATGCCTGATAATGGAAAATATGGAGATTTGGGACAATGTAAGATCACTAAATATAAGGAAAAGTACCACTTTTTTTTACTTGTCTTGGTCATTCACTTACTGTGTGACCTTAAGCAATTATGTTTTCCTCACTGTATTTGGTGTGTTTAGTCTGGGGTGTGCTCAGGGTAGAGGTGATTTCCTAAAGCAAGACACAGTCTCTAGCTCTATTAGTATCAGTCGTGGTCTGGAGCCACTAAAAAGTATATTATAATTTTTTACTTTAAAAAGTTACTAAAATAGAAAAAAACTGTTCATTTACTGAAGAAGTTGCTATCATAGAATCACCTATAGGTAACACTATACTTATTAATTATTTTAACATAAAAAGTGACAGAGTATGGAGGAGGATTCTTGCAACTTTCATAGTTAGGGTCAGGATATGACTACTATCATCTAGTTTTCGTTCCACAGTAAAGAGTTTCAGATAATCTTTTCTACATTATATATGGATATACAATAAAATCAGAAATACTTTAAGACCCCAACCCCAAAAAAACAATTAATTTAATGAATAGTCCCATTGGGTTCCATGAAAATATTTAGATTATATTGGTGTGATTCAGTGTTGAAGTGAATTATTGTCTGATGGTACAGACAAATTGTTTGTAGACCAAAAGATGTGAATACAGTAAGAAATCTCCAGAATCTTTTCCCATTGGTATAAAGTTTTTGCTTGTTATCAAAAAGCACAGTCTCCCTGAGACCTATTTCCTTAAAATCAGCTATGTAGAAGACCTACATTACACAAAAAGCAAATGAAATGAAAACATTATTTTCACTTGCATTTCTTCATTTGGTTTTTTTGAAACGGGAAATTAGTATTATGTTTAAGAAAAAGCTAATTAAATTAAGGAACTGTGACATTTTTGTTAATGATACCAATTAAGTAACAGAGAAAGAACGTGAAGTGAAATGCAGAGCTGCTGTCTAAAATATTAATATGAGACTCCATACTGCTGTGTTTTATTTAGAGCTGTGGTGTTTATGCATAGGTGAGCATTTCAAGGGTGAAATTCAGCACAGGACAGGAGAAAGCTTTTTGAGAGCTGTTCCTGTTAACAGGACGAATCTGATCTGAGTATGTCTGAGTTTCATTTGGCATCACTGCTGAGATCTGCCTTCATATAACTTCTTCATCAATTCTTTCAGCCGTAGAAAGTCCTGTTTGAGTGCAAGTTTGTACGCACACACACACAGGGACACAGAGTAGAATATCAGACACCACTTATTACTAAGTAAACAACAAAAATAAACATTTATAGCAATTTACCATCAAATCACGTATTCCCATCATCAAACATTTAATGGGAATCTCTACTGAAATCATATGTACTGGGGATGAAGAATGAACTGCAAACTGCTGCCCCTAGTAGCACGGAGCATCAGTAATTTGCAGACCAATTAGACTATAATAACCCAGGGAGAACTGTGTTGGTTTCTGTTATATGAAAGCAAACCAAAAATAAGCTCTGCAGACCTATTTTCTCAAATGGCAAAGGCCAAAAAACAAGTTAGGAATAAAATAACTAGAGCCATAAAGAGTTTGTAAACAACACAGTATTGGAACATATTTTTTTAGGGTTTAAACTTTTAAACTTTTTGGTCATTAAGTTTCAAGTCAGGTAGAAATTGCAGAATATGAACATTTATTAAAAAATTCAGGTGTGAGTATTTAGCACTGAGTATGCAATCACCTGTTTGAGATGACTGGTGTAAAACTTTAATCTTGCAGTAGAGTATCTTAATTTCCCATATATTTACTGTGAAAAATAAAAATTACTTTGCTAGCAGTCTTTGAGATATGAGAGAGGACAAAACAAACTGTTGGGAGGATTTTTGTTAAATTTCATTATTAAATTTGTATTTTTCTATGTTTTACTAGCAGAAGTTACATATATCTATAGATTTTAAGTTTCTTCAAACCATTGAAGACTATCTCCATATCCAGATATTTAAGTAAGTTTGCTTTTTCTGTTTCTTTTGATTTTAGATACACATTATCTAAGAGAACATAATGCCCCATTTTAAGCCATAGTGATATACTCTATTGCACAGACAACAAGCATTAAAAAAAAGAACCTATACAGAAAAATTCGGTTAAATTTTTTTTAAAGACACTTCTGAAGACTTTTAAATAAAATGTGCATACTTTCATGAATGTGAACATAAAATGTATTTAAATATATAAAATGTGAGTATCATGTTTTTAAATAAAAAGTATGGGAGGCTGTTCATGAATGCATTCACTTGAAAAGTTAAACGTATGAAGATTTTTGTTTTTTAAAGATGCTAAAATGTAAAATATTACAGATTAAGAAGCAAAGTAAATATTATTGGCAAAGGTAAAACCAAAATAACTTTGAAATGTTTATTACAAAGTAGCTATTTTTCTTTTCAGTGAGGCTCAGACTGTTTTGATATTGATCGTGGAAGTGAAGCTGACCTTTAGTATGCCCATACGCCCATTGGTTTGTTATTACTGAATTTCATCTAGCCAAAACTGCTGGCTGATGTGATTGAAAGTTTCAGACAGCTTGTTTTTAAATGGCTAGCCTAAATTAGGTTTAACCAGCTAATAAAAATGGCCTTTTATCCTCTTCAACTTTGAATGAATGCTGGGGGGGGTGTGGGAGGGAAGTGAATGGGGGAGGGAAGAGAGGGAGAGAGAGAGAGTTCACTGTAATCAAGATAAAGGTAGGCACAGTAAGATTTTTAAGTGAATAGTATAATGTAGATAAAACTTTACCATCAACTGGTATATGACTAGGAAATAGACTTAATTAAGGTTAAGTCCATTATGGTCATGTCAGTGAAGATGACTGATATTTTTTCACATCACAGCCAAGATCACAATTAAGATCCAACTGGGACTTCATATATAAAATGATGATAACATGACAAACTGTAAAGCCCAACTCCTTCAGGTGTTAGCTAAAATGAACATTGTCGGTTGCAGCAGCCTGTTGCACTTTGAATTGCAACAATGTGATCATGCGTCTGAGACTGAATTGACTTGGAATAGTGTTGCTCAGAATATTTGTGGTTTTTAAGACATTGGGTTTTATCCTAAAAATAAAAAGGTGGATATCTAGTATATTAGACTTACTAAAGCACTATCCAAATGAAACCTGCTAGCAATTTTGCATACAAAAATATATTACTTTTAGATATATATTTCCTTAATATGCATCCATTTCCATTTTTTATATGTAAATTTGACAAAAACCTCTCAATTTGAAGATTTTTATTTTTCATTCTAATTTTACTTCAGTTACACTAAGGGCAACACAATTATGCAAAATTGATAATACAATATGAATTTATAATATAATTCATAGCATAAGTGACAAATGACCCCCTAAATGAACATAAGAATATACACAACTGAGTAGGAAAAAAGCAGACACAAAGGTGATGACCTTAAAATGGATAACAAGTATCTTGTCTATAGTATTCCACAGAAGGAAACATTGTTATTTGAAATCATTATAACAATATGAATAAAAAGTCATTAATGAAAAATTAGTTAAACCTTTAATGAAAAAGAAGTGAACATACTTGCAGGTGTCTGTTAATTTTTTGTTTGTAGTTCAGATAATGTAGCACTCTATTAAAATTCTATTTTGGCTTATGTTGAAATTGGCATAACTTCACTGGGGAAATGCTGAAGTTGTCATTTTAATGCAAAATTCAAGTACTGCTGCTACTCATATTGGGGGGTCAATGAGGGAAGAGTTAAAAATAAAAATGGAAATAGTAACAGAAACATATTAATAATAAACACTAACAAAAGATGGAATATTTTTTTCCAACTTCTGTTTTTAAATAGTGCCTAAAAGGAACTTTAAAATGTTTGTTGTCTGCCCAGAAAATAAGGGATTTTATTGATCCTCCACTGAATCATTAGAATAAAAAGGCAAAAAAGTGCTTAGTTTCATGTTGGACTGTGACTTTGATATCACCAATGAGTGTCGAAGGACAGCTATAATTCCCAGGAGGAATCATTTTTTTTGTACATATATTTCTTCACAGCAAGTCATGGTAATGCATCCGCTGCACAAGTTTGTAAGAAGCTGCATGGCAGCAGAAAAGGTGAAAGTCTCTTCATGTGTTTTCTGGGTTACTTGAGTCTGTGGAAGACAGCGGCATCTCAAAATCTCAAAAGATGAGGGTAATTCATATAATTTGTGTCCTTTCAAAGTGTTTCAACTAATTTTATAGGCTTTGAAGACATGTTTTATTATTATAAGAAGTTATAAAAATCAATAATTGCTATTATAAGAGTTAAAGAGGTGCTTATAAAGAATAGCAACAGTCTTACTGTTTGGGGGAATAATTGCAATACTACTAATGCACTGTTATTAGTAATGTTATTATGATAAATGTGTTATATTACATACATTAAGTTTTTTAAATGTTAATAACAACTGAAATAGTGGCTTTTATTATTCTAGTTCTATCTTATGCTGGATGTAGCAAGACCAATGCTTGAACAAAAAGATAACAAAAAAACAAAAGCTGCTATCAATTCTCATCTTTCTTTTCTTATTCTGCCTTTCTTCCTCAGAAGATTGAGCTTCTTGGCTGGATAGTCCATGTTCTTTAGATTTCCAATAGGGTCATATTAATAGACCTAAAGAAGTCCAGTCTGACTGACATTAGCCACAAGAGATTTGTACTGATAATGTCTCATGGGCCTTTCTGGTCATGCCCTTTTGACAGGGTATATTTCATACCCAGGATGAATAAAAACAAGACTTTCACAAATAAGGACAGTGGTAGAGCAGTTGATATCATCTACCTGGACCTGTGCAGAGCATCGACACCGTTCCACATGACATCCTTGTCTCTAAATTGAAGAGACATCAATTTGATAGGTGGATCACTGGGTGGATAAAGAACTGGCTGGATGGCCTCATGCAAAGATTTGTGGTCAATGGCTCAGTGTCTGCCTGGAGACCTGTAACGAGTGGTGTCCCTCAGGGGTCAGTGTTGGGACCGGTCTTGTTCAACATCTTTGTCGCTGACATGAACAGTGGGATTGAGTGTGCCCTCAGCAACTTTGCCGATGACACCAAGCTGTGTGGCTCGGTTGATACGCTGGAGGGAAGGAATGCCATGCAGAGGGACCTTGACAAACTTGAGAGGTGGACTGATGCCAACCTTGTGAAGTTTAACCATGCCAAGTGCAAGGTCCTACACCTGGGTGGGAGCAATACCAGGCACATGTACTGGCTAGGCAGAGAAGAGATTCAGAACAACCAAAACAGACAAAGGAATTTACAATCTGATCATTTACAGGGCATTTAAAGGGAATATGAGTTTCAAGTATTTAGGTGTCATGAAGGGTTGATGATCATTTTTATGCTTGCTGGAAGAAATATGGTTGCTTAGGAATTCTTCAAGTATAATGTTACATATCCTTAAAGATAAAAGAACAGATTGGTGGGTTTTGTGTATCTCAACAGTGCCCCAACCACTGAAATTTACTAACTAACATGGCATTTAGGCACACACATAAATCCTTTAATGTTAATACTTCTGATGCTTATAGGGTTGTGCAAAGGGCAAGAGGTATATCTTCACAATTGTATCAGCCAGGATCTGGGCTGTGTTACAGTTATTTTTGAGATCTGAGAGCCTTTTAAGGCCATTTTGACTTATGCAGAATTCTACTTCACTTTGCAAGCCATTTTTTCCATTAAAAACAGCAAGACTACTCTTTTTTTGTTTAAAAATACATTTGATACTTGGTTTGCAAATTGTCATGAGCTGCTCAGCAAGATGCATCACAGGAACTTTTATTACCTGACCACTCTTAAATAGACCATTTTTGCATATTATACCAAATGGAATCTATGTGAGCTATAAAAGCAAAGAAACATTTGGATTGGAATGTGCCTCTAATAATAACAGTAATTATATTTAGCACTTACTTAGCAATTTTCATCTGCAAAGCACTTACTTCCAGCATTAGCTACTTAATTCTCAGAGAACCTCAGCAAGGTAGGCAGCTGTATTCCGCCTCCCTGTAAGCAGATGCATTGTTGGATGTCAGATAATTAGCCACTGACAAGGAAAGGAAAGAAAAAGATATAGAAAAGGGGAAAGGAAAAAAGAATGGAAACAAGAAAGGGGAGGGACCCAAAGAGAAGGAAAGGAAGGGAGGTGAGGGGAAGGGGAGTGCAATAGATGCTAATAAGTTCTTAAGATTGTAGACTTATATTTGCATTTTTCTGCAGGATAGTTTGTTTTTTTCACTGAAATTGTTGATTCAACAGAACTTGAAAATTTGAAGCATCCGAAAAGATTACTCTTCCATATTGTAATTATATATTTTAATATAAACTGCCACTATGAAGATAATATAATGTAAATATCTCATAGTTCCTTCCACCCCTGCCTTTTCCTGTCAGTGCTGTCTGATTACCAGTTCAGTTTATCTTCCATGTTTATTGCTCTGATCTCTACCTGCCTGTATAGCCTCTCATTTTGCTGTGCATTGCTCTTTATCATACTCTTCTATTATCTTTACTTATTTTATTTTTGGCCACTGTATACCCCATATTGTGTCCCACAAAGTTCCTGTTCCAGTCACAGCTGCCTGCCATTTATTTGCTGCTTCTAGTTTGCTGCAGATACCCTTTAACACTTCTAAGATTTCATTCCTCTCCCTCTAGTCTCCTTTCCCTTTTGCTTATCGTATCACCATGTTTGGCTCCTGCTCCCCAGACAGGACTTTCTCTCCCACTCTACAGAAAGTAAAATTCTAAATATGTTCAGTCTATCTAGCCATCTGTCTGCTGCTCCACTGAAACCTGCGCACTAATGTACAAACCACGCTAAAGAAAAATTTCGTGAACAAAATCTATGAAATAGCTAGACTGTATATCTAAGGTATGCTCACTATGAGTTATTTCACACAACTGATCATGACTGGTTATAATCACACAGTAATAAGAAAATAGTCATTATATCAAATAAAAGAGAAGAGATGTATACATGAACTCTATTTTCATAAAAATCATAGAATCATAGAACAGGTAGGGTTGGAAAGGGCCTTAAGATAATCTATTTCCAGCCCGCCTACCATGGGCAGGGATACTCCCCAGTAAACCATGTCACCCAAGGCTCTGTCTGACCTGCCCTTGAACACCTCCAGGGATGGAGCATTCACAACTTCCCTGGGCAACCCATTCCAGTGCCTCACCACCCTAACAAGAAAGAATTTCTTCCTTATATCCAAGCTAAACTTCCCCTGTTTAAGTTTTAACCCTTGTCCTGTCACTGCAGCCCCTAGTGAAGAGTCCTTCTCCAACATTCTTGTAGGCCCCCTTCAGATACTGGAAGGCTGCTATGAGGTTTGCTTCTCCAGGCTGAACAGACCCAAATTTCTCAGCCTGTCTTCATACGGGAGGTGCTCCAGTCCCCTGATCGTCCTCGTGGCCCTCCTCTGGACTTGTTCCAACAGATCCATGTCCTTTTTATGTTGAGGACACCAGAACTGCACACAGTACTCCAAGTGAGGTCTCATGAGAGCAGAGTAGAGGGGCAGGATCACCTCCTTCGACCTGCTGGTCATGCTCCTTTTGATGCAGCCCAGGATACGGTTGGCTTTCTGGGCTGCAAGCGCACATTTTCTCATCTACTAGCACACCCGAGTCCTTCTCCGCAGAGCTGCTCTGAATCTCTTCTCTTCCCAGCCTGTAGCTGTGCCTGGGATTGCTCCCACCCAGGTGTAGGACCTTGCACTTGGCATGGTTAAACTTCATGAGGTTGGCAACAGCCCACCTCACAAGTGTGTCAAGGTCCCTCTGCATGGCATTCCTTCCCTCCAGCGTATCAACCGAACCACACAGCTTGGTGTCATCGGCAAACTTGCTGAGGGCACACTCAATCCCACTGTCCATGTTCAGCGATGAAGATGTTAAACAAGACCGGTCCCAACACCGATCCCTGAGGGACACCACTCATTACAGGACTCCAGGCATATACTGAGCCATTGACCACAGATCTTTGTGTGTGGCAATCCAGCCAGTTCTTTATCCACCGAGTGGTCCATTCATCAAATTGATGAATGAGAGACATCAATTGATGTCTCTTCAATTTAGTGGCAAGGATGTGGGACAGTGTTGAACGTTCTGCACAAGTCCAGGTAGATGACATCAACTGCTCTACCGCTGTCCATCAGGTCCGTAGTCCCACCATAGAAGGCCACCAAATTGGTCAGGCAGGACATCCCCTTAGTGAAGCCATGCTGCCTGTCACCAGCCACCTTGTTGTTTTTCATGTGCCTTAGCATGCCTTCCAGGAGGCATGCTCTGCTCCAAGATTTTGGCAGGCAAAGAGGTGAGACTGACTGATCTGCAATTCCCCGGTTCATCCATTTTCCCCTTCTTGAAAAAGGGGGTTATATTACCCTTTTTCCAGTCATCGAGAACTTCACCTGACTGCCATGATTTTTCAAATATGATGGACAGTGGCGTAGCAACTTCATTTGCCAGCTCCCTTAGGACCCATGGATGGATTTTATCAGGTCCCATGGACTTGTGCACGTTCAGGTTCTTAAGATGGTCTCGAACCAGATCGTCTCCTCCAGCAGGCCTGGGATCTTCATTCTCACTGTCCCTGCGTCTGTCTTTCAAGTCTAGGGTGGTGTGGTCAGAGCCTTTGCCAGTGAAGACTGAGGCAAAGAAGTGATTCAGAACCTCAGCCTTGTCCAAATCCAGGGTAGCCAGTTCTCCCGATAGCTTCCTGAGGGGGCTTGCGTTTTCCCTAGTCTGTTTTTTACTTTCTACACACCTACAGAATCCCTTCCTGCTATCCTTAACTTTGCTAGCCAAGTTTAATTCTAACTGGGCCTTAGCATTCCTAACCTGGTCCCTAGCTTGCTTGACAACATCCCTGTACTCTTCCCAGGCCACCTGTCCTTGCTTCCACCTTTAATAAGCCTCTTTTTTCATTTGAATTTTCCTCAGCAGTTCCTTATCTATCCAAGGAGGTCTCCTGGCCCTCCTGCAACACTTCCTTCTAGTTGGGGTACAACACTCCTGAGTTTGCAGTAGGTGATCCTTGAATATCAACCAACAGTCTTGGGCTCCCCTCCCCTCTAGGGCTATATCCCATGAAACCTTACTAAGCAGGTTCCTGAGGAGGCCAAAATCTGCTCTCTTGAAGTCCAGAGCAGTGAGCTTGCTGCACGCTCTTCTCACTGTGCTGAGGATCTCAAATTCGACCATCCCGTGATCTCTGCATCCAAGGCTACTCTGGAGCACCACATTTCCAACGAACCCTTCCCTGTTGGTGAACATGAGGTCAAGCAAGGCACCTCTTCTTCTCGGCTGCTCTGTTACTTGCAGAATTTGTCTTCTACACAATCGAGGAACCTCCTGGATTGTTTTTGCCAGTCCATACCGTACCTTCAACAGGTATCAGGGTGGTTGAAGTCTCTCATGAGAACAAAGGCCTGCAAGGCTTTTTGTATCTGTCTGTAGAGTACTTCATCCACAGATTCCTCTTGGTCATATGGTCTGTAACAGATCCCCACAATAATGTCTCCCATAGCTGTTCTCCCTTTAAGCTTGACCCACTAACTCTCTGTTAACTGCTCACCTGTCCCCAGACAGAGTTCCATACTCTCCAGCCTATCTCTAACATAAATAGCAACTCCCCTTCCCTGCCTCCCAAGCCTGTCCTTTCTAAAGAGCCTGTAACTTTCCATTCCAACACTTCGGTCACAGGAGCCATCCCACCATGTTTCTGTGATGCCTATTATGTCATACCCCCGTAGACATGCACACAACTCTTAATTCCTCTTGTTTGTTCCCTATGGTACAGGCATTTGTATAGAGGCATCTGAGCCAGGCTCCAAATGAAGCTGGCTCATTGGCTGGAGCGTCTGGAATATATCTACATTGCTCCGAGCATTTATCATAGGTACTGGCAACTGACTGGCTGTGTTGGGATAAAATGATGCCCGCCTCACCCAACACATCTAGTTTACAGCCTCCGTGACCAGTCTGGCAGGCCTCCTACCAAAACCGCTCTTCCCCTTCTTTGTCAACAGCTCCACCAGCCCCCAGTCGACCTGGCCTACTAACTTGGGTCCTGTGTTCTAGACACCCAAACCCCTGACTGTGGCACCACCCTTCAAACCATTTATTAACCTGACCAATCCTCACAGCCTTTTTAAGGTCCTCCCCTGTATCCTGGAGAATTGACAAAGACAATCTCAGCTCCAGAGCCCCTAACCACCTCTCCCAGGGTTTTGTAGTCCTTGTTTATGTTCTCCGGGCTACTGCTATCTATATCACTAGCACCCACATGGATCAGTAGAAGTGGCTAATAGTCAGTGGGACTCACTAGAGCAGGCAGCCTCTCTGCAACATCCCTGATCCATGCCCCTGGTAGGCAGCACACCTCCCTTGAGACTGGGTCAGGCTGGCAGATGGGTGCCTCTGTGCCTTTCAGAGTACAGTCCCCTACCACTACAACCCAGTGCTTTTTCCTGGCAGCACCACTAGAGATCTTCTTTACCAGTTCAGCAGCAGGTTGCTGCTGGTGCGAGCGTGCTTCCTCATCCAGCTCCCTACAGAAATGTTCTGGGTAGGGAGAACAGATTTAGGAGGAAGCCTGTTGCTTTTAAGTGTCCTCTTCCTCCTTTTTTGGGTGGTTTGTTGCTTTTTTTTTGTTTGTCACTATTTCCCAGCTTCCTGGGTTAGCAGCCTCCTTCTTTCCTCCATGAGCTACAGTGGATGCTTGAGGCCCCTGCACAGTTTGGGCCTGGAGCAAGCCGTCCTGCTTCCTCTCAGCTTCCCTGACATCTTTCAGCCTATTTACAGCGTCCTGCAGCTCAGCCCCTGCTGCAGGAGGACCTCCACCAGGGAGCACCGAGTGCAGCCCTGCCCATTGGGCACCTTTCCCTCACAAGACCAGTGCAGGCACTCTCTACACTCTGAACTCTGCACTGCAGCCTCCCCTCTCATCGGCTCTGTCTGGGTGCCTACGCTGATCACCGCCGGGGCAGCCAGCGCAGAGCTCCCACACCGGGCCCTGGTCATAAGGTGAGCGCTCACTATCTTGCTTGTCACCCCGCACAAACTGCCTCACCACACTCCTACTCGCTCTCACTCCCTGGGGCAGATTTTTAACCAGTTGGGGCAGGCTTTTACCTAGTCAGGTCTGGTGCCGCTCCTCCTGGCTCCGCCCGCTGTGAGTCAGCTGCTCGCGTCAGCTGAGCTGCCGGCTCCTGAGCAAGTCCTGTAGAGGGCTTGAGGCTCCCTCGGTGGCTCTCGCCGCTCTGAGTTGAGGCTCCTGGACGCTGAGTTTCCCTCGCTCCAGTGTGTTGAATGCGTCGTCTCTCGAGGTACTTACCTCAGCAGTTGACCCAAATCTGCAGAGTTCTTTTCAGAAAGACAAGGACCTTTTAGGATTTGTGGATTAACTCAGCATATATAGCATGTTTTTCCCGCAAACATTATGATACAACTTATTTTAGAAAGTAGATATCCTATTCCCAACACACATAACAGAATTAAATAATACAAGATAAGAACACTATATGAAAAAAAATTGTGCCTATACTGGTGTAAAAAAAAGGATGGCATGCAATTCAAATTTAATTTTCATTTCCATTCAGTTACAAAGTCAATAATGGAGATAGTGGGAAAGTGAAGAAATTAAGAGAGGCAAATGAGGTCAAGCTTTTCTTTTTAATTAGATTTGGTATAGATGAAATATAGTTAAGATGGAATTATACCCTTCCCACAAATTTTCCAGATGTTAGGGATTTTATAAAAGAAGGCTAAGGGGTGCAAAATTTAGAATGCAGCAGTTAATTTAGACATAATATTTGACCAGTTTTAAAGGCCATACCTACTAAATATCAGAGCTGGGTGAAACATTCAAAGTCAACAATTTATACAACAAACTTTTTTTTTTTTTCTTGTTTGGGAATCTTGGGGGATTAGATCTCAATTTGCATCAAATATTGGATGAAGATATTAAAACTTTAAAAGTGGCAAAGCCAGTTAAATCTTTCATAATTAAGTACTCAAATAGAACAAGTTTTAATTTTCTCTGCAGCTGAAAAATATCAGCTCACTACCACAACCAGTATGCACTTTTTCCTCTTCTGAAATTTTCTGTGTGTAATCTACAAGAACTAAAATAAGATCCTGTCCATAAACAGCATTTTGGATTTTTTGCTGAGCTTATTAATTTTTCCTTCATTTATTTTTCCTTCTGTTTTTCAGGCCTCATCCTCTCCTTTGCAAATATTTTTACTATGGGAAATCGTATACTCTTTCTTGTTTCATTTTGGAGTTTAGAAACAGGATCCTGCATCCCCTTTTATTTCTCTGTATGGCTTTTAACTTTTTGTTTCTTATTCTTTTAGCTTTGTGTCTCCTAAACTGTTAGCTCTGCAGAGAGGTTTGGTTTGGTTTGGTTTTGGTTTTGGTTTTGGAGATATGTTTGGTTTCTTGGGGAGATTGGTAGCAATGGCTTACTTTTATTTTGAGGCTTTGCCACTTCCTTTGGGAACTGCAGTCTACTTCTCAAGATTCCTTGGACATTTTGACTCAAATTCCCTGTTACCAGGGAATTAATGCCTCAGAAAACTGTCAATGCCCAGTAGACTGTCTCACTTCTTCTGTGACTGCAAAACTTTTTCAGCTGTTGTTCAAAAGGTCTTAAGTTTATAAATTCTTGTGTGAGACTTGTGCTGTATGCTAAATAAGTTGAGAAAGACATGGAATTAATATTGTATAGAGATTTCAGTGCAAAATGTTAGAGGTTAATTTACCTATCATTTATGTGTTAGACATCTAAGACTGAGCTGTTCACCTTAGGCTTCATTTATGGTTGTTGAAGATAAATATGCACTTCCAGAGGGTGACTGTTTTGATCTAATTTGGTTGTCTTTCATAGGGTGAGATTAATCTCTCTCTGGAGATGCCTACTTCTTTTCATTGACGACAACACAAGCCTAAGACAACTAGAACAGCACAAGGCATTGAATTTTAAAGCACTGGTGTTCAGGCAAAACAGTCCTACCTGACATTTCTTTTATGACTGTGTGCACTTTGACATAATAACTAGTCCTTACAATTCAGGAAGAGTAGACAATGTTAAATGTCTTTGAAGTATTACTTTTTTGATTGCTGCAATTTTGCCATTTTAAAAACAAACAAGTAAAAAAGCCAGAACAGTATAGGGTCATAGATTCATAGAATCATAGAATCAACTAGGAGGTTGTAGCGAGTTGTGTTTTGGTCTCTTCTCTCAAGTAACAAGCAGTAGGACAAGAGGAAGTGGCCTCAAGCTGCACCAGGGTAGGTTTAGACTCAGCATTAGGAAAAGTTTCCTCATCAAAAGGGTTGCCAAGCATTGGAACAGGCTGCCCAGGGAAATGATTGAGTCACCATACCTGGAGGTATTTAAAAGATGTGTAGAAGTGGTGCTTAGGGACATAGTTTAGTGTTGGACTTGGCAGTGTTAGTTAGCAGTTGGACTTCATGATCTTTAAGGTCTTTTTCAACCTAAACAATTCTGTGATTTTATGTAGGTACTTTATTACATTTTCTATTCTTGCAGTGGTTTATAAACTGCATTTATTAAAAACAAAACCAAAAATCACACACGCACAAAAAGAACACACCGCCCTCTCCCTTGGGAACTTTTCAGGAGAGGTCTAACGCTTCTAAACTTTTAATTCCTTTAGTAAATATTTTATTTGTTTGTTTGTTTGTTTAGTTTATTTTACTTGACAAGATTTCTTGGGCATGGTATTCCTCAAATTTACAATTGTTTCTCTTGTCTAGTTAGCCATCTGATACTTAACGTATAAAAGAGACAATACTGTGTCTAGAAAATTAATGTAATTTCAATTTGCAAAGAATTTTGAGATCACTAATTATTACTATGAAAAAGTCTGTATTTCAGTGTTTACATATAAAAACTTCTGGTTTATAGTCCTAAGGATAACCATAAAAAACCTTCAATGAAAGCTTTCTTATGCTGCAGAACTTGATTAAGTATGGCACTTCACACACTGTATTACAGAGCTGTATAATAGAAATCTTGGTAAAATAGTTATTTAAGTTTTTGTTGTTTTTTTTTTTTTTTTTGCTATGTGGTAAGTTTACGTTTAAGGCAAAAAAAGACACAAAAATGTTAAAATGACAGAAATGTGTTAAAATGCCTCTGTTTCTTTTAATAAATACATAACAACAGAGCCACAGTAGAGTATGAATTGCATCCTCCAACAATGTGCTTCTAGGTAGGATTGAAATGAGGGGAAAAAAAATCCCTCTCCATTATCAGGGTAATTAGTTCCATAAATTCCTTTATGTCTGCAGTGAAGAAATGGGGTAATTACATCGTGAAATTTCATTTTCCTAAGGAGACACATTAATTTATGGGCACATGTAATATTTGTTTCAGCACAAGGTTTCCACATTCCATACTTGTACTTCATTATAAAGAAAAGAAATATTTTAAAGCAAACAAGGTTCTATATATGGTACAATGTATATTTATTTATTAATTCAGGCAATTTATATTTAGCAAATATCTTGCATTCTGACCTTCTTTAAGTACAGTTACAACAGAAACCCAAATAATTTTACCTTTACTCCTTGAGAAAAGAGAATATTCCATTTCTAGATACTTATTAAAGATCATAAAATACCATTGAATGCAGCAAGTGTGGTGGCAACTTAATTATTACAAAACACTAGGAGCAGGGTTGAGGCCCATGTTTTATTAAATTTTATTTAATGAGAAATATACTATGGTAATTACTAATACAGCTTTATCTTTCTATTATTCAGACAGTAATATCACTTCTTTAAAGGTTAATAACATTATTATTATTTAATCCACTAGTTTTTATTGAATACTTTGAGCCCTCTGAAGTAGAAACTAGTCAATCTAAAACATATTATCCTGTTGTTGCACTCAAACTCTTGTGAATGGGCAAACGGAAACACAACTTACAAATAAAGCCTGGAATTTACTTCTGATGTCATTGAAATTTTAACAATCTAATTGACAAATCATTACTAGTCTAGATCTGATTATTACAAAGAAAGAAAAAAAATAATGTAGTTAGCATTGTTGGTCACATGCTCCTTACTTCCTCCTCCTTTTCCTGGTGTCATGCTCACCACACTATTCCTTCTCCTTGGTGGTTTCATAATGATAGTGATGGTGGGCATGCTATGGTGAGTCATCAGAAGCTGGAGTCCTTTGCTGTGAGGAATGTGGTTCATGGTTTCTTCCTCACTCGAGGGTCCACCTGTGGTCCTTTTCATGTGTTTGTTAACACACTTCTACACTTTTTGTGTTTCTTCAATGGTTTACAGTTCCATGTTGTATCAAAAATTACTGTATATGTTGGCCTTAGAAAAAATATCTTTGCTCTGTTTTTACTGTCAAAATCAGGTTTACTCCAGGTCCATGTTTCTGTAACTGTCCATTACTGAGTTATTTGTACTTGTAGAATCTCTAGTACCAGCCTGTGTCTCAGCCCTTATAGTCCCATTCCTGTGCTCATCTCACATGTATCCGAAGTTCCTGTGTCTCATGGACATTGTTGTACCAGTCCTCTATTCCTCTACTCTACAGTGTTATGTTAGTCATATGCTTCTCATTCTACATAGAATAGCTAATAACTGATATATGTATAAAATTAAATTTTTAACATACAAAACCAACAAAAGTAAAATAAATAAGCTGTATATATCTGGTCTATGAGAGAAATTGATGCTACAAATAAAACAAGTGAAACAAAGCTCAGGGAGGTCAACAAGTTCAGGCAGAGCAGACTAGACAAACATCAGCTCTGAGACCATGCAAATGAAGTACAGAGCTTATGGCCTGTTAGTAGCAAAGGCAATAGGATATTAGAGGGCTATAAGAAGTTAGCTAATAGCTCTGCAGTACTGACTTTCCCTTGGGAAGCAAGTAAGGTGGCTTTATGACTCTATATACAATGACCTCAAGCTTATGCTATGTAGGGTTCTCTGTGCATGATTCATCATAAGGTTGATTCATCAGATTTGACTCACAGTGGCACCTGGCTGTTAATTTCAACATGGACACCTGGACCCTGAAAGTCCCATTGCTTTCAGTGACTCTTTGGCGCAATGAGTAGTCAGGCTGTGGTGACCAGTGGGCTTCCCTTGAAGCAGACTCAAACCCCTGTTAAAGTTCTGCCCTTACTAACACAATGGGCTTAAAAAGAGTTTGAATAATACCCCAACAACAGTTGTAAGACTGACTAGGACAATTCCTCATCATTAAGTGCACACCAGTAAAACAGATGGGCTGTAGACCCAGGGACCTTTTCTAAGAGACACAAGATTATTAGGTTTTTCATCATGGAAATGAGTCAGTTGTGGACACATTTCTGGCTGTGTTCCTGCTTCCTAGCTCTTATTCATATAGCTCTGCTGACACACTACCTTGCCCAGGGGAAGACACCTCAGCAGTATACCTTCTAAGACAGTTTATTTTATAAGGGTTAAGAGATTTCTAAAGGTAGCACCATCTGGTTTTGCAGCACCATGTTTTATTACGATATATTATAATGCAAATGGCTTTAGTGCTTTCCTTATGTAAGCAGGCAAAATTCACAATTTGTCTTGGTAGGAAAATACTGACCTTCTCTCAGGTGTTGACTGTTATAGTCACTGTTGGTTAGCACTAAACTGCTGACCGTCTTGAATAGGTACAATTGAATGCAAGGAAACTTTCTGCTGAGAGCAAACTTGGGCATAGATCTAGAGTACACTGGAGCAATGCATGGTTATAGCCTACAGGCTTCTGTGTGTATCAGCACTGCATAATCACTGTATAACCAACATACTGCTATTGGCCTATGAGGCAAATGGTTTTGAAGCAAACATTCATGCACTTGTATGTCTCCTCTGGGACAGAACTAATAGGAGGAATCGTTATTTTTCTCTCACCTTGAAGCAGCTTGAGGATATATCTAATGTTATGCATACTCATAACTGTTCTGCTAAGCCTTTTGCTGTTAGGATACACACAGAACAAGTGTCAAGGTCAGTCACTTCCAAACTATATCATGTTGAAATGGTTAATTGCTATCAAACTTCTCCACAAAGACCTAGAATATCTAAGCAGAGTTTGAATGTTTAATATTTTCACCGAGTGTGATTGTTAGATTGTGTTCAGTGGAAGAGCAGATCACAATAAAAAAAGTTGCACTGAGTCGAAGAACATAGAGTGGAAGTGTTCTAGACTCTTTTTGTTTAAGAGTCCGTTATGTAAAATGCAAGTAGCACTTTGTCTGTTAGCTGTATTTAGAAAATTAAAACACCATGGTTTTTTGAAAAAGACCAAATTCAGTGAATATACCTTGTTCTTATAATAGCATATTGATCTGGACCATTATCTGTCAGGGAGCCAAACCATCACCCTACTTAGTATCTGTAACCTATAGGAGCAGAGACCCATACTGAGCATTGTATCAGTATCCATTCTAAAAGTGAATGAGGACCACTACTGAAATTTATACACCCTGAGCCTGTCTTTGAGACTTTGCATATCTCACTGCTGCTAAAACACTTTCTTTGATTGGTTTCAGACCTACATTTTTATTTGGATCTAGCCCTGTGTCCTGGGTTCAGCAGTAGCAGTCAATTTTATCCTTCTTAGTAGATAGTGCAGTGCTGTGTTTTTAACTTTCAGCCTGGGAGCAGCACTGATAACACCAGTGTTTTTAGTTGTTGCTAAGTAATGTTTACTCTGACCAAGGACTTTCTGAGTCTCATGCTCTGCCAGGGAGAAGGGGAAGCCAGAAGGAAGCCAAGACAGAACACCTGACCCAAACTAACCAAAGAGGTATTTTATGCCACAGCATGTCATACCCACTATATAAACTGGAGGCAATTACCCAGAAGAGCTAGATCACTGCTTGGCCAGGCTGGGTATCGGTCGGTGGGTGGTGAGTGGTTGTATTCTCTTCCCTTGCTATTTCCCTTATCATAATTATTATGGGTAGCAGCAGTAGTGGTTTTATGCTATACCTTAGTTACTGGACTGTTCTTATCTCAACCCATGGGAGTTACATTCTTTCAATTCTGCTCCCCATCCCTCTGGGAGTGGGGGGAGGGGGGAGGGAGGAGTGAGCGAGCGGATGCATGGTTCTGAATTACCGGCTGAGCTTAAAGCATGACACAGTATCACACACAGTATCACAGTATGTTAGAGATTGGAAGGGACCTCAAAAGATCATCTAGTCCAATCCCCCTGCCGGAGCAGCAACACCTAGATAAGGTTACACAGGAACGTGTCCAGGCACCTTGAAGTAATTTTAATTTCTTCTTTCTTTTTTTTTTTTAAGCAATTTTTTAGTAATTTTTATTTTGTTTTTGTGCTTCTTTGAGTGAAAGAGATGAGAAGTACTTTGAGAACAGTAAATTATGAGCACCTTGCTTCAGTGATGGTTTGGTTCCCCACCATGCAATGAGCTAAACACAGCCCAGACTAAACCTTCCTGAGAATTTGTTAGACAATGAGACATATGATTCGATGATTCTATTTCTGGACACTAATGAACTGGAACTGTATTCTCTACAGTCTGTGACTATTTATGAATACTTGAGCAATGACTGGTATACTCATGAGCCATCCACAAAAATTGAAAGTCTGAAAAAAATATACCAGAATGGCTTTATCCATGACTATTATCTAATTCCTAATTAGAAGATATTTTTATTCTTGTTTTTAGAAGTCATCTTCTTCTTCTTTTGATGTTCCAGCCGTAAGTAATCAGAAAGATAATCACATGATAAGGAAAATCATTTTAGTACTCAAATTTCAAATAAAATATCTCATGCACTATTAACTCCATGATGAGAAAATTGTGCTTAACATTTTGTATATATGAAACTTAGCATGTATTCACACACACACAAAAGAACAACAACAAAAAAAAAAAGGCAAAAAAACAAAACCAGAAATTGTTTCTGGATGGGTTCCATAACAGTGATTGCCAACAGTTGCAAATCTCACTTTTGTCCCTTATTTACACAAACTTGTTCCAATCATCAGGAATATCTCTACCTAGCTCTTGTTTCTGACATAGAATTATTCTTAGAAAAATAATGCAAATGTAAACTGAAACAGTGTGACTCAGAAGTGTGGGAAGCATCATCTCAGGAAATGATCCATAGCTGTAAATATTACTCCTGCAAAGGATTAACTTGAGACATTACTGTCACCAAGCTTAAGTCCAGACTTCTTCATTATAGCTTTGGAGCATGATCTTATAGGTGATTTTATTTTTCATTTGTTTGCTTTTTTTTTTTTTTTTTTTTTGAGGTGAAGGCAAAGCTGCAATGGCAAAAGAAAAATAAGTCTACGTCTGGATGATGGAATCTGTATATTATTCTTAGTGTTAACGTTAAGAAGATTGATTGCTTGATTCTTCAAGATGTTCAAGCTAAATAACATCAGTATATCCCACTCAGGCACCATTTCAGGGCAAATGCTTTTCCCACATTTCCTTCTCTTTCAGATACCATTAATTTCTCCTTTGACAAATATTTTTACACGTATGTTAAAAGAGTAAGAATAGATTTTTACAGTAAAATAATGTTGCATTTTATAATTATTTTAGATAGGAATAGAAAGAATATTAGAAACTAAACTGCTTCCAGGAAAGTCCTGATTAGATGTCATAATTAAAACAATGTGCAGAATTCTTATTGACCAGCAGGGGTAGTTTTCCTGAATTTCTGCAAGCATTGTGCTCTGTGTAAGATGGGGGCTGAAATTATCATGAATAAAGATAAATCTAAATCTAGTTCATTAATTTCATCCATTGTCCAGTAATAGTTGGAAAGACTGATTTTCCAACCTGTGTTCAGAATCAGAATACAGGTGGAGTAATAATTGCCACTGTCTGTAGCTTTACCATTATTAAATACAGTATGCATTGCAAAAATACAAAAGAAGAATAAGAATGTAGGTTTGGATTTTGATTTATTTTTTTTTTTTTAGAGACTTAACTAGTGCGTCCCAAGTTAATTTTCAAAAGAAACAATACATATTAACTGTATGAAAGGCAAACTATACCTTCAGTTCTATAGCTTCTTATGTATGCTCTACCAGATTGGTCAAAATTACTTTATATGTGCTCTAACAAATTGCTCAATTGTGTTTTGGAGAACACTGACACTCAGGTAGTGTATTAGTATCAACTCAGGCATTAATTAAATCCATAAAGGTGAAATAAAAAATTTTGCTGAAGTGTTTGACAACTTTACAGTTAAAGGTTAACAGAATTTTTTATTAATACAGGAGTCAAATGACTCAAAAAATGCTGTGTATAAAAGCATAGTTCTTAAGTTTTTAAATTATATTTTATTTCTCTATTACTTTCAAATACTTCAGAACAACTGCGCATACCATGAACGGTCACACAGAAATCATAGCCATATTTATCCTGATTTTTTTGAAGTGCATGTTGTGCAGAAAATTTTGTTTCCTGTATTCTGAAAGTGATTATTAAGTAAACTCAGACAGAATATATTTTAACTATTCAGGGCTAGACATAACAGAATGCTCAGCACCTTCTGAACAAGGGCCAGGCTTTCCTGTGCTAGTGTTGCACTGAACTCAAAAGCCAGATATATAATCTCCTAAATAAAACTGTGTCAGGGAGTGTTCTAGGAGCACAGGAACTTTGTTGTCTACACTATTAAGCTGCTAGAACAGTCTCTGTTATGGTTTAGGATGTGCCAACTAGTACTCTTCAGAAAATCACAAGTTGTTTGGGAGTTGGCACAACTTGGAGGCTGATCCAAATAGGCATTCTTGGAGTGGTCCCAGGGAACTTTATTGTACAGAGATTGCTGTTCCATGATGATTGGCCTTAGTCTCCTGGAGTTGTCCTGAGCACATTTATCATGTTCCTTAGCTTTCCTCTTAAACTGCTGTCAAGAATTACAAACTGAAAAATCACTTGTTTTGATGCCAGCTGAGGAATTGACGACTTGCGGACAACTGCCTTCAGAGTCAGGTGTCTTAAAGCACTGGAGCTGGGTTATTCCAGTGAGAAGCAAAAACATCTTTGAAAGTGAAGGAGAAAAGAAGGGGAAGGAAAGAAGGGGAGAGAATGGAGAAGGACAAGGCACAAGTTCATCCAGAAAAATCGTAGTTATGGTTTTAAAAATTAATCCTTTTTTAATGATTTTTGACAACACATGAAGGAAATCTGAGGAGTGCCAAATTTTATTTGAACAAGAATAAATATGTAAATCAGCTAGGTTTCAGGTGAACATCTGAGCTCATAAATCATAACTTGACCATTTGTGCAGCAAACTGAAAGCCAAAAGAAAAATGAAAATGAAGCCATACTGAAACTGTGAGTTTCACAAGAGGAATGCTTTCACTGAGAAAGGGTTGAAGTGGCACTTCAATCAAATTCTGTTCATCTTGTTCTCCCTGACAAATAGTTCAACAAGCTTAAATAATTTCAGCAGAATAAATTTATGAGCAGAACTTGCTGCATTTGTGAGATTCAGTTTTATCACATTTTAATATTGGAATACCCCACAGTAAATTTATAAAATATGTTAAAATACCTCATATAAGTGTTTAATCTTAAGAAAAAAAATAATCAATGGGAAGTTTAATTTCTATAAAAAATCTTAAATAACTTTTTCAAACTATTAGGCTCTTAGTTGTCATTATATCTAAGAACACACCATTGTCCTCATTGCTATTACTAGTTCAATATCTGTAAGCCAGAATCAGGCAATGTCTTAGATGGTATTTCTGACTTCTTCCTGTGTGTAGGTAGTTAACATCTCAGAATAAGAACAGAAGCATGGGGAAAAGAGAGAAACCTAAAGTCAGCTTATCCAGGTTGTAGTGGATTAGAAAAAGACCATGACAACAACTGAGGAAAAATAATTTATTTTGTTTTTAAAGTGCCTTGCTGAAGTATCTTTTGTCCAGAGATCTAAGGAACCAAAAGTACTTTCAATCATTCTTTCAAATTAAATGAAGATATTATTTTTTAAAACATATCCAGAAGAGGAAATTCCATGGATGTTCTTCATGCTGACATTACATTTTATTGAAAATGTTGTACTTTTATACAGCTGTAAGAAATTTTGCCTGAAAGAGACCTGTTTCTAGAAACTGTCATGCTTTTTCCAAGGCCATTTCAGCCTATGCAATTTTTCTGCCTGCAGTGTGCTCTAACCACCCAGGTTTTGGTTCTTTGTTTGAAGTGAAATTAAAGTTAAGATGTTTAATGCACAGGAGTGTTACTATAGTGCTTTGTCTCCTCTGGTCTCCATCCTCCCTCAGCAACAACTCATGTAAGAAAAGTTAGCTCTGTTTTTGTTTGCTTGGTTGTTGTTTTTTTTTTTTTGTTTGTTTGTTTGGTTTTTTTTTTGTGGAGACAGTGTTCTCACAGGAGAATGGATCGTTGGTACATAAACTCTGAATAATTCTGAAAGACAGCAAGGCTGTGAGAGGCCTGAGGAAGCTTAAGCAAGCAAGATAAGAAGAAGCTGTTATTCACTGAGTTTTGAGAACTGTGGGCTGTTGGTAAGCTTTCGAGGTCAAGTTCTCACACCTGTGCTTAACCAATTATGTGTTAGTCGCTAAGGGTCTTAAAGACATGTATCCAATCATAATATGCCCCATCACTGTAAGTGTCTGTAAGAAACGGTATATAAGGAGTTAAAGTTTTGTAATAAATTGGTATTTGCTGATCACATTGATAGTTCCTGCATTTTCCGTGACTCCAGTGTCGACAGTTTTTTTGTTGTTTTTTTTTTTTTTAAATACAGATGAACAACAATTTAAAATCAGTGTACAGTTCGTGTCCATCTTATTAGGACTGAATCTGCTCACCAGTCAGGAAGTCAAAGACTATAGCTTCCTTTCATCTCACCCTTTGTAACTGTCTTTCTGTCCATTCATCATGCTAAACTCATACCGTTTCTTAAAAAAAAAATAATTAGGGTAAAAGGAAAGAGAACATACAGCATAGTATCTATACCTTTAGATCTTTTATCCAAAGACTGTTTTTATGTTTTACACTAAGGACCAATTTCTAGTAACACCTAGCATGTTTTCTTTCAACTGTCTTTAGAAAAGGAAGTGACCACACTTGCCATTGAGCTGGTCCAGTCAATGTTAGAAATGAGTATTCCTAATTGGACGGAGATTTTTAGAAGGCCTTGGCCTAGAAAGTAAAAATGGCTGAAATACTGAAAAGTTAAGGAAAACTGAGGAAATTATAAAAATGTTTTGAGAGACAAATTTCAGTTTGCTTGTGAGATTTTAAATTCAAAATAAAAGCAGAAGTCTGTTAGGGACTGAAGTGTTTGCAGAGGTAGCAAACAGTGGAGTTGATGCTAGAGCAAGATTTTAATTTTAGACATAGGAGCCAATGTTCAACATAATTTACTCTTTGCAGTGTCTACATCATTTTTCTAGGCTAAACCAATGCCTGAGATATACAGCCCCTATATATTCTTTGACAAGCTCAAGAAGGCTCAATGTAAAGTAATGTTAGAAAATGAAGCACGGAAAAATACACATTTCACTTTAAAGTTCCTATATTTAAAGAGTAAATAGAGTAGGGACAAATGATCCCAACTGCCTATTGACTTAGAAGTCATAAATAACTACTTTCTTACAGATCTCATAATAGAGATACACTGCAAGAACATTGCACTGGAAAAGTTTCTGAGTTACACTGTTTAAGAAAAGTGTTGAGGGGGAAATAAAGTTCTTGAGGCTGAAAAATGATTTTTTGTAATATATTTAAAACATATTTATTTAGAGACATATAAAAATATGCTTATTATATGCATAGCATACTGAGTTTCCTACCCTTTTTTAATTTATGGTCTCAAAATTGATTGCTTCAGGGCAGGAAAGCCTCCACAAATGACTTGTATATCTGCTAATTTGATGCTCCCTAGAAGCTATTTGCTGTGATACTTGATCAAGAACACATCTAAGAAAGCAATTAACAAAATTGTTTCTGAAACTGAAGAATTTTATTAAAAAAAAATAATTCATGCAATCTTTGAGATTCATGTGTTGCTATTAGGTGTAAATCCAGTTAATACTTCAGTAGATATTATTACTGTAACCATGTGTGTGTGCATGGTTTTATGCTTTTCATTCTAATTATGAGGCTGTGCTATATATATTGTACTTGCTTTTTTAATCAAGTGTATACTTCACTAAAGGATGAAAAATCATCATTAAATCATGAAAACTCATGATGCTTTCATGAAAAATCAGAAACACCAATTAGTCACGACAAAGATAATTACCTTGGCATGGACTTGTACAATTTTGCAACTGAAGTCAGTATAAAAAAATGATGGTTTACTCTCATAAGAAATAATAGCCAAAACATACACTCTTAAACTGGGTCATAGCTGACAAATTAATTTCTTCCACCCTTCCTTGGGTTTAAAATAATATGTACATATACAGATGTTTTTATTCTAGTTTTTCTCTCTGTGTTATTTATTAATTCAGATTTCAGCAGTTTATAACATTTTACTACAAAGATGTTCTTTCTCTATATTAAAAACTGAAAAAAAATGCCTCACCAGCCAGCCAACCAAACAACCCACAAAAACTAGAAGTCCTCAAAAACAATTGGAATTACAACTAATATTCAACCTGTGTGATCAAGGTAAAATCATAAATAATTTCCCTATTTGCTTGCCATAAAACACTGATTTTCATTTTTTCCGTGCAAACTCACTGTTTTTAAGTTCAATAGATTAGGATACAATAAATTAGGGTAGCTTCTTCTTCAAGAAGAAGAGCAATGTACGATGTGAGGCTCTATTAAGAATGTAGACAAATATTTGAAGGCAGATCGACAATGGAAGAAATTGCACATTTCTAGACCTGTATTAGACTTCTAATTCAACAGTGCACTCATTAAAAAAAGATTTAATGTTTTTAAGAAATGCAACTATTTTACTAATTTCATTAAATTCTATACTGAATTATATATTGAAAACATGCACATTAGCTATCTGTCCGCATTCCTGTTGACTGAAACTAGCTATTCAGCTGCATATTCCATAACTTGTCTGTATTTGCAAATTGTTCATAAAGGCACATTCATGACAAAAGTGTAAGTCACCAGTGCTATGTGTTGACAAGGTTTCTACTGAGAAGTATGGAGAAGACATCCTTTAGCAGCAGCATGGCCATGGGTGGAATTCAACAGCCCTAAGTGAAGACTGGAGCAAATTAGGTATCTGAGCTGGTCATCTACATGTGAGTGGTAATGTAATTCTGAGATGTGATGTATAGCAATTTTAAAGAGGCATCTAAGTCCAAATGACTTTCCTTTGGAGACAGCTATTCCTCATCGCTGACAGTATTGTAACCAGTTCAGAAGGCAAGCAGGGGAAGCAGAAAGAAGTTCAGAATCAGAAGTTTAACATCTGGACAGCAGCAAGTGAGGGCCTCTGTATGTGTGCATGTGCTCTGGCGGGAGGGTGTTTAACTGTGTGTGTGTCTGTGTAGTGTAAGTGGTTTGTTTATTCTCTGAAGTGGTACCACTTCTCTCAGAATGAAGTGATGGGGATAAGTTTAAGTTTCTGGTATTGAAACTACTGTCCAGAATGTTGGAGACATAGTTATAAAACGTTTTACAAGAGCTGCTGAGCACTGGATGGGAGCAAATCCCATTAACTGAAGACTCCGAAACGTCAACAGTGCCAGTCCTGAAGGTAAGCTGTATCTTCTGGTGGTGATGCTTGTTTTCCATTACTTCAGATGCATCTGAATTCTGTGACTTTCTGACTCCCAGTGCAGGGAATTGCAGTTAATTAAGAAGCTGATTCTATACATATTGACTCAGGAAGAATTATGCAGTAGAAGAAACTGGTTTTTGAGGTAATTCTGTCACCAGTTTGGAATGTAGTCATGGCATTCACTGAAGTACTGGCTGCTCCCAATTCCTCTGGCTGATAAGAAGAGGCACGTTATAACTTTTGGTACTTTTAAGACACTCATTCCCATGATGACAAGTTTTGTTTTAATGATCTAGTTATGACAAACTACTTATTGCCTGAGTACAATATCCTGAACTGTACAGTTATGGTAAAGCAGATGCAACAGCTGGAATGACCTTGAAATGCATAAAATCTCAGTCAATTTTAAGCAATTAAAAACAGTTTCTCTTTACATCTTCTTGGACTGACTAACATAGCTGCTCACAGTCAATGATCTATGTTACAAACAGATATGGCAAGGGAAAAAAAAAATTAAATGTTGCCAGGTCATACACCTTAACACTGTACTTCTTTTACTACTTACCCAGAGCTCACACACCAGAAGACAGAATTGAAAGCATGAGAAGGATAAATATAAATATATTAAAGCATAAATAATTTATGTTACTAAGGCAAGAACATAATTAAGGTGACATTACCTTTCTTCCAGCCAGGAGGCATTTTTATGAAAAGGTAAACAGAAAGTCAAGTGAATTTACCCACGGACAAAACTAACATGATAAATATTTGCAAAAGGGTTCCCAAGATTGCTTATTCTGCTTTTATGCTGATAGCCATAGGAGGAAATTGCTAACAGTGTTGCAATAAAAAGATTTCATGTGGTTTACAGATCAGAGATTTACTTCTCAATGGATATAAAGATCATTTTGCATTTTGTTTGATTATTTCTACAAGAAGTTTTGCTTATATTGTATGTTTATTGAGGTCTCATATTGATTAAAAATAATACATTTACAATTGCTATTAAATCTGATTTTTATTGCCATGAAGCACCTACCTCTCATGAACTCTGAAAAGTAGTTTAGTAAGTGGAAATAAGTGGACTTTTATAATGCCCTCTGTCTAAACAATTTTGCTATAAAAACCAAATCATTTTTCCTATAATTAATACTAATGATGTAATGTTGCATAAAATTCTGAAGAAGGTGAACCTTAGTAACAGAAGTCAATGGGGTTGCTCCTGCTTACAATCTGCTCATGAAGCTCTTAGCAATGGGTTTATGGTCAAACTGTGAGATCAAAATAAAAAGATTGACTATACAAACAAGTTCTTCTCCATATTAGGTAAAAAATATTGTAGTAAGACACTACTTTTTCTAAGAAACAAATTAGTTCTTCTTGGTAGGAATAAATTATTTACAGTGAGGATGTTGAGACACTGCAGAGACCAGAACTAGACCCAGAACTTCAGTTGTATCTCACTAGTCCTGAGCAAAGGGGAATTATAATCTCTCTTGACCTACTGGCAACTCTCTTAATGTAGCCCATTACCCTTTTTTGCTGCATAGGTGTATTGCTGGCTCATAGTTGTCTTGTCCACCAGGACCCCAAGGTCCATCTCTGCTGAGCTGCTTTCAAGACAGTCAGCCACAGCCTGTACTGGTGCCTGAGGGGAATTCCTCCCCAGGCACAGGTCTTTGTATTTCCCCTTGTGGAGCTCAAAGAGATTCCTCACAGCCTAATTGTCCAGCCTGTGCAGGTCTCTCTGAATGGCAACACAACCATCTGGCATACCAGATTATACCAGGCAGCTCACTCTATATTTATGGGTGCATTATATCTCATCATATGCCATAGATTTATGTATCTATGTATCAATTTGTATAAATGTTCCCTAATCACCACAGGAACGTCTTTACAGCTTCAGACTTTCAGAATGATCATGGATACCTGGGATTCCTGAAGCACATCTTGGAAAAGACCAAAGCAAAGAATGTATTGAGTACTCTGTCTTTTCTGTTTCCTCCATGAAAAACTCACCTGCCCTATTCAATAGCAGACCCAACACATTTCCCCCATATCTTTTTTGCTACTGATAAACTTGTAGATAAACTTTCTTGTTGATCTTCACACCTCTTGCAAGTTTCAACTACAGCTGGGCTTTGGCTTCCCTAACTTCATACCTTGCATTGCATTGACAGTGTCTCTAAATTCGTCCTGGGCTATGTCAACCTGCTTCCGCTTCTTGTAGGCTGCTTCTTTCATTCTGTTCATTCATGCAAGCCTCCACCTACCTTAACTTGATTTCCTACTGTCAAAACTGCCTTCTCTTGAGCTTGGAGGAGGGAATTTTTTGAAAATCAGCCAGACCTAGACTCTTCTTCCCTCCAGGACTGTGTCCAATGAAACTTTTCAAAGTAGATTTCTGAAAAAGTCAAAGTCTGCTATCCTGAATGCCATGGTTGCGATACAACTTTTGCCTGGTTTCCTTCTCTCAGGATCCTGAACACCATGGTCTCTGTAGCCAAGACTCCACTAGGTTGGAAAAGACCTTTAAGATCAAGTCTGACTTTTAACCCAGGACTGCCAGGTTCACCACTAAACCGTGTCACTAGGAGCCTCGTCTACATGGTTTTGAACCCTTCCAGGGCAAATAACTCCACCACTTCTGTGGGCAGCCTGTTCTAATACCTGATCAGCCTTTCAGTGTCCTGATATCCAATCTAAAACTCCCCTGGTGCAGCTTGAGGCCATTAGCTGTTGCTCTATTACTTGTTCCTTGGGAAAAGAGACCAGTCACCTCCTTTCTCCTCCTCCTATCAGGTGTAGAGAGCAACAAGGTCCTCCCTGAGTCTTATTATCCAGACTAAACAATCCCAGTTCCCTCAGCCATTCTTCTAAAGACTTGTGCTGTATCCTCTTCACCAGCTTCCTTTCTTTGTTTACACCTTGCTTTATTTACATGTATACACTTGGGAGGGGCCACTTACAGCCCTGTCTTGCTGATTATGTGATCTCTCTTGTCTTCCATTTGCCTGTCATTCTATTCCACTGTCTTCTAATTTAGTCCAAGTCACCTTTTTTTCTGGTTTTCGCTTTTCTTGAAATAGATGGAGTTTTTTTCCAGTTTATTCTGATCATGTCTTTGCAGCCACAGACTTGATAAGGAAAAAAAAAAAACAAAACAAACCAAACCCTCACAAACCCTGACAAAAGTTTACTCCAGGTTACTCTAAATTATCAGTTACAGTCAGTGTAGTTGAGAAATCAATTTTTTAATCACCATGGTTTAATTCACAGCATTTATATCAAAATTCTGTCTTGCTTTCTACTTGAATAAAAGAATCTAGTCCAAAAAACAAAACAAAACTGAAAACCCCCAATGTCTATTAACTTTTGATTCACTACTCTGTATATCATTAGAATTATAAGGACAGCTACTTTTCTTTCTTGAATGTTGTATGGCTCTTCATTCTGTCAAAACTGGAGAAATACACAGTACTAGCATAATTTTTAAGATCTTATATCTCTGCAGAGCATGAGCCACATCTATTATCCACAGATAGTTTATCATAGTGAGACAACATGTGCTGGTCTTAGATGGAATAAAGTTAATTTGCTTTATAATAGTATGGGACATACTAGTATCGGACTGTGTTTTGGATTTGTGATGGAAACAGTGTTGATAACACGTGAATGTTTTCATTATTGCTGAGCAGTGCATCACAGAGTCAAAACTTTTCTGCTCTTCA
Source organism: Neopsephotus bourkii (assembly GCF_033783945.1). Lineage (NCBI taxonomy): Eukaryota > Metazoa > Chordata > Aves > Psittaciformes > Psittacidae > Neopsephotus > Neopsephotus bourkii. The sequence continues at coordinate 576,584 of NW_026902259.1, read as the reverse complement.
CACCATCCCACCAGTAAGTAGGCTGTGATTGCACAAGAGTCTGGGAAGGGACCCAGCCAGGCCAGTTGACCCCAACTGACCAAAGGGGTATTTCATACCATATGGCGTCATGCTTAGCGTATAAAGCTGATGGAAGATAGATGTTTGTAGTGATGGCATTTGTCTCCCTGAGTGACTTAAAGTGTGTGCAATAGAGCCCTGCTTTCCTGAAGAAGGCTGAACGCCTGCTTGCCGATGGGAAATGGTGAGTGAATTCCTTGTTTTGCTTTGCTTTCTTGTGTGGCTTTTTCTTATCAAACTATCTTTATCTTAATCCATGAGTTATCTCATTTTTACTCTTCCAATTCTCTTACCCATCCTAATGCAGGAGGAGTCAACAAGCAGCTGGGTGGTGGTTAGCTGCTGGCCGGGTTAAGCCACGACACTGAAGGAAGATAGAAACAGTTAACTGTACTCAGGGTTCTGAATAATTCACAATTATTGATATCCTTTGTGAACTTATAGGGCTTTAGTGAACTGAGGTAATATATATTAAAGCGATGCTTCAGCTAGCAACTCTCTCACTGCACAAGACAAAGAGAAAATTAGAGTGCTGAACTGTCTTATTCCTTTCTCCTTTCTTAAATGAAAAGAAAATGCATTTCCTGCTCACAAGCTTTCCTGGAAACCAAGTGCTACATATGAACTTCTTTGCAGTGGAAGTAGCACAGGAACTTTTATATTGATTCTATATCATCAGAAAAATAATCCCACATTTAAATGATACATTCAAGGAGTATGCAGCACAGGGAAGCATGCTACTTACCTAAAAATGAGCTGGGTTGTATGAAATAGCAAGTCTAGCACCTTCTTCCCAGTCTTTCACTGGATTCTCTTGGTCTTTGAGATCCTACTTGATTGCAATTCAGAATAGATTTTATGCTTACAAGAGATAGTCAGGAAATCCATTCAGTTTTACATGCTTCTGAAAGATCAGATGTTTAGTTTGTGGATTTGAGACTGTTCTTGCCATTCCAAATACAAAATGCTAGTTAATTTCAGTCAGGAATGCACCTCAATTTGCTTTGTTGTAATGTAGAAGTGAATGAAGAAGAAAGCAAACTAACTACTACATTGTGACTCCTAGGAGAATTTAAGATTTCAAAATTAGTTTTTATAATAAAATGTTTATTGGGTTATAGAATTTTTTTTGGACTTCCTCATTTAAGAAAATCATGTAGAATAAACAGTAATTAATTAGTAATTAATTCAGAAATAAGTAAAAAAAAACTTTTCATTAAAGTATTCAAATATAATGAGCAGAAATAAAGAAAAAAAAACCCTGATGTGTATGCAGAGCTATGCCTAATCATTTCAGATCTATTATATGGGTAGATAGTTTTAGATGTCAATGAAAATAAATCTTTAAGTAACAATATAATTTATAAAGGAATGAGTTAAAGGTAACAAATAAGAAGACAATATTCATTTAATTGCCATGAAACAAACAGATGAAGAAAGTATGGGCTTGTTGTGGGAAAATACAAGTTTCCATTGTTGCTGGCTTGTAGGATTTTTAGAAGGTATGTAAACTGAAGCAACTGACTGTTGAAAGCATCCATTTTCATAGCAGCTAAATTGTGCCAGGAGGACCATTTACTTTGATTCTAGCTTCTTATAAACTGAATGATGTTTGAGCTCCCAGTATTTAGCATTAGACCCAGGCTTTCAGATGGGAGCGACATCCATTTAAAATCAGATCTGTGTTTGCCTGTGATCTGTTCCTTTGAAAAGGCTATCACATTAACTTATTTCTTTGTAAAGACTGAGAATAACATCAAATAATATCCAAGTGCTTTATTACACTTGTATCTGAACATTCGTTCATTTGCTGTTTTACTAAAATGTGAGAGACTTTCGACAGCAAAATATGTCAGGTGGTCATAAGGAAAATGTTGGAAGTTCACAGACTGTTCTGAAGTGCTGGATCTATTTAGATCCTCCTTCTTTTCTAAGCAAAGAATTATAGTTTATCTTAAACACTTAAGCTTGTTTCCTAGAAAATAAGGCAAAGGAAAAATGCAAACACTGCATTCAGAAGTTTAGTTCCTGAAACCCCTGTAGACATTTTGACAGTAACAGAGGTTACTGTCAGACAGTAACAGACACTTGAGAAGACTAGAACTTGTTTGTGCTGCCAGGTATTTATTATTCAGGAGAAATGTTTCAACAGTGCCCTAAATTCCTCTTAATCGAATGGATGAAATTACTTAAGCCTGTTACCTGAAAACAGATTTAAAAAATACAAGGGATCATTTCCAAATACAAGTAGATCTGCAGATCAGCTGTCGGCTTTACATTCTATCATAGCAAAAGCTGCGTTGTCAGCAGAGGTCTTCAGGTTATCCCCTCAAGGTACCTGAATTATCTGACTGACTCCAGTTGTCTTATGTATATATATTTTGTTATAACTCTACTAAATACTCTTTTGACATAATTTCAAAGAAGGAATTCACACAATTCATCATGTAAGATAGGTTTTCTTTCCAAACAAGATACAGAACAGCTACAAAAGGTAACGAGAGCTTGCTCAAGTAAAAGTAAGTTTTAAAATAAGAGGTACTATTATCTCCTAGTCATGTTTCAAAAAACAAACAAACAAAAAACCACACCAAAATAACCTAAACAAACAAAAAACAAAAAGCAAAACAAAACAAAAACCAACAACAACAAAATCAAAACACAGGAGACAAATAATGCTGCACATTTAAAAAATTACCCGGAAGAGCTTAACCTCATTTTTAATTGGTTCGAAATTATTTCTGTAAGTAATAGCTTTGTCTTCCTCAGTGTATTTAAACAGAAATGGGCATATTAATATATGATCAATAATAGTCTGTTATGGTTTACCCCCACATGGTAACATTATCATGCAGCTTCTCACCTCCTCCTTTCCCCCACCCCAAGATGAGATGTGAAGGAGAATTGAAAGAATTTAAAACCCACAGGTTGAGGTAAGAACAGTTTAACAACTAGAGTACAATATAATGTTACTACTACTAATAACAGTAACTGAAATAACAAAGGGAGAGAATGTAAAGCTAAGAGGGGAAAGGGGAGAGGAAAACCATAATAAACACCAATGATATACAGTACTCTTCCTCACAACCCACTGATCAATCCCCATCCAGACCTAAGTAGCGATTGGTCTTTTCTGGGTAACTCCCTCCAGTTTATATACCGAGCATAACATGCTGTGGTATATAGTTTGGATAGTTTGGGTCAGGTGTCCCATCTCTGCTGCCTCCCAGCTTCTTGTGCCCTTCGTTACTGGCAGAACATGAGAGACTGAAAAATCCTTGATCAGGGTAAGTGCTACTTAGCAAAAACTAAAACATAGGTGTTTTATCAGCATTGTTCTGACTAAAGCCAAAACACAGCACTGTATCAGCTACTAGGAAAAAAAATAATTAACTCTATCCTAGCTAAAACCAGGACAAAATCTCACTTCACACACAGTAATTAGACCACCTACAATGAGATGTTTTGCTTTTCTTTTTAATTACATATATTCTTAAAAAAAAGAAACCAAAAAATAGGTAGCTAATGAGTAGCAAATGGAAAGTGTCTCTGAAGACTTGTTTCATTATGGATATAAATTGGCAATACATGGCATGAATTGTATTACACTTTTTCTATTTTTCAAAATTGCATTTTGACATATAAGTTCAGTGCATGTTAAAAAAATCACTTTAATACCAAGTGATATTTTATTAACATGCAAAAGACTACTAAATATTAAATTACAGAACTTTCATAGTCAAGAGATAGTATATATTGTTTGCTTAATTACCAAAATGAGAAGAGAAAAAAAGCATATTTCTCAGCCTATGTTTTGTTGTCCGTCTCAAGTGGGTGCTGTCTTCAGGTACTGAATAGTATAGTATGTGTATTGTATCTATCCAATGCAGAACTAATATTTTATTCTGCTATCCTTTACTTTCTAATGTAGTTCATACTGACTTGTGTGGCTTGTCTCACGAGTATTAATGTATCATTTCTTCTCATGGTCTGTGTGCTAAAAGACAGAAGGCTGCTAAGTGCTCAGCTCGCTAAATAATAAAAGCCAGATCCTAAACAGAAAGCTAAATCAAATGCCAGGGTTTTGAGAGCAAAGCCACATTCCCAAATTGCATATGTGAATTCCTTCCTACATCATGCTGGGCAATATGGGCAAGCAGTCCTAATCTACTCTTGTCCAGATAAATTCTAGAACTGGTGTCAGTATCATTCATCAAGAATGCAGTGAAATTACAGATTAATAATCCATGGCAAGTAAAGTTTATGAACCTGTATAATTTTACAGCATCTCTGTAGATGACTGCCTTGTCATGTAACTAAAATGTTACTTCGGAAGCAGCCCTTAGAAGATTTGGATCCTATCGTATTATGTAAGGAAAACACACACTTGAATCTCTCTCCTGTAAAGTGGCCCTGTGAGCTGATTTTCTTGGAAGGAGTGTATGCAGTACAGGAAAATGCCTAAGTCAACCAGTAAGAAATGGCATAAAGAAGATGTGCCCCATTAGAGTTCATCCATCTCTGAGCTACAGAATTCTTTTTTTTTAATTTATTTAGGATATAGTAATAGAATAAGGTACGTGTAATTCTACTTATGCAAGTTCACAAGCATGAGATAAGGTTTGGGTGTTCAGATCTCAGGTTTTTGTCAAGTTTATAAATGTAATGTTCTATGTAGGTTCTGTGATGACAACAGAGTGGCATACAAGCTTGCAGAATTCTAAGACATTAAGTGAACGTCCACTAGGTAACTCAGTTTGGATTTCAGATCTTAGCTGAGTTATATGTCAGACACATTAGCTCTTTGTATTTCATCTTTACGTATGTCCTGGGTTCAGCAGTAGCAGTCATTTTTCTCCTTCTTGGTAGCTGGTGCAGTGCTGTGTTTTGGCTTTGGGCTGGGAACAAAGCTGATAAAAATGGTGTTTTGGTTTGGCCAAGGACTTTGTGAGCCTCATGCTCTCCCAGGGAGGAGGGGAAGCTGGGAGGAAGCAGAGACAGCACACCTGACCCAAACTGAGCAAAGAGGTATTCCATACCACAGCACATCATGCCCAGGATGTAACTGGGAGTTGCCCGGAAGGGCTAAGTGGACTGCAGGGTTGGAGGAGGTATCTGTCGGTGCTTGGTTGGGCTGGGGGGGAGGAGGGCGAGTTATCGGTCGGCTGGTGATTTCTCTTGTTATTTCCTTTATCATTACTATTATTGGTGGTAGCAGTAGTGATTTGTGTTATACCTTAGTTACTAAACTGTTCTTATCTCAACCCATGGGAGTTGCATTCTTTCTGATTCTCCTCTCCGTCCCTCCAGGAGTAGGGGGAGGGCAAGAAGGGGGGGGAGTGGGTGAACAAGCTGTCTGGCTGGGGTTAAACCACGACAGTTCTTTTTGGCGCCCAACGTGGGGCACGAGGGGTTGAGATAACGACAGATCTGACCATCACAATGCTGATTTATTGGCTCTCAGAGTTGTTCCTCTTGATCTCACAGCTTCAGAATGTTGTAACTTACTTAGAGCCGGTATTTGCTGTGTTAGTGTTTATCAAGTGTGGGGCTTGGGCTAAGGTTCCTGTCTCACTGTACTTTATGGCAATGACTTGTAATACGGGCGGGCTCCAGCAGCAGGGCGGGACGGACGTGGCCGTGGACTGGTACCTGGCCGTCCGGCTGCTCCTCACCGTCCTGGCCCTCGCCCTCACCTCCGTCTGCGTGAGGCTCTGGGAAGCCGAGGGGGAGTGGCCCCGGGAGCCGGCAGCTGCTGAAGCGGCCCGGGAGAGCGGCCCCCGGGACCAAGCGGGAACGGGATCGGAGGCCACAAGGGGACGGCTGCCGGTGGAGGAGGTCGGGGCGGTCGAGGAGCGGAAGGAGGAGGCTGTGGAGCCTAGCCCTGCGGCTGAGCCCAGCCCCGCGACGGCCGAGAACATTGCCTGGAAGCCGCCTGCCGAGCCCCAGGAGGACGCAGGAGACCCCGCAGCATTTCCCAGCAAGGCAGAGGAGGAAGAGCTGGACTCAGGAAAAGAGAAGCTGGTGGTGGGAGAGCCGGCAAGCACAGCAGCTACACCAGCCCCAGTGACAAGTACAGCAGCATCGTTTGAGAGTTCTGAAGGTTTTGAATGGCCTTTGGGTACCCTTGGGACCTGCCTGCTGATTGTGATGGGGATCAGCATGTTGGCACACACACAGAGTGTGTTTTACCCACCACCATTTTGTCTGATCCCGAAATTTAAGCAGAGTCAGGTTTGGGTCTTGTCTGGGGTTAGACAATGATATGGGAGGACCAAGAGGTTTTCCCCAAGGCTGGAGAGTCATGAGTGGCAGGGTGTGTGGGACAGTATGGGCAAGTATCTAGTCCACTGGGCCCCTCCAGTGCTTTGGAAGCATTGGAGATGGAAGGCAGCTGTATGGAGTCCCCAGCAACAAGCTGCAGAAACTGCTGAAGGGGACAGTGAATTATTTTGAGCCTGGTGGGCCCATGACCCTTAAGGCCATCAGAGCAGAGATGCAACATAGAGATGGACTCATGATCGAGGGGTGGACTTAGCAATGGACACTACTGCCCAGGTTATTCACAAGTGTGAACACTGCACATAGCCTCTCGTGCTCTGAAAGACTGTTACAAGAGATGGAGCCTGACATCATGGACCAGATGGACTCAGCAGCTTTATAGGGACTGGTCCATGGACTAAGATAAGAGTGCACTTAGATAAGAGTGATGGTATATTGAAAATGTATATTGAAAATGAGCATGACATGAATGGTATGGAATAAGGGGTGGATAATGTCCTGGGTTCAGCAGTAGCAGTCATTTTTCTCCTTGGTAGCTGGTGCAGTGCTGTGTTTTGACTTTCGGGCTGGGAACAAAGCTGATAAAAATGATGTTTTGGTTTGGCCAAGGACTTTGTGAGCCTCATGCTCTGCCAGGGAGGAGGGGAAGCTGGGAGGAAGCAGAGACAGGACACCTGACCCAAACTGAGCAAAGAGTATTCCGTACCACAGCACATCATGCCCAGGATGTAACTGGGAGTTGCCCGGAAGGGCTAAGTGGACTGCAGGGTTGGAGGTTGGAGGAGGTATCTGTCGGTGCTTAGTCGGGCTGGGGGGGGGGGGGGTGAGTTATCGGTCGGCTGGTGATGAGGTGTTGTATTCTCTTCCCTTGTTATTTCCTTTATCATTACTATTATTGGTGGTAGCAGTAGTGATTTGTGTTATACCTTAGTTACTAAACTGTTCTTATCTCAACCCATGGGAGTTGCATTCTTTCTGATTCTCCTCTCCGTCCCTCCAGGAGTAGGGGGAGGGCAAGAAGAGGGGGGAGTGGGTGAACAAGCTGTCTGGTTGGGGTTAAACCACGACAAGGTACTAACAAGAAACACTTTGAGAGACAAATTTTTACTACTAACTTACCAATGTGAGTGCCAGGCCTACTTTAGGAACCTAAATATCATCCATGACTCTAAGTTTGGCTCCTTAAATTTAGAATTGAGATTTTGTGCAGTATTGATCATTAGCTCGAGGACTCTGCTCCCTCTTGACTATACAGGGAGCTTAACTTTATACTAATTCCTAAATTAGGAGTGCCTAAAGACAGGTGTCATGTTTCTAGCTTTCTGTCTGCTAATGTGTTTGAAGTTAAAATGATTTACCTTCTTGAGAGGTAAATGAAGGAAATGCGGTGATGTTTCTAGGAACCACCAAATGCCTGCTTTCTCTTGCTTCTATCAATGTTTCTTATCAGGTAGCCTTATATTGAGTTGGAGTCCAGAGCTTGACATCCAACAGAGAAGTTACAATGGACCACAAATAGAATATTGCTATTGTAGCTTATACGCAACATTTTCAATTGTTCATTCTTTGCTTTATGTCTGATGTCTCTTTTTGTACCTACAAAAATGAACAGGTTTCATAAGAAAATATATTTTATAACTACTCCCTCAAATATGTCAGTGCCTATTCTTGAGGAACTGAATTATAAACCAAGAGCTGGTTATAAACACAGAATCATTACCATATATTTTCCTTTTCTGGGGGACAGATTATGACTATTATATTGGGAGAAAGGTTTTGGTGTCAATAAAATCCCATAATCTTTTCTCTCATATGAAGCTTCAGATTTAAAAGCTCAATAAAGTGTGGGGAAAAAACCCACAAACAAACGAAAAAAACCCCAATCCAAACTGCAGACTTCTTTAAAAACAAAAAAGTTTGAAAGTGAAAAGAAATTTAAAAAAGTTTTTGTGTAAAAGAATGTGTTACAACAAAATGTGTCAACTTCAAACATAAATGTTCAATATTGATAATTATACAGGGTTTACTCTTTGAAATATTCATTAGAAGTGAGGAGATGCATAAATATACCTTAGACAGCTTTTTCTGATTTTTCTACTAGAAAGACAAGGTGATAAAGAGCCTCAGGATCATTCTTGAAATTCCTGAAGTTCCATAGTTGCTGTATGGTACTATAGGTGCTACAGAAAAAGAAGAAAATCTATGCTCAGTCTTGTCTTATGAAGGCATATATAAGTATTCTGATTTCCTGTCAGTAATAATAATAATAATAAATAATAATAATATAAACATCATCATCATCTCCAAAAGCATGCTTGCCAAAGATAGTGATGTGTAACTGAATGGACACCAGTAAAGCAAGCGAAAGTGTTGTCTGTGTAAATACTGAAATACTGATCCCCCAAAAATGTCCCAAATTACTTTTTTCTTGGGATAACTTTAAATACACTAGATGTGTAGCACAGCTATGTAGCATAAAGTTGTACATTTTCATGACATTCACCTAAATCTTTGTCTGAATCATTTTTTTTCCAGAAGTTTTCTGTAGTCTATAAATATAGTTTGCAGCTGAGCTGTACAGATCTATTGTCCTGACATGTGTCTAAACATAGGCAAACAGAACTTCTCTTTAGGTACTCGTTTATCCCTAATTACTGTACTAATCTGGTGACCTGTACCCTATCCAGTAAGTCATAATTGCAGGATCAATTCTGGCCTCCAGATGCAGCATGGTTTGCGTCTAGGGCTAATCGTTTCTAGACTGACCATACATATGATACGTAGGACACACTTCAGCGCTTTTCCACATTACCATGTCTCTAAAAATTAATCACTATTTAGGTTTTTGGTTGTTTATTTTGGGGGATTTTGTTTGCTTGTTTATTTGGGGGGATTTTGTTTGCTTGTTTTAACAATTTGACATCCCTGAGATAACATGAGCTGTGCCACAGCTTGACAGGGGGTTTCTAAGGAATAAATAAAAATAAACCTCTGTCAGACTAAGATTAGTGAAATATTCTAAATAAGTAAATGTGGTAAAGAAACAATTTGTTGTGCACACAAATTAATTAGAACTTTCTTAGAGGTACCTTCTAAGGTCTCTGAGCCTTGGAAGAGATATGTCTACTGTTTAGTCATCTACATCTAAGCTTTCACCCTAGGCTTTTGTAATAATCAACAGAAAAATAGGAACTTCAAAGGTACAGTTTATTCTATCTTAATGTTAGTGTTGAAAATAGAATCCAACTTTTGTTCCCTAGAAGTGTTTATTCCTCTCCCTTTCTAAGTAGGAAAGGAGTTTATTGGGGAAAAAAAAATCAGTCAAAGATATCTGTATGGTAGGTATATAAGGCTGAACAAGAAGAATCCAACACTAGATTTTGCCTCTTAAAAGTAAATGTTGTTCTGCATTGGGACTTCAAGCTACAGGCAGTCTGCAGGGCACTCATGTGAACTCATTCAAAACACTGTATCTTCCTAATACAATTAATTTTGCATGTGTTTTCTTGAAAACTTCAAACTTCCTTGTTCCAAAAATATGTTTCCTTACTTATAAATTTTGGATTGGGTCTAAGCAAACAGTGAAGAAATTGCATTACCTCACTATTTTTACGCTCTTTTCTCCACTTCAATCTCAGCAGAACTATAATAGCATATTTCGACATCTTGAAGCACATGGAAAATAACACGAGTCAGTCTTGTTTGCTTATTCACAGTGGTCACTGAGTACTGTGAGATGGTTTACATTTTCATTGACGTGTAGAAAATAAGTGCATTTTAAAAGAAACAAAATAGGGGCAAATGAAATAAACTTACATATCTAAATGATAAAATTTAATTCTCCTGATTTTATATTGTAATGCAAAGAATTAAATGTTAAATTCAATCTTTTGATAGTTCCTGTTGAAAAGCTGAATAATTTCAGTGTCTTTAACATCTCATACATACTGAAAATTTAAATCAATATTAAAAATAAAAAGAAGGTTTTTGGAACATGGCCATCAAATACAGTCACTTAAAACTAAGAAAGGGAAGAAAATACAAGGTAGATAAAATTTTCCATAAGAATACCCAGTTGATGTTGTTATTCTGTGGACTAAAAGCTCTGCTAAGCTTAAAGGATCGCATCCAAATACATATTTTGAATTAGACTGCTTATTTTTGTAGTATTAATTAAACCTGTGTATAGAACAACAGATAAATCATATGCAACAGAATGAGATGGAAGGATTTCTAGGGATTTCAAAAATAACAGTTTCATGCCCAGTAAGTACATATTAGAAAAAACAGATTTAAAATTTGCATTTGTTGCATCTGTTTTCTTTGTGAACAAATAGTTAAGAAACACAATTCTGAAAGCTCTTTTTTTTGAGCAAGAGCTGCTTTTTAACTGAAATGTTACTCAGGGCCATATAAAATGCAGCACTGGATTTTCATACCGTTATGGGAAGTGAGTCTTCATCTTCTTCATGCAAGAATGATATACAGATATATGTAGAAATCTAACTCATTAGTGTGAATCTCAAAGGAAATATATTTTTGAAAACCAATGGTTGGATCAAAATATTAAAGAACAGTAACTATTAAAAACATATCCTTAGAACCTTAAGGAATTATTTATCAACACAGAAACATTTTAGTACTGAAAGAAATATCTACTTAGGGAGAATTTGCTACATGAATATTGACTAAAGCTTTGAAATTATGAGTAGGGCTTTGACAAAACACTGAAGAATAAATCATTAGTCACACTTTTATCCTGGGATTTGCAATATAATTTTGTTTAATTACTTCTGATGTTCCTGTATCATGCTAAGAGCTACAAGAGACAAAGTATTTGAGGGGCCATGCTCTTTTCAGACTTGCTCTCCAATGGAAAATAATATCTATTAGAACTCATAAAAGTTTATATTCTTGGCATTTCTGCACAAAGGAGATCAGAATTGAGCTGCCATAGAGAAACTCTTGAGAAAGTGGTCATGCCAGTTCAGTGTTAAAAGACTTCGTGAAATAGCTTACATTGTTACAGTTCTGTTCACCACAAGTCAGGCATAAATAATATGAACAGAATTCTGGCATTACTTCATATCAGAATTTGTGGGATACTATCCTGTATAACTAACTTTTCTCAAAAGGTAACGTATGTCAAAGACAATAGGTTTGTTCTGTTGTATAGCAAGATATATCAAGTTCTTCATTATTAAATTAAAATTTCTAAATAGTTAAATTTTTGGACAAAAAAAAAGACAATGTGGTTTCCTTTGGTGGAAAATGCTTAATTCAATTAGCTCCTTCAGCTTGGTTGTTGGGGTTTTTTTGTGTATTTTTATTTTTTTTTGTAAAAGAATATTGTTCAAAATAATAAATTAATTTGATCCAAAACTTTGTGGTTTTTTTGCTTACTCAGTTCCTAATTACTTCTGCAACCTGAGGGGAAAAAAAACAGACAGTTTTAAAATATGCATGGATGAGAACTTCTCAGTTCAAATCTATTAACCATCATTAAATAAGTAAATGTAGACTATAAAAACTGTAAAACAAAAAGTTTAAAAATTTGGTATGTAACCAAATTTATTTTTTGTTAAACTCCTGATTTACGTTTTCAGCTTTATACATAATGAAGTTAAAAATATTATGGCTTTTAATTTCTCTAAAATTGCCAGTGTTGTGGTAATTCATGTTGCTACTTTGAAAAGACCAAATAAAGCTTTGAAAATTAAAGAAAAATTGCTTAACAAGAAACTAGAAAAAGACAAAGTTCCTCATAGAAGAGCAAACTAAAATTATATATATTAATTATATAATTAATTATAATATAACGACTTGACTAGCAAAACAACAACAGAGGATGAACTGTGGAAGATAAGCAAAAGATGGACAACATAGAAGAAAATGTAGAGAAGTTGATAAGTAGTTTTTGGAAGAGGGATAAGTGTGGCCATTATGGTTATGTGAAGTTTTCAGTACCATTTTGGATAAACTTTAAAGAACATTGTGTGTAACCTGAAGGTGGGGTGTTTTTTTTACACTGAGGTGGTGAAGATTCCTTAGGGATCTAAGTAAGAAAGGTACAGATGTGCAAGGCTGGCTAATGATTTATCCTATAAAACCAGAATTGGTAAAGAAGTGATAGAAACCTTACATTTCTTCTGATGCACCTGTAGCATCTGTCACAACCTGACCAGGGCTTCCTGTGCATCCATGCTGATAGCACAGGTCAGACAAGAAGATCTGATGATCTTCTTGGCCCTGCATTTCTGAGTCTCTGTATAATGTATAATGCATAATGTACTTTTTATATGTACAATGAATTTTATATATTCAAGTCAAGCTAGTTATCCAACAAACCGAATCTGTTTACTAGTCTTGTCTAGATTGATGATGGAAGAAAAATGATCAGCAAGAACTTAGTAAAAATAAATTGCTCAATCTCCCTAACACCTATATTCCCTTCCTTACTTTCTGTATCAGGGTGAAAAGCTCTTGCTTTGGCCTAAATCAATAATATACCTAAGGTACCTGTAACAGATTTTTAGAGAATAATAAAAAATATTTGTAAAGTCTCAAAAACTGAAACTGTAACTCAAGCACAACGTGTATGGCTATCAGCAGGACCTTTAACTGGATAAATACACTCAGACTGTCTCCAGTGATAGAAGTTCCTATCTTAGTAAATATTCACTAAGAACTTACGTGTTTTAAACATTTGGTGGGAGCAGTGTAAGTACCAAGGAAAACCTATGTTTTCTGAAATAAAGTTTGATCTTTCATTGTGCATTTTTTGTGATCTATATCTGTGGAAACATTTTTCAAGATGAGGGCTTCTTAACACTATAATTTACAAATAATATACTTACAGTATTAGTTGGTGTCCACTCTTCAACCAGAGAAAGCTTGAAAGCAATGACCCAAGCATTAGTATCAAAGGGTTAGCCTTCCTAGTCATGATCAGGCTATTTAGTTCTGCAGTGACTGGCAAATCAGATAATGATAAAGACAGCATCATCAGGCTTAGAGATGAATTCCCAAGGAGCTAACTTTTTAAAGATGCTGTTGCTTTTGTTACTTTGTATAAAAATTCTTTCCTTCATTTGTAGTCTCTTTTCAGGCTATCCTTACTGTAGCAGTGCAATGCTGTTCAGGTGGCCATATTGTGAGCTGGGAGAAAAAGGACAAACCACCTCGAGCATTATAATTAGAGGTTGAGCACAATTATGGACAGTAAGGATTTCCAAGAGATTTGAATCAGAAGGATCAAGGACAATTAATGATGTGGTGTAAATGTTCCAGGAAGTAATGCAGTAACTCTCAGTATAACAAAAGTGTGTTTGCATTTCACTTAATGTTAGCAGACCAATATAGTCACCAAATAGTCTCATTAGAGATACCTTAGGTATACTAGCTAGCATCCAGCTGACTGCCCAGAGAAGAACAGATACTGTGTAGGCTCATGGTTGTCTTTCCCAATCAGAATTCCCCTGATGAACTTGCATGGCATTTTGCACCACTGTGTAAGGTAATTAAATTAAACCCACAGTGTGAAGGTCCCACACAGACATGACCACATGAGGCTCATTGTTTTGAGCTTTCTTATAGTCAGAAGAAGCTATAAGGAAAGATTCATCTGATCTATTTTACATAAGTACTTTATGGTGGGATGATTGGTGACCTAAAAGTGTCATTTTTCCTACAGTGATATCCATATGCCTAGTTGAGATGTAAACACATTTCAACACCTGTTCAGAAAAATTGCCACCCAGAACATTACAGGTACGCTCCCTAGAAAATTATACTTCTCTGCCATCCCAACTGCTTAGCTATACTTATGTGACAAAACATTATTAAGCAAGTCTTTTCAGGATTCAAAATTCATTCTCAGGGCACACTGAGTTTTATTGAGCTGCTAACTCCTCCACTCTGTGATAAAACGATTCCTGGAACTGGCTCAGAATTGGTCCTTCATTTTTAGTAATTAATAGGAAATTTGCCTATGAGATGCAATATAATTAGACAATTTATATACTAAAATAACACTCTGTAGATTAGATTCATTTCTTTATCAAGAGGATTTTTCTTCCTAACTTCCTAAAAGCTTTACTCATCTTTGCCCTATAGCTCAATTACTTACATCCACTTGTGAAGCTCTTGACCTTAAGGGAATAGACTAAGCCACTCCCTTGAGATCCTTTTCTAGCAGTTTAAGTAATGAGGAGTCAGCAAGTGTAATCATGAAAAGAAAATTATTTTCATCAAGAAAGTGTATGTTTATGCTTGTCAAAATGATCGCTGCATGGAGTATAGAGATATGCAAAAAGTTGATCATAATTATAAAGACTGAATTTCGTTTTTTTTTTTTTTTACAAAAGCGTACAAATTCTGTTCCCACAAAACTCGTGCAGAATTATAAAACTTACTTTAATACATTTCCTACTGTTTCTAGATAACCACCATTTGAATCCTGTTGCCTTCTTTACTCTTCCCAAAGGGAATTAGTTAATTAGCTCACTGAGCCACTGTTAATAATTATTCTGAAAAGTCACGGACATTGGGGCAGGTATCAGAGGATTAAAAAAAAATAAAAATAGAAGCTGGAAAAAAACCTCCAGGTATGACACTAGTATTTTAAAAATGACTAAATAATCCTAAAAATTCCTATCACGCCCCCCCCCCAATCCTCATTACCTTGGGGAGCAAAATACATAAGTCATGAATTACATGCTAAGGAGAAAGAAAAATCCTCAAAGACTTAATATTGTCTAAACATAAGCATTAATTAGTATGGCTTTGTAAACAACACTGATCACTTATGGTTTTGTGCTTTAGAAACTAATAGGAAAGTTCCCACTGATTCACAGAAGAGAGAAGGTTGCATTACACGTCATGTTTCCAAATGCCTCACAGAACTACTGTTTAATTGCCGAAGTGACAGGCAGACTTTATCTCTGCTGGAAGACATTTATAATTCTTACTCAAAAGCAAGGGCAGCTCTTGCCTTGGGGTGTTGGGATCCATTCCCATCAGAATTTTACAACCCTCAGTAAAAATCCTTGTGAGCTTTTCTTCCCTCCAGTGCTAAGCACAGTGAGCATGAAAGCACGAAGCCAAACACTGTCACATACCAGACAGGGGTATGCACAGGGATGGGAAGGATGCTGTGCCTTCGCCTGCACAGTAGCCCTCAGCAAGGAGGATCTCCACTGCCTGTAAATCATTATAATTTTTACTGCTCTAAAAAAAAAGGGAAATCAAGACAAGATATAATGTTTAGTTGGTGACAGAATCCATCTCAAAGAAATGTTAAAAATCAGAACTGATATCCTGCTCCTTCTGAAGTCATAAAGACCAGTCAACATATGTCATATTGTGCAATAAACACCATGGTGTGTGGCTGCTTGACCTGGATGCGGAAACCTAGATGGCTTTTTTCTTTTGCTTTTCTTTTTTTTATTTTTTTTTCTCACAGAACACATCTTTGTGGAATAAAACTGTAAAAAAAAAAAATTCTTTAAAATAATCAGACTTTTAATTTGGTATGATTTTTTATATTTAATATTTAAAAAAATTACTTGAAGAATTTTAAACTTCTTTTTGGACACCACCAATACACACCTTTTCTTGGGAGATTTTGATGGGAGCCAAAATCTGCCTAGCAGTAAAAATCTGTTCGAATTATTAAAAAGCTGCACTCTCCCAATAAGTTTCTGTCTTCACACTATGAAAAATAAATTGCAGAATATTTTTTTTTCCCTTTAACAAGTGGCTGTTTGGAAGACTATTTACGTTTTGAAAAGTATAATACCTCTCTCACAGATCATAGATTTGAAATCAATATTGAACAAAAGTTTAGTAAATGAAATTGCAATATGAATCTGGTTTTGCCAGGAAGTATACAGACAGACAATAAAAACTTTACTTTGGTTGAGAAACAAAAGACAAAAAAGAAAAGTAAAATAATTCACTCTAACTATTCTGTCTTATGCCCTTTGGACAATAGTAATAGTTAGCCAGAAAGATGTGCAAAAAATATTTACACTCAAAGGCTTAAATGCACTTTCACACACTGTGGCTTTCTTCATGTGGCCACTACTAGCCAAGAGAAGCAGTGGCTGGAAAAGAAGATCCTGTAGACTTATGACAGAAGTTACACTTGATTTGAACTGCATAAGAGTTCATAATGCTTGAATTATAAAGTTGGGTTTGAAGCTTAGAAGCAGGGCTGGCCGAATGTATCAAGGTGCTTAAACAACGGCTTTTGGTTTGTTGGGTTTTTTTGTGTTCTTTTTTCGAGTAGCAGCCCTACAATACCTATGTACAGAGCAAATACCTGGCTTATGATCAGTGCAAAGTAAAAGCAATTTTCCACAAAGAGTGAACAATTCATCATGTCAGACCATAAGGTCATTATATCATGTAATACACCATAATGTCACAGTGTTCCAGAATGATGAAATGCCAGCTCCCAGCCAAGTATTTAAAGTCATATGATTTGTTCTTGTACAAAGATATTAAGTAGATATGGATTAAAAAAAACAAAACAAAACCCACAAAAAAAACAAACAAAAAAAAGAAAACCCAAAACCCAACAAAAAACTTATCAAAGTTATCCAATGTAAATGTTATTTTAATTAATTCATTGTGACTATGAGTAGCCTAAAAGTAGCCAAAACAAAGGCTTCCAGGAAACCTTAAGAGGATCAAGGCCATGAGAGTAGATTTGACTAACACATACACAAAAAAAATAGTACTTGTCAGAAAGTTCTTTTTGTCTTCATTAATCTCCCTGTTAGATTTGTACTTTTTTCCACCTCCACCTCCCACCTCCTCCCAGTCTAGTATGGAAGTATTACTAGTTTTTTCTTCATCATTTTCTGCCCACTTTTCTCCTATAAACTTTTGTAGATAATTCTTCCAAATTATGTCCTCCCCTTGGGTGAGCTTCTTGCTTTCACTGTCAACTGTTATTGTCATCTCCATCTGTAAATGCCGGCTTTCATGTCAGGGAACCAAGACAATTAGTATAGGATCGATAAATGCCTTATCTGGTTTTAAGAAAACAATCTGTTATAAATTTATACTTTGGGACTTAATTCTAAATGGCTTATTTTAAATATATAATCTCTGAATGGAAATAAGAAATAAAATCAAAAGAAAAAAATGCCAAAAAAAATTTAACTACTACAAAAGACTCAACATTATTTACTTCCCTCTAAACAGTAAGGTCTTCATCCATAGCTTTTCAATTTAGCATGGTTCTCAGGCAGCTTTTTATGAAATACAGAAAGCTGACTAGTTCAACACTTCGAGAGTTTATGCCACATTGGCATCAAACTGGGTAGGCTTTAAACAGCTCAAAGAGACTCATGGGTAACTATTTTTCAATGACTGAAATGGTCTCAGAAATAAGAGTATTAAAAACAGTGATAAAAAAAATAATCAAAGCCCCTGAAAAATCTCATCTCTAATTTACTATCTCAACACGTTTTAGAAATAAAGCAGAAATATCAGTTAAAAAAAATCCATAAAGATTTTTAACAAATCATTATATAACAGTATAGTTGTAAAAGACTGTAACAATTTATTCGTTAAATGATAGAGATGTAGCATTCTGACAGTGAAACAAGAACGAAGGCAAAAAGAGGTAAACAAAAGAATTCTCCAAGGTAAGTTATCTTAGAAGTTTTAATAATCCAAAAGATGCCTTAGCTTTTTAAGGAGCTTTTCTAATTAAATTATGGATGAAAGTAATCATCTGCATTCATAATATATTTCTATTCTATTTTCCTTTCTGTATTACACCTGAAGTTTTATATTAGTCCCAAAGAGCATTTATGAAGTATGCACAAGACAAGAGAAAAACATGAGAGGCCTGACTAAAAAAAAACAACAACAACAACAAAAAGCAACAAAACCCAAAACCTAACTTTCAGGAAATATACTTTTTTTTACCTTTGGAAATTCAAATCATATCAGAAGTTACTTACATGCCTTTTAACTTCTGTAGAAAATGCTTATATTTTTACTTCTAAAGGTTAAAAATAAAACCAAATCCTGAAATGTAAGTATTATTGTAATTGTGACTATGAGTAGTCTAAACAAAGGCTGTCAGGAAAACTTGAGGGTCTAGGCCAAGAAACTAGATTTGGCTAATACATACACAATAATAACTGCAGTGGTTGTTAATTTATGAAACTCAGAGACCTTTGTATTTTGGTCAAAACAGTCTTTGGCTTTATGCTACATAGAACTTTTTTCTACTGTCATTTAAATTAAAAGTTATCCAAAGCTGATGCGCAATAGGTTGCACATGCTTTGGGGGGACATAAATAAGTTCCTGGTTGTAGAATCCTAGAGATGGATTAAAGAAGGATATGAAATCAGACCCTTCACATAGCATGTAATTTTTACTCTATCAGTTTCACTACTGGAAATAAGTCCCAGCTTATGTGTAACCATCATGTCTGAAAATTATGGGGTTTTGTTTCATGTATTTTTATGCCTTTCCTATTTGTCAAGTCGTGGTAAAGGTATTTTCACTCGTTTTACGACGTTCATCTTGCCAGTGACACCTTTAGACACTGCTGGAGTGATCAGCTGCTTAGGGGATCACATTGCTGGAGATGGACAAACAAGACATTTCCGTCCTCTGCCTGTTTCTAAGATCTAGAAAGTCAAGCTGGTTTCTGCTACCAAAGATATGGTAGCGAAACAGAAGGTGGCAGATGCTCTGTGGTTTAAGCGTCGTTTGTTGTCTTTATCTTTCCCTGGCAATAGTGGGAAAACTATGACAGGAATTTGGCACTCCTTCCTGTCCCTCCTCCTTCTTCTGTGATTCTTCCACATCTTCCACCCTTTTCGTTCTTCTTTTATTTTGGAGAGAAGCATACCAGTTTTGTGTTGCCCTCACCCTGAAAATTCAGGGTAGCAAAATTCAACTATTTTGCCGAGAAGCCTTGGAATAATTTCGTGCTTTGCAGTACGAATAATTTCATGCTTTGCAGTACACCGGTAGAAGTCTAGATTTGCTGAAAATTAAAACATAGACGATCTCTGAGTCTTTCATTTTGGAAAAAGGTTTTCATTACCATGTTACTTATATATATATATATGTGTATATGTAAGTCCACTGATGATGCAATCGCACTGTCACTTAAGTCACTCTCTGATTGTGCTAGTAAGCCTGAGGTACTAATTTAAATCTTTCCTCTTGGTAGTGCCATGTGCTAGCAGACAAGTCACTAGGCCAGTTTTAACTAAAGCTTTGGAACCATACGTGTGAAAATAGTCACAAAACAAGTGTGTGATTATCTGGAATTCAGGAATTGCTATCAGATAATCACTTTCAGTAAAAAAATTAATCATCTCATGTGATAATTTGAAATATCCTGAAATATCTTTTTAGTCTAAGCTAAAGTAAAGATGTTTCATTTATAACCCAGAGAACACAAAGCAGTGTTTTTTTACAGAAATTTGATTACAGGGGCTTAAAGCAGGTAAAACAGAAATATAGTGCAAAAATTGTGAACATTGTAGAAAAAACGTGACAAAAATTAAGGGAAAAAGTAATTCAGACTCCTTGCTTGATACTAATGACCTGTTAACAACTTTCAGCATGTAAACCTGTCAGAAAGGAAAACAAACTTACTTGAACGGATGCACAGTACACATCCCTCTCTATTTCTGATGTCCCTGAAGATATACTATTGCATTGTTTTATAGTATGATTGTTCATTAATATTTTATTAACCACACATTATATTTTAGACATGCAAATAAACAGTAGTATGGAAAAGATTCCTCCTTCCTTTGTGTAATGGAACACAGAATTTGTCTTGCCTGAAAGCTTCGTATTACTTAGTTGAGAGGTCTTTTTGTTACCTTTTTTTTCCGAATAAAAAATGTGCATTAAAACTGAACTCATATCTTAATTGGTTGAGTTACCCATCCTACCAGAACTTTAATTAATGTATAACTTCTTGTCATTTCACTAGGGTATCATTTCATGATGCAGTGATCTATTTTGATACCATTCTCTGCACTGCCATCTGTAAAGCAGAGTCTGAAGTTGTGTGCTTAGAGCAATGTGCACATGGCTGTCTGTGCACTAGAGAGAAGAAAGGCAGTAAAAATTTAGCCTCCTCCTTGGTTCATTTTCTGACCTTGAAATGGCCATAAAATTGTATGGTTTTACATTATTGTTATAATATTTATATATTTTTACATTATCTTTTCTACTGCCATTGGGGGCAATTTTCCTAGGTCTGAAAGACAGCCCTAATATCTTAGCAGAGCAGAAAAAATGAAATATGAGATTTCTCACCACATATAATATCTCTTCTCAGAGATTAATTTGATTATTCATCAATTCTGCTCCTCCTCCATTTAGAGTCCTAATACTTTTCTTCAAACTCCTGACCCTTCCCTCAGTTTAGTATGTTAAGTAAAGCTTATCATTTGTTCACGCTTATCTCAGTATAATAAAACATTAATTATGGTATCTAGTAGGTTGCACAACTTGACACATTGCTTAAGTTTCTCCATCACATTCTTCAATACAATATTTGCCTTTATTGACCTCAATATGCAGCCTGAAATCCTCTAATTCACAAAGTGAGAAGGAATTCAAACAAGAAACTGTAGAAATATTTACTTAGATATGAAGATCAATACTTCTAACTGTCAGAAATATTATGTCTCATAGTAATAGGATACTGTATCTGGCAACAATTTATTGTGTGCAAAATAATCCCCTGAAAACAGTATTAGGTGACAGTCATAGGAAGTAATCCTGTTATTGATGCTGAGCAGCAGCATCCGACTTCAGGGCTCTCACTGGTACGATTTGGCAGATTTAGATGTAGAAAAAAACCCACCCACAAAAAAAAAATAGACAATGGTTTGGGTAACTGATATTTTTATACAAATTTTTTAATTTCTTTGTTAAAAGAGCTATATTTATACAACAAAATGTAAAGAGTTAAAGGAAGGGTAGGTGACACCCAAAATGCCTGTTTGAGAAACTGAATCCCTCCTTGAAGATATACTTAATACAATGAATGGAGTGTAAGGAGTTTTACACCCCCTTGCAAGCAGACAGCTATTAAGCAAAATCCCTCTCCAGATGTCACTGACTGTAATGCTTAAAGTATTAGATACCTGCCTTTCATACAGCTATCTCTGTGAGACACCTAAGTTTTGTTACATAGTTTTGGAAATTAATTCTTCTGTCAATCTTTGTTTTAAGATTTCAAAGGGGGAAAAAAAGTATATTTTTTATTTTGTATCAATAGTTAATGAACTTTCCAGTTTAATTTGAAAGACATATCTACACCATATGCTTACTTAAATGTCATATGAGTCCCTGACATGAATTTATTGTGGAAAAAAAAAAAGATTAAAATGGGGAGGGTGAAGAAATAAGAAAACAAAGTAAAAATGTGTTGATCTTCAGTTTTTTGGAATTGCTCTGATTACATAAAAATACACATTTGTCTTATTCTTTGGTCTTCAAAACTGCCCGTTTTAATCAGCTATTTCAGTTCACAGTAGCTCTGATTTTTTTTTATTTTTTTATTTTTTCTTTTCTAATCTTAAATATACTAATGATCAGTTCACTCTGTGACAAGCCTGCCTGGAACTATGGGAATTTTTAATGGATGAAGTTGTTTCCATGTGTGAGGGAGGATGGCAGAACTGTTTGTTGTATTGCCAGTGCTCCATTCAAAATGTTTAGATAGATAATATTCACAAAACCTGACAGACACTAAACTAACAGCTTGAATTTATCCTCAGGGTTTTTTTTAAGAATGGTGTTTAAAAGCAACACTGAATGACAAGCAAATACTAATATATAGTATGAACACTTCAAGTACCAAACAACTTTGAATGAATTCAAATCTAAAAGTAGATTTTAAAATGAGTTTAGAAAAATTGGATCTGTTACAATTCTTCTACAATTAAGTACATGATTATAGGGCCTTTTTCTTTTCATTGTTTGTTGCATTTATCTCAGACATTTCCTTTTATTGTTACTGTACTGATCTAAAAAAGACAGTTTTATTTATTTGCCTTGTTACATGGCTGTTTCCTAATCTTTATTATACTGATAAATTTTGATTTCTTGTTACTTCATATGAATTTTAATGACATCATAAAACTTCAGTTTCATGGCATAATGAGTTATATATTGAGCAACGTGTCATGGTCCCATATGATAAAAGTATTTCTTCTTTGTTTTGTATGATTAAAAAAATCAGTTTTATTCATAGATTTATGCACAGTTTTGTTGTCAAAGCCACAAAAATCCATTTGGGTATTTGGGAATATTCCAAAGCTTTGCAAATTTCTGTAAATCTGCCTAGATGAGCAAATTCCTTCTAATTTAAGAAAATACATATGAAACAAAAATAAGTATCTATAGCACTTCAGTGCGAAAGGAAGAGTGAAACTAAAAAAAAAACAACAAAAAAATAGCTAAAATAATGACACTCTTAATGGAAACGGGAATTTTGGCATTAATTAAAATGGAAATAGGGACCAGAACACAGTCTGGAAAAAGTCTAACTCATTAACAGTGTTGACAGATTTTAATTTTCTGGATGTACGGATTTTCTACTTTCAGCCCTCCGCAAAATATGATAGAGAAAACAACTTTATTTCTGCTCTTGTCTTCCTCTAAGGAAGCAAATTACTTCTGTTCAAGACTACCTAATGATTACTACTGTTTCCTTATTAATCCCATCACACAGGATTATGGGGAAACTATAGAGCCTGGTCTCTTCTCACTCCTCACTCTATTTCTCCATGAGCTCAAGATGAGTTTATAGAATAAGTATCATTGATATAAATATTTATATTCTGACCAAGAACTGTTGCTAATTGGGATATTTAAAGAGGGTTCTGACGGTGTCTTTATTCCCTGCACATTTGTGGAGTCCAAGTAAAAACAAGTTGAGAGTAAAGATAAGAGCCTTAGACTTCTGATGTGTTGATATACTCAGATGAATTTTTTTCTCTTGAACTTCGCTGGAGTAATTTCCAGATTTCTAGCAACATCAAGCTGTTACAAGATCTGGTCTCCCTCTTACATGGATCAGTGGTCATATACAACTCCTTTTTTCATTCTTTTTCTGTTTAATTCCAGAACATTCTGAACAGAATCAGTGAAAATGCTCCAGGATATTAAAAAAAAAAAAAAGGAAGAATTTGACCCAATTTTCTGTGTGTTGTTTAACTACTTCCTTCTTAATGTTAGTGTATTTGTGTCTGTCAGTATTCAAGTCTGAACAAATTTACTTTATGCTTTGATTAAGATGTGGGCCTTCCTTACCCATTGTGGTAGGATACATATTTCTCTTCATAAAACATTTGTCAGTAAATAAATCTATAACTGACCTTTACCTAGCTCTCTTCTACTCAGAAACTCCAAGGCTTTTAAGTGATGATATGATACTCTGGGAGGACTCATGATCAGAGAACTTCTCTTACCTTAGCAGTCTTTCATGTTGAGCTGACATTAGCCACTCATCTCACATCAGTGCTGGGAACTTTATTTGTATTTATACTAGAAATGATACAAATTCTCATATTTACCTTTAAGAATATCAGCATTGCTACATTCTCATTACCCAGGCTTGCTTATTTGTTAGTATAATATACCCAGCTGCACAAAAAATACATTCTGAATAAACATTGCAAAGAGGACACCTTAAATACCTGACAGCAGTTTTATTCAAGAAAGGCTATATATAGATTGGATCTCATCTATACGCTGCTAGGTGTACCTGTGACTCTTAACTTCAGAGGGATAGAGACCTGCAAGCTTACTGGAAAACAGAATTTGTCTCATAACATTTTGGAGATTTTGATTTGTTTTGCGTTTTCATTGGTTGGGATTTTTTTTTTCTTGTTTTCAGGTTTGGTTTGCTTTTTTCTTTGTTACCTGTCAACAGATAATTGGTAAGACACAACTTTTCTCTGAAGTTATTATGGTCCTCATTACAAAGCTCTGACTGAACTGCACAATGTTTGGGCATGATGATGATGGGCAGAAAAACAAAGCTATAGTTAGACACAGGTAAATAATTTTTATTAATGGCAGGGACTTCTCTGGTGGTATGGCCAATAATAGAATTTATCTATTTCCCACTCTCTTGACTAAAGAGGAAAGCAAATGGGAATACAAAAGGATTTCTTTAGTTATATTTTTCCCTGCTGGTTACTCTCACTGTCCTTCAGAAAGTGGCCCTCTCTGTGAGTATAACTGATCTGACATGCCTTTTTTTGCATTATCACTGCTAACACTTTCTAGTGTGACAGAGATCATTCTTCATGTCCAGAGAAACATGAAGTTAGATGGTTTGAAAATGAGGCTATGAAGAAGATTTCCAAAGAGGAAATTTAACACAGCCTCCAGGCTTCATTGGCTAGGTCTACATTAGCAAGTAATTACTTGCTAACGGTACAATAGGAGGAGTGAATAAACTGAAGCTCTATCCTTACAGCACACTCTATATGGTCTGGGGTTTTACTTCAGGATAGATTAGTTCTATTTCCTAGACTTAACAGTTCCACCTTACATGAGGTACAAAGCTATAAAAAGTAAAGGTATTCCACAAACCCTCACCACACTACAAAGTGTCATACTGGCCTTTTTTCTGTGTCAGGCAAATGATACTAGTGTACCATAGCCCACTCCAACATGGCTCAAATAAAACTCCACAAACTGAAACGAACTTAGTTTCTGTTCCTGCCTGTGTTCTTACCTGTTTCTATCCCTGTTCATGTCCAATTAACATGTTCAATTGTCTTGGGAATATAGGATGACTAGCAGTGAATGCAATACTCTTTTTGCGGAGGCAGTGTAGGCTCTCTTCTGCTGAGTTGACAGCACCGTGAGCTACTCCTCTATCATGGCTTAGCATTTTAGGAAATCATACCTATGTTAAAAGGAGTAACTATCACTTCCTCTGTTTTGTGAAGCCCAGAAACACTGAACACTTACCAATCAGTGGTCTGACCAGTTTAAGCAAATCCACTACTGTAGGCAAAATAACAGTCAAGACTTCAGATGTCATTCTCCAGACCTGCTTGTTTAAATAATGGGCCTAACCTAATGAAAAATTTCCTGGCTTTGGTTTCCATGGGTTTTAAATTCTGTGGGAACTATCTATTGATTTGGGAACAATCCATTGATTTATCCACTGATAAATTTGTGGATAATTTAAATGCGGTTAATTACACATTGCTACCTCAAATTCATGGGGATTTTAGTACTTCCTTTAAAAGTCTGGACACAATAATACACCATAATTTGTTTCTGCTGTTTCACTGGAAAATGCTACTGACTCCCTTCTCTAACAGATCGTAAGGTTGTATCTGGGCGAGGAAGATGTAAGCCTTAACAGGATGGAAAGGGAATATACATATTGTTGTGTACATCTAAGGTTGTTGGGACCATATGACAAACTGGGAGGTGGAACAGGATACTGCAAGTGCCTTCAAAACTATGGTGCTTTCTATAAGAAAGTTAATGTCCACAGTAATAGTAATCTTTTACTATTTTTTTAGCTTGCTATATGAGTACACACACAAATAAAGTAAAATAAAACCAGAAATCTCTTTCTCTGACCACTCCCAAGTATAGTGCTTGAGATCTTAGATGTAGCAGGGTCACCCAGTCTCTGTTTCTGTGACTTCACTCCATACCCTGCCCATCCAAGTCTGGGATGTGTGCCACGAAGACTGCAAAACACCATAGTGTTGCCCTTTTCAGAATTGAGAGCTTGCAGTTCTGATAGTAAAGTTTCTGATTTCAAGCCTAGTAACAATAGATCATGCAGTGAGACTGTTCCCTCAGAAGTGACAGTGCATCTGCAAATAAGGCAAAACATGCCTTTCTTTTCACCCAGCCACAGAGAAGCTCACAACCCACAGCTAAGCCTCTACCTGCAGACTGCCTACTAAAACTAGAGATGAAAACCTGCACCTATTGTTGTTCCTGGAAACCATTAGCCACCTGAGCCTGAAGTGGCTGCTCAAAACCACATGAAGAGAAATCCATGACTTGGTGAAGTCCTAAGAGCAGGTTTGCTCTGCTAATGTATACTCTCAGTAGTCCACTGAGGGCTGGAGTGTCCTATCAGACCTTGTAAAGGATGAAAAAAAGGGGAGGGGGGAATATTACAACAAACATTAACTCTACCACTAACTACTCTGTATCCTGAACAAAAAGACCATGTCCCTTGCTTGTCTTTGTAGGCAAAGATTCTAAAGGCCATATGACAAAATCATCCTATGGGTGGCTCTTTGATCATATTATCCCTTCATAATCCACTGCTTTTGAAAAAGAGAAGGAATGATGTGCTTAGGTCTTTATAGGAGCCTGTGGTGATGCAGTACTATGGCTTAATTAGTACTGGGGATGAATTAGACACACAGAGGACACAGGCTGGGCAGGCATTTTTTGACAAACCTAAATGTCAGGCAGATTCCCTCACAGCTCAAAGCCTCAGCTCAACTTTCAAAGACAAAGTAGCCTTTATGATTCAGTGCTATGTGTCATCTCTCTGCAACTCTGAGACCACAGCTGTCATTCCCCCTTCTGCACATGTAATAGTGACAGGTATGAAGAACATCACAATTTTGGGGGCTTTGGAAACTACAATGCCCACAGAGGGGGTTGATGATACAATCCATGTCAGGGAACAAGCTAAAAAATTATCTATAGATGTGCTCTTCTCCTTGTCCATTTGCCTTTCCATGACAAATGGAAATGATAAAGCAGTGCTAGATAGGCTCATAAACCTTTACTATACAGTGATCCCAAGACCTCAGGTGTGAGCATGCAGTCAGACAGCAGTCCTGATGGTACATTCTCACCTGAAGATCAGTTCAAGAGTCCTGTAATCAATGAACATCTTCTGCATTGCACCCAAAGTATGCAAATTTGTGGTGGGTGTCCTGAGTCTTCATAAACAGAATCTTTATTTCTTCATTTCACACTGTCATTTCCTTAGGAATGCGCTCTGTCATTTCCTTGGGAACCCAGCTGGGTTCTTCCTGTATCTTTCTGCTTGTAAAAGAATAATAAAGGAGAAATAATAACAAAGAGGGAGACAAAATATGCAAGGCATTAATGAATAGCAAATAGAAGAAGACAACAAAAATTAATTTGAGCCAAGAGAATTATGGATGAATAATGTCCACTGTCAGTGACATGGACAGTGGGATTCAGTGCGCCCTCAGCAAGTTTGCTGATGACACAAAGCTGTGTGGTTCGGTTGATACGCTGGAGGGAACGGATGCCATCCAGAGGGACCTTGACACGCTTGTGAGGTGGGGTGATGCCAACCTCATGAAGTTTAACTATGCCAAGTGCAAGGTCCTACACCTGGGTTGGAGCAATCCCAGGCACAGCTACAGGTTGGGCAGAGAAGAGATTCAGAGCAGCCCTGCGGAGAGGGATTTGGGGGTGCTGGTTGATGAGAAAATGAACATGAGCCGGCAGTGTGTGCTTGCAGCCCAGAAAGCCAACCATATCCTGGGCTGCATCAAAAGGAGTGTGACCAGCAGGTCGAAGGAGGTGATCCTGCCCCTCTACTCTACTCTCCTGAGACCTCACTTGGAGTATTGGGTGCAGTTCTGGTGTCCTCAATATAAAAAGGACATGGATCTGTTGGATCACGTCCAGAGGAGGGCCATGAGGAGGATCATGGGACTGGAGCACCTCCCGTATGAAGACAGGCTGAAAAAGTTGGGTCTGTTCAGCCTGGAGAAGAGAAGGCTGCGTGAGAATCTCATAGCAACCTACCAGTATCTTAAGGGGTCTCATAAGGATGCTGGGGAGGGACTCTTCATTAGCAACTGTAGTGACAGGACAAAGGGTAACGGGTTAAAACTTAAACAGGGGAAGTTTAGATTGGGTATAAGGAGGAAGTTCTTTACTGTAAGGCTGGTGAGGCACTGGAATAGGTTGCCCAGGGAAGCTGTGAATGCTCCATCCCTGGTGGTGTTTAAGGCCATGTTGGACAGAGCCTTGGGTGAGATTGTTTAATGTGAGGTGCCCCTGCCCATGGCAGGGGGTTAGAACTATGTGATCTTAAGGTCCTTTCCAACCCTAACTATTCTATGATTCTATGAATAAGGTGCATTAGTCAAAGAACTGAAAGGCAATGGGGAATAATATACGCCAAAGTAAAAATACTTCTAAGTATTTGGGACAAGGGTGTTGAAGAAACTCATGGTTTGAGCAGTTTGGTCAGACTGTTATGAAGCTGAGGTACACATTTGGTGAGCAGCTGGAATGGAGATCCTAATTTACTCCAAAGGAATCTTGGTTCCATTCACTATAAAATACTCTGTGTGTATCAAAGAAAGCCTCTGTCTGTGGTATGATTCACTTCAGAACTGCTGTAATGCTCTGAATCAAAATGTTGGTGTTTTGTTTGAATCCTCCAGATTGCCTGAATAGAAATCAACAAGCAGTGAAGTAGTATTTTTAGTGGTTACAATATAGGAGGAAGCCCACAGAGAGTTGCAGGTATGTATGCAATGGAAAGGTTAGGTTTCCTCTTTACCAAACTTTGAAGTAAATCTGACACCTAGAAGATATATTGCAAAGTAAATTTCACTGATGCTGCTGCTGAGATGTTGATACAACATTGAAAAGTATATTGTTATATCAGCATTTCTTTGAAACATTGATCTTACAGTGTTGTCAAGACACACAGCATGCATTCTATTAGTACTTCTTTGTCTCAGATGATCTGCTTTTTTCAATTTTAATTTTTGCTGTGGTATTTTATCTAAAAAAAACCTTGAATGGCCTTTCTTTAGAGTGTGGTCCCAAAAATCACAAACATGCAGTATCATCCTCTCCTCAAAGCATATCATATATAACAGGACAATGGTTTTATTATTACTCAAATACAAGTTGTTTCTTTTGCTGCTTTCAGGCAGAAAAAAAACCAAAACAAGTATTTGAGAAGAAAAAACATACTTGAAAGCGTACCCATGTGCCTCAGCACAGTACTCTGAAAAGGCATAGAAAAAAATAACAAACACATAAACTGAAGAGAAGTGAATAAACTCATGAGTAGTACTATTCAGATGCTTTTCCTGACATAATACTTTCAATTTTTGAAAGAAACAATGTCTCTAAAAAGGACCTGCCATGAATTATTCCTCAGCTGGTGAAAGCTACATCAAGAGTTTAATATTCACTATGCATCATCAGTGAAGACCTGTTATTTCCATATTCTTTCTTCAGCCTTTTAAAAAAACACAACTTCCTAACACTCCACACCCCAAATACCTTTCTGAAATTCTTTTTCATTCATTTGAACATCCAAGGAGCAATCTTGTTGTATCACAGCTAGAGTGAGAATAAATACTTTTAGCCCACGTCTTTGCCCTAATTCTGTCTTTTAGAAATGCTTTAGAAATGGAGAGGTAAGCATTACTTTTCCATTTCTCCTTTCTTCCTTTCTTTGCTCTTTTCCAGGTAAAGATACCTGGTCCATGCAGTGTATCAAAAAAGAGGACTCACAAGATAACTGGCCTTCATTTTGGTGTTTTTCTATATATTGTGAAGATAATGGGATGTAAGATGGAATTTCAATTGGCAAACCTAGCTCTGTTATTTTGTTTGTAAAAATATTCAAATAAACTGACAAAATTCTCAGTTCTTTGGGATCACTGACAACAAATTTCTTGCAAGAAATGCAGAATGTGAATCATTGGTTGCCTCTTACCTTCATTACAGCTTTTTACCTTTTCCCTTTACAGGATTTTTCAGCTTTCAGAACACAAATGACTTCAGAGAGATCTAGTGTGATCATTAAGGACTTTATTCAGCAAATTTCAGACTTACATAGCTTCATGTGTAGAGCTTCTGCAGGCTCCCACAGCATGAGAGGTTCATAGCTGAAGTCTCAGTGCACCATTCCAGTAAGACTCAGGCACCACCGTCCCATCTGACTAAATTGAAGCAAAGAGTTGCTCTTGAAATACATTTAATTCATGACAACTTTGTTCTCAGGAAGAAGATTCACAGGACCACTAAAAGGGGTCCTATTCTATTTTCTGCTACCCAGTGACATACATCTGCATTTTCTCCATCAGACACACAAGGCCTGAACATCTGTCACTGCCAGTTAGACCTAAATTCACCAGTGAAGTAGTATGCTAGAAGGACCATATCTGCCCCCAAAACGTTTCAGTAAATAATCAGCCTAAGACATACGACTTATTGGCTGAAGCATCACTCAGAGATTCAACATCTAAAAAAGAAATCTTCATTCTGACAGTTCTTCACCTGTAAGTTAGTTGTTACAATAAAATGTTCTTTTATGCATTAGTGTGTGTTTATTTGTTAAAATAGCAAACAAAATAATAATGACCTGTCCTGATGTAAGATGGATCTTTTACATCCACTGAATAAAGAATCTGGAGCATTGCTTGCCCTGTATGTACGCATAGTGGCAGTTAAATAAGCAATAATGAACCATTTTGATCTTCAGACAACTTCATCCAACTTCTGTTAGCAAGTGAAATGCATGCTCTTTCTGCTGGAGATGGTTCCAGACATAAAACCAATTATATGTTCTGCAGTTATCTTTGTATTGTGTGATAGTACTGCACCGGCCTCATAGGGTGAAGAATCACACAAGATAAGGTCCTTTCTGGCATTCAAATGCACTAGTGATTGTAATGATCTTAACAGCTTTAGAGCAGCAGTGAATAATTGTTTATTTTTGTCTTGAGCAAAACTCAAGTTCTTGAAAACCTTTTTTTTAACAAAAAAGATAGTTTTGCAGATCAGAAACAGAAATTTATTAAGCAACCATTCAGACAACTTACAAATATTTTGTTCTATAAGGACTCAGCAGCTGCAACACCCACATTTTTTTTTTTTTTTTAATTTTTTATTAATTTTTTAGAACTGGATGCAAGCCATAGGCATTATGTAATTGCCTAAATACCATTCTTCTACAGTTTTTAAAAAATGTTCTTGCTTGGGTTTAGAAAAAAGAACCTGAGAGGTATGGTACAGAACTGCAGATATCAATATAGACTTAACACAGTGAATTGTATGTCTGCCAATTTACTGGTATTGATGCAGTAGAAACAAACTCTAATTAAAGCAAAACTATAGGTACAAACATTTGAGCTGTATAAAAGTGTATATTAGATGTATAGGAGTGCACATATTTCTAGCTGTAGATGTTCTCTCAGAATGTTATTACATGAACAACACTGAATCACAATAACACTGCACAGATTTGTGTCTGTTTGTGTCTGTTTTGTCCATGGGGAAACAGAGACATCTGCAGTAGATCACAGAACTGAAAAACCTGTCTATGCTTCTATCCATCTGGGTGAACTAACTTTTAAGGGAGGAATATGATCCAGCTGTAATCTTGTTACGTCATTTAACCAGTGGTGAGGCCAATGTGCCTTCATTGAGAAAGGTCCTGTCTTGTACACTACATGGAAAAGAAGTAATTTGGCTTATCCTCTAGCAGAAAGAAAAGTGGATAAACTTGTTCCTGTTTTCTTGCTTTTTTTAATCATCCTTAGAAAACGGGAAACAAACAGAGAAACTGGATGGCATATACCTGATTTTCAATGATGAATGTACTGATACCAAAAAAAGGAAAAAAAGTTGTGGAAAATCAAAGCCTAGAAGAAAGTTTAAAACTGAAGATGGTCTGGGATATCTCAGCAGTATGGAAAATATCACAAAGGTGTTCTAAATGAGAAAAATGCAATTGCCTCATTAATGTCAGCTAAGTTTGAATGGCAGGTCTCCAGCGTAACTGCCAGCCTTACCCAGCAGGGTGGAGAAAATCTGTTGCAAGACTAGAAAGTCTCTGAAGGTAATCTTACACTGAAAGGTTGGTAGATATTGGTTATTCTGTTCATCTCATAGCTTATTAAAACTGTAGGAAGAATTAACTGGATGTAGGCCTGGTTACAGCATAAAGTAAACTTTTTTTAGTTTAGAGACCAGCTGCGTCTCTGCTCATGTTTCTTAGTAGAGACATAATTCCAGAAGGTAAGTACTTTGGCCAAAGCAAAAGGAAGACCTAGGGTAAGCTATCACCCTCATGAAAGATACATGTACCCTGTGTCAATCAAAGAACAGTATCTTCCATTTAAATTACCATGGATATATATTTGCAACCTAACAATACGTGTCTACTTTGCTGTACAAGTGCCACAAGCTGTGATCATGAGTGCTCTCACTGTGGACTTTAACTATGGCTGTTTTGAGATCATTATTTTGAGAAGCCCCATTCAAGACCACACTTGGATTCCTCATTGCAGCAATGCTAAGGCAGGCAGATTTTACTTCTTTCATCCTATTTCCTACACATCTTAAGCTCTAAAATGACAATTTAAAGGCAGTAAAATTCTTTTTAAACAAACAAGACACCATAAGGCAAGCTGTATACCTCTGAGTAACAAACAGGTTCCTTTGTCTTTGGTACTAGATTTTGCCTCTTATTCAATGCTTGATAAATAAATCGACTCCTTAAAAATGAATGGGCATAGTGATGTTTTCCTCAGTGACCTACCAATGTTTTCCGAATTTTTTTAATAAAGTTCCTTTTTTCTCTTCTAACAGCCCCTAAAATATTGAAATGTGAGAATTATTTAATTCTTGACTGTTCAGTTACTTTAATTAATCTCTTATTGTATTGGTCGTACTTACCTTAAGGGTCCATCAATAGATGCCTGTTGTCTTGTAATGACTGAATGAGGCACATGCTCTGTGCCATGTTTCTCTGTACACTTTCTCATTAATAATAGGCACACATCTCTAGTAACTATTATGTCTTTTAAGCTTCCAGTGCAGTTACCTACCTTAGTGTTTATTCTGTAAAAAGTACTTCAATACCTCACCTCTTCGTCTTGCATATCCATATGCAAAGACCAATATCTCTTTAAAAAACCCTGTTTGCTGTAAGATTTCATTGAAACTTCTATAGGTCATGTAGTTCATAGTTCACTCAAGAGTCTCATCTTTCACTTTATTCTTACTGGGTATCCTACAATTTTCTCTTCCTTTGAAAAACATTTATTTGAACTTCAGTCCTTTTAAAGGCATGTTATAGTGTATAAAATTAGCAAGTTGGGATTCAGGAGAGTCCTCATCACCAGATAAGAGTCTTGCTACTCTCCCAGTGACATGATAAACCATTTTATGTATTAGCACAACTTCAGCATGATATAGTGTAATCACATAATACTTTCATAAGTGGGCCTTTGTGTAAGACATGAGTCCTGTTATAAGAGTTGACTGAAGCAAATAAGAAACTAATTTAGACTATGTACCTCACAACCAACTCTTTAGCCACTAAATTTCTTAAGCCACCAAAAAAGATCCACTTTTCCACCTATCCACTTTTTCCTCTTTCTCAGATTTGATCTGAAATGAAGTTAAAACCTATTATGCATGCACTAATCCAAGATAAAATTCACAGGAAAATGTCTGAGGTAAAGAGGTACGTAATTCTGACAGGAATGGTGTGTCGGCCTTCATGTTTTGCAAAAGGTTGATTAGGCAGACTCCTAAAGAGAATACTAGTTTACATAAAGCTGGTTTTTATATGCCTAATTCCTTATATATATATATGAGATAGAGAGCCTGTAAATTTGACTTGGGCCTCTGAATTCCACTGTTTAGTAGGAAGGCAAAAAGTTAGGTTTTCTGCAATAGTCAGCATTGTGATACTTAAGTCTTTTTGCAAATCCAGACTTCTGAAAACGTATGATTAAATTCGTAGGTGTAAAAATAGATGCTGACTATACCAGAAACTGAGAATAACTGTTGAATTTCAACAGCTACGTGTCTGTGAAAAGCTTGAACCAATAACTATAAGCAGGTCAAATGTGAACCCTCAAAATCTGCAGATCCATTGCTTTCAGATCATTTCCTAACGCATATACTAAAACATGGCATTCAGTTTCTACCACCTTCACCTCCTACTCATCTCTACTGGGGAAAAAAAAAAAGTAGACAAGGTAGTTGCTGACTATACTGTTATTTGACGGGCTGAGTAGACCCAGCATAGTAAAAGCATTAACTCATTCTGGTGTAGCGCAAAATAAAAATAATATAAAAATCAAAACAATAAAATAAATAAAGTAAAATAAAATAAAATAAAATGAAATAATATACATAAACTTATGAATATGTATATGTATATTATATGTATACGTATTTGGAATGGAAGGTTACAGACTCTTTAGAAAAGACAGGCCTGGCAGACGCAGAGGGGGAGTTGCCCTTTATGATAGGGATAGGCTGGAGAGTATGGAACTCTGTCTGGGGACAGGTGAGAAGTTAACAGAGAGCTTGTGGGTCAGGGTTAAAGAAAAAACAGCGATGGGAAACATTACTGTTGGGATATGTTATAGACCACCTGATCAAGAGGAATCTGCGGATGAAGCACTCTATAGGCAGATAGGAAAAGCCTCACGCTCACAGGCCCTTGCTCTCATGGGTGACTTCAACCATCCTGACATCTGTTGGAATGACAGTACGGCCTGCCACAAGCAATCCAGGAGGTTCCTCGATTGTGTGGAAGACAACTTCCTTCTACAAGTAATAGAGGAACCGACAAGGAGAGGTGCCATGCTTGACCTTGTGCTCACCAACAGGGAAGGGCTCGTTGGAAATGTGGCACTGCAGGGCAGCCTTGGATGCAGCGACCACGAGATGGTTGAATTTGAGATCCTCAGGACAGTGAGAAGAGCGTGCAGCAAGCTCACTGCCCTAGACTTCAAAAGAGCAGACTTTGGCCTCTTCAGGAACCTGCTTAGTAAGGTTCCATGGGATATAGCCCTAGAGGGCAGGGGGGCTCAAGACTCTTGGTTGGTCTTCAAGGATCACCTGCTACAAGCTCAGGAGTGTTGCATCCCAAGTAGAAGGAAGTGCAGCAGGAAGACCAGGAGACCTCCTTGGATGGATAAGGATCTCCTGAGGAAAATTCAAATGAAAAAAGAGTCTTATAGAAAGTGGAAGCAAGGACAGGCGGCCTGGGAAGAGTACAAGGATGTTGTCTGGGAAAATAGGGACCAGGTTAGGAAAGCTAAGGCCCAGTTAGAATTAAACTTGGCTAGGGATATTAGGGATAACAGGAGGGGATTCTACAGGTACATACCAAATAAAAAACAGACTAGGGAGAACTTAGGCTCCCTCAGGAAGCTCTCAGGTGAACTAGCTACACAGGATTTGGAGAAGGCTGAGGTTCTGAATGACTTCTTTGCCTCAGTCTTCTCTGGCAAAGGCTCTGACCGCACGATCCAAGTCTTGGAAGGCAGACGCAGGGACTGTGAGAATGAAGACCTTGGGCCCACTGTTGCTACCACTGACTTGCCTAAACAATCTTCAATGGATTTTCTACCTTCAAATAGTATTTTTTTTATTACCTTCAAAATTTCCAACTTACTTGATTTTTCTGAGGGGTTTTGGGGTGGCTGTTCTTCTTGTGCTGTTGTAAAGGGGTCTGTTTGTTGTATTTTTTGTTTATCAATAAGTAGAGCAGGGGAATGGACGATAACTCATGACATTTTCAACTTTAATGTCAGATTCTCGTCTATTGTTAAGCCTTTTCTAATTGAGAACTTGATTCTTCTGACATCTGCATGAGGCGTGTGGGATTTCAAGACATTTACTATAATAGCTGTGGTTTTTATGTTATTATTTTAAATATATTGTTAGGCTGCATATGGCATGGATATTAATTAACAATTCATTAATAACTGGATTTTTAGTTTGAACTGATAGTTTGGATGATAATAATTAAACATATATCCGTAAGTTCTGTTTTGAAGTAATTCATAAATACTAAAGATCATATTTGCTCTCCACATACTAAGTACTCAGCCTTGTAAGAGCTAGAGACATTTGTAAAGTACTTATTAAACTTAAGAATCAGGGGCATTTTGAAGGGAATGTCATTTTGCAGTTAAATGTATTTCTTAAATCAGTGAGAAAACATGGTTGACTTTTGATGCTATCCAAAAACCAAATCGACTACCTGAATGAAGAAATTGATTTTTATTTATTCATCCTTAAATCTGGAAATGTGCTTTCCACTGGATAGTGCAGGAAAGCAAACAATTTTTTGAAAAAAATACTATTCCTTACCAGTCTCACCCTACGCTACATAGAAGAATTAGACTGCAAAATTTGCTCTTACAGTTTGTGAATAAAGGGAAAGCGAACACAGTCATAGAATCATAGAATCATAGAATAGTTAGGGTTGGAAAGGACCTTAAGATCACATATTTCTAACCCCCTCCCATGGGCAGGGACACCTCACACTAAACCATATAATCCAAGGCTCTGTCCAACCTGGCCTTGAACACTGCCAGAGATGGAGCATTCACAACCTCCCTGGGCAACCTATTCCAGTGCCTCACCACCCTAACAGGAAAGAATATCTTCCTTATATCCAATCTAAACTTCCCCTGTTTAAGTTTTAACCCATTACCCCTTCTCCTCTCACTACAGTCCCTAATGAAGAGTCCCTCCCCAGCATCCCTATAGGCCCCCTTCAGGTACTGGAAGGCTGCTATGATGTCTCCACACAGCAGGATCACTTCCTTTGACTTGCTGGTCACACTCCTTTTGATGCAGCCCAGGATATGGTTGGCTTTCTGGGCTGCAAGCGCACACTGAAGTTGGCTCATGTTCATTTTCTTATCGACCAGCACCCCCAAGTCCTTCTCCGCAGGGCTGCTCTGAATCTCTTCTCTGCCCAGCCTGTAGCTGTGCCTCAGATTACTCCCACCCAGGTGTAGGACCTTGCACATGTCATGGTTAAACTTCATGAGGTTGGCACCAGCCCACCTCACAAGCGTGTCAAGGTCCCTCTGGATGGCATTCCTTCCCTCCGGCGTATCAACCGAAACACACAGCTTGGTGTCATTGGCAAACTTGCTGAGGACGCACTCAATCCCACTGTCCATGTCAGTGACAAAGATGTTAAACAAGACTGGTCCCAACACTGATCCCTGAGGGACACCACTCATTAGTGGTCTCCAGCTGGACATTGAGCCATTGACAACAACTCTTTGTGTGCGGCCATTCAGCCAGTTCTTCATCCACCCAGTAGTCCATTCATCAAATTGATGTCTCTCCAATTTAGAGACAAGAATGTCATGTGGGACAGTGTCGAACCCTTTACACAAATCCAGGTAGATGACATCAACTGCTCTACCCCTGTCCATCAGTTCTGCAGCCCCATCATAAAAGGCCACCAAATTGGTCAGGCAGGATTTCCCCTTACTGAAGCCATGCTGGCTGTCACCAAGCACCTTGTTGTTTTTCATGTGCCTTAGCATGCCTTCCAGGAGATTTTAACAGGCACAGAGCTGAGACTGACTGGTCTGTAATTCCCCGGGTCATCCATTTTCACCTTCTTGAAACTGGGGGTTATATTCCCCTTTTTCCAGTCGTCAGGAACTTCACCTGACTGCCATGATTTTTCAAATATGATGGACAGCGGATTAGCATCTTCATTCACCAGCTCCTTCAGGACCCGCGGATGGATTTTATCAGGACCCATGGACTTGTGCACGTTCAGATTTTTAAGATGGTCTCGAACCAGTTCCTCTCCTACAGTGGGCCCAAGGTCTTCATTCTCACAGTCCCTGCATCTGCCTTCCAAGACTTGGGTGGTGCGGTCAGAGCCTTTGCCAATGAAGACCAAGGTAAAGAAGTCATTCAGAACCTCAGCCTTCTCAAAATCCTGTGTAGCTAGCTCTCCCTCCAGAGAGGGCCTAAGTTGTCCCTAGTCTTTTATTTGCTATGTACCTGTAGAATCCCTTCCTGTTATCGCTAATATCCCTAGTCAAGTTTAATTCTAACTGGACCTTAGCTTTCCTAACCTGGTCCCTATTTTCCCAGACAACATCCTTGTACTATTCCCAGGCCGCCTGTCCTTGCTTCCACTTTCTATAAGACTCTTTTTTCATTTGAATTTTCCTCAGCAGCTCCTTATCCATCCAAGGAGGTCTCCTGGTCCTCCTGCTGCACTTCCTTCTAGTTGGGATGCAACACTCCTGAGCTTGTAGCAGGTGATCCTTGAATATCAACCAACAGTATTGGGCCCCCCTGCCCTCTAGGGCTATATCCCATGGAACCTTACTAAGCAGGTTCCTGAAGAGGCCAAAGTCTGCTCTTTTGAAGTCTAGGGCAGTGAGCTTGCTGCACGCTCTTCTCACTGTCCTGAGGATCTCAAATTCGACCATCTCGTGATCGCTGCATCCAAGGCTGCCCTGCAGTGCCACATTTCCAACGAGCCCTTCCCTGTTGGTGAGCACGAGGTCAAGCATGGTAACTCTCCTTGTCGGTTCCTCTATTACTTGTAGAAGGAAGTTGTCTTCCACACAATCGAGGAACTTCCTGGATTGCTTGTTCCGGGCCGTACTGTCATTCCAGCAGATGTCAGGGTGGTTGAAGTCACCCATGAGAGCAAGGGCCTGTGAGCGTGAGGCTTTTCCTATCTGCCTATAGAGTGCTTCATCCGCAGATTCCTCTTGATCAGGTGGTCTATAACGTATCCCAACAGTAATGTCTCCCATCGCTGTTCTCCCTTTAACCCTGACCGACAAACTCTCTGTTAACTGCTCACCTGTCCCCAGAGTTCCATACTCAGTCAAGAATGGAAAGAAAAGAACAAGAAAAGCTGAACCTGCCAAAGCACAATTTTGATGCACTTATATTTTGCTTTTAGTTCATATTCTACCATGAAGAAATAATCCTAAAATAAAATTGTATAAATTAGTAAAAATCTCTGACAATCATGTATGCAAAACCAAAGAAGAAAACAAACCCAAATATTTTAGCCTTGAACTCAGTTCAGGAGTTTGCACTCACAGTTTAAATAGATCTTCTGACATTTTTCTCTCTGAAGCTGTGTATGCCATTGTGTTCCCCAAAACTGATGCATAGAAAGCCATTTATATTATTCTAGACTCTTCTGCAAAAGTAGAAAATGAAGCATACTATCTGTTTCTTCATGTAAAAATACTTCTTTATTTTCACTGGCCAAATGTGTGTCCTCCCCCTTTTTGGTTTTGTTTGGTTTTTTGGTGGGTTGCTTTTTTTTTTTTTTTTCAGTAAATCAAGTAAGTGTCATTTTACAATGATTTTCATAGTTCTGGATATGATCAGAATTAACATACTGTTTTACTAACTGTTTTTCTGTCCTCTTCCTGTTCATCCAAAGAAAAGGCCAAACACTGACAAATACTCACTAAAAGATGGCCAACCATTAAAAAAAAAAGACGACAAAAATAAAAAATCCATTTCATTTTGGACCATGTCACAGAATATTGTTATTTTTATTTTAATTAATTACTTGATATACTTAGTATATCTTTTTAAAATCAGACAGAATTTATGACAACTCATCTGAACTTGTTCAGTACTGAAAATGTATGCAAGTTAAAGTTGATTTTTCATTGTCAATATCCTGATTTTGGCTGGGACAGGGTTAATTTTCTTCCTAGTAGCTGGTGCTTAAGCCTCAGTCTGAGAACAGTGCTGATAACACATTGCACTTTAGTTGTTGCTCAGTAGTGCTTACCCTGACCAAGGACTTTTCAGTCCCTCACTGCCCTGCCAGTGAGAAGGGGCACAACAAGCAAGGATAGAAACAGGACACCTGACCCAAACTAGCCAAAGGGATATTCCATACCACAGCGTGTGTGCTAAGTATACAAACTGGTGTGAGTTACCTGGAGGGGACCACTCACTGCTGGAGTAAGGCTGGGTATCAGTCAGCAGGTGATGAGATATTGTATTGTGCATCATTTGTTTTTACTGTTTCGTTTTCTTTCCCCTTTTTTGTTTTATATTCAATACCCTTGTTATTTCCCTTATCATTATTGTTATTATTTGTGTTCTAGCTTTGCTGTTGTTATTATTATTGTATCATCATCATCATCATAATAATCATTATATTGTACCTTAGTTATTGGACCGTTCTTATCTCAACCCACAGGTTTTATATTCTTTCAGTTCTCCTCCCCATCCAGCCTGGGGAGGAGAGGGGAGAAGGTAGGGGTGAGTTAGTGGCCACCTGGGTTTAAACCATAACAGTTAAACAACAGTCTAACCATGTTAAACAGTTTAATCATGCCATGTGCAAGGTCCTACACCTGGGTGGGAGCAATCACAGGCACTGATACAGGCTGGGCAGAGAAGAGATTCAGAGCAGCCCTGCAGAGAAGGACTTGGGGGTGTTGGTCGATGAGAAAATGAACATGAACTGGCAGTGTGCGCTCGCAGCCCAGAAAGCCAACCATATCCTGGGCTGCATCAAAAGAAGCATGACCAGCAGTTCAGAGGAGGTGATCCTGCCCCTCTGCTCTGCTCTTGTGAGGCCTCACTTGGAGTATTGTGTGCAGTTCTGGTATCCTCAATATAAAAAGGACATGGAACTGTTGGAACAAGTCCAGAGAAGGGCCACAAGGAGGATCAGGGTACTGGAGCACCTCCCGTATGAAGATCGGCTGAGAAAGTTGGGTCTGTTCGGCCTGGAGAAGGCTGCGGGGAGACCTCATAGCAGCCTTCCAGTATCTGAAGGGGGCATATAGGGATGCTGGGGACGGATTCTTCATTAGGGACTGTAGTGGTAGGACAAGGGGTAATGGGTTCAAACTTAAACAGGGGAAGTTTAGATTGGATATAAGGAATAAATTCTTTCCTGTTAGGGTAGTGAGGCACTGGAATGGGTTGTCCAGAGAAGTTGTGAATGCTTCATCCCTGGCAGTGTTCAAGGCGAGGTTGGACGAGGCCTTGGGCGATATGGTTTAGAGCGAGGTGTCCCTGCCCATGGCAGAGGGGTTGGAACTTGATTTTCTTAAGGTCCTTTCCAACCCTAACTATTCTATGATTCTATGATTCTATGAAACCAATTGATACCCATGTTATTAGGCAATTTCTTGTCTTTCCTTGGTTATTTTGCTGAGATATCTCAAGATTCCATGTTTACTTGATCAGTATATGTCTAATATTTACTTATCAACCTGTGTTGTCATTATACAGACAACTGCATGGTGTGCATGCTGCAAAATTAAAAAAAAATAAAATAAATTAATTAAAAATCATGTATCCAAACATATTTTTTGAATGTAGAGAGCAAAGTTGTAAAACTTTTATTTTTCTCTGTTTATTTACATAGTTGTTTCACAACCCCATTTGTTTTCTCATCTTGTTTTAACATTTCTCAACTTCATATCTAAAATCAAAATTAGTATCATACTGATAGCTATACACCATGATTTATGAATATTTAATTAGGAGGGAAAAATTAAGGCATAGTCGAAGCAAACATGCCAACTATAACACTTCCACAGAGACTGAACAATCAGATTATTTTTAATAAGTTTTGTTGCAATGTAATAAAAGTTAACTCTCAAGTAATTCTAAACCAAGGGGAAAAAATATTTAAAATACTAAATGAGTGAAAGAATGAAGTGAAATTATTCCAGTAAATTATTTACTATGAATAGTTCACCAAAATTAGCCCAAAAATGTAAGAATAACCACAATAAAATATACACCACTATGGAAAAGTGATGACAGTTGTTTTTTTTCAGCTGAATTCTAAAAAAGATGGTCATCACAAAGTCTTCCTCACCAGGAAAATTCATTAGTCTTATCTGTCCTGCTTTTTGAAAGGTTTAATTTTATTTTGAGAGATTAAATCCTGCTTAGTTATCGGAAAAATTCCCGTGAAACAGGTCTTCTACAAAGGGGAGTATGAATTATCCAAAAGAAATATTTTTTGAGATTTCATATAGTACATCTTTTTCTCATTTTTTTAATGCATCTGGCTTTTTCAATAAATAAGAAATATATAGAAAAAGGCAGAATATATTAAAAATGACAACAGAAAAGCAGAACATATATTCAGTTACTATTAAAATACAGTTCAATATAAAGCAAGTGTCATATTTGATTCTGAATTATAGCTGATGTTCATATCCATAATGCTGTTAATGTTTCTTTAGCTGACTTCATTTTACTTCAATTTTATAATTTTGTCTTATCAGCTCAATCAGAATGAGTTGTTTAGGCTTATGCCATTGCAAAAATTAATTATTGTAAAACCTTATTTGTTGTCATTTCATAATTATTTCCTGGCAATTTCTTTCCACTACAATAATTTGCATCCAAAGCAAAATAATGGAACACTAAGGAAAAAAATATTAAAGCAAAATAAATTAAAAAACAGAGAGTCTAATATATTCAGCAGAATATTTTTCCTGTAAATGTTAGGGTGGCATAAACCCACATGCTAGTCCTGGAAGTTTACATTTTTATAGCATCATTACTTGAATGATCTATTTGATACCAGTGAAACTATTAATTTGTTCACAGACCTTTACTATAATAGTTGTAATAAGTTGTAATAAGTGCTGGCTGTAGCCAATAGTGTATACACACTACTTTCCCTCCTCAAAAGATACTTAAAAAAAATGGAACAAAAAAAGAAACAACCCCAAACTTGCCCTAGATATGAAATGGGCTCCTACAGCTACCAGCTCTTTACCATTTATAAAACTGGCTACAATTCTTGAAGTTACTTTTTGTTATTTTTTTTGTTTTAATTCTGGTTTTCTAGTTTTACAGTGTATATTCCAAAATTCCTCTTTAAATTCCCAACTTAAGCAGGTAACTGGGATTTCCCTTTGAACCTGTATTTCTTCACTGGTATTTTGGTAATATCTTGGAAATTGTTGGTAAGAAATTAATTCCTAAAACTAATGCATAGAATTTTCATCAACAGACATTGCAGCATTATATTGCATACTCTGCAAAATGGTAGAATACTATCACCTTGCCAATGTTTCCTTACCATTTTTGTAAATATCCGGGTCAATGCACTGGGGAGGGTGAGATCAGTAGGATATTCCAAAAGTGCACAGCTATCTTTGCCTCCGTTTCCTTGCCTGCTCATTAACACTAAAATGATTTTGTTAGCACCTGAAAATGTTTAAACAGTAATTATTCAATGTTTGTGAAGTGCTATATACTCTAAATGTCAAGTATTGCTAAGGACTATTAAATATCCACAATTCATAAGTCTGATTAACAAATCTCTGAAGGTCCTATTAATTTGCCTAGTTTAGTGTTACTGAAACATAAAACTGTCTTAATCATGCATCAAAGAGTGTGTTTGGAGAGTAGATTCCCAAACTGAACAGACTTTTTATTATATTGAGAAATTAAGAAAATTTGCATTTAACTCCAGGAAATCAGCAAATTCTTTAAAATCTAGCTATCCAAATTTAGCCAATCTGATTAAATCTCCCAAAAGGATTACATAGCTGGAAGGAATCTACTTGCTGTGCAAGTTCCTGTTTCAGACTTTTATTCTATTTTTTCCCCACAATGAATATTACCCTGCTACAAAGATGTCTGCTACTTGCCAGTTCTAACTACAGTAATTCATTGTCAGTCACCGGTCTCCTAGTACAGCAACCAGTTAAAACAAGAGACAGCCATGACTTGAAAACAGCATTTACAGCAGTATGCTAACAGTATTTATAAGGTGCATATGGAAAATGTTTTGGTATAGGTACACAATTTCTGTTTGTACTCTCACACAGCACTGCTACAAAATGTAGTTCAGGGCTCAAAAAACCCTGATAGTTCCTTCTATAGTTTGGGTTATGGTCTAGGTCACTTCCTGTAGTCTGAGCACACTTTACAGAATCGCAGAATCACAGAGTCCCAAGAAGGGACCTCAAAAGATCATCTAGTCCAACCCCCTGCAAGAGCAGGGTAACCTAGAGTACATCACACAGGAACTTGTCCAGGCGGGCCTTGAATATCTCCAACGTAGGAGACTCCACAACCTCCCTGGGCAACCTCTTCCAGTGCTCTGTCACTCTCACAGTAAAGAAGTTTTTCCTGATGTTCACATGGAACCTCCTATGTTCCAGTTCACAACCATTGTCCTATCACTGGAAATCACTGAAAAAAAAAACTAGCTCCATCATCCTGACACTCACCCTTTACATATCTGTAAACACTGATGAGGTCATCCCTCAGTCTCCTCTTCTCCAAGCTGAAGAGACCCAGCTCCCTCAGCCTCTCCTCATAAGGGAGATGCTCCACTCCCTCAATCATCTTTGTGGCTCTGCGCTGGACTCTTTCAAGCAATTCCCTGTCCTTCTTGAACTGAGGGGCCCAGAACTGGCCACAATATTCCAGATGTGGCCTCACCAAGGCAGAATAGAGGGGGAGGAGAACCTCTCTTGACCTACTAACCACACCCTTTCTAATGCACCCCAGGATGCCATTTGCCTTCTTGGCCACAAGGGCACATTGCTGGCTCATGGTCATCCTCCTATCCACCAGGACCCCCAGGTCCCTTTCCCCTTCACTACTTTCCAGCAGGTCAACCCCCAGCCTGTACTGGTACATGGGGTTGTTCTTCCACAGATGAAAGGCTCTACCTTTGTCCTTGTTGAATTTCATCAAGTTTCTCCCCGCTCAACTCTCCAGCCTATCAAGGTCTTGCTGATTGGCAGCACAGCCTTCTGGTGTGTCAGCCACTCCTCCCAGTTTAGTGTCATCAGCAAACTTGATGAGGGTACACTCTGTTCCCTCATCCA
This sequence comes from Neopsephotus bourkii, assembly GCF_033783945.1. Classification (NCBI taxonomy): domain Eukaryota; kingdom Metazoa; phylum Chordata; class Aves; order Psittaciformes; family Psittacidae; genus Neopsephotus; species Neopsephotus bourkii. The sequence goes on along the minus strand of NW_026902259.1, from coordinate 531,590 downwards.
GGTCGTTGATGAAAATATTAAACAGCACTGGTCCCAGCACCAACCCCTGAGGGACTCCACTAGTCACAGACCCCCAGCTAGATTCTGCCCATTGACCAAAACTCTGTGCCTTCTTCCTTTCAACCTTTATATGAAGTCTGAATTCTTTTTCGAAAATATTTTGAAGTCGTCTTGCAAAATGCCCCAAAAGAAGTCAAGGAGTCAAGTAATTTGGTCTAGGTTGGAAGGTCTGAAGAAATGCAAAGAGACAGAATAATCACTACAGTGGACTGCCATTGCTTTTTGTGGATATGGAAAATTCAAGATAGAGGGAAAAGGTTCAAACACCATCTTCAGTGATTCTCTTTGATGATTAGTTTAACTTTTGAGGAGTTGTGAAAATTAACGTAATTTTAAGGTATGCACAAATGAATAGCTTATTCTTGTGGTGGTATTTGTTTCTTTAAAAAAAAAGAAACACTGCATTAAATTAAAGGACAAAAGGGCGTTAGTATCCTTTCAAGATTATAAGTTCTGGTGGCTTAGCCTATCATTCATAAGCAATTAACCTAAGGGCTAAATAATAATAAGAGGAAGTGCATGTGTTATTTTCAATTCTGAAATAATTGTACGATGACATTATCAAATTGCACTTGTGACTAACTGTAGTAATCAGTTTAGAGATAAGATGTGTATGGGAAAGACCTTATTTGACACACAACGCAACCTTCTAGCACTGAAAAATATACCCATCCATTATTTATGTTTTAATGCCTTAAAATATTTGCATATTTTAGACTTGTAATACTTTGAATTCTCGATTACTGTTTCTCCTTTTGAGCTTGGCTTCTGAGTAAGACAGGTTGTAAGTTAGCCTCTGTCCTAAAAAGCTTACATTCAACGAAGACTGAGAGAGGATATGGAGAAAAATACTTCATTATAGTTTTTTTTACATGCAAGAAGTGGGACAATTCTGATTGTCCATACTTGAAAGTTTTGCTGCTTTAACTGTCCCGAAAGAGTTACAGCAAGAACCAATATAAGATGTAGAGACATTTATTTTAGTTTACTGTAATCCCAGTAGCTAAAGAAACAGTTTCTGACATCATAGAATTGCTCCATGTCAACTTATTGTGCTAATAAATATAAGTTTGTTTTGCTTTTGTTTTTTTTTTCTGAGAAGATTATTCTCTGATTTTTGTTTAGTCCAAAGTTCCAAAATCAGGGTTCATGACCACAAACAGGATCCTACTAGTTAGAAGTAGACCAAAGCGTAGAAGAAATCTCACTGTATGCATGTTCTCTAAAATTCACACTCAACAACCAACAGAAAGATACTGTTAGAGTAGAGCTGAAAAACAGTGCAACATGCACTTCTCAAAATGGTTTTGTAGGGTAGGCAAACAGAGCACTGTTAGCAGCATAGCCATTGCCACTTTAGTTCAGGAGAAAGATCCCTAACAGTAGTCACTGGGACAGCCCAGAGGAAAGTATGAAAGGAGCATATTCCAGAAGAGCAGGATTGCAGAGCTGCATAATACAGATGCAGAGTTTTGAGCGCTAGTCCTTGGCTGCTCTGACTCCTCAGGTGATGATACACAGCTACGTATAGCTGTGCTCTGGAGCAACTTGCACTCCCTGACAGGAGCCAGCCATGGTTCACAGGATATACTGGCCAGGTGCTCATCCTAACATGTAGTATGACTGACCCTACCTGATAGGTGGGAAGAAAGATTAGCTGTACGTAGCAACTCTTTCTCTACCATCTCTACTACAGACGAAGACAGAGCCTGGAACATTTTATTTTCTTATATTAAATGTAGTCAAAGTGGTTAGTCAAGGAGCTATTTAGGAGTAGCTGTCGTGTCTATAATGCATATTATATTTTAATCTGCATTAATATTAACTGTAGAAAAAACATGTTAAATCAGTAAGAAATGTTGTAAACCACATGTATGATATGCAGTCCATTGATAAAAGTAGAGCTAAAAAAAACAACCAACAAACCAATCAAAAAACGAACACCTAACAAGATCTCTGATTTGTGCTTTATGTTCAGAATAGTTTACAGGTTAGACATGGTAACTTTTTACAAAGTGCCTATAGCAAATTAACAAATTAATCCATTGAATCTCAGTTATGTCCCTTTATATGTAAGGGCAATCACTAACTTTGCTATTACTGAACTAGATTTAAACATAATTCTTCTATAAACAGTGGCCAAACTCCTGTAAGTCTTTGAGCTTTCTTACAGACCAACTTCCTTTCTCTGGGATGCTAGGGCTGCCCTATATTAGGTAACGAGGTGAATAACATAGCCACAGAATGAGGGTGAGTTTAAGGTGGAATAGGAAAAAAAAAAAATGGCATTCCAGCATGTTATCTCAACATGCAATTTGTCTTCTGACTTCCCTTGAGATAAAGCTTGTCAAGAAATAGCCTCAAGACAATTACAATAACAGCAAAAGTGGTTGCATTAATTTATGGGGAGGAGGACATGAAACATTTCATGAATTGCTTTAACTGTCTTTCTCCAAATAATGTTTCAGCAGGGGATTGATGGTTGACAGCTGTGCTCACTGATAGGTAACCTTGCTGCAAGTTTCTGAAGAAAGATGTTCTTCTTCATTGGACTTGTCTCCACTTTGTAATTATTTTTTTTCTCTCCTTAGAGCCAACACAGCTATTGTCACATTTTAAAATATTTCTATCATGTATTTCTTCTTTGAAATAATTAATTTTTTCTTTGCACTACTCAGCTGATAACATGTCATAATGTAGGCTGCCAAGTGCCAGATGACTCTCAGATTCATTCAAGCATTCAAAGCAAGAAAAACCATTCATCTAGATAAGATCTTATCTGACAAGTCAAGCTCAAGAAAGTGTAATTATAGTTAATGAAGGCCATGTACACAGGCAGTTCTCAATATTAACCTCACTGTTAGTCTAAGAACAGTTATGTGAATCAGACAGAACAAGCAGAGTTTTTAAATAGCTAAACAACCATCTCCCACAGAAACACTTTCTATGAGAAGTTTTTATCTTTTGCAAAAGCTCTCTAAGCCACTCTTTCCACAGAAGTATCATCACCCTATGACTACTACTATTCTGAACAGCTGCTTGTTTAGAAAACAATGAATGGGCATTTTTTAATATGTGAGGACTACTGCTTGATATAGCATAGTGAAATATAATGTTTTTTGTTACTTGTATTTTTTAAAAAACCTGAATTTATGAAAGGTATAAGATTGCTCTTTATCAATTTTTGTCATTAACGGTCATATGTTGGAAAATATTCTTAATGACAAGTGTGGCCCAGACCGCTGCTTAGGTTGGGCTGGGTATCAGTCAGCAGGTGGTGAGCAATTGTATTGTGTATCACTTGTGTTTGTTAGGGTTTTTTCCCCTTTCCCCTTTTAGTTTTTTATTCCCTCCCCGTGTATTACCCTTATCATTATTATCATTGACGGTAGCAGTAGTGGTTTGTGTTATACCTTAGTTACTGGACTGTTCTTATCTCAACCTGTGGGATTTACATTCTTTCAGTTCTCCTCCCCATCCCTCTGGGAGCAGGAGGGAAGAAGGGGGAGAATGAGTGAGTGGTCGTGTGGTTCTGAGTCATCAGCTGGGCTTAAATCATGGCACTCAGTCTCAGATTTATGCAAAATGTTTTTATTTACACATTAAATTTCAATACTATTTATTAAAAAAAAAAATAACTACAATAAGCCAAAAATAATTCAGTCAAGTAGTGATGGTTTGTTTGTTTTGGAAAAGACTGAATTAATAAAAAAAGAAACATTTAAAAATATTATTTGCATTGCAATAATTTAATAAAAAAAATGCTTTTTTTAGGCATAAGCCTCCACCTCCTGAAATACAGAAGCTTTCACTGGAATGCCAAATAATGTGTAATGTAAAGATTTCAAAGAAATGGTTTCATTTCCCTGTAAGGCAGTAGATGATCCAGTATGAGAATTTCCTGTTAAAAAAAAATTATAGTTACAATTATCAAAAGTGTTCATGCATGTTTTTTCCCTAACTTTGTTCCCAGAGTTTGTAGGTTTGATGTAAAACCCTAACATTTTCTCTCAACAAAATCATCACCGATAGTACTTTCTTTCATTTCTTTTTACTATTTTTTTGTTACTGAAGAAATAAAAATAAAATAAATTAGATGTGACAGGTTATGTTTATCTTTCTGGTCAGAACAAGACTTTTATGAAATGCACTTAAACTTAGAAGAATTTGAAATGGAAAACTGCAGAATAACTTGAGGAAGCTTTTGGTCTCTCTGTGAAACCGTATGAAAAATGCATTATTAAAACTTTAAAACGTCACTAAATGGCATAAATAAATACTGAACCATAATGGAGAATAATCACAGTTGGTATTGCAAATGTATTTATGTATGTATATATAGAGATATGTATACTGGCATGTAAATAGATAAATCAATCAATCAATCACCTTTTACTAAAATCTAATATATCAATAGAAAACAAATAGAGAGCATCTGCCAATTAGGTAAAGGTTTGCACACCTTGGCCATGAAAACTGTTTGGTCCCAGTCTTCTACAGAAAGCAGCCCAATGCTCATACAAAGCAGTATCAAAATTAATCTTCTGTCATGATCAGAGGAACTTCATATCAACACAACACTGCTTAGGCATGAGTCTTATTCTTCCCACTGTGATAGCTCTGTGATTTTGTTTTTCTATGTGTGAGCCAAGAACCACGGAAGACAGCAAGGCAAGCAGGGGCAGTAGCTTCACGAAGGGGGTCATCTCACTATACCTAAACAGGCTGAGCAGAGAAGGTAGCAATAACCAGCTTCAGCCACTACTGATAAGCAAGACCAAACTTTAAATCAGGACCATAATCAAGCATGCTGGTCAGATTAGTGGGTCAGCACTAGTAAGGCACATGACCAGGTGCAGGTACACCTGCAAAACAGATCAGTCAAGGGCAACACTGTGAACTTAAATGCAATTCTGAATCAAAGGATGGGGGAGTGTATTTAATGCTTCTCATGGCTTTTTCTTGCATAGCTCTTTTCCCCGTAGTCTGATCTAAGGTTGCAGCAGCAACATATTAGAGCTGGGTTGGAGTAGTGAAAGCCGTAGGAGAGGGGAAGAAGTTGCAAAGTCTGTTGGTGTCTTTGGGTCATGAGAAGTGAGTACAAATTTCCTTCTTTTAAAACAAAAACTTTTTTTTTTCTCATTGTGTTATTGGTTATTCTTTCTCCAAATATTTTAAGTTTATTTGGTTTGTTTTGTTTTTTAATTTTTAGTTAACATGTCTTTAGTTCTCTTGGGCTTTCTTTTTTTAACAGGTATGTATTATAATCCCAAATGTCCCTCCTTCCCCCGCATTGGAGAATCCTAATTCATTCAATCTCTCTTCACATCTAAGCTTTTCTGTAATTATGGACATCTTACATTTTCTCCCTGAACTATTTTTGTTCTGTATACTTTTTCTTTTTTTTTTTTTTTAGGTAACAAAGTCTTCATTATAGTTGGTAAAAAAAAAAAGTGAATCCACCTCATATTTATGCAGTGAGGTAATTATGATTTCTGTTTTGTTTCTTTCCTAATGATTCATAGCATTCTAACTGTATTTTTGCCTCTACTCAGCTTCAAGCTGGTATGTTTTGGGCTGTTTTTTTTTTTTTTTTTTTTTAATAAAATGTTTTGCAAAGACTGAAAGATCTCTTTCATAATTGCTAACGGCTAATTTAAAGAAAATAATTGTGTACATTTGGTTTCTGTTGTTCTTCCTCACGTGTACTTTTTCCACCTGCCAACACAGAATTTTGTCTGCCATTTTGTTTCACTTTGCAGCCTAAGTTCCTTCTGTAACTCTTTGCGCAGACATTTTTTATAGCTCTCAGTAACAGTGTATCAATAGGCTTTATCACCTAACTATTCATCCTCTGAATACATTGACCAGCACAAATCTTAGCAGAAATTACTCTGAAATTTCACTCTTAATTCTCCTACAGTGGGATTCAGCAAGGGAAAGACGATATATCTAATCCTTTGTTTCCTCTCTTATGGATTTATTAATCCATCTGTACAATGACCCTTTGTTACTATGAAACACAGTAGATTTTTTTCAAGAACTTTTTCCCAAAAGTTTTCTGGAATTTCATATACAGAAAATACCCTGATAACACAAAGCCAGATGTTATTTGACTCCATTAATGTAATTTAATAGTTTTAGTAGTCATTACTTGCACCTGCAAACATGTTTTTCCCCAGTATTTCGTATCTAAGTGTTCCAAGGTGTTGATAAGTACATCCCTTCTGCTATTCTATTTGAGCACAGGATTCCAATAAAATAAAATGTTATGTTCTTTGTCAGTAGTTAATTTGATCTGTATATTCCCCTATTTCAATCTAATCTTTTTTTTTTAAAACATACAGTGCCAGTCTTCCACACATACAACTTTGTCATTCCAAGATAAATGGTATGCTAGCATTCAAGCTATGGTGCTGCACTGGTTCTTGGGCTTTAACCATATTTCTTCAATCCTCACTATGACAATATTCTTATTTAAAATAAGGACTTTCATCTTTGCCATCTAATTCTTTACATTTCTGAAATTTGTGTAGAACCACTTATAGATTTGGCCCTGTTCTAGTTGTTAGTTTTTTGCGTACTCTCCTTCAATACAATGTTATTTATATATATTGCTCCTATCTATTACCTTTCTAAATATTATTGACTTCTGTCAGGTTTTGTAATACTGCAGATTTTATTATTTCACCCTTGTACACCTGTTGGCTTTTCCTCAATCTTCAGTTTAAAACTTCTCCATAAACTTTATTTTAGGTTAGAGTTTTATTTGCTTTACATGGCACTCATCCTTCCCTTATAGGCTATTTCAAAGGTTTTCCTAGTTCCTAATACTCTGAAATTTTACCTCCCTAGTTGGTTTCAAATGTGGCATAAAGAACATTTCAGATATCAGAGTGTGAGTTTACCCTCACTTTAGAATTTTTTTCACACATTTCTCTCTATATTGTTCATCTGCCCAAGTATGATTTGCCTCCCAGGACTTATTGGGAAGCAGATATATCTTGTAGTATTACCCACCCACTGGCAATTTACAACCTCTTTGGTGTCATTAGTTTAGCACACCTAATGGTGGACAATGTAATTTATTTATTGTTACATCTTTCCTGGATATCCAGTGGAATCCTGTTTTGCAAAGGGATCTGTACAACATATGTGGTAATTTTCTAGCTGAGGTAAAAAGAGAATTCCAACCATTGGCTTGCCTTCCCTGCAGGTACTAAGGCATAAGTTAAACATATTAGCAATTGTAAAAATACTGAGAAATGGGAATTTAGCTGCTAGACTTCTGCTTGTCTTTAGCTGTATTAATAGGCTGTTATTCTACTGTGAATGTGGAGATTAGGTGCAAAAGCACAGGAGAATAAATAAACTCATGGGCGTATGTAGGGTTATAGTTTTGTATTTGTACATCTGTATAAAAGTTGTAGATCTGCTACAAATATTTTCAGAATGGTGTATTAGTGAAAACAAAATACCTAACTTTTTTTTTTTTTAAGCATCATAAGCCAACAGGTGCATAAGGGTGAAGTAATAAAATCTTTTATATCTATTGTATGAAACATTTTAAGTACCCTTTTCCTTCACTCAGAGAGGTGCCATATCTGTAGTATAAGAGCCATATGTACTACACATGTGCATGTTGACATATTCTTTGTAAGTATGGTACTGATGTTTGGTATTTTTCTTGAAACCTGAAGCCTTAGAGTGAGCTTCAGGTCAAGAGAGCAGACACCTACAGATCAACTGAATGGGCTAGAGCTGGATGTCTAGTGCTGTTTAACTACCCTAAGCTGTCACAGACATGATATATCATTATAGCTGTCAGAGTTAACATAGCACATACAGAAGATTCAAGTCCCTGAGCCTCAGCTGGACACTGGATAGCCTTCCACAGGTCGTCTGAAATAGCAGTAGATGCCTATGTTGAGGGCACTCAATCAAGTCTTTAAAATTTATCTGTTATACTAACTAAATCTCCACTGACTATAATGACACTTAGCCAGACAAATGTTCATACTCCAGAGTTGAATGCCACTCTTGCAGTCACATAAGTATTATAGTACTCTAAGTTTTCTTTTTATTTCTTCCCCTCCTCTCCTCCCCCATAATTCAGGTTTATAGAGAAGTGGCATGATGTAAGCATGACTTAATGTGGACCGATTCCTGAGATAATTTGAAAAGTCTTCTTATAAAATGTATTAAAACCCCAAAGGTGTCCTTATTATTGTTGATAAAAGGTAATTTTGCAATTCAGGAGAAACTCAAATATATGATTCAGATAAGGATGTCTACTTGTATTTTTGAAAATACTTATATTTGGCATTACAGTATTTGGTAGGGCACATATCCCTATATCTGGTTGACAGTTACATTAGACTACTGGATGTGATCATTTAGCAGCCCTTGTCCAGTTCCTTTTTCTTATTTATGTCAAATAAATTCAGAGGTTTTCTTTTCCTTTCATTTATTAGAAAAGATAGTACATTTCTCTATAGTTTGGATTCTTTTACATGGTATTTAATGATGGATAATATTAATATGATTCAGAAAAAAAGGAGGAATTTTGTCTTACATCTTCTATGTACCAGTTCTGTCTCCTGCTTTATAGATTTGTTTAAAAGACTGTATGAATGAGAATTGTGGAGAGGTAGCAAAGAACTTTTCCAGAGGGAAAGAACTACAGTTTTATCCATTAGATTTCACTATTGCTACTGTCTTTTACTTGATAATTCACGTCACTGTTTTGAACATGAAAAAAGATGTAACAGTGAACTTTTACTGAATTCGTATGATAATTACTCTACAAGGTAGAGTGTCTTCAGGACATATGAATCATATCTTCCAAAGGAGTAAATTCACTGTGTTGTTCAAGAAATAAAGCCTTGTAGTACATACAGATCATATATATTACAAAGGCCCAACTCATTCATTTTCCAACTGAAGTGATCTAAAGCTTAAAGACCTCTTATCAGGAATAGATTATGAGATTAGAACATGTTCATACCAACTGTCATTTGTTTTAAGTTTATAATCAATATAGTAGAGGAAAAATGCTGTAAATGGATGCAAAAGTTTCTGTCTTTTATGTAAATTTGTCAGTCATTGTGATTGCCTCAAGCTTACTTTAATTTTAAAGATTTCTGCTAAACTGTGTTACTGTTGTAGTTTTTTCTTCTTCTTTTTCCTTTTTTGCCTTTTCATGACATAGTCAAGGTAGATAAGCCAAGATGTTAACATATGCTGGGGAAGAACTTCTGCTTTCCCTAAAGGCAAATTGTCATCTCCACTATGGTAAAACAAACATATTAAATAAGTCAAATAAGGCCATTAAAGGAACATAGGAACAATCAATGAAACACTACAAGACCTTTAATTTGGTGTTTTCTCTAAATTCCAGTATTTTAACTGAACCCTAGCTTACCTTACCTCTTCCCATGTGCTACTCAGAACTTTCATAAATGCAAAAAAAAAAAAAAAACACATAAATAAACAGACAAATGTCAGTGATCCTTTTTTGTTGTAGCCATCTATTCTGTGACTATTTCTTTTTAATTTCCTCTTTCTCCAGGTAATTATGTTGTTTATTTAGTAATTTCATTATTTTAAAGCTCAATTTCCATAAAGGCTGCTTGTAACACTTCCCTGTCTTTCCTGCTCTTCACAACCAAAGGGTCTTTTATCTCCCATCCAGCAAGCTGCAGTCACTATTTTTCAATTCATTGAATGCTGCTAGGTGAATCTCAAAACTCAGCCATTCAATTTGGCAAAGGAGAACAATGGGTAATCATGTATCAGAAAGGCACTCTACCAATTCGCAAAACAAAGCTTAGACCATGGTAACCATTTCTCACCTTAAATTCTAGACCACACTTTTGGCCTTTTGGCTGAGGCAGTTGGGAGTACTGAAACCAGGAAAGTCGTCAAAATTTTGGAAAGCTGACCTGTAGCTGCTATGTTAACATGTATAACTGAGAAGAATAGAAAAGACAGATTAAGAACACACTGCTGTGCAACATCTTTTTCCCATTTCTAACAGCACTGGATACAGAGAAAACATTTTTTATTAAGATAAATACTAATCTTTCATTTTACGGCATCCTTTGGGTTTTTACATTTTGTTGTGATAGATTTCTTTCTTGACCAGATTTATACAAGCACCTCTCCCCCAAAAAGGTAAAAATAAATAAAGATTGAAATTAATGCAATTTTTTCTAGGAAACCTACATCATTTTACTGTATCCAAGGAAGACTTATAGGGTTTTTGTTTAGGGTTTTGTTTTGTTTTGTTTTGTTTTTGTTGTTGTTGTTTTTGTGTCAGTCAAAATAAGACAAACTTGCCTTTCATTTTTGACTGGCTAAGAAAATCAATGTGTTTCCCACACAATGACAAAAATGTTTACATTTCAGTTTGTATATTGTGTACAATGCAAATCAATACTTTTTTTTTTCTTATTATATGAGCACCCAGATATTCTGGTTATAGGCACTTTACATACTGAATTCTTATCCAGAAAGACTTTTTTTTCTCCTTTTAAATTTACATTTTAATGTATTATTTCTAAATAAAGTCAATCTTTGTATGACTTCTTTTATAATTTATTATTTTATTTAATTTCATGGGTTTAATTGTCATAATAATAGGAATTATTTTTCCTGTAACAGATTGTAATTATTCTCAGTATGAAGGAATAATTCTGAAAAGAGACTTAGGAATTTAAAGGATAGTTGGTGCAATAACTAAGTTTTTTTTTTAGTCATTTAATCAGTGAAAAACAGCATTTCAAGTGAGCCACATACCAAGAGAGCAGGCACAAGTTAGTTCTGATCCAAAACTTCTTTAGCCATGCAGGTGATTCTCTAAACAAGAGCTACTAAATCCTGCTAAAAGATGGCAATGTGGGCCACTATCCCAGTGCTACTGCAGAAATGGTTGTCTTTTTAAGATGTCACTGCCCACCAGTTACTTATTGCCACCTCTCATCTGGATGTTATCACCTCACGTAACAGCCAGCTGGTTTCATGTAAAGCGTCTGAATAGACTTTAAGAGGACCAGTCTGCTGTTTGTTCACTGAAATTAAGGCCACAGGAATTTCCATTGTAGAGAAGATCTTCAGAACCTTTAAAGAAAATAGTAAGTATATCAGTATTTAGGAACCAAAATAATCTTTCTTTTACCTGTCTCTTTTTTTCTTTTTTTCTTTTTTTTTTTTTTTTTATTTACAAAGGGAAGTAAATCTGGTTCAATGACTCACTACTGATAAAGTGATTTTTGCCCCTTTTAAATTTTTATATAAATGAACTTATATAGGAGGTACATAAACTTTGCTGTACACGTTTGCTCTCATACTAAAGAAATTGAAAACAAATGTATATAAAATACAACAAAAATGCTCAACATTAACGTTTTGCCACTTGAAGATAGAAAATTTAAATACAGTCTTTCACACAAGCTGTCCTTCTGAAATTCCATATGAGAAGGTGGTGGTATTAATCTAAGAAGGACTGAGCCCCTTTTGTGGATTTTTCATAGCTCTGGTAAGGTTTTAGGCTCTGCTGCTGTAACTTTGTACTTTTACTAACACTTTAATCAACAGCAGAATGCAACAATTATTTATTTATGATCTATATACAGCACAATCCAGAGAACTGATGGCATGACACACAGAGCTCTAGGTCCTTTTGTGCATTTTATTAATATTGCACCTGCTTGTTTGTTGTTACTGACACACTAACTGATCTGCCAGGTGCTGGCTTGCTCTTGTCACCAAAGCCTTGTGACCACTTTCTTAAAAAAAATCCAGGCCATTTCACCTTTTTACTAAGGCTCTTCTTTTATCTCGTTTGGACATTAATTACAGACCCGCTATGTCAACTGATGAAGTTTTGCTTTAGCAAGATGAAGAGCACAGTTAGTCACTCGAGTTTTAGAATGGTGTAGCAGAACTCTCTTCTTTCCTTCCCCTTTCTACAAATCTGGAATCATATATTGGGAAGAAGTGGAAAAGCAAAATGAGGAACTGGACATCCTCGGTACTTGCTTGTCTACAAAGTATTAATGTGAGAGACATTTAAGGTTACTGCCTTCTAGGGGATGTCTATTTCCAATTTGCTGTATTCCTTCCCTACATAATGCTTCCTCAGGCAAAATTCTGCTATTTTGCCCAGTTGACTTGATTTTAGTCAAGGTTGCTTTACATTTCATATTTTAGTCTCTAAATTAGAGAGACATCAATTTGATAGATGGACCACTCGGTGGATAAAGAACTGGCTGGATGGCCCCACACAAACAGTTGTGGTCAATGGCTCAATGTCCGGCTGGAGACCACTAATGAGTGTGTCTCACTTTCTAGGCTTCACGCCATCCACCTGTACCCCCACCTCCTGTGCCAGGCTGCTCTCAATCCCTTCATCCCTCAACTGGTATTGACACCAGGGGTTGTCCTGGCCCAGGTGAAGGATGTGAAAGCTTTCTGTCCCTCTCCTCACCAAACAGTAATAGGCTGCACAAGAAGTTGGGTGGGGACACAACTAGAACAGCTGACCCAAACTGACCAGAGATACTCTATATCATCACACTATGTTCAGCAACAAATAGCTCAAAGAAAGAAGGAAAGGGAGGACATTTAAATTACCAAGTAACCTTTAGGTGTGCTGAGGCCCTGCTTTCAAGGAACTAGCTGGACATCTGCCTGCTGATGGGAAGCAAGGAATTAATTCGTCTTGTTTTGCTTATACACACAGTTGTTGCTTTTGTTGTTAAGCTTTCAGTATCTATGTCCACAAGTCTCCTTACCTTCCTTCCATTTTCTCCCCATTCTGTGGGGCAGAAAAGTGAAAGAGGAGGAGGGTCTCAGATATTTTTTTTATGAGCTTGTGCCTCCTGTGATGGGCCTGGGAGTAGTCTGGCAGGGTATTATTTGGGTGCCCACCTGCACTGTGTCTCTCTGCTCGTTTGTGGGTGTGCAGATGAGTTTTTATTACATAACCTAACACAATCCAATTGTAGCAAATGGATTCGGTCTTTTGGGGTTCATTCCTTTTTTATTGTCCCTAGGGCACTCTTTCTATTATAACACAATTAAGAAAAATGAGTTTCAGGGGGCTTTATCAACACCAAAGCAGAAAAAGAACTATTAGATTAAGTAACACAGCCCCTGCCCAAAGCAGCACCTGAGTGAATTGCAGAGTACTGCCAATCCTCTTAACTAAATATGATCAATTGGAAAGGGAGAGTGTTCCACTCTCTCCACTGGAATACATTTCCTTCTGGATTACTGTTCAGTTAATTAACCTGCCAGATACTTCTTACCCCTCAGGCTATAAAATCTGTGTATTTTTATTATTATTTTGTAGTGAAATGGATCACATATATAGTACAATATATAGCAGCTGTACAAAATCATTGTGTATGCAGTTGCACAATCTACACTACAGACTTCAACAATTGTACAAAAATGCACACTAAAACTTAAAAAAAAATAAGCCACCATTTTTCAGGGTCTTCTAAATAATGTTTATTAAAGGTGTAGGGAAACATTTAAATCATTTTCTCTGAGATATTTTGATCTATTTTTTTGACACCACTTGTGACATCAAGTTGAGGAATGATGTGGAAAGCAGATTTAGGTTACACACACAAACCAGAAATCTCTTGTAGCATTAATAATATTGAAGCACTCAAAGAGACCATCAAGAGTCAGCATCCAGTACCCATCACTGGAAGTTTTTGTGAGCAGATTCATAAAAACAACCATCCAGAACAACACTGGCACAGTCACTGCTGACTTTAGGCAGAAATAAGCTAGTCAACCTGTCAAGGTCTATTCCCATCCTCTTTTTGCCAGAAAATGGTATTTATGTGATTCTTACAGTTGTATTATCATTTCACCAAATAGTGCCTGTAACAAGATATTGAAACTGACACCTTAAAATTCTTATAAAGGGTAGCAACACAAGTTTGGATTGTCCCTGAAATTTATTTCCACATTCTATGGCAAAAAAGCTAGACTGGTCCAACAAGAAATTAATTAGCCTTAGAAATTACAAACCATCAATCGAGTCTTTGTCCTCAAAAGGAGCTCAACTTCAGCAACTGAATTTAGATAATGAGATATATTTGGTACTCCTTTTGTGCAGACGTATTTTCTTTTTCAAAGAAATAAGAGATCACAACTTTCACACCATAATTATATAGTGATATTTACCACATAGTAATAGTAAAAGAAGAACCAAAATAACCAAAACCACAATACCTCTATTCTCGTACTGAACTTCTGTGCTAGATTACTAAGAGTTAGTCTCAGGTTACAGAGTACACGTGTGGAAGTGCCTCTGTCTGTGGTTGGATCACCCTTTAGGTGGTTATTACTGAGAGTGCTACCAAGTCTGAAGGTGTGGGAATGGATATTTACATATGTAGTCTTATTTCTTAATAACAGACACAGAAGCATTCACAAATGTTAAATAGTTACAAAAAGGCACTGGTGTCTCAAAATTAATACATATATTAATATTGATGATTCCTCTCCCTCCCTCAAAGGAATAAGAGAAACAAAATTGCATTTACTAAACTAAATATAGTTTCATTCAGGGAGGCTTAGTATAATACGGACTGCAGCTCGGTATGGAGCTGTCATGCTGCTATTGTGCATAGTGTAAAATCACTTCTCAACTGTTGATATTTTATCATCTACATAAAAGGGAATAATATCACCCCAGGAGAAGCTCTGTTTCTTTGTAGATGCAATGTTCCTGGAAACCAAGCTGATATTGTGTCTTGATGAAACGTGCAGGTACCTCTCCGTAGGATCAGTTTCTGAATCCTGAATATAGGGAAACGGGTTTTGATAAAAAAGCATCTAATGTCTACAGAGGAAGGGACTTCAATCAGAACTGTTCCAAACATGTCTCTACTGGGTATATTTGGGATGACCTCTTGCTGTTCTGAAAGGTGTTCCTTAGGCAGTGGGTATGGAAAACAGATGTATATTTTAAAGCTGGCGACTGTGCTCCAAGGGGTGATTGTGAACTTCTGCCACTAGTGCAGCAACATCCAGAGTCTTTGTTGAACTTGGGACACTGAAAGAAGAGAGTAAAAGTCTAAATGACATGTAAGGGGAAGTATACAAACCAAAAATAGATATAATATATAGCACACAGCATACAATATACAGTATATAGTACATAGTGTGCAACATGTAGCAAATACTTAATGCATATAGTAACATGGAAATGAAGCATGCCAGGAGAATGCTGGATTCACATTAATTAACAATGGCTTCCTTTTTCCTTTCCTGTTCTGTGGCTCCATGTAGTGTCTTTGAAAATTAAGGCCATAATTATCCTCCATTTCCTCAGAATGTACCAGCTGATTAAAAAAAAAAATCTTGTTTCGGGATTTGTGCTTTGCATGCGTGGGAAACCCTTAATGAGGTGATTCAGGCTGTATTTGATTTTTTCAGCTTACAAACAGGTGTTTAGTAACTTGTGTTTGGTCTGCAGGGACTAAAATCCTTGTGTGCAAATGCATCCTTATATACGCAGATGAAGGTAAGTTTACGATAGGCCTCTGTTCCTCCTGTGACTTTCGTCTGACTTGTTTGAAAGCATGTACACCGTTTCTCTTACTTGTCTTTCTTGCTTTCAAAAAATGAATGTTTTAGAAAATACAATCCCACCAAAACCAGTACATTTAAGTCAGTCCACCATTAAAAAATCATGTCTTCTAATTAATTATTAATTATTGAGAGGGAAGACAACATGCAGTAGCCTCAGGCTTGACAAGCTGTCAAGAACATCTGCCGAGGCTGCCAGGCTCAGCAAGCTCCTGGGTAGTCACCATATTAAACACAGAAAGTTAAATGACATTTCCTAGAACCTGGAGAATAGCAACTGGACATACAAAAATATTTTTGTTTGGTTGGTTGGTTTTTTGGGTGGGGTTTGTGTGTTTTTTTCTTGTTTCTCATTCTTTGCAAAAGATGGAAGACAACAAAAAATCTGTTAAGCAGACAGCAGCACAGAATTGGTGGAGCAGCTAGTAGATTCGTACAACAGCACCTGGAAAAAAACATTTGGAAAGCTAGTTATCACAAACAGATAAACTCCTTCCTCATAAATATATTTTCTTTAAGTGTAAAAGATAAAGTGACTGAGTACAAATAAGAACAGAAATCACAGAACATGCAGAATGGCATGCAGAACTGTCTTCACTCTAGTTTACAGTGCAAGGTAAATTTAGCTGTCCATTTAATGTACAAAGAGGTTTTATTAACCACCTGAACAAGGAATAACTCTGCATCATGGAAGTCTTTGACCTGTTGTAGAGTTTGATGCACTCTTTCAAAATGGACTTAAAACACTACAAGATTGTGGATGGTAAGGGAAAGAGAAACCTTTTCTTAGAAATCAAAATACAAACAATCCTTGTGAAGAAAAAGATATGTTCTATGAACCTATTTGAAAAGAAAGGCATGTTAAAGGAGAAGGAAGCACCATGTTTTTTTCCAATTTTCAATATCCTTAGTGGAAAAGAATTTAGTAAACCTTCAAAAAATGTATTGGTCATGGGGACTTGTCAGGCTCACTACTGAAAAACTATTACTAGTAGAAGTAGGCAAACCTATTGTAATTAAAAGATTGTTTTTCAGTTACAAACATGTTAAAACAATCTTCTAATGCACCATGTCCTCGAGAAATTAATGCTAAAACATACAGATATTTTGAAAATTTCAAATACTACTTGGAACTCTTGAAAACGTTACAAGTAAACATATTTTCTTAAAATACCCTTTATAGATTCCTGGAATTTCTCTGGCAAAGATCTCAGACTTGTAAACCCTTTCCTGAACAAAAAGCAGAAACTGAATTTTTTTTTTTACCCTACCTATATATATATAGCCAAAGAAAGAGCTTTAAAACTTATTTCTGATGTACAATGTCAGTATAAACTAGATTATAACCTAATTTCCCATAGTCTGAATAGTAGGTAAAATGTTTTAACAGCAAGTGATGAAAGATCAGAGGTGATTATTTTTATAGGATAAATTTTACCTTAGATAATTATATTCAGAAAGACCTAATGTGAAGGTTACTGGTTAAAATTTTGTTGGGAAATTATGCTTATAGATGAACTAATATAGAATAAACTTTTCCTATTCAAGGGCCTAACATAATTAAAATCTATGTTCCTAATTTCAGTAGGATCATGTCTTTAATTTCTGCACTGACAAATGGGGGGGGGAGGGGAGAAATCGGGGGATATTGTAATAGACATCAATATCTGCCAACCTCTTTCGTCTAGAAATTTCTACCTGTACCAAGGTTGTATCTGAAAACTGAAGTTATTCTAACCCATAAAAAGCAAGTTTTCTCCTTTATTTCTTTAATACGGTCCAACAATATTATGAACAGAAACAAACAAACACAAAATCCCACCAAAACCCAAACAATCACAAAACCCAAAAAAGCACAAAAGTAAAATTGACAATAAACATACCATGTTTATTTTATGTGCAATGTTATAAAAAATATTAAGATGAGCCAGTTAATCTCAGTAAAAACAATTATAGACATCCAAACCCAATTTTCACTTCATCATACAGTGAATGAAAAAGGACATTTCATAAAAGCCCGAGAAAAATCATAGAAATGCATATTCTTCAGGCAACTTCAACAGTAAAACCCAACATTTTTTAAGGACTGTATTAGGATTGAAAATTAAGAGAACAAAAATCAAACCACCATGGCCTGTATTTTTTATTAAGGGAGACATACATGGATGATACAGATTATTATTAGGTATGTTTTCCATAGTAATATATATGCACAAAATCATCTCTTGCAATAGAGGCCAGATTCAGCAGTGCAAATAATTCTGGTTCAGAAGGATTTTGACACGCACAGTACTGTGTGGTATTCACCCCCACCCCTGTCACTGGCAAAGTATTTCATCATGTTTCAGTGCTCTCCTGAAAGGCACATACACTTTCATCATTATCGCCAAAGATCTATAAGCTAACAGAAGATCACTTCAAATTAAATCATGACTTTGAGTGAATTTGTACTTTGCCATGAAAGATTTACTATGGGATGCACATGATTTTTCCCAGTCTGTCCTTCTCTCATTCCTAGAAATGCAATGAATTTTCTGTTCCTTGGGGAATCCTTGTTTTGTTTTGAAGGCAGCCCTGAACCTTCAGCTCTGCTTCTCAACCTCTCCCAGAGCCATTCAGACTACCTCTATGAAACATATGCAGGGCTATACTTTCTGGCACTTGTCTTGAAAGAGCCTATGCCCCCACTAATAAACTCTTCTGCAATCCAGAACAAGGTGCCTGCATCCAAACTACTTCCTGGGAATGATCCTACTTCCATGAAAACTCACAACCCATGGCCAAGAATTCTTTGGCACAGGACAAAATCATGCCAGAGACTAAGTTAAAAATTTAACAGTATTAATGATTACGTTTCAGTAGCTGGGAACGTTACTTGGCATTATTTAATTTTCTACTATGGTTATAACTGCAGGGCTTTCATAGGACATAATCAGACAAGGCTGAGTCCTCAAAGGTATTTATGCATCTCAATTCTATTTCTTTCAATGAATTTAGGCCCCAAGACTTCTTTTGGGAAGTGGGCCAAAGTGCACAGAATAAGCACATAAACCTCTGCAGAATCCTGTTTGGTGCAGAAGCAGCTTCCTGGAATTCTGGTCAATGGCACATACACAATATTCACTGCTGTAAATCAACTAGCTATCACTCATCGCTCATTTTTATTTGCTTTTTATATAGTCTCTACTAGGACAAATGAAAACATCTGACCCCTTGCTCTTGAAAGCTCTTGTCAAACAATTGGTGGTAACTTATGTCACTGCATGGAATGTTTGATTTATTTACCTTTTATAAAATATTGCAAGTAACTAAAGCAACTGTGTTTGAAAGCACAGTCCTCCCCTTCTGGAAGATTTTAAGTGTATGAAGATGGTTGGCTACTCTTTAGATACAAGTATAAATGACATGGGAAAAACTATTGCTGCCATGCATAGGCATTTGAGAGAAGCAGTAACAGAGTGTTGTGCTTTGAACTGCATAATGCCTACCCTGTTTTCTGTGTGGACAGCAGTGTCCTGAAAATCTCTCTGAACAAATTTCCACCCTATCACTCTATTGTGGCTGACTGGACCTGCCAACTGAGATTACTTCTCATGTTCTGTCTTTGTCTCACCTTCTGGCTGTTGTTCCTCTCCCTAGGCATTTCTGTTTGGATTCTTTGTCTTTTTGTTTTGTTTTGTTTTGTTTTGTTTTTAAGAAGCTCTAGCAGTAACATTAGCACATTCAGCTACAAAAAAAAAAAAAAAACAAAAAACCCACAAAAAACCCCTGTGCTCTGCGTACACTAAGGGTTTGAATAAAATCCACAAAAGCCAGCAGACTCAGCTTCACAAGACTTCACTGTATGTCTACATAAAATTGACTACAAGGTAACAATTAATGTTGTGCATGCACAAGACTTATTACTACACTACACAGCATTCATGCACAGTTGTATTCATAGGCACATACCTAGCAGGCCACTCCTGGCATTTCTGATGTAAGGGAGACACTGCATGTGTTTATCCTGGTTGATTTACTGTTACTGAGAGGCCACTGATGTTGTTGCTGGTACTATTGAGTCTGGGCAAGTCACATAAACTCTTTAGTGTAGTAAGTTTAGCCACACTGACAATGATTTTACCCTTGACAAGAATTTTGAGATGCATGAATAAAAATGATGATAATGTAAAGCAGGGGTTTTTTTACCCCATCTGATATCTCAGGGACTATTCAGATAAAATACTGCTCAGCATGAACAAAAATGTGAAATGCAAATAAAGTTACACCACATTATTACCAGAGCATATTTATTTTTTATTAGTCTTTTGCTGAATGTGACAAAGGCTAATAAACCCAATAAGTGTAAGATGTGTGCAGAAAACATGATCAGTCATCAAATATACCTAGTATTACTACAGAAAGAGAATATGTGAAGGTTTATATGCTATAACTTTTCTTCTTCTAAAGTTTGTGTTAAAAGTTTTCTGTCACTGAAAACATTGGTTTAGGTCTCTCCTGCAACAGATGCTTCCTTTCTTAAAACCTGTAGGAATTTCAGGTCTATACCTGTAATTAAAAAAAGGTTCTGGGAATAAATTCAAGTATTAGATCCCCGATTAGTTAAATATTAGCTTTCCCAAATGCTCTGGTTTGCATTGTTTCCACTAGATCACCCTGCTATACAGATCTGTTCTTGATGAGGTTAGCTATAAACACTGTACACATGAGTCAGGACCACTTGGTCTTATAGCAAGGGATTGACTTCTATGTAATTTTTAAACTTAGCTACCTAAATAAAAGAGACCAACATAATCAGATTTGTCCTAAATTGATAATCTAATTAAAAATTTTACTACAGACAACTGAAAGACAAATAACAGAAATGTATGCAGTCAAAGATCTAGGCAATCATCTTGCACCACCATTAAATTATACAGCCAGGAAAAAAGCTGATTCTTGAATGAGCAATATTATTAGTATTGATATTGTTGTCACATTCAAACCATCTTAAATCTGTGGGAGAGATGTGATCCCAGAAGAAAGCTTTGAGAGGACATGGTAGAAAAAGAAAAATCTTGTTTTTTCACGACATTTAAGAAAAGCAGCATATTTCTTTACAAAGGCCTTTTATGGAGATTTTGTTGTTTTCCTTAGTGATTATCTGATTAATCCATTAATTCATTTTATGTGCAGAGGGGGAGGGCAAAACTCCTATTCTTTTAGTTTACTAATTTAATCTAGGATTCATCTCACTAACTTTAGAGAATCTAAAAGCCATTCATTGTAGTCTACAGTCATCACACAGTTTGTTTCTAGAGTTAATGGAGAGGAATTGGCATCATTGCAGAGTGATAAATCTGCTCTAGCATCAGTGTCTAAAATAGATGAAAGAATCACCCTCTGGAGATGCCTCTTTTTCTGTATCATCTGTAAAGACACCTCCAGTAAGTTGCTAACAATAGATATCTAACTTTGAAAGGCTTACATTTAAATCTGATCAATTCCATCTCAACTGATTTTTCTTGTAACAAACCATGATTGCTTGAATGCTATTTCCACTGGTGACTGGGGTAAAGTGTTCTTTGTTTCATCATTACAAATCATTCGGATTCCTATTCTGCCATCCTGACCTACAAAGAATCATACTTTTTTGTATTGGAGAATGACACTCAGCACTAAGGATGGAAGAGTTTGATGTGAGGTTACTGAGTTCTTATAGAGAAGGCTGAAGCACTTACCTGCCAGAAGTTCTTTTTCACTGTTCAACTGCACTTTACTGATTGGTAAGTACTTTCATTTCCTGATTGCTTTTGATTCAGATTGCCACACAGAGGATGATTTTCCCCTTTTTCTTTCCTAATACTACTGACGGAGGTTCTTTATACAATATTCTCCCTGGCCTTTTTCGCCTTTTTTTGGCTTCAGTTTGTAAGTTCATCTACAGCATCCCCAGATTGCATACATGATACTATCTATCCTATGTTAGACAAAATAACCTATATTCAGGGTTCTTCTCTTTGATACACTGGAAGTTTCTATACTACACTTCTATGGTTGCAGCCTTTGGGACATTGGACTTAAACTCTGTCTCTGAGATTTTTGCTAGTAACACAAGCACTTATTTCCCCCTTTACAATACATAAGAAATTCCTCACATCCACGCATTATTCTGAGGGTTGAAAGTAAAAGAGTGACTATCTGATTAGAAAAATCCTTCAGTAGCTCTCATCCTTGTTCAAGATGTGGCAAGCATACCTACTGCTTTCTCTTGGCACTCTGCTCACCATGCCAGAGATTATCTCTGTTTATCTCATTTCACTTGGGATCTTCTTTCTGATCTGATACTGTGGGCAGTTTGCTTCATCTTTCCATCCATGTATATGGTTTGCAGTTCATACTCAAGACCTCTGTAAATTATTTCTAAACTTGTTTATCAGTTTATGGTAAATTACACTAAATTAGCTTGTGGTGAGTGCTAAATAGAGTTTTATATATTTACATATTTGATGCTGTGGAGTTCATATAGTATTAAAGCTTTTACTGATTTGGAAGGCTTTCTTTTTTAATGGAGTCATTAGAGTCTGCAGTCCTTTTAAACTCATTTGATCATCCAGAATTTCTTTTCAGCTGCTTTGTGATCAGCCTACTTGTAATAACACTGTGGTTTCATTTTTTCTAGAAATAAAGATCAGTGTGATAGCCCTGGGTCCCATCCTCCATGGGGTACAGGTGTCTGGGCTCTGTACTAAATTAAGTCAGTGTTGCTGGTAGCCTTGAAATAGAGTTAGAAGGTGCTTCTCTTCCCCAAATATCTCTGCTTAGAAGCCTCAGAGGGGCTTCCCTCTCCTTCCTTGGGAGATGCTTTTAATCTGAGGCTCCTGTGCTCAGCGTCTACCAGAGCTCCCACCCCTGCTATGTTACAGCCACTTTTTTGCCCAGCCATGGGCCTGTTCCCCCACCAGCAGACCCATGTCTGGACTGGTATCATTCTGTCCCCATCGCCACATGAGGTGCCCAGCTGCCCTGGCTCCTGGCTGCTCCCTGACAGACCTCATGGCGACCTCCTCTCCCTCAGGTAGCCGCCACTCCCCATACTGCTACGGCAGTCAGCTCCATAAACTAAGGACAGCTATGTCCTGGCCTATCTCACCTGTTTATGATAATGAAGATAATCTGTTTTGCACCACTACATGCATCAAAACAGTGCAGGCACCCTGTAACAGGCTTTGGAGAGAGTCCTAAATACCTGAGCCTTGTAAAAGTTTAAAATCCGAAGATAAGGAAAATGTGGCAGAAAGTGTGGGAAAATGATTTGCTGTTAGTCAGAGGCCTCACAAAAGACAGGACTTTTACAAAAATTAAATAAAAATCCCTCAACCTAAACATATTTTCATTTTTTTACTAATTTCAGGATTTTATAGTTCAACTCACTTTGCTTCAGTGATTCACTTAATTCTCAATGGTTCAGTGAGCTGGGACAATAACGGACTACACAATAAATGTTCCTCAGTGTTGTACCAGTTTCTTGTGTGGGTATGATTTTGATGAAATGTACTGCTTATGAAAGGAATCAATAGGCAGTAATAGCCTTAGCTGGGCCAGGCACATGGAAGAAAGAAGCTGTACAGGCTTTCCCAAATAGGCCTGCCAATACATCTCTATTACTTGCAGCTACTCGACTCTTCCAGTCCAGAAGATGCTGGAAAGAGTGTTAGGGATCAATTTCTGATTGCTAAGCTGCCAAATACAATCTAAACTTTAGAAATCTGAATAAACCTGACCCTTAGGATCTTTTAAGAGCCTGCTCAACTAGGTGATAGAGCTGCACTTTTCATATTTTAAGAAACTATTTATTAAAGCTACACTAGTTTACAAGGTTTACTTTCTGGTTCGGGGTTGTTTTTTTCTGATTATTCTGAATATTTCTAATTAATATGTATACAGATTTGTGTATATTTTTGGTACGTTTGTGTTTGTGTGCATATATATTTGTATAGCTATGTATACACAGCTTTTATATGTTGTCGTGGTTTAAACCCAGTCAGCTACAGAGTTTCTACTCACACCTCCCCCCCATTTCTTTCCTTCCCTCCCTCCCCCCACTCCTGGAGGGATGGGGAGGAGAATTGAAAGAATGTAATTCTCACGGGTTGAGATAAGAACAGTCCAGTAACTAAGGCATAACACAAATCACCAATGATAATAATGATAAGAGAAATAACAAGGGAAGGGAATATGACACCACTCGCCGAAACAAGCCCGAACAAGAAGAGAGAGTGCCCTTTCGGGTAACTCCCAGTTACCTACCCAGGCATGACGTGCTGTGGTATGGAATACCTCTTTGGCTAGCTTGGGTCAGGTGTCCTGTCTCTGCTTCCTCCTGGCCTCCCCTCCTCCCTGGCAGAGCATGAGACTCACGAAGTCCTTGGTCAGAGTAAACATTACTTAGCAACAACTAAAAACATCGGTGCTATCAGCTCTGTTTTACCAGGCTGAAAGTCAAAATGCAATGCTGCACGAACTACTAAGAAGAAGAAAAAATGACTGCTGCTGCTAAACCCAAGACATACATATATGCTTTTTCTATGGGAAAAAAGTTGCCAGAAACAGTGTGAAATGAGGCTGACATGTGGTAGATGTATACCATTGTAATCATACCAGACCATTGAATTCACATGTTTTTGAACTTCAAAAATATTTTGGAACAAATGTTACATCACAATCAACAGTGACTCTCTAGTGAAATATGGACAGAAGAACATCTCTTTCTATTCTGACTGGTGAGAACAAGATTTTTTTTTCAGCACTTAGTTTTGCAGTAGCCAAACCCTTTATAGTGAGGAGAGAGAGCTTGGAAATAGAAATGAATGAAAATCCTTAAAAAGAAGAAATGTGCTACATTCTATTTTGTTATTTTTCTCTTTTATACTTGGTTACATTGTGAGAGGGAGGTGCTTTGACTTCAAGAGTTTTCAATCAGACATCTTTGTGGTAAATCCAATGGCTTAACCTACATCGTTGCATTGTGTGAGCGGAAAAGAAAACCAATTGCTAACAGGCTGGTCTGATGCTCAAAGAAAACCAGGCAGAATGAGGTGTATATAGATACGATAAGGCTTGCCCTTCTCATTCCAGCCACTTGTATTTTGGATTAATTTTTAATATGCTGTCAATCAGAAAGGTATCTGTCTGTTAACCTTTGTTAAGAATCACTAATGAGCTACATACATTGTACCAATTTTTATATATGCCTGTTTGGAATAAATAATTCCAAAATTGTTGGTAAAACACAAACAGCTATGCAATGAACCTTGCCTATATTCAGAACAAAGCTGAATCCCAACTTTATCAAATTATGTAACCTAAAAGTTTGCTAACTGAAGGAAATAAATGGACAAAAAAAAGGTATCTGTAAATTAAAATCACAGCCAGAATGATCTATGTTATGCTGTCATTTCCCTCTGTTTACTTCAAAATATAGCAGCAGCTTTAATATGCTATAAATTTTACTATATTAAAGTTTCTGGGGTTTGGCTTGGGTTTTGGAGGGGTTTTTAACTTTCAAGTTTTTTTAAAGCTGAGAAAGATGTAAAATTTTTTTTTAGGCAAATCACAGGCCTTTCATTTCATGTGGAGAGGTAATGCAAAATGAGGCATTTATCTAACAGAAAGCTTATATGCAGAATTACAGTATCATAGAATGGTTAGGGTTGGAAAGGACCTTAAAGATCATCTAATTTCAAACCCCCTTCCATGGGCAGACACCTGCTAGACCACGCTGCCCAAAGCCCCATCCAACCTGGCCTTCAACATTTCCAGGGATGGGGCATTTACAACTTCTCTGGGCAACCTGTGACAGTGTCTCACTACCCTCATAGTAAAGGTTTTTTTCCTGATATCTCATATATATTTACCTTCTTTCAGTTTAAATAATCCCCCCTCATTCTGACACTACATGCCCTGAGAAAAAAGCCCTTCCCATCTTTCCTATTCTGTTTCTATTCTACTATTCTTTGATTCTATGATTCTGTAAAGCCAAAGTCAGAGTGACACTAAATGGTATAATCTGGAGAAGGGAAAATAAAATGAAGTATTCTGTTTTGTCAACCTATTGCCAACAGCCAACATCAGGGTTGATTTGATATGTAAGCTCCATTAAACAGTCACCGATAAGACAGAACAACTGCATTTTCTTGACTGCAATGTTAATATTCGGGGTTAAGACTATACCTTGTTGGTATGCATATTAGACGAACACAACAGTGCAAAATTCTGGAGGAAAAATCTCTCTGAAATAAAGGAACCTGAAATTTGAAATTGAAAACAACTCTATGTGGGGGCACCTGCCTGGGAGCAGCTGAGAATCAGTAATAGTCTAAATACATCAGTTACAGAGAAGATGCATTCATCTCTAAACTTCAGGTCTCACCAATGCTAGGAGTTAAGTCTTCACTTGTGATGCAACTTTATGACGTGCAGGCCTCTCCATTTGGATGTGCAGGAAGGATGAACTACTGCACTACTGCTGCAGATGTACCTGTATCATCAAAAGGTTTTCTTACTGATCAGAACTCCTTGCCTTTTTTATTTTTTTTTCTGTATACTTCTTTTAATGTATCTGTTTCTTTTTAATGTATCTGTTATTAGTGACATGACAGGATGTGTTTCAAAAAACAAAAAGCAATCCTCAATCTTCAGAACACTCAAGTGTTAACTCAGATGCCTAGCAGTAACCATTTTAATGCAAAGTCAGTGTTTATCTGCTTGGTCTGTTTGAGTGGCAGCAGGGTTTTTCACAATTTACCTTTAGAGTAGTCACATAAGATAAAGTGTACTCACATAATGCTAACAAAAAAAAATAAAATTAACTGCACTGAAAAGGAGATCTTGGTCCTACATTCCACCACTTCTCCTCCCAGGGCCTAATTCTATGATCATGAATTTTTCCACTTCCTTGAGTTTCTATTGCTTATCAGTCTCTTCTCAGAATGATCTCACTTCCTTACAAGAGAAAAAAAAAACAAAAACAAAAAATCAACCAACCAAAAACATGTAGAAAACTAGTAGATAAATTGGTTGCCATTTTGATGGGTCATGTAAAAGGAAACATTTTTGGGGATAAAATATGTAAGACTACTACTTCAGTTTTCTTCATATATAGTTTTTGTGAGATATCAGTTTTCAAGACCTACAGAACTGACAGTTCTGCAAATGAACTGATAGCCAAAAAATTGTGTGTTACGTGTAAATTGATCTGTATGAAAAGTAAAGCATGTTGAGAGGATGGCTGAACTGATGACCCTTTTCTGCTTCATGCATATTTGCAACAGATTTATTTTGGGTAGTTTGCTTAGTATTGTGATCTTGTTCAAATACATTTATAATCGTGTATTTACAAAACTCACATTTTCCATTGGTTTTACTGGTGTGTCACAATACTACTAATGTAAAATGTTCTATTTTCAATCACTTGCAGGGTTCACATTCATAGGAATTATTAAAATGTTCTATTAGACACCTGTCTGCTACTGCAATAAAATAGTGCTCATGCATACAAATATAATGCCCAAAGGGAGATGTTTTTGTAGAAACCCAGATCATACTGCTTCTTTCGTAACATCACAAATCTGTCATTGCTGCCACCAGCACTTTCATTTTGAATCTTTCAGAAATCAGGCTAGTTCTCCCTGTCTCATTTTGATTTTCCATCTTTAAATTGGGGTCGGGTTTTTTGTTTGTTTTGTTTTAGCTGGGGAAAAAATAAAGCATTTCTGTATTCAACAGTATTGAAGGTCAGTTCCCAATTCAGTCTGAAGTTGATAGACACAGTCTGTGAATCATATTATCAATCCTGAAGCTGCAGTAGCAGCTTCAGATTCATACCAAATCACTGACACAAACTGTTCCTTCTGAAGCAAACTGTATGGGATATAAGGGATAGAAGACATTATGGTGCACAAATTAGGGATCATTATGCATGTCTGCTGCCCTTTAAGGAGAATTTATATTTCAAGGTCACTAGTCTGTGACTGAAAGTGATCTGGGGTAGCCTTTACTACTGAAAATGAGGCACTTCTGAACTCTTAGCTTTGATTGTCTTTCCTCATCCCTGGGGCAAGTCCAGTGCTACAGCAGCACCCTCCCTTCACTTCACTGCATACCATGATACCTGAAGAAAACAGTGAGCATGAGATGGAAGACATTCTTTCGCACTCAGCTCTGTTCCTCAATCTGGATGAATAAATACTTGTGTTGCAAGGGCACACTGTACAGCCAATCTGTTTACCTCTTTAATGCTAAGATAAGTCTGAGAGAACAATCCTGATGACTGCTTGTGACTGAGGAAAGCTACTTACAGAGTAGATCAGTCAAGACTAGCCACTTCTCATAGAAAAAATACTTTTCCCTTTAAAAAAATCCCAATGAACTATCAATCGTGGGTCTGATGTACCATTCTCTTTCAATCTCAAGTAAAACACATACAGGGGAAAAAAACAATTCTCCCCAGAGAACTGAGAAAAAAGGAAGAGAGAAAGTCAAATAAATTATTAGTTTTATGTTTATTTAAAAATAAAGTCTTCCTTTAAATAAACAGATCTATAGCTACAGGATCAATATTAGGATGTGAATATTATTCCGTTGAGGCTTCCAAAAAGAAAAATCTGTATTTTGATCTTGAAGTGCCAAGGTCAAAAGGAAGTTAATGCCCCTCACACTCCTGTTCTGTAACTAAACTGTCAGCAGCTTGCCTCTCTAGCCAGGACTGTATGTGAGATTTTTCTGTCTAAATTTGGTACATCAATGGAAGTGCCACATAGCTGTTGGAGGATCAGTTTCCTGATCTCTTGATACACCTGTCATTTATTTCTCAAGATCTTGCAATTACGATGAGAACTGTAGTACAGATGCAGTTCAATGACAAAACTGGCATCTTTGCTGTAAAAGTGGAAGATTATTTTGGAAGCCAAGAATACTGAAAGTATACTAATAGATCTCTTTGCGAACTCTGAAACAATCAATGCATGTCTACATTTTTTGCCCCAGAATATTTTCAAATATACTGGGGCAGGGGATGGGGATGAATGAATGCGACACTTATTACTGAAATACAGATTAATTTATGCAGTATGCTAACAGTCTAAGGAAGAAGTTTTCGGGAGTATAATAGCGAACGTAATATGTTGGTGTTGTCACAGAGGATTTAGGTACATTGGTGCTTGACTGCCAAAGTCTGTTCTGTGACCAATACTCCTGCATCTGCTTTTCAAGAGAAAAGATATTTCCAGGATAATACTTAATAGACTCAGTTTACTTTTTGGTTGTTTCTTTTTTACTTTTAGAAGAAGATCAATTTTTTAAAGAGAGTAGCTTGTCAGTAGAGGTTGCATATAAGAACAATTATTGCACAGACTGTTAAATAAATAGCACTGTTATGTTAGTGCTCTTACAAGCTACATTTCGCAATCAACAGGTGTTTTAGTGTTTCGTATAGCTCATAGTTTGTCCATGGTAGTTACATCACAGTACAAGAAATTAGTAGCTTTTTTAAGTTTCTCTTGCATTGCATGGAAGTACAACAGCAAACCTAGAATACAACTGGCTAACTGCCACAAGTTATGAAGTAGTTAGGTAGTAATGTTGCATATTACTTGAGGCTCTCAGTTTTTACAGTACCTGATCATGCAAAAATTCTGCATAGGCAGAACTCTACAATGGACATCTATAAGTGAACAGGTAGCAAGGACCTACCTGAAGCAGGAAGCTACTGTTTGCCAAATGGAGAAAGGGGAAAAATAGTCTGGCAAAAAGGGAAAACCTCCTGATAAAGTTAGAGTCTGTAACTGCTGGTGACTGCAAGAACAGGAAAACAGCCTGGAAACATAAAAATTGGTCTGAGACAACAGAAAATATCATACCTTATTGGCTGTCCCAAGTGAAAAATAGAAATTAACATGTATTGCCTGCTTGAAGCCATGGTATTCAATTCCCTTTTGTTTCTGTGATATAAAAATGGCTTAATTTTCACACCAAATGGATCTTCTGTCTCTGAGAACTTCCCATGCTGCACAGACTGTAATAAGGCAGAATAATTTAGAAGCTAAACTCTGCTGTGTTGGTGTGTATTATGGAGCTTTGTGAACCCGAGGTCTGGTCTCTCTGCACCTTCAGACTGGGTAACCCCAGGCACATTCTGATAGCTATGTTGCCAAGGACAACTGTTTTTGCACTCCTGGCTAAGGTAAATTAAAATCCATACCTGTCTAAGGAGAGAGAAAGATGATAGAGCTGAGGCAGTTAAGTTCTGAGGCAAAACCTCTGATGATTCAGACATGATAATTTTCTTTTGTGCCACCTAGAAGATTTAGCAGAGCTGGGAGCAGTGCCTGTCCTTGCCCAAAGGGATGTCAGTAGTCCATGTGTTAAAATATCTCATGATGGCAGTCTTCAAGGTCAGGTTGGACAGGCCCTTGTGCAACCTGGTCTAGTGTGAGGTATCCCTGTTTGTGGCAGGAGGGCTAGAACTAGATGATACTAAGGTCCTTTCCAACCCTAACCATTCTATGGTTCTATGATTCATACTAAATTTTCAGGGTTCAGACTAGCAAACAGTATAATCTACTTACGTTTTCATCTACTCAGAGAATCACACATTTCAACATCTGAATTTCACCTTTGGTCTTATTCAGGTCTGTAGTATTCTAAAAAAAATCCTACCTCTCCACTCCACTCAGAGCAGGCCCATACAGCATAGTACGAATCAGTATAGGCATATCTAACCTAGCTCTAAACAGATATAGTGTACTGAAAATAATTTTAGACCACAAGGAAAAATACTAGTATTAAAGAATATTCACTATTTTTAATTACTACTTGCTATAAGTAATATTCACTATTCCTGAGTTTTCAGAAACCTTAGTTGATTTCAGAGTATACTGAAAAATATTTTTATTATGAAAGTAGTAGGAGTCAAGCTTTACATGTCTACATTGTAAACATGTATGTGATAGGCAACCAAAACCTTGTTACCAGGCAAATGGAAGAAAATAAGCAAACTCAGGGCAACTAGTGGTAAGACTTAATTCAGACAACTACTTAAGTATTAGAAGACCATTGCTGTAAAAGTTCCTATTTTCATCTGCAGACCAGGAAACTTAAGATGACTAGTTAGATGTGGACATTTGTATCCTAGGGTTGATTTCCATTGCAGATGTGTTTTTAGACTATTTCTTATCCACACATACACAAACATATATACTGATAAAACAAGCATAATTCTTTTTTATTTCCAGCTTAGCAAAGAAAGTCAGAGTACTCTATTAAAGAAACTGGTGTTATATTTAACCTGAAGAAAGAATAAACAAATTATTAAGATTACTGAATATTAAGCCTTTGTGATTGTTCCTAATCCATTCCTATAGAAGAATGGGTTTGTTCAAATTATGAATTAATATTCATAAATTCGATCAAATTTACTTCTAAACTGTGGCTCCGGAAGGAAATGCTATGAAGCTGGGTTGTTTATCACATTAAGGATTTTATTGTTTCAGCAAGAAAATGTTCATGGTGTAAAGACATTTAAGGATGCATTTAGAGTTGTTCAGTGTTCCAAATTGTTCCTGATTTTTGCATGATGTAAAAATTAAAATTTTTATTGACCTCCAGCTATGAGTTTAAGCCAGCAGTAAGTACTTAAAAACTTCAGCACAAAAATGTGGTGTTAAAAATTAAAAGTTCAGTCTAAAGTGAGATTTCCTTGAGAACTGCTATAGTTTAAACTACTTTAATAATTTGAATTCTACACATTGCCAATTATTTCTAAAATTCACTTGAATTACTCTCCACACATTTCTTATCAATATTATTATGAAGTCATGGGAATAGATTAATTTCCACAAATTCAAATGCTCTCTACCTCACTTTAATATTGAACAGCATTTGGTTATCTAAGCCCAGATCTGTATCTGTAAATTAAAAGAGGTCATGTTCTCTAGCTGTAAGACTAAATGGCGTAAAGAAACTCAGTCAGAACAGTTTAGGATAAACATTTCCTCCCCTAGAAAGAAGTAGCCATACTATGCCTAAAATAGTGCCTGTATCAGTCATTCTCAGTGAAAAGGTTAGGTGGAATAGCATTAAACTGTAGGGAAAAAAAAAAAAAAAAGTGTTGAACCATATAAAATTATCATCTATGAAAAGACTTGACCACTTTCTTGTCCAGTCAGATATGTATGAACATGAAACCCTTGATGCTGTAGAGGCTGCACTGTAGACATGCTTAAAGACTGAATTTACATGCTTATGGTATTTGAATGATGTCTGTAGGCTGACATTTACACCGTTTAGGTCAGGCTTATGATATGCCTGTTCTGAAAAAACCTACCCAGAAACACCATACTATGACACCATATATGTGGTCTCAGTATATGAGGCCCATACTGAGTCCCATGATTGTTTGGCTGGATCCCCAGCCCACTCTGAAATTCAACTAAATCAGTTTAGTAATCATCAATGCCTCCTGCCTATACTTGCATTTCAGATGGCAAAGTCTTTTGAACAAAAAATGTGTTTGTTCTGCACTTTAAAAAGCCAGGTTTAGGAAATGAAAAGACTTTAAACGACTAAACAGATTTTTAGATCAAATCTACTGCCAAGCACATAGTCCATGCTTTGCAATAATCATTAAAAAGGTCAAAAATACAATTGTATCCTTGTGGATGCTCAAGCAAATAACAATGCATTCATCCTTCTACTGTGAGACTCGACTCACTACATGAAGTAAAAATTAATTCATATTTATCAGATTAACATAAAAAAATATAGGATATTTAGATCCCATTTAAGAAAAAACTTACCCGTAATTACTATTAATACTTGTTACTTTTGCTGTAATCTTTAAAGTGTTAAACCTAGGCTCTGTGGTCAACCCATCTAATTATTTCTTCTTATCGATAACAATGCTCTTAATTCTACTTTATAGCTAAGTAATGATCTCTAATATGCAAATCTACATAATGCATTAAAATAAAATGCAGGCACATTCTTTTTTTAGGTTGATTTTTATTAAAAAAAAAAAAAACAAAACCAAAAAACTTCTGTCATCAGGAAAGATGTTTTATTTAAGCTTTCATCTCTCCTGAGTGTGCTTCTCAAAAGAGAAGAATGGGTTATTTATTACTTGAAAGGTGAAGGTGGTACTGGAAGACTTGACTATTACTCTTTTCTTCAGCTTCTACATGGCAATAAAAATTACTTCTAATGTCTTTGATGTTTCTCTGTGTAGTTTCAGTATCTTTGGTACTTTAGGGAATACCTTCCTAGCTTTATGCAAACTATTTCTTTATATACAGGGAAAGGTAATCTGATTTGCCTTTGGTAATCTTTCTTTTTATGTTTCTAGGCATAAATTATTTTGATAGAGTTAACTACCCATCATTTAAAGAAAATATTTTGCTGTGACACTCGCTTCACAGTATATTACTGTGCAAATTATTTAGCCTATTCAATCAATTTATCACAGCATGCCATACAAAGTAAATCTACTCAAAATAAAAATCTAAACCCCATGTCAAACGGAGATTTCAGATTCTAACTCAATAATGTAGGCAATTGTGCATCATTAAATGGGTGATTGAATAGCTACATATTTAAAAGAAACTTAAATTCAGACTGTGATATTCATAACTAGAGATTTGGTAGGAGATCATTTTGCAAATTAGGCTAATGGAGCAAATAAAGTGAATGCCTTGTCTTCAGAGAAGTCTAAATCAGGATTATTAATGTATTAATGGAAGAAAGAAAAACAAAATCACTAACTTGTAGTGAAAGGAAAAAGTTTGAGGTCTTCACCTCTAAGAATGGGCTATGCCTAATAGATATACACAGGTAGTTATCAAAATCAAAGTGAAAAATATCAATTCTTGAGTTCTTAACTTCACAGCATCCCATAATTTCAACAATCTAATAAATAAATAAGCTTTTAAAATTGTAGTTAGAAAGTCAGCACACACACAGTCACAACAGTATCAGAAGCAGAGAGAAAAAAAAATCCTGTGTTCACAAAAGACTGGGTAGCTAGCCCACTGGCACCTTCTACTGCAGAAAACATACTAGAAAATACCTCTTCATAACAGCAGGTAGAGTGAAATCTGTCTTCCTTGGTTTTAAGGTTTGATGACAGGAGGAAGACCACTGCCTATAAAAGAAATTCTTTCCTTATGTGGAACTCAGCTCTAGCATGAAAATGGCTTCTTCCAAAGTTCAAAAAGAAATTGATGTTATTATTAATAGCAGTAAGTATCCTTCAAATTACAGCAGTGTACTTCCAAACTGCTTTGAAATAATATTGCTTACCCTTTACTTCAGTCTTACCAAAGTCTGTGCTTCAACTGGAATACATATTCCTATTCATATCATGAAGAGTTGCTACCTCATGCTCAAAAACTGCAACCATGCTCGGTCTTTGGAGGTTCATTCTGTATTTTTTTCTAGCAGTCTGTATGTAAGTCACTTGGAAAGAATTTATTTTTGAAACGCATTTTCGTTTTCTGTCACATCTGAAGAAAAAAGTGTTACATCAAGAAAGGTCATCTCACTTCCAGTGCTTCATACATTGTAGCTTACTAAGTAGCCGGAAACCTGATATTTGACTTCACCATCTCTTGCTTTAGCCCTTCAAATCGGCATGATGCTCCTTGACACTAATAATCTGTTTGGGTAATAAGTTATCTAGTCAGTCAGAATTTTTTATGTCTTACTACTTTTTGTTTTCCATTGGAAAAATAAAATCTGTCCTGCTGACATAGAATTATACCTTTGCCCTCAACTTTTCAGGTTTTGCTTAAAATCCCCAAACTACAACTTCGCATCTACCAATAAGATAACAGATTGAGCAAGTCGTTTTACTTACCAACTTGAGACTAGAAATCTGAAAGGTCTTTTTTTCTGATGTTTAGCACTCAGATACTTGTTTGTGGAACTCTTAAGAACTACAGCAAACAATGTGCAATCCTGTGATTTACGCCATTCTTTTTTGTTACAAGATTGATGTACAAAACTCCTTCAAAACTAAAAGCTACTGAGAGGCTTCCAAAAGCAACAGGTTTCATGCTCTTCCTATGAAAATCCTCCGTAGGCTCAAGAAGCCTTCATTCATTATTAGCTGGTCCTCAAGTATCCCCCATCCCATTCTTGTTACCACGCAGTAACACTTGTTTCAGTGTGAAATACAAGATCACTCCTCTAATCGAGATAACAGGGTTTTATTGAGGGACAAAGTCAATAAAGGAAAAGCAACAGCTCTGGGCACATGACTGTAGCCAGAGGCCCACTGGTTAGCATTTGTTACAGGTTTATATACTTTCACTAGTGCAGTAGCCATATAGATATTCATAATTACCGCATATAGGTGGGGAATATTATAACTAGCTGCAGGAACTTATTATCTTAAGTCTCCTCCTCTGGGCGTCTGCACACTGCTCTCCCATGATTGTGGGCAGGGGTCTTAAGTATAAAATAAACAGCCTTCCTCATGTGGGCAGGGGTCTTCAAGATGAAGTAACCAGTCTTCCTCAACGGTGTACTTTTCACCTTTGGCACAGCTGGATGCCCCAGTAATCACGAAACTAGCTGAAACCAGCCACATCTGTAATTTTTCTGATAGCTGGCAAAGATTTAGAACAGTGTGACCTTCATACAAAATTTATTGCAAGCAAAACAGGACCAGCAAACAAGGAGTATCCAAACCTAGCAGATGTTCGGGAGGCACTGTCTCCAAACTAACTGATAAGCAGAAGGATAGTGTGAAATAATTCACCCATGTTTAGTGGGGCCGCTAAATACTGTTATCTCACCACAGACTTACAACACAAACATTGTTCTTTACCTTCGACCTAAGTTAAGCTAAAAAGTACTTTAACCCTATGTTTTCCAGGCACTACTTTACCTCACATCAAGCCCCCCCCGCCCCATTTTCTTTTACCTTTACAAATTCTCTTGCTATGTCACTCCACTTTGCTTGAGTTCTCCCCATTTTCAACTTGTCTAATCTTGTGTCCATAGTGAGCTTTGTTTCTGTTATTGCAAACTCATACAGTTATGTCCACATGGCAACACCTATGCTTTGCAAAAGCCAATACATTTATGTGTTTATCACATTCAGTATCTTCTGGACATGCTTCCCCTGTCAGTCCAAATTCCCAGCTGCTGTGTAATTTGGGTTACTCATCAGCTATCTGCTAGATGTTTCTCACTTCTTTGTTAGCCGTTGTTAAAAACTGTAAATTCCATCAGTTCCTGTCCTGGGTTTAGCAGTGGCAGTCATTTTTCTCTTTCTTGGTAGCTGGTGCAGTGCTGTGTTTTGACTTTCAGCTGGGAACAGAGCTGATAAAAATGATGTTTTGGTTTGGCCAAGGACTTTGTGAGTCTCATGCTCTGCCAGGGAGGAGGGGAGGCCGGGAGGAAGCAGAGACAGGACACCTGACCCAAACTGACCAAAGAGGTATTCCATACCACAGCACGTCATGCCCAGGGTGTAACTGGGAGTTCCCCGGGAGGGCTAGGTGGACTGCAGGGCTGGAGGAGGTATCGGTCGGTGCTTGATCGGACTGGGGGGCAAGTTATCGGTCGGCTGGTGATGGGGTGTTGCATTCTCTTCCCTTGTTATTTCCTTTATCATTACTATTATTGGTGGTAGCAGCAGTGATTTGTGTTATACCTTAGTTACTAAAACTGTTCTTATCTCAACCTGTGGGAGTTGCATTCTTTCTGATTCTCCTCTCCGTCCCTCCAGGAGTAAGGGGAGGGCAAGAAAGGGGGGGAGTGGGTAACAAGCTGTCTGGCATTGGTTAAACCACGACAGTTCCTTATGCTGCTGGCATATTCCCCTTTCTTCCTTGCCATCCTTGTCACATCTACCTAAATTAATCATCACTATGACAGTGTGAAAGGCCTTACTTTGAAAGGCTCATCTAGTGGACATACTGTAACTTTTCCCATTAATCTTTCCCAATCAACTACTGTCTGTTTCCAGGATCCCTTTTCCTTCTTTTTAGCCTTTTCTTCCATCCTACTGAGATTACTTGGCACTTAATACACTAAAATATTGAAAAAACTTGTGTTCTAAAATTGTCATGTACAATGAAGATATGCATGTAACTGAATCTGAAATATTAAATTTAGATATAGTTGTATCATCAGTTAATCTGGTATGAATGCAGACTAGCAGGAAAAGGGGTGACTTTGCCCCCTCTCTTCCCTCATTGCACACTCCCTCTGCTTTCCCAGCAATTATGAGGAATGGAAATCAACCAGGAAATCTATCCTAAGATACATAATGCAAAACCCATAGGATTTGTTTCACCTATTTTTAACAACCCAAGTGTTAAGTTTCTTTTCTTCTAATACAACCTTGTTTTCTAATCACTAGAAAGGAAAAGTATGCATGCAAGGTGTTTTAACAGATCTTTTATTCTTAGGAGTGGATCCATCATTTTTCTTAGACTGTCGACGTGGGAGTCACGGACAACGCAGGAACGATCAATGTGATCAGTGAATGCCAATTTATTACAAAGCTTTAACTCCTTATATGCCATTTCTTACAGGCACTTACAATGATTTGGCATGTTATGATTGGATACATGTCTTGAAGGCCTTTAGTGACTAACACACAATTGGTTAAGTACAGGTGTGAGAACTTGCCAACAGTCCACAGTTCTCATTAACTCAGTGAATTACAGCTTTTTCTTATCTTAGAATGATAGAATCATAGAATAGTTAGGGTTGGAAAGGACCTTAAGATCAAGTTCCAACCCCCCTGCCATGGGCAGGGACACCTCGCTCTAAACCGTATCACCCAAGGCCTTGTCCAACCTGGCCTTGAACACTGCCAGGGATGGAGCATTCACAACCTCCTTGGGCAACCTATTCCAGTACCTCACCACCCTAACATGAAAGAATTTCCTCCTTATATCCAATCTAAACTTCCCCTGTTTAAGTTTTAACCCATTACCCCTTGTCCTATCACTACAGTCCCTAGAGAAGAGTCCATCCCCAGCATCCCTATAGGCCCCCTTCAGGTACTGGAAGGCTGCTATGAGGTCTCCATGCAGCCTTCTCTTCTCCAGACTGAACAGTCCCAATTTTCTCAGCCGATCTTCACATGGGAGGTGCTCCAGTCCCCTGATCATTCTCGTGACCCTCCTTTGGACTTGCTTGCTTAAGCTTCCTTGGGCCTCTCACGACCTAGCTGTATCTTTCAGGATTATTCAGTTTTTGCACCAATTATGCGTTCTCCTGTGAGAACACTGCCTCCACATTAGACAATCTGTATTTCCTTCCTGGTTATAAAGAAGACTATGCAGATTAGTCAAAAAATATAAATTTTAGATTGCTTAAACTGATAGACAGATGTATCTCCTCCACTCAACATCTTCAATTTTGAATCTCCAGAGGTTGTCTGACAGTTTGACATTTGTCTCACCACCTCTATTTTGAAGATGTTTCGTAGATATTTACTATGCTTTCTGTGCTACAAATCAAGCCAGAAAATAGATTTTTTAAAAGAAAATCCTATCATACAATTCTCAAGGTATTTATGTCTCTAAAAATCATGATTTCCTTTAGAGTCCAAACAGCAGAATAATCTGCTTTTCATAAACTTCAAGGTATCATATGAAATGGATTCCATTACCTTGAACTTCTTTGGTATCATCAGATGCAAAATTATTGTCTGGCAATATCATTCACACTGTCAATAAGTGAAGTCAAGAAAATAATATAGTGACAACACAGGATATAGTGAAATGATCATGTCAGGTCTTCCCTAAACTGTGTTTAATTACCTTCAAAACACAACGGTACATGAGAAAGTTATAACAGGGTTTATTTTATTCTATATCATACACTTCCTTTGACAAACTGTGTTGAAAGTTTTTATTGTCTTTCGACAAAGTACACTAGCTGAATGCTGTTCTTCCCAGCAAATAATTTACCCAAATATTTTGTCTCTAGATTTTGTCACATATAAAATGAATGGTAGCTGGACAAAGATCTCATGTTTTTAATTATAATGCTAATAAAATCTAATTAATTCCTTGTATTTAAAATGATATGTAGAAGTATTAAAAACTGTAAAAAGAAGTAGCACACATTAGCATATTTAAGTTAAAACTTTTGTAACAAGGTGCACGCTTCTTACTAGTAAAATCACAGGTAAGCATGACATAAACCATATGTAAACCTGTGCCCTGTCCTGCCCGGCAGGTGGGGGGGCAAGCTTATCTTTTACAACACTATGCACGGTTCTCTGGTGGAATCACAGGCCCTCCAGGGACTGAAAAAATGGTAACAAATAGCTTTGTTGTAAACTTCCTTAAATTGTGTCAGGAGGCACAAAAGTCTTTGCAAGTTCTTGTTCTTGTAAAAGATTCAAAGTAGAAGGAGAAAAGGAGAAAGAAAAACAAAAAAGAAGGAAGGGAAGGGAAGGGAAGGGAAGGGAAGGGAAGGGAAGGGAAGGGAAGGGAAGGGAAGGGAAGGGAAGGGAAGGGAAGGGAAGGGAAGGGAAGGGAAGGGAAGAGGGAAGGGGAAGGGAAGGGAAGGGAAGGGAAGGGAAGGGAAGGGAAGGGAAGGGAAGGGAAGGGAAGGGAAGGGAAGGGAAGGGAAGGGAAAGGAAAGGAAAGGGAAGGGAAGGGAAAGGAAAGGAAAGGAAAGGAAAGGAAAGGAAAGGAAAGGAAAGGAAAGGAAAGGAAAGGAAAGGAAAGGAAAGGAAAGGAAAGGAAAACATTAAACTCACTACGCCCCGGATCCAGAGACGAATCTTCACCGCCGGCAACTGGAAATTCAGTTGTAGCCCTTTCAGTTCTTGTAGCCCTCGTAGTCCTCGTAGTTTGACCTGCCGTTTGACCAAGTGATAACGAGCTGTCAGTTCCTTTTCTCTTTGCAGTTTTGAGACAAACACAATAAGGATCTCTTGACAATCACAACCTGGAAATATTATCGGATTAGATTGCCAAATGTATTTTAGTAGAATAATAGTAACTGAAAATACTTAATACGTGTGAGAGACTGATCTGAAATCAGACTCCTTTGACCATTGTCTCAAAGATTGGTATGAGAAGCTGAGATGGGACTCTACTGACCATTGTCTCAGAGATGGGTGGGAGGAGTTAAGACTCTTCCGTCCATTGCCTGGGAGAAGGGAGTGAGGAGCTGAATTGCGACTCCACCATACATTGCCTGAGGGATGAATGAGAAAGAGCTGATAAGACTCTTCCAACCATTACCTCGAGAATTGATGTAAGGAATTGCTGTCCATTATCCCAAGAACTGCTGAACCTGTGAGTATGCAGACCTGCAAGAAAATGGTCCACCAGGAAGAACATAGGTACTCCCCCAGCTCAAGATAAAAGGGGGAGTATGTCCTGGGTTTAGCAGCAGCAGTCATTTTTTCTCCTTCTTGGTAGCTGGTGCAGTGCTGTGTTTTGACTTTCGGGCTGGGAACAAAGCTGATAAAAATGATGTTTTGGTTTGGCCAAGGACTTTGTGAGTCTCATGCTCTGCCAGGGAGGAGGGGAAGCCGGGAGGAAGCAGAGACAGGACACCTGACCCAAACTGACCAAAGAGGTATTCCATACCACAGCACGTCATAGAGTAAAACATTGCCAAAGTGGGTACCTTCAAGGGAATTCCAGAAGGACGCCTCCAAGGGGACACCCACTGCTGACAGGCTCTTGCTCCAATACTGACTATGAAACCTGAAGAAGTCCCACCACCAACGATGACAACGGATCCCCGGGACACCACTGGATCCACAGAGGTTGACTATTTCTCTCTCTCTCTGCACCCCGAGTTCTTGTTTAATTTTCTGCCTTTTTTCCAATCTGTCTTTTTGCTATCCTCTTTATGACAATAATTTCCCTTTTTTTACAATAACTGTATCTTTGTAATTTGTAATAAACTGTCCATTTATGGTACTTGAAGTCATTTGTGTCTTAATTTCACTCTTGGGATCACAAACTGAAATGGGGTTTGGCACAGGCTTTTTTTTCTCCAGTTGGACCCTGACACCATGTTTGGGGCTTTTCATTCATATAATTTTTTTTAATAGTATTTTCTCATTTTCAAGGCTTTCTGAAGTAGCTGCCAAAATTGCTCTCATATGAATTACCTAACTGTTCAATTGCCATGATATATATTGGTGCAGTTCCTCATTACCTAAATGTCTTTAGATTAGGAACTCCAAAGTTTCTAGACTCCTATAGCCGACTGGCTCCCCTGTTTCCTGGCTCTTTGCTCAGTCAGCTTCCGAACACTAATTAATAAGGCAGTTTTAAAGCTCTCTGACTTGTACTCTGGGAAAAAGTAAATAATAAGATACTCAGTTTCCAAGTTCCAGGCTCTCAGCTCTTTTCTACAATGTCTGTGATTTATACTTCCTCTGGGAATAGCTCAGCTCCCTAGACAAGCTTCCGTAAACTAGATTTCCAGGTATTCTGAGACCCAAAGGTGCCTCTACGGTGAGTGCTGAAGAAAAATAGGTTCCATTAATTCAGCAATTAGAGGTAAGCAGCCATAAAATTCTCAAAAGTCACACTACTCCTGTCACTGGTTGCTGGTGCTCCTCAAACAGGTGGCTGTGCTGTAGTGTGGGTAGTGGGTCAGGAATTCCAATGAGCCTCTGTTGTCTAAGAAACACACTCAATATTTTCAGATGAAATGTTGTAAGGTTGTAGTTCGAGAAAGATTTTCAGATTCCAGTCTTTGCTTTATAAGAGATAAAAAAAAAAAATGAACAAAACCCCACATTATTTATGTGTGCATTGATTTGGAGAAAACTCCAGGAACAAACTCGCCAACAGAGTTTCTAGATGATAAGCAGGTATTCGTTATTGTGGTTCTGGGAGACACGTGGGATAGCTCCTCCTAACGTGTGTCACTGTATTGCAGTACAGGCCATCCTTATATGGTCACTGGACATATTACATCATTTTCCAGAAAGTTTCTGGCATGCATACAAAAATGTGATGGTAGTCTTTAAGGGTCATTTACTTTTCCCAACAATCTTCATGTGAGGTATATAGGAATGATTCGTGTCAGCAACTTAGGAGTCCTTGTCATCATTGTACTTTGGGTGGAATCAAAAAATCATGTGTAGAATGTATAGGAATGATCAGATTAAGATAGATGTTCCTGTCAATACAATGAAGAAAGAGAAGAAGGAACAAAGGAATAATCCTTCCTAATCAAATGCTTTGTTACTTTAAGGGGTACTTTGTTTAACTACTTGAATGTCTCAAACGCTTTGCTAATTATAGGGGTACTTTGTTTAACTGCTTGAATGCCTTGAGGGGGTTAGGTGATCAAGAGATACCTTCTGTTACAGGATGAAGTGAAACTTGTGTGTTGAATAAGTAACTATATAAGAAATGGAATTTAGGGGGCTAAGGTGGTGGTTAAGCTTGTGACAGACATCCCCCATTAATGTATTGCCAAGGAATTCAATAACTTTTTAATAAGTTTCTTCACCCAAAGACCCCAGCAGCAGGAGGAGAACAA
This sequence comes from Neopsephotus bourkii, assembly GCF_033783945.1. NCBI lineage: Eukaryota > Metazoa > Chordata > Aves > Psittaciformes > Psittacidae > Neopsephotus > Neopsephotus bourkii. Next base: position 489,380 of record NW_026902259.1, on the reverse strand, counting down.
TGAAAAGGAACCACGTCGATATTCGGGTGAAGGAGATGACAGGATTGGTTGAAACCCAAGACCGAGGAGTATAAGGGACTGTACCCCAGAAATCTTGGTGTGCGTCCTGGGTGGAGCGGAAACTCCCCAGCGCACCCAGCGCTGCTTGCTTATTGCCTCTCGATATTAATCAATTGTAATAAAAAATTAATTAAAACAGATCATGGCCAAGACGGATTTTTTATAACATTCGTAACCAGTTTAATTTACATTACAGATATAGCAATCATCCTGTCCTTCTACTTATCAGTTAGTTTAATAGCTCCCATCCTGGACATCAGCTAGTCTCCTTAGCATATGTTTACACCAGCTTAATGGCTTTATTAACACCACAAACATAGCAATTATCCTGTCCTTCTGCTTATCAATTAGTTTAACTGTGCCCATCCTGGACATCTGCTAGTCCCAGATACTCCCCATCCCCAGGTCCTGTTTTTCTATTCTGCTTTTCTTACACCTTTTGTACTAAGGTCCTAAGGACCTGAGACTATGTCAACTACCTTCAAGCACCACAGTTATTTTCCATTACAAAGCCACCACATTTAACATTACTTAGAATTCATTACATTTTGTACTTTTGTGCCTCCTTGTCTCAACATGCAGTTGAGTTTCCTAAGGATGGCAGATCATGGCTCAAGAAGGTCCTAAGAGCTTGTGAGCACAAACTGTTGAAGTGTGTTTGTTTAGTCACTGTTTTTTGTCTCTTGAGCTATAAACAAGGCTGGTGTCAAAAGCCATGTTTTCTGTCTCCTTTGCACTTTACATTCTTGACACAGTTTGCCTGTGTAGCTCATAAAAAAATTAAGAACTGTTTTTAACATGTTATGTCAGGCAGGGTCATTTCCACTATTTTTCTACTTCTTTCCATATGAACATTTTTCACCTTCTGTGTGTCTGAAAAAGCTGAGCTCTCTATGATATATGAATAGACTCCACAACTCATTAAAGTTGTAAAGTAGGTATGCTTTTATTCATCTCTGAGGCGCATGTGGGATAGTTCCTCCAAAGGCATGCACACCTCAGCATGGTTTTCCCTTTACATTTATCTTCTAAAGTTATACATATGCATGAGGTTACACAACATGTCTATACATATTCAAGTCCTATCCCCGCTTCGTATTATAATGAACTAAGAAGTCCTTTGTGCCTGCGCAGTGCCTCCTAGTGGTCGTGGGCGAGGGTCTCAAGATGAAGTAAATGAGTCTTCCTCGAGCCTGAAATTTTCAACTCTAGCCCTCACACATGCTGTTTAGGAGTCTGGTCAATGTCCAAACCGCAAAGCTGTTTTTCACCAGAACCAAATAACTGTTTCTCCCCCTTATCACTCTGTTTCTCCCCCTTACCAGTAGCTTATTGTCCTGGTACTGCATGGCAAGCATGGTAGGTATTTGCAAACGATACTTTCTGTTAAGCAAGCAAAATTCCTTTAATCCCCTTTGTACACCCCCCTTGTACAGCCCCCCTGTACATTGGTCAGCCCTCTGCATCGTCCACAGGAGACACAGAAGTTAAAGGGAATGTGAAAAGGAAACAAAAGTTAAAATTAAGTATATATATTCAAACTACTTCCATAATCTCTGTTGCTTCTTGTAAAAAAAAAATAAAAAAAAAATTAAAAGGCTTAATGGAGGTTTATGACAAGCTAAATATTTGAGTATGTATCTCAAGCGGCTTCAGGCAGCTAGAGGTTAGGTGGCAGAAGTTACAATATATGGGATGGCAGTAAATATCTGTATTTAGCCAAATTCACTGAGTGACTTGGAAAACAGTTCAAAAAAGCCAACCAGACAGCAGCAATAGATTCTTTTGTCAACACACATACACGAGGCTAGTGCCAGGAAGAATGCTCTACTTGTCTTCCATTTACCACTCTGAAAGCGCCTGAATATCTCATAGGTTGTGTGCCATCTCTGCCAATTCAATCAAAATGTCTGAGATACTTGAGGGTGTTCTGGATGACTCTACATGGTTGCAGTAAGTTGAGCTCTCAGTGTCTACTTTACAGTGAGCTGATTTTCTCTCCAGGTTACGTTGGTAATATTGGTTATGGTCAGGATTAACTGAGCAAACATACATTTTTAGTAGTATTTTTAGTGGTTTTGTGGTATCTACTAGTCTTCAGCTGCCTCATAAAAAAAATTAAGTCCTGTCTCGTAAATACTATTTTCGTAGAAGTGTCTTGAGTACTCTTCATGATCTCAAAGAGCATGGGCAGCTACATTTAGACAGACTTTATTTTAAGACTGTCATTTGATTTGAATAGGACATTAGAGCCTTATTTAAAATGTTCACACCTAAATATCTATGTTCAGTTATCTTCATTTCAAGGTGAATCTATCTATTGTATTTTTCTTCTTTATAAATGTGGTTTCACTTGGTAGTAGATATTTTCCAACTTGCTAACTATTTTCTGCTGGTTTTACTTAGAACTGAAACCAAACCGTAATTGTGGACATTATCATACTAAGCACTCAATGCCTGCAGAGTAAATGAGCTCCAGAATTCGACACTAGTACTCTTCCACTTTAATAACCAAAATAAAAATTTTTAACAACATACATAATAGTATATAGAGTGGCAGCGCATTTACTATTAAACAAAATAATGTTTCTTACATTTTGAAATGCGACTGCCTTCCACAGATTGAACAGAGCAATGCTATTTAAAATTATACTGATGCAAGTAAAATAAAATCTAAAAGAAAGAATAAGATTCAAGCACACAAAGCAAAAAATAATTTGAGAGAATAAATATAAAAACCTCTGACCCATCCCTCAAGTGCAGGATAAGATAAATGATGGGAATGTCATTAGAAAAATTTCAGCAGCTGCAATATTTTGCTATCACTTACTTGATAGAATTAGACCACTAGTCAAAAACTGAAATGTCATCATTGTTTAGCCAGATAATTGCATCTGAAATGTTCCCTGCTTCAATAAGTTATACAAAACACAGAGAATAAGGCAAAGAGTTTGTTCCTTTTTTTTTTTTCCCTATCTTTGACCACTTTGGGCACTCTTTTGCACCATCCATTTCAGTATTTTTCTTTTTCTTTAACTGAAAATTCGAATTTCGTGTTTACTAATAGGACGCTAGTGATTCATCAGAGAGTACATGTCACTCCCAGTTTTTAATAATGTCATTAATATTCTATTCCAACAATATGGTGGGGGTTTGGCTTTTTTATATACTGCTAATTCAATTTAAGTTTTAAGAACGAATTCAGGAAAGCATCTTGCTTTGTGAATGGAATAAGTGCTGAATGCAGTGGGACTAATGATTTTCTTGTTCATCTTTGTTAAGTATTTAAAAAAAATCTGAACAATTTAATTTTTAAATAGAGCTTTTTGTTATTAATGCCAGTACACAATCATACAAATCTCAGGGTATATTTCCAAACTGACACACTTTTCAGGTGTTTTAGCTGCTTTTCTTTGCATATAAGATAACATGCAAATTCTATTGTGAATCCTCTTGTGAATAAGATGAGTACCTTAAGGTGAAGTAGAATCTCTTTCAATGTCCAGCCTCTCCTGTGTGAAAAATACCAGGAATTTGGCCATTTGATAAAATCTTTCTGATTGAAAGTCACCCCAGAGTAAGAGGCTGATAGAAGACTTCTCCCAGCATCACAGGAGAGATGATTATAAGATCTGTTCCTGTCTTGCTGAAAAAGAACTTCAGACCTGTCACACATATGTTATAGCAAGATAACCACAACTGTTAAGTCCCATCTGTATTCCTGAAGCAATCTTTGTATCTATCATTATTCAAGAAAAGCTATCAGAACTTTTACAGCCTTCCTGTACTAGTGTATCTAGATAAAGCAGGAATGGACTATTTGGGCAATAGACATACATTTAGCAAAAGCATGCTTGAAGATGAGTCTCATAAGATCATTCTGAACGTTTTACCAATAAAGAGGACTTTTACCAATAAAGAGACTCAGACTTGCTGCAGGCTAGAACTATAGTGCCATTCCCATATACCTTCCTACAAATTTTCTCATTACTTCTAATAGAACCAAAATATTTCCCATTACTTAAAATCATAGCGTGCGTTGAAAACTGAAACACAATACTGAATTCTTAAGTTTATTAGAAATGCTTCAAGTAATTAATGTTGAATTAATGTTAGATATTTGTATGACAGGTTCACTAGTTCAAAAAGATCTCTTTGGATTGATGATAATACAGTAAATATAAAAAATAATAACGATTAGGCTATAATTTTAAAGTGCCATCCTCACTTACACAACCAGCAATTTTCATATATTCTTAGCAAGTTTCTATGGCAGGTCTTTATAGCAAGTTACAAATCGTCACTATTTCTTTTCGTATTCTTGCGCTAACATTAATCAGGGTAGATTCTCATGCATATGTGTAGATAGTAATGAGGTAGTGGATCTCCTAGAATTATGGAGCAATTGAGTGTCAAGTAATATTAGAGCTGCATTATTTTGGGATTTTCCCCTGATCATTCTTTGCTTTTTATTTATTTAAAAATCTCATTTTTCTTTGTTGTATTCTGTTTGGTTTGTTTGGTTTTTTGTTTTTTGTTTTGGTTTGGGGGGGGTTGTTTGTGGTTTTTTTTTGTTTTGTTTTGTTTTGTTTTGTTTTGTTTAAGAAAATGCTCAAAATATCAACTGATTGTCCTCAGGAGCAAACTTAGGTATGTGTTGCAACCTATAAAATTAAAAGGAAAACAGCTTTCAGAGAACAGGTGATTTTAAGTGCCCGGTCTGAAATATCCTGAGAATGATCCCAAAGAGATGAGTGCTCTACTGCTCAGCATTTTTAAAATCCCAATAAAAGAGAAGACAGCTCAAGCTAGTTACGCAAAAGTATAGAACAACTTGAACCTGTATAGTGGAAACTAGTCAAGCACCCTCTGTGGCAACTTTGTAAGTTTTGTATCATGACAGCTAATGTTCTCCAGACTTGGGGATAGCCACGGATGTATCAGATTGTTCCCAAGTTCCAGTATAGTAGTAATTCTTTTTAAGAGGAGAAAAGAGTTTAGCTGTAGGTATCAATTAGAGAGAAATGCTTGGCCACTTGTTTTCAGGAGTAAAGAAAAGGTTCTGTATTTTATTTCCTACTATGGATTTAGCCATTATGAGCAGTTGCAAATTTTTAAAACTATAAACAGTGTTTATGTTGTCTATTCACCCTTCCTTCTGGCTGGAGTGTATTTTAGGGTATGTCATGCTGATACCTATATTCTTGAAGAGAGCTGAAATTATGTTATTCAACTGCAGCAATAAAAGAAGTCATAAAACATCAACTCAAACCCACTTTCAGGGTTTGGTTTGGTTTTTTGTTGTGTGGGGTTTTTTTGTTTGTTTGGTTTTTTTTGTTTGTTTGTTTGTTTGTTTGTTTTTGTGTATATGTGTATGCAGCATTTGGCTGTCTAAGAACTATTTCAGAGTAGAGATGGCATACTTGTTAACTTCACTTGGACGTGAGTCTTTATATGATCCATTGAGAGTAAAACATCCATTACCATTCCCCTTCGCTGAAAGAAAACAGCTCATATAAATGCAAACAAAGACAACAACAGTAAAAGAACAGTAAAATGTGCTGCCTGAAAAAATTTGGTGACACTTATATTGCCTTCAGCAGTATCAGTCTTGGATTTTTTAAAAATGTTTGTCTGAATATTTTTTTATTTAATTATAAATTCTAAATTAAATGTTCAAAACATGGCAAATGATTAGAAATTAGATTTAATTTTTGTCTGAATTGGAACTGGATTCTAAATTTTTACAAAAGATTAGTGAAAACCCAGACAATTCCAAAAGAAAATATTTAAAGAAAAAATTCCTGCTCATCTCTAATACCCAGTTAACCACTATTCATTTTCATGCTTTGTTCTCATGAGAACTAAAATTACCTGCAACAGTTGAAGAAGAGGAAATAGAATCAAAACATTTTAAATACCATTTCTAAATCTGTATTAAGAGAGACAGAAGAGGCACAAAATGGATGGAAAACATAAAGATAATTTATGTATAAAAGAATAAAAGACACTGAGAAGAATAAATTTAGTCTTTTCTTGCAGTTTCATAGCAACAAGTTAGAGATGGAAAAGTCCTATTAGATTATTCATTTCATATCACTGTCAAGGCAGAATTTTCTCCAACTATATTTTTTCCCTATGCTTTGTCCTGTCTTAATACTGAAAACGCCAAATGATGAATCTTCTACTGTTACCCTTAGGAGAATATTGCAAATCCTAATACATCTCCCTGTCAGGATATCTACCGATATTCAGTCTAAACTTTCCATTTGTTAATCTCACCTCATTACTTCTATGATAGTCTACTTTCCATATAAAATAATTTCTTTTCTTTCCTTGCCCTCTCTGTCTCGCTCTCTCTCTCTCAGCCCCCTCCCTTAATTACTGTTTAGCTAAAATATTTGAGTTTTAGCTTATTCATCGTAACTCTGAAGTAATTCCCTCCAGCTCCCGTTATAATTTTTCCTTCTTTTCTCTGTTTTCTGTCAATTTGTTGCTGTTTTCCTGGTAACATAATATTCAAAGTTTCCTGGTACCTAAGACAAAAAACTGTAAACCTGTAGAGGTTGAACCATAGTTGTTCTGTTTTCTATCTAGATTAATAACTAATAAAATTTACTTTCATTTCTGAGGAGCTAAGCAAAGGAGAGCCAAGACACTGCAGGAAATGCAATTTGTAGGAATGCAAAAGTGATGTAAATAAACAAGGAAGATGTTCTATAAAGAAATATTGATGTATTTTATATTGTCAGCACATTGGGAGAGGCTGAGTCAAATCTAAATCCCTTCTTAAAAGTCTTTGTAAAAAAAAAAAAAAAGAAAACAGAATCTTGCAGAAACACTAGCAGGAAGTTTAAAGAGAAAGTGAAGTTTATTTTAAAATCATCTACAAATATGTTATTTCAAAATATTTTTTTTTAAACTTGGAATTAGAATTATCATTTTGATCACGAGTTATATGTGAAAAAGTATGTTTATGACTTCTTATATCTAGATGCAGGTGTAAATGATTTATAAAGTACAGATTTAGACTTGAGATCATCAGCTTTTCAATAATAGCTTTTTCCATGTTGATGAATATACTTTTTCAATAGCATTTCCTCCCATATTATATTTGCAATAATCCTATGTATGATAAAACTATAAGCTAAAGCTAAACCATGGAGACTAGATGTGCCTAAAGCTAATATAACAGATTTATTTAAATATTCTGTGTTAATCAGATTAAAGATAAATTATCCTTCTAGAAATGAATCAATAAATCCTTTCATATATTTGAAATAATCCTACTAGATTTAGCACAATTTGATGAATTATGTATAGTTACTGAACAGCAGTGGACATCTAAACCAGATGAACTGCATATCTGTGAAATGACTGAACTTTAAAATGAAGACATAAAATTCTCAGATATGGTAGCAACACTGCTGTGAAATCTGCATCAAAATTAGAGGTGGTGATTTAATAATGAAGCTAACAGTTTAAAATTCCAGACAGGAAATTAATTCTGACTGCTGGCTCTTTACACAGTCTTAAGCAGCTATTAATGCTAGGATTTTTGAGTCTATGTGGAGGAAAAGTTTTTATAATGACATTGGCTAAACACAATGAGCACAGTGAGGACCTCTAACTGCAACACCAACAAAAGTGTTTCCATGTTCTGCTGTATTGAAGAGCACAGTCCTTTTCAGTAGCACTCAGCTCGTTTAACTCAATGAAAGAAACTCTGATAGTGATCTAACCCTATTACTTTCTTTCCATGGAGTAGATTGGAGCCTGCAAAGGGTTCTTGGGGGTATTGTGTGTGGTTTTTTTTAAAGTGATACCTTGAAGTGCAAGAAAGGAACACTTGCTTTTTTATTAGTCCATTGTGGTATTTTAGAAGTATAATACTGTTGAAAATGTTCATATTGGAAACAATACATTAAAATAGAATTACTAAAAAATGTCTTGTTTAAGCTGACTGTAGTGATGTAGCTGTGTGCACTGATGTCCGTGATATTTCTCCACATGAAAATTTTGACTTAATTATGAACTTCAGGATGGACATCTGACCTTAACATACTAAATTATTTTGGTGGTCTTTTTTCTATTATTTTATGTTTTACGTTTTCTCTTTCTTTTTTTATTATTTCCTTGCTAGTTTCAAGTGAAAAAAAAATGGCTTAGCTTTAATTTAACTCAGTGCTATTCAAAGCTGTGAAATTCCATGGAAACAGAAACCTCTGCACTGAAATCTAAGTTCACTTCAGGATGATTATTTCAGGCCCCCATCTCAGTCTCCCCAGCACCTTGAAAGTAGGCAACAGGCAGGCAGTGGTTGGATGATTGAGAGAAAGTTACAAAATGTTTCAACTCATTCCAAATGACATCACTTTTCTGCCATACAATTGTTATAAGGAGGCTAATAAAGGATATTCATGAAAGTTGTAGATGGATGCAAAAGATAAGTGTATCTCAGGATCACTAGTGTAAAGAACACATTTTAGTATTTGGTCAGAAGTTTTCTTCTCTAACAGTGTACTGTCACTGCTATATACTTTTGCCTTCTATTTTATAAACAAAACTGAAATAGGGAGCAGAATTTTTCAGATAGCATAAAATAATATTTAGGTAACCCAAATTAACAGATCCTACTGACCATCTCAAGTACTGTGATGTGATCAGGCTGGGATGTGCCACTCTCAAATCAAACTTTTTTATATAAAATTATATTCTCTACTACTGTATTTTTTGGTACATACATATATTTTCCATCTCACCTTTTTTTTTTTTTTTTTGTTCCTAGGTGTTTCCAGTTCATTTACATGTTTTGTTATATGATGTATATTTATCTCAGATGGAGTCCTGGAAGAAATACTTTTCAGTGTGATAATTTCTAACTTATACTTGTTTCTTGTAGTGCTATGGAAAAAAATGCATTGACTTTTATTAAACATGAAGGCTTCTTTTTCATCAGTGATTTTGCTTGAAATCATTTGACTTCACCTTTCTCTTAATTGGTCAAAAAATAGTGGCCCATCTGTTCAGTTTTGTTTCTTTATAGACTAAATTTTAAGTAAGTCTATGCAGAGAAATGGCTTACACCTAGGAATGACTTAGTGACTTGGGTGTCTAAAACTGAATCTGTAAACACCTATAGTTATTTCTGAAACAAAGTAGAGGCAAAGGAATGAAAATAGGTGCTAGAGAGAAACTGGAGAAAGGTTTTCTATTACCTTATTTTAAATATTTAGTTTCAAAATGACACTTTTCACCTGCACAGATGTAAACAGAAATTCTTGTAAATTGTTCGACCACCTTCTCTATGTAGTAACATTTAATCCTTCTTAACAGAATGTTATAGTGGATTATGCTGTCTTTGCCAATCTAATGCAAATGTCATGACTGCAACACATTTTTTTCAGATTTCTTACTCCAAAGAGTTTGATTTTTCCACAGATTCTGCACTCTAAATACATTTTACTAAAGTAGAAATGGAGAAAATGACCAAACAACTAAATCACTTACTAGAAAAACCAAAATAATGACACCACAAGGTTTTTACTTCCCCCTGCCTTGTATTTCACTAAAAAAAAAAAAAAAAATAAAAAGAAAATTAAAGTTTTATGTTTGTGTTTTACCAGGATTTATAAAGAGTTGGCAGTGTGGAAGTTTTCTATATATGGCATTTAGAATGGAAAAAATTTTAGGTCATATGAGGTACATTTTATAGCTGAGGCAGGTTTTAGTATTTCTTTGTACCACTTATCACTATTCTTTTTCAAAATTTTTCATTCTTTTCTCAGAAATCTATTCCAATTTACTTAAAGTTTATATTTTTTAAGCTATCCTAATGCTTGGCCCAAACTATCCTAATGCACAGTTCCAATGCTCAAGGCTGCGCATTCCAAATATTTTTACATTGCTTAGAAAAGCTAAAAAGGAGACCAAAACTTGCCATTTGCACAGAACAAAATTTTTTTTGTTATTCTTTTAACAATTCAGCTTCCCCCCTCCATTCAAAGTTTTAAGGTGAATTTTGTAAATTTCATACATTTACCCTTAAAAAGACAGATTTATTTTAAATTGAAAACAATTAACTAATGAAGTTTCTATCAGCATATGCTCTCAGGTTTCTTCCTCTATCAATTTTTTTTCTTGTTGAGCACTACTCAGAGGTGTCTAGGTTTCATGTATATATCAGTGTGCTTTATTCAGAATAGGTGGTGTCAAGTGTTAAGAAATATTCCTTATATTTGTGTGAAGAGATAATCTCTAAAGACTCCTTAAAGTGATTTTCAGAGAATATAACAAGGAAATAAAGGGAGAAGAAAGATTACAGTAATCCCATTAAAACTGTACACTGAGGATATACTGGTCTTCTGGAAAAAATACAGACTTCTGTCTCTAAGGTATTTGTTAAGCCAACATAATTCACAGACTCAATTATAAAATCTAAAACAGTGTAAAAGAAAAGTTATAAAGTGAATAGTCAGTGAAGGAGAAGAAAGCAAGGACAGGGAAGTTATGAAAAAAACCCCCACAAACTGCACATTTATAGACAGCCAATAAAAGAGCTTTCTGCATTGTATGTATTGATTAAGTGTGACAAGAATAGGGCTTTGTATTTTCATATGACCAAGCCTTTATAACATGAAAAAAAAAGAGGAGGAAGAAAAAGTGAAAAAATGGTAAAATTGTCAGAAAACACAACAAAACCAAAACACAACAGCTCTTGCTACCATTTTACTATTATTATTTTCAGGACAAAACCTTCAGTTCTGTAGTTGGAATAATAAAACTTCTATATACGAGCAAGACATTTTAATTATTTTATTTATTAAAAATAATGAACAAAAACCTGAAAGCCATGCAGAAAATCTATATCTACATAAACAAAACCATCTATTTTTTCATTTACTAATTAGGACAGTAACAGGAAGTCCCTATTCTTTAAATACACAGTTTGGGGTTGAGATTAGATAATGAATTGTTTTGTGCTCCACACCTTAAGAAATAACTCAAGAGCTAAGGTCTGGGTCCTTTACTTTGTAAGAGTTAATTAGTTTTATAATTAGAAAATCATAGTCTTTTGTTTCATACTGAAACATGATAAACCAGTACAAAACAAACTAGACCAAATCAGTCTTTTTAAACAGTCTGAAGGAAATTCTGATGCAATTTGATGAGGGCTGCAGTGTTTTTTTAAAATGTATGTGGTTAAAAAAGCCCCATATCTTAAATGCTTTGTATTCTACACATTTGGCAGTAGTACTCTAATTCTAGATACAGTACTCAACATAGGATTTTTTCAGCTAAAAGGAAAAAAATTAATATCCAAATAATTTTTAAACATTTTTGCCTGTTGAGACAAGGGGGAGCACAAAATTACAAAATGAAATATATAAACCTTTAGAATCAGTTATAGTTAAGTTTGATGGCTTTGTAACAGTAGGAATGGGAAATTACTGAGGTGCATGATACACAGAAAAAAAGTAGACTACAGCTAGAGAATATACTGAGAATTCTTGTACAAGATAAATAGTTATAGTTGACATAGTTTTAAGAAAAACAGTCTAGAAGAACAGGACACAGGGACAAGTATCATTTGGGAATGGCAGGTGTCCAGGATGGGCTACGGTTAAACTAACTGATAAGTAGGACAGGAGGATTATTATGTCTCTGGTGCTAACCAACCAAGTAAGCTGGTACGAGCATCTACTGCGCGTGCTCCAAAGGCGGCCAGAAGTGATGGAGATTGTTGGAAGAAGTAAACGACTCTCAGAGACCCCTACCACAATTCTGTATGCATAGAGGGAGCTTTCTGGAAAATGATGTGATCCATACGTAGCCTCATGAATATGTATGTATGCCCAGGGACTATAAAAGGATGGCTTATATAGCAATAGGGAGACACACATTAGGATGAGCTATCCCCCATGTCTCCCGGCGCCGCAACAAAGAATACCTGCTTGTCAGCTTGAAAACTTTGTTGGCAAGCTTGTTCCTGGAGTTTTCTCCGAATCAATTTGGCGACCCAGGTGGGACCCTCTCTGCTCGGCTGCAGGACCCACTGAGGACAGGGTTCCTTAGGGCCCTCGGGAGTGTTTCCGGGAGGGACCCCTCGATGCATTCAGGTCGCTGCAGGAGCAGACAAGACCCATCTTACAAAAGGAATTATTTTCTTTTGTATAGTCTGTAAGGTGCAGGGGGCATCTTGCATAAAGACTAAATTGGTAATTGGGCTTGTTTGGTAAGCGTACTCAAGGTTTGAAAGCCTTCCATAAATCGAGATAGGAAAGCTCATAGGTAAAGGTGTATACCTGGCTGCTAATGTTCGTTTGGTATACACCCACAAGAAGCAGGGGGCTTCTTGTGGTTTGGGTCTTGCAAGATGCAGTGGGCGTCTTGTAGAAAAGGTTTTGGATTTTACTGGTATACACCCACAAGAAGCAGGGGTCCTGCAAGACGCAGGGAGTGTCTTGTGGAAATGGTTTTGGATCTTGCTGGTATCTGATTTATTTTGTGGCTTGTTACATTAAGGATATTGGCCTTGTGATTTTGGATTCGGCGACAGGTTGTTATAACTGTGTTATTAATTGTAGTTTGTTCGATAAAATTTTAGTATCTGTCTCTGTTTCAAGTGTTGTAACTGTGTAGAGTGTGTCTGTGGGATCCCTAGTGTGTGTGAGTGAGAAACTGATAATGGAAAATCAGCAGAGTGAAGAGATCATGAAAAAGAGTCCTTTAGGGTGCATTTTGGCACACTGGAAAGAACTTGGAGGATCTCCTGGGAGCTTGGTAAATAAGAAAATATTGGTAAAATACTGTAACCGATGGTGGCCTTTGTGTGCTTTGGAAGATCAGGAAAAATGACCTAAAATGGAACTCTGAACTATAATACATTGTTACAATTAATGTTGTTTTGAGGCTGCAAGGAAAATGGGATGAAGTAATGTATGCAGATATGTTTTTCACTTTAAGAAATCACACGGAGTGACAAACTGAATGCAAAAATAATATAGCTCTGCTAGATCCCTTGATTTTGGCTTTGGAAAAGGACAGGGAAAAAACTGAAAGTTAAGATGGAGAGATGTTGTCCAGCCTGTGATATTGGGGAAAGATATTTAAAGTTAAAAAACAGTAATCAGGAAAATATGTTGGAAAATTATGTATCACACACAGAGAGGAGCACCCTCTGCATCTGTCCTATCTGATATTGGTAAGGAGGAGGAGATTGCTGTCACTGGCAACAAACAGCACGTTTACATCCAGATTTAAGAAAGGGTTAAACCATAAATGCTGTTGCAGAAGCAGGCATCTGAAGCCCCTGCTGGGGGCAGGCAAGGAAGTGGGAACAGACATGTTGACAGATGGGACAGAGGGGTTGTTGAATAAATGTGGATGGGAGTGAAGGAGGAAACATGATAGGAATCGGGGACAGGTAGAAAAGAAAAAGCTGGGTCGTGCTATAGCCACGGCTGTGGTGGTTGCTTTGAAACTGGTGGAGAAGGAATGTCGGGTAGAGGTGGGGGAGTGTGCTCTTCTTCTGTGGAACCGGATAGGAGTGCGTGCTATGGGGAGTTTGGACGTTGGAAGTAAGACTGCCCTGGGCCGGGGGGGGAGGGAGTGCCATGGAGTGGCTCCAGTGACAATTGGAACTATGCTGAGAGGGGCCTGGGGAATCTACCCTAGCAGTTCCACTGATTAAATTAAAACTAGGGACTAGAGGAAATAAAGAGGAATTTTAGTGGATACAGAAGCAACTTATTTGGTGTTAAATCAGAGAGAAAAGAATTTGTTACAGATGTGGGAGCTACTGGCCACCAAGGAAAAAAAAAAAAAAGAAAAGGCATTCTTTCTGAAAACTTTAAAGTGCAAATTGGGAAACAAATAGGAATGTATAAATTTTTATGCATGCTAAATTCTCTAAAATATTTATTAGGGCGAGAAGCAACATTTAAAGAAAGCAAAATGGAATTTAGAGTTAAAAACAATCAATAAATTGCAGTTTTGAATTTATTTTTAATTCAAAAGAAAAGCAAAAAGGAGGATCTCCCTGAAATAGAAATCCTTAATGAGGTATATGTGGGAGTATAGGAATCTGAATTTCAAGGTAAGGCGAAAAATGCTTTGCCTGTTAAAGTGGAAATAGAAAAAGGGGGACCTGCCCAATTAGAATAAAACAGTATCCCTTAAGATGAGAAGATCAAAGGGAATCAAAAAATCATTTATAAATTTTAAAACATAGATTATTAATTGTATGTGAACTGGAATATAATACTCCTTCTGGACAGTAAAGAAATATGATGGGAAAAGTTACAGATTGGTTCACGATGTCAGGCAATCAACAAAATTGCAGAGGATATTCGGCCAGTAGTAGCAAGTTTGTATGACTGATTGACTAAAATTAATAATAATCAGAAATGGTTTGCCATCTTGGATTTAAAGGATGCTTTCTTTTGCTTACCGTTGGCCAAAGAAGGCCAAAATTATTTGCTTTCAAATGGGAAAATCCTGACACAGAAAGAAAAACTCAATTAACTTAGACAATATTACCACAGGGGTTGAAAAAACAGTCCAGCAATTTTTGGAAATCAGCTAACATGAGAACTAGAATCAGGAAAACCACCTACTCAGACGGGGACTCTGTTACAATATGTGGATGACCTGTTAATTGCTACAGAAATAAAGGTTGAATGTTTCAAGTGGACAATGGAATTATTAAATTTTCTGGGACTGAATGGTTATCGGGTATTCAAACAAGGCCCAACTAATCCAGACCCGGGTTTCCTAGCTAGGATATGAAATAACAGGAGGACAGAGAGAACTTGGAGCTGCTATAAAAGAAGACATCTGTCAGACTCCATGACCATCGACTATCAGGGAACTCCGGACATTCCTGGGAATGACTGGATAGTGCAGACTTTGGATCCATAGTTATGGTGTTCTGGTAAGACCACTATATGAACTGTTGAAGGGAAACCCTCCCTCTCTGGACTGAACTGATTCAACAGAGGAGGTTTTTAGAAATTTAAAAACAGAGCTAATGAGAGCTCCAGCTCTGGGACTTCTGATGTGACTAAATCGTTTTGGCTATATTCTGATGAAATAAAGGGAATAGCTTTGGGGGTCCTTGCTCAGAAACTAGAACCCTACAGAAGGGCAGTGGCATATTTTTCAAAACAGCTGGATGAAACGAGCAAAAGATGGCCCGGATGCCTAAGAGCTGTGGTGGCGGTTGTCATGAATATTGAAGAGGCTCGCAAATTCACCTTGGAACAAAAATTACTCTGTGTTCCATGTTTTATCAGCAGTCCTGGAACAGAAAGGGCTCACTGGTTATCTCCTTCATGTTTTTTAAAATACCAGCACACCCCTGTAGAACAAGATGATATAGAAATTATGGTCGCTAATGTGAATCCAGCATCCTTTTTGAAGGAACAATGGACAGAACCACTAGCACACAACTGCTTGATCACCATAGAGACTGCGTATTCGAGCCGACCAGACTTGAACGAAAAACCTGTGGAAGATGCTGATTCTTGGTTTACTGACAGTATTAGCTTCATGAATAATGGTGAACAAAAGGCAGGATATGCCATTACCACTATTTCAGAGGTAATAGAAGATAAACCTTTACCTGTGAACAGCTGTGCCCAGAAGGCAGAAATAATACTGTTAACAAGAGCCCTGGAATTGGCTAGAGATAAAAGAATAAATATTTGGACTGATTCTACATACGTATTTGGTGTGATCCATGCACGCGGTGCTGTCTGGAAAGAACGTGAACTTTTGAACACACAAAAGAAACAGATTAAACATGCTACAGAAATTCTGCAATTACTGGAAGCTGTTCAGCTACCTGAAGAAGTAGTTATTATGTACTGTAAAGGACATCAACAAGGTGACTGTGATCAGGAAATTGGAAATAATTTGGCTGATTTTGAAGCCAAATGAGAAGATGAACAATTTCAGATCACTTCCTTAATCCATGATGGCAAACTAACAATTGAAAAATCTAAACCTAGGTATTCAAAAGAGGAGAGAAAATTGACTGAGGATCTAAAAGGACAGGAAAATAAAGAGGGCTGGGTTCAGATACCTGATGGGCGAATTGTAATCCCGTATAACCAGCTCTGCAAGTTAGTTCAGGAGAAACATAATAAAACTCATTGGGGTAGCAACTCTTTGTATAAATATCTAGATAAACAAATTGTAGGAAGGAATCTATACACCACAGTTCAATTAGTGACAAAACAATGTCAGCTATGTCTTAAGAATACTCCTAAGACTAAAAATAGAAATCAAACTGGTACAACTGGGAGAGGAAGTTATCCGAGACAGCAGTGGCAAATAGATTTTTCTGAATTACCAAGAAAAGGGGGTTGTCAATATTTGTTGGTGTTAACGAATACTTTTTCAGGCTGGCCAGAAGCGTTCCCTTGTAGGATAAATAAAGCAAAACAAGTGATTAAAATATAATTTAACAAGAGAATACCTCATTTTGGCATACCAGAGGCAATTATCTTCCGACTGAGGCTCGCATTTGAGTGCAAAATTGTTACAAGAAACTAGCAAAAAATTAGAAATTGATTGGCAACTAAATGTTCCATACAGGCCTCTGGCCAGTGGGCAAGTAGAAAAGGTGAACCACCTGATTAAACAAGAGATTAGTAAAATATGTCAGGAAATGAATTTACATTGGTACCAAGGTTTACCACTGGCTCTATTAGGAATTCGAACTAAACCTTGGTCGAAAGAAGAGGTTAGCCCATTTGAAATTTTGTATGGAAGACCATATCAGTCCCAGTTTAAAGGAGAAAGTCTTCAGGAAGAGGGAGAAGGCTATCTCCGACAGTTTCTGATCAGTCTGGGAAAACTATTGGAGGAGATAAATAAGAGAATAGTAAGTACAAGAGCAAGAGGTTTGGATTATCTGATTCACCCTTTCAGATCTGGAGACTGGGTTGATGTTAAGAATTTTTCAGGAGATCCTCTACAGGAGAAGTGGAGCAGACTGTACCAGATATTATTGACCACCTTTACATCAGTGAAGATAAAGGAGCAACCTGCTTGTATACATTATTCAAGAATAAAGAAAGCACCAGAGCCGGAGAAGACATGGTGGATCGAACCTTCAAGACCCTTACGTATGAAATTGCATTGGTCATAATTTGGACTCATATGATAACTGGCGCACAAGCTTGGGACCAGAACTTATACCTGAAATTAGTGCAGAATGTTCCTAAGGTTTTAATTGTAGTGACTGTTGGGTGTGTGCATAGTTGCCTAAATCAGGAGAAAATCCAGACCTTCCATTTACTGGAGTTCCAAATCCTAACACTATCTCATGGACAAATTTGTGGGTGAACACTAACAATGTACATCTGAAGAAAGGTTAAAATTTAGAATAGTTAATCCTAATCCAGGTAATAAATATTATACCTGAGCACAAAGACGTATTACACCAGGAACCAGGGTAGGACAGCATGCTTGTTTAAATGCCACAGATGCAGGTCACCATTCAAATTGCAATCATACTATTAATATAGAGGGCATCGTAGTTCAGTGGTGGCCTGTTCCTAAAGGGAAAGGATGGTATTGGTTATGGCGAGAAAATGCTTATGAGACTCTATCCCCCAACTGGAAGGGCGCATGCACATTAGGTGCTGTCACACCCAATTTTAGTACTATTGACAATTATCCTTCCGGGTCCTGGATTAGAAGTTTTGCTAAACGAATTAAACGAGGGTTTAACCCTATTATTGAACAGCACACTGTATTTCATAGTTTTGTAAGGGGGCTAATTCCATCTTTGTAAGTGAAATAGAGAAGGCAACTGTAAATATCTCAGCAACCATAGAGGAAATGGAAAGTAAAAACATTGATATAATCCAGGCAGAACAACAACAAATAACTAGCCTATCTAAGGTGATATTACAAAACCAAATGGCTCTAGACATGTTATGGCATCATGAAGAGGGGTTTGTTCCACAATCAATCAAAGTTGTTCCTATACAAACTAAAGTGGCAGAATTGAAACAGATCTGGAGGAAATTTGGAAACAAACTGAAGTATTTCATGAGATGGCTATGGATGACACTGGGGTATTGAAGAAATATGGAAAAAGTTAACTTCATGGTTATTTAATCTCTCCTGGTTGAGGCAACTGGTTGAGGCAACTGGTTGCGGGAATATTGGTGTTATTTTTTTAATATTGATTACTTGTGGTATGATACAATGTTCCCTCTGGTGTTGTAAATGGTCTATGATAAATTGTGAAGATTGGAAAAGGAATGAAATTAAGCACCAAGTAGAAATGGGAGATTATTTCAAAAAGATTTTTGATACTAATGGTCATATATAAAATGTTGCAAACGAATTTACAAAAGGACAGAAAAAGGGGGGATTTGAGACAAGGAGATATTGTTGTAGGTGTCTTGAAACTGAAAGTCAGAACATCTCTTCTCTTCTCTTCTCTTCTCTTCTCTTCTCTTCTCTTCTCTTCTCTTCTCTTCTCTTCTCTTCTCTTCTCTTCTCTTCTCTTCTCTTCTCTTCTCTTCTCTCTCTTCTCTTCTCTTCTCTTCTCTTTTCTTTCTTTTCCTTTTCTTTCTTTTCCTTTTCTTTCTTTTTTTTCTTCTCTTCTTCTTTTCTTTTTTCTTTTCTCTTTTCTACTTTAAAACTAGAAGAGACTTATTGAAGCAATTTTTAAAGCAAGAATAATTCTCTAAGAAGGATATTTGTTTCTGTATCTTTTATTTTTTTATGCTCATCCTAAATGCATATGACATTCATGTGCAATCAGATGGTAAACCATACCCCTGCGTCAGTATGATTGCGTATCTTAATTCAGTTTTCACATTTTTCCTGAGAGGGACACAAAGAGGTCAGTTACTTGTCAATTTAGACTGCAACTAACATTTTTATGAGAAGGAGCAGCATCAGTGGCCTGCTTTGTCTCTAGTGATATTAAATTGATAAATTTATTTTCAGAATAAACATGTTCAGCAGCTCTAAACAACAGAATACTCTGATTATAGTACCAATAAACACATTAAATGTTATCATACTTTCCCTTAAAGAGTAAGCAGAATTATGAGAAGTAATAGTGATAAGTCTAGAGGTAAAAGCCATGAGAATTTTTTTTTTTTCCCCTCAGTCTCCTGTTTTTCATTTATCTCTTAAGTACTTGCATAGAAAAAAAAAAAGGTTGCCTCTATTTCTTTATTTTGGATTATTTTTTTTTTTCCTCAAAAAACACCTCATCTCTAACCAACCTCCTTTTAAAGTAGTATTTTGTAAGGGGAGCCAGGAATCTGAATGAAAATATGAGGGAAAAAATGAAAATAACTAAATAAAAAGAGAAGCATGACTGCACAACTTCAAAAATCTGTAGGCAAGACACAAAATTTAGTTGTGGTCAAGCTAAAATATGATATTATGTGGATTACATTCAGAAATGTCATTATATTTGTGACTGTCAATGGAAAACAGTATGTTGGTTAAAACTGATTTGGCATAGTGGGACCTAGGATTCCAAATCCTGCTCCCTGGATTATTTTAGTTTTTGTTAAGATTTAACATTTCAAAGCAGTAAGATGTTTCTTGCCAGATCTAGGTGTCCTGGGTTTAGCAGTGGTAGTCATTTTTCTCTTTGTTGGTAGCTGGTGCAGTGCTGTGTTTTGACTTTCGGGCTGGGAACAGAGCTGATAAAAATGATGTTTTGGTTTGGCCAAGGACTTTGTGAGCCTCATGCTCTGCCAGGGAGGAGGGGAAGCTGGGAGGAAGCAGAGACAGGACACCTGACCCAAACTGACCAAAGAAGTATTCCATAGCACAGCACATCATGCCCAGGAGGTAACGGGGAGTTACCTGGAAGGGCTAAGTGGACTGCAGGGTTGGAGGAGGTATCGGTCAGTGCTTGGTCAGGCTGGGGGGAGCGAGTTATCGGTCGGCTGGTGATGAGGTGTTGTATTTTCTTCCCTTCTTATTTCCTTTATCATTACTATTATTGGTGGTAGCAGTAGTGATTTGTGTTATACCTTAGTTACTAAACTGTTCTTATCTCAACCCGTGGGAGTTGCATTCTTTATGATTCTCCTGTCCGTCCCTCCGGGAATAGGGGGAGGGCAGGAAGGGGGGGGAGTGAGTGAAAAGCTGTCTGGCTGGGGTTAAACCACGACACTAGGGAAGAGCTTGATGATTTTACAGGTGTCCTTTTGTGATTGTAGTTGCAAAGGTCTTAAAATAAACGTAGAAAGTTGCATATAACTTCAAGAACAATATGATCGTAAGGAATCCTACAGTCCAGTTTCTTCATCTGATTTCCTACATCAATGTACCATCCAGTGCAAATCATACCTACTTTTTTGCCCTTTCAATTGGTTTCTCTTCTGGTGGAAGCCAATATAAGGAGACTGGTGACTGAAAAGAAAGTGTGGAGAGAGGGACAAATTTCCTTTGAAAGATACTAAGGATACTCTTGTTTTATGTAATCACTTGTTTCCTGGATATTGGAAGTGCTTCTGGCTCCTATAATTTAGATGTAGATCATAGAATAGTTCCATACATGGTAGTCTGCGCTGGCTTCTAGAACAATCTGCAGTCATAGGAAATCAGGCTTTCCTGTCTCCTGTGTCCCATTTTCCTAGAAAAAGGCATTGACTCCCCTGTGATTTCAGGGATTTCTGGGAAACTATCATAATAACATCTAAGTGGGGTTAGAGCTGATAATATCCTGTGTCTCTGTATGCAAAGGTCCTCCCTCTCTTGATACACATCTAGTGAGCTGAACTCCAGATTCATCCAGTAGAGTCTTCATGTGTGACTGGATCTGAGCACATCAGAATTTTTAAATGCTTTTTCCTAGGGAGAGAGATGAAGAAACAAGATGGGTTTGTCTAAAGTAACAGTATAATGGAACCATTTTACCATCAGCAAAAGTTAGGAAGAAATTGAGATTTTTTTAAAGTCATTTTAGACAAATATCTGACAAAAATACTTTGACATTATTTTTGTTAACAGTATCGTAACATATGAGTTTTAGAGGTGAGATTCCTCTATTTAATGTTAGATATCTAAAATACATCAGTTGCCCTAAGGAGAAGCAAATTTAATGAGATTGAGATACTTACATAGTATCTACCTGAATTTTTTCTAATAACATATTGTGAGTGTATATTTTATTCTGCTAATTGCAAAGGGAGTTTAGCATATGTAATTCAGATTATAAACGTTTTGACATGAAATTTAAGGCAAAGTAAGCCTCCTTCTCTAGATGACCTTTCAAACTCTCTTCCAGGTGTGTTTTATAAATTTTCAGGGTTAATAAAACTTACGTTTTGTCCTTCATTGCAAGACTATCTGCTCCTCATGACTGCTCACTATACATACTCAACTAAAACTACTGAACAAGATATTTACTCAGTATAAACCACAATAACACTATCAGCTTAGAAACTGCCTATTTTAAAGGATTGTGGATTTTTTTCAAACATATTTTTTACTGTTAAACCATAGTGATATTTCACTGTTAAATATGGTTTACAGAATGTGAATTCTTTATTTAGATAATGCAATTATAAATTAGGGAAAATGAAGTCTGCTGTTGCCTCCCTTTGCTGGAAGAATTTTTCTTTTTAAGCTTAGTGATTTGCCTTCTCAGATAAGGTTTTTAATTATACCTTGCCCTTTTTTGAAGCCCATTAGACATCTAGAAATGTAGCATATTGTAAACATAATTATACTTATGAGAAGTAATTAATCTAATGGATTTCAGTCTATCTCACCTAGTGAACTGCAACCTGTTCCAATTTATTATGCTGTTTCACAGCAGTAGTACAAGGGGGTAAATATTATCTTTCATAATAATTTGGAGTGTTTATTAAGGAGATTCCCTGCATATCTCATATAATTAATTGCAGAAATTTATTTCATTTAGAAGACATCATGACTCCTGACAATAATAATAAAGCAACACTTTATTATTTTTGCTAATTAATTCAGCAATACACAAAATATCAGCATCATTCTTACGTATTTAGGCATCAAAATTCTGATCAAGCCAATGGGGATCCATCTGTCTGGAACAGTCTTAGGTATCATTCCTGGAATACATGGTAAGGTCTTTTTTTTTTTTTTTCCTGGAAAACAAAGATTTTGTTATCATATAAAACTAATCCATCTATTTTGCTATTTTTTTTTCTTATTCCTATCCTAAAGTCTTTCATCAATTGCATTCATTCTTCCACTTAAAAGCAAAACATGTTTCTGAATCCCAAATTACTACAGTGCCTGTTGTGAGGGATGAGGAGTGAGGGAGCTGGGGGAGAGAGCCCAATTTACACATTAGAAAATATTGAAAGATATTTCAATACAGTAGTTATACATAGGGTGTTTCATACATAATTATTTGATTATGTCTAAAGGTGCTCATAAATATAAACACAATTCACTCTGTTAAATAATTTCCTTATCCTTACAAAAACTGGGAAAAGAAATTGCTAAAGAATTCTTTAACTTTCTTGTTTAAACACTTGATTTTCCAAATCCTATCTATACTGCTTAAAAATTAGGATTTTTTGACCTATGTCTTCTCAGTTCATTAATATTTACACATAAATATGAAAAGGTTGAAAAAATAAATTGCTTTACCTTTTTAATAAGAACTATACTTCCAAGTATACACCAGTGCAAAGATTTATAGTTTCTTTATTGTCTGATTAGATCTGTACAAAATCCTTTTCCAGCTGGTAACTGTACTGTACAACATTGGTAACTCTGCATTCCCTATCATCAGCTTCATTTCTAGTTTTGAGGTGGTTTTTTTACCTTTCGATCTCCTGTTGTTGCACAAAATTATCATGATCTCATGTGCACCCTTTACATATGCGCAGAGACTTAGAGCAGAAATGCAGATTATGTCTTTGTATATATAAAAAAATGTTGTAACTTGATGAGTTGTATTTTAAGTGAGCTGGTGACAAAAGAACTCAGAATACAATTTTACGGTGATGACACCATTCTTTTACACACATTGATTTGGCTCACAAAGATTTAGGGTATGTTTCTATGCAAGGACCTTGTGGTGCATCATTGTTAATCTAAACAGATCAACAGATGTTTTTATTGGCTAAGATGCACATAATAACAGCTTTGGGTTAATGTGTAAGTAAATAAACTACTAGAGGTTTTTAAGTTGCTAATTTCTGTCAAGATTTTTTTTATTATTTTTTTTTTAATTATTTTCTTTTCAAAACTCTGCTGGTTTCAGGTGGGATAGGGTGAATCTTCTTCCCAGTAGCTGGTGCAGTGCTGCTATGGATTTCAGTCTGAGAACAATGCTGATAACACACTGATGCTTTAGTTGTTGCTATGTAGCGCTTACCCTGATCAAGGACTTTTCAGTCTCTTGTGCTTTGCCAGTGAGGAGGGGCACAAGAAGCCAGAAGGGAGCAGTGACTAGACACCTGACCCAAACTAGCCAAAGGGATATTCCATATCACAGCACATCATGTCCAGTATATAAACTCGGGGGAGTTACCTGGACAGGACCAGTCACTGCATAGGTTGGTCTGGGTATACGTCAGTGAGTGGTGAGCAATTATATTGTGCAACACTTGCGTTTATTTTGTTTTTCCTTTCCCCTTTTAGTCTTATATTTTCTCCACTTGTTATATCCTTATTATTATTATTAATATCATTAGCAGTAAAATGTACTTTAGTTATTAAACTCTTCTTATCTCAACCTGTGGATTTTACATTCTTTCAGTTCTCTTTCCAGTCCCGCCCAAGAAAGGGGAAAGAGGAGGGGGTGAGCAAGTAGCTACGTGGTACATAGTTACCAGCTGCGTCTAGACCACAACAACAAATCAACCCCAAGTTTATTGTCATCTTTACCACTGTAAGTGTTAAAGTGCATACTCATGGAGCTAAATGTAATTGGAAATGTATTTCTTATGTAACCATGCATTCGTACATTATGAATAACAGATAAATGTACATTTTCAGTAATAGCTTACATAGGAAGTTCTGTATGATAATTTGGGAGAATCTGTGCATTATTTTAGAAGAAAAAAAAATATTAACCAGAAGAAAAGCTCATTATAGATCTAAGTCCATATCAATTGGTCTATGGCACTGCTATCAATTGATTTTTATGGAGCTGGTCTAAAACAGGATATATTTCAGATTTTATCCCAGTTATTCCTAGAAATTAAATGTGTCACTGACATAATAGCTAGGAATTCTGAAGAATATGGGATTCAAACGTAAGTTCACTCTTTCTGTTCTGTTGTGACTCAAGTTTTCTTCAATAAAGGCAAGCAAAACACTGGAAAATAAAAGCTAATTGCATAAGAGAATTAATTTAAATGGAGTGAAATTACCGTATGATATTTTTAATTGCAAGTCAGCAACACTTCAGAACTTCCATGGAGTTTATATGTCATGGATCAAGAAGCTAGAGATATGAATCCAGTTATTGCCACTCTTTTATTGTCGTGAAAGAGCACTCAGAAACACATAGCTCGTGTCCCTGGATGTAGGTCTAAATGTAAGTCTGTTCTCTGGGTTTTCTTTTGCTGCCTGCTCAGTCTTCCTAAAGAGGAGTAAGTAGGCTTTCCTCTGGCACTCTGAAATCATGGCTATCATGCACTGGACTATATAGGTTTTTCTAATTCTCAGTTGTTAGGATAAAGTAAGGACTGGAGATGCATTCACGTAGGTTATTTCATTTTGCCCATAAACCATATTAAATCTTCATGTTTGAACAGATTTGTCCTAACTACTTTTCACACATTTATGTAATTTTGAGGTGATTGAACCACTTTTTTTTTTTTTTTTTATTATGGAAGATGAGCTCTTCAAAGAAATATCTGTAGTAATAACTACAGACAACTGCTACTATATTTTATGATGGAGTTTTGCTGTGTATTCTGAATTAATTTTTCTCTGTTAACTGGGATGCCATCCTTACAAAAGAAAATGATTCCAACATGACTGTGCACAAAAGCTTATCCAGGAGTTCAGACTTTGTTAAAAACACATGTTATTAAGAAAAAATAAATAAATGAAAAAATGGTAAAACCCCCTTACAGAAACCAGTAACCTTACACAGAGACTTTGGGCAAAAAGACTGTAGTGATAATAAAAAAGTAATGTAAAAGAGTTGGAGGAACAAAAGAAGTTTTATGTCTACTCTCAAAAAGTTTTCGAGAGCTTAATTAGTTGAATTGCTGTCAGGGGGAATAAGCTCTAAATTAACAGGTCTTCTACAGGCAAAAAGGTTTCTATCGCACTGTGCGCTGTCTGCACTCTGTCTGTGGACTTTAGTGAGTGGTGGGATCCAAGGGAGAAAGGTAGTTCAGTTTTATGGAAAATTACACTTACTATTCTGTATAATGACTTTAATTCCCCCATTTTTCCATCCCATCCATTAAGGAATTCTGATTATTTCTTTGGAAGGTCGATTTAGCACAGAGGTTACTGAAGAAAATGGTCAAATAGTCAGAGATAAAATTTGAGAAAGGCCAAAAAGTGTATGTATTGATGAAAAAGCTCCAAGACTATAGATTCTAATGTTCTTTAAATACTTAACTTAAATGCAAAACTTAAGTTCATGCAAGCCTATATGAATTAGGGATTTGTTTGAGGGGGGGTTGTTTTTGTTTGTTTGGTTGGCTTCATTTCTGTTTTTTTTAATCTCTAGTTTAAATTGTTTTGGAACTCTCTTTGCCTTTGTTTTCAATGTTTTTGAACTTAATGTGGTTTATTTCTCAGTAACTGCATTCTCTAAGCTAAATGGACCATATCAGATACCTTAATCCAATTTCTTTTATGTAAATAGTAGCTATTTTTCCTTGTTTTACTGTAGTTTGATAAGCAAAGATCTTTCCAATGCTGTTCTGCCTTGGGGCTAATATCTCTTACAATATATTGATATTTTTTAAAGTGAAGGTAAAACAGGGAGAGGTCAAACACAAAAGGTAACAGCTTTTTGGTAACAAATCCATTTGATCAGATACAGTTTTGATGCTTTAAAATAACAATTAAAAAGTTAAAGTAATTTAGAAGGTTCCAAGCTATTTCTTGAAAGGAGAATCAGATTGCAGAGTCATATGAAGTGACACTCGGTCTTGAACTAACACAGACAGGCTTTGGTAGCTGCAGAGGACTTTCGAATTGAGAAAATGAGCATTTGTATTACCAAGTCTTAATGTGGTTCCACAGTTAGGAGTAATAGCTGACAACCTACGGTGATGATTATGCAAATGAGAGCAATTTTGTTTTCTGAAAATAAGGCCTTTTTTTACTACTTTATTTTAAAGAAAACATTCTCAACTTCACAGGCCTCCTGTTGCTGTCTGGACATAGGTTAGTCACAGAGGCAGCTAATGTGAAAGGAAACTTAGAAATCTAATTAATCAGGAATCTTTTTTACTGATACTTAACACCCTAGAATATGTAAAGTTCATATATTTCATAAATTTCATATCTTTCATCTAATAATCTGGAAGTACATGGTGACTTAAATAGTACTTCCCCCTTGTGTTAGCCACTAGCAATGAATGTGAACATGAAAAATGACAGCTTTAATTCAGCTAAGTTTTTTGAGATTGCAATTAAAAAAGCCAGGCTAGGGAAGGTGTCTTGTGGTAGCTCTGATAAATTCTGAATTAATGTAGTATGACAAACTATATGACTTTGACACCACTTATTGTATAGAGACTCATTGGCTTCGCTGGCTTTCAGGTCTGGTAAAACGTGTAAAACTGAATGTCCTGTTTTAGAGGCTGAAATGCCTTCCTTTTCCTTTCTTTTACATTCTGACAAACATTTCTGGAGCAGAGTTTGAGCTCATTTACATTGATTAAATCTTTGTATACTATAACTGCTCTCCAGCTTTGAACCTTTGTAGTACCTTGAATTTGTTTGTTATTGGGCTGATACACCACCTACAGCTACTGCAATATTAACATGTTTACATTTAAAGATGTTTTCCATTAAGCTCTAAAGCTCTGTAACAATTGTCAAACAGTCCAAGCCATAGACTTTATTTCAGCATGATTGATTTGTTCCCATTTAGATCAAAGGCAGATTGTTTCAAGTAGAAATAAAGTAGATATTCTGGAATAAGAAATGTTTTCACATGTTTGTTCAGTAATAGTTATTCTGGAATAGCTGTTCATGAACAGCTAATTTAGATTGCCTCCATTTGCTGATTGGTGATAGGGAATACAAAAGAGCAGAATTCAAAAGGACTTTTCATTCATCATTCTCTTGGGGGAAAATGAGCAAAGTGACTTTATGGACTTTGTAAAAGTATTGATTCTCAATCAAGTTTATCAGAAATTCTGTTTTATAGCTTTAACTGTCTGTGTGACTATATTACAGGATAGTTTCAAGTGCATTGAAAACTTTTAAATGATTCAGTTAACCATTTAAATCTTATTGAAAGAGAAATCTATAAATACAATAAATTATTAAAATTGCTATAACAGTGAAAGTATTTTGTGTAGCAGGTTTAAAATTTATGTTACTAGGTACAAGATTTGGGAATGTGTGTTTAAAGTATGGAAGAATTTTTTGGTATCTTTCAAGGCAGGTATTAAACATCCTCTAAGTCCTCTTTAGATCTCGCTCCTTTCTGCTGTCCAACTCCTGATTCTCCCAGGCTCTCTTCAGTTAAGCCAGGCTTTGACATAGCTCAGAAAAGCTAATTCCCACAATCTGCCACTTTAAATGAATGGATAAAAAAAAAGACAAGAAGCCTACAGCTGGTGGACCTGTATATGCTGTGCAACCATACATCCAGAAGCCTTGAAGGGAGCAATGAGGTCTCCATGACAAAATGCACCATTTGAAGCAATCACAAGCACAGTCTGAAGTGAGACAGGCTCTAATAGGTGTTTCTGTGGGACAGTATCTATCTAAGCTGGTTAACACAAAGATGGTTAAAAGGCCTGTACTAAGCCTCCCAGCGCTTCAAAGAATAACAGTGGCATATGAAGTTATAGGTTTCTGCACACCTGTATCATGTCACTGATCTAATGCAAACCAACCTTCCTCCCTCCCTCCTTTCCCTTCTTCCTTCCTTCCTCCTTTCCTTCTTTTTTCCCTCCCTCTCTTTCTCCCTTCTTTCTTTCTTTCCTTCCTTTCCTACCTTCCTCTCTCCCTTCCTTCCTGGAAAAAAATGGTGCACGCAAACCCCCAGGAAGTTCTGACCTTAGTTTTGTATTTAACCTCGCATATAAAAATATGTATATGAAGTTCATACATACAAATAAACAATATTTTTCCTTTTCCAAATAAGTATATTAATACCTACAAAAGGTAATAGACTCAGCTATACTGTCGAAAAAATTGAACTGTATATTCATTAATTCCTCACCTGAGCAAGTATGAGCTGTACTGGTTAGCTTAAAGGGAAGAATGCAGAACTGAGGGATTACAACTACTGAGGGGTGTTGCTTTAGTCTCCTTTTGTCTCCTTGATAAGCCTCAGTGCTTCAAAGATTCACTTTTTAAAATGGGTGCTTTCAGAGGCAGAAATTTGTAATGAGTGAAGACAAATTAGATGATCCAAGCAGAACCTTTTCCATCTTTAAATCCTCACATTGCAAGTCAGGAACAGAGGGCTAGATAAGAAGTGCTAAAGCTGCCAGACTCTATGAAGGCAACGGTGCATATTCGCAACTGGCTCTTGTAAACAGCAACTGACTGTGATTATTTGATATCTAAATATGCCACTTTGGATTCTGCACTTACTACTACACAAAGGTCAAAGAAATACAGAAGATGCTTTCAAGTAGCTTCTTTTGGATTCTGGTTTTTCATCTGTTCCTACCATCACAGTGAATATGTATGTTTGCTATTAGCTATTAGCCTATAGCTCACTCAGGCCACCTTGGCTTCTAATCCAAATCAATTGAGTATGTCAGTGCCTGGATGTTTGCTTAGTGAGAATAGTTTCTGAAATGACTTGTCCATTCAGCCTTTGTTTGAGAGTCTGCTAATCATTTCTTATCTGTATTTAACTCTTGGTTCTCCCATTGTGTGTCTGGTATTTTAAGATTAAGTATCCACCACTGGAAGAACACATTTCAAGAATATAAATTTTCAGGGAGGAGGGAAATGTTGAAGAAGAGGACACAAAAGTTTTTACTTACCTCTTGTTGAAAATAAAATTAAAAATATAAGATTGTATGTGATCTAGAATGCTCATTTTTTCCATCCCCAAGCCCTAAAGCAGGATCATGTCTGCCAAGCTGTTAGGGATGGGTGAGAAATGCCCAATTGCTCTGTCCCTCTCTCTCTCACAGTCTATTTATATTTATCTTTATCTTCAATTGCAGAAAGGATTTTTTTTTATTTCTAGTTTGAGTATGGCCACCACTTCTTGCTTTGTCTGACTCAGTAATAATTATTCAACTCTTTCTTTGTTAAAGTCATCCATGTTTTACAAACTTGCTATATAAGAGCATTCAATATGTGACTCTTGATTTAGGATCAACTGCTGCACTTTGTGCCTTAAAAAAACAGAAACATCTGAGATTAAAAAATACCTATACAACAGTTTACATTTCTTACAGAAACAAGTTATAGTTGTCATCTTTATTTCTTCAATGTAATATTTTGAAATCATAGCAAATGCTTCTGATGTTTATAAAATTATCATTATTTTTATTTTTCAAAACTTAAAGATATAAATTAAAATTATTAGATATTACAATTAGAGATAGTGAAAAAATAATTTAGAATTTAGAAATATTTCTCTTTAAAGAAAATATTGTGTTAGTTTACTCATATAAATACTTTCTTGAATATTCACCAAATTGCATAAACCTTTTTGAAAAATATTTTTCAGGTTTTTATTAATTTCTCAGAAATTAAAGCAACCATCTTATGTCACATGTATCTTACAGATTTATCTTGACTGTCAAATTTTAGCCTGGTGGTGAAAAATTCAATTTCTCCCATGTGTGGATCTTTCTACATGACTGATTCAGTTCACATATTTTCTGCTAACTTTTGAAGGAGTTCAGATAGCTAGCTTAGTCCAGTAATCCGACTTTCAGATGGCTCAAGTATGTGAGATGAGTGCCACCTTTGAAGTCACAGTTCATGCTGGCTTCTCTGTGTGATTGAACTTTTATTTATCTGTTTGATGTTGTCCGTGGTCCCTGACCAAAGCATTACTCATCTTCAGTGAAAGGACACAGAAAACAGCAGCCTTTGGAGAGCTTGTCTAGCAGAGCTGGACACTCAGATTCTCTCCCTCAGAGTCCTTGCACCAGCCTGCTGTAATATTTTTAGGAGGTAGCAATTATACATCAGTTTCACTTCAGCCTTGCAATAACCATCTCCCTTTCTATCCACTCCTTCTGGGACAAAACACTTGTCCCAAGCACAAAAATTAAAAATAAAAAAAAAAAAAGAAGAAAAAAAGAAAAAAAAAGAAAAAAAGATAAAAATAAAGAAAACAAGAAAACAATCCTATTCTTGACATTATCCACTACACAGAAAAACACTGAGGTGATTATACCTTTTCTAAATCTTCCTTCTGAGAACTATACTGAGGCTGTGGCGTCTCAGTATCAGGGTGGTTATCGGCTGTTTTCTGATGAAAAAAAGCTAGAAAAGGAAAACAGGAAAGCTCATTCTGAAATTTCATAATGTGAATATGGTGCTGAAGAAACCAGAAACCTGGCTCAAGGTCAGGTAGTTACCCCAGGAAGAGCATATGGCAATATCAATGTAATAGAGCAGGAGAAGATACTGGTGTAGATCTACCAAAAAGAAAAATGCTGCTTTCCATAGTATCTTGCATTCTGGGACAGTGGTGGATTTTGTCTGACCTGAAAGTATGTCAATATTTACCTGTTTCTCAAAAAAAATATTGTTTCTGCTTATAGAAGTTCTGGTGAAGTTAGAAAGAACTCCCATTGAACATGTAATTTGGCAAACAACTGTACAGTCTTAGACTCAGATAAGCCCACTGGTTTGGAATAATTTTAAGTAGGAAAGCTGGGGCAATACTGCATCCATTTCTGTATATGTAGGTGGAGAGTTTGTTTTGTGACTCCAAGAAGCAAGGACACCCATCTTGTGAAACAGAATTTTGGAAGGAAGAACGCTAGAAATATTAAGCTTATTTACAGTCTTAGGAATGGTTTTGAGTTCTGTTAAGAGACATAGAGGATTATGCTGACCACCTGGTTATGTGGCTACAACACCTTCTCTAAGTCTCTGTGCAATGTAAGAAGGGAATTAAATATGTTTTCATGTTAATGAAAACCAGTCTCTTGACCCTCTAGGCCTGAAAGCAAGGGAAGGGTTTAGAAATATTCCAATAATTTATATATGCAGAAAGAAATAAAGTTACACAAAACCAAATAGGTAGCTATTACAGAAAACAGAACGGTAGCCTGAATGTCAAAGTTTTGTTTGAGCCTTAGGCAATGTCTGTCAGTACAAGAAAGATGTAAATTCAGCTATTTCTTTGCTGTTTGGGTATCTGTGATAACAACATTACTATCCTTATTAGTGTGTAATGCTAATTCCCAAATGCACTCAGTATGCCCATGAGAGTGTTATAGAATTCACCACAGAAAAAAACCTCTGCTTTGGTTTACGTTGCCTCCCCATATACGCACCTCCTCTTCAATAATCTTTAAATATAGTCCTAAAAACATTTTGCAGTAAATGCATATTCTTTCTCAACAAATTTTAATTTGATTGAAGGAATTATTTCTCAGAACAATAAATGTAACTGTAATCACTGAGCCATGGGTTAGCTTGTAGCTATGTTAAGGGTATTCCAAAACCATCAAATTCCCCCAGAGAATTCCCTTGTACTCTTGTTTGACTATTCCTACTGTATGGTTTCTGTTCTCAAACTGGTAGCAAAGCAGAAAACAGAACATTTTGAAAACTATATGTGGAATTCTTCTGTCAACATAAAACTAAATGGGGTGTCATTTCAGTTTCTGCTTCATGTTATCAGTGAGGAAGTTATGTCTCTACCTTGCACAATTACTCCAAAGTTATCTCCTGAAAAATCCAAGCAAACAAAGCATAGAATAAATGAAAGACAAAAACAGTATTCATTCTGTGAAAATGAACACCAAGTAAAATGAAGGTAGCACATAACAGTTCCTGCTGACCTCTGTGCTTACCGTCTGCGCACTCAGAGGAATGTGTCTTAACAGTCACTCCTGTTTGTTACGTTTTGGCTATGATCAATGCAACTGATGAAGGACTCCATGTTCAACGTCTTGATAATAATTTTGTTCCTCTGACTGTTACTAATGCTAACATCTGCATGGAGCTTGTTAGAATTAATAGATCTGCACATGTAAATGAAACTGGCTTTAGGAAATGCGGATTATTTTTTTTTCTTATTCTGCTTTACTGACATTCAGCACTCTTTCTGCTTCAGAAACAGTACAAAACCATTTCAAGAATGCAGTGGCATGCAAAAGTCATTGCCTGAACTTTTCCCCATTTTGTAATTCATGAACACATGAACTCATTTCTAATTTGAGATGAGGAGTGGAAGACTATTGTGAAATAGAAAGCAAATATGTGAATTTATTCGCTAATCAAGCCCTCTGAAAAACAGTATGCAGAGCTGAGCAGGCTACGAAAACTCAAGGACTGCTGTGACATTGCGCAGTCAATTATTTTAACACTGCACAGTTTCTGGATAGAAGAATCCATCTATTTTGACCTCTGAAAAGAAATTCTTCCCAAAGCATTTTACTGTGATTTTATGCAAGAGGGGAGAATTTATCCCTTTGAAAGAATGTATCCTACTACTTTGAGAACAGATGAAATAGCCGGCACAAACTTCAGCTTGTTCTTCTCTGACTTAAAAAAAAACAACTAAAACTCAAACAAAAAAAACCTTTTTTTTTATTTATTCACTAAATACATTCACTCCCATCTGTAATTTCTCAGAAAAGCAGAAAAAATATTTTTTATTGCCTCAAAAAGCAGCCTGTTATTTTTAAATGGAAAGAACAAGTAGAAGTTTAACAAAATCTTGAAGGAGTTCACATTAGATATTTCATATAGCAGAGACTATGCAGGAACTAATATAGTAAAATATTATTAACATTCATGCACACAAACACAAAAGAAAAGAAGTTAAGGTTTTTGCAGGGTCTTTTAGATTCCTGTTGGGTGCTTTTCATTATGATTAAGAAAATCTGACGGCTGAAGAAATATTTAAAATGGCATGGTCAGGGTTTAGCCTATAAAACAGAACAATGACACACTTTCTCCTTATACTAATCACTCCCTAACCAACTGTTCAATTGTTGCCATATATTGTTTGGTGAATCTCAATCTGGGAGATTTAAAACAACATATTTTGCTGAAACATCCAGTGAAAACTTAGCTTTTCCTGAAAAGGAAAAAGTTCCTCACACCCCAGAATTACAAGGAAATGGCCAAAAATGTAAATAATTTAGACTGAAAATGTTTGGCCCCTAAAGACAAAGACAGTCTTTTATCCCCCCCTTTTTTTTTATTTGCATTCTTTTTTTGTTATCTTACTTTATATCATGATTTCCTGGTGTAGGTGTTGAGGAGCAGTGCTGGACAATCCTCTTGATGCTCTCAGGAAGGCAAGCTGACAATCTCAATCACCTTCTGCTTTTCTAAGAGTGTGTACACACTCACAAACAAACAGAATTTTACATCTGATCATGAATCTTAGTGCAAAATATCAGACCTAGGCTTCAGCGTCTCCCTCTCTGAAATGCTGATTTATATGAGTAGGATTTCCTTTCTCATAAATGGAAAAGGCTGTCCAGGAAGATGTTCACTTGCTAGAGAAAACTTATCGCTCCATCGTAGTAAATCCAGGCTTACAATATTTTTAATCAACTGGATGAGTGAACATATTTCATCCTTGATCTTTTCAGACAGAATGCAAACAGTCATTAAACATCATTATTACTATCAAACTAGGATTATTGCTCCCTTGAGTTATTGTGATTAATGTGAGGGTTTCTTGGTGGCAACTTGGATACAGCTTTTTTGGTATATTTTTAGTTTCTTAAGAATTTCAGATAAATTTCTGTTTACTGAAAAAACCCCCCCACATATATGTCAGTGCATTATACAAATATACATTAATCATGCTATAGTAGATTTATAATTTATAGAATATCTTCTTGATTTAAGAGATGGATGAAATGCATAAAATGAATGTGAAAGTATTTTCCCAACATTTTCTTTTTTTTTTTTCAAATCAGTGTAATTCTGCAGTGTTATGTTGATAAGACATATCTGAATATATTCTGCAATTCAAAACCATTTAAATATCACCAAAGTTTTCTGACTGCCATTAAATGAAGATTTCCAGATAGCAAGTGATCCACTTCTTATACACCAGCTCAAAGCTATTGATACCTGCTTCTATTATCTCCCAGAGATTTGTAAACTGGTACTCCAGATTACTGCAGAAAACCTCAAATGAATTCAAAATACAGATTCTTAAATGGATTAATTAACCCCTCCACCCCTTACTTTACAGGCAGTACTGTGAATACTAGTAAAGCATCCTATTGATTTTAAGATTTTTGCTTTACATTATAAAGTCCTTCACTGTTTTTTTCCACAGTACCTGGGAGAATTACAAACACCATATTTCCCTTCCTGCTGTTTGAATGCTGGCCCAGTAATGGCTTCTTTGATCTTTCTAAACCTTCTTTGAGCTGTATATTATTCCTTCTCACTCAAGACTATTCACTACTATACATCAATGTCTCTTGCTAGCATTAAAATCAAGTCTAAAAGTTGATGTTACGTGTAGACTGATGCCACTCTTCAGCCGAACTAGCCAATTACTGCAGTAGTGGGATAATAATACAAGATTGTTTTTTTTCCTGTGGCAGCAAGAGGCTTGACATAGTTATTATTTGTTTTGCATGACTTATTTTATGTAAGGATGGATCTATTTATTTATTTTTAAAGGATTTTGAGGCACTAGTCAGAAGTATTTTATGGAAAGCTTACCAGTTCTCAGAGACAATGATATGATGGACAGGCCAGGAAAATACTTGTGAAATAAGACTAAAATTTTAGAAATTTCTTTGACAACTACTCCCTTAAAGAAGGATGTGTAATTAAAGAGGACAAGCATATATAAAACTAGGAAGTATAAGGAACCACAGACTACAAATTTCTCATTTTTTTGGTTGAGAAAGAACTGGAGAGGAAGAAAAGCAACCAACCAAAAAAAAAAACAACAACCCAAAGAACTGTTCATGTTATACAGTCAATAATTATATACATCCCAACTCAAAAAAGACTCATTTTTTTGCCTTTGAAATCTAAATTAAAGTATCATGCAATCATCTCTGTACAAACAAAACTGTCACAATTTTTGTCAGTAGATCAAAAGTGCTATTCCCTACCTGGAGTACTGCCCTCAGTTCTGGGATGCCCAGTCTAACAAAGACATGGACCTCTTGGGAGTCCGTGTGAGTCCAAAGGAGGGCCACAAAAATGATCAAAGGACAGGAGAACCTCTTCTATGACCGAAGGCTCCAGGGAGACCTTAGAGCAGCTTTCTAGTCTCTGAAGGGGGCTTACAGGAAATCTGGAGAGGGACTTTTTACAAGTGCACACAGTGATATGATAAAGGGGAATGACTTTAAACTAAAAATGGGTAGATTTAGATTGGATATAAAGAAGAAGTTTTTTACTGTGACTGTGGTGAGACACTGGAACAAGTTTTTACTGAGAAGTTGTGGTTTCCCCCTATTGGAAGTGTTAAAGATCAGTCTGTATGGGATTTTGAGCAACCTGGTCTAGTAGAAGGTGTCCCTGCCCATAGGAGGAGGCTTGGAATAGATGATCTTTAACATCCTTTCTAACTCAAACCATTCTATGATTCTGTGATTCAGATAACCACTTTTGTTCATATTCAAACAAAATCTTCTGCAACTTTCAATTACAAAAACCGAGCAGATTGAACTTAATTTTAGACAGTGAACTTAAGGACAGTGTTTACATTTTACATTGCTCTTTTCTCGATATCCACTTATTCAAATTCTTTTTTTTTTTTTTTCTATTACTAAATTGCATTCTGGGATGGGCTCAGCAAAGCAAGGGCAAAGAATATTGGAGAAGAAGGTTATTAGTTTTCCAAACCAGTAACCTACCAACATTTCCTGAGCAATTATTACAAAACTGTCAAATAATGTTCTAGAAAAGGACAGTGGTTTGTTAGTTGCTTTGTAGGGGTTTTTTTTTTTGGTTGGTTCATTCATTTTGTTTGGTTTGTGTCTTGTTATGTTTGAGGGTTTTCTCTGACTTGGTTTTAGTGGGTTTTTTGTTTGTTTGGTTTTGTGGTATTTTTTAATTAATTTTTCAACTCTGCATTCCACATTAAGGATTTGAAGATGCTTTAGCAATACTTTGTGGCTGGAAAATGAATCTTTTTTTCCCGTAAATATTTAATGTCTTTTCATGTAATCCAGCTTGAAGGTACATCACAGTATCACAGTATCACAGTATGTTAGAGATTGGAAGGGACCTCAAAAGATCATCTAGTCCAATCCCCCTGCCGGAGCAGGAACACCTAGATAAGGTTACACAGGAACGTGTCCAGGAGAAGACATGGGAATGGAATGGTCATACTTGTAATTACAGACTCACATAACCTCTTCTCTTCACTCCTATTTATCTGATTAAATTATATTTCTCGTAAAATTGGCTTTGATAACATATCAAAAAAACAAATGAAAATTAAGAACAGGATATTTCCAGTTTCAAGTAACAATTATTATAACTCTGCAGATAAAGAGGTGGATGTACTGATGCAAATAAAATAGGCAGGATTATGCCTTCCCCTTACTAATTAAAAATACATAGCAATTACAGAAATAATTTCTGAACTACAACAGTATTGCCATGGTGTGAGTTCTACTTCTTACCTGTAAGTAAAATGAAAAACAAGACCTCTTCATAATAATTAAAATTGATGAGTTCTAGGAAAATGTATACATATCCAGATATGTTTACATTTCTTTAATTGTCAGTAACGTTTAATGCACATAACCAAAAGGGTCAAAATAACTTGGAGAGTAAAATTTAAAAAATAATTCCAAGAAAATCACATCATTATATTTTATTATAAAAAAATTGAAAAATCTCTACACGCACCCACACAAAATAAAGCTAAAAATCTTAGCATCCATCTAGATCAATGCATCTGTGGATTTAAGTAACAAAATCTGAATTTAGAGCCAGGAGAATAGAGCATATTACTTTATTCCGCAGTTAACCAAGGACAAATGTATTTTACAAAGTAACAGAAACTTGCTATGAGAACTTCACAGGGAAAATAAATAATTTAAATGAATTAAAGAAACTATTTTTTTCCTTGGAGACCTAGCGATAGACAGGGATAGTTTCATTGCTCTTTGGAAGATGCTTTCAAAAAGGATGAAGAATCTAAAGGTCATGTCATTGAAATAACGCGGTCCAGGATAACTAGTTTCATTTGCACAACACAGTAATCTAGCTGTTAAATAAGCTAAGGATGTCTTTGTTTTTTTCCACTTTTTAACTCTGAGGTGTGCGTTAGAATCAACCAGTGATCCAGCTACTATTTTTTTTTTCAATGGTATTTGTAGCTGAATAAATGTAAGAAGGCTTATATGCGACTAACTATGGCAGCTTTAAAGAATACACAGATACACCTACGTAAACCTTATAACAATAGAGATATTATACCTGCTTTAAGGGGTTACAAGCTCTTACATTTGCAATAAAGAAAATAAAGTGTAGTAACTCTATGAGCAGAAAACCATCCACAGTATAAATTTATCTCACTTCGATGGCCGTGGAGAGATATGCCAAATGCCAGCTTCCACTCAAAAATAGCTTTCCTATATTTTTGGAGGACAGAACCATATTGAAATGGAAGATAACATAAGCAGCCTTCTGTGTAGTGTTTGAGCAACACAGATATGATTTGAACAGTTATCTATTCAGTATAATCTGTAACTTTCATGTCTCTCCCATCCTAAGGTGATCTGAACCTATGTGCTTTAGTGTATCTTCAAAGCTGGACACTACTGTAAAAACAGGAATGCAAATATACCTGGAAAAGGGAACAAGCAGAAATAAACTACATTGCAAAGGAGTGTTTTGCAGAAGATAAGCATATGTACATGTGTGGATTACTCAAGAGACTTTTAAATCATCAGAGAAAACTTCCATGACTTCATGCGGGTTCCTATATTGTGACACATCATGTATTTAAAGCAATCTTGGCTCTCAGGCCATCCACACAGAGCAGGAAGACATGAGAGGAGCTCATAACCTGCTGGAATAACTGCTCTTGGAGTTCTAGATTTAAACTAACTATAACAGAAGTTTAGACATCTCATTTACATGAAGACATTGACATGCAAGTACACTTTGACACATAGTAGACCTCTTCATTTAGACACCCAATGCACTGAAGTCTATTGGCATTTGAGATAACTAAAATGTCCAAAAGGACCCTAAAGAACACCCCTGAAAGACGAAGATTTCCTATACATTTTTGGTTGTATCTGTCAGCCCAGCTAGGATGTTAAGGATACTCAAAAGACACTGCGGGCAACTGAATATCATTTCTTAACATCAAACTGAATACCACCATCAACAAGTTTAATTTCCTGAGGGTGAAACAATCTAGAAAGTAAGCAGCTTGAGTCACCCTTGGAAACTCAGGAGGAGGTTTAGGAACCTAAAGTACTACACCCTGATATTCTGCTAACAGAAAATGGAACAAGAGTACCAGCAGCGATGGCCTCTGTCTTGTTAGTGTCCAGTCTCATTCTAAATTTCGGAAAGCTATTTGGGTCAGCCTTCTACAACAGTGAGTTTCAAAAGTTAACTATATTTTTCTCAAAAGAGTATTTTTTTTTTCCTGCAGAGGTAAGCTAGTGTTGTAATTGGAACACAAGACTTGACCCGGAAAGAAGGGTATTCCAGGAACCTCCTCCGACAGGTAATTTATTCAATTTCTGTATGAGTATCTCTAGCAACAATACAGGCATAGCCATCCTTATTTCACAATGCCAGGTAATGCTCTTTCTGTAAAGACTCATGCATGGGTTTATCTAACATCCCAACCAGGAAATTCATGTGTTTAAAGTTAAAGTTATACGATCACCATAAAAACACCCTCAGTTCACCTTTTCTTAAATTTTATTTTACGTACTTTGAATGACATTAGGAGTAAATTTTACATTGCATATTGTTATTGCATTATAAATTTAAATAGTATTTCAGATAAAAATAATATAGTATCTTTTTTCACTTTATTTTGAAAACTGTGTTTTGTAGTACTAAACTTGTTGAATAGAAACTTTACTACCTTCCTCTGTACAGTGCTCCCTAACATAGACTGTAATCCCCTACATTGAAGGTCATGAAGTTTTACAAATTCTCCAGCATAAACCACTAAGAGTTAAGTTGTCTTAAGAAACACTTTGGATAAAAAGAAATGAACAAAGTCTCATTCATGTTCATAGCCTTATAAAGTGGCAGAAAAGAAATCAGCCAAAAAGGGGTGCCACATTTTAAAGGCAGAGTTTTTCTTTTAAAAAAAGAATGTCTTAGAAATTAGAAAAACTACCAGTAGTAAAAAAGATAAAAAATTATGCAAACACTGAAATATTGCATTATAATTACTGATGGTTCCACCCCTGTTGTTAAGAAATATTAAAAATGTTGGCTACATCTTAGTGCTCTCAAAGGATGCAAAATAAACTGAGTAAAAATAAATGAGTTAGTTAAACTATAAATGTTGTCCAGATGAAAAACATTCTGTCTCTAATTAGACTTCCAAGGGAATGTCTATGATGTGTGGTAAGTTGTCTAATGACTTCGAAAAAACTGCGTAGAAAACCTGGTTATTACTACTAAGTGAATTATTTGTGATATTAAAGAGATTGATGTGCTTAGAATTCCATGAGTGCCAAAAAAATATTAAGAAAATATCAGTGGCTGAATAATAGGCTTTATTTTTGTTAAAACTAAGAGAGGACACAAAGAGAAGCAAAAGAGTCACAGATCTAGTAGGTTCAGTATCAATCATTTACAAACCTTATCCATACTAAATATTCTCCTCGATAGCCATATGGAAAGGATTAAAAAAAAAAAAAAAAAGAAAGAAAAAATTGCTAAACATGAATCTTGTGCTGCTATAGGAAAAGATTAATAAAAAAAAAAAAGTTATTATTTGGTTGCATTGATTTGTGGAAGAGGCTAAAGTTAACATTCTATTTCCAAAAGCTGTAAGGAAAACAAAGAAAAAAAAATTTGAATGTTTTTCAAACTACCTCATTACACATTGTGCGTGGAAGAAGTTGTTTGTGTTATTTACCCAACTGTCAGCATTATATTGCTATCATTTAAAAGTTAACAAATGTTCTGTAATGTAAACTGGGCACAATGCTCTAATCATCCCACAACCCACCTGCATTTTCTATCCTTAGGTTTTTAGTATATGCAGAACAGTGAGAAATTGTAACAATATTTATTCTCATTTCTGATTACAACCTCTGTCAGTTTCCAGTGGGATAAAACCTAGACTTATTTTTTTTAACATTTTATTTACAATGTTGAAAGACATATATTTGTACATGCATCTTAAATATTGTCATCCTTGAACAAAGAAAACATTCCCATCATATTGACAGCTCTGTCTGTATTTGCAGAAGTGACCCAAAATTGCAGCCAAAGGCCAACTGGACAACTTAATTTTTCGTGTGCCACCTCAGCATGAATAACTGAACAGCACAAATGTAAGCATAAGCAAAGCACAAAGAGTACTTACATGTTTCTTACCTATAAATGGAAGAAGCCTTGGTGGTTTAAAACTGAAAAAATCAGCTGGTCTTGAAGTCTTTGGATGATTTGGTAAGGCTCATACCATTTATAGTATACAAAGTGATTTAATTACTTACTGTGTGCACAAAATAAAATTATAAAAAATAAATATGCTTTTTTATCTTTTTTATTATTCCTTTACTAGGGGTATAGATAGAGCAGAATCTGTGAGTTTAAAGCATATTATTTTTATTTATCTTTACAGACTTAGTACCCAACATAATAAATGGGACACTCTGCAGTATGAGTTAGTACATGTGGATGTGCACTTGGTGGTATCTTATTCTTATAAATTATACAATAATTTTGGGGGAATTTAATATTCATTTATGATAATGACGATGAAATCCATTACTATAGCCAAAAATTAATCCCCCCTCAAGAGATAAATTATGAACTTTTATGGAACTCTGATGCTGATGTTTTAAAGAACTGATACGGGCCAGAATTTTGATATAATGTACGTAGCAAATAATCTTCCAGAGCCCTAAGGCTGTGTATGAGTACGTTCATTCACCTGCCCTGAACCCCAATGACTTCTCTAGGGCCATATCCAAGCAGCACACACTGTAGCACTAAATTATTGTGGGGTTTTTTCCCCCCAATACAATTATCAGTTTTATATTGAAAATACATATTATATTATAAACAATATAGATTATTTTTAGATTTAAGGATGAAATAAAAGATGGAAAGGAGCTAAACTTATAGGTGGAACATGGTGCATGTCAACATAAGATCCACTTGAAATCATTATAAGAATTGGGCAGTAATGCATTTGAATTATATTATTATATAAATGAAAATAGTAATTTAATAGTACTTATTCATTTCTAGCTGCATTTTCATTTCTAGTAGATATTGTTCAACAACTGCACCTCTTTCTTTTATCTAAAAGTCACTGTTAATATGTGTAATTATGAAAAGAATGGGACTTACCTCTTATAGGTATGTGTTAATTTACATTAAATCTAACTAAAAGTATGGATTGAGGGTGGTGGCAAACAACAGGAAAAGTAATTGATTTCCCTTATTTCTTCCAAACTAAAAAATTACTATTGCTGCAGCAACTGTATTCAACAGCTAGTGTCAAGACCACAGTCAGCATAACAATTTCATATTATTGGCTGAAATAGATAAAGGTTAGTAAAGAAATCCTTCTATTTTCATACTCCATAGCATAAATGCTACCTTTATGCATTAAAACTAAGAAAAAGTAAATAATAAATGTTTCAGAACAGTCAAATTCTGTTATTAATAGAAAATAAGTAATATTTATCTTAGAAGCTAGAACCTTAAAAATATTGATTTGAGCTTTTATCTAAATAGGTTCCAACTTTCTATAAACATAAGTAAGTCATTAGTAGAGTAATATCTCATGTAAGGTCCATAAGGTTCATTATTTGCTATAACCTGCTAAATAAAGTGTTGCAAAACTTATTTAAACACACATTCACATGATAGACCGCTGTAATGATCCATTGCAACATATATGCATCCTGCACAGCGATCTTTTGAACAACCCTAATTCATCACAAGGAACAGAATGTGTAACTTTCTGCTTCAGAAAATATAGGTCATTAATATTTTAATTTAAAGAGAACACCCTCAAATTCTAGTGTTCACTATCTTAGAAGAATGTTTTCTAATACATCTTCACAGAAAACATTTAAAAGGTGGTTTGTTGGTTTGTTTTTTTTTTTTTTTTTGGCAATAACACATTAAAACCTCTGAAAAAGCCTTTTGAACTGTTATTATTTACTCGCTACAGAAACTCAGTACCAGCAAATCTGTAAGTCTGTGTGATGGATAAAAAGGATGAAAAGTGGACTATCAAACAGTGTTTGGATGCAAATTCTAACCTCCTCTATTTATCTTGGTTTTGATAAGTCCTGAGATGTCCTTTACAAGTTGAAGCTTTCCTAGAAGATCCATTTTGCTAATGACTGTGTATTTTACTTACTTTATCCAGTCTCATGTATTTAAATAAAGTTATAATCACTAACGTGGGTTTTCTGAGGAAGTTATATTAGAAAATTCATTTGTAAGATATTTTTTAATGTTATGAATTTTAATTCTGTGTCACATAAATATTCCCACAATAGCAAACCTTCTTTAAAACTTCAAGGTTGTTAACCACAAGATAGATCTAGCAAATAGTTATGCATGTTAATAACTTTACCCTATTGATTTAATGAATTACACACACGAGCAATATTGCTCACAGTGATGACCATCCCTTTCCACCTTTTATTATGGATTCCCTTAGGTAAATCTTCATTAGAATGTTTTTCTTCAGAGCAGTAAAATAAAATTTTCTAAATACTGTCCTAAAAAATGGCTTACAATTATTTTTACTTCTCATGCAAGATTAAAAAAAAAAAAAGATATTCCATATTTGCAGCTGATCTCCAAATACATTGCTTCCCTATTTACTTGTAGAGGTCTCAACAGTTCCAGGGCACCATTATCATCCACCTTCTAGACTGGCAGAGCCAGAACTGTGTGTGTGTTTGTGGTTTTTGTTTCTTCTCTAGATGAATATGAAATTTATGAAGGAGCATGTTCAGATGAGACTGAAATGGAAGATTCTTGCCCATCTGCTCAGTTTGTTTTAGTCTTAATTATGAGAAGACAAGGGAATAAATCAAGCTTATCTGCATAGCTCTTCTTTCAAGTGATGTTTGTAAAGCACAAAAGATGCTGGAGTAACGCCTGTCATCTGGGGAGGCAGAAGGCACTCTGTATGTAACCTTACTACTCAGTGTGACTTCTCTGGTGCACTAAGAGAATTTCCCTGCTTCTTTGTCGAGTTCTACTTTCCCGTCTTGCCTCCTAGCACCCAGCCACTCTTTTTTGATGCAACTCTAGTCAAAGTTTTTTTTTCTTTAGAATAACGTAGAAGGCATGTGAAATGGAATGGAGTCAAGGACTATGAGCAGCATGAATACATGGGAAATGTTCCTTTATTTTATATTTAAAAACCTACATTAGACTAAAGGATTAGTTTGCAAGTGCCATTTATGCTTATTTCTATCCTTTGCTCAACAGTTTACTGTACAATCTTCAATACTCAGCTATTTTTATTCTTATTGTTCATTTAAATGTTAAAAAGACAGATTCATTTCAACTGCAGGAGCTGTTCAAATACCTTAGATTGCCTGACTTAATGCAGAGAAATTCAGAGCTTAAAATGGAGCTCATCATGTTATGCATGCATGACCCCACTTCAAGTATTAAATTGGTCTCAAAACAATGACAGTTTTTTGTTGCAATATTAAAGTTTAACTAGACGATATGTGAGGCCCAATTCTGATCCCATTCAAATCAGTGGGATTTCGTTCTAAGCAGGATTTCAATATAATTTTTCATAAAACTTGCCAATTTTTTTTCTATCACTTCATATGACTACACCTATTTCAAAGGTTATGTCATAGTAATGAATTTAAAAGAATCAGAGACAGAAATAGAGAAAGATTCTATTCTTGCTCATTTCAGTAATCTTCAGAGTCATGTGGCTAAATATCTCAAAAGGGATTTCTGGGATATGCTTGGACATGAGTTAGCATCGTACATTGCTAATGGAAC
Organism: Neopsephotus bourkii; assembly: GCF_033783945.1. Classification (NCBI taxonomy): domain Eukaryota; kingdom Metazoa; phylum Chordata; class Aves; order Psittaciformes; family Psittacidae; genus Neopsephotus; species Neopsephotus bourkii. Next base: position 444,839 of record NW_026902259.1, on the reverse strand, counting down.
CTGAAATAAAGAAGACTCTTGAGAACCAGGGGACTTAGACCTAGACTGCCAAAATTAGGTCTCTCATTTAAAAATTCTGCTTGTGTGTGCTGCAATCTCAGGAAAGACTTCATTATGTAGAAACAGAGAAAAGTACCAAATTTGACAAGCTTATTAAAACTCTTAAATATCCTGTTTAAATAATCATTCATTAAAGAAACTTACCACATTATAAAATAACTTATTTCTTGAAAGTCAAGATATAAATACTGTGAAAGAGCACTACAACTGATGGCTTAGTTTATAGACAAATTAGTGTTTTTTCTCGGGGATTAAGGTTATCTCTTGGATAATCCATCTTTCCTATATAATTTAAAGAGTAAAATTTCTAAAGGCATTGAATTCTTGCACCTGATTTCAATGGTACATGCATATCCTTTAGAAATGTGGCCAATAATTTCTATCAGCTTTTTTGGTGAGCCCCTGATCTGTTAGCTTTGACATTATTACTGATGATTTGGAAAACACTAGTTTGTGTACCAGATTTCTTAGCATATCAAAATGAACAATAATTCCTTCCAGTTATTTATTATTCATGAATTGTAATAAATAATAATATTTCACTCATTAATTTAGCTCTTTTAAAAATCAAAAGTACAGGAAGGAAGGCTGAAACATAAGAGGCTATTGAATATTTATCTTTTTCTGTGGTCATTCGCATAGCTCTGATTTATTTTAAGTAGAACCAAAAATTATGTCAAAAACCTTTTAACAATATATAGAAAATTCCTTCAAATAACATTACTGATTTGAAGAAAACAAAAAGTTGCAAAAAGGTAAAAAACTCCTCAACTACTAATGAACTACAGAATAACCTAGAGCAGGGGTATGTACCAGATGACATCCAGATGATGTCCCCTCCAACGCATGTCATACTTTTGTGCTAGCCAGGTGAGGCACTGACTGATCATTTCTAAACACGATGCCTTAGGTGTGCTCCTGGAATGTACTGGCCTGTTTAATTTTATTCTGAAAATAACCTGGTCATGCATGTTAGACTGCTCCATTGTGCTAACCAAACCAGAAAAAAAAACAGAAATTATTGGAATGCTCATTTCAGCAATGTACACCTGATGTGGGTTAAAACACTGATGTTGCTGCACCCCGGGTGAACTTTGAACAGACAAAAAAATAGCACGTAAGCAGATCAGAGGTTCTGGCACTTACACATTTTAAATGTATAAATCAGGGTATAATTAATATTAGCTTATCTTGAACCTATATATAAGAGTACTAGAATAGAGTACAAATAACATTGTTGTCACTGTTTAAGCCCAATCGGTAACTCAGAACCATGCAGGCGCACGCTGACTCCCTCCACCCCCCCAACTTCTTCCCCTAGCACCCGGAGGGATGGGAAGGAGAATCGAGAGAATGCAACTCCCATGGGTTGAGATTAGAACAGTCCAGAAACTAAGGTATAACACAAAACCATTACTGCTACCACCAATAATAATAATAACAAGGGAAGATAATACAACCACTCACCCCCTGCTGACCAGCACCCAGCCCGACCGGAGCAGTGATCTATCACTTCCAAGTAATTGCCCCCAGTTTATATAGTGGACATGACATGCTGTGGTATGGAATACCTCTTTCCCTAGTTTGGGTCAGGTGTCCTGTCTCTGCTTCCTCCCAACTTCCCGTTGTCCCTGGCAGAGCGTGAGACTCAGAAAGTCCTTGGTCAGAGTAAACATCACTTAGCAACAACTAAAAACATCAGTGTTATCAACGTTGTTCCCAGGCTGAAAGTCAAAAACACAGCACTGCACCAGCTACTAAGCAGGAGAAAAATGACTGCTACTGCTTAACCCAGGACAACTGTGTATGTATTTTTTAATACCTGTGACTGCAGAGTCTGATACAATATACAAGCATCTGGCAGAAGCATGTGAACTATTTGACTGCTAAAGCAGCAAAGAAAGATGTGTGGTCAAATGAAAGAGACTGCAAGTGTTAAAATGTTCCCTCCCAAGTGTTAAAACATTGCCAAAGGACAAGATGAGTACAAGGGACTGAGCATGATCAGAGGACTGAGAACATCCTTGCAAATACATTAGAATATTGACTGACAAAACTACAAAAAGGATAAGCAGCATCAGGAGCAGATGAGCCTTCTCTTTATTATTTTGGCAGGGTTGGAAGGGCAAAATAGCATAAAACAAGCATAAGGAAAGGAAAAGCAGTGAAGAAAGAAGACAAAGCAGCTTGAGTTCTGGCTTCTCTTCGTTGAGTTGTTCTCAAGCCTTGTGACCAAGTACTACAGTCACCAGCAGCAACTATACAGCATCACCTCTGCAGCACTTTTTACTCACAGGCAATTTGAGATGTTAGAGACTAATAATTTCATCTGCATAGTAGTAATTATTAATAACATAAAGGATTAATTATAGGCATTAAGGGTGCTGTTAATGAGTTAATTTAGTAAAGTTCTTTTTTAAAGTTTAAAACTATCCTGACTTGTCAGTCTTCTGAAGATTCTTGTCACAATATTCTCGCATTCCGGTGTTTGTATAACACACATACATATATTTGGTTACATCAGTCAGTAGAATAGAATGGTATCTTATAATTAGTTTTCCTAGAGTTTTGCATTTCTCAGAAAAGATACAATTAGAGTGAACTACAGTAGCAACCTCTACCACCTGGTATTTGAAAGGAGTCAAGAATAAGATTTATGATCTTTCAGCCTTCCTACCCAATTAGTATCACGTGTGACCAAACCCATAATATACCCATAGCTTTTATATGGAACACATAAATACCACTGCATTTAATAAATTATAACTCCTGACTGGAATTTCATCCCAGTGTGTGAAGTTCTGGTAAGGCTCAGAAATTCCTAATCTTATAAAACATTATTAAATTTTCATGAAAAAACACTGATTTTAGCCTAAGAAACTGCTTAGGTTTTATCCCCATTAAATAGGATTTAATAAATTTTGGTCTAGTGAACACATCAGACCAGAAAGTCTTTTGGAAGCTGCACATGAACATGGGCATGTTTTGCAATCTTTACCGGACTGTACAGTTCAGCTCAGAGAAAAGAAATGAAAATAAGATGCTTCACTTGCAGGCAGCTAAATAACCTAAACTTTTACTTAACTGTTTCAGATTTTCAGATGTAAAACTAGATGTTCCCTTCAGTGAAAGAAGGAAGCTTGATCTTTGAATCAGTGTTAATGGTGTAGATTCTGACTTGATCATTAACTGTTTGGTTTCCCATGGAGACAAGCATGATTAAGGAAAAAAAAAAAAGAATAAAAAAACTAAGCAGTAAAAACTACCTAAAAATAAGTATCTTTAGGGATCATGGATTGGATGATGCCCTTCAAAACTTGCAAGATGATTTATGCCTTTAGATATTCTCAGTAATGCTTTGGGTGTAATCTGTGCCTTTAGATATAATCACAGTAATTCATTGAACATGCTCTAATAAGCTTCTGCATCTAAATATGTTTTATTGTGCCTCAGCACCATTGTAGTCAGAGCTTCCACCGATTTAACAGAGGGCAGTCAACACTTATAGAAAGTACACAAGATGACAGCTGGGGCAAATATTACCTTTTATTTCATGCTTTACTCTTAACATCACATGAAAATGTTATAGCTCTTCTGGTCTATTTCCTAGAACCTCCGTTCTAGAGTTGGGGAATGGGGTTACGCCTCACATATTCTGTGCAACAACTGAATAAACTGCTTTGTATATTTAGACGTGTGTAAGAAACAGAAAGATGGGAATGGAAATTCTAGTGTAGCAGGAGCACAGTTCTTCAGTTCTATCTCATTTTTAAATTTTTGAGAACTCACATCACATTTCAAGCACCCACCAACATTTTTTTAATTAATGTCCTTATCATATATCCTAATTTGAATCTTAAAATGCAATTATATTACAAGTCAACTTTAAATTGATTATTGAGAAAGATATCTGTTGGATTTATTTATGTAAAATTATGTAAAATAACAAAATATATGTAGTTTTAATACAGTTTTATAAGTTGTTATAGAAGTCTTGTTCCTGGTAATCTGGCTGTGTGATATAACACAGAAAAGCTAAAAAGAATCAATACAAACATTTGGCTGCATATTGTTTATGAATATTCAAAGTGCACAAACCCCAATATAATGTGCAAATGTAACTTATATCTCAAATTTGAAATACATTTAAAAACATAGAAATAGTAACCTGGGTGACATTAAATACACATCTATGCCAGTAGTCTGTCAGTATGAGTTCCAAGTACTTGGTAGAATATTGCAAGAACATCAGAAAAGCATAAAAGAGAGCGACAAGTTTTGGGTGGTTGTTTCCTATAACACCTTTCCAGCCTCTAGCAACTTGGTTTATTTGTGTTTAACAGCTATTGGTTTTCTTCCATGATTTTGCCCAATTCCTTTCTGAATGTACATAAACTGTTCTCCCAGGCTAAAAACTGTTAATCACTCCTTCTACAGAAGCTATTGCAGACCTGAATGTATTATCCAAGGCATTACCAAGAGATTTTGAGACTCTGTGTCTCTGTGTATGCACATATTGTGTACATATGGATTTTATATACATATATGTAAATATACAGGTTATATCTTACTAAAAGTTAAATTAACTGTAAAGACTTTGTAAGTATCAAATAAGCAATGCTTGTCAAAGGAACCGAGAAACCTAATCTGTGAAGAACAGAGTACTGTGACTCCTTCACTCTGAAGAAGATCAAGAAGAGTGACCAGGCCATTGTCTGTGATGTTAAAGTCACCAAAAAGAGTCATGGAAATATGTGCTTAGCTTCACAGCTGACTGCATCTGGGCACACAGAGTCAAAGAATCCTTTTATCTGCAGAGCTGTGGCAGGAGAACTCTCCGCTATGGAACCCAGTGCTCCAACAGCTGGACAAATTTAGCTACCCAACACTACATATATGTATTTAAGCAACTTGACATATACACACAGAAACTTCTCTCCAGTTCTTACTACATGTGGTTTTGTGCTTGGATAGGAATTTGAGTGTATTTACACACAAATATTTACACACACACAGCATGTGAAGTTGTGTCATAGAATAATATCTGAACTTTTCAAGGATAGTGAGCACGGAAAATAGTTTTGCAAACAAACAAATTAAAAATAAATAATATTAAATAATTTTAAAATATGCAACATAAATATATCTTGAAAATATAAACAAAAACAACCGGAATATACAGTGCATAAAATAAGCGCCTGTACAAGTTAGATGGTTTCTACTGCTTTTCAAAACTGCAGGAGATTCTTTGTAACCATTTTGTTCTACCAAACGACATTTTATATGCCCCACAGTGGACCAGCACAGGTTAGAAACTGGTATCATTTGAAAAGAAGAATCAAAACAGAAGAACTTTCCTGTCTCTTACATTTTCTCCTGACTTTATGAACAGAGACATAACTTTAGAAGGAAATCGTATCTTTCCAATATGTCATGTGGTGTGGATATTGTAGGTATTGTGATCTACAGGCATTCACTTTTCTGACTGAGGAGCAAATGCTTTAATCAGAAGATTATTATGCAAAAAAATGTGGCCATCTCTACTTTTTAATGAATTTCACTGCAATCATATTTATGTTCATCATGCTTAGATTAAGACTAGTAATTCAGGCTATCCTGGAGATGCAATAAATGTCTAAGAAAGTCTGTGACTAAATATAGATTGTAATTGAGTATGAGAGAGGGATAGGCTCCTCAGGAGGAGAAAAAAAACCCACAAAAACAACCTAGATGTAATAATATGAATCTTTAGTGGTTTCGAGGAACATTTTACCTTAACAAAGAAAGGGTCTCTTGTTTTTTAAATGTCTTCATTGTCTGGCAGGAAACCTGAATTTCTGCCTGAGGTCCTGGGATCTCAGCTCTGCTTATATTACAATCTGAGAGAAACACAGTACATTTGGATCTGCACTCTTATTCAAATGTAAATGCTTAGACTAAAATGTGGTTTTTTAAATACCCCTTTGATACATGAACTTTAAGCTTTTTGCGAATTAAATTAACCTTCGTTAATGTTATTAAAGATTTTTAAAATCTGTGTAAAACTCAATAGGAATAAAATTACAATATGCAGTCTAAAATGATCAGTGGATTATTTGAATGATGCAAATATGGAGTTCAAAAAGTTTTTCAAAGAAAAAAGACCTGGTAAAATTGTAAGTGCCTTGAAAGATTTTTTTTAGGATTACCTAAGACCTGATGCTTTCTTAAAATCTGGGAAGTATTCATACTGAAAACAATGTCAGAAAATAATCTGCAGAAATATTTAAAGAAAAAATCAGATGCAAAAATGCCTCTTAAGAAATTTCTTCGCTGATTGTATGCATACTTCTTAGAGGAGAGATTATTTCTATCCATGCCTATAATAGGTAGAAAGAAAAAGAGAATCTCCCCTTGTAGGAGATTCTAAGGAATTCTTTAGCAAAACATAAAGCACATAAAAAGTGCTTACATGCAATAATTTAACTCTTACAGATTATGAAGCTTGCACTCTTTAATTCTTTTTTGCTAGAAACAGTTAACGCAACACCAGCTTGCAAAGAACATTTCCACATGAAGGGTTTTAACTCCCTCTAAAGAATTATAGAACTTTCTCCACTAAGCCAAAATCATATCTGATTTGCATTCTGGATATCCCATTGAAGATGACAAGATTAATAGAGCTGTATATGATGAGTAGATGAGTGCAAATTTGTCCTATTGTTTAATACTCACTTTGAAAAAGATAAGAAGGTTGAAAATTTAAAAAAAAAAAAAAAGGTTTTAGCACACTTTTGCACAAAATGAATGCTCATAATGAAGCATTTTTTGGTTATTTTTTTGTTAGCCTGCCTTACAGTAATAATGAAAAATATTCATATATTCAGTCTTACCCATCAAGAAGCAAAGCTGTAATGTAACAGTGAATTCAGCCCCTGAGGAAAGTCGCATGAAGTCAAATTAAATTAAAATCTAGTTTTGATCCTGGAGAAAGTTTTCCAGAATTCCACTAGTTGCCCTTAGAGGGAACAAAAGTCTTCAGACTTTCCTTTTCCATCTTCTGTTCTGATTAGAAACTAGCTGTCACATACCTGTTTATCTTTCTTGCTGCTAATGTGCCATAGCTTTTCGTAACCCTTCCTGTTTCTGCTCACCTCTTTCATCCTTTTTTCCAAGCCTGTTTTTCTCTAAAAAGAGTACCCATTTTCCCTCAAATTCTTTTTAGGTATGTCTCACTTCACACTATTTATTTACTTCTGACTGTCTTCTACGTTTTCCAGCTTTTCATTTCATATAACAATGATAAACACCTTAAAATACAGCAAAAGGGCATGTTAAATCACCCAATCCCATTTTCTTTCTTTTCTTTTCTTTTTTTTTTTTTTTTTCCTGGATGCTTTCAACAATGTGGTCTCAAGGGATATATAAACTGTGTTAAGAAGAAAATTACTCTCTCACCTTTGCTTTGAAAGTTCGGTTATTAACTATCCTGAATTTGAACAATGAATACATGTTATCATCATGGAACCACATGACTTTTACTTCACATTGCTTTCTGCACGACAAGGGCAATAATCTGTGTTTCATTTGGCTTAATATTGAATTTCTGATACTGTGAAATAAGTAAATAAAACTTTCCCTGCCTTCAATTTGTTTGTTTGGTTTTTTGGTTTTAATTATATTTTGTATGTCTTAAACCAAATATCTAAAAAAGTTTGTCAGGAAATCTAAAGAAAAAACATTGTTCAAATAGCTGAAAACTTCATCAAACACATTTTGTATAATCTGGATGAAGGGACAAATAGCACCTCAGCAAGTTTGCTGAGAGAAATCTTGGAGGGGTAGTTGACAGACCAGAAGGTCATGCTGCTATCCAGAGGGACCTCAACGGGCTGGAGAAATGATCTTACAAGAACCTCATGCATTTCAACAAGAAATACAAAGTCCTGCACGTTGGGAGGAACAACCCAGGTACCACTTTTACACACTATATAGACTTCATATACATTTTCCTCATTATAGCAGCTACATCTGCAACTGTAATGACAGTTTCATGAAATTAAAAGAAAATCTCTCCTTTCAAAGTATATGATTTTTTTTGAGAATAGACCTTAAGGTAGCAGACCTTGAGAACTGCGCCTTGAGAACAAGACCCATAAAAGAGCCTTACTGTAAAAGATCTGTAAAAGATCTTTATCAAACTATAAAATATCACTATCAGTACAATGAATGAAGGGAATGCATACTGAAGCATGAATCATATTGGGGGTGAACCGAAAACTATGACATGAAAATAAAAAGAAAAGAAAATATGAATTGGGAAGTATGAATACCCCTGTATTGTATACCTCTTCAGATTATCTGAGTGCTAAAAAGAGGCAGGTGAATGGCAGTGTACCTTGAGAAGAATTCTGCATTCAGGATAAAAGAAAAGCCTATGAAAGAATGAGTGAAATGTTAAAAAGTCCAATTTTGAAAGCTCCTTCTGGTAAAACAAACAACAATTCGTAGGTGACTATTACTGAAGGAACATACAGTACTACTAAAAATATTTGGCTTTGAGAAGATCAATTATCTATCTTCTAAATCCTGTCTCACAGTTAGGGGTAGAAGAAGAGATAAAGGGTGAATGAAGCATTGGGCTGCACATGATACCAAAGGAGTAGGCATATTATTCACTATTAACCTAGTTGGGATGTGCTTTGAAACATACTTTGCAGTTACTGAAAAACTTACCTTTGTCTCTATACAGAAAGTTGTAAAGAAATACAGAGGTACCTGTATATAGATACAAGCCTATATATCAATCATGGTAATATTTAAATTCTTCACAGAGATTAAGATTTGAAACCCTCACCTGGAGTACTGTGTGCAGTTCTGGTGTCCTCAACATAAAAAGGACATGAATCTGTTGGAACAAGGAGGAGGGCCACGAGAATGATCAGGGGACTGGAGCACCTCCCATATGAAGATCGGCTCAGAAAGTTGGGGCTGTTCAGCCTGGAGAAGAGAAGGCTGCATAGAGACATCATAGCAGCCTTCCAGTATCTGAAGGGGGCCTATAGGGATGCTGGGGAGGGACTCTTCATTAGGGACTGTAGTGATAGGACAAGGGGTAATGGGTTAAAACTTAAACAGAGGAAGCTTAGATTGGCTATAAGGAGGAAATTCTTTACTGTTAGGGTGGTGAGGCACTGGAATATGCTGCCCAGGGAGGTTGTGAATGCTCCATCCCTGGTAGTATTCAAGGCCAGTTTGGACAGAGCCTTGGATGATATGGTTTAGTGTGAGGTGTCCCTGCCCATGACAGGGAGGGTGGAATTTGATGATCTATCTTAAGGTCCTTTCCAACCCTAACTATTCTATGATTCTGAGTCTATGATTCTATCTCTAGGGAATGAGTTTCCATGCCCACCAACTGACTGGGCTGCAAATTTATTCAGAGTCTTTCTAATTCTGCAAATTTATGGGCCTAGGCCCTTGCAGCAAGCAAGAGGAGCTCATGATCTTAACCCTACTAGTGAAACAGCTTTCATAATGTTTGGATGTATTGATTATTTTCTTGCTCATTGAGTACACTCAGCAGCATCAATTATTTTCCCCAAGCAAACTACACAGTATGGCTATGCTCATGAAAGTCTTCTAAATAAGAAGAAACCTTTTCAAAAACCTCTAGTTTTGTGGGTATCTGAAAAAAGATTTCTACCTTTAAAATAGCAAAATATATTTCTTGGTGAAAAGCTGTGGCAATTTTAGCTTTTATGTTACATGTACACACACATATTCATAAACAACTCATACAATTTCCTCTGCATAGACCAAAAGTCATTTTCATTAAATGCCCAGTGAACTGGTCATTAATCGAACATTTTTTCTTGTGGTTTAAAACAAAAGACTAACAGAAAACCTTAAATTGATAACTTAATAATAAAACAAGTTATCTGTAGTATTAGGAAACAGTACTTCCTTACAGCTTTCAATTGTAATGAGATTCAATACTGGCTTTCTAAAATTTTATAACTGGTGCATATCCATAACAAACATACAAAGTAGATTTGTTAACTTATAGAAAAATCTAAAACACAATTTAAGAAACACAAAATCATATTTATAATGGAACTTACAATTTATCTCTTGTTGCAACTAATCTCTTTGAAGATGATGACTCAGGCTTTTTTAATGTATATTTAGTAGTTACTTTCCGATTGCAGACCTGTGAAGTCAGACATAAGTTGCACTGTTTTTGAATCCTTCCATCTGGCTCTCACTAAATAACTAAATCTAGTTTAGGTTACATCAGCTGAAAGTAGACAAATAATAATTAAAACATAGTTCTATTTTATTGCAGAGGTAATTTCTGTATTTTTGAGAACCACAAACACAATTCAAGCTAGAAGTATAAGAAACCCTCTGAACAAAACTTTTTTTACCTGAAAAATGTAGCTTTTACAAAGTGAAAACTCTTTTTAAATAAAGATTTATTTATTCCAGAAAAAAGAAAAGTCTCCTTGAAAAAACCCTACAAAACCAAAAATACCCATTTGGGGTTTTGTATGTAAATTCATTTATTTATTACTTTTAAGAATATTCAGATAGTCAAAATCAAGAGAAAGTGTTTCCTTTGATGTAAAAATAAAAAAGAATAAAACCTCTTACCTACTTCTCTAAACTTTTCACCAAAATCCTAATTAATTTTTACTTCTAGTTTTCTTGAAATACTTTTGGATGTGAAATGAATAATTTTTTTTTTTTTTTTTAATCAATTCTTCACTCAGCTTTGGACTCATTTTGCTGGAGGCAGTGTTAGGTAGCCAAGCTCCTGGATTCCCACTTCCCCAAATGAGCGTCTGACTGTTGTCATAGTTACAGAGAGCACCTGTGAACTTCCCCATCTCTCAATGAAGCCTCTCAAACAGCAAGTCTTTTCCTTTATTTTCCTCAGACAGAAAGATTAATCTTAAAAAATAAAAAAATTAAAAAATCAGCTATGCTGACCACATTTTCTACTCTGCTGGTTGGATTTGACGTTTCTTTTAGCAGCCTGGTTGCATTTCAACTGGTAGTCTTTACAAATCTGGTAATTTTACCCCTTTTATAACTTTCTTTAAGGGTTAAAACAAACCAGCAAAGAAACAAATAAATAAAAAAAAAAGGTTTTGTTATAGAAAGTTAAATCTGTTGGCTGCTTCCCTCAAGATGTTTCCTTGTGAAAACTGGGGCAAGACAGGCATGTTTTGTACAGTTATTTTTCTGCTCCAGGCTGCTTTGATTTGGGACAGGTCTGTGTTGTGGGACTGTTGCTGAATAGCTCAAATCATGAAGTCTGCTTTACATTTTCCTGGCTTGCTCTCCTTTCTATAATGACAATCGATCTGAGTTTTAATCTTTCTCTAAGGACCTCAGTTTTGTTGTTATAATGGCCTCTCAGAGACACCTGTGAACTAGCACCCATTTTTGTTATCTTTTAGAACTTTGCTCAAAGTGAATTCTTGATCCTTCTTTTCCACATCTTTTGTCTCATAATTTCTATATCTTATAGTCTTACATAATTTTACTTCTATTTATATCAGTAGAAAATCCCCACTTTATGAACATTTTTAGAGCAATAGAGTTCTTGATAATTCTCTAAGTGCTAGCATGTTTCTTAGGGTTTATCTTCAGTAATCCCTTAGGAGCTGTAAAAGACAGGAAGAGTAGCAGGGTTGAAAGTCAGTTCCAGGTTCTATCCAGCTGTAGGTCTCTACTTGCAACATATGGACATGGCTCAGCTATCTGAATCTGGGGTACTCCATCTGGCCTTTGGCTGCTATTCCTCAAGTATGCTTCCAGAAGTACCTGAGACATAGCTGTTAGGTTCATGAAAAAACTTAGATATTGTAGTGAGTCCAAAATGGCTCTATATAACTAATTTTGGTCAGCAAGTGAAGTCTAGTGTGCTATATAAGCGGTAAAATAGACATGTCCAGTCAATGCTATTTCAGATATTCCTGGGCATTACTTCAGCCCCTGCCTGTTCTGTGTTGAGTCTTGTCCCGCAATTCTTCAAACTTTTGTGGTAAGCATAAATATGATAGAGATTAAAACATTAGATCTTGTTTAAGCTCAGTTTTATTAAATGCTGACTCTTTGTCCCTGAAGCTGGTGCCTATAGCAATTGTTATTCCTAGTTCCTGGTCATACTTCTGAGAGATCTGAAGACTGGTAGCTTATTAGTATATGTAACCTGTTTTCTTTATAGTAATTTTGAATACATCCAGTAAGGAAAATCTAGATCAACTGTTAAGGTTAAGTTGTCTCTTACTAAATGAAAACTTAATCACTACAAACCCAAAACTCGTATGTCTAGCTGTGTAGTTATTCACATGGTTTGTGATAATTAAAGTATTCATATTTTTCATCTTAAAGTTGTATTCTTTTATTTCTAACATGGAAAACTCTCATCAAAGTAATTTCTAACTTTTTATCCTTAAATATGAACATCATGTATAGAGACATATATTACATGTAGTAAGTTGTCAAAGTATTTCCTTGTCAGTGTTCATCCTTTGTCTGCATTTGCATTGCAGGATTCCATTTCAAAATTAGTTGCTTTGGTAATGTGCACCTGTCCTGGGTTCAGCAGTAACAGCCATTTTTCTCCTTTTCAATAGCTGGTGCAGTGCTGTGCTTTTGATTTAAGTCTGAGAACAACACTGATAACACCGATGTTTTTAGGTGTTGCTAAGTAATGATTACTCTGATCAAGGACTTTCTCAGTCTCATACTCTGCCACGAGAAGGGGCACTAGAAGTCGGGAGGAAGCAGAAACAGGACACCTGACCCAAACTAGCCAAAGGGATATTCCATAAAAGAGCACTTCATGCACATTACATAAACTGGGGGCAGTTACCTGGAATGTCCAGGTCACTGCTCTGGTCAGGCTGGGTATTGGTCGGAGGGTGGTGACCAGTTGCATTCTCTCTCCTTGCCTTTTCCCTTATCATTATTATTATTGTTGGTGGTAGCAGCAGTGGTTTGGGTTATGAGACAAGGGGGGGCACGAAATTACAAAATGGTATATAGAAATCTTTAGAAGTAGCTTTAAGTAGTGTTAAGTTTGATGGCTTTGTAACAGTAGCAATGGAAAATTACTGAGGTGCAGGGTACATAGAGAAAAATATGTGAAGAGAGTGCAGCTAGAGAACATACTGAGAATTCTCACAAGATAAATCGTTATAGTTGACATAGCTTTAAGAAAAAATAGCGTAGAAAAACAGGACACAGGGATGAGGGGTATCTGGGAACTGCAGGTGTCCAGGATGGGCTACAGTTGAACTAACAGATAAGTAGGAGGATGGGAGGATTATTATGTCTCTGGTGCTAATGAACCAATTAAACTGGTATGAGCATCTACTGCGCGTGCTTCAAAGGCTGCCAGAAGTGATGAAGATCGTTGGAAGAAGTAAACGACCCTCAGAGACCACCACCACAATTCTGTACGCATGCGGGGAACTCTCTGGAAAATGATGTAATCCATATGTAGCCTCATGAATATGTATGTATGCCCAGGGGCTATAAAAGGACAGCTTGTGGGGCAATTAGGGAGATACACGCTAGGTGGAGTTATCCCCCGTGTCTCCCGGCGCCGTAATAAAGAATACCTGCTTGTCAGCTTGAAAACTTTGTTGGCAAGTTTGTTCCTGGAGTTTTCTCTGAATCAGTTATACCTTAGTTACTGGAGTGTTGTTATCTCAACCCGTGGGAGTGCCATTATTTAGATTCTCCTCCCCATCCCTTTGGGAGCAGGGTGAGGACAAAAAGGAGGGGTGACTGAGCGAGCAGCTGAGTGGTTCTGAGTTACTGGCTGGGCTTAAACCAAAACGGCATCTTACAAATCCATTTTTATTTTCATTCCTTTTCCCTTTTGCTTTCCCCTTCCATTTCCCTTCCCTTCCCTTAGTATGATTCTCTTTCTGTGATTTAATAATATCCTGGTATGGCAGAGTGTTGGTAAGAGCACATTTCAAAACGTGTAAGAGAAGGATCCAATTGAGGGGTCAGTTAAAACATTAGATTAGCTCAGCTCCGCATTCTGTGCCTCCATAAAATGTCTGGTAGGATAAAAACAAATTCAAGGTGAAAGCTGTTTTCTGTTCCTGTTTCAAAAAAATGTGGAAAAATATGAAAATCATTTGCTGTTATTTATATCCGAACATTTCTGTTGTATTTTTCCAGCTGTCAAACATTTCTTCATACAGTTTTGGCCTTCAAGAATTTCCCAAAGCCAGTCACTTGCCCAGCTGTACATTACCGTTATTGTGTCCTTTCCTGATAAAGATTACTTGTGCACTGATGGAACATAATATTCTATAACATGACATAAAGCAATAATAGCATGTAATATAATCCTTGTTATAACTTTAATAATGGGATGAAACCGAATTACAGCATTTGGTATTGCTGACCTAATTTCAGATGCTCTTCTTTTACATGAAACCTAATCTATGACAGAAGTGATCATTGAGGATCATCAGCAGAGCAACTAAAATATAGCAAATAATGTTCAATTACATCTTACCATCAAAACTGAATATAAGGATTGTAAGCTCATTTGCACAGAATATTGTTATTTTTCACCTTGCGAGTTCAAATATGCTTGCATAGTCTTTGATAGATTCTGCCACAGCAAACAGAATAGTTGGGTACAATACACTCTCAAGAATCTCATCAGCTTTTAAATTATTTTTGTATAGTTCCTGAATGTTACAGCATTGATTAAAAAGCAATTATAGATATCATAGGATTCAAAATAACACCTCAGGACTTTATAGTTGTTTTCTTCCTAACACACTGCTCATTTGTTATTACTTGTTTATTGTCTTACAGAAATTTATTCAGACTCCAATAATGAAAGGAATCTATTGTGTAAACGTTGTACAAATGTGTACTTAGGAATAGCCACTACTTACTTAAAAGATTTTATTATAGTAAAGACCAAATAACTGCGTTAGCAGTTATTAATGTTTCCTGATATTTCCACAAAAGAGCCTGTTATTGAGGGCTTTAAGCTCTTCATTGTTTCACCTGAAATTCTGCATGTTGAACATTATGTTCAATATTTATCTTTTCCAGAAAGCTTCCTTATACGTAGCTCTGGATCTAACATGGAAGAAGAAAAGGAAAATTAGATGTTATGGCATTAAAAGAAGAAAAAAAAAAATAAAATAAAATCTCAGAAACCTTTGACACTTTGAAATCTCAAAGCCTTGAGGTGAAAATGTGGGTTTTTCTTTTTGCCAATTTTTATTGCCATAAATGTTGACAATAATGGCCTCTTCACTGGTGAAAAAAACTAGGCTGTGTTAAGGAAGAGAGGGAAGGGAGGGAGCGAGGGAGGGAGGGAGGGAGGGAGGGAGGGAGGGAGGGAGGAAGGAAGGAAGGAGGGAAGGAGGGAGGGAGGGAGGGAGGAGGGAAGGAAGGAAGGCAGGAAGGAAGGAAGGGAGACAAAATATCTGTTATTCAGAATCCTGTCAATTTCTAACAGCAATTTCAGTGACCAGCCTTATGTTACAATACAGAACAGAGACCCCTACCTCACTGGGTCCTTGACTAATTTTTGGAGTGCTCTGTGAATAAGAAACCCAGTGCAAAGGGCCTTCGTTTTCAATAATGTGCTTAGATCTCTGTTGCTTCTTCAGTGTAGAAGCAACAGAGGTGATAAATATTTTTCTTTCCCAAATATTTCATCTGAGGCATGAGATTTCTTTGAAGAATACCTGCATCCACTGGGTGACAACTACAATTCTATCATGCAAGATGTAGATAGGATAAGGCTTTGTTTAAACCTTATAGATTTTCCTTGTTTTTTATTAACTTACTACATTTGACACAGCTTCCACATTTCCCCACCTCCTTTCCCCCTGTGAATGTCTTCTAATAAGGCATTTCATAAAATCTATGATTTCTTTTTTTTAAATCTTAAGTACCTCTAGATGCAAGGCAAACACTTTGTTATTATAGAAGCAGTATGTTTACATGACCTGGGTGGGAACTGCTTACTATGGAACATTTTAAATTCATTTGTATCTATATCAAAGATCACCTTATTTTTAAAACTTTGGGCCTAACTTATAAAACTTATTACTGTGAATCATACTTGCTGCTTTCTGGACACCCTCTACTGTTTTTTAGGTACTTATGGTCAATTATGCATGCCAGGTTAATAAAATGGGTATTGGTGATGGAGGGTGAGTCCTTTGTCACACACGCACCTATGACAATATATATAGTTATTTACGAATTTTATGTCCGGTAATGTATTTGTGTACTTGTGGTCTTCGACAGTATTGAGCTAACCATTGCTAGATCTGTCTGTGCATGTGTCTGTTACTACCTGAGCTGTTGAGTCATTGACTGATTTCTCTGTCCTTGTCTTGTTGTGAAGATGGGATATGCTCCCTCCACTTTACAAATTTTTATGAAGATCACAGAGGTATGTATTTGAGCCAGGAATTAAAATATTTCCCAGACATTTCCAAATCTGCAATGATGGCAGGTCACTTCCATCTAGGTATATGAACAATGCATGGTCTGATATATTGTAAGGATATACAGTACCTATATGAACCATAGGAGGCTTCCTTCTGTTTAAATCATACAACCTACTGCTTGTCAGCCTACTGCCTGTCAAATGGGTATCAAGTTTGGGAAGGTTCATCCTACTTTCAAAGTGTTATTGACTGCCTGTGAGACTCTGATTCTCTTTATCACTGTTCTAGTCCTTCTGTATCCTGGGCTGCATCACCAGGAGTGTGACCAGCAGGTCAAAGGAGCTTATCCTGCCCCTCTACTCTGCTCTCGTGAGACCTCACCTAGAATATTGTGTGCAGTTCTGGTGTCTTCAACATAAAAAGGACATGGATCTGTTGGAACAAGTCCAGAGGAGGGCCACGAGAATGATCAGGGGACTGGAGCACCTCCCATATGAAGATCGGCTCAGAAAGTTGGGGCTGTTCAGCCTGGAGAAGAAAAGACTGCGTGGAGACCTCATAGCAGCCTTCCAGTATCTGAAAGAGGCCTATAGGGATGCTGGGGAGGGACTCTTCATTAGGGACTGTAGTGATAGGACAAGGGGTAATGGGTTAAAACTTAAACAGGGGAAGTTTAGATTGGATATAAGGAGGAAATTCTTTCCTGTTAGGGTGATGAGGCACTGGAATAGGTTGCCTAGGGAGGTTGTGAATGCTCCATCCCTGGCAGTGTTCAAGACCAGGTTGGACGAAGCTTTGGGTGAGATGGTTTAGTGCGAGGTGTCCCTGACTATGGCAGGGGGATTGGAGTTAGATGATCTTAAGGTCTTTTCCAACTCTATTCTATGATTCTATGATATGCAAGACAGAAAGGAGGAAACGCTATTGTTACTCTCCTAACTAGAGTGAAGTTCATTTAAGTTCTCATAACACACTTTTGAATTACGGCATTTTTCAGAAATATTCAAGAGGATTCAGAGATACTGCTGACTGCCTCAGGCATTATATGTTTTGCCTTCAGCTGCCCCCTACACACATCAAGCTTTGCTGCTTAAAGCTTCTGGGTTTCACAGAGAAGGCTTATGTTCAGACCTACTGTGACATGGAAAAGTACATTAAATTGCTTCTTCCTAAAATGTTCTTGTTCACTTGCTTGGGGTACATTTTATGCCTACTTTTTAATTTTTTTTTATGATCAGTATCTTATCCAAATCTATCATAACATATGCCATAGGCTATCATTCCAAAAGACTTCAGGTTTTGGTAATTACGTTAGTAATATACCATTTGCCACAGAAAAAGAGTAGCCAGAAATTCATTTCCTGTCCCTACAACAACTTATTTTCTCTGGTTAAGACAAAACCAAGGAACAAGCTTTTCCCTGTGACTCTAATAAAAGATTCCATCTGTAGCCTTTTTTAAAAACATAAGTGCTCTACAAACAGGATAGAGCTCTGCATCTTGACTTGAACCATGTCTGCTTTCATGCCCATTAACTCTCAGGCTGTCCTGCTGAGGCAGTCATCAAGATTGCCAATTGTGATGGTGTTTATGCTGACAGTGTTTGTCCACAAACAAACTGAAAGCATTAAACTAACACAGAGGCCAGCAATTTTGAAGCTGCAGTTCTCAGGCTTGTGAGAAATATGTTATGAAACAATTCCTGTGCTTTGCAGGGGGATAAGAGGAAAGGTTTAAAAGTCATCCTTAATTTTTACTCTGATTAAATGCCAAATATTTTGTAAGTCCTAATTCATTTTGAGTAGAATTCATAAAGCTTTTCAAAATTAGGAGCATTTTGACTTGATGATTAAAAAAAGTTCCCGAGGGGGCAGGAAGGAGATTGTAGAGCCTGGTGGTGTACTTTGGGCCCTGACACTATGATCGTAATTTTATTAATCATACTTACCTATTTACAGCTACACACATACACCTTCCATGAAAGCTCTGCTGCTCTGATTCTAGTTTACTGATACATGAGTCACGTGGATACTTTAAAAAGTCACAAAAAGAAAACAAATGAAACTCATCAATAAAATCAATCAACTAACAAAGCCCACTCCACATAGAAAAATGAGTCATGAGACATTCTAACTCCAAGAATTCTTCTTCATAAATGTTTTGTTCTTATCACAGCCGCTCAATTAAATTACCTTTGCGGCATTTCCTATTGTATGACATATATGATCCATGGCATGGGAGCGTTAGGGAAGTGCCTTACACACCTGTGTTGGGAAAGTGTATCATGAAAATCAAGAACTTTTAAGGGAATTTTTACTAAAAGAGCCAATGAAAGAGCAAGCCAATACCCTGTTACAGAAAATCTTGTTCTGGCATATATATATTCAGGATTTAGACATAACACTGTAATTATAATAAATGGAAGGATTTACATTTATTGTGTTATTATAGAACAAAATAATTATTCCAATAAACTTTATGTAAGTATATACACTTACATATAAAATGCACATTTTAATTTAATTGCTTTTTTTGGTAACCAATTTTAGTGCAGTTCCATAGTTTAGATAAAAAAACCAACACCAAAACAACACACAAAATATCACATCCTTGGCACCAGTAGTCAAGGTGTGCTTACTCTCTTTAGCCCAGGATTGTTGGATTTTCCCAGTACAAAGTAGGCAGCATGAAACTGGTCTCCCAATCTTGTTTTTTTTTCTCATGAATGCTCACAAATAAATCACTTATTTAAGTAATCAAGTTAACTAATTGCATTCTGCTAAAGGACATCCTTTCAGAGAAATACATTAACCCAGTTTTTACTCATCAGTTTTGCAGAGAGGATCTGCTTAGTCTTATCCACACAATGGCTGGTCTATTAACTGCCTCTGTAGTTTCACAGCAATGGTAGGCATCCATCTTGCTTCTGGAAACACCAGTTCAGGTCCCTTGATAACTTGAAAGATTACAAGCATACGAATGTGTATGCAAGAAATTTACATAATTAAACAACAATAATTAGGCTAGCAAAATGCTTAGAATTCTTCTTCACTTGGGCTATTTACTTATTGATTTTTGAAAGTTTAATTTCAAAAAGAAGTGGAAAATGTGATGAAAGTTAAACGTATTCTTAAATCACATTTTTATAATGTAGAATGATATTAATAGAAGGAGATTTTTAGACAAGCAGTCATGTAATATGTCAGTTAAGTTCTGCATCAGATATTAAAACAACATTAAGAAAACAGGGGGAATTAATTTACCCATCTCTGATAACTGTTCTGTCATAACACCACAATATTGCAAATGTAGTACATTTAAATCTGCAGACTGTGAAATACAAATCACTCTAAATCCAAGTCATGGATGGCAGCATAATCTAGAAATGGGGCTCAGAGGAGTGTATTAAAAACATAGTATGTTCTGAATAGCATTTAATGGGAAACAAAATGTACTTTCTTAGCATCACATCTCCATCAACATACACGTACTGTTTAATGGAGAAATTTACACAGTGAGTTTTATATAGTAAGTACTCTATATGACTAATATTTTGCTTTGGTAACAATTTCCTATTTTTTGAAACTATAATATGATAATGCTTAAGGTTTTCCAACCTACACAGTGGCACAAGATAGTATTACTACTCATATGTTGCTACCAAAAGTGTTTTCTAGAGATCATCACACTGATATATTTCAAGTTTGAAAAAGCTAGCTGCTAATAAATACATCTATTGCTCTCCTTACTGTTACATTTGTCAGCAAGTTAAAACAGGGCTATAATAATGTATGTCCCTTGCAAAATTGATCATAAAATAATAAAACCAGCAAAAAATTTGTTTTTTGTGCTTTAATTCCAGGAGTTGATAAAGACTTCAAAATCCCAGCTAAGCAAATCTTATGTTTAATATTTAGGCAATTTTCTTCAAGAAAGAGTAGGTTTTATTAACTTTCACTGCTGATTGCTTTATAAGAAATACACAGATGTTAGTAGAAACAATCAGATACTCCAAAGATTGGATTGCCTTCTCCCAGTTTTGGAAGATCTGCCATCAAAATGAGTATTCTACTTCATCAGTGCCTTCTTTCACCCTCTAAAGCAAAAGCATACCTACAGGAGCTATCCCAGAGAAGAAGAAGATATAAAAACCTGGCAATACATAATTCTGGGGTTGTGTTTTCATTTTCTAGGCCTGGGTCAGATCAAAGTCAGTAGAGCCCTTTGATTTCTTCAACATTATCCCTACGGATGGTATTATCAAGGGACAGCTAGAATGCATTCTTCTTATGCTGCAGACTGTGCAGCATAGCCAGCTGAAGGACTTCTGGGAAATCTATAACAAAAGATGTGAATCTATTATTCCTTCCTTTCAGTACAAACAGGACCAGGAACTGAATCATGTGTAACTTTGTAGTCTGTCACATTTACTTTTTGAAAAAAGTCAAAAGCTTGTTTCAGACATGAACTGAAAAGCTGAGCTGCTGGAAGACCCACCTCTCGTGCATTAACATTTAATAATCTCAAAGCCAGACTTTGAATTTCTAGATTATCCAAACGCAGAGCCTTTTCTGTAGCCCTTGTCTTGCTGCTTTCTTCTTACAGGTATATAGCTGCAGGGTTGGTACAAGGTCTGTCATCTTCTGTGAATTGCTAATCTGGGATACTAAATATGTTTTTCGGTTCCTGTGGAGCGTATCAAGGTTTGAAGACATCCTACATAGCAAGAAATAGAGGACAAAGGCCATTATTAGTGTTCTATTAGTTAATGAGCTTTGAGCTTAGGCTGCACAAACATGAACTTTCAAGTGCCTATTCCATTTATTGTAGAGAAAGAAATTATTTTATTGGAAAAATAATTATAGTAAATTAATAATGAGTCAAAAATATTAATAAAAATAATCTGCCAAGTCCTACTTACCAGAAGAGTCCTTTTGGAGATATAAAAATGAAAAGCAAAATCAGGAAATGCTGTCTGTAATTCCCCAAACACTGGAGGGTTTTAGTACAGAACACAAAAAACAAGGATGTTTGAAGTATGCCCTTCCTTTAGGCAAGAAAGGTTACTAATTTCATCAGATTTCAGTTATTCAGTAGATTTTTCTAACAATGTCTTTGTTTTCAATCTGACCCCCATAACTGGTAAGCTTAATTTATTACTATCTTTCCCAAATGCCACGCTTAAGTGTTTTAACTTTAGAACAAATTTGTAGTGTAGAAATGAGCATCAGAAGGCTTTTTATTCTTTCCATTACCATTTCCAAAGTTACAAAGCTTTATCAGAATTTGTAGATAGCATTCTTTCCTACCAGGGACTTCACTACAATAGAAAGAATAAAAAAATTTTGAATATATCATGACAAATTAAAAGTCAGAATTAGTACACTGGAATTTTCTGAGTCAGCTGCACCTATTCTGCCTCCACTGATTTCCTACTTCTACCCCTTCCTTTTCTACTTTGTTTTAAGAAGTATGATGCAGTGGGATAAAATAAAGGTAAACTTTATAAGTTAAAGGAGATGTATCTGGAATTTTCATTCACAAAATCCCTATAGAATTGTGCCAGCTATTGTGCAGCACTTTCTCTGAAATGAAGATTAATAGGTGAGACATTTGAGTTGCATAAGCTTTTATTAGCCATCTGTTTAAACATGAAAATAAAACGTCCAAATTTAAAAGCTGTTTTATTTCATTAGAAAAGAGAAAGGCAAGGACAGATAAAAACTGAACAAAGCAAGCACAAAATTTCTGTTTTATTTAACAACTGTTTTTTTATAAGCCATTACTACTTTCAGGAATATTTTTCTGAGACTTCGTTAAATTACCAGCATTCTGCAAGCATTCAGTTTCCTTGTAGAGCAGTACACACGAGAATGTGTCTGGTCTGGGATTATGCTGCTATTTTACTTTTTCCCAAAACTTGGCAAGATATTTCAGGAAGTTTAGAGACCCAAAATACCAACTTTGAAATTAGATGAGCTGTAATCCTTGAATAAAATCAGTATAAGACCCAGTGTTTTGATATAAATCATACACAATATATTTCAGAAAACAGACCAAAGAAAGAAAGAATACATAACTAATGCAGGACCTTAAGGGTTTTAAGAACAATTGTTTTATTCTTTAGGATAAACGTAAAACTTTGCATTAAGCTATAAAGCTCTTTCATATAAAAATGCACATATAGATGCACTACATGGGATGCCATTAATGCATGACAACTAAATGTGCTGTGCTATGCTATGCTGTGCTATGCCCATGCATGCTTTAAACAAATATTCCTTACAAAACATATTTGGTTACTTTGGGCAGATGAAATGTGTAACAATATCTGCATTACATAACTGAGAGATGAATTAGATTGTCTTCTATGTGAGCATAGAATATTAGTTTACATCCCTTTATATGTCAAATACTTTCAGTTTGGAAATCCATTGACAATTAAGGGAAAACATATGCTTTAAAAAAAATATTTTCTACTATTTTCAGGTGGGGTTTTTATTGTTTTGTTGG
Source organism: Neopsephotus bourkii (assembly GCF_033783945.1). Classification (NCBI taxonomy): domain Eukaryota; kingdom Metazoa; phylum Chordata; class Aves; order Psittaciformes; family Psittacidae; genus Neopsephotus; species Neopsephotus bourkii. The sequence continues at coordinate 421,818 of NW_026902259.1, read as the reverse complement.
GTTTTTTTTGTTCCTTTTTCTTTTCTAACTACTTTGTTTTCACTTGCTTCTGTCTTTGGGTTGTATACAGACAGCTGCATTCTGAGTTCCTATTCATTCTTCACATTTATACACAGTCTAGCAAGTTCTGATAACTGAACTGTAAGATGGCAAAGGCAAAACCTTAAGTGGCTAGAATCCGTGTAAAAAAAAAAAAAAAATCAAGTTTGTTGGTAACATAAGGGTAAAATTATAGAGCCTCAGACCTATTTCATGTTGTATCCTAAGAGCTGCTGCACTGTCTCTAGTGCTGTCACCAGGAAGTTTATTGTCTGGGCAGTTGATCTTCACAGCCTCAGGGCAGACACCACAGGAAAAACATCCCTCACCTTCCTGGAGTAGGATCCCCTGCTCTGCTTAACTGCTGTTTGCCCAAGTGATATCAAACAGAACTGGTCACAGCACTGAGCCCTGCAGAACACCATTTGCAGCAGTCAGCAGTATCTCCATTCACTGCCACCCTTTGTCTCTGGCTTTCCAGCCCGTTTTCTACTTGGAGAACAGTACACATGTCTAAGGTTTAAGCAGCCAGTTTCTCCAGAAGAATGTTCTAGGAAACAGTGCCAAAGGCTTTACTAAAGTTTAGGTAGACATTCACAGCCTTTCTGTCATCTGCTGAGTGAATAACCTTTTCATAGAAGGATATCAGGTTAATCAAGTGCATCTGCATTTCATAAAGTCATGCTGACTGGGCTTGATCACCTGGTTATCTTGTATGTGTTGTGTGATGGTGCTCAAAGTGATCTCCTCCATAACTTTCTGTGGCACCAAGGTCAGACTGACAAGCTTGTAGTTCCCTTTATCCTCCTTCCTGCACATCTTGTAAGTGACCATCAGATTTGCTAACTTCCAGTCAACTGGGACCTCATCAGTTAGCCAGGACTGCTGATAAATGATGGAAAGGGTCTCAGTGAGCACTTCCACCAGCCACCACACCAGGGTGGTGCGTGGATCCCATCTGTCCCCGTAGACATTTACGTTAGGAAGTTGCTAACCATTCCCCCTTGGATTCTGAGGTTGCCATTTTCTCCCTGTCCCTGTACCTTCAGAAGAACTGCTCTTACTATTAAAGACTGAGGCAAAGAAAGCATTCAGTTTGTCAGCCTCTTCTTCATCCTTTGTTAGTGTTCTCCCCTGCTTTCAGTAACGAATAGAGATTTTCCTTGTGCCTCCTTTTATTCCTAGTGTACTTATAGAAACATTTTTACTGTCTGTTATGGCAGTAGTCAGTTTAAGTTCTAGGTGGGTTTTGGCCTTTCTAATTTCTCCCTGCATAACCTCACAATACCTTTGTAGCCCTCCTGAGTTGCCTGCCCCTTCTTCCAAGGGTCATAAACAATATTTTTTTCCTGAGAACAGATGGGATTCTTAAATAATACAGTGTTCAAGCTCTCTCTAGAACAAATGGCTATCCAAAGGACTTATATCTAAATCAAAATCTAACTTCAAACTCAGTGAGATTTTTTAATCAACGTTTGAGCAAATTCAGTACGTGTGATGTTTTTAACTTCGAGCCTGTCATGGGGACTAATCTTTAATGTAAGTGGCGCACACTCAGTCTTCTCTGTATCAGCCCAGAAAAATCTAAGACTTCTAAAGCTTTTCTTAAACAGTAGCAATACAATATCAAAACTTATGGATATTTTAACAGCTGTATATTCCCAATGATAATAGGTGTGTTTTAAACACTTTCAGAATGTTTACTTTTATATGAAGTTTTATTGCTTTTTCATATATGAACTGTTGATGTTTTACTATGTTATTCATGATTAGATCTTTGTTCTTACATGTTGATAACTGCAATGAATACTTTTCTTGTAAAATTCACAGTTTTCCATGATCCTGGAGCTCATTTTTTTCCAGTTGTGCCCTGCCCCCGTGATACTTTTTCGAACACTCAGCAAATTTTGCATTCCAAAGGTTCAGCTAATTATATTTATTAACAAAATAATGATTGTACACTAGATAAAAATATTAACCTCTGATGCTTAATTATGCCCTTAGTATCCTTAAATAATGCACTTGCATAATGCAGTGTGTCCAGTCTTACTGTGCAAACTGGCAGATTATAGGTATTGCTAGTATTATTCAGGTTTATTTATCTAGTGTAGGTAATCATAAAATGTTTGTGCATTGCTTAATGGAATGCTTTAATTTTAGAACTGCAGGTCAACATTGCCTCTTTACTGGCCCCTGGCACTAGTAATAGAACCCTGTTCATGAGCAGAAGCCTGCAGAACCAGGGTGCCCTACACAAGGGCACTTGGTCTTGCCGGATCACAAAAGGCTAGGTCTTGATGGCTTACCACTTTGCACAGCTACCTTGGTTCCACATCTTTAGAACTGAAGTGTTTGCAAAGCAAATTCACAAGGAAAAGAGGCTCTCTCATGCCTTAAATCGCTAATGAAGAGGTAGCCTTAGATTTCCTCATGCCATCAACACCAGTCTCAGGGTTGGACTATTCCCATTATCTTCAACCTATTCCAGATCAAATTCCATTTCCTGGAAAAAGATGGTGTTTTCTTCAGTTGCCCTCTTCAAGAAAAGTTTTTTTAAACTTTCAAATATTTTTGTGCTGAGGAAGTAGTGTCAGCAAGTTGCAAGGTTTGGATGACTCTGAAGTTATGACGTAGTGACAGGTTGTGAAACACCAGGTAAGCATACGGATGTGGTAGAAGAAAATAAAGTCTTTTGTTCCAATTCAGTTTGCATACTTTTAAAAATTATTATTTTTAATTGTACCATGTTTTTTAACATGCAGCTGTTTTTATGAATATTCTTAATATTACCCTTAAAATATTAAAAATATTCCATTAAAAGGGATTACTGAAACACATTATGACACATACAGGTTTCTGTTAGATAATTTCTAATTATAGAAACAATTCAATTTATTTAACTTTCTTAGCAGGTCTTGCATTTTAGTCTCCTATGAAGCTCATAGTAAAATGTTAAGATTCAGTTCTGACCTCTAGTAGTCATTTGTCAGCCTATTACATGTTTATCCCAGTTGTTATGTCTCAGTAGAAATTTCACTACATTCAGTTTGTTGTTTGTTAGCTAAGGGCTTTCTGGGGCAACGATTACATAGAGGTCTAACTAATGTTCCACTGTGAAATGAGGTTTTGTGTGGCCAACACAAGTAACTTCCTGCCAAATAGTTATGAAGAAGCAATCTGAGAGTGGGAAGACCCAGCCAGCCTTTTTATCACTGGACTTCTGTCCAGTCTTTGGCCTTTTCACACTTCTCTGTTTCTCCTTCTGAATTTGACATCACTAATCATGCTAAGGCAACCAACATCAGTGCATCTCTGTCTCTTGACATCAGGAATTGCAACATACGCCTACTGGCATACTCTGTAAGACTGAATTGTTTGTGGCCCACTATTTTCTGTGCTTTTGATATCTTTCTTCAATTGTGTGTTTGTAACTTTACCTGTTTCTTCAGTTTTTCCATTTGTCTGGAGTGGTATATGGTGATGGAAGTTAATTGAACTCTGACTTGCATAAGTAACCTGAAATTTATCCAGTGCAACTTATACCTCACTTCATATGGCATGTCCAGTGAACTGCTTCATAGCAGCAATAATGTCTGACAAATTACCTAGCTGTCATGAGTCTGAAGAGCAGTCTGCAAAATGAGGTGGCTTTGCCAACTTTAGTGAAAGGAGCCATTACTGTTTTGGTCCAGCACTGGTGAGGAATGGTGCATTCCAGTTCTCGTTTCTCTTTCTGCTTGTGAATTCTCATGTACTTCATAATTTCTTAGGAATATTGATTTACAGTATTGCTATCACACAAAGTTCCTTTCCCAGTACCAGTATTCATAGTACATGTGCATTGACAATCAGTGACATATATCTTTGTCATGGTTTAAGCTCATTTAGCCAAGCAGTCTCTCTCGCACTCCCACCCCCTTCGTCCCCCCCACTCCCGGAGGAGAATTGAAAGAATGTAACTCCCATGGGTTGAGATAAGAACAGTCCAGTAACTAAGGTATAACACAAACCACTACTGCTACCACCAATAATAGTAATGGTAAGGGGAACAACAAAGGAAGAGAATACAAAAGCTGACCACCCACTGACCAATACCCAGCCTGACCCTGGCAGTGATCTAGCCCTTCTGGGTAGCTGCCCCCGGTTTTACATCCTGGGCATGACATGCTGTAGTATGGAACACCTCTTTGGTTAGTTTGGGGCAGGTGTCCTTTCTCTGCTTCCTCCCAGCTTCCCCTCCTCCCCGGCAGAGCATGAGGCTCACAAAGTCCTTGGTTAGACTAAACATTACTGAGCAGCAACCAAAAACATCGGTGTTATCAGCACTGTTCCCAGGCTGAAAGTCAAAACCAGAGCACTGCACCAGCTTCTAAGAAGAAGAAAAATGACTGCTACTGCTGAACCCAGGACAATCTTACACAGTCTTGATTACTAACAACTTTAAATTTCTAGGATAGATTCAGGTCAATTTATTTGTCTAATGAAAGCTACACGGCATCCCTAGGAAACATTGTGGCACATCACTGTATTCATGTACCTCATTTGTCAAGACAGAATCTTCTCAGAGGTATACAAAACAGAGAGCAATGCAATGGACTCAAGCTGGACAAAGGAAATCTTAATTAGGTGTGGAAGGGGGAATTACAGTGAATGAAGTCAAAAGAAACAGATTGCTTAGAGTTGAAATGAAATCTCCTTCTTTGGAGATATTCAGACTGAAAACAAACTAGGCAACATGGTGTAAGTGAATCCCACCTTGAATGCAGAGTTGCACTTGATAAGCTCCAAATATATACTGCAGAAAACCTAACGGACCAAAAAATGTAAAACTTTAATTTACAGTAACTGGTAGCATGAACCCAGGCTCTTTCATCCAACTATTCTATGATTCTATGATCTTTTAGATTACAAAAGCTGAGTTACCAAAAATCTGAAATGAGACAACTTACAGTTTAAAACTAGACAATTTTGAATAACACAGTTTAGAGATAACAAGAAGTTGCAGTATTCTTCAATTAAGGTTTTATGACATACAATCTTATTAAGACAATCATGAGCAAAATTATAACAGTTTTTCTCTCCAAGTCCTTCACCTTTTTCTTTTTTTTTTTTTTTTCCTATGTTTACTCTGGAATTGACATACAACAGTTTTATGTTTTCTATGGTTTTGCATTTCTAGCATCTTATTTGCTTCATACTATCAGATCTTCCTGCAAAAATGTAGGTGTGTGCATAACAGCTACTAGTAGTGTTCTTAGGTTTAACCAAGAAGTCAAATTAGATAGATTCTTCAATTGTATTATAGAATCGAATCATAGAATAGTTAGGGTTGGAAAGGACCTTAAGATCATCAAGTTCCAACCCCCCTGCCATGGGCAGGGACACCTCGCTCTAAACCATATTACCCAAGGCCTTGTCCAACCTAGCCTTGAACACTGCCAGGGATGAAGCATTCACAACCTCCCTGGACAACCTATTCCAGTGCCTCACTACCCTAACAGGAAAGTATTAGTATGTTTAAGAAGGGAACAGCTAAGAATTAGCTTTGCTGTTCTTTTTAAATTTATGTCATTACTTCATGGGAAAAACCTTTCTTCTTTTTTACTCCTTTCTTTCCCTTTTATGTGAGAATTAACTTTTTTTTCCGATTTCATTAGTTTCTATCTTGAGAAGTTATTCTAAAAACTATCTTTGCATGGATCTGTAAGTCTTGCAAAATCAAGCTGAATATTCTTGTGCAAGCTGTGGCTTTGTTTTGTAAGATTTTTTTTGTTTGTTTTGTTTTTCCCTTTTCTATAGGGATTCAAATACTTTTTAAATACTTGACAATATATTGGTCAGCTTCTCTTTTTCTCTTAAACCAAAAATCACCTTTAAATTGTACATTAAGTTTATGATAAATTTTGCTCACTGAAAATGCTTCTAAACTATTTGTAAATATTTTGTTGGAATTTACCAGGATCAAATGAGAGAGCACTTAATCACCATTTTTATTTTAACTGAAAAGAATACTCATCTATTATTTTTTTCTGCCTTTTTTTTTAATTTCCACCCATTCTCTGATTTTCACTTAGTGAGAAAAATGCCTTCTTCCAAACTATTGCCATAAGTAGTGAGTCAGTCTGCTTAGCAATCAGCATTAGCCTGAAGCCATACTTGTTTCTTTTTTGAAATACTCATCATGTTTTTATTTCATGTATATTACTAATTTCTAGAATCAGTCATAATAAAGGCAAAAAATTAAAAAAATTAAAAAGGCAAATGAAGCATTCAGGGATTTTTATTTTCCTGATCACAAAATATAACAAAGGATTTACTAAAGAATTATAAAAAGGATTTTCTGATTGAAGAATTGTCTGAATTTCTTCTCAGTATCTGATATAGAATCAGTCAATAACCTCTTTCTTCCTTTTTACTATTTTTGTTTCACATCTAAGTCTGACCAAAGAAAGGTTACGTTAATTTAGTAAACTACTTAGACAAGAATGTATAATTACATACTTAGATAAGTATAGAATATACACATAAAAAGCAGATTGTTTGATTGTGATGTGGGGTTTTTTTCCCAAACCTAATACTTTTGATGTATTATCTATTTATATAATGTGACAATATCTCCTCTTAGTCAAAATGAAGGATCTTTAAACCCAGATTTTCAATACATCAATACATTCTTTAAACCCAGATTTTTAATATATGTACTCTTTTCTTGATGAATATATTTCAGTTAAGGGAAAAGAATTTAATAACCCAGTTTTGTCAAAACTAATCAGCTTTTGACAATGTTTTGTGTGTTTGGAAACATTGCATTCCTTTATTTGTATGAGTAAGGTAAATCCTTTTTAGTTGGTTCCTTTGTTGTAACATATTAGGATTTTCTCACAGCTGGCAACTGGCTCTTTACTTCATAAAAGAACCTATCTGCCTTTTTTCAAATGTCTGTATGAGCTCTTTTTTTTTTTTTCTAATCTGCACACTTTACAGTAGGCAGTAAGCATTCTTTCCTAGGCAGGGACATAAAATCAAATATGCTAACAAGCAGTGGGTACAAATCTAGCACACAATATTTTAGATAAATTGTGTAGAACAGTCTTTAACAAAAATTTTGATATTTAGATGTCATTAGTACTACATGTGTCATAAAAAGAAATATAAAATAACAAACCTAATGTAAAATGTTGGGGGGTTACCTGTTTATAGTCAGCACTGTGTTCAATACTATTATACATCAAATCATAACAAATGAGATCATTCATTACATGCTAAGTAGGACAAAAATACTTTCTAAATGAAATGCTAGTTTTTGTATCTGAATATTACAGATCAGAATTTTTTTCTCTTCTCCTCCCTGCTTCCTCCCCCCCCCAACTTCAACTATTTGCATGATTCAACTGGGAATGCTCTTTCTGATGGCTTTGAGGAAATAGAGGATATAGTGGGGTTTTTTTTCCACACTCATAGTGAAGAACTTCGTCCTAATATCTAATCTAAATCTACCTTCTTTCAGTTTAAAGTAATTTCCCCTTGTCCTGTTACTACAGGTAGTCCTTTTGCAAAAAGTCCTTCTCTAGATTTTTCGTAGGTCCCCTTTAGGTACTGGAAGACTGCTCCAGGGTATCCCCAGAGACTTCTCCAGGCTAAACATTCTTATCTCAAAGCCCATAGTTCTCAGCCTGTTTTCATAGGAGACATGCTCAAGCCCTCTGAGCATCTTTGTCGCTCTCTTCTAGATTCACTCCAACAGGTCCACATCCTTCTTATGTTGTGGGTCTGAGCTGAATGAGTGAAGTAGAGGGGCAGAATCATCTCACTCGACCTGCTGGGGAGGCTTCTTTTCGTGCAGCCCAGCATGTGGCTGACTTTCTGGGCTGCAAGTGCACACTGTCAGTTCATGTTGAGCTTCTCATCAACCAACACCCCCAGGTCTAAATAAAACTTCCAAGTAAATTTTTTTCTGTAAATCCTATGGTGATTAATAAATTATAATATTCATAAAAATCACTACAGAGACATGTTTGTGGTCATAAAAGAGACAATGCAGAGCAGAAATGAGATGGTCCTGGTACACAAAAGAATCATACAGATCAAAGGAAGATGCTTGCTGGAAATCTCTCTGATTTTTCTGTGAGGCTCAGAACTAAGTCTTTTAAGTCCTTACCTATGTGATGGTATGTACATAATCCACATCCCTAAAACTTAGTCAAAGTTAATAATAGTATAACAGTCTCCTGAATTTCAAACCATTGTTTTTAATTATTTTTACTTGATTGAAAAGTAACTAGATCTGGGTGAAGAAAAGCTGTGTGAAATAGTCATTTTTTCCTGTTTTTGACTTAGCAATTGAAGTGGAACATAAAAAAAAACAATGAAAATTAAACGTCTTGTTGACATTTTAGCATAAATATTTACGGTGGCATGGCTGTTTGAGAAAAACATGACTGTCCCACTATCACTGTCACATGCTTTCAAAGAAACAACTGCGGGGTAAAGCTGTAGCTCTTGATCACTACTCAAGGTCTAAAATGGTGACTAACTTTTACTTAATGAAATATGCTAATGAGTGTGCACGTTTTTTTCTGGGGAGCCGGGCTAAAGAGAGGATAATGAACTCAAGAGAGGGAAAAAACTATTTCCAGAGATTGAGAATATTTGAAAAGTTTGTATTGCTTTTTAAATTTAAATAATTTTCTTTTTTATTTCTGTGAGGGGTTATGCTTCTATGTGTTCTTTCGGTGCCATGTTATGTCTGGGGCTAGAAGCAGAGGTGCCAAAATATTTTGAAAAGCTGTTCTCATGGCATTTTCTTCTAAGACTGAGAAAGTGAAAAAAATCTGACAAGAAAGCCTCTTCAGATTTCTGCCCCAGTTTTGTAGACTTGAACAACCCCAGCTCATGCAGTCCTAATAAGATTCAGCTAAATCTGTGAACATTTAGGTGCTCATCTCAATCAAACCAAAATTCCAAACCTTCTGAGTCCCACCCATCACCAATCTAAATCTGAAAGCTACAGTTATACCCACAGCAGTAGTTTTCAAATAAAAGTCCATGCATTTGAAGGAAATGTCAGAGTACACGTATATATCAGGCTATACTAGAGAAGCACATTTCACTGATGCATCATATATGGCACATCATTCAGCAGCTGAAAGATTAATCATCTAGTCTATGAGTTCTTTTCACTTTCCAAAGTTCTCTAGCTGTTCTAGTATGCAAAGGAAGAATAGAAGTATTTGGAAACCTTGTGTTTTTCTGAGCACACAAGCCCTTATTAAAAAAAAAAAAAAAGAAAAAAAAAAAAGTTTTACTCTAACAGTAAGCTGGGTAAGGCAAAAGTTAGCCTTTTTGTGCTTACCCAGGCTAAGTGATAGCATTAAATCACAGTACTGAAAGGTAGATGCTTTTTTAAGAGTATGAGTTGTAATACAAAAAAAGAGAAACATTCTAAACCAGAAAATATCTGTTGCTTAATCAGCCACCTTTTAAGAATCACACTAACAAAAACATGGATTTCATCTTTCTGTCACCCTTTCTTTCTGTGTCACATCTTTTCAATCAACTGTATACAAATATATGCCATAATCAGAATATATACCAGGTAAGAGCATAAAACACTTCCTAGCTGATACACAGATGAGACAGGCATGACTAACAAGCTACTAGGTTAATTTCATCACCCTCTGAGGAGACACTGCAGTCCTTTTTGGTCAGGCAGCCAATGAAGTGGTTCTAACAGGTTGATCCATTTTGTGGGTGAGATGCTTTACTTCTGATTCCCTTAGGTTTTTAACACTTTTCATTCCAGTATTTTTTGTTTGAATCCTTGAGCTACTATTATTAGCTATTTAATCTAAATTAGCTATTTATTTCATTATTATTAGCTATTTAAATTAGCTATTACATTTAAATATTTGCTATTACTAACTAAACTGTCTCATCTTTACCTGCATTTTTCCTTCTGTAATTTTGCATGGCTCTAGGCTGTGTACTTTCCCTCTGCTTTTTCTCATCTCTATTTCCTCAGAGGTCTAAGCCAAAGTTACACAGTTGTACCATGTCCAAACCATGTTTTGAAACATAGGCAGCTAAAACCTGAGAGGAGGATTACCGGGTCTACAAACTTGCTTCAGGTGTTGAAGATCTGTTGGTAACACACAGAGCTCCACCTGTACTAGTTCCAATAGTCTGATTACAATGACTGTTGGAAAAGAAATCCTTGTCTTCCCTGGGTACCTATTATTTCTCTAGAAATACTACCCCCTGGGTAAGCCCATTTTATAACTTCCTGCTGTGAAGTCATAAAATAATGATTTAAGGATCCAGTTTGTCACAATGGCTCCACAGAATAAAGAATATAGAACATTTGGTGCCACTCTTACCATGACTCACTGACAATGAAAGAGTATGAACAGATCTATAATAAACAGATATGACTAAGTAGGCATGAACAAATGAGAGAAATAATGAAGTACAGTATGATAAAATGACAATCTCGATACTCTTCAGTAGTCTAAGGAAGAACATTCCTTATTTTCTTCATTCCTTATGAAGAAAATTATCTATTTTATTGTTTTTATTTTTTCTTCTTTTATATTAGTTCTTTAGCATATAAATATTATTAATTTAAATCACTATTATGCCCTAAGAAAAAATATGCAGCTGAATCTGTTGCAAGTATCTGTTGCATCAACAGGACATCTTTGAATATCTCATTTTGTTTGTTCTGTTTGTAGGATGTGATGAAGTCTATACTACTCCATAAAAAAAAATATTTCTTTTAACACAACTTGGCTTTTTAAAATGAAATCCTCTTTTCTATTACTTTTCTACCCCTTTAAGGCATGTCTTACCCATATAATACTCTACTAACTAGCTTGCAAAGTGCCTTCTGTAGTCAGTAGAGCAAAAGACTGGTAAGGGGGCATCCTGTGCTCATAGCACTTTATTTTCATAATTTTTTTTTTCCCTGGCTGTGCGTCTTTTCGCCTCTTCTATGAGACTCCTCATAGTCGAGACCATTTTTCATTAAGCAGCTGAGTTCCCACTGCCCTCAGCATTTAAGAAATGTTTTTTTTTTGTCTTTTAAGGACTACAACTGTCCTGATAGGTTAAGCCATTAAAAAGACCTATCATTAATCTGCTATTTAGCTTTTCCAAACCTGGACATTTACAGATATTATATTATTTTGACATAGATAATAATTCACGATATTCCTTCAGTTGTATTAAAAAAAAACATTATCTATTTCTAAGATATAATAATATGAATGTAAAAATAAAAAAATTAAAAAAGAAACCTGCAAGAGGTAAATAGCACAAAGCTTAAAAAAAGGCGTCATGAAGCAGAAAAAGTCTTTAAACATAAGTAAGTAATGGTGTTTATCAGGGAAATATAAGGAAGAAGGCACCAATTCCTATCATACAAAAAAATGGACTGAAGGAATGACTATTAAATCCAAATATCTTCACAAAGGCAGGAAAATAAGGTGTTAATTAAAATAAGTAAACTAGAACAGGAATTTTCAATTGTTTACGTTTCTGGGCCATTATTATGATCATTATGATTATCACGTGTTGGTTATTAGAGCAGCCTCCCTTGACTGGTGTCGACACTTAGCCTTCATAAATTTCACTTTAACACACAAACATCTATGCTGGTTTTGGCTTGGGTAGATGCAAATTAAGCTCACATACGTAAGCTTGTTTAAATTAACAAGTATTCTTTAATATCTTCCACAGTTACAGTTGGAAGGGAACAGATTTCATCATCCTCTGATATAAATGCAGTATCAATCATATAACCTGTATAAAATACACAGGACTAGGTAAGTATCACAGTATCACAGTATGTTAGAGATTGGAAGGGACCTCAAAAGATCATCTAGTCCAATCCCCCTGCCGGAGCAGGAACACCTAGATAAGGTTACACAGGAACATGTCCAGGCGGGTTTTGAATGTCTCCAGAGAAGGAGACTCCACAACCTCCCTGGGCAGCCTGTTCCAGTGTTCCATCACCCTCACTGAGAAGAAGTTTCTTCTCAAGTTTAAGTGGAACCTCTTGTGTTCCAGTTTGTACCCATTTCCCCTTGTCCTATCATTGTTTGCCACTGAGAAGAGCCTGGCTCCATCCTCGTGACACTCCCCCTTTATATATTTATATACACTAATAAGGTCACCCCTCAGTCTCCTCTTCTCCAAACTATAGAGACCCAGCTCCCTCAGTCTTTCCTCATAAGGGAGATGCTCCACTCCCTTAATCATCTTAGTTGCCCTTGGAGGCAACTAAGTTGGAGAGAGTTAGAGAGATTTGGAGATTTCTGTAAGTATTTAAGTTGGAGAGAGTTGGAGATTTCTATAAGTATTTCAGGACAGGTTTTGTCTAATTTACTCTTTATTCATATGGTATTGTAGGCTTTAAGATCTACATAGCTACAAGATGGTAAGTTTGGAAGGGGGAGAAAAGCAGGTCTCTAACAGATGTGTAATGTTGACTGAGAGAAGAAAATAGAAAAAGACCTAAAATCAACAAACAGCATTATATCACTAAATAAAGCATAACATCAAACAGTAGCAGTGAGAAACAGCACAAGTAGCATTTCCTCAGTCAATTAATGAGCAGCCTTCCAGGATCTAAAGGCGGACTGCAAGGATGCCAGAGAAGGACTCTTAATCAGGGACTGTAGTGATAGGACAAGGGGTAATGGGTTCAGACTTAAACAGGGGAAGTTTAGATTAGCTATCCTTGGCAGTGTTCAAGGCCATGTCGAACAGAGCCTTGGGTGACATGGTCTAGTGTGAGAAGTCCCTGCTCATGCCAGGGGGCTTAGAGCTAGATGATCTTAAGGTCCTTACCAAACCCAGCTCTTCTGTAACAGTCCTCAGTTAGCATGCAAAATAACCTATATCATTTGTTTATTAAATTGCATGTAATCTGGCAACAAATCAAGATATATATGGAGTGGTCAGGAGGTTTTCATATTAATACTGCCTCTCCATATGTAAGTGTTGTTTTAACAAAATGAACAGACAGTATTATGCATAAAATACAGCAAAGCATGCTTAGTTCAGATGAATAACATAATGGTCAGACCCAAAGGAAAATACTCTTTTATTTTTATTGGGGTTGCTACCCCAATGAGTTTTATTATGTTTCTCCTGAACTAACTTCCAGAGCTGGTTATAGAGGATTACAATTCACCCATCAGGTATCTGAACCCAGCCCTCTTTATTTTCCTGTCCTTTTAGATCCTCAATCAATTCTCTCTCCCCTTTTGAATACCTAGGTTTAGATTTTTCAATTGTTAGTTTGCCGTCAGGGATTAAGGACGTCATTTGCAATTTTTTAGCTGCTTGTTTGGCTTCTAAATCGGCCATAGTGAAATATGTAAAAATAAAAAACTTATTGAATGCAAAATATTTATAAAGTATATATAATGTGAAAAAGTTAAAATGGGTTGTGTGTTGTGTGTTAAAGCCAGTATAAGCAAAAGCCTCTTAGTGTATGTCCCACATAGAATCACAGAATTATAGAATAGTTAGGATTGGAAAGGACCTTAAGGTCATCAAGTTCCAGCTCCCCTGCCATAGCCAGGGACACCTCACACAGGCTTTGTCCAACCTGGCCTTGAGCACTGCCAGGGATGGAGCATTCGCAACTTCCCTGGGCAACCCATTCCAGTGCCTCACCACCCTCACAGTAAAGAATTTATTCCTTATATCCAATCTAATCTTCCCCTGTTTAAGTTTATGCCCTTTATCCCTTGTCCTATCGCTAGATTCCCTAATGAATAGTTCATTCCCAGCATCCCTATAGCCCCCCTTCAGATACTGGAAGGCTGTTATGAGGTCTCCACATGTACTGTTCCTCTATACCTCACTCAGGTAACAACAGTGTGCTTTTTATCAATCAGACAATTTTTGTTGTTGTTGTTGTTTAATTTTCAGTGTATGGTTTATGGAAATTTCTCTATTAGTTGATATCACACTTGACTAGTGTTTAACCTATCCCAGTAGGCTAATCAGTCATGGTCACTTCAGACTGGACTGTGGAAATAAAAAAAAAAGATTATCAGTAAAACTTATTAGGAGATATTTAATTTTACTATTCTGCTATCACCTGAAAAATTTTTTCACAGTTAGACTGTATTTTCATTATATCTACAGACAGCATAAAAAATACAATAACCAGCTTGTCAGAGTTGGGTAATAAATTACTTTAGTGCAGTGTGGTGCTTCCAGCTCCCGCTGACATAATCAATTGGAATAAATGCCTTCATATTTCCTCCTATGTTAGGTCATAGAATTTTCCTAGATCCAATAATTTTCACCTTCAGAGTCTGAGGGGCATGGGTAAGCTGCACTTCTTGAGAAAATTTTTGCATTATTTATAAATATAAGCAAGGTTAACAGTACACATTCAGATAAGGATTATTAACATCTTATTTAACCTTTAAAAGGACATGATATGCACACTAGGTATGTGTATTTTTTAGAACTGACACATATCTCTACTTCATTTTGTAGATTACAGTATGTCCACATGTTGGACCACATGCTAGGGGAAAGAGTAGCAAAGTAGTTGTGAAATTGGCTTTAGAATTGCTAAAAGGTCAACCCATCTCATTAAGGTTTTCAGCCTCCAGTGAATGAAGACTTAATCAAAATGCCTGAAAAAAAAATGAAAAAATTGTATTCTAAGAAGTATTTTAAAACACTTTTAAAATTGTGGAAGCTAAGTGTTGCTGGTTTTATTTTTTTTTTTGTTTGTTTGTTTGTTTGTTTTTTAACTGTATCTTATATTCCTTGTGCTTCTTAGGCATATTCAATTAGTGTTAAAATAAAAAGGAAAGGTGTTTAGATCTGCTTCTTTCATTATTGTCACATATATTTAACTCAGGAAGTTTGATAAGCAATTTGAAGTAACAACCACTTTCTCTGGTTTTGAAAAGTATGGTCACATCCTCAGGAGTTTTGAATCAGATCAGAATGAGAAGGGAAATTCCAGCATGAATGTGAAAGGTGTAACCTCACAGATTCTGCAGAAGAATATGCACAGTCCTCTTCCCCCTTCCCCAAAATTCTCCCTGGACAGTAAGCCACAGCTCCAGTAGTAATCAGTAAAGTAAGTAAAGTTGCAATCATGGACCTGGGGAACTCACAGTTCAGATTTATTTCTCATTTCTGCCATTTTAAAGGAACATTCACATTCAAGGATTCAGGTGGAAGAAATAAAAACACAAAAGAGAGTAAAGCACAGGAAGGGGGAAGAGGAAATGAAACTGCCCTGGTGAGACCTCATCTGGAATACTGTGTCCAGTTCTGGGCCTCTCAGTTCAAGAAGGACAGGGACCTGCTGGAGAGAGTCCAGCGCAGGGCAACTAAGATGATTAAGGGAGTGGAGCATCTCCCTTATGAGGAAAGACTGAGGGGGCTGGGTCTCTATAGTTTGGAGAAGAGGAGATTGAGGGGTGACCTTATTAGTGTATATAAATATATAAAGGGGGAGTGTCACGAGGATGGAGCCAGGCTCTTCTCAGTGGCAAACAATGAAAGGACAAGGGGTAATGGGTACAAATTGGAGCACAAGAGGTTCCACTTAAACTTGAGAAGAAACTTCTTCTCAGTGAGGGTGACGGAACACTGGAACAGGCTGCCCAGGGAGGTTGTGGAATCTCCTTCTTTGGAGACATTCAAAACCCGCCTGGACACGTTCCTGTGTAACCTTATCTAGGTGTTCCTGCTCCGGCAGGGGGATTGGACTAGATGATCTTTTGAGGTCCCTTCCAATCTCTAACATACTGTGATACTGTGATACTGTGATACTGTGATACATATCCCTGATTCAATGGTATTTGGATAATAGTATTTTTACTGTCTTCATAGGTACAAATCTGTGTACATGCACCTCAAATTTGCCCTTTCCTCTACTGAGGGCACTGCTAGAATAATGGTGTTTTTAGCTTTAGTTTGAGACTAATATTGATAACACACTGATATTTTAGTTGTTGCTAAATAACATTTACCCCCGTCAAGGACTTTCAATCTCTCATGCTCTGCCAGTGAGGAGGGGCACAAGAAGTTGGGAAAGAGCAGAGACAGGACACCTGACCCAAGCTAGCTAAAGAGATATTTACATCATGTCATGCTCAGTATAAAAGTGAGGGAGTTAACCCAGAAGGGACCTATTGCTGCTTGCGATAGGTTAGGTACTGGTCAGCGAGTGGTGCACAATTGCATTGTGCATCACTTGTGGTTTTCTGAACTTTCACTTATCTTAAGGATATTAAGCATAAGAGGAAGGGATTCTACAGGTACATAGCAAAAAAAAAGACTAGGGAGAACGTAGGCCCCCTCAGGAAGCTCTCGGTTGAACTAGCTACACAGGATTTGGAGAAGGCTGAGGTTCTGAATGACTTCTTTACATCGGTCTTCATTGGCAAAGGCTCTGACCGCACCATCCAAGTCTTGGAAGGCAGATGAAGGGACTGTGAGAATGAAGACCTTGGGCCCACCATAGGAGAGGAACTGGTTCAAGACCGTCTTAAAAATCTGAACGTGCACAAGTCCATAGGTCCTGATGGAATCCATCTGCGGGTCCTGAAGGAGTTGGCAAATGAAGTTGCTAAGACACTGGCCATCATATCTGAAAAATCATGGCAGTCAGGTGAAGTTCCCAATGACTGGAAAAAGGGAAATATAACCCAAATTTTCAAGAATGGGAAAATGGATGACCCAGGCAATTACAGACCAGTCAGTCTCACCTCTGTGCCTGGCAAAATCTTGGAGCAGATTCTCCTGGAAGGCATGCTAAGGCACATGAAAATCAACAAGGTGCTTGGTGACAGCCAGCATGGCTTGACTAAGGGGAAATCCTGCCTGACCAATTTGGTGGCGTTCTATGATGGGGCTACAGAACTGACAGACAGGGGCAGAGCAGTTGATGTCATCTACCTGGATTTGTGTAAAGCGTTCGACACTGTCCCACACAACATCCTTCCCTCTAAATTGGAGAGATATCAATTTGATGGATGGACCACTCGGTGGATAAAGAACTGGCTGGATGGCCTCACACAAAGAGTTGTGCTCAATGGCTCAAGTCCAGCTAGAGACCAGTAACGAGTGGTGTCCCTCAGGGATCGGTGTTGGGACCAGTCTTGTTCAACATCTTTGTCACTGACAAGGACAGTAGGATTGAGTGCGCCCTCAGCAAGTTTGCTGATGACACCAAGCTGTGTGGTTTGGTTGATACGCTGGAGGGAAGGAATGCCATCCAGAGGGACCTTGACACGCTTGTGAGGTGGGCTGATGCCAACCTCATGAAGTTTAACCATGACAAGTGCAAGGTCCTACACCTGGGTTGGAGCAATCCCAGATACAGCTACAGGCTGGGCAGAGAAGAGATTCAGAGCACCCCTGCGGAGAAGGACTTGGGGGTGCTGGTCGGTTGGTGAGAAAATGAACATGAGCTGGCAGTTTTCGCTTGCAGCCCAGAAAGCCAACCATATCCTGGGATGCATCAAAGGAGTGTGACCAGCAGGTCGAAGGAGGTGATCCTGCCCCTTTACTCAGCTCCCGTGAGACCTCACTTGGAGTATTGTCTGCAGTTCTGGTGTCCTCAGCATAAAAAGGACATGGAACTGTTGGAACAAGTCCAGAGGAGGGCCATGAGAATGATCAGGAGACTGGAGCACCTCCCATATGAAGATAGGCTGAGAAAGTTGGGACTGTTCAGCCTGGAGAAGAGAAGGCTGCGTGGAGACCTCATAGCAGCCTTCCAGTATTTGAAGGGAGCCTATAGGGATGCTGGGGATGGACTCTTCATTAGGGACTGTAGTGATAGGACCAGGGGTAATGGCTGAAACCTTAAACAGGGAAAGTTTAGATTGGATATAAGGAGGAAATTCTTTCCTGTTAGGGTGTTGAGGCACTGGAATAGGTTGCCCAGGGAAGTTGTGAATGCTCCATCCCTGGCAGTGTTCAGGGCCAGGTTGGACGAGGCTTTGGGTGATATGGTTTAGAGCGAGGTGTCCCTTCCCATGGCAGGAGCATTAGAACTTGATGATCTTAAGGTCCTTTCCAACTGTAACTATTCTATGATTCTATGATTTTTGGTTTTTTGTGTGTGTGTATGTGTGTTCCCTATTGTTATTATAATTATTATTGTCGGTATTATATCTATTCTCATATTTTATTTAATATCAGTTATTAAGGTGTCCTTATCTCAACCCACAGGTTTTATGTTCTTTCAGCTCTCCTCGCCATCCCACCTGGGAAAAGAGAAGAAGAGAGTAAGTAGCCGCATAGTACTTAGTTACCAGCTGGTTTTAAACCATGACACATATATCTACAGGGCTGGAGGTTTTTGGTGGGTTTTTGGGGCTTTTTGGTAGTTTTGTTCTTTGGTTGGGCTATTTTTTTGTTGTTGTTTGTTTGTTTGTTTTTTCCAAAAACATATATTTTATCAAAAATTATAAACCTTTGGAAAAAAGTTTTCAAGGGAAAATTAAGTGAGGGTTAAACTGATACTATAGTAATCAGATTTGGCATTGCTTTTTTAGGTGACAAAAGATTCCCATTGTAGCAAAGCAATAGTAAGTTCAACAAACAGCTAAGGCATTGAAGTCCATCTTATGAAAATACGGTTCAAGCTATTATGCTGTTTGATTGCAGCTGTCTTGTTCCTTCTCATTTGCAGTTCATGAACATATTTTAACTAAGACCGCACTGGCCATGTCAAATGTGCTGCTTGTTTTCCCATTGGCAAAAAAATAATTCCTTCCTCTACTTAAGAAAACCACCACATCCAGTTTCATTGCAAACAATCAGAGCTCTGCCTGATTTCAAATATGTTTGTCACAGTTATTTTCCTTGCATGCAAGACATAATTCATGTTTTCTAACCATCACTATTAATGTAACAGACAGAGTATTATAGTTTGGCAGTCTGAATTTGTGTAATCTGTGGTCCTTGCAGTTGTTCTTGTTTCTTTAGGAGTTATCACTGAGAACGTCCCCTATCCTTCTGTGACATGACTGATCAGCATTTGTGGGAAATTTGGTGACGTTACCATAAAAACATAATTAAACAAATAAAATCCTATTTAAAAGTTAAAAAGAAAATAATATGCTTATCTGGAGGTATTGTGATATTAATAAGAATTAAAATTATTTCACAATTAACTGCATGGCTTTCTAGTATTCTGGTTTTCCAGCTGTTCTGTACCTCCTAACTCTATTCATCTTATCTTTGAAACTTGGAAAGGACTGCTTCTTTCCAGTGCTAGTAAATTACTGGCTCCTGATAAAAATACCTAAATGTGCTGATATTATTGTGCATCTATAAAGCAGGCTTGCCATTTTCCTGGGACTAAGGAATTTAATTTTATTACATTTCAAGTTCAACTTAGTCATGACTAGTGAAGAAAGTTATATTTCACTGTTGAAAATAAAAAGTAGCACACCCAACCCAATCAATCAGTAGTTCAAACCCCTGGATTGTCCTCTTCTTTCCTTTTGTACACACATTGCATGTGCATATGCATTCTTTCTCATTTGCCACCATCTGTCCCTCATACAGATACTTAATTTTTAAGCAGACAAGGCAAGGAATATGAATGTTTTAGGCTGTATAGCTTGAAGACATAATTTCATCCTTTAACTAGTTTCAGAAAAACCAATAGATAACTTGACAGAATATTGAATATTCTAGTGTGCTGTCCTCCTTGCTTGGTGTAATGAAGAGCTGATTTACAATGGAAAGCTGTTTGTAACAGAAGAAGAGCAACTAAGTATGAGTAGTTAGTACAAGGAGACAAATAAGGTTTTGCTATTCAGCGAAACTTCTACCTCTTACACTAATGAGACCAAAATGAAGCTTTGATTTAATCTTTCATAGATTGCCTGGAAAAGTGATCTGTGAATTCGTACCTGACTAGCGGTGGACGCACAGACATTTCCCTTAAGCACTGCCACTTTCTTAGTCATTTATTTCTTGTTCAACAGCCTGTTCAGATATGCTGTCAGCTTACCAGCTCACTGGTCAACTCTGCAGTTTAAAGAAAATACAGAAGTGTCTGCTGTTCATTTCAGGAGAAAAAGGTGACTTGGAACTGTTGCATTGTTCATCCTTCAGTTAAATTCTACTTGAAATTTTATTATTACCATTGAGTCATATTTCTAATTCAATGGAGTTAAAGTAAAATTTATTCACACTTCTATGTTGAAAAAGTGGTCAAGAGCTTTCATAAGTCATAAATCAAGAAAAGATGCCTGGGATAAATTTATATTTGCAAAGCTAGAACTTCAAGTGTGAGTTTGGAGACTGAGCTACCACTTTTTCTACTTTAGATAGGTACACAAAAATAAAACATGATGGCTAAAGAGTCAGTGGCATGATGAGTTACTGGAGAAAAATGTAAAGTATTTGCCAGATCATGGAAAGTAGGAACCATATGAGTAAATAGATTATGTACAAATTGTGCAGTATGGCTGAGAATAACTGGATTGTTTGTGTTACTTAATATGGTAATGAGATGGTGCTTACAGAATGGCTAATAATTTGGAAGAAAGTAATGGAACAAGCTGACACAATGCTAACACTTCTCCCATACTGTGAAGTAGCTGGAATTATTGCTTTGCCAGAAAATGTTTTAATATCTGAAATAACATTCTTACTATCCTCCTACACCTGCTTTCTGAAAGAGCACCAACTGAATTGAAAGAACTGATCTGCTTTCTGGTATTCAAAAATAAAAGGCACCATTTAATCAAAGGTGGTGGTCTTTAGAATAATAGGAAATGTTAAGAAAAGATTTTTCTGCTTTTCAGAAACATTACAGAAAAGCAAAACCAGTATTTTGTGCTATGATCCTGCTATAATAATATGACTTGCCTCAGTGGAGATCAAGGGTGACTACGGCTGTGTCAGTCTATATTTATCACTTTCTACAAGTTGCTCCTTTCAGTATCTCAGTGAGAAACTCCCTTTGTAGGTTAATATCATGTTTTGATATGTTTCCTTTTTCCCTTAACTTTAAGCCACTGACACTGTAGGTGGTTGAGCCAACTGAAACAGAGCTGTGTATGCTCTCTCATGTACTTAAGCAGACATTTACCATAGACCTCAGATCTCATAGCTCAGCTGTGAGACTCGTTTATTTTTATTTCCTCTGCTTAAGAAAACCTTTTATCCAGGTTAAAAAAAAAAAAAAAAAAAAAAAGAAGCAAAAAAACCAAAAACCCCAAGAAAACACCCAACCAGTAAACCAGTATTGCTCTACTTAAACTTATAGGTACCTGTAATAATTATTACTATTGTTTATGTCTCCTGACATCTTCTGTAGTTTAGTTCTGAGAAGTTCATGCATAAAGAAAGGACTTTCTCTCAGGTATTGGTATTAATAAACTTTGAAAGCACACTTAAGGAAGAAAGAGTTTGAGTTAGGTATTAGAAATATAAGTTACAACATAAAAGGATGGATGAAAGAGGTAAAAAAGTTTCATAGAACTGTCATAATATTTTTCACAACACATTATTAGATGTTTGTTATTTTCTTTTCATGTTGATCATGCTAGTGATGAGTAAAGCTTTCTACAAACCTGAAGTGAACAGTTTTGCATGCAACCACCTGAAATGCCCTGTAACAATATTCTTCGTGGTGTTTATGATTTTTGTCAGTATAGAAATAAGTTAAAGCGAATTACTTAAGGAGAAATGCAAAACAAGAAATTCAGCCAATAGAGTGACGTAGGGAGACATAAGCTACCTTTCTATGTCCAGATTCAAGGACTTCGAGAAATTACATAAATCCGAACATAATAACCGATTTTTTATTTCATGCATCCTGATTTTGTTTTGGGGTTTTATTTTTAGATGTATTTACCTGAGTTAAAACAGCATCTTTAGTTAATTAATTGCTTAAATAACCCAACAGTGTCTTCCTGCTTGTTCTAAGTGGCTTTACTCGTCTCTTAGTATGCCTTCTCTTCAGATAATAATAGATGTAAATAAATTGGTAAAGACATATTTTCAAGTTATCACATACTTGTTTGGCTTGGAGCATACGTGGTAGAAATCCCAGAAGGAGACAGAATGATGGCACAATTATTGCAAGGTAAGAATAGCAAGGAATGTTTCTTTCTGCTTTCCATTGCCAGATGAGTATTGCTTTGGTCATCAGTTTTGGTCAGATTTCTTTCTCTTAAGTATGATTAATAATCTTAGAAGCCAGTATTAAGCCTAACATTTATAGAATATAAATTTTAGTTAATCAGGTAATGTGTCACCTGTAAAATGTGCATGAATCAAACATGTTTATACTCTGCCTGCATTATGTAGATACTAAACACTTCCTTACTTTCAACTGCCAAAGCTTATACGGCAGGTGACATCTGCTCCCTTCAAACTTCTCTGGAAGGATTTTTCTGTACCTTTTGCCAGGTAGTGACAAGAACCATATGTGGAAGAGAGACCCTGGCTTCTGGTTCCATCTACTCCTCTTCAGCAGTCAAAAAACAGCGTGATGAACCATTTAGGTGTTGCTGTAATATGCCCAGAAATGCTACAGAAATGTGGGATGTTTCCAATCTCCTTGTACATTTCAGAGCACCATCCTGGCTTGAAATTTAGCAGCTACAGCATGTGTGCCTGTCTTTTAAATCAGACATCCTACTGATGTATCAAATTTACCTTAAAAACATACCATCTTGTTAACACAGCTAAAAAACAAAGCTAAATAATGCAGATTTGTTTCCTTTGAAATGATTTTTATTTATTTATTTATTCTGTTTTTTTGTTCATTTTAAAGGTTCAGTAATACAGTGGTACGTAAATAGTCTGTTCAAAGTGATGTTCTGAACAACTGAAAGCCAAATACATCACCGGTCCATACCCAAACTTTGTCATTCACCACAATATGGGAAGGAGACAAGGATTAATTCCCATTTTAATTAACTATAAAAATTCTGGATAGAAACTCATTATGCAATGACAGGTGGTTGACTGTTTCTAGGGTGTATCTAATATAATTTGTTCTCCATAATACTTTGCTTTTTTTAATAAATAATAAAAAAAAACCCATAGTGGAAGAATATACTCACCAGCTGTTCCTTTCACAACATAAATAAAAATGAAATGCAAGAACAGCAAGAAATGAAAGATGAGTTTAAATTAACCCAGTTGGAAGAAGAGAAGATGTTTCATGACAAGTGAAACTCCAACTTTATCACTTTTCTCCACTAATACTTTTATTCCACTAGGAGAAACAAGGGTCAAGCTGATTATATTACGGCTGGCAGACTGAAGTAAGTTGGTGAACGCAAAACACACAGAAAAGCATTCACGCAACTACATGTATACTTTCCCATAAACTTGAGATAAGATGTACAGTATCCCCAAAGGGGATTTTATATGGAAGGTCATACAGACTTAAGAAAAGTGCTTATCAGGAAATGTGTGTAATATAAAGTCATAAAACACAGTAAAAGGTTTTTGAAAAGTCTAGTCAATTAATGGTTTAATGTGATAGCTCCTTTTAAATGCAAAGAAACCGAGGCCAAAAGGAGCTATTATATGACAGGGCCATTTGTAAATATGATTAACTAACTCACTTGAGTTTTTTTCTCTCATAATTTCTGTGGTAACCTGTCTTAATTGATATTTTATGAAACTAATGGAACATTAGGTTGCACAGTCAGTTCTAGTGGTCCTATCCAATATATTTGACACAACTTACCTTGTGAAAGTGAACTGAAATCCAAAGGAATTAAGTATAATAGAGTATATATATTTATTTTCTGAATAGCTTGCTTATTGGTGTGCCTCATTTTTTTTTTTTCATATATAACAAAGCAGAAGTTTAGCAAGTCAGCTCATGTAATTGAATTGATTGGTCTTTCTCATGTTTCAAAATGAGTAATGACTTCATGCTTAGAAGTTTCGATTAATGTGTGACATGAAAGTTTAATGTCAGAAAAGTAACAGAATAATTTCAGGAACAAAGTTCTCCCATCTTAATTTTACGCAAGTTTTTAGCATCTTACCAGTTCAAAATACCCTTTAACATGAAAAAAAAAAAAATAAAAAAAATATAAATTCAAAGAATAAGTCAAAGAGACAGACAGGGTTTTCCTCATTCCAAAGTCCAATATGAACTTCTGTTGTAACTACTGTGAACAGTATCAGAATGTTCTTGCAGAAATAGTCTTAATTTCAATTTGAGATATGAAAACCATATGCTTATTACTTCCTAGGTATCTAGCAAATAACTGCACGAAAATAATTTTTTTGGCCAGCATGAGAGAATCTTCCTTCTGCCTAAATTTGTAGGTGCAGAGTCATGTTTTATGCAGACAGCTAGTCAGCTAGCTACATTCTAGTTATCTTAATGAGTTCTACCTAAAATGTGAATCTTGGACAAGATTTGTCTCATTTAACTCCAAACTTCTGAATTTTAGACATCTGTGAGAGAAATCATCATTCTAACTTTCTTGTTTTTGGAATTACTGGAGATGAAAAAAGAAATCCAGAGTTAGAGTTTTCTCATTCTAAGCTAAATATTTAACATAGGCCAAACCAACCATTTTCCAGAGACCTGCAGTGAAGACAGCTTTGTTTCTATTTTGGAAATGGTCTTCTTTCCTTTCTAATCAGAAGTGATGAAATTACACCTCTACAGTTCAGAAATACTCTTCTAAAACCCCAATGAAGCCAATTGTTTTGACTTTGCTCCAAACAAAGCACAAAATTGACACAAATTAGGAAATCAGACTTTGGTTTCAAGCCAGCTGACGATTTGGAACTTGTTATTGTCAACTAAAATAATATTTAATTGTTCTTTCAAAGCATTCCTAGAGTTATTATTTTTTTCTTATATTTACCTAGAGCTGGCAAAAAACATCACAGAACATCGATACAGTAACACATTAATATCTTGGAAAATACACTTTTCTGACTTTTAGATGATGAAATACTCTGTTTTGAGATCTGTTCATTATTTGCAAATGAGCTGTTTTACCTCCTCACAGCTTTTTTACTTCATCATAGGAAAATGTCTGGGGGATATAGGAGTTAATGTTGGTGCTTAATCTCTAAAGCTTGTATTAGTAGATTTAGGAGTTAGTTTTGAGACTACAGTGTAATTGCAGAGTCATATTAGCTAAATAAAAAAATAAGAAATATTTCTCTAAAATCAGAAATGTGTAATTGGAAAAGTTCTAAATGTGTAATTGCAAAAGTTCTAAATGACAAAACTCTGTCAGAGCTGGAATTTAAGCCTTTCCAGCTCTGACAGAGTTTTGCCATTTAGAACTTTTTACAGGGCCCAGTAGTATTTCCAGGTCTTATTAAGACAGAGAAATGAAGACAAGGAAGAAGCACTTATTGGTTCTATGTTCTTTGGGAGTCATCCCACCTTCAGGAGTCTATAAGCTGTTATATAAGATTATATCAGAAATTTATCCGCTTCAACATTTTATCACTGACCTGACCTCACTGATTTAAAAGAAGATGCAAATTCCTCTGCTGCACAAAGTTTTTAGCATTGAGCTTTAAGACCTAATCATTAGAAGCTGATACACTACATCTTAGCATTTCCCACACCATGCACATTATATATTCTTTAAAAATAAATTAAAAAAAAATTAAACTTTTGACACCTGTCAGTTTTGCAACAATGACTAATTGTGCAATATGAGAAAGTTTGTCTTTGCCTCAGTTTTGATCAGAAACCCTTCAGGTTCTCTGCTTTCTGAGACAGAAGAAAAAGACTTACCTTTTGTGCAACATTATTATGATTTTTCCTATTTGGTACTAATCAATAATAAAGGTCACACAGATGTCAAGGTAGCTTTCTTGTCATGCCTTTAGCTGATTTAATTAAATTATTTTACGTGTTTTATGTACTTATTTATTTATTTTTAACCACAAGAAGGTACATTTTCTTGCAGAGTTCATAATTAAGAAATCAAAACTGGAAAATTTGGTTTTGCAGGCTGTTATTAATGAAATAGCAATATTAATTTCTAGAAGGGATGCAAAGCACACCATCCCTTCATTTACTGCAGTGGTCAACATTTCAACATTTTTAAGGATTCTTCCTCTTTTCCCAGTCTCTACAGTGAAATAGACTACAGCTTCACAAAAGCAGTTGATGGCACTGTCTATGAGGGGAAAAAGTGCTGGTGGAAGTAGTCTTTCTTACAAGCTAAACGACTGCTCTCCTCCCACATCCTGATTAGCTAAGATTCTGTAAAATATGATAATATTGCTTTGACAATGCTATGCCACTTGGTAGCTCCATCTCAAGCTCAGTCTGTAAAACATCCAGTGTAGTTTTTAAACACATTTCTGATTTTAGAGAAATATTTCTTATTTTTTTATTTAGCTAATATGACTTTGTACTCATTAAGATAAATTATTCAATAGCTTTAATAAGATGGCAGATTATCTGTACTGTGGCTGTCAGCAGTTGTGGGTGGAAAAAAAAAGACAAAATGTTTTTTCATTTTTTATAAAATATCTAATCACTACTTTAGAAATTAAATCAACATTACTCTTAGTCATAGTAGCTTTATTCATTAGTAGCTATCTCAGAGAAAACCAAATGTTGATCTGTGGTTACTATTGCCCTTATTGAGGAACCTGAAAATTATTTTTAGTGAGGCCTTCTGCCAACTTTTAGCAGAGTTATTGCAAGATCAGAAAGACCACATTATTAATTACACATTTATCCCCTGGCAGAAGATGGACCTGAAAGTATGAAATATGTTCTTGAAAAATAGTGTCAACATGACTGTAGTAAGGGTAACATTTCTGTTTTCAGATTGGTACTGTTCTCTCTATTTGCAGTGAAGTTAATTTTGCCTTTATTATGACCATGGGTGCATGACTGTTTCAAAATATTGGGAAAAGGCAATAAGCCAAAATCATTATCTTCACTTGAAGTGTTTAATACCAAATGTAAATATTGGAGGGGTTTGAATGCCCAAGTCATCCCTCTAGGCTTTATGCATCTGATTATAAATGTCCCTGCCGCACTGTCTGCTAGTCACCATCATTACTTCAGTCCAGTGTTGTCAAGGAAATAATAACCTAGAGTCTTTCATTGCTTATCAGTATAGTGACAGTGCTTAAAGAATACATGGGTTGATCTCCCCTTAAATACTCCTGTATAATTAA
Source organism: Neopsephotus bourkii (assembly GCF_033783945.1). Taxonomy (NCBI): domain Eukaryota; kingdom Metazoa; phylum Chordata; class Aves; order Psittaciformes; family Psittacidae; genus Neopsephotus; species Neopsephotus bourkii. The sequence goes on along the minus strand of NW_026902259.1, from coordinate 394,608 downwards.
AATTTTTAATAAGTAATCAGCAAAATTAGAAATAGAAATAGAAATTAGGCTGCTTTAGATGAGAATGCCTCCTATATATTTTATGCAGCATTAAAACTTTTAGTGCCTAGTGAGATACTGTTCATAAAAGCTGATGACTCCCTTTTACATACACTTCCAGTGGTCAAAGTTTTTATCCTCTGGTCTAGAAAAATGCAAGAAGCTAATGACTTTTTTCATTTCTTCATGGAACAGTAGCACCTGAGGAAACAGAGTTTATTTCAACAATTCATTGCCAGGAATACATTACATGTGTAGAGCAATAAAGGGCGTACAAGAATTCTCTGCTTTCACAGAGAAAAGTGTAATACAAAAACCACTGCATTTCCCAAAAACCATCCCTTAAGATTTATACTTTTTTTTTTTCAAAATGAAAATCTCTGTGATCATTACTTATTCTTGTTATTCTAAGCAGTGAAATGTATTTCTCAAATTATTGCCAGAGTCCCATGAAACAGATATATATTTCTTCCACAGTTTCTTTAAGTCTGATGTTTGCAACAGACTAGAACATACAGGGCCAAAAATAGGCCCCACAGTACTATTTTCTGTCAGATTTGGCAGAAATGCTATGTGACCTACAAAAACTTGTGCTGTTCTGGACTATGTATATGTGTGGGGGATTGAATTAGTCAATAGAGAGAACTCTAGAAGACAATTCAGCTGGCATAAACAAGTCTTCTGAGGAGCACTTGAGGGAACTGGAGTTGTTTAGCCTAGAGAAAAGAACACTGAGGGGAGACTTTATCACTCTCTACAACTACCTGAAAGGAGGATGTAGCAAGGTGGGTATTGTACTTTTCTCCCAAGTAACAAATAATATGACAAGAAGAAATGGCCTCAGGTTGTGCCAGGGGAGGTTTATTTGGAAATTAGGAAAAATATCTTCTCTAAAAGAGTTGTCAAACATTGGAACAGGGTCCGCAGGGAAATTGTTGTCACTATCCCTGAGGTATTGAATTGATGGACTTGTTAACTTTACATTAATGGTTGGACTCAAATGATCTTAAGGGTCTTCTCCAGCATAGAGGATCCTATGATACTGTGATCATATGATTTATGACCTTAGGTCGTGTCAGAGGACCTGCCCTTTAAGTTTGTTATTTCTCTTCACTGATTAAACAAGTTGATAAGATGTCTAGCTTGGCTTAGAACTACAAGTTCCAGGTATTTAAGATAATCAAATGGGCTTGATAGTCAATATTGCCCTAGTCTAGCTCATTTATAGATACATAACATGTTTTTATGTTTATATTTTCCCAATGTTTCATTTATCCAGTCAAGGAATACAAACAATATCATGAAAGAGTACTAAGACCAAGAAAAATGTCTCAGTATTATCATCAGACTTCATGATACAGGAAATCAAGTCATCATACTAAGGTAAGAGAATAAGAATTATTTATAAAAATAATTCAAGACAATAAACACCAAGAAATCGTGATTTATTTTTTGTAAGCAATTCAGAAACAGGGAAAAATATGCCAGCAAATTTATTAAATAAAAAATTTCATGCCTCTGATCTGTATCTTGTATATTTTTTGTTATTAGAATCAGTGTGAAGAACAGTGAACTATTCTTGTCTGAATGCCCCACATAAGGATGAAAAAATAAAACTTCACATGTATTTATTGATCTGTTTACTTACTTACTTATCTGTGGCATTTATCCATACAATCATAGAATCATGGAATAGTTATGGTTGGAAAGAACCTTAAGATCACCTAGATCCAACCCCCTGCCATGGGGAGGGGTGCCTCACAGTAGACTACATCACCTAAGTCTCTGTCTAACCTGGCCTTGAACACAAAACCACTACTGCTACCACCAATAATCATAATGATAAGGGAAATAACAAGGGAACAAGGGAACAAGGGAACAAGGGAACAAGAGAACAAGGGAAGAGAATACAACCACTCACCACCCGCCGACCAATACCCAGCCTAACCTGAGCAGTGATCTGGGCTTTCCAGGTAACTCTCCCCAGTTTATATAGTGGGCATGATGTGCTGTGGTATGGAATATCTCTTTGGCTAGCCTTGGTCAGGTGTCCGCTTCCTCCCAGCTTCCTGTGCCACTCCTCACGGCAGAGCATGAGACTCAGAAGGTCCTTGTTTGGAGCAAACATCACTTAGCAGCAACTAAAAACATCGGTGTTATCAGCGTTGTTCCCAGGCTGAAAGTCAAAAGCACAACACTGCACCAGCTACTAAGAAGCTGAGGAACAACTGTTACAACTGAACCCAAGACAAACATTTACCACTTCTTTGGGCATCATGTTCCAGTGTCTCTCCACTCTCGCTGTAAAGAACTTCTTCCTTATACCTAACCTGATTTTTCCCTGTTTAAGCCCATTACCCCCTGTGCTATTGCTACAGCCTCTGGTGATCTCTAGAGTCCCTCTCTGGCTTCCAGATGTTAAATTAGCTGCTGTTGTAAGCACCTGCAGTTGTGCTCATGTTAATGGAATTCTGCTTGCTTAGCTCTACATTTTTTTTGTCCCAGTAGATCTGGACAACACTACTTGTGTTGTAATCTGGATAACACTACTTTCATGTTGCTCTGGAGGAAATGCTACAGAGGCTTAAGGGTTCTGTCTAATACCACAAAGGGTATGTGGTCTCGAATTTTGCATTAAAACACTGTTTCTTTGCTCACAGGCATGAATACAAATGACTCCTCTGTCTAAAGGAAAAGGCCCTGCATTGCCTTTCAAACTTCTGTTTTATGGCATTTTGGGATACTCCTGACATGAGGTTTTCAGGTTATGCTTGACAATTTGGTAAGTAACATCACATGAATGTTCTTAACTTTGCCTAACTCATCCTGTGTTTCTTTTCCTTGCTTTTGAACTGCTTGAAAAAGAGGCAATAATCATAATGCCTTTAATATTGTTTATACTATGGGTGAAATTGTGTTAATGCAATTAATTTACATTTGATGTAGTTAAAATTAATGAAGTACCATCATTTTTTTTTTCCTTTATCTCAATTTATTATTTACGTTCTAGATTTTTGTTTCCAACTTTGAAGATAAAGGAAAAAGATAGCTTAAACATAGACTGACAGTCTTCTCACTAAAGTCAAGATGAAATGGATTTATTTTATTGGCCTGCTGTGGTTTACTAACCTCTGAATGTGATTTGTATGTGTCAGCTGAAAGAGCTGGATGTCTACAACAGGCAAATTTATGTCTAGGAATCACTTTAAATCCTTCTCTACAATTATTTTTAATAATCACTAGCTACCTGACTTTAGCATCTTTTCTGTCTCATATTTACTCAGAATGTTCTTTAGCCCTCAAAAATCCATTCAAGTCATTTAAGCCCCCTTTTCCTAACTAATGTAATGGAAGGCAGCTTGGTATTATAGTGATTTTCATCAGTATAAAACTTTTAAAAGCATTTTAGTGGGTTGCAGGGAAGAAAGCAGCTGAATCAGTGGTTTGCTGCTAGTTTACTAGGTGTTTATAGTACTGCAAAGAGCATACTTCCGTTTGATTAACATTTACCAAGGTGAGTAGCTCCAGAGAGGAGGCCTTCAGCACCAGAACGAGGGGAAGCTAGACGTCAAGAAGCCTTGCTCCTGAGCAGACAGAGCCACCGAGGGAATCTCAAGCCTTACTCAGGAGCAGCAGCTGACTCAAAGGCAGTGGTGCCAGAAGCGGATAAACACTGTCTTTGTGAGCATGGCGCTGGGGTTTGCAACTCGTCAGGGTGAGCAGGAAGGGGCCAGTAGCCCAGCAGGCTGCAGAGATGCCAGCAGTCATAGGGACAGTGTTCTAGCATGGCATCCTCTTGGCAGAAAGCAAAGATAACTGAGTCCTCTCTGCTGGCCAGGAAGGACATGGTGACCCAGACACAGGTCCTGCCTAAGCATGTAGCTGTCTAAGTGTCTAGCTGTAGCGAGTGACAGAGCTTGTCCGTGATGTTAGATGGTGGCTATATAAGATGTCAGGAGATTGATGATTTTCTCTGCATGGTGGCAGAGCTATGGGAAGAGGTGGAACAGCTAAGGAACATGAGGGAATCTGAGGAAGAGTTTGACCAACGAAACAGCACTCTACCATCCCCAAGAGAAGCAAGTGAGCCATAGTTTACTCCTTGGAATAGGCAGTGTATTACCCCGTCAGCTCATGTCCAAGTACCCCTTTTCAACAGATTCGAGGTCCTGGTACTTCAGTGTTGGAGGAGCGACCCGAATCAAGAAGACAATCCCAATATGAGTTACGCTTCTTGTTCGATTTATTGCACAAGCTCACCTAATTTATACCATTGGTGATAGTTTACGTGACAGCTGTACATCTTTCATTGGCTACATAAACCTGTTCACACGCCTGTCTATACATTGCTATTGGCTAAGCTAAGTTTTACACACATATCTCTGCAACAGCAGGGTGCATGCCTTGTGATAAGCGGTGCATTCCTTGCGGCCAGCAAGCTCCTGTTTCAGCGTTCTGCTTACATTTCTTCGACTCCAGGCCTCCTCGGCTCAGCTGAGTCAGAGAGAGTTCAAGGCTGTCTCACTCAGTTCTAATCCTGGGTTGTGCAGGCCCTCATGAGAATAACCATTGCTCCACACTTCAGCATCAGGAAAGTGAGGAAGATGATGATAAGGGATCTTCCAGGTCAGAAGAGTTCCCACAGAAGACTCAAAAAAACATCTTGTATTATGACCAGCTGTACTAGAAAAAACGAGAGTGATGGTGATGGGTGATTCCACTCTCAGGGGAACAGAGGGCCCCATATGTTGACCTGATCAGACTCACAGAGAAATCTGTTGCCTTTCCGGGCTAAGGGATGTCACCAGAAAACTCACTTGTCTGGTATGGCCCCGTGACTACTATCCTTTATTAGTCTTACACGTGGGCACTGAGGAAATCCCTTCAGGAAGCCTGAAAGGACTCAAGAAGGACTTCAGGGCCTTTGGGCAACCATTCAAGTGGCCCAGTATTAGTGTATAATTTATGAATGCAATTAAGCATATGAATAGCTTGAACTTTCTATTGTTAGATCAAAGATGGGATACGCTTTTTGGTCAATCACATTGCTTCTTCATCATTTGTCTGGGATAAAAGTTTTAATAGTGTCAGGGAAAATCCTTTAATGTATTGGTAACTGAAGAGTACATTGTGACTAGCACTGGGAGGAGAAAATGAAAAAAACAACCAAGCCTGATCTAAACTTGAATTACTTACCAGCTGATGTGCAGTCAGAAGCAGGTTCAGTGCTGCAATGTACTGTTTGAGTGGGATTTGCTCTGTACATGATGTGTATTCATTCATTTGAGGTTATGAAGTGATATATGAAATGGAAGAATATCCCTTAACCTGTACGGAAAAAGTTGTTTAGCATCTGCTTGTCATAGAATGATTCATTTTCTCATAAACGAATCTGGAATACTTCCCAGAATAGAACTGCCTCTCAAACGTGTAGCTTTGGTTGACAGTGCTGAACTACAAGGAAAGAATGGGACGCTGCCTTTCTGTGCAATGTGCATTTGGGATTCTCCATCCTCCCAAGAGTTTTATTAGCTGCTTCTTGCTATTCAGTTCTGAGGAAAAAACCCTCAAACAAATTCTTAGGCTTGGAGTTTTATGACTGTGGTAGATACTGGGTAAGCTTTATGTCTACGCATGTACTTTTGCTGTTTTTCTTGTGATGAGCCTGTTTGGTCAATTGTTCCAGCAGTGCATGACTGATGTCTTTACAAAGTAGTTCCCGAGTTAATTGATGTTGGAGAAATGAGTCAGATAAGAGACAATTAATATTTTGGAGGTTTGCTTGCATCTGCCATCTGCACTCTCCACTTTTATCCTTATTCTTTTAACAAATGAATAACAGTTTTCAAAAAACTGCTGTAAATGCGTTAGATATTGTCCCTTCATATTAATGAATGAACAGTGCTGCTGTAAGCTTTATCTGCTTCCTGAGTACACATTTCAGTTTTCTTTAAAATTTTACATTTCCATTATATTTTATAACGCAGAAAAAAATGAAAATCTGAGAAATTCTTGAAATTTCCTCTGCAGAGATTACTATTTAGTTATTTAAATACTATGGAATAATGGAATTTTTCAATTAGTAAAATGTCTGAATAATTAAATAATAAATATTTAAATAATACTTAGTGCCTTAAATTTCACTTTACTTGAGGTACTCATAAGGCTTGTGTAAAGAGAATTTCAGGAATTAGATCTCTTTATGGAAGAAGTCTGTCATTTTCTCCTAAGAACTTTCCTGTTGAGAGAGAAAGGATGGCATTTAGGTCTGGATTGCTGATATCTAAATTAAGTTGTGTAATTGCAGATGTCTGTGTTACTTATGGACTCAGAGTCTGATTTTCTAGTGCAGTCTAGTCAAAACAGTTTATAGAGCCTGGAGAGCTATTCACCTCTTACATTCCCTGATACAAGATATCACACTAGGTGAGCTAAATAGTTTTCTAGAATATATTTACTTTATCAAGCTCAATTCAGTCACTTGCATGTACCATGTCCACCTTATATGATTTAAGATATCCTACGTGATCTCCTACTGGTACTCTGAATGCTTTGACTATATTGTAGGTTCACTGAAATGTTTCCAAACACATGCAGATGTCCTGGATGCCTACCCTTTGATATCTTATATGGGTTTGGCTGCCTCTGTTTAGGTAACTGACCAAGAACCCATATGACTAAACATTCAAGTGTTTTTGTTAGAAATTGACACCCTCACTAACTTCTTCTCAGTGAGGGTGAAGGAACAGTGGAACAGGCTGCCCAGGGAGGTTGTGGAGTCTCCTTCTCTGGAGACATTCAAAACCCGCCTGGACACGTTCCTGTGTAACCTTATCTAGGTGTTCCTGCTCCAGCAGGGGGATTGGACTAGATGATCTTTTGAGGTCCCTTCCAATCTCTAACATACTGTGATACTGTGATACTGTAATGCACAGAAATCACCATCTGGATGCTGAATTTGAAGTTTCTACAATCTGGAGATAAGTCATATAATTCTAATAATTTTCTTGAGTGATATAGGTTTATTATGTAAGAGGTTTTGAGTAAAATTTTCAAAATATTTTTATGAATCCCCAAAAGCAGTAATGATCACCACATGCTGCTCTCTGAAGGCTGTTTCATCACTCATTAATGGCATGACTTGCCTCATCCATGTAACAAACTTAGGTAATATGAACAGTAATGTCCACCCAAAAAATGGCCCAGACTTTTTTGAGACTTTGTCAGAAGGACTAGGCCTACTAGTCCCTACAAAGCCTTCTGACTAGTCTTATCAAACACGGTCTCCAAAGCCAGTATACTAACTATGAAAAAACATAAAGAAGATGATTTCCCTATTTTGCTCTGTACAAGTAGTCCAACCCTCATGCTGTTTCTTATACCAGTTCTGCAACTTTTCATCTGGCTTTTCCCAGCTGCTCCTCTGCTCTTTAAAGAACTAAAACTATTAGGTTGATAAGGGGGCTAGAGCACCACCCAAGCAAAGACAAGTTAAGAAAATTGGGGCTGTTCGGCCTGGAGAAGAGAAGGCTGCATGGAGACCTTATAGCAACCTTCCAGTACCTAAAGAGGACCTACAAGGATGCCAGAAAGGTACTCTTCATCAGGGACTGTAGTGAGAGGACAATGGGTAATAGGTTCAAACTTGAAGAGCAGATATTTAGGGGGTATGAGGAAGAAATTCTTTACTGTGAGGGTGGTGAGGCACTGGAACAGGTTGTCCAAAGAAGTTGTGAATGCTCCATCCCTGGCTATGTCCAAGGCCAGGTTGGGCAGAGCCTTGAGGAGTCTGGTCTAGTAAGAGGCTTCCCTGTCCATGGCAGAGGGGTTGGAACGAGATGGTCTTAAGGTCCTTTCCAATCCTAACCACTCTATTATTCTATCTCCTAAAAAGTCCTTCAATAGCAATGTGATTCACACACTCTCCTAAGCATCAGTTATAAGACAAAGTTATTTCCAAGTCTGTGCACAAGCTGAACATGTGTATGTGATGAAATTCAGAGTTGCAACTGAGGTTTTTCAGGAATTTCTCAGGAACCTAAGAAGAATCTGAAAGACTACAGTTTGGGTGCCCAAATTCCTCTTAAGTCTCACTTTAGATCCATACTTACTGATTTTGTTCATATTTGGGGGACTCATTGCATTATCTCTGAGAAATTTTAAGGAAAATAATAGGACAAAGAAAAAGATAACACTGATGTTGCCTCTGCCATCTTGATTCTATGAATCAAAAGACTATTATCAGGACCAGATTTTTGTTTCCAATTCATTAAAAGAGAAGGAAAAAAGGAAGAAACCCAAGTTTATATAAATGATAAAAGCAGTTTGCTTTGAAATAGACAAAGAGTTTGCTACCTATAGCTATGCAGCAATTAACACACACAATTGTCAATTATTACAGAACTATGTAATTTTTCTATTGTAGACCTTTCTTAACTGGAACTGCTATTTACTCATTCCAGTAGGGAAAAAAAAAAAAAAGAAAAGAAAAAAAGAAATTATCCACATTAATCCAGTACAATGAAATACACAAATTCATCTTGGAATCAATGAAAAAGTACCAGATCACTTAGCAGACTTGCAAAAAAGTCCCCAAAATTTTAAGTAGCAGTTTATAACTAGTACTTTTTTTGTGCATGTTTTTTGAAAATGCTTTGAAAATATCATGAGAGTGATAAAAGTTCTTTTAGAGAAACAAACCAAAGCTAGCATTGAAACTACAATTCACAGTATTCCATTTCCATGTGTATGTTTGTATATATATATAAAATTACTAATAGTTTGCTGTTAAAATGTAAATGTTAACAGTGTAAATCTCTGATACTAAGAACTAATTATACTAAGCTCAATCAAAACTCTGTCTAGTGTCATGGTGTTGACAGGTGTATATGTATTAGCCAAAGATTTAAACATTAAGTTTGGGAAAGTGCTTTCACGTAGGTGCTATTGAGATACTTGGGAATGGAAATTGGGTTAGTTTGCACCACTAAGTAAAGCAGGAGAACTGTGTTGGCTTCAGGCAAGTTCAGAGAACAGGAGGTTTGCCCTGAGGATATGCAGTAATTTAAGCTTGCCTTCTGTGGTCAGTGGTTCACTCCCTTTCAAAAGAGTACACCCCAGTGTATGAAAAGCTTCCCAAGAAATAAACTTTTTCAGATTAAGGTCAACCTTCATCCCTGCAAGTTGTGAAACAGAAAATCGTAATAACGCAAGGGGAAATGAATAGTTACCACACGGGTATATTAAGAACCAGAGGATCTCTATGCAAAAGGATATCCAGGACAAATTATTTCTTGAAAGTCAGACTCCACAGTGATACATTTGGCTGTTATAGTACTAGATTTATATGAAAGAGGTGGTAAATGTGAGGAATATCTAAAACTGGTATTCTAAGCATTTGTCACACTTGAACAGTCCCTAAGGACGTTTAAGAATACAAATAGGCACTCTAGCACAGGTCATGGTCATGTATAGAAGGTGTCATGAACGTGCATATGATGGATGTTAAGTTCAGGTCTTGAATTTCTGAAAGCTAATATAATAGAAGATCAGTATGAAAATGGATGTGCTAATTGACTCTGTTACAATTCAAATTAATTTAGTTTACAGTATGTTTTCCTTAAATATACTTAGAATCATAGAATCGTAGAATAGTTAGGATTGGGAAGGACCTTAAGATCATCAAGTTCCAACCCCCCTGCCATGGGACAACTTGCACTAAACCATCTCACCCAAGGCCTCGTGCAGCCTGGTCTTGAACACTGCCAGGGATGGAGCATTCACAACCTCCCTGGGCAACCTATTCCAGTGCCTCACCACCCTAACAGTTTTAACCCATCACCCCTTGTCCTATCACTACAGTCCCTAATGAAGAGTCCCTCCCCAGCATCCCTATAGGCCCCTTAATTATTTTAATATTCCAATGTTAAGAATATTCCAATTTTCTTCTTGGGTGTAATTTAAACCATGCAAATGTTAGACATCCCATCTGAGTTAAACTCCAAGAACACAGCTGAACTGCCCTCATGTCATGCCTAGTGCCATTCGTGATATCTTCAGAGACTTTGGTGTCTTACAAGTGGATTATGTGCCAGCTCCCTGAAGATGTCCTGAATACATTTTAGTATCTCAGGTGATCTTAGACACCTGTGAACAAATAGCTGAAATTTGGTCTGAGTTTCCTATATAGTTACTGCACACAAAGTTAATAGATCAAAAGAGATAGCCACATGCAGGATCCCTGCCTTTCATCACAGCACAGGATGAATTATCTTCTGGAATTATATTTTTCCCTCTATTGAAAACAAAAGCAGCTATATTAACAGTATATACTAGATGAGCAGCTTTTACAAAGCCAAAATTTGGTGACAGGGTTACCACAACAGTTGTGAAGTATTCCTGACTGTGTATACACAGGGCCCACATTTCTGAAATGAAACTCATGAAAACATGAAAACAGGCTAAGATCTGGTCTTGTTCAGTCTGGAGAAGGCTCCAGGGACACCTTAGAGCAGTCTTGCAGTACTTAAATGAGGCTGACAAGAGTGCTGGAGAGGGACTTCTTATTTTACAAGCGAATATAGGAATAGAATAAGAAGTAATGTCCTTTAAACTGAAAGAGGGCAATTTAGATCACACATTAGGAAGAAATTCCTAAAAGAAAAGTGGTGAGACACTGGAACAGGTTGCCTCAAGAAGCTGTGGATGTCCCATCCCTGGAAGTGTCAAAGATCAGATTGGATAAGTCTTTGAGCAACCTGGTCTTGTGGAAGGTGCCAAGCCCCAGGGGTGTTGGAATTAGACGATCTTTAAGTTTCCTAGCAACCCAAACCATTCTATGATTCTATGAAGTTCAGACTTTACGCTTGCTGGCCAACAATAACACTTCTTCACTCAAATGTCATGGCACTTTATTCACACTGTTATCTGTTGCTAGTGTATGTGCTCATACTGTTATTTGCCACACCTCAGGCAAACATTATTCTGAACTGGCTTGTGTATAAACATATCAGAGAGTTGCTCTTCTCCCTAACTGAAGTGATGAAGAAACTGTATGAGAACCTAAAGGCATTTTAAAACGTAACATATGCATAAATACAAAGTATATTCTATGATCTTTTCTATGATCTATGATCTTTTCTTTATGTGAAAAAAATCTGTGGCGATTATTCAGTAGTTCCTAAAGATATATTTATCTACTATTAATGATATTTAAAATGTATTTCTGTAAAGTAATATCATAATTATAGTGCTAACACTACAAGATTAACATACTTTAGTTTCAGAAGCACAAATGTATTTTTTACAATTATTTCCCACACTTAAGTGCATCTCCGTTTACCATAAACCTCAGAACACTTCCCAAATATCTTAATTCAACTTATTTTTCCATATTTTATTTATTTCTATTTTTTTGGTAACAAAAATGATGGTTTGGTTTAGATATGTTTAATTTGCACTTTGACACTGAATTAAGATTACATGGTATGTTGCTGTTGAGAAATTGTAAAATAAGGATAAAAAACATAATGCATGGTGAAATAAATCCAACAGTACAACTGTCTGATTTTTTTTTATGACAAAGTTTTACATATGTTTGGGTTGTCCTTCTTTGTCATCTTGCTTATTTCTGTCAAAGCAGTCATATTATAAAAGGTCCATTATTTTTTGGTACAAATTTAATTTAAAAAATAATACTGGGTGATTAATATCTTTTTCCTTTGATCAATGGGTTTATTTAAAAAGGGTAAGAACGCAAAGGATTATGACAGGTAGCTGTGTTACAATTGCAAATCTGTATGTTCTCCACAGTTCAAATTCTTGGTTTACTCCTTGATCCTTTCTTACCTGATGGCAAATTGTTTCCAGGAGCTGTAATAGATGAAGATTTTAGTTATTCATTACTTTGAAACAGGGATGTGAGATTTGCCGTTTGTTAGTAAAATAACAATTTAAAAGTGAAGTGAGGAAAGGGTATAGCAAAAATTTAGTACTCTTGATCCACACCGACAGCAACACCGAAACAGGAAATAGGGTGCCTTTTATACTTTAGTTTCACTGCATATAAATTGGGTTTCTTCTTATTTATTTATGATGATACATTGTAGCATGTAACCATCTGGTATTTGAGATCTAGCTTTGCCTGATAATTTTCTGGTGTCTATGTCTCTGGATGGTATACTGAATTATATGAGATCTGAAGTATGGAGATTTAACAACTCCCTAATTAAAGCTGAAGCATTTGTGCAACAGATGAAGACCATTTCAGAATAAATTAATATCAATAAAACCCAAGAAACTAGCCTGGGTGTTTTGTGGGAAGCTGCCAAAGCAGTCATGAGGGGTAGGATAATTTGCTAAGCTGCAGCAGCAACACAAAAAGTATATCTTGAGTACCACTGTAAATTAGAAAAGGAAGTTAATGAGATGAAAAAAGCAACATAAAAAGCACGTACCCTAGGACCCTCCAACTTTTGATTGGAGAAGGGAGGGAAGCTAAATGCTTTGTGGTGAATAACAAAGATAATGTGTTAAAGCTTAGTGAACAAATGTACTATGAAAAGGGGAATAAAGCCAACAAATTATTTGCATATGATTGGAATGGAAAGAAGAAAGAAAACTTCTTTTCAATTTGAGAAACAAGGTATTGCAACAGATCATAATCCAACAACTGCAACGTGATTTCTTGCATGTGCTGTATAAAACAGATTTATCCTAGCTAAATATGGGTCACAAGGAGATAGTCTCCTTCTTATCCGAAATTCAATTGCCAGGGATTAAGGAAAAAAATAAGATGAAGTTGGTTCTTCTGGGATCCGAAGTTAACACAAGCCATGGAAGATTCTTCCAGAATAAAAACAACAGACCAGATGGAATCACTGTTATTAAAGAAAGTTGTATTTGTTTCTGTTTGCATGACTTAGAGGGCTTTTATTTATTTTACTTCATTCTCTCTTACATAAATGGAAGCAGTAAAACCTGCAGTGGAAAAATATTCTGTGTGATAGATCATATATGTTTAGCATTGGCCTTGGTACAAGAAAATTATAACATATTAAAATTATACCTTTTTTCCCTGTGATGTAGCTTATCATTCAGGGAAAGATAAGTATTTTCCTCAACAGAGATACTGGGGCTTTGAGCTGTTACATTTACTGTTATAGCAGCTTAATTAAAAAAGGATGTGAACATTAGTAAACTGTAATGTGGTGTTTTGTAGCATACTTTATTCAATACTGTAGTTGAACTATTGTAGTTTGTGACAGAATGAGGAAACACAGAAAAAAGCATGAAGAAAGGAAAAAAAGAGACAAAATGGTACATATTATGAATGATGCAGTTATGAATACAAGGCAAACCAAATTAAAAGGTTGGATCAAAGTACATGTTAAGGAAAAAATATTTATAATGCAATTCTCACAGAGTGAAGTTTTTCTCAGAAGCTCTCAAATGTTTTTAGGGACTTCCAACACTTTAAGATCTGCTGTTCCTATGGGACTGGCTCCAAAGTTGAGCATAGTGTTATGCTTCTAGAACTTGTCATTATAGATTTAAATCATAGAATTATAGAATCATAGTATCATAGAATCATAGAATAGTTAGGGTTGGAAAGGACCTTAAGATCATCAAGTTCCAATCCCCTTGCCATGAGCAGGGGCACCTCGCTCTAAACCATCTCACCCAAGGCCTCGTCCAACCTGGCCTTGAACACTGTCAGGGATGGAGCATTCACAACCTCCCTGGACAACCCATTCCAGTGCCTCACCACCCTAACAGGAAAGAATTTCCTCCTTATATCCAATCTAAGCTTCCCCTATTTAAGTTTTAACCCATTACCCCTTGCCCTATCACTACAGTCCCTAATGAAGAGACCCTCCCCAGCATCCCTATAGGCCCCCTTCAGATACTTGAAGGCTGCTATGAGGTCTCCATGCAGCTTTCTTTTCTCCAGGATGAACAGACACAACTTTCTTAGCCTACTGTCATGTAGGAGGTGTTCCAGTCCCCTGATCATCCTCATGGCCCTCTGGACTTGTTCCAACAATTCCATGTCCTTTTTATGTTGAGGACATCAAAACTGCACACGATAATCCAAGTGAGGTCTCATGAGAGCAGACACAGGATCACCTCGTTTGAACTGCTGGTCACACTCTTTTTGATGCAGCCCAGGATATGGTTGGCTTTCTGGGCTGCAAGCTCACACTGAAGTTGGCTCATGTTCATTTTCTCATCGACCAGCACCCCCAAGTCCTTCTCCACAGGGCAGCTCTAAATCTCTTCTCTGCCCAGCCTGTAGCTGTATCTGGGATTGCTCCCACCCAGGTGTAGGACCTTGCACTTGGCATGGTTAAACTTCATGAGGTTGGCATCAGCCCACCTCACAAGCGTGTCAAGGTCCCTCTGCATGGCATTCCTTCCCTCCAGAGTGTCAACCGAACCACACAGCTTAGTGTCATTCTCAAACTTGCCGAGGGCGCACTCAATCCTACTGTCCATGTCACCGACAAAGATGTTGGACAAGATCAGTCCCAATACCGATCCCTGACGGACACCACTCCTTACTGGTCTCCAGCTGGACATTGAGCCATTGACCACAACTCTTTGTGTTCGCCTTCCAGGAGAATCTGCTCCAAGATTTTGCCAGGCACAGAGGTGAGACTGACTGGTCTGTAATTCCCTGGGTCATCCATTTTCCCCTTCTTGAAAATGGGGGTTATATTTCCCTTTTCCAGTCATCGGGAACTTCACCTGACTGCCATGATTTTTCAAATATGATGGCCAGCGGCTTAGCAACTTCATTTGCCAGCTCCTTCAGGACCCGCGGCTGGGTTTCATCAGGACCCATGGACTTGTGCATGTTCAGATTTTTAAGATGGCCTCAAACCAATTCCTCTCCTACAGTGGGCCCAAGGTCTTCATTCTCACAGTCCCTGCGTCTGCCTTCCAAAACTTGGGTGGTGCAGTCAGAGCCTTTGCCAGTGAAGACCGAGGCAAAGAAGTCATTCAGAACCTCAGCCTTCTCTAAATCCTGTGTAGTTAGTTCACCCGAGAACTTCCTGAGGGGGCCTACGTTCTCCCTAGTCTGTTTATTTGTTATGTACCTGTAGAACCACTTTGTGTTATCCTTAACCTCCTTAGTCAAATTTAGCTTTCCTAACCTGGTCCCTAGCTTCCTGGACAACATCCCTGTACTCTTCCCAGGCAGCCTGTCCTTGCTTCCAATTTCTATAAGACTCTTTTTTCATCTGAATTTTCCTCAGCAGCTCCTTATCCATCCAAGGAGGTCTCCTGGCCCTCCTGCTGCACTTCCTTCTAGTTGGGATGCAACACTCCTGAGCCTGTAGCAGGTGATCCTTGAATATCAGCCAAAAAAAAAATTATTTCCTTGTTAATTGTTTGAAAACCTGCACTTGATTTATGCTCTTTTAGGCAGTGTTTTGTGAGCACAGAAACCTTGCTGGAGCAATTTTTTGAGGATGTATTTAAGTTGTATGTATCCTTGAAAGAGTATATATGAGAATACAAACTTAAACCAAAGCAGATTTAAGAGTGTACAAGGGTTACCAGCCTCTATAGATAATGTGTATTATCCAGCTGACTTGTAGGAGCTGCACACATGAGTGAGTGGTCCATAAGACTGCTGAATTAAACCTGGCCGTTGGATTCACTTTAGTTGTCACTGATCCAGCTCCTGAAGATTCATTTAGAGGTTTGTGTTCAATTAACCAGAACTTCCATGTGAATATCCCATGTTCTCAGAGCAGAACCTTATTGCCTTCCTAAGAAGTTCTTCGCAGGCATGTCATGTCTGGCAGTGTCCTGGGTTTAGCAGTGGCAGTCATTTTTCTCTTTCTTGGTAGCTGGTGCAGTGCTGTGTTTTGACTTTCGAGCTGGGAACAGAGCTGATAAAAATGATGTTTTGGTTTGGCCAAGGACTTGGTGAGCCTCATGCTCTGCCAGGGAGGAGGGAAGCTGGGAGGAAGCAGAGACAGGACACCTGACCCAAACTGACCAAAGAGGTATTCCATACCACAGCACGTCATGCCCAGGATGTAACTGGGAGTTACCCAGAAGGGCTAGTGGCCTGCAGGGTTGGAGGAGGTATCAGTCAGTGCTTGGTCGGGCTGTGGGGGGCGAGTTATTGGTCGCCTGGTGATGAGGTGTTGTATTATCTTCCCTTGTTATTTCCTTTATCATTACTATTATTGGTGGTAGCAGTAGTGATTTGTGTTATACCTTAGTTACTAAGCTGTTCTTATCTCAACCAGTGGGAGTTGCATTCTTTTTGATTCTCCTCTCCGTCCCTCCGAGAATAGGGGAAGGCAAGAAGAGGGGGGGAGTGAGTGGACAAACTGTCTGGTTGCGGTTAAACCACGACAGGCAGGAAAGCTAAATAATTTGTCAGAGCAAACAAGACCTCAGTTATTTCACAGGGGAAATCAGAAGTGTAGTTGAGAGAGTTCAAGGCCCACACATGATGTGTATAAGCTTATCTGAGCTCATTGTTGGCATACAAGATATCCTGCATCTAAGGTCAGATGCAAATAGCACAGCAACATCACTTACCTAATTGTTTTTGGGTCATACTGAGCCAAGCACCAGTCTGGAGAGAGGGAGGCAAACAAAGGGCTTGTTTAATCATGCAGCTAAGTGTTACTAACACAGGCAAAACTAGTACTAAAATACAGATAGCAGCAACCTTATTAGCCACTGAAATTGCTTTAAACAGGGTAAACCTTATTGATTATTAACATTCACAAGAGTCAATACCCTTTGTTCCATAGAAGATACCTCAGGGAAAGGAGTGTTAAATTATAATTATTGGCCTTGACACATCCAAAAAACAGTATCTTGTCTTTCCCAACTGAAACTTCATAGCAGCAGTGATGGAAACATAAATCACTAGGACCAGTTCTCACCCTCTGCTTCCCTGCTGACCTATTACTCTCAGAAACTGCACTGCTGAGAGACCTTAGGTGGATGAATGAGTTAGAGTCCATCATACTTGCTTCAGGGGGGATACGTTTTTGGGCATCTAACCTAAAACTGCATGTAGGGGGAAATACAGTGTTCAAGCTATTCCAGCCTTTAATTACGATCAGAATTCATGTCTCCCAAAGGATGTGAATGTAATAAAAATTTATTCTCTTTTAAAAATTTAGTAAAACCCCTACATTTTAGATGTTACTACATTCTGTTGTTAAGGCTGAGGCTAACTTTTCTGCTTAAAAAAGTGACTTAGATATTTTGCCGTGTATGAAGATTGCACTGTGATTTTTCTTTATACAGCTGGATATCCAAATTTTACTTCTAACTTTCTATTTAACTAGACCACAATTTCTGAAAAACATTAATCATGAAAACTGAAGGTTATGGGTATTTTAAAGAACAACTCTATCCTATACATTATGGGTATTTTAAAGAACAACTCTATACCTGTATATAATACAAGTATCGCTTGGATTTAGCGGAAGTGAAAAAACAGACACCAACAGGCATAAATGCCAGCCAAAGCACATAACCACACATCGTATTGCTAGAGGTTGTCCTATACATTTTAGTGCAACTTACACTTCAGTTTCCCAAAGGCACTGCAGTGGGTTGCCCAAAGAAGTGATATGTGCTCCATCCCTGTCAGTATTCAAGGACAGGCTGGACAGAGCCTTGGGCAACACTGTCTAGTGTGAGGCATCCCTGCCTGTGGCAGTGGGTTGTAATTAGATGATCTTAAGGTCCTTTCCAACCCTAACCATTCTATGATTATATGATTGTATGAACAGCATCTATATAAAACTATCTATTTAACTGGTGAAATAATACCCTGAAAAAGCTTACTTGCCTCTTTGTAAACAGCTGAGTTACAGCAATTATTTAAAAATGCCAAACGAAGATATAAGTAAACTTTTGCACTTCTGCATGAAGAGAAACATTATCCTTCTACAACATCTTGTTAATAGCAAAACAAGGAATAAAAAAAAAAAAACAAGTGAAACAAAAGTATTCATTACTGTATACTACTTTCCCAGTAAATTTTGGCATATCCATGCAGCAAAATTGAGCAAAGCAGAGATGAAATATATATTTTAATAAATAGCTGAAGAATATTCTAATACCAAAATTTCTCTTCCCTTGTTATTACTCTGCCTTTCTAAAGGTAGAGAATGGAAAAGATATGGGGTGGAAACAGGATAGACAACAAACAGACTGCATACATACACAGACTATCCACAAATAGTCTTGTGCCTGTGGTTGCCAACATTTCTCTTCAGGGTGCACATGAGACGGAGGGAAAAGATTATCTGGACTGAAGTAAGATGGCAGAGACCCTAGAAGAAAAACATTTGTCCACAGAGAATTATCACTTACTTAACTATTGTCATAGTATCTCTCAACGATACAAATAAATTCTAGTAGAACTCTTGGACTTTGTACAATACCTTTGAGTTACGAGCAAAGGCAAAATGTATTTTTAATGAAGTCAAGGGGAATTTTACTGTTCACTTCATAAAATCAAGGGTTTGATCCAAACTGCAAATGTTCACTAAAACAGAACAAGGTTGTCTGCCAGTAGAATCCACCCAGTGCCATCAGTATTTAATAACTAGCTAATATTTTTGACTGAATGAAGGATTTCTTCAATGTGGAACTTCCTGACATGTCACATTCATTGTTGTGGTGAGAATCATGCCCCTTACCATCAGTCATCTTGCATAGTTCACCTGACAAAGCCTGGCAGGATACTTCACAACAGTGAGAAACGAGGCTGGGAAATTTTCAGTAATCTATTCCCTGAAGAGGAAAAAATGCTTTTAACAGGACATTATATATATATATATATATATATATATATATATATATATTTGGGGGGGTAGTCTATTTAGTTTTAGATTTTGCTTTAGAGGGAAGAGTATCAGCTCGCTGAGCCCTAAAAATCATACTGTGTAGTTCATTACTCTAGCAGGGGCTCCTTGAGGTATCGTACCTTCTTGGAGTAAAATACATACATCTGTCAATGTTCTCTGAAACAGATGAAGTATCTATCTGCAATACATCTGCCTGGAAGTCTTCAGCATAGCCTCCTGCCTACAGGGAGGAGCTATGCTAAGCCAGGGCAAAGAGGTGGAATTGAGTGCTGTAATACTGATGTATACCTGTAAAAGTCAGGTCATGGGACTCATTGCTAAGGGAAAAAAGCCAAAAACAAATAATGAAAAGAAAAACAACCTAATAAACACTGAAAGAAAAAATGATCATAAAAGACAAATACAACACAAAAGGCAGATTTATACTTCAAATATGCATTAAAATTAGTGTGGGGTGAATTTTCTGCTTAATTCACAGGTGTATTCTTACATTTTTAAGTTGGTATAGCTCTGTTAAGTTCAGCTGTTCATAAATTTAGGAGTCACTGGCCTTCAGTTTTGCTCCTGTCATTGAAAGGTCTTATTCATCCATCTGTTTTTATCACTGTTGTCCTCGGTTCAGCCACGACAACTGTAAATGTAGTGCACTTGGTGTAAAAGAGGAACAGTATGTCTTAAATAGGGCTCCGCCCTATTTTCAGTATGATAAAAATGCTAGAAAACAAGTTTTGTCCAGTTCAAATCTAATGTGTTCCCTTTCTCTACACAGACCTAAGAAATTTCAGTTTCTGCAGCTATACCTTGCTGTGGACTTTTTAGAAACAGGTGCGATGTTAACAAAGAGTTCAAAAATCAGTTCTGGTTAGTAATTAAAAAGTTAAAAATAATTTTAAAAAAGAGAAAAAAAATGCATGCAGAGTAACAGTGACGTGCCATGGAAACCACTCTGCTGTAATGGAGTTAATTTGAAAGTTCAAGAGAGATGTGATTCTTTCTGTCTGTCATATCTTTTTACTTTTGTCAGTCCACTCTTGCATGGTAAAAATTTCTTTCGACCACCCATGCAGTGTGACACATTTTCCTTAATGCTTAGCAAATGTTTTTAATCTATACTGTAAGATGCATGTGGGGCTATGAAAAATCATGTAATTATTACACATTGAAATTCCCTTTATAATAGAGATTAAGTCAACAGTAAGATACGATAGTTTGAAATGTAATTAAGAATAAAATTATAAATGTGCATATTTTTATCATCTGTTTCCTCTAAGCTATCAATTTAATCTATTTTTGATTCTTCTTTTAATATGTTAAAGATGAGAGTAATGTCCCTACTGCTCTGAGCTACACTACTGTATGTGTTTCTCCCATAAGAAATCCAATATTAGTAAAAAATACCTGTGCAAGTAAGGTTCAAGATCTTCTCTGAAGAAAACAAACAATTATTGATTTCTTATATGTCTGAAGTGGTATAATATAAAGCTCATATTTATATTTAAAAAATAGACTTTTAAGATATAAAAGCAAAAAAAACCACTAAAAATCCAGAAAAAAAATACCATCTTTAGTAGAACTATTCTAGCTATATATAACTGTGACTGTGATTAGAATTCATCCTACTCTTGTTAATTGTGGTCTGCTACTCTTTCATGCTTTTTTTTTTTATTTTATTTTGTCATATCAGAATCCATGTTCTTGTTCTAGAGTAACTGAGTTTGTAAGTCATATTTTAAAGGTAGGCAGATGCCTAAAATATTGTAGAGGCCCCAGTAGTGTTTTCAGAAGCCCTCAATCTCCATTGAAATTAATCAGCACTGAAAATGAGTCTGAAAACCAGACTACACTTATGTGCCATGAGATTATAGTGACGTTTATTTTACCTCTCTCTAACCCAATGAATTTTTAATCAATTTTACAAAAAGTAAGGCAGTTGCAAAAGGAAACATTTAAAAAGATCTGTACCCTGTTTTATTTGTCTGCTGCCAAAAATATAAGGTAAAAGAATTTGTAAAAAAAGCTTGTAGAGGAAAGCAGTAAAATCACAGGGGAAGATGGACAATGGATTAGAAGGAATCTGAATGTTCAGACTTGAAAAGAGAGCTGTCTTTCTGGTAGAGGAAAATGACACCAATAGTCCAATTCCAATACTGTTTATGAATTTTGAAGAAGATAAAAGAGATACAAGTTACTGTGGAAAAGGCAAGACCCATAAAAAAGAAAAAAAAAACACAAATACACAACAGTACAATTTTTCTAAATATGGAAGATGTTTTGAACTTTAAATTTTTGTTTCACAGAGGCATCTACCTTTAAACCTGAGATGTAGTCACTCCAGCTTTAGGAGAGAAACAACTCATTGAATATTTCCTATAGACACTCTAGTTTGGCTATTGCCTTTCTATATTTGCATCCCATTTCTGTTCTGTTTGGTATCTTCACGTGCAAATTCATGCACTCGGCTCAGTATTATGAACTTCACTACCACAATAAAGCCCACACTTTTTTGATAATGAGCAGTTCCATGTCATCAAAAGTAATCATCACTGGAATAGAAATAAAAACATAACTTTACAATTAAACCTGAAACTATATCACCATCAGGAATCTCATTTGTCATTAATTTACCTAAATTTTAGTTGGACCACTTAAATCACTTAAAACTTAATAACAATTATACCAAGAAAATATATAACCTGTGACCAGTTTATGACCAATACAGGATTGCCAATAACAGCTGCAAGCCTGTAAGTGGTTGCTTCAATGTATGTCATCACAAACCTGCTGCACAGACACTAAACTGAAAATGGTTTGTGACTGTGGGATATAATGTTCCTGGACAATATGGTTCTCTGTCACATGTATAGTGAATTTGTTTCTTTGAGGTTTAATAGAACCGACTGAACATGTGCTGTTTACTGAAAAGTTGCACAGTATGTCATTCTGCCACTTTTCAGGATTTCTGAACATCTAAGAAGCAGCACAATAGATAATAGGTCAGTGCAGCAGCACCTTTAAAAATATGTTATATGGGCAGGTGAGTCAGTGCATTATTTCAAAATTGTCTACAATATATTGGTCCTGAGAAATTATGGTCTTTCAAAAACTATCCACTTTCATAGCTTTATAGCTTTATGCATGTTCTATTTGTAGGAAACCTTGTCATTGATCAGAGCAGGACAAAGGAAATAAACAAATGACACTCATTTGAAATACAAAACTCATCAGTTCATAGCAGTACAGAAACCTCTCTATTCATATGCAGGGAGCACTGGATTAAAAAATGTGTTTATAATAAAGTAATCATTGACATAATGCCTACAGAATACCTGAATACATATTAACGTAACCTACATAGGTATCCTTGCTTTTATGGAGAATTCACTTCAACTTCTTCTGTCCAGATAAGAAGTAATTTGGTTCCTGTTTATATAATCAAAGTAGTCAAACTACAAATCCCAACAAAAATAAAACAGTGAGATTAACAGACAAAACAAACAAACAAACAAAAACAACCCACAAACAAACCAATGAATCCAAAATGAAAACCCAAATGAACAACAACAACAAAAAAAAACCACAACCCAAAACCCCAAACCCAAAACAAACAGCAAGCAGAATAAAAAACCCACAAGTCTTGGTAAGATAAAAAGACAAGCCTTGGTAAGATTAAAAGAGGAAAATTAGAAAAAAGATGTGATTAGCAAAAAAGAAGAAAAAAGTGGTAGAATGAGTAGGTGGTAGGTGGGGTGCTAGAGTGGCTAGTACTTTGAGAGACATGGGCCCACTTACAAGTTTCTACACAACGAAATACAGACAAGTTAAATCTGGTTATATTTAAGGGATGTGAGATTAAGGTTTAACATGTTTAAAACTTTTCAAAGACTGGTGAATTCTATGGTAAAGAAAAGATGGAGAGGGAACAGAAAGAGAACGAGAAAGGAAAGTTTCAGATGCGAGAAGGAAATCTTCAGATACAAGATATTTAGAAAACAGGTGAAAATTTTAGAGTACTCAGATCATCAAAACTGTTTAATGTTGCTTAACAACTATAATTTTATCCTTTCAACACTACTAGTTTTGATTCTGTCTTTGGTTATGCCTCTAACAGCTCCTGAAAGTCTTCATTTTAAGCAAATAAGGATTCATACATGAGGCCTCTGCACTGCAATAAGTATCACCTTGGAATGTATATACACTTTTTTTTAAATTTTGTTTGTATGTGTGTGAGAGGCCATGTGTGGGTGAGGCTGTGCATATGAGGCATGTATATATTTAGCAACAGATGAAGACTGAGAGGTTATTAGGTTCTGAAAAGTCACTGCGCTGCTATTCCACACACCTTTTTCTGTGAGACCTATAAGCGCTTATGAAAGCAGAAAAATATCCTGGGTTAGAACCAAAACTGTACTTTTACAACTTCACATTTAGAAATTTAGAAAGTTGCTTTGCTATGGAATTGCCATAGCTTTTTTATGTAAATGCTATCATTTCATGATGTGGTCTTTAATGAATCTAAACTTTATACTGGCTCCCTGCACACAGCTATTCATATAAAGGGTGATGCAGCTATTTATACTGATACTTAAAAATGAAAATCATCTCACCTGACTTTAGCTGTCTGTGATGTGGAAGTCTACATCTGAGACAGTCTCTCTAGGAATCTCCTTATAGTTCCTCCAAGTGAAGCAAAGAGGCATGTTTAGGAAGCAATTTGTTACTTCTATTTTAAGATGAGATTAATTGTTCCCTACAGTTGATTTTTTCTCTCTCTCTCTAGGAGCATAAAGGAATACATTAAGAATGCTTAGAGAAATTAGTTTTGGAACAGATATTCAGAAGGAGATGTTGACATTTAGACAGAGCAAATCAGCCTTCCGATTCTGCATAGCCAAACGAAGCAGAAAAGGCTGTAATAGGAAATGTGCTTCCAATTCTGCCTTTGTTTTGTTAGTAAGAATGCCATATTTGAATGAAGGTTTTAGCTAACATAGCACTGCAAACATGTTAACAAAGAATGTTGTCTAAAGGACATGTAAATATGTTTTCAAAGGTAAGCACAGATTAATGACAGTTTTCTGAAGAAGCATTAATTGCCAAAATGTTCTTTAGTAAAATTATCTTATCAAATGGTTTTGATTTAGGTTTCTCAGTTATGTTTTCTTCTTCTTGAGACTGTTTAAAGTCACAAAATAGATGGAGATTATATAATTTAAGTCTTACTGGATGGGATTCAGTGCAAGACATATTCATACTTACCTGTGAGACAGGTTTCTGAAATTCCATAATAGCCAGTGGAAATGTTGGAAGTGCAAATAAAATACCTGCATGTAAATTTAGTAATATAAAATCTTGAGGAGAATCTCATGACTATGCTGTCAAAGATTATATAAAGTTGTAAATTACAACAGATGAAACTTCACTAGATTCACTATTTTCAGAAAGCTTCCAGAGTCAGAGTAGTTGTTTAGTGTTCACCTCAGAGCTTTTGAATGTTTGGGGTTGTGTCAGTAAGTTAGTATGTGGAGTTCTTCGCAACTTTCCCTGTTTCTAGAAATAAAAAATTCATAAGTACTTCTTTAATCCTTACTATGATTATCAGTGTCATCAGTTTAATAAACATTCTATATAGAAATTGTTCTACTGTTTTAACAGGATTACTTCAGTTATGTGAAAACACCTTATTATTAAAAAACGTTCCTCATTTCAGCACAAATGGTATGCTATTTTTATGAGATGGTGAGGTTTCTATATGGGAGTTAAGCTGATTTCCTTCAGGCTTGTCATCTGAACAAGACACTTAAAAAGTATTACTCTATAATTGCCATAGGCAATCCCAGAGACTCCTGGAGTGCATGGAGGATAACTGCTTAAACAAGGTCATAGCACTACCAGGGTGGAAGTGATACTGGACCTGATAGTCACCAGTGAGAGAGAGCTAATCATTGACGTCAAGATTGTAGGCAGCCTGGGCTGAGTGATCATGCACTTGTAGAGTTCCAAGTCACGAGGGAGTTGAGACAGACAAAGACTGAAGTCAGGACACTGAATTTTAGGAAAGCTAACTTCCAACTCTCTAAGGAGTTAGTCAATTGGCCCCACTGGGAAACTGACCTCAGTGATGGGGGAGCAGAACACAGCTGATAGATAGGTAAGGATGCTTTCCATAGGGCACAAGAGCTCACAATCCCCAGATATAAGAAATCAAGTAAGGAAGTCAAGACACCAGCACGGCTGAGTCGAGACCTGCTGGTCAAACTAATGGGCAAGGAGGAAATGCACAGGTAGTGGAAGCAGGTTCAGGTATCCTCAGAAGAGAATAAGGACACTGCTCAGTTGTGCAGAGATGGGGTCAGGAAGGCCAAGACACAGTTGGAGCAGAACTTGGCAAGGGATGCAGAGAGTAACAAGAAGGGCTCCTTTAGGTATGTCAACCAGAAGAAGGTCAAAGAAAGTATGCTCCCCTGGGTGCAAGACTGGTAAACTGGTAACAATGGCCAAGGTGAAGGCTGAGGTACTCAACAGCTTTTTTTGCCTCAGTCTTTACCAGCAGGTTCTCTCCCAACACCTTGAGTAGACAAACTGCATAGTGGAAACTGGGGGAGCAAAGACCTTCCCATTGTAAGTGATCAGGTTTATGACCATTTGAGGAACTGGAACATACACAAATCTATAGGACCTGATGAGATGCATCCCAGAGTATTGAGTGAATCGGCTGATGTAGGTGCCAAGCCACTCTCCATGATATTTGAGAAGTCATGGCGGTCAGGTCATGGAGGTCTCTGGTGACTGGAAAAAGGGCAATACTTGGGTGTACTGATGAATGAAAGATTGGATATGAGCTGGCAATTGCGCTTGTAGCCCAGATGGCCAATCATATCTTGGGCCAGGTTCAAATGGGTGTGACCAGCAGGTTAAGGGAGGTGATTCTGTTCCTCTGCTCCACCCTGGTGAGACCCCATTTGGAGTACTGTGTTCAGCTTTGGAATACTCAGCCCAGAAAATTTATGGACATGTTGGAACAGGTCCAGAAGAGGGCCATAGAAATGATCAGAGGGATGGAGCACCTCTACTATGAGGAAACGCTAAGATAGTTAGGGTTGATCAGCCTGGAGAAGAAAAGATCCCAGGGACACCTTATTGCAGCCTTTCAGTTCTTAAAAGGGGCCTATAAGAAATATGGGAAGAGACTTTTCAACAAGGGTCTGTTGTGATGAGAGGTAATAGTTTTAAACTAAGGGAGAATAAGGCTGGATGTGCGGAAAAAATTCATCACAGTGAGGGTGGCAAAATACTGGTACAGGTTGCCCAGAGATGTGGTGGATGTGCCATCCCTGGAGACGCTTATGGCTGAATGTGGTTCTGGGCAACCTGATCTAGTTGAAGATGTCCCTGCTCATTGCAGGGAGGTTGGACTAGATCTTTGAAGGTCCCTTCTAACCCAAACTATTATGTGATTCTATGATTCTATGATTCTTTCTATTAATGATTCTTAATTTTAAAATACCTTGGCTGAAATACCTTTAACGGTTGAATTTCTTTTTCTACCAAGGGATCTGACTAGCATAGTTGCAGTTAACAATGTCACAGACACTTTTATGAATACCACAGAGATATTACACAAAATAATGTTTCATTCACCAGATAAATGGTTGTACAGGTGCAGATACATCTGCTATCTGAATTTAAATTGCAGTATGAAGCAAGGGAAAATACTACACTGACTGGTATCATTAGGAGAGGACAGTAATCCAATTGAACCTCACTGACATATATTTTCATTGCTCAGTCTTACTGATTAGTGTGTCAGAAGCCAGTCACCTGTTTGCATTCTGCACTCATATCTATAGAATCCCTCTTCCACAGTTTAGACAGTTTATCTAAGTCTATCAGTTGTCCATTTTTCAAATGCCCTGTATTTCAAATGATGTTTGAAACATTCAAATGGCTTACACAAAGTGGAACCAAACTAATAGAAACAGCTAAAAACTAAATTATATGTTAAAGCATTCTAACAATTTAGCAAAGAGCATGTAACACAAAACATTGCCACAGAAGGGGGGTCAAAAAATCTCTTCCTTGACAGTGACATAGAAACAAACTATATTCTGAAACTGTTCCTAGTTAGTTCCTAGGCAGTGCACCCCACTGGCTTCTCCAGACAGCAGGTTAATGATAAAAGGGTAAGAACATAAATAAGGCTGAGACTGTGCTTTGACACCTCTTCTTTCCTTATTGCCCTCAATGCAATATGAAAGAAATAACAAATGGACCTTTTCTCTTTAAAACCGAAGCCATACACTTTGCAAAGTGGAGCTGCTTAACTACTTCTTACCTGGCAATATAACTTATTAATATGTTCCAGTATAACTCTTGAAATAAAATCTTGACCATCAGAATGGTCACAGTCTCCCCTTTCTCACAGGTTAATGGTTTTGGTCCCCTCTTTCATTGCTTACTTTGCTTCAGTAATAGCCTCTTGGTATTACATTCACTACAACTTTTTTATTCAACTTTGCAGATAGCACTTGTAATTTAAGACATCCTCTACCAAGGTCTCACGAACAACCTCAGTAAACACCTCAGAAAGAGGTTCCTCAGTACTTGTGTGGTTGGAAATATATTAAGCCTGTGTCAAATGAATTTCAGGCTCTAATAAATGAAAAACAGAATGAACCAACAACTTAGGAAACAATCCAGTGTCATTGTGCTAACCCCAGACTACCAGTTTGTACTTTCTTTTGATGTGGGTTTGTTTGGGTTTTTTTATACCTGAAATGCTCAGTGCCCTTACACCACTTTTATCTCTAATTATTATTGCATAAAACCTATGTATATCTAACCAAACATAATAAAGCTTCCTATACATGTGAAGTGCATCTATTTTATTTCTTCCTTCAGAACAGATATGAAGAGTCATTTTATCTCCAGCAAACTAACCTGCTTATAAGATACAGTTGCTTGTTAAAGATAAATGCAGGGTACAATTAGGAAAGAGAGAAATAAGATATCACACTCAGGATAAAGCTCAATGCATTCCATTACCTAGCCTGTGAAAGCAGCAGATGGGCAAATCTGGAATAAACTATTTTACCTGTGTATAAACAGAAAATGGTCATACAGATTCCTTCTAGAAATAAGAGAGTGTTTTCACCATTGCTAATATTTTCAGGACAGATGTTGCATCTATCTAATAGCTGATATATCTTCCTACAGCTCTCGTAGCTCACAGACTGTACTTAAGTTGGGGTGCATGTGGCATAAAACATGGGAAAAGAGCAGAATGCTTAAAATTAACTCTACTGTTTTATTAACTTTTAATCCACTAATTAGAATCAAACTGTGGAATCAGCCTTGAGGGGGTTCAGAACACTCAAATCTTATGCACGATTGAGTGCTACAGCTTTGTTTCAAGCAGGTTAAGAAGATAATTATCTAACATGTACTGCATAGGACATTTAAGCAGGAATTCTTCAAAACTTTGGAGGCAACCAGACAAGTGGCACCTTAGCAGGTGCAGGCTGACCTTCTGAAGTCCGGCTGCATGTGTCAATACTCAATGCCCCATGCCCAAGCTGCAGCTTTAAATAGTTTATGAGTTCCATAAGGCCATTCATACAACCTAAGAAATATCAGTCAGTGCTGGGCAAATGGAAAAAAATCCAGCTGCGCTCTCTTGTCACATCAGACATGTGGTCTTGCACTTAATGTCCCTAATGAATTTTGCTCTTTGAAAGCTTAAGGGATCAGATGAAGGATGTACAAATCCATGGAGACCCTAATTCCTCACCCACCCCCTCATCATGCTTAATATACTGAGCCCTCAAGCTGCCATCACAATTCATCTGTCAGCATGCCACCTGGGCTTTGTAAACTTCGTGTCTATACTGGATCCTTGCCATAATACAGCAGGACCACTCAGGCCTCCTGGTGACAATGGAGAGTAAAATGACACATACATAAATTTTAAAAAAGAAGAAAAAAAAAAAAGGAAAAAAAGAAGAAATAAAAGAGGAAACCACCCATCCGTGCACATGTATTGTAGGAATAAATTTTACATTTGGGAAGAAACTGTAAATAACACACTTCAACCTCTTTTTCCCCTCTGAATTCCTGAATAAAAATTAATATCGCTTCTAGAAAGTGATCAGTGACAAGGAGCAGCAACTCTGGATGGCTGAAGACTGAAAAAAGCCGTCCTAAAGTCTTGTTTGAGGGTGAGATACTAAGAATTCTTCTGAGTACAATGGTAACCTGTCTTGGGTTTAGCACTAGCAGTCATTTTTCTCTTTCTTGGTAGCTGGTGCAGTGCTGTGTTTTGACTTTTGGGCTGGGAACAGAGCTGGTAACAATGATGTTTTGGTTTGGCCAATGACTTTGTGAACCTCATGCTCTGCTAGGGAGCAGGGGAAGCCGGGAGGAAGCAGAGACAGCACACCTGACCCAAACTGACAAAAGAGGTATTTCATACCACAGCACATCATGCCCAGGATGTAACTGGGAGTTACCCAGAAGGACACAGGGTCTTCCGGGTCAGACCCATGGGAGCTGCATTCTTTTGATTCTCCTCCCCATCCCTCCGGGGAGAGGACAGGGGCCTCGACTGTTTCCAGCTAGGCACCACTCACTGGGAGTGGGTGCATGAGCTGTCTGACTGGATTTAAACCACAAAATAACCTTAAAATACATATGCAGAAGCCTGAGACAAAGGAAAGAAAGGAAAAGGAGCTCCTGTGTCTAGAAGAAATTCACACATGTGAATGGGGTAAGCATTATCATTCTTGCAGCAGTGAAGGCTGACACAGTGTGAAGAGCAGCCTGATGGATACCACAGAATACCAGCTATTGAGACAGAATATAAAGCAGGTATCTGTGATTTAGTATTTTTAAAGAAATCTTCAGCCATTCTGCACAAAGTATCTTACTTCAGAAAATCAGTGTGGCTATCATAGCATGGCCCCATGCCTCAGTTTGTAGACTTTGTCACAATTCTACTTAGTATTAGTTTTGATACTGTACTGAGTTACATTGAACAACTTGTTCTCCTCGAGCTAGTGCAAGAGTTAGATTGATCAGTAATCATTTAATTCTATATGCACAGTTCTCTATTCTGGTGAAAAAAAAAAAAAAAAAGTGAAAAAGAAAGAGAATCAAGCATTGAACTACAATCTTTCTACATGGGTTATCCAAAATGTATTAAGCAGCTAGAAGTCAGTAACATTCAAGCAAGTTTTGCACCAATGTTGGGTTAATGAGTTAACAGAAAGGGAAAAATGGTAAAGGCAAAAGTGGTTAAATGGAAAGAAGGCGAGTGAACATAAGTAGATGAGTGAACATAAGTAGATAAGTGGACATAAGAAGAATGACATGGTATACCATGTGGAACTTTATCAAATCATAAGTCTGGTAATCCATGGCTGGGTAAGAAGACTGCCTCAGAAGAGCTGAATGACACATTTAGCTCCTTAGCAGGGAGAATGTACTTACTGTTACACCTTTTAAAAGGGTGGATTTTTTTTTCTAATTTCTTTTTGTTTGTTTGTTTTTAAGATGCCATATCCCACATTGTCATTTTACTTGACGGGCAAGACAGAAGGAGGCAAGGACCACAAATACAATCTCTTCCTAACGCTATGGAAACACAAATGGATAGGACCAGAGCAGGGAGAGTGATGAGAAAGCTACCATAACCTTGAATATTCTGAGAAATATAATAAATGTTACTTACATTCTCTTTTTGCATGCTTTTTTATATCCACAAGAGTTTGGCAATAAACTGTTATGTGTTTAGCACAGCAACTTATATTCTTATACAGATGTTTTAACTCCTGTTTTTTATGTGTTTAGCACAGCAACTTATATACTTATACAGATGTTTTAGCTCCTGTTTTTTAACTTGGTTGTTAACAGCGAAGTATTTTAATAAGAGAGATACCTGTTTTCTGGGTTAGGAAGATTGGTGTTGCCTTTATTTTGTTAGGAATTTTTGGTAAAGAAAATGTGTCATGAACTTCTAGGCATGAAATTACTTAATCATACACAATATTTCTTGTCAGCCACACCTTCTGAGGTGCAAGATAGGAGAGTTGCATTGCATAAATAGAAAGGAGTCAGAGTCCTTTTTGAAATGAAGTGCTGAATATTACCTGAGATAAGAAAGGCATCTTTGTATATGCTAATAATACCAACAGTACCCAAGATGCAAACTGAGAACATGCAGAGCAGTAGAAAACTCTTGTTTGTATGACGCCAAATCACTCCTTTGACAAGCTGAGCTTTGTGAGACATCATTTCTGCAGTTTTCTGAAATCAAATAATGAGAGTGAACTCTCAAAGCTGCTCAACTAATGCTTATACTATGGCTATACAAAAAAAAGATGTAGCTGGAGAGGGTTTAGAGAAGGGTCACAAAGATGATCGAAGGACTAGGAAGCCTACTGTATGAGGAAAGACTGAGAGAACTGGGTTTGTTCAGCCTTGAGAAAAGATTTAGTGTAGACTTATCACCATGTACCAGCATTTAAAGGGTGGCTTCAGAAAAGATGGAGACTTCATTTTTGCTAGGAGTCACATGGAAAAGACGAGTGGTAATAGGTGCAAGGTATGGCCAGGGAGATTCCAAATGGAGACAAGAGGAAAATTTTTCACAATGAGAACAATCAGCCATTTGAACAGCTTCCCCAAGGAAGTAGTGGATTCCTCAACACTGGACGCTTTTAAGATTCAGTTGGCCAGGGCGTGGGAACATTTGTCTAGACTAATGCTTTTGCCAAGAAAGGTTAGACCAGGTGATCTTTGAGGTCCCTCCAACCTTGCATTCTATGATTCTAGGATATGATGAATTAAGCTATGGGTTTTTTTGGGGTGTTTTGGGGTTTGTGTGTTTGCTTCCTTGGAATTTTTTGTATCGGGGGCTTTTTTGTTTGTTTGTGGGTTTTTTTCTGGTTCTTTTTTTAATTTGTTTTGGTTTGTTTGTTTGTTTTGTTTTCTTTCTTACTGAGCCTGAATTTCTCTAAAGTAACTTTTATGGAAAATTATTATAGTTGGAATTACTTTTATATTAAAAATAATATTGCTTTAGACCTCTAACTCTAAACTTCATTATTCTACCTTTACTTTTGTTAACAAACAAAAACAAATGAGGTTTGTGTTGAAAGTAATGCATTTGGACCTCATACGTGACGTGTGATCTCTGCCAGTTAAATTATTATTCATGGGGAACAAACAAGAGGAATTAGAGATGTGTGCTCGTCTACGGGACTATGATATTATAGGCATCACAGAAACATGGCGGGATGGCTCCTGTGACTGGAGTGTTGGAATGGAAGGTTACAGACTCTTTAGAAAAGACAGGCCTGGCAGGCATGGAGGGGGAGTTGCCCTTTATGTTAGGGATAAGCTGGAGAGTATGGAACTCTGTCTGGGAACAGGTGAGCAGTTAACAGAGAGCTTGTGGGTCAGGGTTAAAGGGAAAACAGTGAGGGGAGACATTACTGTGGGGATCTGTTACAGACCGCCTGATCAAGAGGAATCTGTGGATGAACCAGTCTATAGGCAGATAGGAAAAGCCTCACGCTCACAGGCCCTCGTTCTCATGGGTGACTTCAACCACCCTGACATCTGTTGGAATGATGGTACGGCCCGGGACAAGCAATCCAGGAGGTTCCTCGATTGTGTGGAAGACAACCTCCTTCTGCAAGTAATAGAGGAACCGACAAGGAGAGGTGCCATACTTGACCTTGTGCTCACCAACAGGGAAGGGCTCATTGGAAATGTGGCACTGCAGGGCAGCCATGGATGCAGTGACCACGAGATGGTTGAATTTGAGATACTTAGGACAGTGAGAAGAGCGTGCAGCAAGCTCACTGCCCTAGACTTCAAAAGAGCAGACTTTGGCCTCTTCAGGAACCTACTTAGTAAGGTTCCATGGGATATAGCCCTAGAGGGCAGGGGTGGTCAAGACTCTTTGTTGGTCTTCAAGGATCACCTGCTACAAGCTCAGGAGTGTTGCATCCCAACTAGAAGGAAGTGCAGCAGGAGGGCCAGGAGACCTCATTGGATGGATAAAGAGCTCCTGAGGAAAATTCAAATGAAAAAAGAGTTTTATAGAAAGTGGAAGCAAGGACAGGCTGCCTGGGAAGAGTACAGGTGTGTTGTCTGGGAAGCTAGGGACCAGGTTAGGAAAGCTAAGGACCAGTTAGAATTAAACTTGGCTAGGGATATTAAGGATAACAGGAAGGGATTCTACAGGTATATAGCAAATAAAAAACAGATTAGGGAGAACGTAGGCCCCCTCAGGAAGCTCTCGGGTGAACTAGCTACACAGGATTTGGAGAAGGCTGAGGTTCTGAATGACTTCTTTGCCTCTGTCTTCTCTAGCAAAGGCTCTGACCGCACCACCCAAGTCTTGGAAGGCAGATGCAGGGACTGTGAGAATGAAGACCTTGGGCCTATTGTAGGAGAGGAATTGGTTCGAGACCATCTTAAGAACCTGAACATGCACAAGTCCATGGGTCCTGATGAAATCCATCCGCGGGTCCTGAAGGAGCTGGCAAATGAAGTTGCTGAGCCACTGGCCATCATATTTGAAAAATCATGGCAGTCAGGTGAAGTTCCCGACGACTGGAAAAAGGGAAATATAACCCCCACTTTCAAGAAGGGGAAAATGGATGACCCAGGGAATTACAGACCAGTCAGTCTCACCTCTGTGACTGGCAAAATCTTGGAGCAGATTCTCCTGGAAGGCATGCTAAGGCACATGAAAAACAACAAGGTGCTTGGTGACAGCCACCATGGCTTCACCAAGGGGAAAACCTGCCTGACCAATTTGGTGGCCTTCTATGATGGGGCTACAGAACTGATGGACAGCAGTAAAGCAGTTGATGTCATCTACCTGGATTTGTGTAAAGCGTTTGACACTGTCCCACACGACATTCTTGTCTTTAAATTGGAGAGACATCAATTTGATGAATGGACCACTCGGTGGATAAAGAACTGGCTGGATGGCCGCACACAAAGAGTTGTGGTCAATGGCTCAATATCCAGCTGGGACCAATAAGGAGAGGTATCCCTCACTGATCGGTGTTGGGACCAGTCTTGTTTAACATCTTTGTCGCTGACACGGACAGTGGGATTGAGTGCGCCCTCAGCAAGCTTGCTGATGACACCAAACTGTGTGGTTCGGTTGATACGCTGGAGGAAAGGAATGCCATGCAGAGGGACCTTGACACGCTTGTGAGGTGGGCTGATGCCAACCTCATGAAGTTTAACCATGCCAAGTGCAAAGTCCTACACCTGAGTCGGAGCAATCCCAGGCAAAGCTACAGGCTGGGCAGAGAAGAGATTCAGAGCAGCCCTGTGGAGAAGGACTTGGTGGTGCTGGTCAATAAGAACATGAGCCAACAGCGTGCGCTTGCAGCCCAGAAAGCCAACCATATCCTGGGCTGCATCAAAAGGAGCGTGACCAGCAGGTCGAAGGAGGGGATCCTGCCCCTTTATTTTGCTTTCTTGAGACCTCACTTGGAGTATTGCGTACAGTTCTGGTGTCCTCAACATAAAGAGGACATGGATCTGTTGGGACAAGTCCAGAGGAGAGCCACGAGAATGATCAGGGGACTGGAGCACCTCCCATATGAAGATAGGCTCAGAAAGTTGGGTCTGTTCAGCCTGGAGAAGAGAAGGCTGCGTGGAGACCTCATAGCAGCCTTTCAGTATCTGAAGGGGGCCTATAGGGATGCTGGAGAGGGACTCTTCATTAGGGACTGTAGTGATAGGACAAGGGGTAATGGGTTAAAACTTAAATAGGGGAAGTTTAGATTGGGTAGAAGGAGGATATTCTTTCCTGTTAGGGTGGTGAGGCAGTGAAATAGGTTTCCCAGGGAGGTTGTGAATGCTCCATCCCTGGCAGTGTTCAAGGCCAGGTTGGACGAGGCCTTGGGTGATATGGTTTAGAGCGAGGTGCCCCTGCCCATGGCAGGGGGGTTGGAAATTGATGATCTTAAGGTCCTTTCCAACCCTAACTATTCTATGATTCTATTATCACTCAAGGAAGCGTAGCAAATATGGCAGTATATTTTCCAAATATCCTCATACATTTGCAGAAAAAAAAGAAAGAAATCGAAAGGGAAAAAGAAAGGGAAAAGGAAATGAAAAAGTACACATAATTTGGCCAATTGCATGTAATCTCCCTTTTAATTAATCTGAAATACAGTATGTAGATAAATACTTGCATCTCATTTAGAAGCAACTAATAATGAACCTCAGGATTCAATAGCTAAAAGTAATTGTAAGGAAATTTAACTACCACTGAAAGTGTGAATGTATGTTACTGTGTGCCTCTCTTTACCTGTGAGAGATTTATGAGGAGAGCTAAGTGTACATATTGCAAAATCCTCAAACAGAACAATAGCAATAACTGAAACCAAAATAGAAGTCTGTTTGCAAACACGAAGAAAGAAAAATAGTTCTCAGTCTCTGCAATTTACTAGAATAATTCTGTAAAACATGTTGAACAACATACTTTGAGAACACTTAGTTGAACATTGTAGGAAAGCTTGTAATTTTCCCATGATTGAGTTAAAAAAGTCAAAATATTGAGAAACTGTTTTGAAATAAATCAAAATGCAATAGTGTTAATGTAAAAGTATGAAGTAAATATAAATATTAATATCTACTGATATTAATTTGTTTTATTTGGATAGGATTAAAAGCCACAGCTTCGTCACTGTGTCAAATAAGTTATAACACTAGTTTTAAACAGGTACAATAAAACAAAAACCTTTAAATAATTTTAAATTTTACACCATAAACGTACTTTTTTGAAAAATAAACAAATATCACTGTATTTCTGTGAAATTTTTGATGAATTGGTTATTTTGACAGAACATTATTCCATCATAAAACGTTTTCCCTGTCCCAGTAACAGTGATGATTACTGAGTCAGCCTGTCATTGAGAACACTTTCCTTACACCATACCAACTATCAGTGAAAACACTGTGGATCACAATTGATCTTCAGTAACTTTAAAGCTTAATTAAGCATAATGAAGGAGCTAATAAAATTTCATTGCTGTTTTCACCAACTGTAACTCTGAAAGACCATCTCAAAAGAAGTGTTTCTATTAAAATTCTAACATTTTAGGTAAGGTGATATTACAATACCAAAAGACATGAGGAAAGGCAAAAATGAAATTTCCGAAGATGTCATTCTTCAAAAGGATTTTTGGTGATATCTCCTGAAAAAGCTTAGAATACAGACTTGCATATGTGTAGAGATATACACACATATGTGTATATATACATATGTATACACACACACTTCTAGATATACTATGTAGTATACTAGAGAAATGGAGACAAAGTTACATGAAAACAAGATATTCATCACATAAAGGATTTCTCATGATTTGTTCTCTTTCCCTCTCCTGTGTCCCTGCCTTCACATGTAAATGTAGTACATCTGGCTGTGTTTGAAACAATTCTTTCTCACTTCCCTGAGACTTTCATCCACTTCTTATAGGCCTTCATCTTGGCAAACTGACAGTTTCCTAAGCATCAGTTTATGGAATATTTCAGTTCCATCTTTTTTAAAGCACTTCACATTATATCACAGTTCAATTCTGGATAGTTTTGAATAAGCTGGATTTAATTTGAAAACACCTGCAATGAAAAACAGTGAGAATTCTGCTGGGTTTGACTAGTAAAAATAAATGAGAAGTAGATACCTCCCTAAACATGTCTAATTCACTCAAGGATTTTTTAGGTATCCCGACTTCAATACTTGATGGCCTTCTTTAATATCTATATTTACCCTGGATTTTTTTATTAATGGCATTTAAATTAATTATTGTATGTGATTTTCTATCTCTTTAAATGAAGTATCAATGAGTTTGAACTTTCCACATAGCTAAAGCATATAAATATGAATCAGATTTTTCAGATTTTGCATTACATTGCTTAAAAACAAATTTGAAATTTTACAAGTCTGTTCTGTTAAGCAATTTGAAACTGCACAAGGGTTCATTATTTTTCTTGTTCCCTAAATTTTTATAGCAGTATCATGCTGATAAATGTCATCAGTGATGCCATAAATTTTACTTAAATTAGTACAAAGGATGCTTTATGAGTATGTACGATGGAGCACATCTTAAATAATCATTAAATTCAAAAGACTATATTTTCATCACTCTTCTAATTTGCTGTATACATTTCCAGAAATTTGCCAAGTATCTTTTGTAATAAGCATCACACTGAAAGCTTTCTCTGCCCTTTGTTTTGCCTTTTTATGGTTTAGAAAGCACAAAAGCACAGTAGCACTTGGGGAAAGAGTCAGATATTTGATTCTAGAACAGCTAAACAGGGAACAAGGCATCTGCAAATTATAACTCAGATTAGCCAAAGGAAAGAGAAGTAATAAACTTTATAATTTATTTTATCTTATTTTATTCTATTTAATTTATTTAATTTATTTTATTTTTTAGAAACTAGTGAAATACATAAGTCAAATAATGTTTTTATCACTCAGAATAAAAATATTAAGCAGATGGTCTAGTGGGCTTTAGGGTAGTTCTGAGAAATTCTTACTTATTCACACAAAGAATGTATTCATATTCCTTGATGCCCTGAGTAGTCCATGGAAAGAGACTTGGAGCACTGAAGTTAACTCCTGACCCATCTATCTTCTGGTGACACTGACTGTCAAGAGCTTAGCATTCTAACTTATGCATCCAAGTGTCTCCTTGCCCTAAAATTCCCTCCCTGCCTTATATATATCTATATATATATATCTATATATCTATATCTATATATATCCCTTATATAGATTACAATAATTTGTCATAAGTATTTGTTGCTTTACCACAGAAAGAAACTAAAAAGAGGTAAAGAAGAGTAAGAATGAACTCAGAGGGAACAGACAGACAGCTAAGATTGGTTAAGCTATATGGTCGCACTGTGCAGAAGTAAATGAACCTTACTTTGAACCACTTCAAACAACTGGAAAATAAATAAAAAAAAAAATCCTATCAAATCTGCCGTGAGGGAAGCATATGTGAACTGCACATGGTCTGAGAAATGGGATAAAGGATGTAAATAGGTCTTTTACTGTCTTTATGCCCTGATTCATGGAAGCAAGAGAGTACTTAAACACATGCTTGTTTGCAGGCATCTGTTTTATGTTTATTGTCTTCAAATGAGAAAGACAAGTTTATATGTGGTCCTGAAAGGAAAGGAACATAAAACGCTCTGTCAGTGTGGTTCTGACTTGAGTCCCTACCTTTTCACTATAGTCCAAGCTAGCTGCTTAAGCTAATTTTATTTTTCAACAAGTTACAGGTAAGTTATATTTCAACAAGATACAGGTAAACTGTCTAGATTAGTTTTCAGATGTGAGATACAGAAGTTCCAGGTTCATATTGTGGTTTGCTAAGTCTAAAAAATTAGGTTTCACCTACCTGATAGGAGTAATATATTTTATAATTTTAAGGTGACTGCAGAAAGAAGTTTGTGGGTATGTGGAGGTGAAAAATTATCAATAGATATTCTTGAATGTTTTGGACATTCATTTCAGCACCTCAGTTCAAGGTAAGTATTTCATCCCTGTTTACGTTTTTCTGTGACCATTCTGTGATTCACAGTAATCATTACTTGGCTGTGTGAGCCTCTGTGGACTAAATAACCCCCAAGTCATGGACTGCTTGAAAAATAAATAGTTACAAACCAAAACACTCCACTGCACATTGTTCTCCCCCTGGGGAAATGATGAGAGAACAAAATATGTGGCAGATGTTAGTCACATTGCTTAATGTACTACTGGAAGGCTCTCAGATACAATGGTGATGAGTGTGGTATGAGAACCTTATATAGATTACAACCATTTAGTAAGATGTATCCGAAACAGGCTTATTACATAGCTATTACTGAAAAAAAATTCTGTGAGGGGGTGATGTATGAGTTATAGAACAGCAGACTTGTAAATGTCTTTGAATATATATGTTCTCTTTAAAAAAAGCTTTGTGTTTATTATTAAATGGTAAGTAGAACAATTGTTTTCAATTTTGGATCATTTATCCGTGTTTTAGTTTGCCATTCTTCTTATGAAGCATCAAAGATGCAAAAGCAAAGCCTTTAGAAAAGCTGTTCAGCACAATAATTAGCTTCTGTATTGAACATTAAGAGCAGACATGGACTCAGAATAGAACAATAATAGATGAACCAGAAAAACAGAATGCATCTGCCATAAAATATGGGACAGTGAAATTGACTAAAGTACTGTCCGTTTTACTCTGGATGTGTGCAAGTAGGCTAGCTTCAGGTCACCCAAGATAAATTGTGCAAATTTGGTTATCTTTGATTGTATATGAGAAATTTGATTAGAATAATTTATATAGTTTAATCAAGAGGGATTTTGAATTTTTTCCTCAGTAAGG
This sequence comes from Neopsephotus bourkii, assembly GCF_033783945.1. Lineage (NCBI taxonomy): Eukaryota > Metazoa > Chordata > Aves > Psittaciformes > Psittacidae > Neopsephotus > Neopsephotus bourkii. Next base: position 355,283 of record NW_026902259.1, on the reverse strand, counting down.
GATTTGTCTAGAGTATAAATTAAGAGTATAAATGTAATGTTGTTCTAACAAAGCTACCCTAAAAGTTACAATTTCCAGGCCTACAGCTCCAATGTTTAGAAAACAGAAGGAAAAATCAGATGGTTGAAAGCTCCTTTGCAAAATGCTGTAATAAACTCAGTATTTCAGTGGTAAGCTTCAGTTACAATATTCTAAAATTCAACATGCATTTGAATATTTAAACTATCAGAATTTGAAAATAAACCTCCTTTCTTTTGCTTTTATTTGTTGCTTTCTCTGTGCTTGCGACATAAAATGTGTAAATCACATATTATTATACAGTACCTTTTCCTTTTTCTTTACCAGCTACTCCAGTTATCTTAAAAAGCATGAAATGACACTATCAAAAGACAGCTATTACATGATGGCTTGTAAATGAAGTAGTACTGCCAATGTCAATGGCAGCTATAAATGAAATTTGGACAAAAAAAACAAATATAAACATTGTACACTTGAGAACCTGCAATTTTTATAAGCTGTGCAACAGGATCTTAAAAAGTTATTGAAACTTTGGAGAATTTTTTAAGATCTATCTGTTTAAGTTCCCACATTGCAAATAACTTTCTTCCAGAGTGTCACAACTCACCATTCATTAAGAACCTTTGCGGTACTGTTATCTTTTTCAGCTTCACATCATTTAAAATTACTAAAATTCTCACATAGAATAACCTGAGCTTAGTTAAGTTTTGGAATCTAGTAATAAACATTTCTATCAGTATCCTGGTCCTCACCTCACAGTAGATGAATGTCTGGTAAAACTGGTGTGTGAGATCTCAGCAAAATGCACATTTGTGTTAGCAAATTCATAATAAAGGAATGAAATGTTATTTCTTTTAGCAGTCATGATACTGTATTACAAAACATAGGTTTTGAATTTCAAAATGTTTTGCAAATCAAAATTGATATATCCTTACATGACTCTTGGGAAGACAAAAATAAAAAACGTTAGTATCCTTTTTACAGAAGTTGCCTATTGAGAAACCAATAGTGTTAAGCATCTTGCTTAACATGGCAAATAAAGGTTGCAAATCAAGCTTTTAAGAGAGGGGATTTGAAGTCAGGAGCTCCTAATCCTATACTAATTCCAGTGGGACACATTGTCTTGCCTGAAGCAGGAGTGCTTAATTAGTACAGAGTGCTTAATAAGTATAGAGTGCTTAATTTAGAATCATAGACTCATAGAATATTTAAGGCTGGAAAGGACTTTAAGATCGTCAAGTTCCAACCCCCCTGCCATGGGCAGGGACACTTCACACTAAACCATGTCAACCAAGGCTTCATCCAACCTGGCCTTGAACACCACCAAGGATGGAGCATTCACAACCTCCCTGGGCAACCTATTTCACTGCCTCACCATCCTAATAGGAATTTCCTACTTATATCCAATCTAAACTTCCCCTCTTTAAGTTCTAACCTGTTATTCCTTGCCCTATCACTACAGTCCCTAATGAAGAGTCCCTCTCCAGAATCCCTATAGCCCCCTTCAGATACAGGAAGGCTGCTATGAGGTCTCCATGCAGCCTTCTCTTCTCCAGGCTGAGCAGCCCCAACTTTATCAGCCTATCTTCATATGGGAGGTGCTCTAGTCCCCTGATCATTCTCGTGGACCTCCTCTGGACTTATTCCAACAGTTGCATGTCCTTTTTATGTTGAGGACACCAAAACTGGACACAATACTCCAAGTGAGTCCTCACAAGAGCAGAGTAGAGGGGCAGGATCACCTCCTTCGACCTGCTGGTCATGCTCTTTTTGATGCAGCCCAGGATACGGTTGGCTTTCTGGCCTGTGAGCTCATGTTTATTTTCGCATTGACCAGCACCCCCAAGTCCTTCTCCGCAGGGCTGCTCTGAATCTCTTCTCTGCCCAACCTGTAGCTGTGCCTGGGATTGCTCCCACCCAGGTGTAGGACCTTGAACTTGTCATGGTTAAACTTCATGAGGTTGGCATCAGCCCACCCCACAAGCATGTCAACGTCCCTCTGGATGGCATTCCTTCCCTCCAGTGTATAAACCGAACCACACAGCTTGGTGCCATCGGCAAAGTTGTTGAGGGCGCACTCAATCCCACTGTCCATGTCAGCAACAAAGATGTTGAACAAGACCAGTCCCAGCAACAACCACTGATCACAACTTTTACGTGAGGCCATCGAGGCTGCTGTTTATCCACCGAGTGGTCCACCTATCAAATTGATCTCTCTCCAATTTAGAGACAAGGATGTTGTGCAGGACAGTTTCAAATGCTTTGCACAAGTCCAGGTAGATGACATCAACTGCTCTACCCCTGTCCATCAGATAAAAATTTACTGGATATGAGTAGTAAAGGTGATGCTTCCTTTCCAAGGTAAGCTCATATTGCTAAATGAACATTCAGAAGTAGCCAGGATAGACTGAATAAACTGGACTTATTCCTTCAAATCCTCATCATAGATGTTTATTTTGATGTCTCATACATAGGTATGCAATTCATTTCCCTAAACTTTGGTTTGAATTGACACTCACTGAATTCCTACTTTAGCCTTCTGAACATCCGTGCACATCTGGCTGTCAGGCAAAATAAGAGATCTAACAGAATAAAACACTACTGCACCCTCTAGAACAAAGACTTCTAGAAAAATGTCCAGTAGTTTCCTGGGAGATAGGGGTAATTTAAAACCAATTCTGTTCACTTCTGCAAAGAATATGTAAGATTCAGCAGTTTTTGGTTTTTTTTTCTGTTATTTTTTTTTTCTTCAGTCATTTAGAAAGCTCATCACCATGGGTGTCCTGTGAAGTCAGTAAAGAGTTTTAAGAAGCTCCAGAGATAATTCAGCCAATCTGAACATTTATAAGTGACATGAATTTACAGAGAAGTAAAACTTCAGCAAATGGACTTTTAACATCAGAGGTATTTATAACTTTCAAAAGATAATACATTATGAAGGGTTAAACTTGGCTGGCTACTATGTGTCTATGAAACTGTTCTCTACCTCCCCCTCCTTAACAGGACAGGGAGAGAAAATAAGATGGAAAATCTTGTGGGCTGAGATAAAGACAGGGTTATTGCTTACTGACTATCCTCATGAGAAAAGCAGTCTCGATTTGGGGAAGATTAATGTACTTTATTGCTAATTAAAAATATACTAGGATGGCCAGAAAACAAACACAACACTAAAAATATCTTCTCCCCACTGTTCACCCTTTTCCTCAAGCTCATCCTCACTCTTTTGCTGTTTCTGACTCTTTTTGTCTCCTCCCCTCGAGTGGCACAATGGTGGAAGTGGAATAAGGTATGTAATAGTTCATAACATTTCATCTCCTGCCACTCCTTTTTCACACTTTTCCACTGCTCCAGTGTGCGGTCATCCCACAGACTGCAGATCTTCAAGGAGTACTCCATCATGGGTCCTTTCCATAGGAGGATACAGTACTTCAGGAACAGACTGCTTGAGCATGGGTTCACAGTGGGAACACAATCCTGCCAGCAAACCTGTTCCAGTGTGAGCTCCTTTCCATGGGTCACAGATTCTGACAAGAGCCTGCTCTTTTGTGGGACCTACATGGGCTTCAGTTTCCTTCAGGGCATCTCCACCTGATTTTCCACAAGCTGAAGTGTGGATACTTTCTCCACTGGTGTCCTCTGTGGGCTGCAGGGGCACAGCCTGCCTCACCATGGTCTTCACCACAGGCTGCAGGGGAATCTCTTCTCTGGAGTGCCTCCAACTTCCATTCCTTGGTTTGTACAGGGTTGTTTCTTTCATGGTTTTCTCAGTCAGCTCTCATAGCTGCTGTTCAACATTTTCACCCTTATTTAAATATGTTATCACAGAAATGACAGAAGTTCAGCTTTGGCCAGCATTGGGTCCATTTGGAGTTGGCTCTGTCCAACATGGGTCAACTCCTGGTCTTTCTCAGAGGCCACCTCTGAAGCTCCCCTTGCTACCAAAGCCTTCATAGATAAACTCAGTACATCCATAAACATTTGAAAACTTGATTTCATCTAAACTTTAGAACAAGTCTTACGGCTTCACTTCTGACATAGGTTAACATCAAATCATCACATCTTTTAAATGGGGAATGCAGGGTAATAAAAGTGGATTTAAATGTTTATGTTATGGTGACTTTATTGTAAACATAAATTTCATAATGGATCCTAAAATAAATTTTATTCAGTTTATTTTTTTTAAATCACAGTTGATAAAGTCATAGCTTAACACAGTAGAACATATGCAATAGCTGCTTTGATCTCTTGCTATTTTGCAGCCCTAGAAAAAATCCATTTAAGCAAGGATGAATAAACTTATATTCATAGAAGTCTCAGGGATATGCTTGAATGACTATAGCATCCATTGGACATGCTTTCTTCAGAGGAAATTGCACTAACCTATTGAATTTCTTCTTGTAGTGGAATGTTTTCTTCAATATTTTTCCCACAGTTTTCTTATTTTCATGGCATAAGTATTAATCTTTTTTTTTTTTTTTTTTCAATTATTCAGGTATCAGAGTTGTAAAGTTGTTCCACTTTGTTGTTAACCTATTTCTGCCTGAGTGTTTCTTGTAATTGCTTCATGAAATCTAAATTTTCCTCTGGCAGGAAACAAGTATAACATAAATAAAAGCATACTATTAATAATAAAAAGGCATAAAGTCTATTTGAATTAAAATGTTCTTTCCTTCAGTACACTTATGCATTAATGCTGCAGACCAGTCCCACTGTGTTTTCTGCATTTGGAGAAGGCCATTATGGAAGCCTTGCTGTATGCCAGAGAATCCACAAATTACTTTCTTTTTCGTTCTCAGGGAAGGAAAGGCCCCAGCAAAAGGAAGTGCAGGGGTGGAGGGATGCTACTATGGTAATCAGTTGTTTGTAATACCTTGCAAGGGCAATGGTAGCTTTCAAACAATACTTCCTATCATGTTTTCCCTATCATGTACTATACTGCCCACCTGGGAACAGCAACAGCTGTTTCAGAGCTACATAGCAGCAAAGCACTGACATATTAATACTAACAAACATCTTTTGTATTGACAACAGGTCCAATTAGAAGCTGTCCTTAGGAGAAGTGATAGATATGGATAGGTTTTAAAAGATAGGAGGGTATCCTTGCTCGTTTCTCATACTGAGTATTTTCCGATCTATGAAATTATTATGGACTTTTATTATGTGAGCTTCTTACAGAGCAAATCATTGCTTAGTTCAGTTACTTATGTGAGAGGATATCAAAAAGGAAAATCAGATTTTTAATGATTTATGGATGCATATTCCATTTTCCCTCTGAATGTTCAGAATTAGAGGGACGTTACCAAAATCTGTTTGATTAGAACAGAACAGAACAGAACAGAACAGAATAGAATAGAATAGAATAGAATAGAATAGAATAGAATAGGTTGTAAAAGACCTTTCAGATCATCAAGTCCAACCACTGCCACAGGACTGCCAAGGCCACCAATAAGCCATAGCACTGAGGGCCTCATCTACACGGCTTTTGAGCACTTCCAAGAATAGTGATTCCACCACTTTCCTGGGCAGCCTGTTCCAATGCCTGATCACCCCCTCTGAATTTTTTTTTTCCAAATATCCAATCTAAATGGTTAGTTGCTTTTTGTAAACATCTCCTGGGCAGATAAAAATAATCTGATATTAAGATCATTTTACATCCTAATGCTTTTCCTGCATACCTAAGGTAGGGTGATTTTAAATTTCTTCACAAGCACTCTAGACCATGCCCACACCCCAATTAGTTATACAGAAGGCTGCTATCAAATCAAATAATAGCAATAAAGAATTTCACTGTTGGAAATGGTAAATCATGCAGAAAGAAGGTTATTTTTTCTTGCTTAATTCCTGTGAAATTCAGGTAGAATTGTCCCAATTCTTGTTTTGTGAAAAGTATGATCCATGTATATTATTTTTTGCAACCAAAATAATTCCCCTGTGGAATTTTTGCAGCAACAATAAAAGCAAAATGTGTAGGACTGAATGAAATAGAAAATCACATAAGCAAAAATAGTTGACATACACTAGACCAGGTATGGAGTTAACAAGAATTAGCCAGCACATCCTTCTTATAAAATAGTCATTTAAAATATTCATAATGTTGTTATGTTGTTGATAGTAATGTTATGTTTTTAGACACAGCTATTTCCAGTTTACATTGACATACTGTCATCAATTATGCTTCACCATCTGTGGACGTAATTAGGTTTACCCTTAAATTTGATTTTAGAACATACCATTCACAAGTGACTCTTGTTTACTAAACACACTTGGAATAAGCAAAAACTAAATGGCATGCATTTTGAATAAGCTAGAAATAATTTTGCATGCAGGTCTCAGAGGGCCATACATATACCTTTTATACATTCTCAATGTATAACACAACTGAGAGCTTTCCAGAATTCAGGAATTTAAATTTTCTATGTCATTATCTGAATCTCATTTATACTGTTGTCATTTTCTTTGATTCTGAATTGCAAAGAGGCCTCAAAATAGCTCTAAGAGCAATTGACACTACCTTAATAGTCAAGGTCTTTCAGTTAAGAAGAATCAGAAATTATGCATGTTTTTATTCTAGAAGGAGTAAAAGATATCTCACGTAATATTTTTGTCTACTTTTCAAAATCCTGTAAAGTACTGGGTTCAGTGGAAGATATACAACGGCATCTTTTGTGAAGCGCTCTGGATCTAACAGATCACCTCAGTATTTTACATCATATTTATTCAGATCCCTCACTGGATAAGCATAGTATTTATAGTTAATGTAGAATTGCTTCCTGTTCGAACATTTGTGAATTTGTGATTCACTTTCTGTATATATCCTGAAACTTTTCCTGAAAATTAACTATTTTCCTGGATGTGTCTTCCTGTTAACATATTTGCTAAAATACATGTGGAAAGCACACACTGCAGGGATTCAAAATCAGTGAAAGTGAATTAATTTAAAAATTCAAATGAAGAGAGGAGCATTTGTGTTTTTTTTAGCATTCTCCAAACTCTGATCTTGTTAATATATTAAGAAGAAAGCTAGCAACATGAAGAAGTTGTTTATGTCTCCTAAGTGGAAGCCTTTCAGTGGGAATGAGAAAATGAGAAAAAAATCTATCATTAATACATTATTCTATACCACCAACCCAGTGTGGCATTCCTTCCTCTTTTAGAAGGTCAAAATAACAGAACTGATAGAAAAAAACATCAAGTTTCCCATTAGCTTAATGTCTTAATACCTCTGAATCTTCATAGTATTTATCCATGCAGTTCCTCTGAGAGATAACATATCCTCATCCTAGTTTGCATAGGAGGAACTAAGACATAGAAACTAAAGACCACAGTTCAAAATTTATTTAGAATTTAAAAAATACAAGAGTCAATAGGAAAGTAAAGAATACCACACTTGACAGGTGAAGGTTGACATCCTCCATGCCTGTGAAGAGATAAGGAAACAGCCTAAAGAGAAATCACTGACGACTGTCCAACAACTTCTCTGTGTAGGCTCTGTTGAACACCAGCTTTTAACGTGGCCTATTTGGACTGTTGAGTTTTGTTCTGTTTTTAGGCAGGACTTGGTTTAATGCTTTCACAAATGATACATAAGATATCAGGATAAGGGATGTGAAAGATACTAGTTTGAGTGGGATTTAATCAGCTTCATGAGGAATAGAAAGAGAATGACTGTGAACAAGGCAGTGTGCATTTTCTAATAGGCCTTGAGTTCTGTGAGCCAAAAAGGTATCATGTCTTAAACCTAACCTGTACTGCTTTTGTTTGTTTTTTTTTTTTTTTTCAGTCCTCCTTGATGCCAGTCATATGATAAGTCACGTTTAAAACTAAAATCAGAGGTTCTAAGGATCTGTCTGAATAAGATGGCCTGCTACTTGGGCCCATTTGGTACCATCATTCAGTACCATTCTAGGATATCTTCATGGTCTGCAGCGCAACTCAGACACATCAAGTTGTGTTGTGCATGGTCACTCCTGTGTGGGATGCTGAGATTCTTCATAAACAATTCCTTAGTTGTGAGTACATGTTCCCTAATTTGGTTGGCAATATCAGCTGAGGGGAGGAAGAAAAGTTCTGGAGTGACTGTAAGGAGAAGCTTCAGACACTATGGCCCCTATGACATGCAGGCAGTACATTTGAAAGGCAGTGCAGCTAGTGCTGAGCATAGCTAGTTCCCAGGACTGCTCCAACAGTGGATGATAACAAAGCCCTGTGATGTTTTTTAAACTTTCCTGGGCCAATGAAGGGATAACCTTGCCTTTTGGAGAAACCTTCAGAAGACCCTGATGTCCAGACATTACCCTGTCTGGAAAAGCTGCTATAGTCAGAAATCACAGTCATAAGTATCTGAGTACGATTTGGAAAAAAAAAAACAAAACAAATAGCAGAAAAGAAAGGCATTTGGAGCACATGCTTATTCTGCAGCATGAGAAGCAGATCTATCAGAGGTACTGTCAGTACTGGTTAAGGGGGACATACCAAGGATAACCTGCCAAGTCTCATAACAAACCACCTGAGGCTAGATTTCTCCTGAAACATTCCAAACTTAAACCATTTGCACACAGCTAACATATGGCCAGCTCAGTGTGGCACATCCTTACATGGGGGGATTTTGGTCTGAAGTTAGGCAAACTTCTTTCCAAGAGCCAGAGAGAAACAGCCAAGGAGGGAGGTTAGAAAAGGCTTCAGGAGAAGAGGATGTGATATTACAAAATAGCATCATTCTCATCCCAGAGAGAACAAAGCAATGCTTGATTAGTACCTTACATATGGGGTTGTACTTCCTCTTTTATGCCTTTGTTACTGATGTATCAGAAACAGAATGGGAGAAGATCTTACCTAAATAGGATTTCATATCTTTCCTTTGCTGTTAAATGGGCTTTTAAAAATATTTTAATTTTGTAAAGCTGGCAACTTCAGTATATGAGAAAGATTTTTATTAAAAGATTTTGAATATTGTTGCATGGTATTAACCTTTATGTTCTGAGATTTATGATTTTGCATTTGGTAACCCTGTATCTTACCTAATTTTTCTGACCTCTAAAAATGGTTTATATATACCTACCCTTAAAGATACTGACTCCCCCCAGGCCAGTATATTAAGCACATAAGCATGCATCAATAAATTAACATTGCTGATAGAGACCTCTGAAAAATCTAGGCATTTTTACATGAGTCTCTAAACATAGACTGCAACAACTACCATTAAATACTAAAGCCGTAACATTTTTTTGGCTACAAACAATTTCTGAAAGGAGACTAAATTTACGCAGCTCATATGTGACATGTAAATGGTAATGAAAAGATCATGTAATTGCCAAAAGGAAAGTAAGGTCAAACAATTATTAGTGTGTTCTAGCATTTAAATTCCTAAACCTCTCATACTGTGAAGAAGTAGGAGAGGGAAATTTCCCCTGTAGAGACTAGGAGATCTGTAAACACCCACTGAGGATTAGCTGTTAACGTGTTAAGAATGAATTCCAAATTCTCACAGACTTACTCCCCTTAAGTTGCAACAAGTAGAATTATTTTCAACTAAGGTAGCCTTTGTCAGGGACAGCTACCTTTTGCTTTTTCTCTTAGCAGTCTCTGTTTTCCAGGGTTTATCATAAAGCATGTGTAAGTATGAGATACAGATACAGACAGGTTTGAGAGACAGAGAGACAAAGAATACAGGTCATAACAAAGAAAAATCTCTTCAGAGGTTAATATTTCAATGTCTAGTGGTCAAAATGACAAACTAAAGAAAAGCTAAATGGAATTAATCTGGAAAAAGTACATTTTGGAAAGTGAAAGCTGCTCTTTAAAGCAGAGAGTGACAAGGATGAAATTTGAGACTAACGGTTTAACTTCTCAACTCATCTTTCTGTCAAGCCTCTGTCATCACACCATCTTATAAATCAACAAATTTCTAAAAAATCTCTAGCCTCATAGGCTTTAATGCACCAATTAAACACTGAAGAGGACTTCAATTTGAATCTTCCAATGGTGAAAATATCACATTTAAATTTAGATTTTAGTATTTGATATAGCTTCTGGTCTTAAAGACACTATTTGCTTTATTTGCAATAGAAAGGCACTGGTTTAAAGTAAATATAATATGGGTGCAAAAATCAAGCTGTTTTCCTTTTGTCTTGATTGTCGTCCAAGGAAAGAAGGATTGCATGTTTGAAAAAACAATTTTGTTTTTTTTCCAGTTGATATATGTTCATCACAGAATCTACCTTGTGCTTTTGACTTTTGAAAGAATGCATATGAAAATGAATTGTGCAGTAGGCAGCTTTGATTCAAAATACAATAAGCAAAGGTCGGAAGTGATTTCTAATTTTATTTTTTTCACACAAGACTATAAATTTTAGCCAGTATGTGGGGTAATGAAATCTTACGAGATAGTTGCAGTTTCTACAAGGCAACTGTACTGTGTAGCTATTGTACTTTATAATATGACCATGGGCTTTTTTCCTGGTAATGTAAATATTTTATTTATTGTGTTTGCTTTAGAAGTCTCTGAATTTATTAAATATCAAAGACCTTTTATAGGAAAATCACTCATTCTATCAAAGACATCCAGAACTCAGTGAAGTGCACTTCATCTGAGTGTAGGATAGCAGTCGTTCTGTAATTAGAAATATCAGTCTAGCTGGCTAACACAGCTTGAAGAGGCAAGATATTTTTTCATTTTTTCTTTGTTTTGTGTTGTTTGGTTTTTTTGGACCCAAATGCACATAGAAGTAACAAAGTAACATGCTAACTCTGTTAGGCAAGGAATTCAAAGAAGGGAGTTTTGATCATAGATGAAAACATGCAGTCCAAATTATGAGAAAAAAATATTTTTCAGTTACTGATTAGTGTAGTGAATTGAACACCTGCCACACTTCTCACTAATAAAGAAAGATTGATTTCTTTGTGATAGCTACTTGTTCAGAATCATAGCAGGTCAGACGTTGGGTACCAGATGTATTCAAAGACTCTTGGCTATGGAATGAAAATCTTTGGACCGGATTCTTACTCCAAATGAAACACTTGTTTCATCAAGCAAGCAAGCTTACTTGCTCTCTGCTAATGTTCTTTTCATCTCTAAGCTGATCCTGACCTTAGACATTTTCCAACACTATGTCAGATATTGTATTTACGGCTTCATAAGTGTTTTGCTACAGTCTTTTTATAACACGTTACATCTAGATAATATCCAAATAGCTGTTGGAGTTCTAAGGTTGCTAATTCAGAAATGGGTATTTTTAGATATAAAAGAAGCCATTCTGAGAAGAACCATGCAGAATATTTATCACCTTCAAATAGTTCATGATAATGAAAAGGACTCCTACCACATAACAAAAAATAACAATAATATCCGTACGCATTGACTGCATATGCACTGGCCTTGTGAATTTTAACATGGGTAAATGCCAAGTCCTGAATCTGGGGAGAAATAGGTTCATGCACCAGTACATGCAGGAAGGCAACTGTTGAGAGCTGCTTTGCCTAGATTTTGAATTCCTAGTGGAGAACGGGCTTACTAAGAGTCAGCAATGTACCCTCACAGCAAAGAGTGCCACTAACCTCCTAGGCTTCAGCAGGATTGTTGCCAGCAGTTTAAGTGAGGTGATTCTTCACCTCTGTACAGTACTGGTGAGGCTGCATCTGCAGGGCTGGGTTCAGTTCTGAGCTTCCACTACAAGAAAGATACAGATTCAACGAACCAAGAAATGGTCCAGCAAAACTGATTAAGAGACTGGCACATCTATGTGAGGAAAGGCAGAGGAAGCTGGGATTCTTCAGCTTGGAGAATCATAGAATCAACTAGGTTGGAAGTCCAACCATTACCCCAGGATGGCCAAGACCACCACTAAACCATATCACTGAAGATAATATGGTTTTTGAACACATGTACCTGGCTTTTGAACACTTCCAGGGAGGGTGATTCCACTGCTTTACTGGGAAGCCTGTTCCAATACCTGATCACCCTCTCTGTGAAGAAAATTCAAGGGATCTTGCCAATAAATACCTGAAGGGAGGGAATGAAGAAAAGGGAGCTAGACCCTTCTTGGTAGTGCTTATTGACAGGATACACGCAATGGATGCAAGTTAAAACACACTGTGAGGGTGGTCAAACACTGTACCAGGTTGCCTGAAGAGGCTGTAGAGTCTCCACCCTTGAAGACAGGTCAAAAAACAATTGGGCGTGGTCTCAGGCAACCTGCTCTAGCTTACCTTACTTTGAACTGGAGAAGTTGGACTAGATGACCTTAAGAACTTCCTTCAAATCTAAATGATATGGTGATTCTGATTTCTGTACATTTATGTATTTGATTTTTTATTTAATTCAGTGAGAAGTAAAAAAAAAAACAACAAAACAACAGGTAGAAGAAATATATTTGAAGATGTGGAAAGGAAGAGGGAAGAAGTAAATTTAATAGGCAATAAGTGGCAATAGGCATCAGAATAATTTTAATACAGTACTTACAAAATCGTGAGTGAAAAATTATGGTTTTAATGTTAGCTGATTGACTTTTTTTTCCACTGAGGAAGTTAGAGAGAGCTATGTTAGTACTCAGATCTCTACTGCTGTGAAGGAATGTAGTGTACAGTGTCAGCTGAAGAGAGCAGTGAAAGTCTCCAAAGGTTCAACGCAGAGCTGTGAAACCTGTCAGTTTTGTCCTTCAGAGAAACTAGAGTTTTTAAAACCTGCTCTTCTAAAGCTGGATAATCTGGCACAATAAGACCTAACCGCTAACTGCTTACAGGTTTGAAAATAGAGCCAGGGAAAGTAAATCAGAGGAAAAAGACACCTGTCTGTTCAGTCCCATTAAAATTGTCTGATTTTTGCAACTGGTCCTGAAACCTGCAAACAAGGTTTGACTGGCTCGGTACATGAAGGGACAGCAGCGGATATTGTCAACTTGGACTTACATTAAGGACTCTGATACTGTCTCTCACATAGTCTCTCCAATAGAACCTCATAGAGAAGATGATGGCCAGATGAGCAGACAGTGAGGTGGTCTGAAAACTGGCTGAATGGCTGGACTCAGAGGGTACCAATCAGTAATGGGAAGCCTCTTTGCAGGTCAATGACTAGTGGTGTACCCTAGGGATCACCACACTAGCTCCAGTCCTATTTTACAAATGATCTGGGTGATGGAGCAGAGTGTACCCTCATCAAGTTTGTGGATGACACCAAACTGGGGGAGCAGTTGATACACCAGAGGGCCATGCTGGCACCCAGAGGGACCTCAACAGGCTGGGAAAATGAGCTAAGAGGAGCCTCATAAAATTCAACAAGAAGTGCAATGTCCTGCATCTGGGGAGGAAAAAATCTGTGCACCAGCTCACACTGCAGGCTGACCAGCTAGTGTGAAAGCCACTTGACAAAAATAACCTGGGTGTCTTACTATGCTCTATACTAATATTATATAAATCTAAATACAAGTCATATTCTTTATTATAAATATGGCTTTTGTTCCTAATTTCTTGTCTGGCAGCTAACCAAGCACTGATCCTAGGATCTCAGCCTTCTGTTGTATTCAGTGTTTGATGAATGAAGAGAGTATAGTGGTCACATAGGAATTTGAGTAGAAAAAGGAAGTAGAATCTGTGAACCACAAAACTAAAGTTTCAGAGTTCATTATGCGTTATATTTATCCTGCAAGCTGGAGAATAATTTGAGGCCTTTTAAGCCATGCATTAAAATAGTCTATGTAAATACCTATAAAATAAAGTCAGTAGAGAGTACATATTGAAAGTACTAAGTCTCATGAAAACCTTGGTGATCTGTTGCTATGTGATTTGGTTTCTATGAAGTCTGCAGAGATTTTTTAAATTTTATTTTATAGCTAAATGCAGGAAAAATCTTGAATAAGCCCGCAATTGGGAGACAAGATTAAAATAATTTTAAAAGGTAGGACAAAAAAACAAAACAACAACCCAGAAAAGGAAAAACAAACATATAATTCCCAGGATACTTTGAAATAGTCTCACCCTTAAGTTTCTAGAAGAATATTTATTCAGTAGTCCAAATTTCCTTACATTAAAAATCTAAAGATGGCAGACAGCTCCAATTACATTACATGCAAATACCCTATGACTATTTCTAAGTCTCCAGCTTAAAGGGATATTTCCAGAAACCGATGTGGGAGAAGCTTTTGATTCACTGTTCAGCAACTTTATAAATGTGTTATTTAGTATTTGGAGCTTTCCCTAACCATATTATTAATAAGGTTACTATTGCAAAGCAATCAGTAAGCCAGTCCTACATTTGTTCTGTAAGGGAGTGGAGGTACTTCAGCAGGGTATCTACATACATACACGACACTATTTACTCTGGCAGTGAGTTGAATTCCTGCATCAGGACCACTGATTGTTTACTAACATGGATACCACAGAATCCTAGATAGGAACACCATAATCTCTCCTCAGGTAATGATTAAGTAGCAAATGACACCCACCAGCATCTGGTGAGCTGTCAAGTGCCAGAAGGTGTTTGTAGTGGTAATTTGGCCATCTGCAATCTGTGTTGTCAGTGCATTGTAAGTTATCACTGTCTTAGGCAATATTAACTTGCAGTGTTCTTCTGACATTTCTTCAGTGGGTTGTGAAACAGACATATGGTACAAAATACTTCCTAGCTGGCTCCTCCCACCTTCCCAATAGCAATGACTTCTGTTGCTTATCAGTAAAAGTGCTGTAGACTGTGCTCAGATTTCTCTTCAAGGTACTTGAATAGTAATATTGCTCAGGTACTTATACCTTGTTTTAAGTATTCTGAGTCACTTTTGTGACACACTTCCACATTGTGCAGCACACAAGACATAGGGACGTATGGCCCTCTGTAATTACGTGTTTTGCAAATTACTTAGCAATTATAAGTTACCAAGTAGTTCAAAAGCAATTACCTTAGAATTTACATTCAGGTTCTGGAATAAGGTTTCCAGTTTATATAAAAAACAACAACTAAGTAATTATTTTGTGGTTATATAGGCATTAAACAATGGCTTAAATAATAAAGATTTTTTTTTTTTTAATTCTGTCTCCTTTTTTTTTTTTTTTTTTTACAGAGCAATGCATCTGGCTAACAACTTCTGTGCCAGCTAAGGTATATTTTTGAATTACGAAACTCACAAAAGAAATGTCTGATGATCCTTAACTGTAATTAGTCTGAACCATTACTGCTATTTATTCATATTAGATCATGTAAAGAATATTATTTTTTGTTAGTTTTTCTTTAAGTTTTCCAATATGTTTTCTAATAAAATGAATATCACCCCTAGAAATTGCTCAGAACTTAGAGCAAAATAATGAAGATAGGAATCCTCCAACCACTCATTTGTAGTGGAAACCTTAACTGATCATAACAGTGGATATATTAATGCAACATTGCAACTAGAGGAAAAATTACCTGATGGATGCAAAAATACATTTTCATTTTTAGACCAATAGTTTCTAATACAGGGAATTAGAATAATGAAATAAAAGTCCTAATGACAAATATATTGTACATTTATTTAATGGGAACTGAGCAGTTCAGGGGATTGCTAATGATATTCAGCAGCTTTCATCACTGAGTCACTAGGCTTGAAATTGTCCCAGGTCTACAGTGGTTGAAAATCATTACAATTTGATAGTTCTTCAGTGCCCTATGCAAAATGAATTATATTCTTACTTGGAAACTGATGATCATTAGAAAAAATTACTACTACTGGAGTAGAACAAGATAGATAAGTAAATTAGTAATGTATATGGGGATATACAAAAATAAGATTTGGTATCATAGAAAGAAAAGGGGTTACATGGGGTACGTGAATTAAATAATTCACAGCATTCCACACCAGAACTCTCAAAAACAAATTGTTTTAGACATTTTCTTTTTGAGCTTAGGAACTTAGGGGACATTTCATATAAAAATACAGATAAAAAACTAAATAATAATAATTTAAACCAAATATTCAAGATGAAACATAAAATTCAGATAATTAATCTCAAGAAAATTTGTTTAAAATAATTTCTGAAAAATACATTCGGTTAATATTGCGTTACGGTCCTTGTGAATAACTGATTTCTTTTTTTGATTCAGGTTTTGTTGGGCTGCTGATGATTTTCTGGAAAAAAAATATATTAGATAAAGCACACAAAGTTTCGTACAATAACATGTTTAAAGTTTCTGAATGATAACCCATCCTAAAACATCCCCATTACTAAAAGTATTATTAGGTACTAAAAACTACATAGCTACAGAGGAGAGATTCTGTATAGAAAACAAAGCAAGTACCTGAAGGCAATAAGTGACGACGAATGTTACAGTACTGTCTAAGTTTTCTGTAGCTGATTGTTACTAAGCATGAGCTAATGTACATCATGAATTTTTTTGATGTGAAAAATAAACGTGTAAAAATTAAAATGTACAGTTGTATTCTGACAGTGTGTCATGCTTATAGGTTTCTGATTAAATAAGCAATAGGTGGAAAGCCTATTTTATGAAAAAAAAAATGTAACTTGGAACTGGAGACTTGATCTTGCAATTGTTATTCAAATCAAAGTCCAATTAATTTAAGCAACCAAACCTCTAGAAAAATATGAGCAATGTTGTGGAATCTGTCACAGTATGTAGTAATTTCCTTACAGCTAACTTTTGTTGAAAGAGCAGAGTAGAGGGGCAGGATCACCTCCTTCAACCTGCTGGTCATGGTCCTTTTGATGCAGCCCAGGATATGGTTGGCTTTCTGGGCTGTGAGCACACACTGCTGGCTCATGTTCATTTTTTCATCAACCAACACCCCCAAGTCCTTCTCCGCAGGGCTGCTGTGAATCTCTTCTCTGCCCAACCTGTAGCTGTGCCTGGGATTGCTCCAACCCAGGTGTAGGACCTTGCACTTGGCATGGTTAAACTTCATGAGGTTGGCAACAGCCTACCTCACAAGCATGTCAAGGTCCCTCTGAATGGCATTCCTTCCATCCAGTGTATAAACCGAACCACACAGCTTGGTGTCATTGGCAAACTTGTTGAGAGCACACTCAATTCCACTGTCCATGTCACTGACAAGGATGTTAAATAAGACTGGTTCCAACACTGATCCCTGAGGGACACCACTCGTTACTGGTGTCCAGCTGGACATTGAGCCATAGACCACAACTCTTTGCATCCAGCCATCCAGCCAGTTCTTTATCCACCAAGTAGTCCACCTATCAAATGGATGTCTCTCCAATTTAAAGACAAGGATGTCGTGTGGGACAGTTTCAAATGCTTTGCACAAGTCCAAGTAGATGACATCAGCTGCTCTACCGCTGTCCATCAGTTCTGTAGCCCCATCATAGAAGGCCACCAAATTGGTCAGGCAGGATTTCCCCTTGGTGAAGCCATGCTGGCTGTTTCCAACCACCTTGTTGTTTTTTATGTGCCTTTCCAGGAGAATCTGCTCCAAGATTTTGCCAGGCACAGAGGTGAGATAGACTGGTCTGTAGTTCCCTGGGATTTGAATATAAGCTGAGCCTTCTGACCTCTGCCATTTTTCCAAGGCAAACATAAAGCAAAGTAAGTTTCTTAGTAACTGAAGAAAGATCATTTTTCTCGGTGTCTAGGAGACAAAAGCTGATACAAAAAATAGCAGGGAAACTTCAAAAACATCAGTCTCCTAAAAGAAACTAAGAAAGATGGATTTTGCTTGATTATTCGCTTAAAGAGACCTCCTGCTGCGGAAGCTGTTTCCTTATTCTTGATTATTTCTGTGTTTAGAGGATTCATCTTGTGCATTCATTGAAAATAAAGGTGTAAGATAGTCAGCAATATGTATCTTTCTCTCCTCCTCTAGTCTCAGAAGAAGCCATTTACATCTTGAACTAAATAGTTAACATTTTTTTTCAAAATTCAGAAGTTGTTATACATGAAGCATTGGCTTTATATAAGAAAATCCAATATCAAGGTTACAAAAGACAAGGAAATGCAAAAATTTTGATAGTTATTACTAAAGTTTGGAAAACTCCTCCATTGATATCCTTAGAGATTTAAAAGATTTTACTGCAACTCCAAGGATACTGGTTTTGCTCTCACATTTTCTTATGATTTTGGCTGAGGTAACCCACTCACAATGACTGGTTAAACACTGAATCAAAGAGCCGCGGAATCAATAACATTTTCAGAAGCTTCTCAAGATCTCGTGAATATATGAAGCTTTGTCTCAATTGGAGAAATTAAAAAAAAAAAACACTTTATTTTTGCAGGGCATCTAAGTATTACAGTGATAGAAATAGAACTGAAACTTAGGGTAGAAAGTGAATGCATTATATAGGACTATATTATTATTATTTCCTATAGAATCATAGAACCATAGAATAGTTAGGGTTGGAAAGGGCCTTAAGATCATCTAGTTCCAACCCCCCTGCCATGGGCAGGGACACCTCACACTAAACCATGTCACCCAAGGCTTCATCCAACCTGGCCTTGAAGACCACCAGGGATGGAGCATTCACAGCTTCCCTAGGCAACCTATTCCACTGCCTTACCAACTTCACAATAAAGAACTCCTTTCTTAAATCCAATCTAAATTTCCCCTGTTTAAGTTTGAACCTGTTGCCCCTTGTCTTACCACTACAGTCCCTAATGAAGAGTCCCTCCCCAGCATCCCTATAGGCCCCCTTCAGATACCAGAAAGCTGCTATGAGGTCTCCAAGCAGCCTGCTCTTCTCCTGACTGAACAGCCCCAACTTTCTCAGCCTGTCTTCATTCGGGAGATGTTTTAGTCCCCTGATCCTCCTCATGGCCCTTCTCTGGACTTGTTCCAACAGTTCCATGTCCTTTTTCTGTTGAGGACACCAGAACTGCACACAATACTCCAGGTGAGGTCTCAAGACAGCAGATTAGAGGAGCAGAATCACCTCCTTCGACCTGCTGGTCACCCTCCTTTTGATGCAGCCAAGGATACAGTTGGCTTTCTGGACTGCGAGCGCACACTGCCGGCTCATGTTCATTTTCTCATCTATAAATTGATTTCAAAAATTAGTCTGCAGAAATATTCTCCAGGATTTATATGTCAGACAAAATATCCTGGGTTTAGCAGTAGCACTCAATTTTTCTCCTTCTTGGTAGCTGGTGCAGCATTGTGTTTTGATTTTCAGCCTGGGAACAATGCTGATAACACCGTTTGTTTTCAGCTGTTGTTAAGTAATGTTTACCCTGATCAAGGACTTTGTGAGCCTCATGCTCTGCCAGGGAGGAGGGGAAGCCGGGAGGAAGCAGAAACAGGGCACCTGACCCAAACTGACCAAAGAAGTATTCCATACCACAGTACGTCATGTCCAGGATGTAACTGGGAGTTACCCAGAAGGACACAGGGTCTTCTGGGTCGGACTTGTTTTTCGGTGGGTGGTATTGTATTCTCTTCCCTCGTTATTTTCTCTGATCATTGTTGTCGGTGGTGGTAGTGGTAGTGATTTGTGTTGTACATTGGTTGCTGGACTGTTCTTGTCTCAACCCGTAGGAGTTGCATTCTTTCGATTTTCCTCCTCATACTTCCGGGAACAGGGAAGTGGGGGTGGGGGGAGAAGGAAAGATAGAGGGAGGGAAAGGGGGGGAGTGAGTGAAGGAGCTGTCTGGCTGGGTTTAAACAGTGACACAAAACCAGCTTGCAAGTTAACTGTTTACAACAACTGGCCAAAAACTAGCGACAGAGAAAGAACTATTCACAGGAATTATTCAGTGAATGATTGTGAACAATAAGCTAATTTAGGAAAATCACAATCTGTTCATGAACAATTCGTGAGTGCAAGAGAGTTAAAATTCATCAACTAAATTATTTGTTATAAATTGTTCACTAAGGTCTAATGAGCATCCAAAAATATGGCTGCTTATCTAAAACTTATTCAAATTATCCAAAGTGTTTCTCTCTGTATAAGAAGGCCAGATAAATTTTTCTGTACTTTTCAATATCCCCTGACAGTGTTTTCATTTTACTTATGTACCAAGCTAAAATATGAAGTACAAAACAATGTAAAACTAAAACATAATAAAAAGGAGGGAAAAGCTGCTATTATTTTCACATTTTAATGTATTTTAATTAATTTTAATTTAAGCTTGTGGTGAAATCACACTATGATTTAATTCATTTTTTTAATGCAGTAGCCTACAGTTCTGTAGTTCATCTTTCTGATTCTGAGATATATTATTATAAGACTGAAAATATTATTGGAAAATAGATTTCCATATTAACCAGTGTTAATGGAACTTTCTAAGAAAAAGATGCTTCACCTGTTGCTTTGTCCTTACTAATACTGTTTTTACTATATCTTTTCAGTCATTCAGCATATAAACAGCGAATACAACACTTCTCCTTTCTCTAGCAATGTTGACAATCAATGTGTCAGTAATTTGTGACTTTTATTTATATCAGGTTTACAAAGGCTATTAAGAATAACGACAAGTACCACATCACAAACAATAACATTCCTCAGTTTTAATTAAATGGATCAGCCTAACTGCTTAAAGTGTGGTAGCTGTTAGATAAAACACAAGCACTTCATGCACACTACATGCAGGTGCAATTGTTATCTGTAATCTGCAGTCAGCAGAGAACAAGCACTGCAATAAATAACACTCTAATACTTTGAGACAAAACTCGAAAATTACTGAGGAGAATGAAGAAATTTTAATTGATTTAAAAGGGAAATATTTAAAAATGTATAAAGATTTTCATTGGCAATTGTGGTGGGCTGACCTCGGATGGCTGCCAGGTGCCCCCTAAGTAGCTCCTCTTCCTCAGTGAGCCAAGGGAAGAAAATAAGAAGGAAAGCTCATGGGTTGAGGTAAGGGTAGTTCAATAAAGAAAAGTAAAGACTGTATATGGAAGTAAAGTTAAAAAGGAAAAAAAAAGAAAAAAAAAAAAAACCTGAAAGACTTATTTTCTGCTTGCCAACAGCAGGTGATGCTCAGCTGCTGCCTGGAAAGCAGGGCCTCAGAAAGATAAACACCTTAGTAACAAATGCCTCCCCTTCTCCCCTCCACTCCTCCAACCCCCTTTTTTCTTCTTGCTTTTATTGTTGAATATGCTATGTCATATCCTATGGAATACCTCCTCAGTCAGTTTGCATCATCTGTCCTGGCTCTGGCCCCACCAACCTCATTTCCATTCTGCCTACTGGTCCTAGGTTGGAGAGACAGCTTTGATACTGTAGGAGCACTGCTCAGCAGCCAACACCATTCTAGTTACCAATATAAATCACAGCATTACATGGGCTGCTGTGGGAAAAATTACCTCTGTTTCAGTCAGGTGCAATACAGTAAATGGGCTTACATATTTTTAGCCACCTAACGGAAGAGCGATTCATTTAATACAGTTTTCTATATCTGCAATTTTAACTTTCTGCTAGTCACCAAAGGCTCCTTTCATGTTCAGTGACAAGACAAAGGCACATTAGGAGGCTGATTTGTCACATCTATTTTATATGTCCTTTTTTAGTATAAGATTAATTGCCTTAAAGAAGCGCACACTGCTGTACACTGGCTAGAGAAGGATTCTGGATTATCTTAGATATAAACATCTAACTTCTAGACACCTGTGATAAAGGACATGTGCCTCACTATAAGCAGAGACTGTAGTTTCCTTAAGTCTTTTTCTGTAAGCAGTGGAAAGAGAAAGAAGCTTACCTAGAAAATTATTTAAGAGTTCATTTGGTCTGACTAATATCTGAAGATGTTTTTTTCTCTCTATTGACCTTATAGCAACATGACTGCTAAATAAGGAGCTTCAATGACATATAGAAAGTTATAAGAGAAAAATGGGGTAGAAAGATTAAGCTTCAAGAAGTCTCAGCTAAGTTTCAAGTTTGTTAAGTGAGTGTGGGCCTTAGTAACTGAACTTCAGCAGTATTGATGGATGTTTCTTTCTGTGAGATTGCAGACGCAGTATTTTTTACTTCTTCCTCAGCATTAACCACCTATTAGACCACTGGGGTTTTGGGTGTCATGGTATTTTTTTCTCCCTCAAGCTAGATTGAGAAGAGCAATTAATGTAGAAATTACTAATATACACAAAATCACTCATCCTAAGACACTGGCCTAGCTCTCAGACAGAGCTTCAGATCTAGACTGGCATTCATCTCTCTGTGTTAGTCACCTACATGTACGATTCTAAGTACTAAGTTTAGTTTCCAAAAATCATCTATTTTCACTAACGGGAAGCAGTTATTCCCAAAGTACAGCTCTTGCTATAGTGAAATCAGAAGCAGGCAGGTAAAACCCCTGCCGATTTGCTTAATGTTTACTCAGTACCTGTACTGCTATAGGAAGTCTAGGGTAATAGTTTGGATTTAGATACATAAATTTTAGATGTCCAAAATAGGAATACTTCTCCTTCTAGTGCTTTGGTTTGTAATTGTATAATGGTGAGTGCTTAATGCCTCACCAGACTGCTGTGAGAAGGCCGGGCGCCCTGGAATGGGTTCGCCCCGAGAGAGGGGCCCACGCTTTTTTTTTGGGGGGGGGGAACTTTCAAGCATTGGGATACACACTTACCAAAGGCCACCTGGTTGGTCAACACCAGAGGATCTGCCAACAGAGCTGGCCCAGCCCAATCGGAACTTTTACATATTGTAGAGGGGGACAAAGTTTCTGTGGTGCATATGAAGAATTTGCTGGGGAAGACAGTCTGGGTTATTCCTGCTTCAAGTAAAGGCAAACCCACTCGTGGGATTGCTTTTGCTCAGGGACCTGGATACACTTGGTGGGTAATGCGGGATGATGGGGAAGTCCGATGTGTACCTCAAGGGGATTTAATTTTAGGGGAAAACAGCCAATGAACTTAATTGTATGTTGTTGCCTGCTGTGTAATACTTTAATAGCCCATCAACCAGATGTCTTCAGGCCACCAGCGACTAGCCCTGACTTCCCTTCAACCATCATCCCAACAGAGAGTGAACTTTGACAGAACCAGACAAGTTCTACAGTAAGGGAATGATCAGCATCAGCAGGCAACGACCCAATACTGCACGCGGCCTCTCCTGTTCTGAAAGACTGTTACAAGAGATGGAGCCTGACATCATGGACCAGATGGACTCAGCAGCTTTATAGGGACTAGTCTATGCACTAAGATAGAAGTGCACTGAGATCGGAGTGATGGTATATTGAAAATGTAGGATCTGAGCATGACGTGAATGGTATGGAATAAGGGGTGGATAATGTCCTGGGTTTAGCAGCAGCAGTCATTTTTTCTCCTCCTTGGTAGCTGGTGCAGTGCTGTGTTTTGACTTTCAGCTGGGAACAGAGCTGAAAAGCAATGATGTTTTGGTTTGTCCAAGGACTTTGTGAGTCTCATGCTCTGCCAGGGAGGAGGGGAAGCCGGGAGGAAGCAGAGACAGGACACTTGACCCAAACTGACCAAAGAGGTATTCCATACCACAGCACGTCATGCCCAGGGGGGAACTGGGAGGTACCCGGAAGGACAGGGGGTCGGCCGGGTCAGACTGGTGGTTGGGCGCGTGGTATTGTACTCCTTTCCTTTGCTATTTTCTCTTATCATTGTTGTTGTTGGTGGTAGCGGTGGTGATTCATATTGTACATTAGTTGCTAGACTGTTCTTATCTCAGCCCGTGGGAGTTGCATTCCTTCGATTCTCCTTCCCACCCCTCTGGGAGTGGGGAAAGGGGGCGGCAGCCCCTGGGGAAGGGGGGGGACGAACTAACGTGGGCCTCAATTGCTTCCAGCCTGGCACCACTCACTGGGAGTAAGTGCACAAGCTGTCTTGGTTGGGGTTAAACCACGACAGAAGGGAAAGAAACTTAGAAACACCTAAGTAGTACAGACTTTCCCACTGTCATAATCCTTCTTCTCTGTTTTAATAAACTTCCAGTAAAATAAGCCACGCATTCAGAAGCATGTATACTTCTGATTTCTCCTATAAAGTCCCAATGCAGTTGTGAGACAAGACAGTTCTATGCATCTATTCTTTACTGTGATAGATTCAAACAATCATCTAAGAGAAATAAGGTTTTGTCTTGGTTTCAGCTGGGGCAGCATTAATTCTTTTCCTAGTAGCTGGTATAGTGCCGTGTTTTGGATATAGGAGAATATTGTTAATAACACACTGATGTTTTAGTTATTACTGAACCGTGCTTAACGCTAAGTCAAGGTAATTTCTGCTCCTCACTCTACCCCACCAGTGAGTAGGCTGGGAGTGCACAAGAAGCAGCTGTGAGGGAACACAGCTGAGACAGCTGATCCTAACTGACCAAGGGGATATTCCATACCATATGGTGTCATGCTCAGCATATAATGCTGGAACAAGAAGAAGGACATTGGTGATATTTGGTGTGATGGTGTTTGTCTTTCCAAGTAATGGCTGCCTGTGATGGAGACCAGCTTTCCTTGAGATGGCTGAACATATGCCTGCTGATGGGAAGTGGTGGATTAATTCCTTGTTTTGCTTTGCTTGCTTGCACAGCTTTTCCTTTACCTATTAAATTGTCTTTACCTCAAACCATGAGTTTTCTCACACTCTTCCAATTCGCTTCCCCATCCAAATGGGGGTGAGTGACTGGCTGGGCTTAAACCATGACAGGTTTTCAAAACAAAGGTGAATTTAAATGTCATGATCTGGAACTGGAAGAATTGCCACCCCGGGAAATTGATAGGCCTTTTTGAAAATACAGATTCTATTGAAGCTCAGAAATGGTGACAGAAAAGCTGAAAGTGGGGGTGGGGTGGTGGAGAAGCAATAAAAAATTTCTTTGTAATGAAATGCAGATGAAATGCAGAGCACCTGTATGAAAAATGGTAACATAATGGGAAGCTGAAGAAATTATGAAAGCATTACCAAAAATAAGATGTTTTTTAGAACAAGAAGGTTTTTTAAAGTATTTCCGAAGAAAAAAAAAAAAAAAAACACAACAAACCACAACCAAAACCCAAACCAGGAATGCTTTTTCCAGGCTCCAGATTTTCTAATTCAGTTGACATTTCTAAGTTAGACATTGAGGAACAAAAGAAAGAAGTTGGAACCCACATTAAGCAAATTGAGAACTACTTTTCAAACAGATCCACAGTTCTAGCTTTTGAACCTGGCGCAAAAATACTTTATTCAACCTTCCTACAAACTGAAAATAACAGCCTCACTTTCAATTATCCCACTTGATCTGTATTTAATTATAAATAACTAATGAACTAATGGTTAAATAACAAAGTGTCTTCTTAGGAGATAAAAAAATCAGTCTAATTGCTATATTTTACTTAAGTAATCTGTTATAAAAAGGTTTTTTTTCTATCTCTTATTTTCCACCTTTAAAAATGAGACTATTGACACTTCACAAGGACATTATACAGGTGAGTATTCTGTGGCATTCAGATATTATTGTGGTAGAGCAAAAAGATATATAGCTAGGTTGATAGGTAAGATAGATAAGTAGGTAGATAGCTATGTAGATAGATAGACAGACAGACAAGGATTGCATTATAGAACATTCCTACAGTAGCTGATCAGTATCACTGTTCCCACCTGGATTCTCCAAAATATATCAGTGTCTACTAAATCTCATACTCTCAGATGTGCCAAATATGAATAAATAAGATAAAGTACCTTTCACTGAGTAAACATTTATTTAGTGTTGCTTAAAGCCTTGAAAGCTTTTACTAAACTCTTTTCCACTGAAGTAATAATTGCATCCTACAGTTTGCATTTTGTGGCTTATTATTCAGACTTCTATGGTTAGCGTCACTGTAATTTCTTCTTTAATTGGGAAAGGAGAAAAAATTATGGAAATTTTAGGTCAAAAATGTTTTATGCATGTTTACTTTTTTAATTATGAGCAGCATAAATGCATAAGACCTCAGGTCTTAGTGCATTTTTGCAAAGGCACACAGAGGTATGTGCTTTATAATAGAATTAATTTTATATATACATATGCTTGACTTGTTTAGCCAATGACTATTGCAACAATTTAGTGGCAACAGCTTGGTTTGTAAGTTGACTATTGAGTATCTCGTGCAAATATTACTGAACTTTTTTTTTCCTTAATCTGTCTAATCAGTTTTGTTATAACAGTTTTATTTCAGTAACTCTGACACTTGATAAGCTCGTCGTGAATATGTTTCAGAAAGCTGTAATGGTGATAAATTGTTCCTCTATTTGCTTTAGGATGATGTCTACATAAATGGACTAAAGAAAGCTGGACTTTAATTGGAAAAGTTAATTCTTTAATGAAACAGTAGATGAGTTTGTTCACTCTGAGCTCAATTAACACTGTAATTGTTAAATATAGCTGAGCTGGTAATATAGCTTTAAAAGAATGTGAGAAGGGCATGTGCACCTTCCAGGTGCTGTGTTGTTAATTATGCTTATCACAAAAGATATGTAAATAATAGATACATTACCAGCTCTCTAGCTTCACAATCTAACTCCAAATCTCAGTTATGTAATATCTATCTATCTGTCTGTCTTGGGTTCGGCAGTTCTTAGCAGCTGGTGCAGTGCTATGTTTTGGCTTTTGTCTGTGAGAACAACGCTGTTAACACCAATGTTTTTAGTTGCTCAGTAATGCTTACTCCAGACAAGGACTTTAGCCTCATGCTCTGCCAGTGAGGAGGGGCACGGGAAGCTGGGAGGAAGCAGAGACAGGACAGCTGACCCAAACTAGCCAAAGGGGTATTCCATAACACAGCATGTCATGTCCAGTACATAAACTGGGGGGAGCTACCCAGAAAGCCCAGATCGATGCTTGGGTAGGGCTGGGTATCGGTTGGCGGTTGGTAAGTGGTTGTATTCTCTCCCCTTGTTATTTCCCTTATCATTATTATTATTGGTGGCAGCAGTAGTGGTTTGTGTTATACCTTAGTTACTGAACTGTTCTTACCTCAATTTGTGGGAGTTACATTCTTTTGATTCTCCCCATCCCTCTGGGAGCAGAGGTGGAAGAAGTTGGGGGGAGTGAAAGAGCTGTTGTGTGATGCGGCCTTCTACAGGCAGCTGAGAGCAGCCTCACAGTCACAGGCTGTGGTCGTCGTGGGGAATTTTAACTTCCCTGATGTTTGCTGGAAGGACTACTCAGCAACCCAGCTGCAGTCCAGGAGGTTCCTCCAGTGTATGGATGATAACTTCCTCATGCAAATGGTGGATGAGCCAACCAGGAGAAGAACGCTGCTGGATCTCATCCTCACTAACAAGGAGGGTCTGTTCAAAGCAGTGAAGGTTGATGGCTGCCTTGGTTGCAGCGACCACGAGATGGTGGAATTCAGGATCTTGTGTGGTAGGACCAGTAGAATAGCAAGTAGAATTGCAACCCTGGACTTTAGCAGGGCAAACTTTGGCCTCTTCAAGCAATTGCTAGGGGAAATCCCATGGGCTAGGCTGCTTGAAGGTAAAGGGGCCCAAGATAATTGGTTGGCATTCAAGGACTGCTTTTTCCGAGCTCAAGATCAGAGCACCCCGACACGTAGGAAGTCAAGGAAGAGGGACAGGAGACCTGTGTGGCTAAATAGGGAATTGCTGGGTATGCTCAAGTGGAAGAGGAGAGTTTACAGGTCATGGAAGGAGGGGCTGGCCACTTGGGAAGACTATAAGGCTGCTGCTAGGGGATGTAGGAAGGCAGCTAGGATGACTAAGGCCTCCTTGGAATTAAAGCTGGGGGTCAAGGACAGCAGAAAGAGCTTTTTCAAATACATGGCAGATAAAATTAACACCAGAGGCAATGTAGGCCCACTGATGTACGGGATGGGTGCCCTGGTGACAGAAGATACAGAGATGACAAAGTTACTGAATGCCTTCTTTGTCTCTGTCTACTCTGCCAGAGGCAGTCCTGAAGAGCCCTGTACCTCTGAGACCTCAGATGAAGTCAGGTCAATGGAGCGGTTTGCCTTAGTCGATGAGGAATGGGTTAGAGACCAGTTGAGCAATCTGGACATCCATAAATCCATGGGTCCAGATGGGATTGATTCGGAGAAAACTCCAGGAGCAAACAAAGTTTTTAAGCTGACAAGCAGGTATTCTTTATTGGGGTGCCAGGAGACACGGGGGATAACTCCTCCTAATGTGTGTCCCCGTATTGCTATAGAAGCCATCCTTATATAGTCCCTGGGCATACATACATATTCATGAGGCTACGTATGGATTACATCATTTTCCAGAGAGTTCCCCGCATGCGTACAGAATTGTGGTGGTGGTCTCTGAGGGTTGTTTACTTCTTCCAACAATCTTCATCACTTCTGGCAGCTTTTGAAGCACGCGCAGTAGATGCTCATACCAGTTTAATTAGTTCATTAGCACCAGAGACAAAATAATCCTCCGATCCTCCTACTTATCAGTTAGTTTAACTGTAGCCCATCCTGGACACCTGCTGTTCCCAGATACTCCTTATCCCTGTGTCCGGTTCTTCTAGACTGTTTTTCTTAAAACTAGGCCAACTAAAATGATTTATCTTGTGAGAATTCTCAGTATGTTCTCTAGCTGTACTCTATTTTTTTTTTCTCTATGTATCATGCATCTCAGTAATTTTTCATCGCTACTGTTACAAAGCCATCAAACTTAACATTACTTAAAACTAATTATAAAGGTTTCTATATCCCATTTTGTGATTTCTTTGCCCCTTTGTCTCAGGATGCACTCGCTGGTGCTGAGGGAACTGGCGGAGGTCATTGCTAGATGACTCTCCATCATCTTTAACAAGTCTTGGGAAATGGGAGAGATGCCTGAGGACTGGAGGAAAGCAAATGTCACTCCAATCTTCAAAAAGGGCAAGGAGGACTCGAGTAACTAGAGACCAGTCAGCCTCACCTCCATCCCTGGGAAAGTGATGGAACACCTTATCCTTGGTGCATATCAAGGATGAGAGGATTATGAGGGGCACTCAACATGGCTTCACCAAGGGGAAGTCATGCTTGACCAATCTCGTAGCCTTTTATGAGGAAATAACACTGTGGATGGATGATGGCAGAGCGATGGATGTTGTCTGCCTTGACTTCAGCAAAGCGTTTGACACAGTCTCCCACAGCATCCTTGCAGCTAAATTGAGGAAGTGTGGTCTGGATGATCGGGTAGTGAGGTGGACTGTGAACTGGCTGAAGGAGAGAAGCCAGAGAGTTGTAGTCTATGGGGTGGAGTCTAGTTGGAGGCCTGTATCTAGTGGAGTGCCTCAAGGATCAGTAGTGGGACCGGTATTATTTAATATATTCATCAATGATTTAGATGAGGGAATTGAGTGTATTATCAGCAAGTTTGCTGATGACACTAAGCTGGGAGGAATGGCCAACACGCCAGAAGGCTGTGCTGCCATCCAGCGAGACCTGGACAGGCTGGAGAGTTGGGCGGGGAATAACTTGATGAAATATAACAAAGGAAAGTGTAGAGTCCTGCATCTGGGCAGGAACAATGCCAGGTTCCAGTATAGGTTGGGGAACGACCTGTTAGAGAGCAGTGTAGGGGAGAGGGACCTGGGGGTCCTGGTGGACGACAGGGTGACCATGAGCCGACACTGTGCCCTTGTGGCCAAGAAGGCCAATGGCATCCTGGGGTGTATTAGAAGGGGGGTGGTTAGTAGGTCGAGAGAGGTCCTCCTTCCCCTCTACTCAGCCCTGGTGAGACCTCATCTGGAATATTGTGTCCAGTTCTGGGCCCCTCAGTTCAAGAAGGACAGGGACCTGCTGGAGAGAGTCCAGCGCAGGGCAACTAAGATGATTAAGGGAGTGGAGCATCTCCCTTATGAGGAAAGACTGAGGGAGCTGGGTCTCTGTAGTTTGGAGAAGAGGAGATTGAGGGGTGACCTTATTAGTGTATATAAATACATAAAGGGGGAGTGTCACGAGGATGGAGCCAAGCTCTTCTCAGTGGCAAACAATGATAGGACAAGGGGAAATGGGTACAAACTGGAACACAAGAGGTTCCACTTAAACTTGAGAAGAAGCTTCTTCTCAGTGAGGGTGACGGAACACTGGAACAGGCTGCCCAGCAAGGTTGTGGAGTCTCCTTCTCTGAAGACATTCAAAACCCGTCTGGACATGTTCCTGTGTAAACTCATCTAGGTGTTCCTGCTCTGGCAGGGGGATTGGACTAGATGATCTTTTGAGGTCCCTTCCAATCTCTAACATACTGTGATACTGTGATACCGGCGGGGCTTAAACCACAACTCTATCTATCTATCTATCTATCTATCTATCTATCTATCAAAGTGATATTTTATTTTTATTTAAACCTTGGAAGTACTGCCATAGCTGAAAGAAAACCCAGTTTCTCAACAGTTTGAGGTCCAGCACATACAGAGGTTGTGAAGCTGTGTCAGCACATGTGAGAATTTGAACAAAATCCATGGGCAAAACGAAAATAGGGACTTATTGAAAGTATATTCAGGTCGATTATTACAAACTATTAAATTATATAACTCTATTAAGTCTCAGTTTCCTAGCACATTACACAGTTAATCTCACCATCTCTGCTGAATTCAAAGGAAAGGCATGCGTATAGCATGTGACTATCTTAACCTTGAATTATGACTTCCTACAAAGTTTTATATGTTATACTTACATGAATATATATGCTCCATTTTATCCTTACTATAGTAAAAAGTTGGATATATCCAGAGCTTATGTTAGATTTCTCCCTTTAATTCTGAAAAACATACAATTGACACATTTTGCCAGCTCTTCAGCATGTTTCTGTCAATGAGGCTACTGATTCTTTACATGGCTTCTCATCTAAATTTTCAGCTGGACATGAGGTTTTGCAGTGCCGCAACAGTCAATTCACTGGCTAGTTAATGTGTGTGTTTTCACCTTACAGCATTTTCCTTTCATTACTGTGACTTGGCAAAAAGCTGTTTTGATTCTGTTCTGTCCTAAGAGAATGCCTTACTTGCACAGAGCTTGTGTGCTAGTTTTAACTACATCATCTATACAAACTTCAGAAAACATAACCTAAATAGATCCTAGCTGTGTCCTCAGAAACGCAATAGAAGGACAGGAGCCTGGATAAGACTTGAATGATATACTACCTCTTTCAATAGGCCTGTGCAAGTTAGAAAGGAAGTATTCAAAACAGGATTTATGCAGTTGATACGAATCTCTTCTTCACCCTGCACTTTGCTTTGTTATGATGTTGAGCTTGTTTGGTAGGTGAAATTAAAGTAGCCTATTAAGCAATAACAAGTCTTCATACCTCCACTACATACAGATAAGCACAGGAAAAGTCTGCCGCTTAGATCACCTTATTGAATATTTCCAAATGACATAAGAGAACAGTGTGGAGAAAGGTGAGTGAAGAGAAGTAGCCACCTACCAGGATAAGTGAATTCCCTTACTGTAGTAGTTGTCGATGGTTGGGCTTTTTGACCTACTGCTCAGCATGATCTTTACAAGCCTCCTCAGCAGTAAATTTTAGAAGATATTTTTTCACTAAGCTCTCTTAATAATGGTTTTCTTACAGAGCTTTAAATTTAGGCGTGACTTTAGGTGGAAAGTTTTTGAAGCAGTCACTGCTAGACTAAGTTCTCATGCTGCTATAAGTAGAAATATAATCAAAACAGTGAAGGTACAGCTAAGAAATCTCAAAATCATAGCTTAAATACTCCAAGGAAACAAGAAGAAAGCAGGGCTGCTCTTATCAACTTTTAATAAGAAGATTACATATTTTTACTTTAATGAATATATAAACATAAACATATGCAAAAACATATTTCCCTCTCTAGACTTTCCTTTAAATTCTAAATTGCATTTAAAAGTAAATAAAAAAAAAAAAAAAAACCAAAACAAAAACCAAACTATCACATCCAAAACCCAGTTCCACCCCATTTAATAGAAATATCTAGGTGAGGAAAGTAGATACCCAAGCTTCTAATATGAAAGAGGAACCACAAAGGTATACATTATAAAAGGAACTGAATCACCAAGTATAAAGGTATCTCTACATATTTTAATTTTACCATAAGCTTGGGCTTCTGCACATCTAACTTGAATATTTAAAGTTGGCATTCCCCTAAACTTTCATGGGACTCTGTTTTTCACTTTATTCAGAAATATTCCTAAGGGAATTGGAGGACAAACAATAGACACTGACAACTCAGTTTTTAGTATCTCCTCAGTGGCAGGATGTAAATCTAAACCCTTCAAGGTTATTCCAGGAACTGAAGAGACATTTTGGCCTTTACAAGAATTGACCCTAGTCATATCAAGAGCCCAAGCTATCTTTGTGAACTACTGTACCTTTCCTTACATTGTCCTGTAGGGTTTTCCATTATGTGTCCTACCTGCCCCATTTTCTTTACTGCCTTTTATTGAATGTCAAAGGTTTTTTTTGCAGATAAATGGCTAAAGAACCAGAAAACAGATGTCTGTGGTGAACTACTGCTATTTGCAGTATAAATGCTCCTTCTCTGCAGCAGAGTCCTCTACTGAGATTGACTATTTGCTTCCTTGCTTGTTGCAGCTTTGTCAGCACTTGAAAGTGCCCGCTCCTCTACTACCTGTCAGATTAGAAAGTGTCCAAAGCACAAGAAATAATATTTCCTTGATGCAGTTTAAACTAAGATTAGTGATTAGTGATTACTGATAAACCAGCATCCTTGGTATCAACTCTAGAATAAATTTTAACAGGAAGAATCTAATATTCTAGTATTAACAGGGGAAGAAAGCAAATCTCCATGTATCATTTTTCTAAGACGTTTGATTTTATGATTTGCTTAATCTAGCAAAGGCATAAGGTTAAAGACAATTCTCAGTAACAAAACTGAATGCACTGCATTACACTGCAGAAGAGGAGGCAACTCTATGAACATAAGAGAACTCACTTCGTAGACGGTTAGCATGGGAGCGTCTGAGGATGGGACCTAGGAGTGGTAAGGCTGGTCTGCATTTTTCATAAGCAGCCCACAATCACCACACTATTACTGAAGTTTTCATGTTGTACATTAATATCTCAGATCTCAAGGCAGCCTGGAAGGTCTCTCTTTTGCTGTTCAGGGATACGTCTGCTGTTGACAATGTATAT
Organism: Neopsephotus bourkii; assembly: GCF_033783945.1. Classification (NCBI taxonomy): domain Eukaryota; kingdom Metazoa; phylum Chordata; class Aves; order Psittaciformes; family Psittacidae; genus Neopsephotus; species Neopsephotus bourkii. The sequence continues at coordinate 322,335 of NW_026902259.1, read as the reverse complement.
TTTAATTGGGCCAGCAATAAAAAAAACTAGTAGGAAAATAGATATTAAGCCAAATTGTCAAACCCACACCAGAACAGAGCCCTGATCTTACCAGAACTGCAATGCAAGACAAACCATGGTGGTAGTCTGGCAGAGGATTTGGTCTGGTTAAACTCCATTTATGCTTAACTGGCTCCCCTGCAACTAACCTGTTAATGATGAAGTGGTGTCCATAAAGACAGCAACATCTGACCAGGCACCATGAGAATTTCAGCTGACCAGAAAAAAATTATTCTTTAACCTTCCCATGACTGCTCCGAGGCAAAGAGGTCATACACATCTCAAATACATGTATTATAAATGGGCTTTGCTACCAAACATAGTTGGTCTTCATGCTCTCAGTTCATCTTCAAACCATGAAAAGCAGAAAAAGTAATAACTACCACTTATTTTCTGGCAGAGCACGTGCCAAAAATACATCCAGGTAGCAGCAGGCAGCACATGGCAGAAGAAAGGAGAGATACCAATAAGCAGACTTTGGCCTCTTCAGGAACCTGCTTCGTAAGGTTCCATGGGATATAGCCCTAGAGGGCAGGGGGTCTCAAGACTCTCGGTTGGTATTCAAGGATCACCTGCTACAAGCTCAGGAGTGTTGTGTCCTGACTAGAAGGAAGTGCAGCAGGAGGGCCAGGAGACATCCTTGGATGGATAAGGAGCTGCTGAGAAAAATTCAAATGAAAAAAGAGGCTTATAAAAGGTGGAAGCAAAGACAGGCAGCCTGGGAAGAGTACAGGGATGTTGTCCAGGAAGCTAGGGCCCAGGTTAGGAAAGCTAAGGCCCAGTTAGAATTAAACTTAGCTAGGAATGTTAAAGATAACAGGAAGGGATTCTACAAGTACTTAGCAAATAAAAGACTAAGGACAACATGGGTATTCTCTGGAGGTTCTCGGCAGAACTGGTTACACAGGATTTGGAGAAGGCTGAGTTTCTGAATGACTTCTTTGCCTCACTTCTCACTGGCAAAGGCTCTGACCACACCACCCAAGTCTTGGAAGGCAGGCACAGGGACTGTGAAAATGAAGACCTTGGGCCCACTGTATGAGAGGATCTGGTTTGAGACCATCTTAAAAACCTGACCGTGCAGAAGTCCATGGGACTTGATGAAATCCATCCATGAGTCCTGAAGAAGCTGGCAAATGAAGCTGCTAAGCCACTGGCCATCATATTTGAAAAATCATGGCAGTCAGGTGAAGTTCCCAATGACTGGGAAAAGGGAAATATAACCCCCATTTTCAAGAAGGGGAAAATGGATGACCCGGGCAATTACAGACCAGTCAGTCTCACCTCTGTGCCTGGCAAATCTTGGAGCAGGTTCTCCTGGAGGGCATGTTAAGGCACATAAAAAACAACAAGGACATGGTTGGTGACAGCCATCATGGCTTCAGTAAGGAAAAATCCTGCCTGACCAATTTGGTGGCCTTCTATGATGGGGCTACAGAACTGATGGACAGCAGTAAAGCAGTCGATGTCAGCTACCTGGATTTGTGCAGTGTTCAACACTGTCCCACACGACATCCTTGTCTCTAAACTGGAGAGACACCAATGTGATTTATAGACCACTTGGTGGATAAAGAACTGGCTGGGTGGCCGCATGCAAAGAGTTGTGGTCAATGGCTCAATTTCCAGCTGGAGACCAGTAAGGAGTAGTGTCCCTCAGGGATCAGTGTTGGGACCGATCTTGTTCAGCATCTTTGTCAGTGACATGGACAGTGGGATTGAGTGCGCCCTCAGCAGGTTTGACAATGACACCAAGCTGTGTGGTTTGGTTGGTACACTGGAGGGAAGGAATGCCATCCAGAGGGACCTCGACATGCTTGTGATGTGGGCTGATGCAAACCTCATGAAGTTTAACCATGCCAAGTGCAAGGTCCTGCACCTGGGTCAGAGCAATCCCAGGCACGGCTACAGGCTGGGCAGAGAAGAGATTTAGAGCAGCCCTGCAGAGAAGGACTTGGGGGTGCTGGTCGATGAGAAAATGAACATGAGCCGTCTTCAGTGTGTGCTTGCAGCCCAGAAAGCCAACCGTATCCTGGGCGTATCAGCAGGTCGAAGGAGGTGGTCCTGTCCCTTTACTCTGCTCTCATGAGACCTCGCCTAGAGTACTGTGTACAGTTCTGGTGTCCTCAACAGAAAAAGGACATGGAACTGTTGGAACAAGTCCAGAGGAGGGCCACGAGAATGATCAGGGGACTGGAGCACCTCCCATATGAAGATCGGCTGAGAAAGTTGGGGCTGTTCAGTGGAGAAGAGAAGGTCTCTTCTTGGAGACCTCATAGCAGCTTTCTGGTATCCGAAGGGGGCCTATAAGGATGCTGGGGATGGACTCTTCATTAGGGACTGTAGTGACAGGAAAGGGGTAATGGTTTAAAACTTAAACAGGGGAAGTTTAGATTGCATATAAGGAGAAAGTTCTTTCCTGTTAGGGTGGTGAGGCACTGGAATAGTTTTCCCAGGGAGGTTGTGAATGCTCCATCCCTGGCAGTGTTCAAGGCCAGGTTGGATGATGCCTCGGGTGAGATAGTTTGGAATGAGGTGTCCCTACCCATGGCAGGGGGGTTGGAACTTGATGATCTTAATGTCCTTTCCACCCTATCTATTCTATGACTCTATGATTCTATATAGATATGTTTGCTTTTTCAAAACAGGAATAAATCTCAAGAAAAATAAGATACAGAAAACTTGTTATCACTAGGCAAAAATATTATCCATTCTCTGCTTGCCAGCTCAATTTTCCCTGAGAATAGATAGTCCTTTCCAGATTTATGTCAAAATTAATACTCATTAATTTGATGAACCTGTGATTTTTAGGCTGTTAAAACAAGATTTCACTGACATAGTACTTACTAGCCAACCAAATTATCAGCAAAGCCCTAAAAACATAAACTGGCTTCCCTTACCTCATACTGCTGCAGTTTTACCCTCTTCGTTTCCACCTTTACTTCAAAATATCTTTTGGCTTTTGTTTCTCCTTGTTTGTCTTTTATTGAGATTTTGTCTTTCAGAGCTTTTGCTTTTTTTTGTCTCTGCCTTATCACGATCTCAAGCTATATGGCATCTAACATGGTGCTGACTCCTAAATCTTTTGACTTTCATCAAACTTGATTTCATTTTAATCCACTGTTTCCTGACAAATTATCTGGGTTGCCCTTTTAATTGCCAAGACAGTATTCAAACACCTGAGCTTTTCTCTTTTTCCCATCCCTACTCTATTTCCTTCTTCATCTAATCATACTAACAGACAGCCATTTGGTCTGTAACTCAAACTCACTGCACTAGAGTGATCTTAACTGTTCCCTCCTCTGCAGCCTCCTTAAGGCTCAGTTGGCTCTTTTTTGCAACACTCACTAGCAAAATCCTTCCTTTAAATACCCACAGGTAAAAATGGAAATGTCACATATTTCAGTGTCTTCTGAGTCATAATGACAATGTGTCAAGACGTATTACCTGAAAAAACGCCCTTTAAAGTGTTAGGGTTTTGGTGTTTGTGTTTGGTTGTTTTTTTTGCTTGTGGTTTTTTTACCTTCTGTATGATATTCTGTACACGCTTAAAATCTCTCATCTTTGTTTTAGAAAAGAAATAATGGGTAGCATATATGTTTATTGATTCAGTGTCATTTTTAGAGTAGTTCTTGTTAAATCTTGATGGTTCATTCTGACTCAGAGGTATCCCTTCATCAAATGGCCCCTTTTATTTAACCTCCCTGCCTGTCCATTCACAACTGTGACAAAATCTTTTTTCTTAGAAGCAACAGAAACTTTTTTTTTCCTTTTAAGTATCTGATTCTTTTAGCAGTTATGCATCACCTCCTGTAATGCAATCAAGTTTCATACATTGGTATAAAAAAAATTCATTTAGCTTAATGGATTCAGGAAAGGTAAAGTGGACTGTAGAAAAATAACATTGCAGATTACAAGATTGATAAACCGCACTTTGTCTTGGTGGTCTTTAGCAAGTAGATTTTTAGATTTTTCAAAAGATGCATTTCTAATCCAGCAACACCCTGTCACAGAAGTCTGGATACTATGCAAAATATACGACTTGGCCCTTATTCTGGATTTAAACATGCATTTGAGTCTACACTTTCTACATTCACAACATATTCAGCATTCATAACAACTGTAACACAGAGTTCTGGCTTCATACAACTAAAATCATCCAGTACTTCACATCTCTGTGACAGCTGTCCTTCTTTGACCCTGACACTCTTGCAGTATCTACATGCTTTAAAGTTTTTTAATAGCTCTTCACAGTACTACTTAGATAATATAACTATTTCTTTAGCCTTCTTTTGGCTTCTTCTTCTCCAGTGCATTGGAATCAAACCAGCCATTACCCATTAAGGGAACCTACTGTTTAATGTATAGGATCAAGACGTTAGTGCTTACTTTTGCTGTGTCAATGAAGCAGGCCTTTCTTGCTTTCTCATTAGATTTTCAAAAATCTTCTTTTATTTTCATCAGAAATGCCTGTACATGTCCACTGAGACAGTTTATTATAATGCATTAAAAAAAGTTTGTTAGCAGACCCATGAAAGCCTTGGCAATGGATAGGAAATGAACTTAGCAAGACTATTATTAACCCAGGCTATTACATGCTAAACAGTGCTATCAAATTGTTTACTTGTGTAAAAATTGCAGATCTGCTGCACCCATTTCTCTCTTATTCTGTTATTGCAAAGGCCATCCTTTTGCCATATATGGTTAGAACAGCACAAAAATGTATACTTTATCGTTACTCCCTGTTTTTGTTATTAATAACAATTTCAGTGGCAATAGTAAAAACATTCAGTGACATTATGAGCCTTATTCTTTAGATGATTCAAAGTCTGAAATAAGATATGATTCACCTTGATTCCTTTTGAGTCTCAGTACCACTGCAGTTTAGACAGAAATGATGCAATTTAGTTGATAGGAAAATAAAATTAGCATTCTTTAGAAAAATGATTACTTCAACATTTGTCTCAGCTTGAAACGTGAATGATTCCCACTCTATGTTACATAATATAATACAGTAAAAAACATGATGCATAGAATACAAGATGTTTCCTACTGTACAAAATTATATGGAACAATACCATTAAGTGATGCATTTTTACTTCCTTTAAATATTTGCCATTTCAAATCAGGATGATAAACGAATTTACTTTGATAGTTTTGTTTTCTGAATGTTTGAAAAATGAACATGTTCCTGTAAAATATGTTTTCTGATAAAATATTCATTTAGAAATATGTATTACTGTGTACTTATTAAGTAAATAAGGAAGAAGTTCTTTACTCTAAGGGTGGTGAGGCATTGGAATGGGTTGCTCAAAGAAGCTGTGAATGCTCCATCGCTGGCAGTGTTCAAAGCCAGGTTGGACAGAGCCTTGGGTGACATGGTTTAGTGTGAGGTGTCCCTGCTCATGGCAGGGGAGTTGGAACTTGATCTTAAGATCCTTTCCAACCTTAACTATTCTATGATTCTAAATAATAATAATAATAATGTAAAATCCCAAATTAACATTTAATAAGTTCTAGTATTGACTTCAATCAATAAGGGGAAATGTTCACTTTCTTCAGTTGAATTTTTCTATACATATCTGTTTCAGGAATTATGTCTTTTAGGGAAAGTTTTGCAGAACGATTAGAGCAGGTTTGGTACTTTAATAACATACTCCATTGATTCTGTACAGTGTTCATAGGGTCTCAATCTGAGGTAGCTCATCAGTTGCAAAATTAATTTTTAGGTTACAGTATTAATAATGTTGAGGTCACCATCGTGAAACGGTAATAGTTGATACTGTTAGAAGTGTGAGCTGAAACAAACACACAGTAATTTCTTTCATAAAAATCATTACACGTTAAGTATTTTAGCATGAACATAAAGAGGAAGAAGACTACATTTGCATGAACACAAATATGCATATATGAAACATATGCACACACAGAGTTACATATATACATATTAATTCAAGCCTATCAGGCTTGGCTGTTGAAAAAGAGGGGGAGAAAAGAAGTTACATGAGTGAGAGCTACCAGTTTACATTCAAGGTAAATAACATGCATGCAGAGCTGAAAATACTCCCCTGAGATTGTCACCTCTGCAAACAGTACGCTGGTAGATTTCATGACATTATGCTACAGTCTATGCAGTCACATGCCAAAAATGCTTCATGCCTAATTAATTCAGTGCTTTGTAGATACAGAAATTTGGAAATGCTGATGACAACAGCCCCTGGCCAGGAAATTCAGAAACACATTTTTCTCAATATGGCTTGCAGAACTTGTCCCAAAAGCTAGGCTGCGAGATGACACATGAGGAAATAAAATACCTACATTTCACCTTGAGCCTCTGTATTTTGCTTTTGAACACTTCTTTTCCTCTATGAAAACAATAGTAGTAGTATTACTCCTATTATTTCTATTACTCCTACACCTCTCCAGAAGCTATCAGGAGAACTGGATACACAGGATTTGGAGAAGGCTGAGGTTCTGAATGACTTCTTTGCCTCAGTCGTCACTGGCAAAAGCTCTGACCACACCACCCAAGTCTTGGAAGGCAGGCACAGCGACTGTGAGAATGAAGACCTTGGGCCCACTGTAGGAGAGGATCTGGTTCGAGGCCAGCTTAAGAACCTGAACATACACAAGTCTATAGGTCCTGATGAAATCCATCTGTGAGTCCTGAAGGAGCTGACGAATGAGGTTGCTAGGCCACTGGCCATCATATTTGAGAAATCATGGCAGTCAGGTGAAGTTCCCGATGACTGGAAAAGGGAAATATAACCCCCATTTTCAAGAAGGTGAAAACGGATGACCCGGGGAATTACAGACCAGTCAGTCTCACCTCTGTGCCTGGCAAAATCTTGGAGCAGATTCTCCTGGAAAGCATGAAAAACAACAAGGACGTGGTTGGTGACAGCCAGCATGGCTTCACTAAGGGGAAATCCTGCCTGACCAATTTGGTGGCCGTCTATGATGGGGCTATGGAACTGATGGATGGGGGAGAGCAGTCGATGTCATCTACCTGGACTTGTGCAAAGCATTTGACACTGTCCCACATGACATCCTTGTCTCTAAATTGGACAGACTTCAATTTGATAGGTGGACCACTTGGTGGATAAAGAACTGGTTGGATGGCTGCACACAAAGAGTTGTGGTTAACAGCTCAATGTCCAGCTGGAGACCAGTAAAATGTGGTGTCCCTCAGGGATCAATGTATAAAGGACATGGAACTGTTGGAATAAGTCCAGAGGAGGGACTGGAGCACCTCCGTGTGAAGACAGGCTGAGGAAGTTGGGGCTGGAGAAGAGAAGCCTGTGTGGAGATTGGAAGGCTGCTGGTGGTATGGAGGGACTCTTCATTAGGGACTGTAGTGGTAGGACAAGGGGTAACAGGTTCAAAATTAAACAGGGGAAGTTTAGATTGGATTTAAGGAGGAAGTTCTTTACTGTGAGGGTGGTGAGGCACTGGAAAGGGTTGCCCAGGGAAGTTGTGAATGATTCATCCCTGTCTGTGTTCAAGGTCAGGCTGGTCTGAGACTTGGGTTACATGGTTTAATGTGAGGTGCCCCTGCCCATGGCAGGGGATTTGGAACTCGATGATCTTAAGGTCCTTTCCAATGCTAACTATTCTATGATTTCATTTTGTATAAGATTTTACAGCTATATTATTCTGCTATAAGTGACTAAAGAGCACAAGAATGTGATGAAAGTAAAGATTGCATTAGAACTTTGTGCTTCTCAAGGTATGTTTCCATACATGTTTCTTATATACTTTTTCATACTCCCCTGAATTGTATCACCCTTTTCTTTCATGCACTTTTTTTTTCACTTTGACCTTGTTTGCTATGCACCACCAAAGATAGTTTTTTATTTTTTATATTATTGTTATTATTTTTATTATTCATGGACAAAAAAGGGGGCATTTTACACTGGCAATGAACAGCTAAGAAGTGTGTGAGAAACTGATAGAAAGGGATGAAGAATTGTGTTGGGAGAAAATGTTAGTCTTGTCTTTGTGTAGTTCAATAAACCTAAAGGAGACAATGTTCCAATTTTCAATCCCAAATCTTCATTAAAATAGACATGAAAAAATGCAGACTGTGAAACAAGGATTTAGTACTATGTGTGCTGCCTAATTCCAGAAAGCACAACAGCAGAATTTTGACAAACATTAGGCAATCACTTGTAAAGCAGAACCATGAACCTTTTGTACAGTCTGCACTGCTACATGAAAGGAGAGCTTTGCATTTTACCAAATACACTAGAAGCATAGGAAAGAAGATTTGAAATAAAGAGGATTTCCATAGCACCTACTTTAATTTCTTGTTAATATCAATTAACACAATTGATACCTGGACCTGGACAGGCTGGAGAGCTGGGCGGGGAATAACTTGATGAAATATAACAAGGGAAAGTGTAGAGTCCTGCATCTGGGCAGGAACAACCCCAGGTTCCAGTATAGGCTGGGGAACGACCTGTTAGAGAGCAGTGTAGGGGAGAGGGACCTGGGGGTCCTGGTGGACGACAGGGTGACCATGAGCCGACACTGTGCCCTTGTGGCCAAGAAGGCCAATGGCATCCTGGGGTGTATTAGAAGGGGGGTGGTTAGTAGGTCGAGAGAGGTCCTCCTTCCCCTCTACTCTGCCCTGGTGAGACCTCATCTGGAATATTGTGTCCAGTTCTGGGGCCCTCAGTTTAAAAAGGACAGGGACCTGCTGGAGAGAGTCCAGCGCAGGGCAACTAAGATGATTAAGGGAGTGGAGCATCTCCCTTATGAGGAAAGACTGAGGGAGCTGGGTCTCTACAGTTTGGAGAAGAGGAGATTGAGGGGTGACCTTATTAGTGTATATAAATATATAAAGGGGGAGTGTCACGAGGATGGAGCCAGGCTCTTCTCAGTGGCAAACAATGAAAGGACAAGGGGTAATGGATACAAATTGGAGCACAAGAGGTTCCACTTAAACCTGAGAAGAAACTTCTTCTCAGTGAGGGTGACGGAACACTGGAACAGGCTGCCCAGGGAGGTTGTGGAATCTCCTTCTTTGGAGACATTCAAGACCCGCCTGGACACGTTCCTGTGTAACCTTATCTAGGTGTTCCTGCTCCGGCAGGGGGATTGGACTAGATGATCTTTTGAGGTCCCTTCCAATCTCTAACCTACTGTGATACTGTGATACTGTAATTGCTTGCTGAGAGTACGATTAACCATATGCCCTGGGTTCAACAGTAGCAGTTGTTTTTCTCCTTCTTAGTAGCTGGTGCAGTGCTGTAGTTTTGACTTTCGGCCTGGGGAACAATGATGATAACACCAATGTTTTTAGTTGTTGCTAAGTCATGTTTACTCTGACCAAGGACTTTCTGAGTCTCATGCTCTGCCAGGGAGGAGGGGAAGCCGGGAGGAAGCAGAGACAGGATAACTGGCCCAGGCTAGCCAAAGAGGTATTCCATACCACAGCACATCATTCCCCCTATATAAACTGGGGGGCAATTATATGGAAGGGTTAGATGACTGCTTGTGTCGGGCTGGGTATTGGTAGGTGGGTGGTTAGTGGTTATATTCTCTTCCCTTGATATTTCCCTTATCATTATTATTAGTGGTGGTAGCAGTAGTGGTTTTGTGTTATACCTTAGTTACTGGACTGTTCTTATGTCAACCCATGGGAGTTACATTCTTTCAATTCTCCCCTCCATCCCTCCGGGAGTGGTGGAGGGGAGGGAGGGGGAAAGTGAGAGGGAGACTGCGTGGTTGAGTTTAAACCACAACACCATAATTTGCTCATAAAGTAATTCCTTTGTGCATGGAGTATGTGCCTCTGACAGCTCTATGTTTTATTTTATTTCCACTCTAACTTGCAAACAAAACTTCATTTTTTCACCATTTCATTTGATGAAATGCCTCCTTTGCCTTTTGCTCTTGGAATTAGTCACTTAAAATCCTCCTTGGAATTACATCTCTTGCTCTGTTGCACATTGTACAAGAACACCTGTCTTGCCAAGAAATTGATAGTAGTCAAGGGCAATTTTCAGGATGATGGGGGCCTGGCCTATTAGAATAAATTGCAAAAAAGGCCCCTAAAACCTTAAAAAAATATTTTAGCCAGTTCAAAGAGATATTTATACAAATAATGCAGGTTGTAATGTTGATGGTGAGTATCACATCTGAATATTTTCTTTTTTATTCAGAAGATGTTTAGATTTAACTATTTGTCGGAACTCCTTTGTTCATCTTTCTCATCCTTTCTGAGAGCACAGAAAGAATGGAAGCAGCTTATATGACCAAAGAGCTGATAGTGTTGGAATATAATTGTTTAGCTTTACGGTTTAGCAGGCATCCTCCAGTTTACAGAGGCAGGGGTAGAGATAAAAATGTCTTTTAATAAACACTGAGTGTTTTAGAGGTATTCTAAATTAGCAGTAACCGTGTGATAAATGTAAATTGTTTTCCTTAAAGGAAAAATTATTAAAAGAAAACATTTTATTTAAAAAAAATACATATGATATTTAGTGAGAAAAACATAGAAATTGTTCTGAGGTGAAAGAATGAACAAATATAATTAGAAGGAAGAAGAAAAAAACTTTAGTAAAAGGTGTATTTGATATTCAGATTACTGCCATAATATGTGTTTGACCTTTAAATTACTGAATTTATTTTTTCATTAACTCTGATTTGTATTTAGCTCTAAGGGAAACTTTACATTTTTAAAACAGTTTGATCAATCAATCAAGTTGAGCTATTTATGAATCTAAAGAAAAACAACTACCACTTTAAAAATGTATTTTTCTGAATTTGTGCACTGTAACCACCAGCAAGGGGTTAACCTGATGATGGATTTAGTCATGGATGCTTTTTGAGGAAGTATTTTTTGATATTTTTTAGAACAGCAGCTTGTATTTCAGTCAATATGGTCCTTATTAAATCATATTGCGTATATGCTTAATCTTCTGTATCACTTTTAGTTAGTCCCAATGATATGAACAATCCCAAGCCAGATGAGACGTAGAATTGATGTGCACTAATGATATATATGATTTTTTATGTGCTTGTTTTTACAAATGAAGGATTAGGAATGCAACCTGCTAAATTTCTTCTTTATGTTTTTTCTTGTAGGACTAATAGAAAAAAAACGCTAGAAAATCCTTGGACATTTGGAGGAAAATAGTAGTGTTAAGTGTATATTATGGTTAAACTGCACCACCCAAGTCTTGGAAGGGAGACGCAGGGACTGTGAGAATGAAGACCTTGGGCCCACTGTAGGAGAGGATCTGGTTCGAGACCAGCTTAAGAACCTGAACATACACAAGTCCATAGGTCCTGATGAAATCCATCCGCTGGTCCTGAAGGAGCTGGTGAATGAAGTTGCTAAACCACTGGACATCATATTTGAAAAATCATGGCAATCAGGTGAAGTTCCCAATGACTGGAAAAAGGGAAATATAACCCCCATTTTCAGGAAGGGGAAAATGGATGACCCGGGGAATTACAGACCAGTCAGTCTCACCTTGGTGCCTGGCAAAATCTTGGAGCAGATTCTCCTGGAAGGCATGCTAAGGCACATGAAAAAGAGAAAAAGTTGCTTGGTGACAGCCAGCATGGCTTCACTAAGAAGGAATCCTGCCTGACCAACTTGGGGCCTTCTATGATGGGGCTACAGAACTGATGGACAGCGGTACAGAGCCGATGTCATCTACCTGGACTTGTGCAAAGCATTTGACACTGTCCCACACAACATCCTTGTCTCTAAATTGGAGAGACATCCATTTGATAGGTGGACCACTCAGTGGATAAAGAACTGGCTGGATGGCCTCACACAAAAAATTGTGGTCAATGGCTGAATTTCCAGCTGGAGACCAGTAAGGGGTAGTATCCCTCAGGGATTGGTGTTCCAACCAGTCTTGTCCAACATCTTTGTCGCTGACACAGACAGTGGGATTGAGTCCACCCTCATAAGTTTGCAGATGAAACCAAGCTGTGTGGTTTGGTTGGTACACTGGAGGGAAGGAATGCCATCCAGAGGGACCTTGACACACTTGTGAAGTGGGCTGATGCCAACCTCATGAAGTTTAACCATGCCAAGTGCAAGGTCCTACACCTGGGTGGGAGCCATCCCAGACACAGCTACAGGCTGGGTAGAGAAGAGATTTAGAGCAGCCCTGCGGAGAAGGACTTGGGGGTGCTGGTCGATGAGAAAATGAACATGAGCCGTCTTCAGTGTGTGCTTGCAGCCCAGAAAGCCAACCGTATCCTGGGCTGCATCAAAAAGAGTGTGACCAGCAGGTCGAAGGAGGTGATCCTGCCCCTTTACTCTGCTCTTGTGGGACCTCACTTGGAGTATTGTGTGCAGTTCTGGTGTCCTCAACAGAAAAAGGACATGGAACTGTTGGAACAAGTCCAGAGGAGGCCACAAGGATGATCAGGGGCTGGAGCAGCTCCTGTATGGAGACAGGCTGCGAAAGTTGAGGCTGTTCAGCCTGGAGAAGAGAAGGCTTCTTGGAGACCTCATAGCAGCCTTCCTGTATCTGAAGGGGGCTATAGGGATGCTGGAGAGGGACTCTTCATTAGGGACTGTAGTGATAGGACAAGGGGTAATGGTTTAAAACTTAAACAGGGGAAGTTTAGGTTGGATATAAGGAGGATATTCTTCCCTGTTAGGGTGGTGAGGCACTGGAATAGGTTTCCCAGGGAGGTTGTGAATGCTCCATCCCTGGCAGTGCTCAAGGCCAGGTTGGATAAAGCCTTGGGTGATATGGTTTAGAGTGAGGTGTCCCTGCCCATGGCAGGGGGTTTGGAACCTGATGATCTTAATGTCCTTTCCAACTCTAACTATTCTATGATTCTATGAAACTTGGTTAAATATGTTTGCAACAACCAAGTTTATGAACCTGCCATCTTTGAAGTTACAACCTAGCTTGAATTTACATTTCCTTGAAGCATTTCTCAGACAATACAGTACTAGTTCTGTACTTTGGGGGTGGATGATGCTAAAGAATATACTCATGTAGCATTGTGGTTCATTCTGTCTAGTAAGATCTACAAAAGTTACTTATTTGAAAGAACATAACACACATATTTAAATAACACTGTAATTTCAACAACTGAACTGTTCTGAAAACTGGCTGGAAAAACCAAAGTTTGCCCAAGGTTGCAACTAAATTAGTTTAGACTCAGTACCTTAACTGAAGCTTTACAAGTTCACACTGCATATTCATCACTAGGCAATTTCTTCACACTAGTATAAGAATTACTTAATTTAATTTGTTTATCTTGGTTTCTTTAATTTAGATCCCAAGACTCTAATTTGGCATTTTGAAAATAAAGAAATGGGGGACAGGGGAGGAATAAGCTGAGCAAATAATCAACCATGTTCTTGGTAGTCATAGAATCATAGAATAGTTTGGATTTCAAAGGACCTTGAGATCATCTAGTTCCAACCCCCTGCCATGGGCAGGGATGCCCTACACTAGACCATGTCAGCCAAGGCTTTGTCCAGCCTGGCCTTGAACACTGCCATGGATCTCTACTATCTTTCTTTTCCTTTTATTATCGTGCTTGATTGACCTTGATTGGCTGCCAGATGCCTACCCAGATGCTCTCCCTGTCCCATCCTCTGTCCCCATCCTCAACAGAGCAGTGTGAGAAAATAAGATGAAAAATCTTGTGGGTTTAGATACAGAGGCAAATTGCCTACCACATTGAGAAAGCAAACTTAACCTGGTGAAAATTAATTTCATTTATTGCCAGTTAAAAGTGTCTGATAGGAACGGACAAAATCAAAAGTAAACCAACACCTTCCCCCTCAACACTATTACAGGTTCAACCTCACTCCTGCATTCCTACTCCTCTACCTCCTCCCCCAGGGGAAGTACAAGCAGAAAGGGAAGTGGAGAATTAGGGTCAGTCCATAACAGTCCCTTTTTGAGTTTCTTCCTTTTCATGTTTCCCTTGCTTCAGCATGAGACCTTCCCAGAGGACGCAATCCTTCAGCAAATATCCATCTGCTCCAGCATACTGCCCTGCAGTGTGGATATGCACTCCAGAGTGATCTTTCATGGTATGCAGGGAATAACTGCTCCAGTTTAGTCCTCTCAAACAACTGCAGAACAATCTCTGCTCTGGCATCTGAAGCACCTCCTCTCCCTTTTTCTTTAACCTTGGTGTCCCCAGGGCTCTTTGTATGATGGCAAACAGAACACAATTCAGATTACAATCAAACTGGATTGACCTTCAAAAATTAATTTCTTCTATAGTTTTGAAATTCTGTTAAAATAGATCTAATCCAAAGATAGCCCCAGTAAAAGTATCCAGTTAGAGGTTAATTAATCAACAAGGGGAAAGGACAATATTAATTGCTTTTATTAATAGCTATTTAAAAGTTTAAACCTTAAAAAGAAAATTAATCATACAGATACCGTATGTAATTCATGAAAACAAAACAACAACAACAAAAAAGCAATTCAGAGATTGGACGATTCAAAGATGACCCTTCTTGTTCTGTTGTTTACAAGTAAAACCTTGATTAGCAAAGACTCTTGGTAGGTGCTAGATGCTTAGATACCCTAAATATCTATTCTGGTAGCACTATTAATTGGGATTAATCCCAATTCAAAGTTCCAACTTCAGAATCAGTGAATCTGATCATCAGAGTATTCATATTCTAATATGCTTTATGACTATTAGCATGCCGAGATATGCTGTTCATCTTGTTTTTTCTTATTTTTTTTATTTTTCCTTTGTCTCTTTTTAGTTGTTTCATTCATTACTGCTCATCTGTAAAATGCTCAGTAAGTACGTTTTCCATAACTACTTGTGCTGTTCTTAGAACAAGAACATTAGCTCCCAATCAAGCTTGTTGACTGTCCCCAAGATACAAATAATAAATTTTATTAAATCTCCATGCATATAGTCTGACAAATATGTGGCAGGTAGTGCTTTCAAGTTTTTCATCTGCAAGCAAACAGGTTTTTCAGGGACTACCTTGTACTACTGTTGAGACTGTACTACTGTTGAGACTGAATGATAATATTGTATTTAAAAAAAATATTTCTCACTATCATTACAAAACCATTACATTTGGGTACAATACAACAAAACTAATAAAGAAATTCCTCTTGTGTCTAGCACCAAAGTATGATTTTATGAAGTCAAATTTAAGTCTGTCAAGAGCACTAAAAGTTTATTTAGAGAATAACACTAGCGTACCTAACTTACTTGTGAAATTAAATCTTGTGACTTCAGGCCTTGCGAATTTAGATCACTTCTCATAGTAATATAATGCTTACTAGAATTGTTCTGAAGAATTCACTTGTAACTGAGAGTGACTCATATGTTACTTTTTTCATAACTTACCTTTTAATCAAAATGTTTGCTGGTTGATCTTTTTTAGGTTTTATTTTTATTCTATGTTTTGTTGCAACATACTCTTTTGCACAATCTAAGTTTGAGATCATGTAGAATAGTATGTACATGTTTCTGGTAAGAAGTCAATCTACAAATCTGATTGATAGAATGTTTTCCTCAGTGCCGACTACTTCTTATTCTTTTCTATTACTTTGTGTACTGCAAGTTGAATTTAATATCTGATGCATTGAACAGAATACAGATTCAGCACAGTTCCTTCAGTTGAAAGTTTTGTCAGAGCCTGCTTTATATTGTGAGAGATAGCAATCTTGTATCATCTAACTTTAGGCAATGTAGGCTTAGTGTGTAGACATTTCTAACATGAGTTAGTCGACTGCTGTTTTTCCCTCTATTCTGTGTTGAAGGCGTTGAATGTTTTCCATAGAAGTAACATAAATAAATACTGTTCCATTTTACTTATACTTTGCCTGTACTAGTGAGAAAAGTAAGGTAGTTTGATATAATTAGCCTGGAGATCTTTCAGTGATTAAGGCAAAAAGCACTTATAAAGAAACTAAATGAAATCTAATTTAAAAATACTAGCTTTTCATAGTAGAATAAGAATTAAGATTTCTCAGCATGATCCTGCTACACAGATGCGAAGAACTTACATGGTTTATTAAAAGAAAATGAACTTTTAAGAAGCTATAATGATCTATATGCTAAAAAATGTTTAAATGAAGATTTAAAATTAATAAAAGTATTACTTCATGAACATCAAGGCTGAGAATGCAGCCAAGTTAAAAGACTTTGAGAGTTTATTATATCTAAAATCAGCTACCAAGTAATTTCATTCTCAAAATCTGTAAAGCGGGGAACTGCTTTTTGCAGATCCCAAGCATGATTAAGTGGGTGAATAAGGACTCTCTATATTCTCTTTTCTGCCTGTCCTGGGTTCAGCAGTAGCAGTCATTTTTCCCCTTCTTAGCAGCTGGTGCAGTGCTCTGTTTGTGACTTTCAGCCTGGGAACAACGCTGATAACACCAATGTTTTTAGTTGCTGCTCAGTAATGTTTACTCTGATTAAGGACTTTCTGAGTCTCATGCTCTGCCAGGGAGGAGGGGAAGCTGGGAGAAAGCAGAGACAGGACATCTGTCTCAGGCTAGCCATAGAGGTATTCCATACCACAGCATTTCATGCCCACTACATAAACTGGGGGGAGTTACCCAGAAGGCCCAGATCACTGCTTGGGTCAGGCGGGGTATCAGTTGGCGGGTGGTGAGTGGTTGAATTATCTTCCTTTGTTATTTCCTTTATTGCTGGTAGCAGTATCCTTTATTGGGGTAGTGGTTTTGTGTTATGCCTTAGTCACTGGACTGTTCTTATCTCAACCCGTGGGAGTTACATTCTTTCGATTCTCCTCCCCATCCCTCCTGGAGCAGGGGGAGGAAGAAGGCGGTGAGTGAGTAGGCAGATACAAGGTTCTGAGTTATCAGTTGGGCTTAAACCACAAGACCACCCCACTTGGATATGTATTGTAAGCCCAAGTTGTTAACAAGGATAGAATTTGTCCTGTGTAATTTCCTCTTTCATATGGACAGTTAGAAAGTAGACGAGGTAAGGACTGAGTCATCCCCTCTACAAAAGGGATAGTAACTTTTAATTGCCAAAGGTCAGCAGGAATCCCAGGTTTGCTCTCTTCTATATTGTATAGATGCTTAAATGACCTCATCACCCAGAATCTCAAGGTAGGACCAGGTACCTAAAAGATTTTGAATGGAGATTTGGCTTGCAAGGTATGTCTATAACGCTTTAAGAACTAACGATGATCTTGAGTGAGACCAGTTGCCTGCACATTAGGTGTCTAATGTCATTCAAGTTGTCATAGGCATAGTGACCTGGCCATGGGAGTAACAGGTATGACAGAAGATCTACAGAAGGCCGATCTGGTATAAGAGACAGAAGCTTAGAGCATCTGAAATAGAACTAGATTCCAATTTCAGGAACTAAATACTAACTGTAGTCAATACAGCCAGTGATGTTTGTCAGTTCCTCCTAATATTGACATTTAGCTTTTTGTATGTCAGTCTGTGTGTCTTTGTCTGTAAGATCAATTTTACAAGAAGGGCTGGAAGGAGGCTGCAGGACCTGTCAGTTTCACCTCAGTGTCAGGTAAGGTTATTGAGTGCCACCACATGACATGTACAGGACAACCAGGTGACCAGACTAGTCAGCATGGGTTTATGGAAAGGCAGATCCTGCTTGACTAACCTGATTTCCTTCTGTGGCAAGGTGACCTATTCAGTGGGTAAAGGAAAAGCTGTGGATGTTGCCTACATCGACTTCAGTAAAGTCTTTGACACCATTTCCCACAGCATTCTCCTGGAGAAACTGGCTGCTCATCACTTGGACAGGTGTACTGTTCACTAGGTAAAAACTGGCTGGATGGCTGGGCCCAAAGAGTTGTGGTGAATGAATTTAAATCCTCCTGGCAGCTATTCGCAAGTGGTGTTCCCCAGGACTAAGTATAGGGTCCAGTTCTGTTTAATAACTTTATTGATGATCTGGAGGATGAGATCAAGTGCACCCTCAGTAAGTTTGCAGACTACATGATGTTGGGCAGGACTGTTGGTTTGCTTGAGGGTAGGAAGGCTCTGCAGAGGGATCTGGACAGTCTGGATGAATGGGCCATGGCCAGTTTGAGGTTCAACAAGTCTCAGTCCTGTGTCCTGCACTTGGATCACAAGAATACCATGGAATGGTATTGGGGAAGAGTGGCTGGAAAGCTGCCTTGCAGAAAAAGACCTAGGGGTACTGGTTGATAACCAGATGAAAATGAGCTAGCAGTGTGGCCAGGTGGCCAAGAAGGCCAACAGCATTCTGAGTTGTATCAGAAATAGTGTCACCAGCAGGACTAGGAAAGTGATTGTCTGCCTGTACTTGGTACTGGTGCTGCTGCATCTTGAATACTGTGCTCAGTTTTGGGCCACTCATTACAAGAAAAGCATTGAGATGCTAAAGCATGTCCAAAGAAGAGCAGCAAAGCTGATGAAGCTTGTAAAGAAAAAGTCCTATCATAGAATCATGGAATCATAGGATAGTTAGGGTGGGAAAGGACCTGAAGATCATTTAGTTCCAACCCCCCTGCCATGGGCAGGGACACCTCACAGTATGAGTCTACCCCTAGAGACAAACAAACAAACAAACAATCAAGCAAAAATGAAGAAAAAGTAATGATGAAAAGGTGTATTTATTTTCTAAAAGCACCAATTTCATCAAAGCCATATCCAAATTACTGAAAAATGTTAGAAGCATTGATATTGCTTATTTTTCTCTAATAAAATCTCCAGATTTTGGTTTTTTGTGTTGTTTTTGTGATTTGGGGGGTTTGATGGTTTTTTCTGTTTGTTTGGTTTGTTTTGTTTCTATTTCCTTGAATGAGAATTTTTTTTTTTCACAGTATGAGGTAAATGAAAATAGTATAAGCACTAAGCAATGCAATACTGGTCTGGAAGTTATTTTAACTTAGTAGGAGCTATGAGGAGTGCAGTGATCCCTCAGACTGACAGAGGCCTAGATAACCATAAGGAAATGTTAATGCTCTGCATGCCAAATATACACATTCATGCATGCACCACAGTTACAAAATGTGCCAATATGACATCTGCTTTTTGGGAGTGGGGGATAGGCTAATACTCAGAAATGTATTAGGTAGGATGCCAAACCACTAATAGTATTTTTGCTTTATTGAGTGGATTCATATCTATACAACTTTTAATTATATTTTCTCATTCCATATTTATAATTTACTTTAATAGTATATATAAATTTATTTTTAATTTGTTCTAATAAACCCCTCTATAAACTGTATATAATTGGTACTATTGTTAGTATTTTAAACAAAAAGATGATATTTCATTGTTGGTTTCCAAGTAATTCTTACTTTCTCTGTGTGTGACTTTTCTTGTTTATACCTTTAAAGTGATTATCATGTAAAGAAAAGTATAATATGGTGCGTGTAGCTAGCAAGAAAAAATTAACCTAAGTTGTTGCTGACTGCACTTTTATGTAATGTTTAGATGTATATCAATTTGTTTCTCAAATTAAATTCCAGATGCTTTTAGAAACTGTTCCAACTAAAATGCATATGACGTGTGATACACATTGCTTGATATTTAATGCTTCATATTCCACTCTTTTGGAATATTTTTGAGGGGTATTTTTGTAAAATATTAAAATACTCTTACTGCATTTAAAAATTTAACTTACATGATTTTGTCACATGTAAGAAATTCAAAATCTACTTTCATTTACATCAAAATCGAGACCACTTGGTGGATAAAGAACTGGCAGGATGGCCGCACACAAAGAGTTGTGGTCAATGGCTCAATGTCCAGCTAGAGACCAGTAAGGAGTGGTGTCCCTCAGGGATCGGTGTTGGGACTGGTCTTGTTTAACATCTTCGATGCTGACATGGACAGTGGGATTGAGTGCGCCCTCAACAACTTTGCCGATGGAGGGAAGGAATGCCATCCAGAGGGACTTTGACATGCTTGTGAGGTGGGCTGATGCCAACCTCATGAAGTTTAACCATGCCAAGTGCAAGGTCCTACACCTGGGTCGGAGCAATCCCAGACACAGCTACAGGCTGGGAAGAGAAGAGTTTTAGAGCAGCCCTGCGGAGAAGGACTTGGGGGTGCTGGTCGATGAGAAAATGAACATGAGCCAGCAGTGTGCGCTTGCAGCCCAGAAAGCCAACCGTATCCTGGGCTGCATCAAAAGGAGCGTGACCAGCAGGTTGAAGGAGGTGATCCTGCCCCTTTATTCTGCTCTTGTGAGACCTCACTTGGAGTATTGTGTACAGTTCTGGTGTCCTCAACAGAAAATGGACATGGAACTGTTAGAACAAGTCCAGAGGAGGGCCACGAGGATGATCAGGGGACTGGAGCACCTCCCATATGAAGATAGGCTGAGAAAGTTGGGGCTGTTCAGCCTGGAGAAGACTGCGTGCAGACCTCATAGCAGCCTTCCAGTATCTGAAGGGGGCCTATAGGGATGCTGGGGAGGCACTCTTCATTAGGGACTGTAGTGGTAGGACAAGGGGTAATGGTTTAAAATTTAAAGAGGGGAAGTTTAGATCGGATATAAGGAGGAAATTCTTTCCTGTTAGGGTGGTGAGGCACTGGAATAGGTTTCCCAGGGAGGTTGTGAATGCTCCGTCCCTGGCAGTGTTCAAGGCCAGGTTGGAAGAGGCCTTGGGTGAGGTGGTTTAGAGCGAGGTTTCCCTGCCCATGGCAGGGAGGTTGGAACTTGATGATCTTAAGGTCCTTTCCAACCCTAACTATTCTGTGATTCTATGATTCTAAAACTATTTTCTTTTCTTTTGAGAAAAAAGTTTTCTTATTTTTCTATATAGAACCACAGAATCACCAGAGTCACATAATTATATAATAGTTTGGGTTGAAGGGACCTTCAAAGGTCACCTAGTTCAACCCCAACAACTATTAGTAGGTCAGGTTGCTCAGAACCCTATCCAGCCTGGCCTCGAACGCTTCCAGGGATGGGGTAACTGCAACCTCTCTGAGCAACCTGTTCCAGTGTTTCACCAAGTTTTTCATAAAAAATATCTTCTTAATGTCTAGTCTCAATCTCCCCTCTTTTAGTTTTAAACCATTACCCCTTGTTCTATTACTACAGGACTAAAAAGTGTCTCTCCATATTTCTTATAAGATCTCTTTTAAGTATTGAAAGGGCACAGTATGGTCTCCTTGGAGCATTCTCTTCTCTAGGATAAGTAACCCTTGCTCTCTCAAACTTTCTTCATAGGAGAGGCATTCCATCCCTTTGATAATTTTTGCGGCCCTCCTCTGGACCTGCTTCAACAGGCCCATGTCATTCCTGGGCTGAGGGCTCCAGAACTGGATGCAGTACTCCAGGTGGGGTCTCATCAGAGTAGAGTAGAGGGCAGAATCCTTTCCCTTTGACCTGCTGTTCACGCATATGGTTGGCTTCCCTGGATGTGAGGGCACATCATCAGCTTATGTTGAGTTTCTCATGAGAAAACACCCAAAGTCTTTCTCCACAGGGCTGCTTTCAGTCTCTTCATGCCCCAACCTGTATTGATACCAGGTGCTGCCTTGAGGCAGGTACGAGACCCTAAACATGGTCTTGTTGAGGTCTTGAACATCATGAGATTTGCATGGTCCCATTTTTAAGGTGTGTCAAGGTCTCCCTGAATGGCATCCCTTCCTTCAGGCTTTTCAACTCCATCACCCAGCTTGGTGTCATCTGAAAATTTGCTGAAGGTGCACACTCAACTTCGTTGTCTATGTCCCTGATGAAATACAAGGACACTATTAATCAGTACTGGTCCTAATACAAACCTCAGTCATCACTGATCTCCATCCAGACAGTAAGATCTTTGACCTTCCTTTTCTGGCTGATATACCTACAGAAGCCTTTCTTATTACAGTGTCCTCTGCCAAATTCAGCTCCAGCTTTCCTTGGCCTTCCTGACACACCATCCCTACACAACTGGTCATTATCCCCGTATTCTTCCCAGGATACCTGACTTGAAGTGGATAGGCTACCTATTTAACATAGGTTTCCTGTAACAATATTTGTGATATATTAAGTAAAGAAACAATGATTTCTAAAACTGAATATAAGACTACATGAAGGGTAACTAAAATAGAAGAACAATACAAGTTTTTTCAAGTCATTATTACACTATTTGGAGCTATCCTTTAACTAATTGTTGCCCATGTATTGGGTGTCGATGACAAGGCATTAGCAGCAGAGAGGCAGTAGGGGGTAATCTTTGTAAGGACAAGACAGATACTGCTGGCTGGAACCAGACACAGATGTTTCTGTCTAGTTCCAACCAGTTTCAAAGGAAACACTGCAAGGTATTAGTGACATCAACAACCAAGTACCTTAGAGAAAACATACTTAAGAAAGGGCAAAACACTGTATGGAAGTGAGAAGTGAGGAGAAAAAGTGAGAGAGGCATCCTCATGGACACCAAGGCTGGAGAGGGAAAGAGCAGGTGCTCCAGGTGCCAGAGCACAGATTCCTCTGCAGCTCATGGAGGAAACCATGGTGGAGCAGGTATCCACACTGCAGCCTATGGAGGACACCACATTGGAGAAATGTAAAAGTTTGAGGAGGAAGGAGTGACAGAGAGGAACTATTATGTGTCGACAACAGCTTCCATTCTGCATCCCCTTGTGCTGCTCATGGAGGACTAGGTAGAGACATAAATAAATAAATAAGGCTTGAAACTGAGCCTAGAAAAGGAGTGGGTGTTTTTCTAATTTTTTTCTCACTTTCCAAATGTACTCTGGTTGATGATACATTAACTATTATTTCCCTAAGCTGGGTGTCTTTTGCCCACAACAGCAAGTGGTAGGCAATCTCCCTGTCCTTATCTCAACCTACAAGCATTTTCATTTTATTTTCTCCCCCATACTGTTGAGGAGGGGGAATGAGAGAGCAGGTTGGTGGGCATCTGGTAGCTAGCCAAGGTCAACCCACTACAACTGGTTTCAGTATTAAAGTCATATATTTGTAATAGACCATACATATATATTTTGTAATCTTGAAGTATTTTGGTTTTCTTACTTTTAATTACTTGAAATTGTGTGCTATTTATTATTATTTTACAATAATAACAAATTTATTTGGTATGTATTGATGGATTTTGACATATGGTCTTTGTTTTGGTTGGTTTTGTTGTTTGTTTTCTTTTAAATTTTAACATGTTCTTCTACAAACTATGCAAAAAATATTCTTTAAAGAAAAATATTATTTAATTGGGTTATTTGAAACTAAAACCAAGAGAAAACTGTGAGGAGAGACAGTGTACAGAGGGAGAGATTATACTTCACAGAAAAAAAATACCTACAAAATCATGTCTTTCAGTTTTACATGACATGTATTGGAATTTAAGAATAACGATCAGTGCCACTGATCAGTGTACTGGTACATATCCTGTAATACCTTGTCACTGATAATGGTCAATACATTTCAGAAAAAAAATAATACCTGGAACACTTAGAACAAACATGCGATAAAGTTTCCTTTAGAAAATATTTATTTAACATATCTATCCTATTTAACGTGGTTATTCAAAAATTCTGCAAGCACATTAGGGCAGCTGCATCAAAAAGACAGAGATTTGAATGGATATTAATGGACTATCATACTTTTTTATGACAATATAGGAAATTATTCTTTATAAGAGACTACATTCATGGCACAATCATATGCTTAGCTTTATAATACAGATGCCAAAGCAATTTATTTCTCCATTATTCCAGGCTCCTTTATGATCTAGTGTATGAGTGTGTGAAGACATTTCATTCACCCCTTCTTCCTCCACGCATAAAACATATTTAAAAAAAAAATACTGGATATGGAAGCTGTTTTCACATTCTGTACTTTTTTTGTCCATTAACAATTTATTCTTATTTTTAAGATTATGTACTGTCTACCTTTTACTTGAAAAGACTAAGAGAATAACAATGTATATGGAGAAACTTGGTATGGGCAAAGTATTTCACCAGCCATCAAAGCCTTTAGGCATTGAATACACTAAAAGTATAAAATATGCACTAGAACTAGAAAACTGTGCCTTAAAAATAACTCTGCTCAGCTTTTAAATTTAGTATGGAAAGAGCTGTACTTAACATTCCTGCTTTCAGGAAAGCCTCTAAAGTTAGGGATTATAGGCAAGATAAACAGTTCCATTTTGAATTTTTAGATTTCACTATTTAAAAGCATTGGATGCAAAATATTTTACTATTATTTTTATAAGTTTCCAGTCACTCAACATTTATTATCTAATTTAATTGAGACCTTTTCATATTTTGAGCCAAAAGGAGTATATGACGCATAGTTATCAAGGTGAAAAAACAAGTTCTGGAATCAAAATCTGATTAATTCTAAGCGATTTGGTGTCAATAGAATGGTTTTCAAATGCTTATGTTCCATGTAGACTTTTTTGGTTTTCAGTTTTATTATAAATTGAGCCATCAGTGAAGCCCTGTGTATTTGCCAGTATGGCTCTGTAGCAACATGCCATAGACATAGAAACTAATATATAGAGGGTTTAGCGGTCTCATCTTCCTCTTAACAAGAAATACATTACTGCTGGACCACAGAATCATAGAATGGTTGGGGTTTGGAAAGGACCTGGCCTTGAACACTTTGAATCAGATTCAAAATTCTGAGGCTTCTAACTGGTAGTCATTCAGTATGTCAACATTGTCTTTTCCTTCAGAATAGTCTTGTTATAAACCTGTGATGGTGATACAGTAGCTAATCCTGGAAACCACCTCCAGGTATATGAAGGACACCAAAATCATCAGGAGTAGTCAGCAAGGCTTCAACAATGGGAAAGTCATGCTTGACCAACTTGATAAACTTCTGTGATGATGAGACTGGCTTGATATATGAGGGGAGAGAAGTGTACATTGTCTACCTGGTCCCCATTAAATTCTAAGAGAATGTCTTCCATAAAATCCTCACACAAGCTCTTGAAGTCTGGTCTAGATGAGCAGATAGTGAGATGGATTAAAAACAGACTGAATGGCAAGGTAACGTGACAAAGAGGAAGTCAGGCAAAAACACCAGGTGGCCTGCATGGATGAACAAGATGCTCCTGGAAAAGCTCAAACACAAAAAGGAAGTCTAAAGAGAGCTGAAGCAAGGAGAGGTACAGAAAAATTATTCAAGCAGTGTGAGATCAAGTTAGGAAAGATAAAGCCCTGACAGAATTAAATCTGGCCAGGAATGTAAACAGCAATAAAAAAAGCTTCTACAGGTATGTTGGTAATAAAAAGAAGAAAAGGATAAAATGTGGCCTCTCTCCAGAAGGAAATGGGAGACCTGGTTATCCAGGACATGGAGAAGGCTGAAATACTCAATGACTTTTTCCTGTGAATCTTCACTGGCAAGTGTTTCAGCCACTCTAACCAAGTCACAGAAGGAAAAGGCTTTCAGCAGGAGATCAGGTTCAAGATTATCTTGGGGGTGGTTGAAAATAGATGATCTTTAAGGTCCTTTCAAACCCAAACCATTCTATGATTTTTTATGATTCTATGAAGATTGTGTTACATGTCTTTTACCAGTTACTCTCATTGGCAGCATCCTCATAGTTTTTCAAGGCTGAAGAATTTGGCATAGAAATAATCCTGACTGGATGTCCTTGATCCTTCACCATACAAAAAATGTGGCCTAGAATAAGTGTTTATTTTACCTACACTTATAAACAAATCCTATTGTATTTTTATATAAGACTTCTTTTTTAAACACTGAGTGTGTCACTTCTTTTATAGTCCTTATGCCTTCAAAGGGGAAAACAAAGCAAAAGAAAAGACCACTTGGAGTTTAGTCCTGGAATATAGCCTTAGCTAGACAACAGTGTGATGAATAGACCATTCTATATTCCATTTTCTTTGAATTAGTACTTTAAACCTTATTTTTAAAGCATTTTTAGCAAAACCATATATTTCTATATGACATGATTATTTATCAGGTGAATTGTTTTGTTTTGACAAAAGCTTCACATTTTCTGCAAAAAACACTGCTGAAGTACTAAGCTACCTGAATCTCTCAGGCACCAAAACCTGTTCCCTTGAGGTTGATTGTCTGGCTCTCTGAATATGTCATTCTAAAGAACTGCAGATACATCTTCCACATTCAATTATGGAGAGGCGACACCATCATTTCCTCTTAATACAACAGTTTATCTTGTACTGTGATGATCAGGAAAGCCAATCCTAATGAACAAAATGTCAAGCACATGGGGCTAGAGAAAGCTGAAATAGCTCATCGGGTCAAGATATGAAGCAACCCAACCCAGGAAAATTAAACAGAAAGTCATTATTGTTTGCAAAGACTGGGCTCATCTGTGCACACATTAAATTTGTTGGTTTAATTTACTTTTGAGTAAAAATATAAATTCTTGGATTTTAATACACCACTTGTATTTAATAAATCTGTCCTGGTTGTGTGTTCATCATACATGGATTTTAGAAGTAATTCACCACCTAGGGAAAGCCCAACTACACTGTTTAATGTTTGCAATGCACATAGAACCATATATTCAACATTTTAGCATCTGGTTATAGCATTTGCTTTGAATGAAGATATATAAAAATACCATATCTTTCCCACACATATTATAATAACCTGTGACTATGTAAGGCCATAGTGAAGTGGATGATATTCAATAAATTCATGATTGCTCTTTACAGAACAGGACTCAAGTGGCTGGAATCTAGCTATTTGAAAAGAAATTAGCCATCATAATCTGAAATTAGGGTAACAGTTATAAAGGTTATCTCATCTGCTGTGAGACCCATCCAGAATAGGCAGTACTCAGAGGCAATAGGAACCAGTACTGTATTGCATTGTCTATACAGTTTTATGGAACAATTAATGAGAATGAGGCAGAATTATATATATATATATATTATATTTTTTTACAGAACAACATCTGAAACATTTTATATATGTTCTTGTTCTGCAGTCAGGTAAAACAAAGGTTTTTTGAAGTGTCTGATGACAAACAAGGCATAGTCAACTGACTAAAGGTTTTCCTGAGCCTCTTGTCCTAAATTTTAGCACTAATTTTTCCATTTTTGATAAAGGAGAAAGATAAAATAATCAGTCTACTGATAATACTTCTGTTCTGAAGAGTAGGATGAGAAGGAGAAGGAAGATATCAAACTGGCTTTTTCCAGAAAAGTATTTCACCTTTTATTAATGTTTTGAAAAAATATAAATATCCAGATTTAATTTTTATTTCTGTGAAGAACCTTGAAACTTGGACTTTGCTTAGGCATTTAGTAAAGTGATTTGTGGTCTCCTCGGCTAGGGGATTTTGAGACAAAATGGGCTGAGGTTTTCTGAGGAGTTTTTATTGTTTTAATTAGCAGTTCTAGCCTGAAGCTAAAATGACAAAAGTTATTGAAACTTCACTGAGATACCAGTGCTCCTGTCAGCAAATCTCCCTCTCACCATTTCTTGCATAAAGCTTGAAATTTAACTCAAGCATCAAAATAAAGCACAGAAAATTGATCTAGATGGAAGTGGTTATTTCTCACAGAAATAACTCAGGTGGACATCAAGACAATTCAGGGATTATCCCAACCTTAACAATCTTTATTTTCTATCCATGTCTTCATCTGGAAGTTTAAGGAATTTATAGCTGCAATGAGGGCTTCTAACATCTATTGCATTTGTTGAAATTAATTCTCACTGAAGGGGACATAAATGAAAAACTCTAGTCAATGTTGCTATAGTTACTATCTAGTCAATGTTTAGCTTTAAATTAATTCATGTAAGATACTAGGTATAAGAATTAGTTATTTGGTTTATATGTTTTTTTCGTGTTCATTTTAAAAGTTCATGGATATTAAACAAGAAGCAGCCTCTAAAACTTGTAAATTTTCTTTCTTATGACTTGCTCCAGAACTATATGGATTATGAGTTTTAAAAATACTTCATTACAACAGAAAATATGATGAAGTTAAAAATGATAAAAACAATGAAGAAGCTTGTGGAAAGACTAGCATGCTATTGAATGAGACTTAAATGATATTATAAATGCAACAAAAGAATTTTTTGAAGTTTTTATGCTATTTATTCAGTTGCCATGCCTGAAATGCACAGTACTTTATTCTTCTATTGTATTTTAGTCCTTCCATTGTTCAGTTCTAGAGAATAAACACATCATTACCATTACAATCTGAGTTGCGAAATGGGTAAGTCAGAAATTGAAAAATCTTTGATGTCCACTATTCCGTACAATATGTAAAGCTGGTAAGGAAGACACGTCTAAAGTACCTTGATTCAATTTGAGCATAGGAAGTCAAAGACAGAGATATCATTGTGGTGTCTAGGGGAAGGTCATGTTAGAAGCATACAGCCTGATTTAAAGCTGAACACTATCACACATCTGGACTTATTGGAGTTTCAGAGTGGAATGATGGAATGCATTTCAGGCTGCAAGCACTGCAGCAAGGACAGTTCTTTTTCCTATAAAAACTGAATAAAAGGTTATAAATTTATAGTGTCACTTTCTCATTCTAACTTTCTGCACCTCTATTTTTTCCTCCTTCCTCCTAGGAAAAATAGATGCTGGGGCACTTTTTTTCAGAAAACAAAATAAAAGAAAATAAGAAAATGAAAAAAGCCATAAATTTAAATTCAGGTGGAATCTTCAGTATTATAGAACAGACTGCCAATATTGGATGATTAAAAGCCCTCATTGGTAAAATAATTGCAAAGCATTAGAGACAGTGTGAAATTAATCAAGAGAGCTACAGTCAGTTTTGCTGTCCTTTATAAGATCATCTTTCATGGTCTTTCTTATAAATACTAAATAAAATTTACTATGAAGTAAAAAGAGGGCAACTGTTACACAGGGCAATACATACAAATTCCCATTCACCACATGCCTTATAAACCTAATGTTATAAGGTACGAGTGTTTTGTTTTTGTTTTTGTTTTTTTCTTTTGAGGTAATCTACATTTTTAAATGTTCTTGCAACTTGAAATAATTATTCTGATAAACATAAAAATAGATGAAGAGCTTTCTATAAGTAGAAATGAAACAATATTTTCTTTGCTTTGGGCTTTTATTTTGGTTTGGTATAGTTTCTTTCCTGGCTTTTTTTCTTTCAAGATAGTTGACTTGGAACTCTCTCTTTTTACTTATTTGTGAGAATTTTAAAATTTCATAATCTTCCTTAGGTGTCATGTTTTTATAACTACAGTATAGAGAATGCCAATAGTCATTATCTACTGAGTAGGTTAGTTCCATAGAAGGAGGTATAAGCAATATTTTTGTAAGAAAAATGACTGATTATGCAGCTTCTTACATCAGCACGGTCATTGGGTATACCCTTTTTTTAACTGTATGCATTTTTAAATATGTATGAACTTTTATACACATCAGTACACAAACACTTGTGGTAGCACTTTGGTGAATCTGCTGTGATAAACTATGTAGACACCAGAATCAGATAAAGACAAGGCACTGTAAACATCAAAAGCTTGGAGTAAAGCTTTCCATCTCCATGCATAAAATTTTGGTATGTGTATGGGTGGTTTTTGCTTTTGTTTAGTATAAGGAGCTTCACAGTAGCAGGTCCAAATTATACTGTTACCATCAATGTCTTTTACTGGAGCAGACTTTCTGTGTAGCACTTAAATTTATAAAGGGACCTATTTTGTTTGATATGAAACTATGAATATTTACATATTAATGGACCAATGTTTAAACAATTGGAATATTTGAGAAAACCTACTGTTGATATTTTATTCCTGTGTGTTCCTATATATAAAAGGGAGAAAATCCAAAACCAAACCACACCCCATCAAAAAAAAAAGAGAAATTTTATATTACCCATTCTAAAGAATTAATCAAAGATTAAAACAGAACGTGAGTTTTGAAAGACCATTAACCGTCCCTTCTCTCATCATAAATATGGATTCAGTCTTGCTCTGTGGATCAGTACTGTACTAGTCAGTAAACGGATGCACTTCATACAAAATTGAAGTTAATAAATAAAAATTTACTGAGAGTTTGCATGCACGGTAAGAAATCTTCATGCATGAAAAAGTTTTACAAGGGTGCATGTGCATCAGGTTTTCCAAATATTTCCAAACTGAGTTTTCCTAAACTTTTTAATGTAACTTTTTTTGTAACCTGTCTTCCCCTACCTTCCCGCAAAAGATAATTTTCCAGGCTTCCTGGTAGCCCCTAACACATTACAATTTAAGCAATGCTTTAAAATATGTTTTAAAAATGCTCATGCATTTGTATAACTGGGATATTTTTGTTTTCAATTCAAACTCTGCAAGCAAGCTTAACTCAAGAATATATCACAGATCCTATCTCTAGAATAAAACTGTGATACTAATTTCCCTTGAAGAAACTGTTCCCTACTCAGAGGAAAAGATGGATGTCAAATTGCTTCTATCTGCTACAAATACTACATACCTCACACACCTTCAGAATGAATAGGTGAAAGACTGGGTTTATGAGTCATACTTAATGTCTTCATTTTCCTTGTAAATGGTTAAAGTATTATAAAAACTTAGAAAAATATTAATAATGATGGCACTTTTTTTTCCCTTTTTCCTCTTTGAATAAAATTGGATTTAAAATAATATTATATAAAATTTGGATACCATAAAACTGGGAATATACTTAGTTTTTATTTTGCCAATGGATAGTTCTTTTCCATGGCAAGCTTATATAAACATCTATGGTCTTTCTAAGGCAAGAATTTTTACTCCCTGTAACAGATTTCTAATAGAAAAGTGCACCCTATACACCTGAAAGCTTTGTAAAAAGAAGTCAAAATTATTTTACAAAAACAAACTATGCTAAATAGTCAACGCTTATGCATTACAAATACAGTACAATAGTTCTCTTTTTTTTTTTTTTTTTTGCATTTTTATTCAATATTCTTTAATTGCATTTGGCCTTATCAAAAATTGTAAGTTTCCTTTGTTTCCTTAGTTTGGTAGAGGCATATCATGATACAAAATCATAACTGTGTCTGCCCATATCAAGTAAATAATGAATTTTGGCTGAGCTGAAATACTTGCCATTATGACGTTTACATCTTTAGAAGTATTTCACACAGTGTCTTTCTATTAATGTCTCTTTGGAAATCATGCTTATTTCATAAAAAAGTCACATCCCTTCTGCTTATAACGCTCTAAACAAATTACTTTCTCTTTTTGTTAAATTCCTGAGTCATGTAAGCAATATCAGAAATCAAAAATATCTCTTAATGTTTTAATTCTCTAATTGAGTTCTTTAAATTCCTCAATACAAATCTCAACCTGCTTATTTATGGCAATAAAATGGTCAGCACCATGGAGAGCTTCATACTATTTATGACAGAAGCCATTTCATATTACAATATCTTCTTTATACCAGTTAGCTACCCAATTAAAGAACATGTGAACATGTTTTTCCTCCAATCTAATGGCAGACAGATAAAGCAGAAATGTGCTAATACACTCATAGTTATCTTCCACACATCAGTGCAGGAAATTAAAGATAAAACACTTGATTACACAGACATGCACTTGGGTAAGATATTGAATATGGCACAGTCATCAAAAGAAATGCCATATGGAGACCCATATGGCTCCATAGACAGTACTAACAGAATTAAGATTTGCTCTGCTTAAAAAAATGAAAAGAAGAAGCATTTTCACTAGTAAAGAATCACCTCACAGAAAAATGAAAGGGAATGGAAGATAGGGGAAAGCAGGGCATGGCAAGGCAAGGCAAAGAAAGAAGAAAGGAAAAGGAAAGGAAAAAAAAAAAGGCACACTGTATTGGTAAATAATCACTTGTCAAAACTTCCCATAAATTCCTCAATTAATTTATTGTAATTAATGTTTGCGTATTCACTTAGACTTCTTCAAATATTCTGACTATAACGTAACTGAGAAACCAAAGACAGACGTTCTCCAGAACATGAAAAGGTAACTAGACCATTGATAAATCTTTTCTTGTATCACAGTCGCACATGAATTTTTCTACTGTTGGAGAAATCTTACTGCTTATAATGGTCATGTCCCTCACACAGAAAGAAGATGTTTGGAGCAGTCATTTTGTATGGTATTGTATATATATTAATATATGTATGGAAAAAATGAACATGAACCAGCAGTGTGAGCTCATAGCCCAGAAAGCCAACTGTATCCTGGGGTGCATCAAAAGTAGTGTGACCAGCAGATCAAAGGAGGTGATCCTGCCCCTCTACTCTGCTCTTATGAGACCTCACCTAGAGTATTGTGTGCAGTTCTTGTGTCCTCAACATAAAAAGGACATGGAACTGCTGGAACAAGTCCAGCGAAGGGCCATGAGGAGGATCAGGGGACTGGAGCGCCTCCCATATGAAGGTAGGCTGAGAAAGTTGGGGCTATTCAGCCTGGAGAAGAGAAGGCTGTGTGGAGACCATAGCAGCCTTCCAGTATCCGAAGGGGGCCTATAGGGATGCTGGGGAGGCACTCTTCATTAGGGACTGTAGTGGTAGGACATGGGATAGTGGGTTCAAACTTAAACAGTGGAAGTTTAGGTTAGATATGAAGAAGTTCTTTACTGTGAAGGTGTTTAGGCACTGGAATGGGTTGCCCAAGGAAGTTGCGAATACCCCATCCCTGGCAGTCTTCCAGGCCAGGTTGGACACAATCTGGGTAACATGGTTTAGTGTGTGGTGTTGTCTTAAATTCCTTTCCAACCCAAACCATTTTATGATTCTTTGATTCTAGTCTCTTCTAACACTAGTATCAACTTCTGAACTAAAACCCCAGGATCTTTTCTATAGGTAGTAACAGATACAAACATTTTCAGAAACTTACACTAGAACTATCCTTAGAGTTACATCTGTTTTGTTTTGAAGGAAACTAGCAACTTTATTCCAGAACTGTATATAAGGACAAGGTAACATTTCATATGTTTAATCACAGGAACAGGATATGGTATTGAAATGATACATTATTTTACATTATATCAACTGAAGGGTTTTTCGTGGTTTGTTTGTTTGTTTGTTTGTTTTTCCCCCAGCAATAATACAATATGGAAAAAATGAATTCCATTGAATGGAACTCTTTAGTTAGATTTCCTTCTGTTCTACCAACCCTTGTCTGCTATTTGGTGTAAGAGTAGAAACCTATGGAAATAGTCTGGCTCACTTTGTTCAGGACAGGGTATTAGTGATTGCCATAAAAGTGACCAAAGTCACAGGCAATTGCTACAGAGAAGCACTGAGACAGCTAGAGAGTGATTGCTACCTACTATCTGTAAGTTGTTCCTGAACTTCACTACTGTCATCATCCCAGTGGGATGTACAGTTTGTGCTTTTTATCTCTAGAGTCTGTGAAGATTTGGGTAACGCTAGGGTTCCTCCCTCATCATTCATCACACAGATCAAATTGTGAAAACAGAACAATTTAGGCTCAAAGGGACCATAAACCACCTGACCAAAGCCACCTTGGAAAACTTCTACTTTAAATTAAGATTCTCTGGGCATTGTCCAGAGTAGTTCTGAAGATCTCTAAGGAAGGATATTTCAGAATCTCTGGAGGAAAGTTGTTACAGTGTCTGACCACTCTGGTTTTGTTGTTTTGTTAATAGCAAGAGGAAATTCTCCTTGATGTTACTAGCCTTCATTCTTCTCAACTTCTGCTGTGCATCACTGGGAAAAAAAAAAACCCACCTGGTTAAATCTTCTTTCTAAACAAACATTCAACAGTGGAAGCCAATGTTAAGTTCACTCCTTTGCTTCTGTTCTCTGAACTGATCAAATCCTGCTCACTCAACCTGTCAGTGTAATACTGTGTGCTCTAGCCAATTTGCAATCTGGTGGCTCTCCAATGGCTTGCTCCAGTTTGTCAATGTCTTTTTTTGTGCTAGGGAGCCCCAAGCTGGAAGAAATACTCCAATTCATAACAGTTATATAGGATAATAATAATTGATTTTAAGCTGCTGGCTATGCTTTAGCAGTGAAACTGAGGGGGAAGTTGGCCATCTGTGCTGTTTAGAGGGAATAATTGGATCAGGTGACTTCATGAGGTCCTTTCTAATCTCAAGTATTCTATAATCCTGCAATTTAAAATGTATACCTAATGATGTGAGGAGGCACAAACCCCATATCTGTCTGGGCTAAGGACAGTAGCTAAATTCAGGACCTAATCTCACGTTTGAGATGACTGACACCTTCCATTTCTCTGAACTGGCCTGGGCAGAGAACACATTTCTGACATGCCTAAATTCTTCAGACTGTTGTTATTGTTTAGTTTTCCAAATGGTAACAGTATAAGAAAAGTAAGGTAATTCTTTTAATATAATTTCTCAACATTTCTCTATGAGTAACTTATAAAAAAATGCAAAATTGAATCAAGATACAGAACTGCTCATTTGTGAAGTTTATGATAGTTAACCTCTTTTAGCAGTGATAACTGATAATACTTTAATATTGATTTTTACATCAAAAAAATTGATAACATTTATGTAAAAAGAGTATTAAATGTAAGACAGATATGAGAGGTCTGTAATATTTGTGCTCTGACCATCCATTATCTATTTAGTTTTGAATGATAATTGCTTTTTAACTATTACTCATAATTTTTCTGCTCTCATTTGCTAAAATATTTTTAGATTATCATATATATTATTTTCAGAAACTGCTAAGTGCCCTAAAAAATATGTTGTTAGCTCATAAATATAAAGCTAGCAGCAAGAAACCAAATGCTGCTACTGTTACCCCTTACCAAGGAAGCAATACATATTTTTAAAAACCACTTTTAAATAAAAATTCTGAACTATATTTTTGGTATAATTTTCATTCAGCTTCTTGCTCAATCCAAGTATTATGAATATTAAAGTCTTGCCATTGACTGAAAAATAAAAATAATATTTTTTCCTCTAGAGCTGAATATTTTTTCCCTGGATAAGATAATCAAACAATCTGATACCGAACAGTAAGTCAAGGAAATGAAAGCATCAAGCATAGAAGTAATTTCAGTTATAGACCTTCTTTTTGTTATTTCAAGACCATACAGTCAATACTGAAGAGTGAAAGAGGCATTTTTAGTGGGAAAGGAGTCGGATACTTCATAGTGTTAAACATGGATTTTCAGTGTAAGTTTCTGTACATTTTACTTTTTCCTTCTTCCTTTACCTGCAGGGTGTAATACAAGACATTTAGGAGAAAGAAAAGAAATATTCTGTAAGTGTATGCTAAGCATGGTAGAGGGAGGAGTGGAGGGTGGGGAAGGGTATTTTTGTGCACTATTATAATCTACCTCACAAATTGAAGGAAAAACTACCAGAATGCTAAACTAAACATTAGAGATACAATAAAATAATCTAGAACTCTGTGGTAATAGTGATCATGAATTCATAGAAAATACGGTTTATTTACAGGTAAAGTATGCATATAAGGACTGTGACCATTTTGTGGAAAATGAATGCACTAAAGGAAATGGTGCATGTCAAGAGAATGAGGGCACTTTAGGGACTTGTCCTGAAGTCAGAAGATAACAGATTTTGATGTTGTAAATGGTGGGCACAAATTCCAGTTTTTATGGCCTGATCTAAATACTGCTGAATCAAATGAGAAACTTTCCATCGACTTTGATTTATTTAGAATATCCAGGAGAAAAAAAGAGAGACTTTCAAAAGCGCGAAAGGCATCAGAAAGCCACAGAATACCAATAATATTTGTGCTCTCTCTAGAGCTGGAAATGTTTCTTTAAAACAGAATTTTTAATATTACTTTATTGCTTAGCAGAAACATAAATTATAGGAATAGCTACATGCTTCCCAAACACTATGTAACAAAATTATGTGTGAGTACTAAGTGGAAAACATATTTTTTTATGATAGCACAATTACTCTGAATTCTTTAAAGCATATAGGAAGCAAGATTAGCTTTCTCTGTAGGGGAGGGATAGAGGATTGTGATTTAATATAAAGGTACACATGTAAATATATATTGGCGCTGTATGGGGAGACTATCTCATTTTGTAAGTTATTTTTCCAGGATCAGGTCTAACATATTTGTTTGTAGGATTTTGCATTCAGTAAGTCATAGAAGGCCTTGAAACCATAACAACCTCTGCATCCACACTCGTTACACATTACCTGCAAGTCACAGACTGTTATGCTGAAGATACTCACACACATGACAATGTCTGTATTTTAGTCCTTAAAGTCAAAATGGTTTTGCTTGGCACTCTCAATTTTTTGGTAATATTTTCTATACAGAGTTTGATTTTTTTTTTCCTATTCTGAGGTCTGAAAAAAGATAGTGTGTTACATCAAAGAAAGATCAGTCCTCAGATTAGGTGAAACAGAACGGTTGAAAGTGGATGGAATAGATTTGCAACAACAAGAAAAAAAAAAGGTAACGAAAATTGGGTGCTTAATATAACTCAGTAGTTTCTGTCACACTCCTAACACTTTGGAAGAATTTTAAAGCAATTTTAAGACTTAACTCCCCTAGACACATGCCTGTATATTTTGGTGTAAATAGAGCTGTATGTTTCCCATGAATCTGAAATTCAACACTCCCTAAAAATTTGGTTTCCATGACCCAAATTTTTTTTTAATGTATTTCTATCCTCTATGGTTTCAAAAGTGGTTGCCCAGATCACATCTATAGGAATCAGCAAATATTAGTAATTTCCTAATAGCCCTTCAGGTTTGGAAAGACACACGACCACAATAAGGAAGTCTCCACAAACCTCAGATACACAGGAAATATTTTTTTCTCCCAGTACTTTTGACCCAAATGATGATTAGAAACTGACAGAGGGAGCAACAGCTCTGAAATTCTCAGTCTTTGTTAATTGTTTATGCACCTGTATTGGCAGGCAGTCTTGGTTATAACCGACTTCCAGGCAGCCCACACAAAATTCAGATTTCAAGTGTAGATGCTATAGTCCCTAGATGGCACTCTGCATGGAAACTTTCTTTGGTGTCTTAGACCTTAGAGGATCAACTCCAAGCCGCCTGGCAGGTAACATTTCCTGGCAAAAGAAAACAAAGCAAAAGAAAACAAACCAAAACATTAGTGTTTTATTAAAACCATCACATATTTTTCCCTATTAGATGGAACTACCTTTACAAAGTCAGCGATACAGAGGATATGTAATAATCAGAAATCAGTTGCCAGTAATTTACTCATTTCCTATTCTGAAGAAGTTCTCCATTCTGGACCTCTGCTTAGAAAGATCACCAGTGTTTTATGCAACAGGTCTTCTGCCCCTCTGGGCTGAACTGTTAAGGGGAGAACCAAAATATTCTTAGTAAGAGTTATAGGAATAGCAGCAAGCAACGAATCATAACAGGAGGAGATGTCTTCAGCAAAACAAATGATGCAGATCCAGTATCTGCATTATTTACAGTTTGGATGCTTTACTTCAAATTAGCTTGTCTGGTCCCCTGGACTGAATACTATCCTGGAGTGGGAGCACATTAAGTTCCTGGATCATTATTTTTATCTGAATGGATTAAATGTGTATCCTTCAGAATCAGAACCTAAGTACAGGAAGTGGATATGATCTGGAGATTTATTGTAGAAGTATTCTCCTGATCCAAAGTAAAATATTGATATAGACATATGAACAGGCAATTTCTTTTTTGTTATAGTGGCAGATTCAAGTAGCTGTCAAAATATGAGCTACATTCACAACATGTGGGGTTTTTTTTCTCACTCTATAAAGTGATGGAGCCTATTCAATGATTTTCTTTTTTATATATTTTAGTTTTATATTTTAATAAGATGCTTTTACAAGCTGTCACTTAAGGCACCTTTTTTTTTTTAGTGTGTGTTTGTGTGTGCTATTAGCATTTTGTTGGGTTTAGATGCAATTATTTCTCATTTCAAAAAATCCAGACATGAGAAACACAGGAAAATATGCATAATTTAACCTAAAAATTTCTACCATGTGCTGGGTTAATCTTGGCAAACAGCTAAATGTCCACCCAGCTGCTCATTTGCTCCCCTACCTCATCATGGGAATGAAGAAGAAAAGTAGAAAGAACAGAAGTAAAGAAGGTCACGAGTCAAGATCAAGACAAGCAGATAGCTTTACCTTTGTGGGCAAAAGAAGCTTGACTTGAGGAAAATTAATTCATTGTTAAATAAAATATTTAATTATTGATAATAATACTGGTAGTGGTAAAGAAAAAGGCTCAACTCCACTCCTTCAATTCAGCCTTATCTCCCTACCCCAGGTGATGCAGGGGGATGAGGTGGTGGTGGTGGGTTGTAGTCAGTACACAGAGGTTTCTTTTGGTGTTCCTCCTTCCTCATATTCTTTTCCATTCCTCCACTGTGGTCTCCTCACCTGGCTGTAGGAAACATCTGCTGTGGCACCTGGACCACCTCCTCCACTGGACACAGGGTGGCTCTGACCTCTTCTCACAGAGGCCACCCCTGCAGCCCCCAACAACAAGGCCACCCCTGACCTCTCAACTACCAACAGCTAGTCATGTCAACCCAATACACATGAATATTTTCTTTCCTTACATCTCCAAAAGGAGCTGGTTAGAGAACAAGCATATTTTTTCTCCCACTCTTTGCAAGTTCTTTTAAAAGAAGTATCATATAAAAATAAAGGAGAATAAATGGTTATGTTGCACTCCATGTTAGTCTGGACTAAGCTGCAGTTTTGGGTAGCAGATTTAAAAAAACAAACAAACAAACAAAAACCCCCCCAAAAAAAAAAAGCCATGAAAAAATAATTGGAGAGAGTTCAGAGGAGAGACAAAGAAATAATAAAAGGTTTGAAAAATAAGACAGTTGAGAAAAGGGTAAGCGAACTGTGAATATACATTCTAAAGCCAAAGAAGACTGAAGAGGCATATCATAGGCCTTGAATCTAAAAAGCTGTATTTTAAGGAAGACTGGGACCAGTTATTCCCCTTAGCCAGTAAAAAAAGGAAGACAAGTGATAGCCTCCACCTGCGGAAGAGAATTTTGGTTAAATATCGATAAAACTTAAAAGCTATACTGTCAGGGAAAAGAGAGTTGCAGGGTGTGAAGTGGAGTTAGCTTTGGTAGAGATACTTGAGGTTAGGGTTTCACACCCATTCATAAGCAATACTTCAGGGGTCCTGAAATCAAACTTGCTGGACCGTAGTAGTCAACCAAATGAACCTCCCAGCCCAAATCATTGCTGTATGTGACTCTATGCCTTGTGAAAAGTGAGCTTTCTTCCAGTTCAAAAAATAAGCCTTTTGATTTTTACAAAACAGAGTGTACTGTATCTCTACACTGGGGAAGGGAGCTGGAAACAAGAGGTGGTGCAATTTTCATATGTCTGTTTACTTTCATGAAGTGGTTGCCTTGATGCACATTCTAGGTCAGTATGTTACTTAAAATCTTATTGTTATTAATTCGTGATGTAGGTAAGGTTCTAGACACAAAATGGTGAATACAGCTTTCTTTTAAGCTACAGGGGAAAGAGCAGGAACTGAGAACCTTTTTATATTGTCTCATCAATGTATTACATTACCAAATGAGAAGAGGAAAGTTGTCTTCATACTCGGCCAGCTTCCTACTGGGGATACACATGGATAACTTGTTGTAATGAGCAGTCTACCACATTTTCTAAATAAATATTATCAACCATTTTTTTAATAATTATTGTCTTTTTCCTCCTAAGCATAGAAAGGAGAAATGATTTTAAAATACTTATGATTTTGCATACAGACACCTCTGTTCTGAAATGAGATCTGCATATATCAAAGCTTCCATAGAAATCATCTAGTAGTCATTACAGATACATGTGCACACAGAAATATATTATCAAAGATCTTGTTAAAAGATCATGCTCTTAAACACAGTTTCTGATTTTGAAATTGCTTTTTTTCTCTATGCACAACTCAGTAAAATCGTATTGAATAGTACATGTAAACCTCAACTAAAGACTGGAATTAAGCCCTTGCATGCTGTTGATCTGTGTGACTCGGAATCCAAACCCCAATGCAGATGTAGAACTCTGGTTTTATTCTCATGGGTAGTTTTACTATACTGATGCAAATTCATTGTTTTCAGTGCAGTTACACTTTAATTATATTTATTATTTATATTAATATCACAATAAAGCCATTCTCTCTGAAGGTGGTACTTGTATCTGATGAGGTAAACCAAAATCTCATACCTGCACATCCTTGAACTGAGTCTGGCAGCATGAAGTCATCACAGTTAAAATATATATTTCAGGTATTGAGTTATATTTTAATTCTGAGATCTGGCCCACACGGTCTGACATTTATTGGGTTATTTTATTCTATTTCTTATATATGTTAACTTTTTCAATTGTTAACTTTAGGTTCTCTTACCTTTTCTTTCCTTATCTCCCCCAGCTTTTTCCTTTTACATTAAGGAACTGGCTTGCCACTCCAGGCATTGTGCATACTGCAGGAATTCTGTCAGTATTCCCTGAGGCCCACTATTTTCTCTGTCAGCTTGTCTCACAGACCCAGCAGAACAGAACATTTCAGAATCTGATCTCAAGCAACACTTAGCTCTCAACTGTTCATTTTCACGACAGACTTGGACTATGCTGAGTTACATTCTGTTATTTTTTTCTTATTCATCATTCTGCTGCATTGTCAGAAAGTAAACTGTGGCTTCTTAGGTTATGCTTTGCATCATCAAAAGTTATAGAAAAATATAAATCTATCTCTTTGCATGGACATCTTTGGCAAGATGCAGTCATATAAACCAGGCCCAAATGAAGAGTTTGGATTTCTTCTACTGCATTTTCCCCAGGCATGAAAAATGTCTTCAATTTCATAAAAAGACACATTTTATCTTCACATATAATACATTTCCAACACTACTCTCTCTCTTCCATTAATTTCTATGCCCACCTTGCTGCTTGTAAGGCCATGTGATATTAGAATTGACAGAAATGTTATCTTTCATTCTACGTAGGCAATGCTGATATTTCCTGGCAATGATATAAAGATAGCTATTTGGTTCCATCTCAAAATATACTCTATTGTTACTACTTAAAAGGTTGCATGGCATAGGTATTACCTCCTATCCTGAATTCTTTCCTTGCTTCACCAGTTTCCATAATAACAAGTTTAGGAAAAATAACAAAAAAGAAAAAATTACATTATTTTGTCATGTACTTGGCATAGTAACTGCCTGTTAAACAGTATGAGTTATGAAAATTATAAAGGAAACTGTCATATTTTGCTCATCTCTGAAGCCACAGTAAAAACAGTAGCCAAAGGGCTAAGCTGAAAGTCAACTGTAAGGAAAAAGAAGGGAAAAAGAAATTTGGGAAGAGTTTCAGATTAATCTGTTCTTTGGAGCTCTTCATAGACTTGCTGAGATGGTTTTTTTGTTGTTTTGTTTTGCCTAATTTTTGTTTTTCTTGCATTGTTTTTCTTTTTCTTATTTTCAAAGGCCTGTTAATAATTTTTACCCAAAGATTCGTAACACCTGCATTCATATACCTATTCCCTGTGATATTTTTCATACAAGAGAATTCTACTCAACAGTAGTCTAACAGTGAAACACAATTTTCTTCTTAAATTACTATTGCATAGGAAGACTAGTGAAAGAGAATTCAGCTATTCAGCAAGAGAGGGTTGCTATCAATCATTTGCACTGAAAAGACAGATTTGGTTTATGTCTTTTTTTTCTAGTCTGAGATGAATGGGTCAGTTGTGATAAGGCAATTAACACCAGTAGGCTCACCAAAAAAATGGAAGAGTTTAGATTTTATTATATAAGACAAGAAGACTAGAGAGAATAAACAAGTGAAATTAGTTGACCTAAGACAAAGTTTTGAGTTTTGATGTTGAAGGAAGCTCTCTGTCTCCATTAAAGGAGTTGTGTAAGGACACACCTATAGCATTAGAAGAAACAATGCTTGTAAACATTTCTGACACTAGTGTCAACCAGCACAGGATAGCCTTGCTTCCCTGATATTGCTTTCCTTGCTCCTCCAAAAATAGTGGTCACATCTAATATACATGCTAGAAATTATCTCAATGCTAACGAATGAAGTATGCGCAGAAATCGATTAGGAGAGTAAACATTTACTGGGCCAAAAGCTTATCAGAGATATTTCAAGCAATTAACAGTACAGGCAGCTGAGCTCAGTAAGAAAGAATGCTCACTATCAACACATGGCTTACTAGATTTAGGTTTCCTTAAGGAATGTATGTGCTACCTGCACACACAATTGCATGCATTTTACCTGTAGAACCCTGTATCCATGGCACACTTTATCCAAGTTATTTCAAAATTAAGAGATTATGAAATATATTTTTTTCCACCAAAACAGAAAAGTTTCCATTGCTGCTTCATATATTTACAGTCATTTGCTATATCTATAATACTTACCTAGTATAAAGTCATTGTTTCCCTTTGCAAAGCAGATCCAAAGGCCTGTCAGCCATCAGGAGGCCACAGTAACCAGATATGGATCAGTCTGGACTAACTTGGTCTGGGTGTGTCACCTCCTTCAGGGTAATTCTTTCTCGTATAGACAGTATCTTCGAAAAGATGAGAAAAGCAGTCTGATTAATATTCTTTATCCAAACATACCTACTTATCCAGCCTTCCACAACCCAATACAATCATGCTGTTGCTGCCTCTTTGAAAGCACTGCTGATAGCATTAGGATGGAACATTTTGCAGAAATTACATTATCTCTACTTCTAATTTCTTTGAACTCACAGTGGCTTCCATCATGTTGCTATCACAAAGCAACTGTCTTGCTTGTTTGGCTTCCATTTACCCTGGCACAGGCCTTTATGTGCAACTGGTGTAGCAAGTTTGGTTGCTATACCTGTTGTTGCTGCTATTTCCTGTAGCTCCTTGTCAAAGGCTGGGAGATGCGTGTGTAAAAGAGAGAAGGTAGTGGAGAAAGGTTCAGTGGGAGATTCAGTGAACTTGATGATTGAAAATTTAAAAGCCAACAAAAATTGATGCTTACAAAATTGAAATTTGGATTTTTGATATACATTTTTTACTTAAAGACTGTTTCAGTACCTTGTCCTAAATGCTTGATGCAAATTCTGCTGAAGTCACTGTAAATATTCCTATTGAACTCAAGAAAATTTTATTTCCAACTTTAAAAGCAGTATAGCTATTTCCCTAATTGGTCTATATTGAGCTAGTGCTTCACAGGGTGCTATGAGGCATAGTGCATCTTTCTGAGGCATCCTAAACCTAGCGCTGATTTAGTTACAGCAGATATAACAGATAATACGCAAGAGACTGACATGCTTCCTCTCCCTCCTTTCTTTCCCCCTGAGACTTAATGAAAAAGGTTGAGTGTGGCCAGAGGCTAAAATTAACATGTATGTACAGATATAAACAAAAATGGAGAGAGAGAGAACAGCTTAAGGAGTATTCAGCTAAAGCTAGAAATATTTAAGACTGCAGGGCTTGAAGAAATGTATAATAGAGAGCAATTGCAGGACTTCTCATTGTTATCTCTCAAATGTTACTTAAAATTTTTGAGAGCTGAGGAGAAATTAGAAATTAAAGATTTTTTAAACAGCAAACTATATAGAACTATCTTGGTTACATTTTCGAAGAGGTGAGAAGGATAGAATAGAGTTGATAGAAAAACCACAGGAATCTTTAATTAGTAAAAGCTGCTGACATACACTTATGGAGAAACAGAGAAATGTGTTCTGGGTGTAATGATTGTAAAGTGGCTGCACAGCCAGCTGAAAATAAATAAACACACAAATAATAGCTACCTTTTCAAACTGGAAAAATATTTCAAGTGAGGTCTCCCAGGACATACCTCCACTCCACAACGCAGTGCTTTGTTACAGATACTTAAGCTAATGCAATGCTGTTCAAAGGCATTCTCACTAATGAGGCCTTTCCAGTGTCGATTACTTGTTTTACAGAGACACCTGTTTTGATTGTGAACATAATGTACTTGAAGCTAATAGAAGTATGTTTGTCTAGCACTGCAACACAGGGTGTAGAATGGAATGGAACGGAACGGAACGGAACAGAACAGAACAGAACAGAACAGAATAGAATAGAACAGGCATGATTTCCCCTTAGTGAAGCCATGCTGGCTGTCACCAACCGCGTCCTTGTTGTTTTTCATGTCTCTTAGCATGTCTTCCAGAAGAATCTGCTCCAAGATTTTGCCAGGCACAGAGGTGAGACTGGCTGGTTTGTAGTTCTCTGGCTCATCCATTTTCCCTTTCTTTCCTCTCCTACAGTGGACCCAAGGTCTTTATTCTCACAGTCCCTGCGTCTGCCTCCCAAGACTTGGGTGGTCTGGTCAGAGCATTTGCCAGTGAAGATTGAGGCAAAGAAGTCATTCAGAACCTCTGTAGCCAGTTCTCCTGACAGCTTCTGGAGAGGGCCCATGTTGTCCCTAGTCTGTCTTTTATTTGCAATGTACTTATAGAATCCTTTCCTGTCTTTCACATCGTTAGCCACATTTTATTCTAACTGGGCCTTAGCTTTCCTAACCTGGTCCCTAGTTTCACAGACAACATCCCTGTATTCTTCCCAGGCCACGTGCCCTTACTTCCACCTTTTATGAGCCACTTTTTTCCCTCAAAGGTTCCTCAGCAGCTCCTTATCCATTGGGCCCCTCCCCGCCCTCTAGGGCTCTATCCTGTGGAACCTTACTAAGCAGGTTCCTCAAGAGGCCAAAGTCTGCTCTCTTGATGTCCAGGGAATTGATCTTGCTGCACGCTCTTCTCACTGTTCTGAGGAATTTCTGGTTCTGATGAACTATGTGTATTTCCTGTGCT
Source organism: Neopsephotus bourkii (assembly GCF_033783945.1). NCBI lineage: Eukaryota > Metazoa > Chordata > Aves > Psittaciformes > Psittacidae > Neopsephotus > Neopsephotus bourkii. The sequence continues at coordinate 277,658 of NW_026902259.1, read as the reverse complement.
TCCACAGATATTCGGTGCCATACTCTGTTCTCTTGCTCATCTAACTCAAACAAACAATAATTTTCAGTATTGACAGAAAAAGATCTCAAAAATACTGAGTGTGAATATTCAATGGAAAAAACATAAAAATCCAGATTTTTATTCTCTTGATTAAGATTCACAATATTCATTCTTCCGACTCTTGTTCTAATTAATAGGTTTATCAGTGGGGGCCTTCCTAGAAACATTCATTTTTAATTGAGTATTACAGGCCACCTGTCCTTGCTTTAACCTTTTACAAGCTTCTTTTTTTCTCTCAAAGTTTCCTCAGCAACTCCTTATCCATCCAAAGGAGGTCTCCTGGACCTCCTGCTGCACCTCCTTTTAGTCAGGACGCAACACTCCTGAGCTTGTAGTATGTGGTCTTTGAATATCAATCAACAGTCTTGGGCCACCCTGCCCTCTAGGGCTATAGCCCATGGAACCTTACTGAGCAGATTCCTGAAGAGGCCAAAGTCTGCTCTCCTAAGTCCAGAGCAGTGAGCTTGCTGCATGCTCTTCTCACTGTCCTGAGGGTCTCAAATTTGACCATCTCATGATCACTGCAAACAAGACTGCCCTGGAGCATCACATTTACAACCAGTCCTTCCCTGTTGGTGAGCATGAGGTCAAGCATGGCACCTCTCCTTGCTGGTTCCTCTATTACTTGCAGGAGGAAGTTGTTTTCCACAGAATCAAGAAACCTCCTTAATTGCTTGTGCTGGGCCATACCGTCATTCAAACAGATGTCAGGGTGGTTGAAGTCTCCCATGAGAACAAAGGCCTGTGAGCATAAGGCTGTTCCTATCTCTCTGTAGCGTGCTTCATCCACAGATTCTTCTTGGTCAGGCGGTCTGTAACAGATCCCCACAATAATGTCTCCCATCGCTGTTCTCCCTTTAACCCTGACCCACGAACTCTCTGTTGACTGCTCACCTGTCCCCAGACAGAGTTCTATACTCGCCAGCCTATCCCTAAAATAAATAGCAACTCTCCCTCCCCGCCTGCCAGGCCTATCCTTTCTAAAGAGCCTGTAACCTTCCATTCCAACACTCCAGTCATAGGAGCCATCCCACCATGTTTCTCTGATGCCTATTATATCATACCCCCATAGACATGCACAGAACTCTAATTCATCTTGTTTATTCCCCATGCTATGGGCATTTGTATAGAGGAATCTGAGCTGAGCTCCAAATGAAGCCAGTTCATTGGTTGGAGCAGCTGGAATATGTCTACATTGTTCTGAGCATTTATTATAGATGTGCCACAGAAAATATATGGACTCAGTCAGAGATCAATATGATCAGACAAAAGTCATTTATTGCAAAGCCTTAACTCCTTATATGTTATTTCTTACATGCACTTGCAGTGACTTGGCATATTATGATTGGATACATGTCTTGAAGACCCTTAGTGACTAACATAATCGGTTAAGCACAGTTATGAGAACTTGACCTCGAAAGCTTGCCAACAGTCCACAGTTCTCATAACTTGGTGAATTCCAGCTTCTTCTTATCTTGCTTGCTTAAGCTTCCTCGGGCCTCTCATGGCCTTGCTGTATCTTTTGGGATTATTCAGAGTTCATGTACCAATTATCCATTCTCCCATGAGAACACTGTCTCCACATCGGTGCTGGCAACTGACTGTGTGTGGTGGGATGGAATGATGCCCCCTCTCCCCCCAACACATCTAGTTTAAAGCTTCCTTGACTAGTCTGGCAAGCCTTCTACCAAAACCGCTAAGACCATTTCCACCAGCCCCCAGTAGACCTGGCCTACTAACTTGGGTCCCGTGTTCAAGACACCCAAACTCCTGACTGTGGCACCACCCTTCTAATCATTTATTAACCTGGCCAATCCTCCTAGCCTTTTTAAGGTCCTCCCCTGTATCCTGGAGAATTGAATGAAAAGACAATCTGAGCTTCAGAGCCCCTAACCGCTTCTCCCAGGGCTCTGTAGTCCTTATGTTCTCTGGGCTACTGCTACCTAAATCACTCACACCCACATGGATCACTAGAAGTGAGTAACAGTCCGTGGGGCTTACTAGAGCAGGCAGCCTCTCTGCAACATCCCTGATCCATGCCCTCATAGGCAGCACGCCTCGAGACTGGATCAGGCCAACAGGTGGGTGCCTCTGTTCCTTTCAAAGTAGAATCCCCTACTACCATGACCCACTGCTTTTTCCTGGCAGCACCAGTAGCGATCTTCTTTACCAGTGCACCAGCCAGTGGTTTCTGGTGCGTTTCCTCATGAGCCCCCGGCAGAACTGCAAAGTGGTTCTGGGTGGGGACGACAGATTTAGGAGGAAGCCCCTTGCTTTTAATTGTCATCTTCCTCCTCTTTTTTTTTTTTTTGTTGCTGTTTCCTACCTTCCTGGGTTAGTGGCCTTCTTTCCTCTATGAGCTACAGGGGACACTGGCGGCCCCTGCACAGTTTGGGCCTGGAGCAAGCATTCCTGCTTCCTCTCACCTACCCTGACATCTTGCAGCCTATTAACAGCATCCTGCAGCTCAGCCACCTGCTGCAGGAGGACCTCCACAGGGAGCACTGAGTGCAGCCCTGCCTGCCCATTGTGTACCTTTTCCTCACCAGACCAGTGCAGGCACTCTCTACACTCCAAACTCTGCTCTGCAGCCTCTCCTCTCATCAGCCGTGTCTGCGTGCTTACGCTGGCCACCACCGGGGCAGTCAGAGCAGAACTCCCAGAACGGGCCCTGGTCATAAGGTGAGTGCTCACCATTCCCCTCTCCTGCCTCGACCTGCCCTAGTAGCTCGCGTTCCCTGGGGCAGGTTTTTAAGCAGTCAGGGCTGGTGCCCCTCCTCCCGGCTCCGCCCCCTATGAGTCAGCTGCTCGCATCAGCTGCGCTGCTGGCTCCTAAGTAAGTCCTGTCGAGGACTTTAGACTCCCTCGGTGGCTCTTGTCGCTCTGAGTTGAGGCTCCTGGACGCTGATCTCCCCCCGCTCCGGTGTTATTTACTATTTATATTAATATCTTGTATGGTGAAATACGCAAACCCACTTAAATACATGGGCTTGTCGGAGGAGCGACCTGAATCAAGAAGACAATCTCCATATGAGTTACGCTTCTTGTTTGATTTATTGCACAAGCTCACCTAATTTATACCATTGGTGATAGTTTACGTGACAGCTGTACATCTTTCATTGGCTACATACACCTGTCCACGTGCCTGTCTATACATTGCTCTTGGCTAAGCTAAATTTTACACACATATCTCTGCAACAGCAGGGTGCATGCCTTGCGATAAGCGGTACATACCTTGTGCCCAGCAAGCTCCTGTTTCAATGTTCTGTTTGCATTTCTTCAACTCCAGGCCTCCTCATCTTAGCTGAGTCAGGGAGAGTTCAAGGCTGTCTCACTCGACTCTAGTCCCGAGTTGTGCAGGCCTTCATGCGAGTCAGTATTTATGTTACCTAACCACTGTCCACATGGGCTGTCACAAACCTTGGCAGAATTAAAAAATAAATGAGGAATAGGATTTGAATTTAGAATTATCATGATTAATTGCAGAAATGAGTTGAAATCAGTAAGAGTAAATTCAATATAAAAGTAGGAGAAATACTGCATTGAAAAGAAATCAAATGTGGAAGTCTAAAATGGACATACGGATGAAGCAACAGCCTGAATACCTGAATAAAACCATAAAGTTAATCAAAATAGCAAATCTTATTTTGAATTATGTTAAGAAAATGTCTGTAAACAAGGAAGCCAAGTATTTCCTCCCCCTTAAAAATAATAAATCCTTAAAACAAAACCTGAGAATTATTTGTAATCTCCACAAAATCTCTTTCTTAAAGAGTATCCATTGCCCTCAGAAAGTATTTTCTTTTCTTAAATTATAAAGAACATAAAAGAAACCATAGGCATTTCTGAATTGCATGTCTAGAACATGTGGAAGGTAAATCTTTAATATTCTATTTTTTCTTGTTCTGCAGACCTTTAAAAAAGCCCAAATTGAAACAATTAGAGAAACTACACAAACTGATAGGATACTTTGGTGCTGTGCTTTTGTCAAACAAATGACAAATATTATCAACTTATAAAAAAGAGATTAAAGAAACTGGAATTGTTTGATCTAGAAAAACTGAAATCTGTTTTAGACAATGATACCAGTTTTCAAATGCATAAAGAAAAGCTACTGAGAGGAGAGCAACTAGCTGTTTTCCAGATCAACAAAGGGCAGGACAAAAAATTATGCATTTAATTTTCACTCAAGCAGGTTTCCATGAAACACTGAATTATCTTATTCTGAGAGCCAGACATATACAACTGAAAGGGTAATTTATTTTTCAGCACACAAAAGAAAAATGTGTCAAAATCATGTCCATTCACTTCTACTGGACTCCTTATAAAATAAAATGGAAATGTAAAATGAGTGTGTGTATCAAAGTCTGGTCCCACTTGAGCTATTGACTTTGCTGAGATATGTCTGAAATAATCCAAATTACATGTGGAAGTGCTCATTTTTCCTGGGTCAAATCTTCAGTAACCTTGCAAATTTAGTATAAATGCTGAAGAAAGTAAATTCAAATTAAACTAACAATCATTTTGTGAAATTAGAATGCAATTTGAAGCAGAAGGTCAAAATGCACTTCAGAAAAAAATACAGTCTCATGCTGAGATAAAAATAAAAGGAAAATGCAAAGGGAATATTGTCACTTTGATGTGTGAGAAATATAAAGTTCTAAAAAAAAAAAAAAATACACATTTTCATGTGACCAAGGTAACAGTAAATGACCAAGGTAACAGTGGTATAATCACCATGATACCACACACAAGTAAAATCACCTGTGCTGCTACACAAAAAAACCCACAAAACCTTTTAAATTAAATTGAATATTTTTTTAAATTATCTTTTAGTCTCTCTTTCTCTTCTTCTGTCCCTGTTCATTTCTTCTTTTTTTTTTTTCTTCTTCGGTCCCTGCCTACTCATGCTGAGCTCCTTCTGGCAGTAAAAAAGTATGTAAAGAGATAAATCTTTAATCCAATTCTGGGCACACAGAGATTTTCTGATCAGGCTTATGTTTGGTACAAAGTAAGTCCAAAACAAAAGAGAAGACAGAAAGATGGTTTAGCCTCTTACTGTCCTGAGGGCTCACTTCTGAATCGCAAATTTTTATGAGTTGTTTTTGTCACAACTCAAAGCAGTCCTTAACAAATGCATCACTCTAGTGAGCCTCACACACTAGTATAGCAGTGCACAGTGATCTGATGATAAGAAGAGCCAGTATTGTGTATGACATGCAAAAGACAATGTCTTTTGTTTATATTTTTAGTCTATTTCTCTGAATCAATTCTATACTTGCCCTCCACCTATGTAATCTGCTCTTTTTGTTTGCCAGTGAAGATCATCCTGATGTTTCCCATCTAGTTTAAGGATTTACCTATGTAAATACAGGTCTTTGCTAACAGGAGTAATTACTTCAGCAGAGAAGCCAATGAAGTCTATACAGGAACTTAAAGTAAATGGCTGTTACTTTTAGGAAACAGAGACCAAAGCATGTTCTTCTTTTTAATGATGCATTCTCAGCCAAAATCATTACAAATAATGGTTATTAATTATTAGTGATTAGTATTGTTATTTGTTTGCTGCAGTATGTTTAAGTCCCAGATGAGATGAGTAAATTGCTTTACCTATCAGAACATGCATTTTCTGGGATTAGTTAAAGGAGCATATTGCTGTTGCCCATTCACAGGGACTAGAAACATCAGTCATTTAATTACTAGTGGTACATCCAGTTGTCAAGGCCATAGTCTGAAAAACTATGCTCCCAGAAGGGGGACAATTTATTTTTTTTTTTTTTCCCTAGCTTATCTGTAACTGGGGATATTGAAACTATTTCAAAGTAGCAAAATGTGTAGGAGACATTATCTCCCATGCTTGTGAAACTGAAGTTATTTGTGGTGACAGCACTAAACGATCATCTCCACAGTAATGGTATAGACTGCTTGTGGCTGAGCCAGGGGCTGAAATGCACAGGAACAAGCTTTTCCAATTCAAGACACAGCTGTAAGCAACAGTAAATTTTCTCCTCCATTACTTGTCCTTTTTTCACTTTTGAAGCCTTATATATACATAAAATGGGATACAGCTAACATAAAATCTAACTTACAGATACCTTACCTTGCTTCAGGCTCCCTTTATACACACTGGGGCGAAACAGATGTCTTCAGAGAGCAATGCATTTCAGGAAACAGATATCTAAAACTGGCCAGATTAAACTTCTTGGAGGTGCTAACCATAGATTCGTTCTGAGAGGATACTTTTTTCTCAACATAGTGAACACACAATAGCTCCCATTTTGCACAATAAAAAAAAAGAAGTTTCAAAAGAATTCCAGTTACACTAAAACTCAAGTCTCAAGTAAAAAATTATTTTCATTACATACTGACCTCTTTGAGTGCAAGTCATAAAAATACACTTTCAATGTTACATATTTATAATTCTGAAAACTGAAAATCTTTTGATATAACTGAATTATTTCACATTATCCATAAGGATTTTAATTTTAAATTGAGAACACATCACATCTGTATAATTCTATAGAAGCTACAGAAAAGAATAAAGCAAAGAAAAACAAGCAAACTGCCTATGTAAGAGCAGATTTATTACACTCCTGAAAGACAGAGGTGAAAACACAAGGTCATTTGATTGTATCCAGATAATTGATTAAGTCCTGATATTTCAAGTTGCTCATTGCAGCTGGGTCACTTTGTTTATGCAAAGGAGCCAAAAAATTCTGCTGGGAATATTGCAGCATCAATAATACCTTTTCTAAGAAGCTTACATCTTATACCTTATTAAAAACTGCACACACAGAAACAAAAATAAAAAAAAAAAAAAAAACAAAAACCCCAAACAAAAAACCACAAAAAGCTAACAAAACAGAAAAGCAAAGAGCAAAAGAAAAACCCCAAAACCAACAGAAAAACCCACCAGCAACAAACAAATAGCTCAATCCTAGAAGATTCAGAATTCAGAGAACTTCAGCCCATATTAGCTTGAGTTAACAAAGATACGAATAATCCCATTTGAATCTCAGATTGCTAATATTAAGAAGTAGATTAACAGCTGCAGCCTTGGATAGTGGCCCCTGAGTTGCTGAATTCAATGAGGATGTCTAGACTGCAATCTGTCTGTCGTGGTTTAAGCCCAGCTGTAAATCAGAACCACGCAGTCTCCCTCTCACTCCCTCCCTTCCCTCCCCTGCTCCTGGAGGGATGGGGAGGAGAATCAAAATAATGTAACTCCCACAGGTTGAGGTAAGAACAGTCCAGTAACTAAGGTATAACACAAACCACTACTGCTACCACCAATAATAATAATGATAAGGGAAGTAACAAGGGAAGAGAATAGAACCACTCACCACCTGGCGACTGATACCCAGCCCAGCCGAGAAGTGAGCTAATCCTTCTGGGTATCTGCCCCCAGTTTTACATCCTGGGCATGACATGCTGTGGTATGGAATAGCCCTTTGGTTCATTTGGGTCAGGTGTCCTTTCTCTGCTTCCTTCTGGCTTCACCTCCGCCCTGGCAGAGCATGAGACTCAGACAGTCCTTGGTCAGACTAAACATTACTGAACAACCACTAAAAACATCGGTGTTATCAGCGTTGTTCCCAAGCTGAAAGTCAAAATCACAGCACTGCACCAACTACTAGGAAGGAGAAAAATGGCTGCTACTGCTGAACCCAGGACACCATCTCACCACACTTTGTATATTTAACAGTTGTGCATCTAATCCAAATAAGTTGTGAAATTTCTCTGTAATGGAGAGTCTTTTCTGGAGCACACTTCATTTGACACTACCAGAAACACTTCAGTCTAAGTTTCACTACCACTTGATTTGAAACTATGAACAAGCTGCTACTGAAAGGGGTTCTTCCATGTCTTCCCACCTTTCCCTGTTGGTTCCTCACTCTTGTGCCAGCAAAAGGATTTAGGCAGTTTGACTGAGCATCTTGAAAACTAATTATTATTCTGCTGGGTTAGCTTTAAGCTGAGCCTCTTGCATGAAGCAGTGAGAATTGATTCTGGAGCCAGAAGTAAAGGTAAGACTGCCCACTATTTGGCAGAAGCCCTCAGGATGGTTTAAAATTTTATGGCATAGCTTCTTAATTAATGTATTATGTTAATTGGGTTGATTTAAGATTAAGTTGTTTCTGACAGTGATTTTTATTCTTTTTCCCCCCTTTCCTTCTGGCCTTTGCTGTGTTTTCTGCTGCTTCTTTAATACTAGCCTGTAGGATTGGGCAGCTGGAAGGTGGTTGGAAGAAATACTTATGTACAATCAGATCACCGTTCAATTCACTCCACAAGTCAGGGAATGTTACGTCCAAAACTCAGGGAATGTTATGTCCAAAACTCAGGAGACAGGCAAAAAAAGACTGGCCAAAGGGTGGGGTGCAAGAACTGCGCAGAATCATAACTTCCCAAGGAAATGTACATATCAGCTTCTGCTGATAACAGCCTCAGGACAAAATATTTAGAAAAAAAAGATGTCCTCCAGAGTTACTTTTCTCTTTGGTGATTATAAAGATTGAGAAACTAGTTGAGTTTATTTATCTGATTTTTGTGATCTGAATACTCCCTACACGACAGGAAAGCTTTAAATTGCAGTAAATTGCTTTGTCTATTTATTTAAAACAAAAACAACAACAACAAAAAAACAAGCAAAGAAGAAAACCAACAGAACAAAAGCACAACTACACAAAATTCTTTACAGGCAGAGTCTGAAAAACAGATCACTTTTGTCTCTTATCCTTAATTCCTCAACAACTGTAAAGAGGTTTCATGTCCTTTATTTTTCTTTTTAAATGTATTAACAACTTAAGATTGCAGTTACATTAAAAAACAGTGACAAAAGATAAATAATTTCGTAGTCTTTCATTAAATAAGAAAAATTAGTGTATTGCTGATCTGATGTCAGGGAGAAAATGTTCCCCTCTTACTATATTAACATTGCTTTGTTTTGTTTACTTTACAGATGATTTTCAATAGGATAACATTTTAGACATGTCCACAACTAAAGCTGCCTTAAAATTTCCACAGTTGTGTCAAATGTGGAATAATAGATCTAACACGTTGATAAGAATTTGGAGAGAAGAATCTTATGAGCTGAAAAGTGACTCACAGAGTTCAGTCCACGGGAGTGAAATGTAGTAATGAACTCAGGACTAATAATATGAACTGGAAGAGTCTACTGTGTAGAAAGAAATGCAGCACACTACATGGGCTAAGGAAAAGGGTTTTGCACTCATCTTTGAAATACGTAGATGAACAACAGAGCAAGTAAAATCTTCTCCTGGATTTTCAGAAAGAAGTTAAGAAGCACTTTCTTAGCAGTTGGATTTTCAGAAGATAATTCAGGATATTATTAAATATGAGGAATACTCCTACTGGGAGTTCTCAGGAAATCTGTATTTAGCTCTGACCGCAATGTTGCATGAGAACTAAAGCAAGTTGTTTAGGTCAAAATTTTTAGAATAATTTCTATCTCATTTAATGGAACTGAGCTCAGTTATAATTCTATTAGTTACAAAAGCCAAAAAACAACTTCCTTCCTCTAACTCCTTTTGTCCATTTTAAATAGCTTTGTCCCTCAGAACTTTCTTTTAAGGGAGAGAATATTCTTTTCTAGCTTTCTACAGAGCTTGTATCTTTTGTCTGATTTGAGGTCCTGTATCCACATGTAAATTCAATGCAGGAGATAGATACATCTCTCTTCTATTGCTACACAAACCTGCTCTGGATTTATCAACACCACTGAAAAAAAAAATAAAAAAAATGATCAATAGTATTGTGTTGTGGTTTAAGCCCAGCCAGTAGCCCAGAAAACCACGCAGCCGCTTGCTCACTTCCCCCCCTTCCTCCTCCCCCTGCTCCTGGAGGGATGGGAAGGAGAATCAAAAGAACCCATGGGTTGAGATAAGAACATCCTAGTAACTAAGGTATAACACAAACCACTACTGCTGCCGCCAATAATAATAACAATAAGGGAAATAACAAGGGAAGAGAATACAACTGCTCACCACCTGCCAACTGATACCCAGCCTGAGCCAAGCAGAGATCTAGTCCTTCCGGGTAATTACCCCCAGTTTATACATTGGGCATGATGTGCTGTGGTATGGAATACCCCTTTGGTTAGTTTGGGTCAGGTGTCCTGTCTCTGCTTCCTCCCAGCTTCTCATCCTCTCTGGTAGAACATGAGAATCAGAAAGTCCCTGGTCAGAGTAAACATTACTGAGCAGCAACTAAAAACACTGGTGTTATCAGCGCTGTTCCCAGCCTGAAAGTCAAAACCACAGCACTGCACCAGCTACTAAGAAGGAGAAAAATGACTGCTACTCTTGAACCCAGGGTGGTATCCACCCCTTATTTCATACCATTCAACATCAGATTAAGGCGGTTTGACATTTTTTTATTCTGAAGAGTCAGAATTCAGAGAAAAATGAGAAACTTACTTGAAAACCAAAATATCATGAACTGATCTGCAGTGTGTATTTAAGCAGAACTTTTTTCTACCTAATTTATACAAATCTAGAAACAAAAATGTATTCTTAATTAAGAAAGCCTGAGAAGCACTGACTATGGGACCTTTCCTGTAACAATTTTAGTGGACATGCAGAGGGGACATGGTGAAGTACTAGCTCCTTAGGGGCCAGACAAGCTGTGCAAAACAGAGTATGTACTAACAAAAAGGAGGAAGACTTATATTTCACTACGGTGGCTAGAGAATAAGGGAAGAGGTGCAACATATTATCATATCAGATGTAAAGCTCCTTGCAGAAGTTAGTAGTGGTCCTTAAGAAAACATCTTAGGTGGAAGTGGTGGAAGACCAAAGTATACAAACACACAGCTGCTGTGTATTTGCCAATAGGATACTGAACCCTCATGAAAGCTAAAGATATCTGGAAGAACACCAAACTAACACAAATGAATGATAGTAATTATTCTGTGTCACTTGTAAAACTTTTTTGATTTTTTATATATTTAGTAAATATTGTTATATTGATAAACTAAATTAACTTATGGGACTTGGTATTGGGGCATTTACGTATGTAAAACTATATATAACTATATAAATATAGCCCTAAAAAATAAAAATAATACAGCATTAGAAATAAATCATCAGAAATAAAAATGAATGAATGCTTTTAGTGGAAGGTATATGAAAATATTTTTCTTCTACTGTATTTCTTTATTATGTCACCACCTTCTTTAGCCACCTGTTCCTTGATTCCAGTTCTTGCTTTTTTTTCAGATGTAAATCCATGGCTGATATTCATTTCATCTGCTGCTGGTGCTCATTTGCCCTCCTGCTTGAGATCTGGTTCCAATTCCCTTCTAAAAACCTCTGGAAACACAACACAGGTAAAAGGCAAATAGGTTCAGGAAGGAACAATCATCACTCTGTCTTAAGGGTATGTCTGCCAGCCAGAAGCACATCTGTCATACTGCTTTGAAGAAAGTAAAGGTTCATATAGGGCCAGAAATACATTTACATAATCTCTTTGACAGTAAGTGACAGAACTAAAATAAAGTCTATTTTGAACTATGAAAAATGGTGAGCTTTGAGTTGAAAAGATGGGGTGGGAATAATAAGGCAAATATTGAAGCAGAAATAAGTGCAGATGGGCTAGACAAGTCAAGTATCTGCTTAGCTGGTGGAGAAGAATATATGCAAATGCACTTCTGAAAATGGGTTTGTTTCTAATGGTGTAGGTATTTTTGAGTAAAGCAAGAGCACTAGAAAATTGAAGTAGCAGAGCAAGATCAAAAAAATGAAGTGTTCTGGATTATAAAGGCAACTGTAAGACCATACATAGACTTCTGCTGAGTCAAATAGGAACATGCTACCTAGATAGAAGCTCTTAGCTTGTGAGTGTTAGGGTCATTGACATGTGGGACCTATAACCATTGTATGAGCAGAGCTACTTTGTATTATGTAATACTGTATACGTATGAATAACCCATGCACAGTAAAGCAATATTTAAATGTTTGAAGAACTTATTCTGATAATATCTTTCCAATAAATATAATATTTAGAACTCAATGTTGTCAGTATATTCCCATTATATATTTTAAATATATTGCTTATAACACTGAAATGTATGCTGTCATTATATTTCAATATGATTTAAATTTTCCTTAGATTTACTAAACACATGATTGATACTGATGTTTACACTTTGAATTGTCAGACTTTGACGTTTGAATTGTCTCATGTGTAACTGGTTAGATAAATCAGATGTTTTTATCTTCAGATCTTGATTATCAAATACATTTGGATCAGGTTCTTTCACAAGTACAAACAAGAAGTTTCTTCAGAAATATGTGTTAGTAAAATATAATCCACATTATCCACAGAATATAATGTTGTTTCATTTTAATCTATCTGTACATTGGTGTGAAAGGGAAATAAGAGCACAACTAACATATCCATTATATCAGATCATAGCTATCATCAGCTCTCAAGCAGTTTTAGTGATTTACACTGACGTGGGGAAAACGTAGGTGTTGGCCTAGCTCTTGAGCTAGGGATGGTCTCTGTAATATTATATGCCTTGTTCTTTGTGTCCTAAACTTAGAAAATAATAGTGATATAACCTGCTTCCAGCATGCAAATCAACTTGTCTTTGCTCTTGTGAATTAATTCTGAGGACTGTATTGCAAATTGTTTAGAGTCCTGTTGACTGGAAAAATTCCATGTAATCAAGAATAACTTTTTACAATGGCAAATGAACCTTTATTGGAAACTTGTGTACCCATGATTCAAAAAAATAAAAGTGTTGTTAACATCTCAGTGCAAATAATGACAATATTCAACTTTATCAGCATCAAGCTTGTTCTTTTTACTGGGCAGTAATGTGCAAACATTGATTGAAGAAAGTTGAATAAGAAGTCAAGTTGTTTAAAGTAAAAGTTATAAGCTCTGTTAGAATTATTAACCAATTTATTATTTAAACAGTGTGAATAGAGATAAAGTTATTTCCAACTCAGGTCTTCCAGGTGACCAAAAAAGAAAAAAAATTCTAAGTCATATATTTGCATAATGACAAGGGCTTCCTGATTCCTGCTTTTCTGGGCTTGCATATAATTACACCTGCCTCAATTATTACCAAGACTTGGGTCTGTAATCCGGTTATCTTAAATTCCTGTTTTCTTTTCAGGTTATATCTAATAGTTAAGTTATATCTATTGTATCTATACTCTATTGAGTTCAATAAAGATTTTGATATTTTGACATTTAAAACCTGAAATGTTTGGCTTTCAGCTGAAAACCAAAGCCAAACAAAAATATTCTGAGGAAAATAAACACTTTCTATTCAGGGTTTTCTGTAAAAAAAGCAGGTGACCTTTAAAAATGAATTCTGCTTTTAACGTGTTACTACATAACATGATGCTACAGTTTTTCATATTTTCCTTTATGTAATTTATTTTTTGTGTAAGATTTTATGGGCTTTTTTATTTATAGAGCAAAAATAACTAAACAAAGCACTTTATGCCCTCATTGTTTCTGAAGAGATAGGCTCGTCCTCCAGATGAAAGAAGTGCAGCAGGAGGGCCAGGAGACCTCCTTGGATGGAAAAGGAGCTGCTGAGAAAAATTCAAATGGAAAGAGAAGCTTCTAAAAGGTGGAAGCAAGGACAGATGGCCTGGGAAGAGTACAGGTGTGTTGTCCGGGAAGCTGGGAACCAGGTTAGGAAAGGTAAGGTCCAGTTAGAATTAAACTTGCCTAGGGATGTTAAGGTTAACAAGAAGGGATTCTACAGTTATGTAGCAAATAAAAAAAAAAGACTAGGGACAACATAAGCCCCCTCTAGAAGCTCTCAGGAGAACTATCTACACAGGATTTGGAGAAGGCCGAGGTTCTGAATGACTTCTTTGCCTCCGTCTTCAATGGCAAAGGCTCTGAACACACCACCCAAGTCTTGGAAGGTAGACACAGGGACTGTGAGAATTAAGACATTGGGCCAACTGTAGGAGAGGATCTGGTTCGAGACCATCTTAAAAAACTGAATGTGCACAAGTCCATGGGACCTGATGAAATCCATCCATGAGTCCTGAAGGAGCTGGCGAATTAAGATGCTAAGCTACAGGCTTATTATTATTTGAGAAATCATGGCAGTCAGGTGAAGTTCCCAATGACTGGAAAAAGGGAAATATAACCCCCATATTCAAGAAGAAGAAAATGGATGACCCGGGGAATTACAGACCAGTCAGTCTTACCTCTGTGCCTGGCAAAATCTTAGAGCAGATTCTCCTGGAAGGCACATAAAAGTCAACAAGGTGGTTGGTGACAGCCAAGCATGGCTTCACTAAGGTGAAATCCTGCCTGACCAACTTGATGGCCTTTTATAATGGGGCTATAGAACTGATGGACAGGGGCAGAGCAGTTGATATAATCTACCTGGACTTGTGCAAAGCTTTTGCCACTGTCCCACACAACATCATTCTCTCTAAATTGGAGAAACATCCATTTGATAGGTGAACAACTTAGTGGATAAAGAACTGGTTGGGTGGTCTCACACAAAGAGTTGTGGTCAATGGCTCAGTATCCAGCTGGGGATTAGTAACGAGTGGTATCCCTCAGGGATCGGTGTTGGGACCGGTCTTGTTCAACATCTTTGTCACTGACATGGACAGTGGGATTAAGTGCACCCTCATAAGTTTGCTGATGACACCAAGCTGTGTGGTTTGGTTGATATACTGGAGGGAAGGAATGCCATCCAGAGGGACCTTGACACGCTTGTGAGGTGGGCTGATGCCAGCCTCATGAAGTTTAACCATGCCAAATGCAAGGTCCTACACCTGGGTCGGAGCAATCCCAGGCACAGCTACAGGTTGGGCAGAGAACAGATTCAGAGCAGTCCTGCTTAGAAGAACTTGGGAGTGCTGGTAAATGAGAAAATGAACATGAGCCAGCAGTGTGCGCTTGCAGCCCAGAAAGCCAACCGTATCCTGGGCTGCATCAAAAGGAGCATGACCAGCAGGTCTAAGGAGGTGATCCTGCCCCTTTACTCTGCTCTCGTGAGACCTCACCTGGAGTACTGTGTGCAGTTCCGGTGTCCTCAGCATAAAAAGGACATGGAACTGTTGGAACAAGTCCAGAGGAGGGCCATGACGATGATCAGGGGACTGGAGCACCTCCCATATGGAGACAGGCTGAAAAAGTTGGGGCTGTTCAGCCTTGAGAAGGCCGTGCAGATACTGCATAGCAGCCTTCCAGTATCTGAAGGGGGCCTACAGGGATGCTGGGGAGGGACTCTTCATTAGGGACTGTAGTGATAGGACAAGGGGTAATGGTTTAAAACTTAAACAGTGGAAGTTTAGATTGGATATAAGGAGGAAATTCTTTCCTGTTAGGGTGGTGAGGCACTGGAATAGGTTTCCCAGGGAGGTTGTGAATGCTCCATCCCTGGTGGTGTTCAAGGCCAGGTTGGATGAAGCCTTGCTTGACATGGTTTAGTGTAAGGTGTTCCTGCCCATGGCAGGTAGGTTGGAACTAGATGATCTTAAGGTCCTTTCCAACCCTAACTATTCTATGATTCTATGATACCTTAACTTCTTGCAAGGTCAGTTTCAAGACTTTGTGGCAGCCAAAGTAAATGAGAAGATCAAGCGTCACACATTTATATATAGTGGAATAGTACCTGTCAGAGTGTATTGCTGCTGTCCTTATATCACTAATGTGAATTATATTTGTCTTGTCTGCAAATATCTTCATAGACACAATGCACACAACAGAGTGGAAGAAACTGACTTGTGCACAGAGACCTTCATAGACATGACTGTTTTTCACAGAAAAGGAATCAAAAGAAAACGCTGGCAGCCAGCTAATCTTTGTTAAGCATTGATATCTGCTTTACTCAGCATGAATGACTCATTAGAAAGTTTATTTCAGTAAGAGAGAGCACTCTTGCCGTCCTTCAAGTGGTTCATTTTAAATAACTACAAACAGTGCAGCCAAGGAGTTAATCAGATCTCTAGCTTCCCACCTTTTGTTGGAACAATATTCTTTAGTAATCTCACCAGGCTATCCACAAACTGCATTGACATTTTTTCAGATCCTCAAGCACTGTTTGCTTCTTTATCAAACCCTTGTGATATGCAAGAATGCTCTAGGCACTGAACAAGTCAAGGACCTCTCCTGCTATTTGCTCAAGAGTATTTTCATTGAGAGATTTTCCTTTAATCAAAATAAATTGGCCGTTTCATGCCAAAAGTGATCTTATTGACAGATCCTAAGAATGTTAAATGAGCAACCTGTTCTGTAAATGTTGCTATTCTAATTTAAAATCATTACAGCACTGGACCACTGACATGGTGTTATTTGTTAGAATTTCTTGTTTGGTTTGTGTAAGTTATTACTGTGATTTCTTCTTTGATTTTAGCTTTATTTTAAATCATTAGCACAGCATTTACATTTCTATTTACAATCCTCACTGCAAACCAATGCGTGGAAGTGAGTGATATCAATACTGCTTTAATATTATTTTAGACATTTGCTAAATTAGATGTTGTAACTTTTCATTATTCAACAGATTCATGTTTCAAATTTAGTTTTTTTAATAAATTATACATTTCTCTTGGTATTCAGCTATTTTTATTTTTCTCTTCATTAGGGACTGTAGTGATTGGACAAGGGGTAACAGGTTCAAACTGAAACAGGGGAAGTTTAGACTGGATATAAGGAGGAAATTCTTTCCTGTTAGGGTGGTGAGGCACTGGAATAGGTTGCCCAGGGAGGTTGTGAATGCTCCATCCCTGGCAGTGTTCAAGGCGAGGTTGGACGAGGCCTTCGGTGATATGGTTTAGTGCGAGGTGTCCCTGCTCATGGCAGGGGGAGTGGAACTCGATGATCTTAAAGACCTTTCCAACCCTAACTATTCTATGATTCTATGATAATGGAAGATGAGGCAACTATCATAAAATATAGTGAATAATGAGGTGATATTACATTTTAGCATAAAATCCTTGGATTTTAAACTTTGCCACATTTCCAAAAGAAGTGGGAACCCATGGATTTGCAGTCAAAAAATTTAAAATATATTTTTAATAAAATACATAGAAGCCATCTTATATCAGGGTAACTAGTATGGAGAAGAGCAGTGTTATGACTGGTTCCAGAAAGTGCAAAAATTATAAAATTAATGAAGAGTCTATAAGAGTCTCCTGTTACACATGCAGTAGGTAAAGCTGCGGAAAACATATTTTTTGGAAAATTTCAGAAATCTGAGTCTGTTTTGTAGTCAAGATTAAAGGAAGTATGACAATGCATATGCATTTATTTTTACACAAGTAACACTATGAAGTATCAATGATAGTTGATGTGTATGTACATCTCTGTACATACTGAATGAAAAATATTCTAAACATTAAAATTATTTACTCATAAAAACTCACAATACCACCACATTTTTTTTCCCAATATGATTTTCCTTTTTAAAAACTTTATAATGCAACCTATATTCACCAAAGAAAGTTTTTATTTGCACATTTGTATTACTTCCAATAATGAAATTTAGCATATAACCATACAGGAGGATTATTTTGCACTTGCTCGTCCCTTCCCTCCCCAAAAAACAAGTCAACAATAAACTCCCACCAACAAGTATCAATAATGCAGCAGATGTAGGTTTTTTATTTTTCTTAAGAAAAAAGATATTATCCATCTTCATAAACACAGAAAAAATACCTTAAGTTACTGTAGGCTTTCTCTGTTAGTAATCTCCCAATCTTGTTAATGTTACAGTTGATCTCCATCAGATTTTCTTACTCTGTTTCACAGTTAGAAATCGTGGAAACTTCCTATTTTTTTTACAGGTACTGGAATGAACCCTGCAATTATTTTTTTTTTTATTCCTTTATTCGTTTTTTAATTTTTTTTTATTTCACAGTGTTGTGGGTATAGCACTGTAAGAAATACCTGTTCTCCACCATGAAATTAAAGTGATGTCTTGTAAACTTTCACTTATAAAGTGGGTACCAAGCAATTCAGGCTCACTTCTTCCATTACTGAGAATCACTGCTTTCTCTTTATTTCTGCTGCTGCTGTTGTATAAAAAGGCAAGAGGACTGCACTATTACACTTGTCCTGAGTAAAGTTGTGACCCGTTCTTCCACAGATAAGGGAGGCACAAGGACATGTGGAATCATACTATGTCAATGTAATATAGTTCTACTTTCTGCACTAACTCTGTCATATTTTAACCCCCATAGGCAGCTCAGCCCCACACAGCCACTCACTCACTGACACCCTGATAGGATGGGGGAGAGAACCAGAAGAGGAAAAGTGAGAAAACTTGTGGGTTGAGATCAAGATAGTTAAATAGGTAGAACAAAAACTGCAAGTGCAAACAAAACAAAACAAGGAATTAATTCACCGCTTCCCATCATCAGGCCAGTGTTTATCCATCTCCCACAAAGCAGGACAACATCACACGTAATGATTACTTAGAAAAACAGACACCATCACTCTGAATGTCCCACCTTCCTCCTACTTCCCTCACCTTTTTTGCTACTATGAAGAAAATAAACTTTTTTCCACCAAATAGAAATACACTGTGAAATCAGGGATATTTTATGGTCTGTTTTGATTGTTGACTTAGTTTTGTTCTTTTTTACTTCCATGTTTATATTTTAGAGTTTTATAACTGTCCCTTCTCAGAGTGTATCGATGCCTAGATGTAAAAAGTGAAGGTATCTAGGCATGTATGTATCTCCTGGCTATATACAGATGCACAAACACACACATGCAAAAAAGAAAGACAAACAGAAAACAATCTTTATACATTGTGGTTGGCTAGAATGAAGCACTACTCAGATTTCCAATTCCTTCCTTGTTCTGCAAACATCTCAGAGGCTGAATAGTAAAAAGGCATTATCCTGTGCTTTACTACAGTTAAAACAATATTAAAAAAGGAAAATCTCCATTTGGCTGTCAGAGGCACAGAGCAAAGAATCTTCCAAAAACCAAAACAAAAACGTGGTTGTGTTTGTGCTCATGTTAATTCTCTTGTTTTCTTCTTTCAAGACGTTTTGAATTCTAACCTCCACTTCATCCCTCAGGAGTGCCCAGCAGATTTCATTTTTTGTCTTCAAAACATGTTTTAGCAGCAGCCGAAAATGTTACAACAGCTAGGGTGGTGCAAAGACACCAAGCGATCTTCTGCAAAAAAAGGTCTGTTGTCTGGCACCAGCCTCTCAATAATCTGACTGTGACCTCCTATAACATTTGGCTTTTAGCCATTGTCATTCAAATGATGCTAGACTGTCTGCTTACTGTCCAGGAGCCCAAAGGAGAAAGCTGACAAGAGTTTTGGAGGGTGCATGGCTGGGGAAACTCCTGATGAAACTTAGGTGTGGTCATACCACAGCAACTAAGGTGATGTTTTGTACCATTATGCTTTCAACAGCAACCTGTTTGTTTCAAAGTCCTTATCCACGTCTCACTGAGATTTACAAATGAAAATACAGAGGTCACTTACAAATTCAGTGGGAGGCAGACCCTCTCCCCTTCCATCCTGTTAGACACATTTGTGAGGGCCTGAAAGTGTTTACACACTGCCACCTGCTGCTTCTACCTCCTTGATCTGAGCTTGCCCTGCTCCCAGCAGGCATGGCAATCTGCTCCTCTAATTCTACTCGTCCTCCCGCAGTCTGATCCAGAACGCAGTGGAGTCAAAGACTCCTAAGACTTCCTTTGGCTTCAGTGGATTTTAGAGTCTGCCAGATACATAATTAATTTATTTCAATGGGCTATGAATCAGGCTTTTTGTACTGCCAGATGTATAATTAATATTTCAGGATGAATTCCAGGTATCTTGCTGCTTTATAAGGTTTTTCCTACAGTCTCAGTTCCTGTCCCCCATGTAGCAAGGTCATAAATTAAACTCTTGTGTTCTTGTCAAGAAGCAGATCAATAAAATTAATAAAACAGTGATTTGATGCTTTTAAATACCTAACAGTTACACAAGAAAAATATCTCAAAGGATATTCCAGTCTCAAAAACAACAGCTTTTTCACCCTTAAGCTTCCAAATAAGGTTTATTTTTTCATCATCTGATAAAATACATCTTTGACTGCAGTTTTGTCATTCTTCAGAACTTGAGGAAGAATTTAAAGTTGTTTATGTATGAAAAAGCACAGCTAAATTTACTGAAATGTTCTGGTATCACTAGTTTTATGCATTATTTTAAACATCTTTATTACATTAATGATTAAAAGTGGATGTCCTGAAAAAGTGAGGCAACTGGAGTATTTTATTCTTTTCTGAGGGCTTGTCTTGAAATTAAATGTTACTTTTTTATTCCCACAAAATCAGCTTTTGCTTCCTTTGAAGTCCTAAACTGCAACACAGGCCTGCCATATTCTAACCTGTTAAGAGATCCTCACTCTTCAAAACAGTGTAGCCTGTTACTCCCACTGTTACTCCTAACACATCTTCTCACCTTTTAATTCTAAGGCAAACATCTATTTTCCCCGAGTATCAGTTTTACACTAGAATAGTGTCTGTTCTAGACTTATGAATTAAATGTCAACCTAAAATAAGCATATTTTTCAAAGATACAAATTAACTTAGCTGTATACCAATTTTATTTCATACCGTTGGTTCTTCTTCCTGAACAAACTGATGTATAAAAATCAGTAGATATTTGAGATAGTGAAGAAATATCAAAACTCTCATGTGAACTCATAAAAATAACATTTTTTTCCACTGACCTACTACCTTCCTGGTTTTTGGTTGAACGATCCTGACCGTTTTTTTCTGGTTTTGATCAAACCAAAATATTTGTGCAGTTGTGCTCTGAAGTTTCAACAAGTATTAGGAAAAAAATAAAAGTTTTGCAATGTATTTTCATTGATGATTGTTCCTGATTCCCACATGACAGAAAATTGTATATAAAGAGTAACTTAGAAAGCAGGTCTGATGAGCCCTAATGGTGTTATCAACTTTAAAAGGAATATGAACAAAAGCTTTGAAATTCGCTGCAGGAGTTAGCTTTCTGATAGTAATTTCTTTTGATTTCAGAAGAAAATCATGAGCTTGGTAAATTAACTTCATGTCTATGAAAATAGGTAATTTTTATTTAATGAGGGCAGCTCTTAAAAATGCATGATCATCTTAATGAAATTCAAGAACACTTCCTGAACACCAAATTTTGAAAAACATGTGAGCAGGAATGGAAAAAATAAAAAGTCTTTGTAATAGTATGATTTATGTTCACTTCATGAAGTACTACTACACGGTTATCTATTAAAAAGCTGCAAGGTCATCAAAACATTGTCAAGTTCTCAAGTTTTGTTTTAAATATTTTGACAGTTGCATTAACTTGTGCTTTTCTGCTGCTCTGTGCTTTAAATAGGCCATATGCAAAACATCCAGAGCTGTTACTGGTACTTGAGGATGAATCCTATCCACTATTGCATTTTCTCTAAGCTTTAAAGAAAAGCTGTTGACACAGTTTAGCAAAAACACTTAGTCTCTTAGATATAACTCTGCTTCTGAATAACCTTTTTGGTGTACAGATCAAAAGGAAATCTTTCATCATAGATCTTGAATTGGACTGTAATCAGCGCAAGAGTTCCATAAGCTTCAGTCCAAGACTTTTTCATTTACCTCATGTGAAGATCAATTAGATCATAAGCTTTTCAGAACAAACATCAGCCTTTTTCTGTATTTACTGTATTAAACAATTCAAAACGCCACAGTTTTGGCTTCAAGAAAACAAACTGTAATTGACATGTTTGTCTCAGAGTATGGAAAGATCAAAAACAGTGAAATATTTTCACGGCTCAACTATGCAAATTGCATTGAGACTAAACTAGCCAGAGTTAATCCTGTGGATCAGGATGAATGCACAGGTGTTAGATGATCCTCTAAAATGTCACTTGGTTTATTTTCAGTGTTACATAGGCAAAAATGGTTTGTCTTTTCTTTGATTTTAAAAAGGTGGGGCATTTTTTTCTCTTTTTCCTTCAGGTGGCATAGATTTGTTTTTTTCTTTTTTTTTTTCTTTTTCTCTCCTTGATCTTTCTTTCTTTCTTTTTTTTTTTTTTTTTTTTTTTTAAGCGTTAAGGAACAAGATGCTGTGCCACAGTTCTGCTAAGTGAAATGATATCTTTGGGAGGACTACATCTTTTATGTTTTCCCCTAAAGCACAAAATTCTTATTAACCATGTATGATGAGGTACTGTGTGGCAGGAATACTTACTGTAAATAATATCAATTGCACATTTGAAAAACTTATCCAAAAGTTATTTGAAGCCAGCGGGGATCTTTCCATTGATTTTAAAGGGCTTTGAAATAGGTCTTTAGCCTTGTTTTCTATTCATGAATCATTCAGATGATGTCTAGTTACTTGTGAGTATTGGACAAATAGTGTGGACAAACAACTTCTAGTCTAAAGGCTGTTCCAAAATGTTAACTTGTTCAATATTCATGATATGCAATTAGTCATCTACATCATCATGATATTACTTCTTCTATCAAATTGAAGGAGTGAAACTATATAATCTATAGCATATATCCATGTACACTGTTTTAGTGGAGCAGCTCATTATGGTAGTATATGAATGAATAGTGAATAATATATGTTGAATAGTGAATAATGAATAGTAAATAATTTATGCACTCTGGCAAGGTTTTAAAAACAAATATTCACTCATACTAATAGCTGTGAAACTCCTGGAATTTGGAACATTTTCACAAATGTACAGCAGCTGCAATAGAGTCTGGAATAACCTGAATAATACGAGATAACATATGTGATCATATTTTTAATGAAAAACAAACTTTTTTGTTCACAAAACCAGGTCTGCAGTATAAAAGAAGAGGAAGGAAACTATATTATTGATAGGAAAACTGGCTAAGGGCTTTTTTGGCTTCATTGCTTTCCTTTTTTACCCAGAAGCACTCTGGACCTAAGAGAGTAATGTTCCCTATTTTATTCTTCATATATTCTGACTTAAATGAATCCTTTGATTCAAAATTTTAGTACCCAGGCTATTCCTCAGTAGCTTGAGAGAATCAACATCAATATTATGACAAAACAAACAAAAAAATCCTTTAAACTACATTTGTTTTGAGTCAACTGCATCACAAAATATAAACATGTCTCAATGTCTTACTTATTCAGCATCATCTCCTTGCTGTTAGTTTCTTTTACGTCTTTTACATTCATAGTTGGTTTTAATGTTTAATTTCTTTTCCTAATTATAACTTAGAACATGTTTTTATTTTTCTCCTTTTTATCTTAGTTTCTTGGATCATTTAATTATTTTTTTTTCTCTTTAATTTTCACTTTGTTTTCTTTTTCTCCATTCATTTTTTTATTAATTCCTTTGTTGCATTTTGCCATCACCAGTCTTTTGCATTTTCTTTTATTTCTCAGCGCATTCTTTCCAGTTTCAAATACCACTCACTTGTATTCAGCTCCCCTTTTTACCAGTCAATCCCTTTCCTCATTACATTTCCCTCTTATCAACCAAGATGTCTCTTGCCAAAACCTGGCAAATGATTCTGATGTAAACAGAACACTGCCTGTGCTTCACAATATACAGTAGTATACACATTTTTATACATACACAGTATTATATGCATACAATTATCACAATTACTACCTTGTAATGCACAACATATTATGAATTACATGTTTCTAATGTTCACAGATATTTTTCTTACCATTTTCTGCTACAAATCTTCTTTTTCTCATGTTGGCTAAGTAGCCGATCTGATCCAGGACTAATTTTTAATAAATTCTGCCTGGCACCTTCTGACTCATAAGGGTATTATTTTTCCTAACACTTACAACACTTCCAACATAAACTCAGAAACCTTCTCTGCATATGACTTCAGATTTGTGTTCTATCATAATCTGACAATTAGAACAAAGAAAGATAAATTAGAACAGAATGACTCAGAACAAATCCTGAAGTCCATTCAATTGCTGGTTTAGTGAGAAAACACTGATGTGGATTTAGAAATATTTGTCGTTACAAAGCATCATACTTAAATCCTATCCATTAGACATAATTAAATCTCATTAGTAATGTGATAATACAAAATACCTTCCAAGTCTCCAGTTTGTATGTGTCACAGACAATGTGTGGTGAACTGACCTCAGCCCCTATTCCACATCCCCCTGCACAGCTGGTAGGGAGGAGGCAGAGAATTCAAGAGTAAAGTTCAGCCTGGGAAGAAGGTAGGAGTGGGAAGAAGGTATT
Source organism: Neopsephotus bourkii (assembly GCF_033783945.1). NCBI lineage: Eukaryota > Metazoa > Chordata > Aves > Psittaciformes > Psittacidae > Neopsephotus > Neopsephotus bourkii. The sequence goes on along the minus strand of NW_026902259.1, from coordinate 253,389 downwards.
TTAAGATTTAGTTTTTATTTCTCATTACCCTGCTCTAATTTTAAGTGATAATAAATTAATTTCCCCAAGTAGAGTCTGTTTTGCCCATGATGGTAGTTGGTGAGTAATCTCTCCCTGTCCTTATCTCAGCCCTTGAGCCTTTCTTTATATTTCCTCTTCTCCAGCTTATGAGAGGAGTAATAGAGTGGCTTTGGTGGACACCTGATGTACAGCTGGGGTCAACTCACCAAAGCTCTAGATCAGTGAAAAAAGAAATAAAACCCAAACAAACAACACCAAGAAATCTTAAAATAACAACTTACTGCCCATTTTTTTGAATTCTTACTTTTAAACACTGACAACACTTAAGCACAATCAAGTTTGTAATTTTTTTTTTCTCTTGTGATTCCTAGTAGTGATTGAAAATGGTAATGAGTCAAAGGCTTCTTCAAAGATGATCTTTGATTTTTTTGAAACAGCAGCAAATTTCTTCTATAAAGTGTGTTTAAGTTTACCTGTGCCTAGCAGAAGATGCACTTTGAACTTTCAAATAGCTTCTTTTTCTCCTTCTATCTTAGGAAAGAAATTACTCCAAGTAGAGAGTAGACATTTGTCCAGGTTGTTTTCCTGAGATACAGATCCTTTGTATATTTGTATCCCAGGTAAAGGACAGTTTAGAGCTGCACTGTTCAGTATGATGTTGGGAGAAATTTCTTTCCTCAGTGGGGACAAGCTGTCTTGAAATTTCTTATTGATTAAAGGTTTGAAAAACATTACCTACAAGAAAAGATTAAAAGTACTCATACTAATCATCACAAAAATGTAAAAAACTGAGAGGAGACTTTGAACACATGAAATCTGATGAAGGGAGGGCGAGGATAAACTGTTTTCCAGGTCTCAACCTTTAAGATTACAGCCAAAAGCAAAGTACTGAAATTGTAGTAAACCAAATATATTTCTATTTATAAAGACAGAAAACCACAGGGAAAGCAGATCTCTTGGGAAAACTGAAGTTTTCTCATGAATAGCCACAATAGGGTAATTCCTAAAGCAGGCTAAACAAATATCTGCTAGGAATGTTATAGGCATATTAAGCCCTCATTAGATGAGAATTAGACAGAGATGCCCTCTCACAAGTTCTTTCACAAAACTTTTCTATGATTCTATGATTCTATAGCAGACAAGTCTGATTCTTCAGGACTGAAGCTCATGTAGGCAGATCTTTGTCAGTTTTACATTATCAGTTTTTGAGCAGAAAAATATTTTGAAAGTGTGAGCATGGTATAACTGTTCAACCTGCTTTCCTTCTGAGACAGGCTCTTTGTTGCCTTGGTTTAGGAAGAGTTCCCCTGGCACCACCCTACGTAGTTCAGGTATTATGTAGACAAGCATTTGTTATGCCAATATGGATATAAATAGGATACATTTCCTTTTTAGCTCCACTAGTCATTTAAGGATTTATAGACAACAAAGAGAAATAGGCACAGAGTGTATGATTCATCTGACCTACTTCAGGTATCTATTTGAGCAAGCCAATTCTGTCCTTAAAGCACCTATTAATCTCCAGAAGTGGGACTAGGATTGCTATCTCAAATGAAAATACTTTAAATGAGATTCCCATCCAGTTTTGCTAACCTTATGATGATAAGGGTGATATGAGTATAAAGGAGGTCTCATGATAGACCTGATGGACAAAGTAACTACCCTCACAGACAGGGGATTTATTTCAGGCCTGTAACGCAGTTTGAGAAGGCCTGATTCAGAGCTACATCTTTCTGGAACTTCAGAACATTTTATATAAAGTTTGAGCTCTTTGCTTATGTTTTTTTATCTTTTTGTCTCATACCCACAACTTTCACATGAACAATTCTCAGGCTGAATATTCCAAGAGAAGATACATATCACCAACGTTATACAGACTAAGAGGTGCTGTTTCTTTTCAACCAAGAGAGCTTTAATGCTAGGACCATGTTCAGCATCCACCATTAATTTCCTATGTCATTCTCATTTCCTTAGGCTAAGTGTAATGAAAAATGACCTGTAGTAGACATTGAACACTGTCATTCTCTATAGAATATTGATCATGCTTATGCATTGCTCTTTTACCTTTATATAAATTTATGGTTTTATTTATCTGATAATTAACCTTTTGAAATATATTTCATGACCACCAGGTTCTCCTTTCCTGTAGTTACAATCATAGAATACTTAGGGTTGGAAAGGACCTTAAGATCATCTGCTTCCAGCTCCCCTGCCATGGGCAGGAACACCTCACATTAAACCATCTCACCCAACCTGGCCTTGAACACCGCCAGGGATGGAGCATTTACAACTTCCCTGGGCAACCCATTTCAGTGCCTCACCACCCTAACAGGAAAGAATTTCCTACTTACATCCAATCTAAACTTCTCCTGTTTAAGTTTGAGCCCATTACCCCGTGTGCTATCACTATAGTTCCTAATGAAGAGTCCCTCCCCAACATCGCTATAGTCCCCCTTCAGGTACTGGAAGCTACTATGAGGTCTCCACGCAGCTTCTCTTTTCCAGACTGAACAGCCCCAACTTTCTCAGCCTATCTTCATATGGGAGGTGCTCCAGTCCCCTGATCCTCCTTGTGGCCTCCTCTGGACTTGTTCCAACAGTTCCATGACTTTTTATGTTGAGGACACCAGAACTGCACACAGTACTCCAGGTGAGGTCTCACAAGAGCAGAGTAAAGGGGCAGGATCACCTCCTTCAACCTGCTGGTCACGCTCCTTTTGATGCAGCCCAGGATACGGTTGGCTTTCTGGGCTGCGAGCTCACACTGCTGGCTCATGTTCATTTTCAACCGACCAGCACCCCTGAGTCCTTCTAGGCAGGGCTGCTCTGAATCTCTTCTTTGCCCAACCTGTAGCTGTGCCTGAGATTGCTCTGACCCAGGTGTAGGACCTTGCACTTGGCATGGTTAAACTTCATGAGATTAGCGTCAGCCCACCTCACAAGCGTGTCAAGGTCCTTCTGGATGGCACTTCTTCCCTCCAGGACATCAACCAAACCACACAGCTTGGTGTCATCGGCAGACTTGCTGAGGGTGCATTCAATCCCACTGTCCATGTCACCATCAAAGATGTTAAACAAGACTGGTCCCAACACCGATCCCTGAGGGACACCACTCGTTACTGGTGTCCAGCTGGACTTTGAGCCATTGACCACAACTCTGTGTGTGGCCATCCAGCTAGTTCTTTATCCACCGAATGGTCCAGTTATCAAATTGATGTCTCTCCAATTTAGAGACAAAGATGTCATGTGGGACAGTTTCAAATGCTCTGCACAGGTCCAGGTAGATGACGTCGACTGCTCTACCGCTCTCCATCAGTTCCATAGCCTCATCATAGAGGGCCACCAAATTGGTCAAGCGGGATTTCCCATGCTGGCTGTCACCAAGCACCTTGTTTTTCATGTGCCTTAGAATGCCTTCCAGGAGAACCTGCTCCAATATTTTGCCAGGCACAGAGGTGAGACTGACTGGTCTGTAATGACCTGGGTCATCCATTTTCCCCTTTTTTGAAAATGGGGCTTATATTTCCCTTTTTCCAGTCATTGGGAGCTTCACCTCACTGCCATGATTTTTCAGATATGATGGCCAGTGGCTTAGTAACTTCAATCAACACCTCCTTCAGGACCCGCGGATGGATTTCATCAGGACCCATGGACTTGTGCATGGTCAGGTTTCTTAAGATGGTCTCAAATCAGATCCTCTCCTACAGTTGGCCTAAAGTCTTCATTTTCAGTCCGTGTGCCTGCCTTCCAAGACTTGGGCTGTGTGGTCAAAACATTTGCCAGTGAAGACCAAGGCAAAGAAATCATTAAGAACCTCAGCCTTTTTAAAATCCAGGGTAGCCAGTTCTCCTGATAGCTTCCGGAGAGGGTTTACGTTGTCCCTAGTCTGTCTTTTAATTGCTACCCACCTATAGAATCCCTTCCTGTTATCCTTAATACCTCTAGCCAAGTTTAATTCTAACTGGGACTTAGATTTTCTAACCTGATCCCTAGCTTCTGGGACATCATCCCTGTACTCTTCCCAGTCTGTCTGTCCTTGCTTCCAATTTTTATAAGCCTTCTTTTTCCTTTGAGTTTTCCTCAGCAGCTCCTTATCCATCCAAGGAGGTCTCCTAGCCCTCCTGCTGCACTTCCTTCTAGTTGGGATGCAACACTCCTGAGCTTGTAGTAGGTGATCCTTCAATATCAACCAACAGTCTTGGGCCACCCTGCCCTCAAGTGCTATAGCCCATGGAACTTTTCTGAGCAGATTCCTGAAGAGGCCAAAGTCTGCTACCCTGAAGTCCAGAACGGTGAGCTTGCTGCACGCTCTTCCCACTGTAATGAGGATCTCGACTTTGACCATCTCATGATTGCTGCAACCAAGGCTGCCCTGGAGCATCACATTTCCAACCAGCCTTTCCCTGCTGGTGAGCATGAGGTCAAGCATGGCATCTCTCCTTGTTGGTTCCTCTATTACTTTCAGGAGGAAGTTGTCTTTCACACAATCGAGGAACCTCCTGGATTGCTTGTGCCAGGCGGTAACGTCATTCCAACAGATATCACGATGGTTGAAGTCCCCCATGTATTCCACCTGTAAAGAGATCAGTGGGCATTTCTATACATTGCAAGTACTTAAATCATTCAGTATGGACCAGATCCTGAAGCTGTTGCCGTTTCAGCACCTTGTTCCACGAAAACATTTGATTACAGGAGTGGTTGCTTTCCCATCTGAGGACTGAATAGAAGCTGGTGGGGAATTTTTATGCCCAATATTACACGACTTTGCTCTATGTATTTTTCATAAAGCTTTAGAGAATTTCTGTGTCAGTAACTTCAAAATATTACCTACTTTATTAAAGTAAGATTATTAAAGTCAACTTAAACATGGAGCTGTATCTAGCGAGGGATGTCAATCAGAAAAAGCTTTCTTTAGTATATAAAGTGCTTCCATAAGTATATAAACAGCAAAATGGTGACTAGGGAAAATGTGGTCCTACTATTGAGTGGGACAAGGTCTCTGGTGACACAGTGTATAGAAAAGTCTGATATACTGACATCCTTCTTTGCTGAAGCCTTCACTAGTAAGACTGTTCTTTGGAAAGCCAAGGCCTGAAAAAAGAAGGAAACTCTGGAGCAGGACTTTTCTAGATCCAATTTAATTACATGGTCTAGCCCAGCTGACAAATCTCATTCCATTGTGTATATATATCACAAATAGTAGTAGAGGCATTGAAAGACAAGGTACCAGAAACAAAATTTTACAGTCAGTGATCCTAATATTTTAATTTGTATCTGTGCAGAAATCCTATTATGATTGAAATGATAAAGGTTCTAGGTTTTTAACTTAGCAGAGGAACTTTCTCACAACAAATATGCAAGTTGTAATTAATGAACTTGTTATTATCTTTATGTCAAAATATTAAAGAAAACATATGTCTTCACTAAAACCTTTTGAGACTTACAGATAGATAGCATAGATTTTTAAAATCAAATTAACCCTATATTCTACAAAAAGTAGCAGCAATTGAATTCTTGGCTTTTTAGAAGAGATTTTGAAATTAGTTAATTCTAAACTGAAAATCAACATCTACCTTGTGCCTTCAGTTTCTGGGGAAATAAAGTATTTTCCATGGCATCATAAAATACAAACATGAGAGTTAAATCTCATTTTAAATCTTAATAGCTGACTATTTATTGAAGCAATTGATTACTAAGATATAAATAGCTTTAGTGGACACCTGGTGTCCTGCCACACCAATCCACCATGGACAACCCACTACAGGGAGAAGCTTCCTGGAAATTTATTGAAGATTATTTTATGTTCTTCCTTTGATGCTCTTCATCTTTGTGACTTTTGTTTAAAAACCTGCTGATGTAGATGATCAAATGATCCCCTTTTCCTGTAGTTCTCTACCTCATCACTTGTTTTCTTCTTCCATGTTTTATCTTCAAATTACAGTGTCTGTAGCTTAGGAGATGGATGGTTTGACAATGCTGTGTTTGTAAAACACCTGTCAGGTCAGGGTCCTAATACTCCACAGGCAAGATCTGAACAATCATCCAACTCCTAACATATAGCTGAAGGAAAACAAAAGAATAAACATAAATCTCTACTCTTCCTAATCTGTTTGGCACCTGGGAGACGAGACATTGTAGCTTTTCCTAAAAATCTCGTTGAAACCTCAGAAACATTGCTGCTGCGTATTGGCAAATCTGGATTAAAAAGATTAAATGGATATTTTACAGGTAAACACACAAAACTGTACATCTGTGCTCGAGTAACATGGTGTTATAGACTGGAGAGGGAAGCTTGCATTATTTTCTCTAAATTGAAACCCAGACACTTCCTTGTCTGATGTGACTCAAACTTCACAAAAATATTAAAATACTAAGTAATTATATTGAGTGTAACAGTACCCTTCACACCTGTTAAAAATACAAGTTCCCAGAAGGACAGATACCTCTTGAATGTTGCTATTCCACAGTTTCTGCAATCTTACATGATCTGTAGTAGAACTGAGATAAGAGACCAATGTTGGTAGCCATAGAAATACTTCTAAAGTACCTGAGTGTCCTGGGTTTAGCAGTGGCAGTCATTTTTCTCTTTCTTGGTAGCTGGTGCAGTGCTGTGTTTTGACTTTCGGGCTGGGAACAGAGCTGATAAAAATGATGTTTTGGTTTGGCCAAGGACTCTGTGAGCCTCATGCTCTGCCAGGGAGGAGAGGAAGCCGGGAGGAAGCAGAGACAGGACACCTGACCCAAATTGACCAAAGAGGTGTTCCATACCACAGCACATCATGCCCAGGATGTAAGGGGGGAGTTACCCGGAAGGGCTGGGACGGCAGGGTTGGAGGAGGTATTGGTCGGTGCTTGGTCAGGCTGGGGGGGGCGAGTTATCGGTCGCCTGGTGATGAGGTGTTGTATTATCTTCCCTTGTTATTTCCTTTATCATTACTATTATTGGTGGTAGCGGTAGTGATTTGTGTTATACCTTAGTTACTAAACTGTTCTTATCTCAACCCGTGGGAGTTGCATTCCTTCTGATTCTCCTCTCCGTCCCTCCAGGAGTAGGAGGAGGGCAAGAAGGGGGGGGGGGGGAGAGGGGGGAGTGAGCGCACGAGCTGTCTGGCTGGGGTTAAACCACGACACTGACAAGGGCTATGTTCTCTGCCAGTTTTCTAGTCCTGACTCCGGAGTACTTTAAGTATTTTAAGAGTCCAGGTTTATATTCATACAGATCAAAACAGTGCTTTTCTGGGCCTTTCTTAAATTCTGATGCCACCCACTCCTCTTGGCCATGTGTAATCCCTATGTTCTAGGTAGTCTAAAAGTAATACTCAGGTGGTAGTTTCTAAGATAAGGATCTGTGTGTTAATTTCTGAATCCTCTGAATAAATTTGTCCTCAATTATCATGACTATTCTTGTATGGGCTCTTTGACTTTGTGTATGCTATTAAAGCATACTTATATTCCAATAAGCAATCTGTAAAAAATGTATAATTGGATTCTCAGTGTGTTGTCTCTCATTAGCTCTGTCTTAAATATACTTCGTTGACAAGTTTTTTAAAAAAACAAAAACCTATTCTGACAGTCAACCTTGGAAATTCACCCTTAGATCTTCAAGTCAAATTCTGACACTATTTAACTCTACAAGTGGAGATTTTTTAATAACGCCTTGATTATTTGTGAGCAGAATAAAAATTCAACCAACCAACCAACCAAAACCCAGAACAACAACAACAAAACCACCACCCAGTTCATATTATCACAGCTTTATAAGTACTGGAATGCGGTGCTAAGAAGAATAAACCAGTAAATTTCCAATCAGTATAATAAGCACATCTCTACATAAATAAGTGTAAATCAAACTAATTACATGGAGAAATACAACATTTAAATGTAAAAGAGTTGTCATTTTAAACATACTATTTCAGACAGAAAATTTAGACATTTGTTCATGTTCACTATGAAATTAGCAGTTTTTATGTGACTGCTTTGTACCTCACCTACATAACAAAATACCTTATGACAGTGTAGAAAATATTTTTTTCAATAACCATTTGAAAGAAAATGTGTGTGTGGGCAAGGGATTAATAGCAAAAAAAATTATCAAACATAAGGAAGGCAAAGAAAGAGCAAGACAGTATTTTGACTTCAATTTTGAACTTCTGTTTTTTTAAAGTGCCAGCTGCTGCTAAGAAACTCTAAAAACATCCATCCCCTCCCAGTCTTCAGTGCAGCCGGGTCTGAATCAACTCCTAGAACGACTCAAAGCAGTAAAAAGGCTGAGCTGCCTCAGCCGTTTCCTGTGGGGACTCCTGTGGTTGTTAACAACTGGATGGAGCTCTGTGTGTTTTAGGACATCCTCCTTCCCATGTTTGATCCAAACATGTCTCTCACATGCCTCACACCAAGGAATGTGGTAACACATTAGCTGTAAGGTCGTTTGTCCAACAGAATTTTCCACTGTTAAAAGGATCTCCTTGAGCTGTTTCTATTTTTTTTTTTCTTTCAGATATGTGCTGCATTGTTAAGAAATGGTATTTTTATGGTTTTTTTAAATTTATTTTAAGTAAGATATATAACCATTCAGTATGTTTCTTTCTACACCATACATACAGGAAGACAACCATTCTCAGTGTCCCTGAAATACCTAGAAATAGAATCTAATGTTATCATTACATTTATCCATATAATTTATTCTGTTCTTTTGTAGTGATTTATATTACTGTATGAACTATGAATTAATACTTTAGTCCCTCCTGTATTTATTAGCATTCTTTCAAGTGGGGTAAGTTTTCAGATGAGATTTTCATTAAGGTTTTGGGTTGTATTAAACACTTCTATTGTAAGCACTGATAGAGTGGTTTGGGGAGAATGCTATACATTAATCTGTTTTTTTGCTGTTAGCTTTTGAGATTTTTTTAAGGAGTTTTTTTTTTGTTGTTACTATGTTGTTATCTGTTGCACTATAATGCTCATTTATTACCTTTTATAGCTTGAATTAACTTTTCTGTGATTTTCATTTTTTTTTTAGTGGAGATGAATTTTACTTAATTAAAATGTCCTTTTAATTTGTCTCCTCATTTGCATATTAATGTTATGATTGAAAATATATTTTTTTCACATTGTACAGAAAAGAGAGTTTAAATTATATTTATTCACTATTTTGTGATTAAAAGCCTATATTTACATGGTACTTGCTTTGATTTCACATACTCTGCCAATGCCAAAATGAACTACATTGGCAGTACCTGGTAATAGCAGAAGCCATAATTTCTTCTTATTAATGACATTTTCTCCTTCTCCCCTAAAATGAACCAAAGTAAATCAAAAAGTCTATTTGGATAAAAAGCAGGCTGCACTGAAATAACAAAACTGTTGCTAATTTTAGGAGTCAGAATTTCATCTTTGTTTCTTGTCATCCCGTTTTATCTTACTCTTCCAAAAGGACCTAATTACAAAGTCAGCAGAAATCAACGTAAAGATTCCTGCTGATATAATTTGGATCACAAAATTCAATACAGTTTTGTGGATGCCATTTAATATTTTCCTAAGATTTTAGCCAACGAAATGTGTGGAGGAGACAAAGTATCTTCATGTATGTGCACTGAAGTTTGCACCCTAAACCTTAGGTTATGGGATTATTTTATCCTTAAATTGAACTGACTGTAAGTGAAATGTAATCACACGCATGAGAATCTGGTACCTGCTGAACAATATAACCTATCTTGATTTTAGGGGGAAGTAGAAAATTCTGCTGTACTTGATTAAAAGTACAATTGTGATGTTTTAAATAGAAGGAATACGAGTACCCACACTGGATTTGGACAGACAATTAAAAATTAACACTCTGCCTCTTACAAAAGTATCATGGGGCTTTTAGCAACCAAAAGTTGTCACAAGCTGGCTTTTGTGTGTTCTCTGAAAGCAAAGACAGTCTGGCTTTGATAGCATATTAATTTTGCATAGCACTGACCTTCATGTTGGATGTTTGTTTAAAAGTATTTTCAGCTATAATTTTAGAAAACTGGGATTAAGAAGTGATTGTACCTCTTGCTGAGGGTTATTTGTGCTCCCAGGTACACCACTGAAATTAAATCTATATGAATATTGGAGAACCTTTTAACTAGTATTACAAGATCAGATTGCTGTTACTAATGCTCCAACTGATATGTGTTTCTTGTTCTTTAGTTCTTTTCTAGGTGCCTTCTTTTCTTTTTCATAATCAGTAGGCAATTTAATCCCCAAGTAGCTCAACCCCTTGATCTTTAATACAAATGCCTCTCCTCCCTAGGAAAATGGTATTTGCTTAAGTAGACTTCAGAAAAATTCGCTTCTTTCTGTCTTCAAGTCCCTGGGAGCTTTACACCCACAGGGCTTTCCTATGGAAGTATAATATGTATGCAAGCAGACTGAAGTTGTGAAACACTCCTCCAAAACAAGAGTTTCTTACATTTTTATATGATGAAAGTGCTGTGTCGCTAGCATGAAACAAAAATGGATGTGACAAGAACTTTGTGAGCATTCCAACATGCAAACTGTTAGGATGAATTCTGAGAAGTGTTTTGATTAATGGAGTCTGAAGATTATGCATCATTAAGGCAGGAGAGAGGTTGCATAGTTAATAAATAGGGCAGATGACATTTCAGCTGTACAACTGACTCAAGCAGGTTGCTCATCTATTATGCTACGTGGGATCTTTAGCAACATGCTGCAAGATGCAAGTGGTGTTAGGATTCTATAATGGACACGGAAAATAATATATGATTCAACCACTAAATTTTACAGGCACTTTATCAGCTGGTAGCACAGAAACTGTGGGTAGCAGTTCAAAAAAGAAGCCTGACAAGCAGAAATGCTCATGTGGAAATTCTTCACTAAGCACATCTGAAAGGTGGAATTACACAGAGTGTTTTCCTTTGCACAGAGACACTTTTATGAGTACCTCAGTGCTGCCTCAGCAATTGTGTTTCAATGCAAGTTTTCTCCATTTCCTTCTGCTTCTTCGTTCATTTGGGTTTTTTCTTTTCCCTTGTTTTTCTAAAGTGGATAATTTGTCTTGCAGTACTCCTAACTGAACTGCCAAATATGTTATAACAGAAGCCCATAGCAGTTGTTTCAATTTCAGACAAATGGGTAAATTGTTCTTGGTCTTTAGTTGAAGCTTACTGAGGAGTTCATGGAAGGGAGAAGAAAGTTTGAAAGATAATATTGATAAATAGGTTAATTAGGAGCCTGTGATTGAGTTTGTTAAAGTTCTTAAATGTAATTAACTCCTATAATTAGACTCTTCCGTTTACTCAAAATGGATACTGTCCATAAAAGTTATGTATAGGTGTGTACAAAAACTGAATGAAGGAATATGTTTTTTCTTATGATCTTGGGTCCAGTGATTACAACTGATCAAGGCACTCACAAATACTTAATAGATAAAAACTCAGAATTCCCACTAAATTCAAAAGGATGTGCACACTTACAAATGGATAATAAACCTGATAAGATAAAAAACTGATGTACTATCTGTCGTGGTTTAAACCCAGCCAGACAGCTAATGCACCCACTCCCAGCGAGTGGTGCCAGGCTAGAAGCAGTCGAGGTCTGTGTCCCTCTCCTGGGGGATCCCCCCTGCCCTGCTCCCAGAGGGATGGGGAGGAAAATCAAAAGAATGCAACTCCCACGGGTTGAGACAAGACCAGTCCAGGAACCAATGTACAACACAAATCACCACCGCTACCACCAACGACAACAATGATAAGAGAAAATAACAAGGGAAGAGAATACAATACCACCCGCCAAAAAATAAGTCCAACCCAGAAGACCGATAACTCTCCCCCCCCCAGCCCGACCAAGCACCAACCGATACCTCCTCCAACCCCGCAGTCCCCCTAGACCTTCTGGGTGGCTCTCAGTTACCTCCTGGGCATGACGTGCTGTGGTATGGAATACCTCTTTGGTCAGTTTGGGTCAGGTGTCTCTGCTTCCTCCCAGCTTCCCCTCCTCCCTGGCAGAGCATGAGGCTCACAAAGTCCTTGGTCAAACCAAAACATAATTGTAATCAGCTCTTTTCCCAGGCCGATAGTCAAAACACAGCACTGCTACTGCTGAACCCAGGACACTATCCTATCCTATTATTTTGTATTATTATGAGCAGGTTTCAATATTACGTACTATAAATTGACCAAGAATACTTTTGATGCTAAATATTCTTTTGTAATCCAAAAGACTTTTGATCTTTTGGTTGTTTGTTTTTTTTTGTACAATCAGCTAAAACAATTTTGTATTTTTTTTTTTCTCAAGCTCGTAATACCATAGGATTCTGAGGGGGCACAAGGAGCTTGGTTGTGTCCCTTTGGAAACAAAAGATTCCAATTTGGAGTAAATTTGAATTGTACAGCAACATCTGAATTGTTATCTTACCTTCTTTAAACCAAATCCTGTGAACTGTATGCAGACAAGTCTTTTTCATCACATACATCTTATTAGCAAGATACACTGGTATTCATGGAGGTTTTAGTATTAATTTCTCTCTACCTTAACTGATATTTTCCATTGCATTTGCTTCTCCATCATTTTTTACTGAAATATTTAAATTCAGAGCAGCCCTGTGGAGGAGGACTTGGGGCTGTTGGTTGGTGAGAAAATGAACATGAGCTGGCTTCACTGTGCACTCACGGCCCAGAAATCCAGCCATATTCTGGGATGCATCAAGAGGAGCGTGACCAGCAGGTCGAAGGATGTGATCCTGCCCCTCTACTCTGCTCTCGTGAGACCTCACTTGGAGTATTGTGTGCAGTTCTGGTGTCCTCAACATAAAAAGGACATGGAACAGTTGGAACAAGTCCAGAGGAGGCCACGAGGATGATCAGGGGACTGGAGAACCTCCCGTAGGAAGATAGGCTGAGAAAGTTGGGGCTGTTCAGTCTGGAGAAGAGAAGGCTGCGCGCAGACCTCACAGCAGCCTTCCAGTATCGAAGGGGGTCCTATAGGGAGGGACTTTTCATTCGGGTCTGTAGTGATAGGACAAGGGGTAATGGGTTAAAACTTAAACAGGGGAAGTTTAGATTGGATCTAAGGAGGAAATTCTTTCCTGTTCTGGTAGTGAGGCACTGGAATAGGTTACCCAGGGCAGTTGTGAATGATCCATCCCTGGTGGTGTTCAAGGCCAGGTTGAACAGAGCCTTGGGTGATATGGTTTAGTGCTAGATGTCACTGCCCATGGGAGGGATGTTGGAAGTAGATGATCTTAATGTTCTTTCTAACCCTAACTATTCTATGATTCTATGATATATCAGATATTGCAGCTCTGTTTCATATTTTCTAGAACATTTTTCATACTGTATTTGAAAACAATATATTTTTTGCTGTATAGTAGTAAAAATATTTTTTAAATATTGTGGTTTACCATTTTTTCCTCTGTAATAAAGTAAATACCTTTCAGTTAGTAGCTATTTAAAATATTCCAGTTAATTAGCTATAGCAGTTATTTATTTTTCTTTTTTTTTTTTTTTTCTTTTTTTCCCCAACAGTATTCTGTGGGCATTGAGTACAGAGAAAAGGTTCATTACAGAGGTGTTAGGATGAGAAGGAAAAACATGAATTTCACACACTTCAGGGTTAATTAAGGGAAGCAGAATGTAATTACCTACTTCAGATTTGGCCAAGAAAACACTATGAGAAAAATTATACAATTTTTAATACCTGATTTTGCTCAGGGCCTTGTTTTTATGTTTTAGCTGAAAGATGACATCTCTATCAATACGGTTCCATCTAGTATACCTAGATATTACTAATACAGGGAAAAATTGTTTCCTACTATACCACTTACAAACAATATCTCCTTAAATACTTCAGAGGTCCTCGGGGGTCTCCCTTTCATCTGTGTACAGACCAGAATGACCTCATTTAATTTAGGGGTTCTTGTGTGATTATAGTTTAAACCTGTTTTTCTGCAGCACTACAGATGATTGCATTATCTCCCTCAGCCAGCACTCTGAAATAGAGCATCACTCTAGAAATAAACCTTTTTCAGGACAATCTGTAGTTTGATTAGCATGGCAGTCCAGGGGCAAAGGGTTGTCAGGAGTATAATTTTAATAACCCTCTGCAGCAAAAGCAGAGCAGAAGTGGGAGTAGACTTGTCATTAGTGTTAAGGTTTTCCTCCCTCACGTTGAAGGGAGGGGTGACAAGGCTATAATGTTACAGGGAATGAATGGGGTTTTGGCTCTATATCTATATCTGCAAAGCAGAACACTCTGTACCACCTTTAAGTCCACTTGAATCTTTTTCTATCTGCCTCCTGCTTGCTGTTTGGCTGCTCAATAGAGGTGTTTGATTCAAGTTTTACCATTAAGCCAGAACTTCTGCTGTCTGCTTGCGTTGCTCTCTAAGTGCATGTAAGGCACACCCAAGCAAATACGCAAAGTATTCCTTAGAGCTGGCCAGAAATTTCCAGATAAAATATTGCTTTGATAAGTGTTCCTTCAAAGAAGAAAAAAAAAGTCGTAACAATTTAATTAAAAGTGGTTTTAAAGTTTTCATAGGAAACATTAAACCAGTATTATCCAAACAGTTATAGAAATGTGCAAGTTGCTCTTTTTCTAAAGGGAAAGCAGTAGTGATCCTCTGAATTATGTCAGTAATATTTTTTTTCTTCAAAATTTTGTGAAATATTTGAAGACATCATTAAATGCTGTTTTGAGTCCTGCCTTACATAAATGTAAAAGTCTGTATAGTAAGATATATTTCCTGTGTTCCTATTCCTACTTACCTGTTCATTTGCTTATATCTAGGTCTGCCATTTTTCCTATTAATCCTTATGAATCCTAGTCTTCATAAAGTATCAATGGGGTTACTTTTGCAAAGTACTATTTTACTTTAGGGTGTAGGCATTGGTCTAGCAAATCATTACTCATACTGGTTGGTTTACTCATATGAGAATATCAAATGAAGTCGATCTCATTTTTTTTTGTGATAATAAATTTACATAGGTATTGATATTTATGAAATAAATCCTCACTTTTAACAGTTATAGACAAGTCAGCAACAGACTCGCCTTCTATAGTAATAGTGTTTTTCTGTCAAACTGTTTTATTGTCCTTACAGTTCACAAAACTTTAGTGCCATTTCCCAGGAGAAAGCCTTCAGCAAAGTAAAGACACTTCAGAGCACAGCTAGGTACAGAATAGAAGAATTATAAAACTGTCATAAACGTCAGAAGGTACTGTAATGAGCAGCACAGTGGCTGTGCCTGGAAACCAGACATTTGTTCTTTAGGGTTGGGTAAATTGCATTAAATTAAAAAGAAAAAAAGATATTTTATGCTAAATAGTATCTTAATAATCCAGAACACTGACAATTCATGGGATTTCCCCCTCCTGTTTTATCTTTCCATCCTATCCTTCATAGTCAGATTTTGATTTTACCATACATAGCGAAAAACACTATCACTTTTTCTGTTAGACATACACATTTCCCTGCGCACCCCTCTGTAATACCAGCACTCTGAATTTAACATGTCAGATGCAAGTTTTGCACCAGTGTGACTTTATTGACCACAGTGGAGTTTCCATAATCTTAGACAACCGGGTAGAAGATCAGAGTGAACTTCAGCAACTTTACAATTATTTAACTGAATTTTTCTGTTGCATGAAGGCTAAAGCTCCTAAAATAAAACAACCACCTCTACATGCAGTAAGGAAGCAAAGCTAAACAACAGAAGAAAATCAATATGTTGGAAAATAAAAAAATAAATCTGAAAGTGAATAATTAAACAATCAGACCTTAAAGCAATATAAAGAAATTCCATATTTCTCTATACATAAATAAAAGAACACACAGAAAGTAACTGTTACAAAAGTATTTAATGTTTAAACATTAATCAGGATGTAGTCTAATATACATCACTTGTGAAGCTATAGTTAACCATGTTAACAGAATAACTGCCCTTCTGTGGCAGACTGTATTATTCATCTTCCCTTTTTTCTTCTGTCTCCACTAACCCATACCTGCTTCAGATCCTTCTTTGCAATGTGACTTAAACTTGCATCCATCTTTTCTGTTGCTTTTGACACTTTCTGTAGTCAAACAATGGTGAACACAGGTAATATATTATTTATTTATTGAGCACTGTGCACACTGGGAGGCAAATTAGTATTCTGTCCCTATCACTCACTGCTAGACATTGCACTCATTTGGAACACATTACCACATTAGACCAGTTGTGAGGCTTTAAATTAGGTTTGTGACTTGAAAGTTTGAATAAGAAAACTAATAGAACACAAAATGAAGCAGAGAGAAAATTAGATTAATTATCTACAACATTGGTAGTGAACTGTTGCTGATGCACTGCATTGTAAAAGGCTATTTTTGTACTACAAACATGCCTTAATTTTGTCTACATTATGGTAGCTACTTGAATGGTTGTGAAAACATATTTATTTACAGTTTTTAATATCCTAGAGTTATTTTTTTAATTAAAAATAGATATTTTAAACATGCTGCATCTTTTTTCCTCTCAGTTGATTAGTTTTACTATTCTGAGGAGATAGGATGAATTGTAAGCATCACAGGGATTGTATCATAGAAACATAGAATAGTTAGGGTTGGAAAGAACATTAAGATCATTAAGTTCCAACCTCCCTGCCATGGGCAGGGACACCTCACACTAAACCATATCACTCAAGGCCTTGCCCAACCTGGTCTTGAACACTGCCACGGATGGAGCATTCACAACCTCCCTGGGCAAAGTATTCCAGTGCCTCACCACCCTAACAGGAAA
Source organism: Neopsephotus bourkii (assembly GCF_033783945.1). Classification (NCBI taxonomy): domain Eukaryota; kingdom Metazoa; phylum Chordata; class Aves; order Psittaciformes; family Psittacidae; genus Neopsephotus; species Neopsephotus bourkii. The sequence continues at coordinate 236,605 of NW_026902259.1, read as the reverse complement.
GAATTTCTTCCTTATATCCAATGTAAACTTCCCCTGTTTAAGTTTTAACCCATTACCCCTTGTCCTGTCACTACAGTCCCTAATGAAGAGTCCATCCCCTGCATCCCTATAGGCCCCCTTCGATACTGGAAGGCTGCTATGAGGTCTGCATGCAGCCTTCTCTTCTTCAGACTGAACAGCCCCAACTTTCTCAGCCTATCTTCCTACGGGAGGTTCTCCAGTCCCCTGATCATTCTCGTGGCACTTCTCTGGACTTGTTCCAACAGTTCCATGTCCTTTTTATGTTGAGGACACCAGAACTGCACACAATACTCCAGGTGAGGACTCAAAAGAGCAAGTGAGGTCTCACAAGAGCAGTAAGAGAAAGTAATCATGGAAATGAAAATTTGAATCTTAATGTTGAATTAGAGGAAAGTTAGGTAAGAATTTTTAATGTAAAGTTGTTAATTTTATGTCACGTTAGAATATAAGAGAAAATTCTGTATTCTGTGACTGCAACAATGCAGCTTTTGAACAGGGAATTTTGCACATAATCCAAACCAGGTATTTTTATTTTTATCCACCTTTCCCATTTTCCCTCTCACCCGTATGGAAGACTGTCTCACATTCAGTCAGGAACAAACAACAAAGAATAACACACTCAATAGTCAAATTCACATTTACAAGTTGGCTTTATCGTCACCTCAGCAAAGGCTGAGCTTTTCATTTAGTTTCTTAATCTATTTCCTAGTGATTTAGTCAATTCAGGTAGACTAAGGAAATTTATTTGCGAATAGAACTGAGTTCAGGGACCCTACATTGTTATGTCACTAGTATTTCTTTTACTTGCTCCTATCTTCTTTATTAAGTGAGACTTCTGGTATTTAATAAAAGCAATTTATATTGGAACATCAAAAAAAAAAAAAAAAAGTTAAAACAAACCACAGTTTGTCCCAAATGAATTTCACCAGTTTCAATGCATATTACTCCCTCTTCCATATTTACATGTTTTTCTTTATATCCTCCAACTATCACAAAAAAATATTTCCTACTATTCCTACATAATTTATTTCTTCTACTTTATCAGATCAGAAAAATATTTTCTACAATGCTTGGACTTTTAGGAAGAGTTGTTAAATGTATAATATCCAACTCCTGTGCTTACGCAAAAAGAAGAAATATTAAGAAGTACTGTATAACCCTGGTGCATTTTTAAATGCAAGATCCCAGAGCTTGCATGGGTTAAGAAAAATGAAATAAAAAGATTTTTTTTTTGTTGCATATTCATATATACACAGTTACACGGAATACATCCCCATATGTATACATGTACATACGTATTATTGAAACATCTTTAAGATGCTTTGTCATGTGTCCCAAGCACATATTTGTGCTCCATAAAATAATAAACACATCTGAATTTAAGGAGAGCTCATGGTACCTTTGTGGCTTTGCATTTCTAAAGAAGAAACATATATATAAAAAAAAAAGAGGAAATATGTGAAATATGAGAGCTAAAAACACAGGCAATTCATAAAGGGTAGTGAAAATGTATGGCTAAAAGAAATGGGTATGGATGCTCCACCCCTGGCAGTGTTCCATGCCAGACTGGACAGAGACTGGGCAACATGGTCTAGCTTGAAGTATCCCTGCCCATGGCAAAGGGGGTTGGAACCAGATGATCTTAAGTTCTTTTCCAACCTTAACCATTTTATGATTCTATGTTATTATACGTATCATATTTTATGATATGTATGTCTGTCTTTATGTTTGTGTACATCAGAACTACATGTAGTGACTTACACTGCTAATGTTATGCAAAACAGAGATGTCAAAATTATGTATCATGATGCAGAAGAGGCCAAAGTATTTAATAAATGTTTATTTTCTGCATCAGCAAGAAAACAATAACAAAAAATAAAAAGTCCCTCAGAAGAATAGGTACCAGATTTTATATTGCTAATAAATTTATTACAAAGAGTATTAGAAATATATTGAAGTTAAGTATTAATCAAAACACAGAACAAGAACATTCAAACTAAGAACATCCAAGGAATTATCCAGAAATGTTCATCAGCTGTTTAAAATATATGTTTTCAAACAGGAGCAATTGAAGATTCACAGAGGATTTAAAACCAGCTGAAATGGTGCGCTGGTGTTTTAAAGGTTATACAAGAGGAAATTAAAGGACAGTTAGGTTGATATCAATCTCGTATAGCTTTCAAAAAGCTGACTTGGATGCAATCAGTAAATAATTAAGAGTTAGTAACATTCAAAATTAATGTCAGTCAATGAAGTTTAACAGAAAACAAGCCTTGTTCTACAAATTATTTAGTGTTTCCTATGAGGTTATAATCTCAGTTGACAAAGGTCAGTTTGCTGAATAAAATATTAAAACTTCTGTAGGGTACTTGGCTTCACATCACATAGCTTGCTTGTTTTTTAAAAAAGATCTATTATAAAAGGAAAATATCCATATTTAATGTACATATAATTGTCTCTATTACTGGGTTGCAATAAGAAACTGTAGATGAGAAATGATTCGTCATCATAGATAGATTTTCCTGTGAATTCATACATGAATTTATCTCAGCCCAAGATTGTTCACTCTCTGTATTGGTAGTCCAGAAGAAAATATAGGTAAACATTAAATAAAGTTGCTGAAATTACTGGAATCGGTAAAGTTGCAATAAACACATAAACAGGTAATTCAGGTGAGTACATTCAGGTAAGGTTTATTGTTTAGTAGAATGAAGTATGTTTTAACACTTTTTAACATGGAGGGGTAAAAGATTGTGTCAGTACAAACATCAGATCACAATAGCAGAATTTGAGCGTATTCAACAACTGGAATCTTATCTAAGTTCCAATCTCTACGGACTTTGAAAAACAGCACAAGTCTGCTTTCTCCTTTACCTGGGAGGTGAGGTATGTTTCTTCTCCTGCTGCTTCCGAGAAGAATAATGGAGGAAAAATATGTAATAGAAGTTATAGTGGGCAAGTTTAAGTGTTGACCTTTACAATTCTGTGGCATCTGTCACCTAAAACCCTGCCTTGCCTGCTGTCACTGGAAACAGCTAACGTCATCCTCTCAAAGTTTTCACTCTAATCCTTACTTCCAGTTTGTGTCTGTCTTTGTACCTCTCTCTTTCATCCTCATAGGTATCACAATCTCCATTTTGACTTTGTATGTGAGAAACCTTGAGTCAGTACTTCTCCCAGAGATAACCAACAGAATATTATTATCCAGATGTGATTCAGAAATCAGGTTTCAGCACAGACTATGCAAGGGGAAATATAGGACTATTTCAGCACTGCTATATAATATTAATGAAGCTATTAGTTGACTGCTATGACAAGTTCTGGTGCTTGATACAGTAGACACTGACAATTTTAGAAGCATCTGAAAAGAATTAACTGAATTAGGAAGGCTGAGGAAAATGCCTTGTGGAGAGACTGCAAAAGCTCCATGTATTGAATTTCTTCAAGGACATGACTGCATCACAAGCTACAAATGGCTGATTAAGAAACTTTGTGGCATTAGGCATAATGAGATGTAGTGGTTTGAAGGCAAAGTTAGGTAAATTAGACTAGATATAAAGGTCATTTCAGAAAGATCTTAACAGAACAGCTTCCCTAGGAAAACAGTGACTTCTTATTGCTTTTAGTTTCAAAACTAAGCAATAAAAGAAGAATCAAAGAGGAGTTAGAGACACAGTCACTAAATGTGCTTCTCTGGTCTGTATTACAAGAAATAAATCAAACTAATTCTAACAGTATCCTTGGTGTTAAAATCTTAGTGCTTTATAAACCGCCTTTTCTCTCTTTTGTATGCCTGACACTTTAGCTAACGGCTAAGAATGTTAAGATGGGCACTTGACAAAGTAGCTAAACACCTGCAATGTGTTTTCTATGGAATTTGGAAGCTCTGCTGAAGAAGTTCTCCAGAAATATAATGCTGAACTGATATGAGTACCTACTAAATGTGAAGTCTTCCTAGTTGTAACATAGCATCCTTAGCTGAGCTTAACGTTTATGTGCTTAAATCCTACATAAGTCCAGAAGATACACAGACCAGACATCTTTGAAAAATGTCTGCTATGTATGTGCCATAGCTCTAGTAAACCTGGGCAGCTGGATATTCTACACTACTTAATTACCCATACTAATTTCAGAATATGAGTATGAAGTGCACCATACTTGGTAACTGTTTGGTGTGCTTGATGATCTGTGTGATAATGTGACCTGTCCTGGCTGATGATGGAAAGGCTATGGGCATTATGTATTTGGACTTAAGTAAAGCATTTGACACTGTCTTCCACAGCATTCTCCTGGACAAATTGTGTGCTCATGACCTGGATAGGTGGACTCTTCACATGTTGGAAACTGAATGGATGGCCAAGCCCGAAGGACGGTGGTAAATGGCATCACATCTAGTTCGCTACCAGTCACTAGTGATGTCCTTCAGGACTCGGTGTTAGGGCCAGTGTCATTTAATAACTTCACTGATGATCTAGATGAGGGGATTGAGTGCCCCTTCAGTAAATTTGCAGACACCACCAAGTTGGCTGTGAGTGTTGATCTGCTGAAAGGTAGGAAATCTCTGCATAAATAATAACAAAATGAAAAAAAGCAAAACCTGAGAACCAGACTGTATGATCTGCAAATAGAAGAAAGAGGTATGAGACCAAAACAACATGAGACACATTCAGAATTAGTGAAAGATGATTTTTGTGAAAGAGGTAGATGAATGGAAAAGGTGTTAGAGGCTGAAGGGTATGAAACAAATTTCAGTAAACAAAATTGATATGTATGTGGCCTGAAGTTCTCTTGGCTGTGCATGATTAGTCTGTTTACCCACCCTTGAGGTTTAGCCTGTCTGCTAAACGGGATGCAAAATTTACTGGAGAACGAAGCTTACCTAGCTTGCAATTTAGATGCAACAAAAGCCAGCATCATTAGCTAATTCTTAGCACCAATTCAGATGGAAAAACCCCCAAAGTAAAACAGAAAGTGAAAACAAAGAAACAAAAGAAATCTTCAAACATTAAAAAAAATATTGAACCCAGTGCATAGTTCAAAAACAAGACATTCCTAATTTCAGGTAAGGGTCATAAATGAGCTTCTATAATTCTGCAATTACTTCCCTCTGTTTAATTTGCTCTTGCTAAAGTGATTTTGCCAGACACATTTTAGGTGTTGTCATGGGTTCAGCAGTAGCAGTCATTTTACTCCTTCTTAGTAGCTAGGGCAGTGTTGTGGTTTTGACTTAAAGCCAGGGAACAGCCCTGATAACACCGATGTTTTTAGTTGTTGCTCAGTAATGCTTACTCCCATCAAGGACTTTTCAATCTTGTGCTCTGCCAGTGATGAGGGGCACAAGAAGCCAGGAGGGAGCAGAGACAGGACACCTGATCCAAACTAGCCAAAGAGGTATTCCATACCACAGCATGTCATGCCCAGTATATAAACTAGGGGCAGTTACCAGAAGGACTAAATCATAGAATCATAGAATAGTTAGGGTTGGAAAGGACCTTAAGATCATCAAGTTCCAACCCCCCTGCCATGAGCAGGGACAGGCTGGGTATTGGTTGGAGGGTAATGAGCGGTTGCATTCTCTTCCTTTATTTCCCTTATCATTATTATTATTGGTGATAGCAGTAGTGTTTTTGTGTTAATGAAGCTTTAGTCCAGTCTGTGTTTCTGATTAGGTAAAAAATATTTGTAGTTCTGTTGTCCCAGGAGAATAACTGAATTAATAAATAAAGAGTAAAAAAAGAGGTGCTTCCATTTGTTTTGGTGTGCTTTTTTTTTTTTTTTCCATCTGCTGTTTTGGTGTGCATTTTTTTGCTTTGTTTTGTTTTATTTTTATGTCCTCTAGTGACTTTTATTATTTGTTTTGAAATTCAGTTCTTGGGTTTGCTCTTTGTTTAATTTTGTTTCAGTTTAGTTGCTTAATAAAAATAGGTGGGGTTAATTATCCAAAAATCATAAGCTTTAGCATATAGACCTGTCCAATTTCTCACTATTTTCTAATCCTACTGAGCTGCTGAATACTGTGTGTGTATATATATATACACACACACGCAAAGAATCATAAAATCATAGAATAGTTAGGGTTGGAAAGCACCTTAAGATTATCAAGTTCCAACTCCCCTGCCATGAGCAGGGACACCTCGCTCTAAACCATATTACCCAAGGCCTCGTCCAACCTCGCCTTGAACACTGCCAGGGATGGAGCATTCACAACCTCCCTGAACAACCTATTCCAGTGCCTCACCACCCTAACAGGAAAGAATTTCCTCCTTATATCCGATCTAAACTTCCCCTGTTTAACTTTGAACCCATTACCCCTTGTCCTATCACTACAGTCCCTAATGAAGAGTCCATCCCCAGCATCCCTATAGGCCCCCTTCAGATACTGGAAGGCTGCTATGAGGTCTCCACGCAGCCTTCTCTTCTCCAGACTGAACAGCCCCAACTTTCTCAGCCTATCTTCCTACGGGAGGTTCTCCAGTCCCCTGATCATTCTCATGGCCCTCCTCTGGACTTCTTCCAACAAATCCATGTCCTTTTTATGTTGAGGACACCAGAACTGCACACAGTACTCCAAGTGAGGTCTCATGAGAGCAGAATAAAGGGGCAGGATCACCTCCTTCAACCTGCTGGTCACACTCCTTTTGATGCATCCCAAGATACGGTTGGCTTTCTGGGCTGCAAGCGCACACGGCTGGCTCATGTTCATTTTCTCATCGACCAGCACCCCCAAGCCCTTCTAGGCAGGGCTGCTCTGAATCTCTTCTTTGCCCAGCCTGTAGCTGTGTCTGGGATTTCTCCAACCTAGGTGTAGGACCTTGCACTTGGCATTGATAAACTTCATGAGGTTGGCATAAGCCCACCTCACAAGCGTGTCAAGGTCCCTCTGGATGGCATTCCTTCCCTCCAGCGTATCAACCGAACCACACAGCTTGGTGTCATCGGCAAAATTGCTGAGGGCGCATTCAATCCCACTGTCCATGTCAGCAACAAAGATATTAAACAAGACCAGTCTCAACACTGATCCCTGAGGGACACCACTCGTTACTGGTGTCCAGCTGGACATTGAGCCATTGACTACAACTCTTTGCATGCGGCCATCCAGCCAGTTCTTCATCCACCGAGTGGTCCATTCATCAAATTGATGTCTCTCCAATTTAGAGACAAAGATGTCGTGTGGGACAGTGTCAAACGCTTTACACAAATCCAGGTAGATGACATCAACTGCTTTACCGCTGTTCATCAGTTCTGTAGCCCCATCACAGAAGGCCACCAAATTGGTCAGGCAGGACTTCCTCTTAGTGAAGCCATGCTGGCTGTCACCAAGCACCTTGTTGTTTTTCATGTGCCTTAGCATGCCTTCCAGGAGAATCTGCTCCGAGATTTTGCCAGGCACAGAGGTGAGACTGACTGGTCTGTAATTGCCTGGCTCATCCATTTTCCCCTTCTTGAAAATGGGGGTTATATTTATTGATTTTTCAAATATGATGGCCAGAGCACACATTATAATAATAATTATAAATAATAATACATAATAATACACATACATAATAATGTGCAGATTATGCATAATAATATTCATAATAATACACATGCTCATATCTGTGCTTATGTATATCCATATCCATATCCATATCAAAGGCCTAGGAAAACTTGTATGTAACTGCAAATCTATTATCAAAGAACAGCCATTCAATAATCAGATTATTTTGATTCATATATTTTCATTCCCAAAGATAGGCCAAGCAGCTCCTTATCACTTCTTCCAAATGAGCAGCAAAATTAATGAGAAGGCTTCAGGAAGAGCTTTTGGCTTTCAGGTATAATGATCCAAACCACAAATGTGAAAGGCAGCTAGGTTTGCCTAAAACTGAAAATAATGATGGAATGGAGGACTCATATAATTGGTATATGAAGGAGGACTCATAAAATTTGGTATAATACAGTGAAGAATAAATATGCTGTCACTGGTATTTGTATATTGGATACATAAGCAGAGACATGTTGAGACAAAGACAAAGAATTGACAGTCATGAAACAATAAATATTGAGAATAACCAGGAGGATCAGAAGAAAACAGTGAGAATAAACTGTTTATTAAGGATAAGATAGCTATGCAAATTACTGCTTCTAAGAGTACAAGAAGAGTGGTCCAAAGAGGATTAAGAAGAATAAAACTGCATTTTCTGAAAACTGTGCAAGAGGTTCTCAGTTATAAGGTTGATTCAAATGTGTATTAGGGCAGCTCTTATTGCTTAAATCATTTAAAAGACTGAACAACATAGCTTGAAATAACATTGTACAAGGAGGATGAACTAGTAGACCTTACACTTAAGATGCTTCTGTGACTTCTATATTCTATCCTAATCCATTTAATTAGTTATGAAATCATTGATCAATAGGCTCTTTTCTGCCAGTTTAAAAATGGGAGCTTCTGAAACAGTTATTACAAAAATGCTATATATATAACATTCATAAAAATTTTATTTCTGTTTTAATAGATGGTACTTCTCTCAAGTTTTCCTCCAGATTTCTTTTATTTCTGAACTAAAAAAAGGTTTTAGCAATCTTTGGGGCATAGTATCAGGTCACTGTTACAACTACCAGAGCCTCTATTGGACTATTTTTGTGAACTGTGGTCCTTGGTATTATTATTTTTTTCCTTTTTAATAAAAATATTAATTGTGTAATACTATTTTTTAGTAGATGCTAAATCAATTGTTTATATTCCAGGAAGGTCTTTAGCCTGTTCTAAAAAGTTATTCATTATTCTTGTTGGGTTCAAGGGTCTTTTGATATGTCCTGCATGGGTCTTTGGTATTCATCTGCTCATTTGAAAAGGATTTGAAATCTGAAGTTTTGTTTGGGAAACTGTGAAGGTATTGCCAAGTGAGATATTAATCGGCTTTACAGATATTATTTATGTATGAAAGTTTCTATTTATGTATGAAAATTTTGATGGACTTTTGTAAATAAAGAATAAACAATACAAAATATTCCTGGGAAACAGCAATGTATTGATATGAACACATATAAGAGAAAAGATTGAACATACTTCATAACATGCACTGTCTTTGCACTGCCTTGACTGACAGTGACATCAATTCAGCAACAATGTGTTTTCCAGAGAAGAGACACTCAATTTTCAGCAGACTTTGCCAATAAAGTCAAATTAGAAGTTTTGAATCAGGGACACAGTCAGGATTAAAATCTTGGTTCTTCAGCTACAAAGAAATTGCTGCATAACAGTTTCAAATTGGGTTTCTTATAAAATGCCAATGTTAGAGTTTTAGTGGACCATCAGCTGTATAAATCAGGCTTTCTACAGTCAAAATGTCAGCTTAGTCTTCATGAATCAATTTTGATTCTGAAATAAGTGGGACCTTTCTAGCTGAACTTACTGAGAGTGACAGACCTGGTCTGTGATTAGGCATGTTCATCCACATGCATTGTAGCAAATACAACTGAGCTGTCTAAAACAGGCAAAGTCCAGTCTCTGTGTGCTTCCTCAAATGCTAATAAGGAGAGAGATGGAACCCTTCAACAGGCGATTTGTGAGGGTACCTTCATGCTAATGCTGGCAGATAGCCAAGATAACATATAATAATGTGAGTGCACATGGTGTGTATGGAAATTAAATATAGACAAATCTGTCTAGAGGGTATTTGCACTAAAAATGGTCATGTTAAGCGCCTTTCCCCAGCCCAGACAGGGCACTGCAGCCTTATGGTGGCTCACTGGGAGCAACCTGCACCCATCAGTGAGGTGTCAGCATCAATACAGGAGACTTTATGGGAGGCTTCCTCACACAGAGCTGGAGGAGTCATACCTCCTGCAGTGAGTAAGCAAGGGGGAAACCTGCGTTTCAGGGGAGGGGTGTCGGTGAACTCTGTCTAGGGGGCAAGGGAACTGCAAGGGGATATAAAAAATTGTCTAAGGTTTAGTTATGGAAGGATGTTTAGAAAATTGTAGATGCTTATTAACATTTTGTAAGTGTCTAGCATTGTGCTTTAACTGTTGTTATTACTAATATTGATCCTGAATGGATAGCTCAGTGCTGCTTAATTACATGTTGTTAATAAATCACTAAACTGCTTTGATCCTAATTTAATTTAAACTATTTGAACTGAGCAGTTTTTCCCTGCAACACAATTCAGTGCATCTTAAACTTGAATTATCTCCTGGAGTTGCTGTTTCTCTCCATCAGCAATTGCATTTGACTGTTCTATTTTAGGAGCCTTAAAAAAAAAAAAAAAAAAAAAGATTGAATTATATCTATCTGAGTTATTCCAACCAGCAACATAGATTCTGAATAGATACCAGTACTGCAGAGAATGGAGTTGCAAGTCTTCATCCACATAGATAGAAATTATCACACCTGGAATAGCAATCCCTGGGCAGGACGTCTAAATGAGAGACATCATGTTTTTAGTCTTATTCTAGAAAGCCATACTGTTACCTGACAGTAAAAGATGGCTGCTAAAAGCTCTCAAGCTTTATAGGAGTTGCTAAGCAATGATCAGAAAAAATGCTAGAGTGTTCTGCCAGTGCCAATTAAATGCTTGGTTTTTTTTTGTTTAGGTGTTTTGGGTTTTTGTTTTGTTTTGTTTTGGGTTTTTTTTGGGGGGGTTGTCCTCCTTTTTTTTCCTCCAGGACTGAATAAGGGCTGCATAATCATGGAGGTGTGTTAACTGGTGGGCTTTTTATTGCAAAGCAAGGACTACAGAAAAGCATCAACATGTCATGAAAGTGCTTCTATTTTGCTCAGGTCAATAAAAGAGAAGAATTATGTGAGTCAGGCTGTAAGGGGACCCAAAACCCAAATAGTTTCATTTATCTTATACAAATTAAGCAGGTCTGGTCTCAGTTAGGGCATGTAGCCGGGGAGAGAATATGTGCAAGGTGCCCTATACAGAGTAAAAAGTCTGTTAATTATGAAGTCTAGCAAAGCATTGTTTCTTTTAGATCACCACAAGCAAATACTTTTTAACATTTCCCCTACTGATTTTTATTCTACGTTTTCACACTGTTACACAAATGTTTGGATGAAATTCAGCTACAAAAGTACTTTGTGTAGTGGTCCCTTTTTTTCTTTTAGTTTGGCTATCAACATCTCATGTAGAAAAACAGGTAAGTTGCCCCAAGTTCTACCTGCTGTGTGCACAGTAAGCCCTCCTCCCTGTCCACTGTCACTCCTACTGAGACTAACAGCAAACATGTGTCATCTCAGCTCCTCTTAAACTCATTGATGCTCCTGAGATCTGCCTTTCTCTGCATATCTGTTAGCTGATTGTCTCTTACCATAGCTGACAACGCTGAATACATTTTCTTACCTGTTCCTTCTTAGTATTCATGTACAGTACATATACAATATGCACTGAGTGCAACTGGTGGCAAAGCAGATGGATAAAACAAAAAGTGTATATATTACAGAGGGAAAAATAGTCATGGGTTTTTTTATCCTTTCTTTTTTTTTCCCTTTCTAAATAATATATGTTTTCAAGTTTGTTTCCATTCAAAGCCCCTTGGTACCTAAACAAGCTAGCACAATTTTGGATATAGGTTTCTTTGTATTTATTAAATTTTAAAGAACTGTAGCTTTTTATTGCTCACATTTTTCAATAGCTATTATATTTCAATTCTGCCAGAAAGACTCACTTCTGTCTGCCAATCAGTGTCAACAGCCAATCTTATCAATGTAACTGGACATTTATTTCAGAGAATTAACTTATGTTCTGGTAAACATTATTGATGATGACATGTGACACTGTATGATTACTAAGTGGGTAACTTCAAACATATAGAAAATCTCATTTCTGATTTCTTCACAGTGTGATTATCCAGGAAGGCGAGTCATAGTAGAAAATAGTGCAGCATAAAATAGTCATTTAAATATAAAATAATAATTGCTGCTCTAGTAGTACCTTGATATGTAATTACACAATATATATTTTAAGAAGGTAGCTAGTTCCATGGGGAGTGTTTTGTAAATGGAGGAAATTAACCGACTAAAAACCAAATTATTACAGAAACTGACAAAAAAAAAAAAAAAAGAGGAAAAACAATGTGAAGTATAATACTCCAGGCTTGACATGTTCCATTATACTTAGCCATTACAGGGAAGCTCTCAGGTCACAGAATGATATGTTCTGCAATACCTGTAACTGTGCATGATAGGCTAAGTGAAAGGTAGTATCCATCATGACTTTGAATTGCTTTGCTTTTGTCAGTTTGTGCTGTGTCTGTAGCCTTATTTAAGTTTACTATGGGGAGTATTAGTATTAAAGCCAGATTGGTACTGAATTACCTAACTTCTCTGTAGACCTAGAAGAACAAAAAAATGTCAGATGTGTGGTACCTATGGTTATTATTTGAAACATTAGATGCCTAATCCTGCATTTAATTTTGCTTTGTCAATTAAATTGTTTCAAGGCACAATATTAAAGGAAGTAACCTGGTCAAAGAGGTACGAGGAAAATATTGGACAGCAAAGCATGATTTTTTTTGTGAATTATTTCATCTCTGTCCCTCTTTTTCTATAATTAAAATAATTATTATACATATAAAATGGTGTTGTGGTTCAAGATTTTGACTAATGATGATTCAAGTACAGGTGGAAAAACGTACATACTGACAGTGTCATCTTTAGCTTGTGGGAGATAAACCTGTGAGTTCAACAGCAGAAATGGAAAAATCTTGAACTAACATGAAATGCTAAAATTGGGTCAATTCATTGCTCAGAAAAAAAGGTGTCTAAATCCACCAAAGCAGCCTAATGTTGGGGTGCCTTTCTGAAAGTGGTTTCCCAGTGGGTGTCATAGGTGCATAGAGAGTGCTTCCAAGTAGCATTTAAGAAAAGCTAGGTGTTTAAGATGTGGCTTGAACACAAAAAAAAAAAAAAAAAGTAGATATGAGATTAGTGCTGCTGTCTCCAAGGTCAGTGCTTTGTATCTTTATCCCTGTTCTGTTTAATAGCTTTAATAGTGATCTGGATAAAGGGATCAAATGCACAGTCACTAAGTTTGCAGACAAAACCAAGATGAGCAGGAATGTTGATCTGTTGATCTGATTGAGGGTAGGAAGGCTCTACAGAGGGATCTGGACAGGCTGGATCAGTAGACTGAGGCCAATGAGGCTCAACAAGGCAAAGCGCCAGGTGCTGCACTTGGGTCACAGCAACTCCATGCAACACTACAGGCCTGGGGAAGAGCTACTGAAAGCTGCACAGTGGAAAAGGACCTAGGTGTTGTTTGACAGCCAGCTGAATATAAGCCAGCTTGTGCCAAGATAGCCAAGAAGGGTGATTTTGGAAGGGACCTCTTGAGGTCACTGGTCCAGCCTGCTTGCTCAAGCAGGGTCATCTACAGCAGGCTGCACATATCCTGACAGTTTCTGAATATCTCTGGAGACGGAGACTCCACAAGCTTCCCGGGCAAACTTTGCCAGTTATTGGTCACTCTTACAGCAAGAAAAATTGTTTTCTGATGTTCAGGAGGAACCTCCTGTGTTTCAGTTTGTGCCCATTGCATCTGACCCTGTCACTGGACACCAATGAAAAGAGCCTTGGTTCATTCTCTTTTCACTTGCCTGCACCTGTACGTTGGGGGTAATCCTCCATCAGTGCAGGACTTGTCATTTCCTTTTAGTGAACTTCATGACATTTCTGTTGGTTTTCCATATTGAATGAAAGCAATTAAATCTTGTTTCATTATACCTTACTTTTGGGCACTAACTTCAGATAACTCAGATAAAGGTTTAGAGTCAAAGGAAATAACCACAGTTCCCTACGTAATCAAAGGCAGTACCTACTTGTCTTCAGCATAAATAAAACTTACTGTCCTCAGAATATGCTGACATAAACATAATTTATAGCTTTGAAAACCAGGGACAGTTCAGCAGATCCTTTACATGCAGCTTAGATTTGCATTATTCTAGAGCCCAAAAGTCTTCAGAAGGCAGAATAAAATCAGTTAGAGAAGTTAATGTTGCAGCTACATCTTTCGTCTAAGTTTCATTTCATGTGGTTTTGTTTCAGTACCCCAATATCTCTGGTAAGCATCAGTCTGGACCCCAAAACCTTCTTGGATTTAGTTTTGAGCCCTTGTGTTACAATTGAAAAAAAAGAGTTTAAAAAAAAAATTGTTATATTTGGTGTATCTGAGTCTGGTTCTAAACCTCATGAGCTTAAAAAGTTATTTCTCACTAGCTTACAAAGGCCAGATGTCCTGGGTATGGAAAACACCAAATGAAATATTGAGAAACTAGTTGTGTATTTTACTTTCTTTTTTTTTTTTTTTTTCCCTAAGGGGGAGTATATTTTCCAAACTAGATATCTCAGGAATTGTTGCTAGGATCAAATTAGTGCTTGTAGCCTTGTTCATCACTTCAATTCATTATCTGGAAAAGTGTGTAAGCCACAAACGGAAATCACATAAGTAGTTAACAGTGTTGAAGTCAAGTAACAGCAGTGACTACTGAGAATTGACAGAACAGTGTGATAATATGTTTTGGGACTAATAAAACAAAGAATGACTATTCCATAGGACTGAGGATACTAGGGAAGGTTTTGGTAGTAGGAGAGGATTAGCTCTCAGAGAATGTGTATACCTGATTTACTGCAATTCAGCAACATAGCAGAGGTGCCAGAAACACTACTGATATGAGGTATGGCACACTTCCAGGCTAATATACCTGTACCTTAATTTTTCTGCATCAATATGGTTCTCTCTGCATGACACTGTATTTTGTCATATAAATGTATCTTTATATTTAAGCCAGAGAAGATACTAGAAAAGAGACTGTGAGAGAAAATTGTTCTGCAACAGGAAGGCAGCTTCAGCATCCTGTTATGTTTTGTTTTCACAGAAGACAACAGCACATTTCCCACTGACTCCATGGTGTGTGATCAGATTGCTGATGTGCAGGTGATCCGTAGAAGAAGTACCAGTAGCAGACAGTGTAGATAGCTTGTTTTGATACAACAAAATCAATTCAGCCCTTTTGCTGTGAAAAACTTCCAGGTTTTGCTTAGCAAGCACTTGCGAATTTGATTTATTGTGAAATTTTTCTATTTTGCAGCAAAGTAGCTTTTCACATTTTCTTTTTGTTTATTTGGTTTTGGATATGAAGTGGCAAGTTTCCAAGTTGAAAATCTGCTTTTCATATGTATGGAAAATAATAAAACACTTAAAGTGAAACCAAAAATATGGATCCTATTTTTTACCATGCTACAATCAACATATTTTTTACACAGATGTCAACCAGATACATTCATTACCTTCTTTTATTCTTTTTTTTTTTCCTTATTTTTTAACAATATTTGCCTTACATCTTTTTTTTACGTATTTGGAAATGTAATCTGTCTTTGAAATTGCATTCCTTTATTTTGTCTTTATTATTTTTAGAATTCTTACAAACACGATAATGGCATAATCTTACTCTTTGTGTCTGTCATGGTTTAACCCCAGCAAGACAAATTTCACTCACACCCCCCTCCCCCCTTCTTCTTGCCCTCCCCCTACTCCTGGAGGGATGGAGAGGAGAATCAGAAAGAATGCAACTCCCATGGGTTGAGATAAGAACAGTTTAGTAACTAAGGTATAACACAAATCACTACTGCTACCACCAATGATAGTAATGATAAAGGAAATAACAAGGGAAGAGAATACAACACCCCATCACCAGGCAACCGATAACTTGCCCCCCCAGCCCAACCAAGCACCGACCGATACCTCCTCCAACCCTGCAGTCCACCCAGCCCTTCCGGGTAACTCCTGGTTCCCCCCGGGCATGACGTGCTGTGGTATGGAATACGTCTTTGGTCAATTTGGGTCAGGTGTCCTGTCTCTGCTTCTTCCCAGCTCCCCTCCTCCCTGGCAGAGCACGAGGTTCACAAAGTCCTTGGCCAAACCAAAACATCATTTTTATCAGCTCTGATCCCAGCCTGAAACTGGCTGGGAAAAAAACACAGCACTGCACCAGTTACCAAGAAAGAGAAAAATGACTGCTACTGCTGAACCCAGGACAGTTGTCATCAGTCATTAAAAAGATCCATGTATTGTACAATAAGGATAATTCAAGGCATAAACAATTCTATAAAGAATTATAATTTATAGATAAGGGTCATACCCCCATGTAACTTTAATGGCATGAGATCTGCCCAGGGAAAGCATATGAAAAGACTAGTGATTTGGGTGTTTCTCATATAATGCTTGATATGTATGACTAACATAAAACACTATAATAATATTGACTTGAATTTAGGCAACTTTGACTATTTTATTAACTGCAATACATTAGCGACATATACCCAGAATTGACTTAGTAGGCACAGTAAGTGGTAAAACTGGAAAACCTGAGAATAAGTACCCCCAGAAGCATGACTGAGACTCAAGGAATAAAAACTTAATTTTAACGGAATACATGTAAGACAGTAAACAAATCACATACAAAGCATCAAAATATGCATATCTGTTCATATTAGATACAGTTAAATCTCTGTTACCTTTCTTCAATCAGTACAAAGTGGATTTGGCATGAGACATTTACTTCAGAAAAAAAAATATTTTTCAAACGTAGTTCTTTTACTGAGCTTCTTACATGTTAAGTTTACCTTATTGTCAGGTTTACACCAGCATAATTTCACATTGCCAGTTTTGAATGTTTTCATTATTCATTGAATGTCTTGCAAATATTTACGAATCATAATACATTTGTACATTTGTATTTTAATAATTATTGCAAGCGTAACTTTCAGATCATGCAGTTTTTTATGAACTGGTTTCAGAAAAATTTCTAAAATATCTGCATAGCTCCTTGTGGTTAAATATTTATATGATGATTTATAACAAATAGCCATCTAAAATCCTGTAATTTTAACTGATGCTAAAAGAAAAATCTGTTTTTAAATACGTATAAATTCAAAGCACAAATGCTTTCACAATCACTTGTATAAGGTAATATTAGTTATAACCTTATACAGTTGTGTAAAGTAATAGTCATTATTATTTGCTGAGTTAACTCTACAAATCCTGTAACATCCAGTAAAACTAAGATCTATATGCTACCGTATGAAAGCTAAGAAAAAACAGTAGTAAAAAATTCTGATCTGCCTTTAGAATGAATTTTTATTTTTTTATTTTTTTAGGGAAGAAACAAGTCACCATGTAATTTTCTTTTTTTTTTTTTAGTATGATTAACTTTATGCACTTCTAAAAATTACATTTTAAAGAGTCATTTACCTCAGTGAACTGCGTTCATGGGCTTTTCGAGATCTTCTAGCCACTTCTATGTTCTTGTCATAAAAGACAGGTTGGTTTTACTTTTTTTAATTAATAAACAGGATTAATATTGGCATTTGAGTTACAAGATATTTTTGTTCTTGTTTACTGAAAACAGGCAGAACAAGTAAAACAATACATAAATATTGTTTGCTGCCCTCTTTCTATACATTAGTTTGTATTTTAGAACCATCAAATCATAGAATGGTTACAGTTGGGAAGGACCTTAAGATCATCTAGTTTTAATCCCCCTGCCTTGGGCACGGATGCCTTACACTAGACCATGCTCTGTCCAGTCTGGCCTTGAGCACTGCCAGGGATGGAGCATTTACCACTTCTTTGGGCAGCCTCTTCCAGTGCCTTGCTACCCTTGGGAATTGTAATTGAAAGCTGTGATTTGAAAATTGTCATTTTCAGTTACAAATGCATAAAAAGGTACAACGAGAAGCAGTTTGTACACGTAGGTACGTAAGTACCTAAAAGAAAATTATGGGCAGTGGAGTGCCTTGGGGATTCTCTTGTGGAATTCCCTTATGGGAAGAGCATTACGGGGGAATGTGTGTGATGAGGGGTCTGGAGCACCTCCCATACAAAGACAGGCTGAGAAAGTTGGGGCTGTTCATCCTGGAGAAGACTGCATAGAGACCTCAAAGCAGCCTTCTGGTATCTGTAGGGGGCCTATAAGGCTGCTGGAAGGGACTCGTTGTTAGGGACTGTAGTGATAGGATAAGGGGTAATGGGTTTCAACTTAAACAGGGGGGATTTAGGTTAGATATAAGGAACAAGCTCTTTACTGTGAGGGTGGTGAGTCACTGGAACAAGTTGCTCAAGGAAGTTATGAATGCTCCACCCATGGCTGTGCTCAAGGCCAGGTTGGACAGGGCCTTGAGCAACTTCACCTAGTGCAAGTTATCCCATGGCATGGACGCTGTAACTGGATAATCTTAACATCATTTCCAAACCCAACTATTCTATAATTCTATGATTGTATGTTTTTCCAGGGAACTTGGAAAGGAGCAAGACTTACATGTTTTTTCTTCAGTCAATACGTTTTATTAATTTTTTAACCTTGGGCTTTTCTTACTTATATTGCCAATAGTAAAAAGTAATGCACTTTAATGCATAATTTTACCTACCACATTCTAAGGGAAAGAGAGGATCCTTACATAGGGTTCTGAGTTCAACTGCAGAATAGAGTTTTCTTTGAGAGACTATTATTTTATATAAAAACAAGTTAAAATCTGAGCAGCACAAATTCTGTCCTTTTGTGTACATAAGCCCTGAGAAACCTACCTGGCAAATACAGAGGAAAATAAAGTATAGATCAAACTGCAAAGCAGAAGTAATAGACCAAACCAACCAAGTTGCATGCCTGGAATAAACATTTTTTATGTACAGTATAGAATGTCTTAAAAGTGAGATAAACAGGCATATGGGATTTATAGCATGTCTGAAAACAAAAAAGGTACATATAGAATTTAAGACAGAAAGATGCCTGCTAGCTGGTTGAAAATAAGTTGTGTGCTCCTGATACAATCAGTTCATAAATTTTCCCTAATCTTTGGTAAGAGCAAGCCAATGCTTTGAAAATGTCTGAAGTTACATTGCAAAGAGGAGAAACATTGGAAGAGTACAATCCTTCTAATTGCAGAGAAGCATCATGCTAGGTTGTTTGTGACTTCAGGAGGAAAAGTAAATTGCATCTTAAAAGTTGATCCAAACCCTCTTTTTTGTTAGTAACTTCACAGCCATAGTAGTTCACAACCTGGTGACCAGAAGAGTTAACCATTTTCATACTTTCAGTGTCCATCTCCCTGTATTACAGCCCATTCACTCGTGATTTGTTTAGTGTGAGCATGATTAGTCAGTGTTTTAATCCACCATGCTGCTATAATAAACTGACACTGGCTGAACTCCAGATGGCATCTTCATTTCAGCTAGCAGTGCTATTCTTTAAAGGCTTTGGAAATGTTAGCTTCAACCTTATGTTTTGTGTCCCCTTTCTAAGCCCTGTACTGATGTGTACCTCCATTTAATAAATCCTTTGTTTAAGGTTGCCTTCATGCTATCATTCATTAGCTTGTTTCATCAGTATTTCAGGTCATAGAAAGAGCAGCTTGCAAATTCAATATTTTCTATTTTGCTGTCAGGGGTTTGCTCCAAGAATTCACTGCAACCTAGTGATACCCTGCATTTGGTATAAATTGCAAGGGTTTGGTAGCAGTGGGGGGGCTGTAGGAGTAGCCTTTGTGAGAAAAAGCCAGCAGCTGACTGTGCTGAGTACAGTCAGTTCTGGATGTTTCCCGCCACCTCCACAGCAGACCCACCACTGGCCACAGCTGAGTCCATCAGCAAAGCTGGTGGCCAAAAGCACGGTTAAGAAAGGGCAAACCCCTGAGAATAAACAAACAAACAAACAAACAAACCCAGCAACAAAAAAGCCAAAGCAGCAGGAAGTGGTCCATGGTAGCATAGGTAACACCCCCACAGAACCTGTGGTCCATGTGTAGCCAACACCACAGCAGATACTTCCTCAGAAGGAGGTAGCAACCTTCAGAGGATCCACATCAGTGCAGATAAAACAAGTAAGAAGGAAGGAGCGGCAGAAGACAAAGGAATGAGGACAAGGCACAGTGGAAAGAAATAGCTGGAATAGCTTTGCCCTGACCCTAGCCTTCTGTACCATGCATCACTTTGGTGGTGTACTTTCGATATGGGTTTATCCTAGTTTCAGCTGTAACAGTTTCTTGTTTGCGTGTGTGTTTTTTATTTTGGTTTTTTTTTTTTTTGTTGTTTTGTTTTGTTTTTTAACTTCCTAGCAGCTGCAGCAGTATTTTGGCTTTAGTCTGAGAATAATGCTGATAACACACGAATGTTTTAATTGCTGCTGAGTAGCACTTACCCTGATCAAGGACTTTTCAGTCCTATGCTCTGCCAGTGAGTAGAGGCACAGGAAACCAAGAAGTAGCAGAGACAGGACACTTGATCCAAACTAGCCAAAAGGGTATTCCGTACCACAGCATGTCATGCCCAGTATATAAAGTGGGGGGAGTTACCCGGAAGGTCCTTATTGCTGCTTAGGTTGAGCTGAGTATCAGTCAGCGGGTGATGAGCAATTATATTGTGCATCACTTGTGTATATTGTAAATATTGTAAGTATTGTAAATTTTTCCTTTTATTTTTATATTCTCTTCCCTTGTTATTTCCATTAGTATTATTAGTAGTAGCATATTGTTATTACTTACTAAATAATCAGTTATTAAATAAGAAAATTAGCTATTAAAAAAATTAGCTATTATCTCAACCTGAGGGGCGTACACTCTTTCGGTTCTCTGCCCCATCCTACCTGGAAGGGGGTTGAGCAAACAGCTGTGTGATTCTGAGTTTCCAGCTGGGTTTAAACTGCAACAGGGTTTGGTTTGGTGGTGTTTTTTTAGTTTTTTTTTTTGGTTGGTTGGTTGGTTGGGGTGTTTCATTGTTTTTTCCTTGTTGTGGGTTTTTTGGATTTTTTTTTTTTTTTTTTGTGTGTGTGTGTGGTTTGGTTTAGTTGTGTTTTTTTTGTTTAGGTTTTTTGTTTGTTTGTTTGTTTTTTTAATTTGTTTTTTGTTTGGTTTGCTTGGTTTTCTCATTTTGGTTTGTTTTCTTTCTCAATAATTGGCAATAAATTAAATTCCCCAATTGAGTCTGTTTTTACTAGTCATGTATCCAAATAATGATCTATGTGGCAAGAAACTGTTCTTGTTTCTTTCCACATAAATCAAAATATCTCAGAAGTGTAGAGGAA
The DNA here is from genome assembly GCF_033783945.1 of Neopsephotus bourkii. Classification (NCBI taxonomy): domain Eukaryota; kingdom Metazoa; phylum Chordata; class Aves; order Psittaciformes; family Psittacidae; genus Neopsephotus; species Neopsephotus bourkii. Next base: position 215,527 of record NW_026902259.1, on the reverse strand, counting down.
CCCCCCATTAGACTAATAGGAAAAAAGTTAAAATAAATGTTCTAACCCAATACTGTGGTTATTGTTCTTACCAGTGTCATCACTTGTATCAGAGTAGGCATTTTCTGAGTGAGTCCATAAAAAAATCATTAATTATATTAATAGATACACTCTAATGCTCATATTTTGTTTATTTTAGATTTCTTTTTTCTTTATTCAGTGAAAAAAATAATGAAAAGTTAGAAGATTTCTGGAAAAAAAGTCAAAAATTATATTGATTATTGCATTTCAGGCAATAAAACTTATTTGGCAAATATTTCAAAAGTCAGTCCATTGTCTACGTTTGAAAAATTTTGAAAACTGAAAACATGTCAAAGTGGTATGTAAGGGATCAATTCTAATTTAATTTCCTTCTTTCTCTCTCTTGACTGACTACTGAGAAAACTGCAATTAAACCTGTAGCTGCAGGAAAGGTTTGTATGTAGAGAAAACCAAGAAAATTAACAAATTAATCTTCCTTTCCTTGCTTTCCTTGCTTTTCTTGCTTTCCTTTCTCTTTTTTTTTTTCAAACAGATGTCCATAAGAGACAAAAAAATATCTCTGGTTAATTTCCAAAAAGGGAAAACAGTATTGTGTGTCTCAGCATTCAGTATATGACAAAAACCTATTACATCTCCTCAGATTTCCTCACTATCTCTACTACCTATGTTTCTACTTTGAGCTATTAATACATTGTCAGCCAATAAATGCAAAGAAGGTTGTGCAGGACTGAAAAATCTGTGGATACAGATTGAAGAATTTGTCATTTATACACCACTTTAGTTCTGAGACAGCTTTTAGCTACCTACATGGTTGTCACTATTTGCAACTGAATGCCAATATAGGTGTCATAGAGTATGCAACAGATCAGTATGGCTGAAGATGATACGGGACCTTCCAAATTTGGGAGGCAAACATCATTTGGAGGCAGCAGCTGGCATCCAGGCAGCTAAAATAGACACCTGTCCAGGCAACTGAATTTTAGACTGATGTCTCCTCTGTATGCAAATGACATATTAGCCCGAGGAAAGGAGTTTAAGCAGCACAGTATTGTAATGCTAGTGTGCCACAATATAATGGCAAGTGAACTCCTAATAACAGCTGCATAGGAAATAGTTCTCTGCCTACTGAGAGGTACTGGAACAAGAAACAAAAAATATTAATATATTATATATTAATATTTGTTACTTTTTACCTTTTAATGAAAAAGACAGAATGAAGATAAAAAAAGTAACTTACCATTTTAATGAGATAATACCATAATGAGATGATTAAATTTTGCACCTGAAGAGACATATAATTTTCCCTGCTCCAAAGTCCTGTAATTAGTGACATTCTTTTAAAGTCACAGAATAACATTAAAATTTTCATTTGAATTATGGATTAATTTCTGAAATGATGCACTGATGTTGTGTTCAGGATGGACTTTTTGTTCACATATTTTAGCAATTTTGTAGAGCATGAATGATGAAATTAAACCAGGAGATATGCTCACCAGTGTATCTTCAGTTCATGGGATTGAACTAGAACCAGTCTGAAGAAAACCTTTCAGAATGCATACAGTATGGATTTTGGGAGCTTAACACCAAATGCTTCCACTGTACAAATAGAATCAATTGATCCAAAATAATGCTGATATAGATGTAACTATAGGCAATGTGGACTGTATTTCTTCCTTTTCTCCCCTCATCCTTTACAGTCAGGTGTATTCCACTCTGGGTTGAATAAAGAGTACAACACCAAGACAGCTATGAAGAGGCAGCCTCAAGTTTTTGAGGTTTCTGCTGTTCCTGTTCCTTAAATCTTCCCTTGTGGGCTGGGATGATGGGGGGAAGCAGATTAAAAAAAAAACAAACCAAACCATAATTCATAAAATCCTTCACATCTTTGAACTCCTGAATTGTTAAAGCTTTTGCCTGATGTTATGTTAGGGGACAGAGCTAGCTCAGGCCTACAAAGGTTAAAAGGTCTAGGGCCATTTGCCTCTGTCTGCAAACCACTTTCTTGGTCATTTTTTTCCTTGATAACACCACATGTAGGTCTTATAACTCCTTGTTACCTTTTCTGGGGTCTAGGTCATAGTGTTACTTTTACTGCAAATCAGTATCATAGTGTGTAGTCTCATAAGACTATGGTCCATAACATTTACCATAAATTCCTTTCTATTTCTGGGTTTAGTTTGCTGCCTGTGGCTCTGCAGATAACAGTTCCTCAAAGAGCATCCAGCCATTGCAAAGAACAGACAACTTTATTTAAAACTAAAATATGTCAAAAGAAAGCATATTATAAAAGCTGAACACCATAAACACGTGACTACTCATTAATACCCCTCGAACTGCAGAGACTAGCAGAATCTTAAAGTGAGTATGTGACTCAATCTGGTTACATTTTCCTTTGGTATGAAGGTCAAGTTTTACAACATTAATGGAAGGGCTTTTGAAGGCTAAAGGGCAACATGGCAGTATTAGCAACAGGGTTTTCTTATAGAAAACTGCTTTCATATTTTGTTCAGCTTTTCCCCCTTGAAATGAAAGTAAAACAGGTTGTTTAGTAAGGAAGTGGAAAAAAGAAGAACTGCAATAAAACTGTCTACTATTGATCCAGTTAGTAATCAGCGAAGAGGTGTTGTTTACCCTAAATGCAGTTGTCTAACCGAAGTGGAAAAAGAAGAAACAGTCGCAAAAGTGGTATGAACTTATTTATGCAATGCCAAAATAATGACCCCTACCAAAAATACTGTACCCCATACCATCTCCTACTCTTTCACTGTTGTGGTTTAAACCCAGCCAGACAACTTGTTCACTCACTCCCCCTGCTTCTTGCCCTCCCCCTACTCCCGGAGGGACAGAGAGGAGAATCGAAAAGAATGCAACTCCCACGGGTTGAGATAAGAACAGTTTAGTAACTAAGGTATGACACAAATCACTACTGCTACCACCAATAATACTAATGATAAAGGAAATAACAAGGGAAGATAATACAGCACCTCATCACCAGGCGACCAATAACTCGCCCCCCAGCCCAAACAAGCACCGACCGATACCTCCTCCAACCCCGCAGTTCCCTAGCCCTTCCGGCTAACTCTCAGTTACATCCTGGGCATGACGTGCTGTGGTATGGAATACTTCTTTGGTCAGTCTGAGTCAGGTGTCCTGTCTCTACTTCCTCCCAGCTTCCCTCTTCCCTGACAGAGCATGAGGCTCACAAAGTCCTTGGCCAAACCAAAACATAATTTTTATCAGCTTTGTTCCCAGCCCGAAAGTCAAAACACAGCACTGCACCAGCTACCAAGAAGGAGGAAAATGTCTGCTGCTGCTAAACCCAGGACATTCACTTATTTCTTTCACAGAATAAGTCGCCTTCATAAATATGAATTACTTTAATGAACTAATATCTTGAGGGATGTGCAGGTAACTTCATTTGATGAAAACTGTTTAGAAATGCCAAGTATAAGTTTTGTCATTAGTGCAAGAAAAAAGTCTAAATATATGCTCTTAGAAAGGGAACATAAAATACTGGTCTGTTTATCCAGCCCCCCCCCACCCCCCCTCCCCCTAAAAAAAAGAAGTTTGGCTTGTTTTGTTTATAGGTTGGGTTTTTTTTCTCTGTGTTTGGCTTGGTTTCCTTTTAAAAAATTCCCTTAGAGTTTCAGTTCTATGCCACAATTTAGTGAGTTTTACAGCACTAAAATTTTATTACTTTGTATTTGTAAATATTGCATGTAATATTGCATATAGTATTGCATGTAATTCCCCCTTTGACAATCTATTTACAAATCAGATAGAAATCCTTTTTAAGTTTAGCTGCCTAGATGTGTCTGTATCACCTTCATTCATCATCTTTCACTTTTTTTGTCCTGAGATAATGTAATTAGACTGCAGTTGTCCTTTTTGTTTGTAGATCACCTTTCTATGTTAAAGCACGTACATGCAGAATAGACTTGAAAGCACTAGCCCTTATAGACCTGAAATAACACTTTCTCTGGTTTGACATAGCTTCTTTCACAGGATCTATCCATAGCCACTGCTTCACTATTTTTCAACCTGTTCTGTATCTCTACCTGCATCCTGCCCTGAATCCTTGCTTTATCTTGGGCATTAAGAAGGAACTTGTCATGTGGAATGTTATGAAAAGATTTCTGAAAATCCAAATATATTATATCTCTACTATGCCCTTAGCAACCCTCTCAGTACCCCTTTGTGTAAATTCTTCTCCCCAAAAATACAACACTGAGAAATTTATTGGAGATGCAGTTAATAGCTATTTATTTACAGACTACTGATCATATAGGACACACACTCTCCCAGAAAGTTATTTTGAAAACACTCCACTCTGCATTTACCCTAACTATCCCCACTAGTAATAGTAATGACAGTAATAGTAATAATAATGATAATAATTCAGTATTTCTAATCTACTGCTTTATAGTGCCTAATGTTTGATAACTCCAGAAAAGCCCTATTTGAAAAGGGAGTCCAATTAAGTACATATAAATGCATTCAAATGTTTAATTGGCTGGCAACCTAGTAAGTGTCCATAAAACATGGCTGCTCCTTAATCAGAAGACAAGAATGAGCTGTCATATGTTTTTATGCACTTGCTTTTTGAAAACCAAATCTCTAAGGCAAAGAGGACGCCTGCCTTTTATTACCATGGCCCAGCTCAGAATAAGCAAAAAAAAGAGACAGAGCAGATAATGGGCTCCATTCATGAATGCAATAGGCTATTTCTGAGCAGTTATTGCATTGTTTATGCCAGAAAAAAATTGCGCAACACCCATTCTCTATACAAATTACATGTTTTCTATGCTTCATTGGACATTTTACATAGAACATAAATGGAGCTTTTGCAATAAGTGGCACAAAGACTGCTATCAGAACCTATATAAGCCTCATTATTAGGGCTGGGTGAAGCATTGGCTTTCTTCAGGTTTTCAGCAAAGTCAACAGAGTCCAAAATTCATTTTATGGTTTGACTTTTTATTTCCTTTCAGCTCACAGTTTCCTGAGTTTTTAATGAAATGAAAATGGAGTTTTTCCAACCAAAGCTGTTATAATTGCTTTAAGACACAGATCACAGCTTAATGCGATCCAGCAAATGTTGCCAGACTGGGACAGGCAGAGGGCTTCATGTGCTGACTGCACAGCAGAGCTGCCTGGCCAAGGAAAAGGTCAGGCAGCTGCATAAAGCCACAGCACAACACAAGTTGTCAGCTGTATTGCTGCTGCAAACATGGTGAGGTCATGTAAAAGGAGCTTCCATTTCTCAATCCAAGTGCTGCTAAAATGGTGTCCATTCACCTCCACATTATGCTATAGAATAACCTTTCAAAAGCAGCTTTGGATGGGTTTTTGTGATGCCTGATTTGAGTCTGAAGTTCAAAAGCGCTGGCTACCCTCTATTGTACAACTGAATTTGAAGACAGTAGTGAGTTCTGCTCTAGGCAATTGTGTTCAATGCATGTATGAGGCTCAGCTGAGGCTACATTTTTGGGCTCCTAGCTACAAGAAAGACATTGAGATGCTAGAACATGTCAACAGAAGGGTGGTGAAGGGTCTAAAGCACAAGTCTTATAAGGGGCGACTGAAGAAACTGGGGTTGCTTAGCCTGGAGAAAAGGAGGCTCACTGGAGACCTCATCACTTTCTATAACTACCTGAAATGAGGTTGTAGTGAGGTGGGTGTTGGCCTCATCTCCCAAGTAACAAGCAACCAGATGAGAGGAAATGAGCTTATGTTGCACCAGGGGTGGTTTAGATTGGATATTAGGAAAATTTTTTCACCAAAAGAGTTGTCAAGCATTGGAAAAGACTGCCCAGGGAAGTGGTTGTGTCACCACCCCAGAAGTATTTAACAGACATACAGATGTGGCACTTAGGGACATGGTTTAGTGATGAACTTGGTTGTGCCATGCTAATGGCTGGAGTCGATGCTTTTAAAGATCTTTTCCAACCTAAACAATCTGTGACTCTATGAAAGAGCATGTATTTTGCACACATTGTTATGGCAATAGAGCTGCGTTAATCCTGACTGTGCTGCTTCTGTTAAAAGAGAATTTAGAGAAGCTTCTACATATAGAAACGTTTCTACCTATGAGATTTCCCATATGCATAAGCACCTTAATTTTTCTATAGTCTATTGTTTATTTCTCTTGAAGGCAGACTACATAACATTTTCAGCAAACACTTTTTTCCAACATTTGATTCAGTGTAGATGTATATTTTTCAGTTTGATGAGCCTCTCTCTTTTCCCTTGTTGATAGTTAGACGTGAAAATATTGCTGTTAGGTCCCATGGCTCTTTTTACAGTTATTCCCTGAATAACTAATACTTAAAAGCTCTTGCAACTGAAGCACTTTCTAAACAAGATTTGCCAAAGTAGAAGCAGAAGTCAAGATGCCATAAACTGTGTCTATTGCATCTAAATCATCCTATTCACCTACTAATCAGAGATCATACTGCCCAACAAGGAGCAAGATTTTAATTCTCCCTCAAAAAGCATCTCTTCTCTCATTTTCTAGTATTCAACTCAAGGAAACTTCATTCTAAAGCACAGAAATAACCTATTACATGGGGTGTTTTACTATTAGGTTTTGGTTGTCATGTTATTAACTACTCTGACTCAGCCTCGGCCCCTTTGGTGCCTTCTCCAGAAATATTACTTCAGAATTACTACATTTCATACACTGATGAGGTAAAGAGAACCTAATTATTCCAACAATTTTATCTAAGGCTTGCAGATTTTATGTGCTGAGTGTATAAAAAATAGCTTCTTGGTGAATAATGCTCCAGGAGTACGTTTTTGTAACCATCGTCTGGAAGGGTCCTTTATATGCACAGATACACAATTCTTCCAGTGGATGATAAATGTTAAACTTGCTTTACTTCAAGATTCAGTGTCCTAATAGACGTTAGTATAGATAAATATACATATATGTAAATAAATTTTAGTTGAGATGTAGCAACTTCCCTACAGAACTGTGAATGCCAGTGAGACAACTGTCAAAGTATTTTAACTTTCTCTTATTAGCCATGTGGTTCCTTTCTTACTGTTTTGTGTCCTTCAGTTAAAGTTATGGATAGCTTTTACTTTCAGTGTGTAAGAACCAAGAACTAATGCAAAATAAAAACCATAAATGATTAATATACAATATCTATTCAAACAGTGTATAAAAATATAAATAAATTAAAAAAAAAGAGTTTGCAAAGTCAGACTTATAAAGGGTGAAATTGCTGGTGAATGTGGTTGGATTCAATGATCTTAAAGGTCTTTCCCAACCTAAATAACTCTGTGATTCTAATACTGGTAAAGTTTCGACAAATCTGGCAGCATGCTGGAGGGGAGGCTGTGTTAGGGTCCAATTGGAGAAAAAACCCAGTGCTGGACCCTGTTTCAGTTTGTGATCCCAAGAGTGAAATTAAGACTCAGATGAGGTCAAGTACTGTAATTAGACAGTTTGCTTGTTACAAATTACAAAAAGACAGTTATAAAAAAGGGAAATTATTGTAATAAAGAGGCTAGCGATAAGACAGATTGGAAGAAAGGTAGAAAATTAAACAAGAATTCAGTGTGCAGAGAGAGAGAGAATCACCACATGGATCCAGGCATCACAGGTATCTGTTGTTGTCAGTGGTTAGAGTTCTTCAGGGTTCAAAGTCTCATAGTATCAGAGCAGAGTGTCCCCCAAGAGCCCATCAGCAGCGGGTGTCCTTGTGGAGGTGCCCTTCTGGAGCTGCCTTCAGGGTACCCCACGGAGAGCGTCTCATGGAGTTGGTCTCATGGAGGGTGTCCCTCAGGGTCTGTAGTAGTCATCCGTGGAGAAAGTCCTCACGGAGGTGTCCTTCTGGGGTCATTCTCATGGCAACGACCCCCTGATGATGTACCTCTTGGTGATGTGTCTCTTGGTGATTACCTTTTCCTCTTTTGTAAAGGGCTGGGGGGAATAACTGTCTTCAAAAAGGGCAAGAAGGAGGACCCGGGTAACTATAGACCGGTTAGCCTCACCTCCGTTCCTGGGAAAGTGATGGAACACCTTATCCTTGGTGCCATCTTAAGGCATATCAAGGATAAGAGGGTTATGAGGGGCAGTCAACATGGCTTCACCAAGGGGAAGTCGTGCTTGACCAATCTTGTAGCCTTTTATGAGGAAATAACGCGGTGGATGGATGATGGTAGAGCGGTGGATGTGGTCTACCTCGACTTCAGCAAAGCGTTTGACACGGTCTCCCACAGCATCCTTGCGGCTAAATTGAGGAAGTGTGGTCTGGATGATCGGGTAGTGAGGTGGACTGTGAACTGGCTGAAGGAGAGAAGCCAGAGAGTTGTAGTCTATGGGGCGGAGTCTAGTTGGAGGCCTGTATCTAGTGGAGTGCCTCAAGGGTCGGTACTGGGACCAGTATTATTTAATATATTCATCAACGATTTAGATGAGGGAATTGAGTGTACTATCAGCAAGTTTGCTGATGACACTAAGCTGGGAGGGGTGGCCGAAACGCCGGAAGGCTGTGCTGCCATCCAGAGGGACCTGGACAGGCTGGAGAGCTGGGCAGGGAATAACTTGATGAAATATAACAAGGGAAAGTGTAGAGTCCTGCATCTGGGCAGGAACAACCCCAGGTTCCAGTATAGGCTGGGGAACGACCTGTTAGAGAGCAGTGTAGGGGAGAGGGACCTGGGGGTCCTGGTGGACGACAGGGTGACCATGAGCCGACACTGTGCCCTTGTGGCCAAGAAGGCCAATGGCATCCTGGGTTGTATTAGAAGGGGGGTGGTTAGTAGGTCAAGAGAGGTCCTCCTTCCCCTCTACTCAGCCCTGGTGAGACCTCATCTGGAATATTGTGTCCAGTTCTGGGCCCCTCAGTTTAAAAAGGACAGGGACCTGCTGGAGAGAGTCCAGCGCAGGGCAACTAAGATGATTAAGGGAGTGGAGCGTCTCCCTTATGAGGAAAGACTGAGGGAGCTGGGTCTCTTTAGTTTGGAGAAGAGGAGACTGAGGGGTGACCTTATTAGTGTATATAAATATATAAAGGGGGAGTGTCACGAGGATGGAGCCAGGCTCTTCTCAGTGGCAAACAATGAAAGGACAAGGGATAATGGGTACAAATTGGAGCACAAGAGGTTCCACTTAAACCTGAGAAGAAACTTCTTCTCAGTGAGGGTGACGGAACACTGGAACAGGCTGCCCAGGGAGGTTGTGGAATCTCCTTCTTTGGAGACATTCAAGACCCGCCTGGACACGTTCCTGTGTAACCTTATCTAGGTGTTCCTGCTCCGGCAGGGGGATTGGACTAGATGATCTTTTGAGGTCCCTTCCAATCTCTAACCTACTGTGATACTGTGATACTGTGATAACTCTGCTCTTCATGTCACGCATTAAACGTTCCTGGTGGACCAGTTTTCCTGGTCTTGCAGACAGCTCTTTGACTGGACTGCATGTGTCTGCACACACATGTGTCTGCAGCAATTTTGGGGGTAATACCTTACACCAATCTTCGAGGTAATGGATGGAAGTCTTCTCTCAACTCTTTCCCACTTATCCCTCAGGCTGGTTGAATCCCAGTTCAGCTTCTCACACCCTTCTCCCAGGCAATGGGTATTGGAGTCTTAACTCCTCCCACCCATCTCTGAGAGAAAAGATAAGTGGATTTCCATCTCAGTTTCTCAGACCAATCTTTGAGACAACGGACAGTGGAATCTGATTTTATATCAGGCTGTCACCGGCTGCTACAGCTCTCTTCCCAGGCCCAGAAAGGCTGAGCATGCATGCATTCCCCAAAAGCACCCACAGGAGCACTGGCAACAAGCACATCAAGCCCAGAACAATACAGACAAAACCATGCAAACGCTGATAGCACAGACAATTGCCTAATCTTGTCCCCCTCTCTGCCAGTTAAGGATAAGGGTCTGTTAGCGAGAAATAGTGTACATATGTACAAAGAGGATCTTTCCAGTAGCAAAAACATATACACCAAGGGCAGCAACTGGCCATAGATCCTTGCTTTCCTAAATTGGCTGGCATCTCCAAACCAGCAGTGCCCCTCCAGCTTCTGATAGCTCAAAACAGAACCCCTCACACACACATTTACATGCATGTGCACATGTATAAGCCCACACATACTGTTGCAATGAGATTCAGGTAACACTGACAGGGGCTGTAAGCTGATATTCAGCAAAGCCTGGGCCCAAACCTTGCATGCTCATTGCCAAAAAAACAGGTGTCTATTGTGATTTGAGCTACTGTAACATATTAAAAACTTCTGCATTAACATCCAAGGTATGGGATCTACAAGAGGCATATTCCCTTGGCAAGTGACAGTTAAAGGCCATGGAAGCATCTCAAATAGGTGAATATATTTAGGGAAACTTAGTTAAGGCCAAAATATCTTATATTTGGTTTTGTGTGATAGGTAAGAAATAGCCAGTGATACATAATTTAAATGGATCTAAGGATAATGGTATTTATACAATGGTGTGTATGTGCATATGCATACATACATATAGTGTATGCCTTTATACTATGTAATTACTTTCTTTACAGGTAATTCTTCTCCTGTAACGTTTATTCTCATCTATTTCAGGGCTACTTCCTTTACTGAGAACTCAAATTAGTTTCTCTGTTACCACTACAGGCATAAGCTGTTCTGTCAACTTGAATGCACTTTCCTGTGGTACCTTGAAGTCAGGATACCTCAGTATCCTTTTCTTGGTAGCTCTGTAACAGTTTTAATGTTATCTTTCCTTTCTCTTTCTACAAGGTTTGTGAATTCTACAGGTTTATGAATTTTCTCCTATGTAAGTTAAATTTATTTATTTTCTTACAAATTGCATTAGCATTTTGATCAAAGAAACTCATGGTTCTGTAATTCTGTGAGAAAAATTAATAGGACATTAGTGTTTGTAAATGAGATTCAGAATCTCTAAATTCCTAGTCAGACTTGTGGCAATTTGGGATCCTTCTCTCAGACAAAGATTAAGTTGTCTGGTCATTGGGCTCTGGATTATTGCTGGAGAAGCCTAAAATTGATTTATACTGTCATTCTGGATCACAGACTTCCTTATATGCCTAAACAGAAGTGTTCCTATATCTTTAAATCAATCTTTAGCTAAGCAGTTAGATGCCTGATGTTTTATCTAGGCTCTATCATGATTCAGAGACTGAGGAAACTGTTGAATTCTAATTCAATAGTGAGAACTCTTCTATTGGCAACTTTTGAATCACCTTGAGAACATATTCCTTCATTTTGCCTGTTTCAACATGCCAAGTAGGTACCTAAAAATATCCCGAATCTTAAAGTTTTATTTAAATGCTCAAATGAAGTTTTAATAAATCTTATAAATCTCCTTTAAAAATCTGATCCTACTTCTCGCTCTCATATCTGATAGAGTCTTCAAAGTGTGCGTCTTTCTCATTCTTTTGAAGATGGTTTAGTAGGAAAACCTGTGGGCTTTTTTGGGTTTAGTTGTTGTCTTTTTATTTTCCTCCATTATCCTTACCCATCTTTCACTTTCAGGGTTTTAAGTTTTAAGAACTATAATCTGTTTTATTTTTTAAAAAAAATCTGTTTATTTTTTAAAAGCAAGACAGGGTGATGAGTACCAGAAGCAATTCACACAAGTAAGCTAATTTGCACTTGTCCAAAATGTGTGTGTCTGCACATAAATGCAATGACTCTCAAATCACACTTACTAAGCAGGTACAGGTAAACAGCAAGAGGAATTTTTTAATCAAATTGCAATACTCCTATAAGCATCTGACAGATGTGACAAGTATCTTAACCTCTGCATACTTATTTTCTGTCAAAACAACGGAAAAATATCCGAATCCTGTGGAACCAGGCATTTTTTCACCAGCTGGACATCTCTCTTAAAACAGAATATGTCTGCATGGATAATTTACATACTACAAGATGAAAATCTTCATTCTGAGGATAGGTTAAGTTCATACAAATTTTAATTCTTATTAAAATTATTGTGTTAGAGATGGAGAAATGTTGTGCTGTTTCTGTTTCCTGGTTTTTGTGTGGTTTTTTTGTTTGTTTGTTTTGGGTTTTAGTTTTGGGTTTGTTTTTTTTTTTTTCATTACATTCTTGTGCACTTAAAAAATAATTCAGGCTATTTCCATGCAAATTATACTTTTTTCTGGATTCATTATATGCTCTTTGCTGAGGCCATAACTGGACTGTCTTCTCTCAAATTATCTATGCAGAATATTGAAAGGGTCAAAACAGTGCAGCATGCTACTGTATTGCACAGAATAGAAAAGCATCCAGATTGCTTGTTTCTCATTCCTGTAATAAGTGATAGCAGCAAGAAAAGAAAATGGCTGAAAATGGTTTTGTTCCCATGTGTCAAATACCATAATTAGAATAAGAAATGGTACAAATTAACCCATTCTCATTACACTCACTCTATTACAATTTCATGGTCCTCTTCTGATGCCGTACTCTTGGTAAGCACATTTGCATCTCATCAGTGAACACAAGCAGCAGATCTGCTGGCATTGAATGCTTGATTCACTCCAATTTATGTCTTCTTTTCAGCTGGGGAACCCATTGTGTGAGCTAATAGCAGGTTTCCGATTTGAAATGACTGCAGATATCTTTACATTTGAATACAGTGCAAGCATTGTCATAATTTTTTTTAATGTGTCACATAATTGTTCCATTACACTATGTTCAAGCAGAAGAAAAGAAATTTTCAACATTAAATGAAATACAAAGGGCTTTGCTCTCAGTGATGTGTGGGGAAAAGACAAGAACTCCTTTCTCTTACGCCAAGTAGTGTGTATAGCTGAAACCTTGTGATCACCTGTGATTTCACCCTCATCTACCCTACTTCTGCAAGGCTGGTTGTCAAAATAGATGATTTTTTTTTAAATAATGAAGTGGAAAAATATATTATCTTGAAGGACATTTAAAGTTGCCATGTCCTTATTACTTGACTGATTTGGGACATTCTTGAAGCATAATTTCCATGAACTTCTCACAAAATTTTCAAAGCATTTCTATTGCTAATACAAGCAAAAACTGAACTTGAGTGCCTGTCTTACCTAACAATATTAGATTGTTTTCCCAGTTCAAGGTGTGTAGAGAGAAAAGGCTGTGTTTGAGGTGTTTTGCTTGTTCTCTTGTGCCTGGTCGGACAGCTAGAGACAGATCAACCTACTGAAAAACAAGGGAGGTTTGCTGTTGATATTAATGGGATAAGATTTCATCAAAAAGATTTTGTCCTACAAGACAGGACTGCTACATGAGTTACCTTTATAAGACCTTGGAGACTGACATAGGAAATGCATGATCAGTGACTCAAAATATGGGGTTATTCTGGGCCCCTCAGTTCAAGAAGGACAGGGAATTGCTTGAAAGAGTCCAGCACAGAGCCACAAAGATGATTAAGGGAGTGGAACATCTCCCTTATGAGGAGAGTCTGGGGGAGCTGGGTCTCTTTAGCTTGGAGAAGAGGAGACTGAGGGGTGACCTCATCAGTGTTTACAAATATGTAAAGGGTGAGTGTCAGGATGATGGAGCTAGGTTTTTTTTCAGTGATGTCCAGAGATAGGACAAGGGGCAATGGGTGTAAACTGGAGCATAGGAGGTTCTATGTAAACATCAGGAAAAGCTTCTTTACTGTGAGAGTGACAGAGCACTGGAACAGGTTGCCCAGGGGGGTTGTGGAGTCTCCTACATTGGAGATATTCAAGGCTCGCCTGGACAAGTTCCTGTGTGATGTACTCTAGGTTACCCTGCTCTTGCAGGGGGGTTGGACTAGATGATCTTTTGAGGTCCCTTCCAACCCTTGGGATTCTGTGATTAGTGCTTGGATTCACTTAATCTAACTTCAGACATTTCCAATGCAAATGTTGACATCTGGGACAGGATTCAGTTGCCTAAACATAGGAATTCAGTACAAAAAATGTCACTATATGGTTGCATTTAGATGACCAAAAATCACCCCTAACCAGTCTGTTGGGATGTTCTAGGGTCAACTCTCTTGTCTATACGTTGGTTTATTTGAGACACCCTGTGCATCCTACTTAACCTCCATCATTCATGCTAAAGGGCATGAGTATTCTGCATGCATTGTATCATATGCACTTACCTTCATGAAAATGTCCTGGACACATTAAAGCTCTCAATGGAACCATTTCTTGCTTGGCTAGTTAAATCTAACTAATATAAGCAATGGAAAAAAAAAAAAAAAAGGTGATTTAGTCAGGATTTTGGTTTACTTAGACCATGAGACTTGCTTTGGGAAGTTGGGTCTACTGGAGGCTGAAGGGCCTGTCTGACAAAGAAAGTGAAGAGCTGCTTTGATAGGAAACTTGCCAGGCTGGTCAAGGCATGTTTAAATGAGATTTGTTGAGGGAGGTAGGCACCTATCCATCCCAACACTACCAGTCAGATGCCAGCATCTGTAATGAATGCTCCGAGCAATGCAGAGCTACTCCAGCCAATCAGCTGGCTTTATTCTGAGCTCAGCCCAAATGCCTCTATGCAAACATCCATAGTATAGGGAATAAACAAGAGGAATCAGAGATGTGTGCAAGTTTACAGGGATGTGATACCATCTACATCACAAAAACATGGTGGGATGGCTCCTATGACTGGAGTGGTGGAATGGAAGGTTATAGGCACTTCAGGAGAGACAGTCCAGGCAGACAGGGACAGAGAGTAGCTATTTGTGCCAGTGATAATCTGAAGAGTATAAAACTCTGTCTGAGGACGAGTGATGAGCCAACAGAGAGCTTGTGGGTCAGGGTCAAAGGGAGAACTGCAATGGGGGACATTACTGTGGAATCTGTTACAGACCACCTGATCAGAAGGAATCTGTGGAAGAAGCTCTTTATAGACAGATAAGAGCAGCCTCACGCTTGCAGGCCCTTTTCCTCATGGGGGACTTCAACCACCCTGACAGCTGTTGGAGGGACAGTAATGCCTGGCACAAGCAATCCAGGAGGTTCTTCAGTTGTGTGGAAGAAAACTTCCTTTTGCAAGTAATAGAGGAGCTGACAAGGAGAGGTGCCATGCTTGACCTCGTGCTCACCAACAGGGAGGGGCTGGTTTGGAATGTGAATCTCCAGGGCAACCTGGCTGCAATGATCATGAGATGGTGGAGTTTGAGATCCTCAGGGCATCAAGAAGCGTACACAGCAATCTCACTGCCCTGGACTTCAAGAGAGCAGACTTTGGGCTCTTCAGGAGCCTGCTCAGTAAAGTTCTATGAGAAATAGCCCTAGAGGGGAAGGGGGCCCAAGACTGTTGGTCGATATTCAAGAATCACCTACTACAAGCTCAGGAGTGTTACATCCTGACTAGAAGGAAGTGCCACAGGAGGACTAGGAGGCCTCCATGGTTGGATAAGTAGCTGCTGAGGAAACTCAGAAGGTAAAAGGAAGCTTATAGAAGGTGAAAGTGAGGACAGGTGGCCGGGGAGGAATACAGGCACACTGTAGGCTCAGGAAAGCCAAGGTTCAGATAGAATTGAGTCTGGTCAGGGATGCCAAAGATAACAAAAAGAGCTTCTATAAGTATGTAGCAAACAAAAGACAAACTAGGGATAATGTGAGCCTTCTCCAGAAGAAAACGGGACAACTAACTCTCCCGGATTTGGAGAAGGCTGAGGTTCTCAATCGTGGCATTTCAGAACACAGACTCAAGTTGATGCAGAGACTCATATCCTCTTTTCTTGCTACCAAGCCCTTTTTATCCCCTTGTTTGGTACTTTCCCAACTGGCACATACATACAACATTCAGTCTCATTGGCCACTGTGAAACTCTCCAGGTAAATAGTCCAATCACAATGTTGCAGACCCTCTCACAACCCTCCACGTCCTCTGGCTTCCAACTGAGATTCCCACCACAACTACATCCTGGCCCACCCTCCCAAGGTTTGCTCTTTTGTCTTCCCTGTCCATCGCCCCAGGGCTTGTCGAGCACCAAGGCCTCAGACCTCATTCCAAAACTCTTTTTTATGCAATTCTTATCGCCTTCACTCCCCTTACTCAATGATTTCTTTGCCTCAGACTTCACTGGCAAGTGCTCTGACCACACTGCCCAAGCCTTGGAAGGCAGATTCAGGGGCTGTGAGAATGAAGACCTTAGGCCAACTGTAGGAGAGGATCTGGTTCGGGACCATCTTAAGAACCTGAATGTGCTCAAGTCCGTGGGGCCTGATGAAATCCTTCCACAGGTCCTGAAGGAGCTGGCAAATGAAGTTGCTAAGCCACTGTCCATCATATTTGAAAAATCATGTCAGTCAGGTGAAGTTCCTAACAACTGGATAAAGGGTAATATAACCCCCATTTTCAAGAACGGAAAAATTGGCGACCCAGGGAACTACACACCAGTCAGTCTCACCTCTGTGCCTGGCAAAATCTTGGAGCAGATTCTCCTGGAAGGCATTCTAAGGCACATGAAAAACAACAAGGATGTGGTTGATGACAGCCAGCATGGCTTCACTAAGGGGAAATCCTGCCTGACCAATCTGGTGGCCTTCTATGATGGGGCTACAGAACTAACGGAGAAGGGCAAACCAGCTAACATCATTTACTTGTGCAAAGCATTTGACACTGTCCCATGGTGACATCCTTGTCTGTAAACTAGAAAGACAAAATTTTGATGGCTGAGCCACTTGGTGGATAAAGAACTGGCTGGATGGCCACACAGAATAGTTGCAGTCAACCGCTCAATGTCCAATAGGAGACTGATAACGAGTGGTGTTCCTCAGTGGTCAGTGTTGGGACTGATCCTGTTCAACTTCTTTGTTGATGACACGAACAGTGGGATTGAGTGTGCTCTCAATAATATAACTGAAGGTTATTTTATTCTATGATCTTACCTTTCAAAAGACTAATAGTAGATAGCTGGAGAATAATTCTCCAGCTTCTGACATTAAGCTGTTTAGGATATATTGAGACTGTAGTTACGTTGGATTGCTGAGAGTTTAATCCCTTGATCAAGTGAATGTGGATTTGTCTGTTTTCTTGTGAAACTTTTGTTCTTCCAAACTGCCTTGTCTTTGAGTTCCAAGGTTTAAACTAATAATTGAAGGAAAAAGAATACTATCATTCACTTTATGATTTACAGAGCTCTATGATAACCACTTTGGCTGTGATTTCTAATGGTAAAAAAAAAATTTTAGCCCACTCTCATACGGAAGTCCCATACTTCTTATCTCCATCACATTTCAGTACAACTTCTTTCATTCTAACTCTTTTTTAAAGGTGAGAAAATAATGATATGAAGCAGTGTGACAACTGCAATAAATACAGTAAAGCCTTTGTGCAATTTCATCAGGATACTTGAGAAGACTGCTGAACCTGTAGCTATATTTGTACTTGTCTGGTGAAGACAATGAACTAGTGTAAACATAAATAGTGTGTGTCTAGCTGCAATGTGAACTGTTGAAACCTGAAGTGAGGACTTAATTCTGTAATCACTGAAGTAGTTTTCAGCACTTTTATTAACTTCAGTGCTTTAGAATTGTTTTTTTGAGACACTAAGCCCCTTTTATGCGCATCACTGAACACCAATTTTCAGTTACCACTGACCTGAGTTAGATTTCAGTGAGTAACGTCCAAGTGAAAGGCTTTTTGCTGCATTTCAATACCCTGAGCAATCCAGCCCCTTTCTGTATTTTATTTTTAATGTTAATTAAAAAAAAAAGCCCAAAAAGAACAATCTGTCATGGATGTGTATGGTAATTGACATAATAGACCCTAGCAGCTACTTTGGAGCATAATAGACAATGACAGCTCCATTGGAGCTTACTCAGAGGTTGAGATAAGCTTTATTACTACAACATGCACTCATTGTATGTTAGTACTTTTTAATTAAAAAATAAAATCTAGACAAAAATATCATTCCTTTATATACAGTTTTATTTTTCATTTAAATATCAGGCTCACACACACACACACACAACCAGTAACTTAAAAGAAATGGCAAGCAAAGTTTCAACAGAAATCCTTCTCAGAATTTACCTGTTCACAATGACAGAATACTTGATGGTCTTCCCACTTGTCTAACCTGGCTAGGTGCATGAGATACTGCATTGTGGTAATTGCAATTTAAAATCAACAGGTTTTTCATGGTAGCCGTAAGAGGAGAGAATGCAGAATGCCCGAAATTTATTTTAACACTTTGGTGAGCTGACCAAACTGGCAGAAAAATTTGGTTTCCTGGGGTAATGGAAGTGAAAGAAGTGAAAACTAGGAGTAATTGCTGCACAGAGCTGGTAATATTCCAATGGTTCTAACATCTGTTTTGGGGAATTGTCAAAAATTACAGGAATGTGAGGAACTGGAAGCACTGTTCACTCTCCCACCAGGGAAAAGAAAAAAATCCCCATCATTAGTAAACGGAAGACTTTCTGTAGGTTGTTCATTTCCTAAAAGGCAGAAAAAAAGAAAATATGCAGGTTTACTGGTCCGGGAAGTGGTTGCAGTAGGTAGGCAAGTGTGACAAATATTTTTTTTCCTCTTTTTGTCAATGCATGATCATTTGTAGACAATTATCCTTGTGAAAAAGACATGGTTTGCACCCTGAATGTGAAGAAAAAAAAAAAATAAACCCACACCTTGAATATTTGTTTACATGTAATTTTTTTATTATTTTTTGTTCAAATTTCCTAAGAGTTCTAAGTGACTCTTTTGAGTGCTTAGAAATGACAATAGGGAAACAATGGCTGTGTGAGAAAGCTTGATCATCAGACTTTTATCATTCTCATGGTTGACGTATGACACAACAACTGCAGTGATGTTCCATTACACTCCAAGGGCCCAGGGACTCCGTGGACTTTGAACTAGAACCCAGGTACCATTAGCTTCAGTGAAACAGTGCTCTGGGACAACTGTATGCCTTGTAATTGTGATAGCTGAGTGAAAGCTTTGTTACCATGTGTTAATTCTTGGGAGTGTACACCAAGTACACAAAACAGATTTTAAGAGAGCACAATTATCAGATCTAGGAGACTTTGATGGAGATTCTGCTGCTGGCAAGTCTTGTAACAGAGGAATACAACTCCTGTAAGTTCATATAGAAGATTTTAGTATTCCACTTGAGTGCTTTGGAATCTCTCTTGAGTCAAAAGAAAATCATCACAGCCCCAGGGAGATCTCACCAGAGACATCAGAACTCTTGTTTTGCTTGGGAATGCAATTTTTCTCCATCAAGTAAAGAGGAACTCTTAATTGCCATTGCCCACTTGGTAACTGGAATTTACCTCCTCACTGACTGAAGAGGAAGCATGGTTGACAAGATTAGACAAGTTGGAGAGCTCTTAGAGAACTTCAGAGAGATTATTTCATTTATGCAGACATTCTGAATTGCCTTCCTAGCACTCCTGGTGGTTTTTTATATAGCCTATAGGAAACCATTTTCAGCAGAAAATACCTTTTTCAACTTCACATGTAAGGAAAACACAGCTTCAACAGGAAGGCTTATATTCAGGCTGCAAACACCATGCTACATGTTAGCCGGTGCTCAACTCCAGAGTGGGACTGAAGTTCATACTTATCTCTCTGACTAACTTTTCCCTCTTGTTGGTTCCATAAACAATTCAGAGGCTTAAAGTTCACTTAAATAAATTCAGAAACAAGCTTTCTGCTTCATACAGCATTCTGAATAAACCAGCTGCAGCCAAGTAATCTGGGAGACTAGAATTACATTTTTAAAGATGGGCAGTCTCCCAACCAGTCACACGCATTTTTCAGCATATAAAAATACTATTACTTATATACATAATAGTTGTTTATTATTAGACTTTGTGAAGTGCTTTTATGTACTCTGAAATGTTCTGATAGGAATGGTAGGCATGCTACTGAGAATTACTACTGCAATAATTTGTGAAGAAGGGAGACATTTTCTTGTATTACTTTTCTCTGGTTAATTTGGGATCAAATAATTCTAACATCAGCAGTAGAAAGGCAAGAGTAATGGAAAAATGTCTAATAGAACTAATGTCTCAGGCAAATGAAATGTTTAAAAAAATTCCATAAAGACGTCTTTTTTTCTGGAAGTCAGAGGAAGGGAAAAAATGAATATAGCAAGAACCTCATAGCGACATCCAGGCTTGTCAATAAGTATAAATATCAAATGAAATTTGTGAAATTGAAATAATCCAGGCTCTGTTCAGTTCCATAGTACGTTCATTTAAACAGTTTTCTAGTCAGTGAAATTTAGGTTTTAGGAATGCATGAAGTTGCAGCTCTACTTCTCTAAAATACAATAAAAAAATTTTAGTAGGATGTGCCCAGAGAAATAGAAAGCATCCCAATATTTAATGAATTAATGACAAAGCTTAGGAATAATCAAAGAACACGATGTAAACCTCCCTTGCCTCCTGAACAAAACTCACTTTATGTGCAAACTAACTACTTTAGACAAGAGTGCCAAAAATGTACTTCACTAATTTGCTAATTATATCAGTTTGTGGGGTGGTGTTCTAATTTTTTTTTCTCTTACTTATGTTATAAATTTAAATAACTTAGAAAAAAGTGCAGTATAGAGGTTGCATTAATATTTTACTTGCTCATTTGAAGGGCATGCTCTTCTTGAAATGCATATGACATTGCATGTAAATGTAGACTTTGGATCTGTATAGTGACTGCACTCGCACATACATGCCCTGGAAGTTATATAATTTAAGATAATGGACTGATGTTGTAATATTTCATCACAGTAATAACATTTTTAATTATAATAATTTCTGAACAATGCTTTCAGGACATCCAGGTAAGCCAAAAATTTTTCTACAACAATATCCTTTATTGTAGAACTGAACTGTATCCTATTTATGACCAATGCTAAGGAACATAGTTACTTGATTGTCAGTCAAACCTAAACACTGAAATGTTTGTGTCTAGTAAGTTTAGTTCTGGTCACAGCTTTGAGATGCTTTGGTGAAAATTGTAAATGAACCTGCTTCTTTCTTCGGAGACAGGGCTAGTCTGTGCTAATGGGAAAGGTCTCTTATCAGGGCTGACTGAGACAATTACTTAAGTAATTCTGATGGAGAACTTCAGCAAATATGTTCTGAATTTATTTTATGATTGCTTAGGTCTTTCACAGTGCATATTTTGTATCTTGCTCTTCTATTGGTACTGTGTAGAATTTCTAGTGCATGTAATGCCATTTTTCAGTGTATTTCAGAGGCACTGTGTTCTTTGATGTCTGTAAGTAAAAGTAATCTAATTTACTAGCTGTCTTTTGAAAGATTGTAAAAAAAATCAATATTCAGGTTTCTCCTTTTCAATTCCATTTCTGTGAATAGTTTCAATATCATACAAAGTATGTTTTCAATATTCATAAGAAATATTCATAAGAAAAATTTCAAAGAAAAATCTTTAAAAAGACTGATTTGTAAAAGCTCTCTATTTTTATTGTGATATCAATAAGATTTGGATTGAAATGTATTAGGTATTAGGATTTGTTCTTATTTTGATATGAGAATTATATCCAAAGTTGCAATCAGTTAAATTTTATACCACAAAATAAAATGGGTGAAGCTGATTTTTTTCCAATTTCCCTTTAAAAAAATTTTTGTTTTTTTCTATATTTAAGTTTTAGATATTCTGATCCATGCTCACTGTTCTTTTTTTGTGAAGACACGATGAAAGGAACACCCCAAGTATCCTTCTATTACAATCTCTTTCCTGTCACCAGTTTTTACCATGACTACTGTTTTAAGCTGCAGCTAACACTTCTATAAATCAGTATCTGAGATCTCTACAGATGCCTCTGGCCATGTAATTTGAACATGTGGTTTACATTTCAATGAAACACAACTATACAAGAAACTATTTGCAGTAGCCTAAGAGAAGCCACAGTTCTTACAGAGTTTAATGTCCAGGTCTACCCATGCATTTTACTTCCTACTCACATTTTCAGTTCTGTCAAAGTGTTGCTCTTTTGGTAAATTATTTGGTGCAAGTTTCTAGTAGTTTGCTCTTTTCTGAAACAATAGATTTATATTCTGGGAAGAAATCCTGGGAATAGTTTAATTGTATATCCATAAACACCTCTGCTGCACACACTTGTGGCGTCACCAGAAAAACTACCAGATGGAATCCCTGCTTATTAAAATATAAGCTTTGTGTTTTTATCACCTCCTGTTTAGATTTATAAATAGCAATTGTCGGAGTACAGCATTGTGAATATGCCAAGTTTTCAGGTGACATCATACTCTGTGAATTAACTGCCTAAAAAAATTCATAGGGCAGAAGTTTTCTGTCATAAGCACATCCTGGTCCCCGGGTCTTGCTACTTAGATCTCTCTCTCTGGCTATTTATTTACAACCATGAAAGTTTCAGGGGTTTCATAGCATATATAGCTTTTGCATTCTCCCTACTTCCGAAAGGAGTAATAGGCCTATATATCTAGAATCATAGAATAGTTAGGGTTGGAAGGGACTTTAAGATCATTCAGTTCCAACTGCACTGCCATGGGCAGGGACAACTCCCACTAGGACAGGTTACACAACCCCAAACTACTCTATGATTCTATAAGTAGTTCCTTCCTAATTCATTGCTTTTGTTTCTACATGACAAAAGCCAGACACATTAAAAATGCCATCAAAAAGTGGCCTCCCTTAGGCTGTTTTCACTGGTGCTTCAGCTGGCCCTTCTGACGTTGCCACTCTAACGAGTACAAACTTTCCTTTGGTTTTTGAGACCTCAGAATTCTCAATGCTCTGATAATAACTGTCATAAAATAAAAATTATTCTACCATTTCCATTGTACCCCAGGCTGCTGAAAGAGGAGATCCAGTCATAGATTATACATGAGCAAATCCTGCTCCTTGTGGTAAACTAAGTCCAACACTGCCCTCTTCATTAGGAATCGGAAAGGGAGCATTAGCTCTGACTTTCCAACTGGTGATTGTCCTGGGTTCAGCTACAGCAGTCATTTTTCTCCTTAGTAGCTGGTGCAGTGCTGTGTTTTTTTACTTTCAGCCTGGGAACAGCACTTATAACACCAATGCTTTCAGTTGTTGCTCAGTAGTGTTTTGTCTGACCAAGGACATTCTGAGTCTCATGCTCTGCCAGGGAGGAGGGAAAGCCGGAAGAAAGCAGAGACAAGACACCTGGCCCAAACTA
Source organism: Neopsephotus bourkii (assembly GCF_033783945.1). NCBI lineage: Eukaryota > Metazoa > Chordata > Aves > Psittaciformes > Psittacidae > Neopsephotus > Neopsephotus bourkii. The sequence continues at coordinate 192,413 of NW_026902259.1, read as the reverse complement.
GCCAAAGGGGTATTCTGTACTACAGCATGTCATGCCTGGTATATAAAGTGGGGGCACTTACGTGGAAGGGCTAAATCATTGCTTGGGTCAGGCTGGGTATTGATCAGTGGGTGGTGAGAGATTGTATTCTCTTTCCTTGTTATTTCCCTTATCATTATTATCATTGGTAGTAGCAGTAGTGGGTTTGTATTATACCTTAGTTAATGGACTGTTCTTATCTCAACCCATGGGAGTTACATTCTTTCGATTCTCCTCCCCATCCCTCTGGAAATGGGGGGAGGAAGAAGAGAGGGAGGGAGTGAGCAGCTGCGTGGTTCTGAGTTGTCGGCTTGGCTTAAGCCACGACAGTAATAAATATATTTTACTCCTTTTTGGGGTGATGATAGCTCACGATATTTTAATTTTAATAGCTTAGAATGATGAGTTCACAACTCCACCATTAGTATTAATTAGTTATCTAGCAGGATGTTAAAGTGACGGATCTTAGCACCCCCATCCTCAGAGGTTAATATCAATTATTGTAGAAGAAAACTGAAAAAAGACTGAAGAAGGATAAAATTTATACTTGGATTCTTTTTCGTTCCTCGTTCCCTTTGTTTTTTTATTTTACTGCAGGAATTATATATAATGGAATTGCATGACCCAATGATTGAAATTAATATTAATTTTATTATTATTAATAATAATGATAAAAATCCTCATACAAAGTACAGATTCAGAGAAATGAATGCACAGGAATTGAAGACACATGAATTGGTGTCTGCAGTGAATGTGTGATGACTGCAAGCTATAAAAATCTGCAGGATCACAGATCTTTTAATAGTAACATTTCCCCTTATTTTCTGATCATTACCATAAAGAGTAGAACAAAGTTTAAGTACTAGTGAAGTGAAAAGTTAATTTCAGTTGTAAAAAGTTCCTTTTACTGCTGATATTTCTCCTCCTGCTGCCATCCCAAACTGGCTGTAATATCATTTGACACAATCTTAAAAGTAATTTCTGGTATTTCCTGAGTATCTGAACAGAAGCTAAACCCAAGATTTCATCACAGTGCTAGACTTCTGTTACACAAAGACCTATATATGAACTTCATGTTTAGACTTTTGAAAAGTCTTTGTTAAGAAGCCAGCACTCTGAAGGTACCTTTCAATTCATGCTATAATAGTTTCCCAAAATGAATCTGATGAATTGGACTTTTTCAGTACATATGGCAAACCAGGTCTTGGATTACATCAAGCACAGAACAGTGAGCTGGTCAAGGGAGGAGACTGTCCCACTCTACACTGCACTGTTGTGGCCCCACTTTGAGTACAGTGTGCAGTTTTGTGTGCCTCAATATGAGGACATTAAACTGTTAGAGTGTGTCCAGAGCAGGGCAACCAAGATGGTGAAGGGTTTTGAGTGCAAGAGTAGTGGCTGAGGTCACTTGTTTTTTTCAGCTTGGAGAGCAGAAGGCTGAGGGATGACCTTATCTCAAGTGATGACTTCCTCAAGGCAGGCAGTGGAAGGGGAGATGTTGATCTCCCCTCTCCGGAGACCAGCAATAAGACATGAGGAAATGGAATGAAGCTGCATCAGGGGAACTTCAGACTGGACATTAAGAGAAGGCTCTTCACTGAGAAGGTAGTTGGTCACTGAAACCATCTCCCCAGGGAAGTGGTCGTGTCAGCAATCCTGTCAGAGTTCAAGGAGAAGATGGACAATGCTTTTAGACATATTGGTCTAGTTTAAAGTAGTCCTGTGAGGAGCAGAGAGTTGGACCCAATGATCCTTATAGATCCTCTCTAATTTGAGATACTTTATGATTCTGTGGTTCCATGATTAATTTTCTGGATTTTTTTTTTTTTTTTTTAATATTCAGAAATCTATATTGAAATTTAGTTCAAGCACAAGTGAAAGGGTGCCGTTTACTAGGTGGGTATAAGTAAACACAGGTCTGTAGAAAAGTAGGTTTTTAGCTTCTATAGATGGCATCATATTGATGTCAATTCTATAAGCACAGAATTAACAGTGCTATGCCTATACTGATTAGGATGCTACTTCATGTGTTTGTTCAATGATTCGGATAGGATAAATTGTATGGTACTGGTCAGTATTTGTAAATCTCAGTGGGATTAGATATACACACACGCACATACATATAGTAATCTGCAGTCAACATGCTTAATTTCATTAATTTAGTAGTTGACATTTTTATTTATGTCAGGTCTGTTAAGAAAGTATTTTGATTTGCTTTGTACATGTATGATTTTTTAAGTTGTTTGCTTAGCTTATATGTTTTACTTTATTATATGCAATGTTTCAAACGAGTAAGCATAATTTTAAAGTCTTCAAAAACAGAATTTAGAAGTGTAACTTTCAAACTTCTCTTTAAAGAGACTTTTTATCAAACAGAATAAGACTTTTTAAAGAGCTTAGTTGTCATTGAAAAGACACTGATGCAAACTAGTTGAATAAGTAGGACATTTTTGCCAATCAAATTTTAACAATATTTTTTTATTTTTAATCTCCTGACTGCAAAGTATAGCTGATGGGCTTTTGTCATGTTTTATGTATAAAGTTGATATGCATCAATTATTTCAGCTGCAAATGTATTATAGGCTAAGATGATTGCCATATATTATTTGCCTTGCCAGAAGAAAAAAAAAAAAAAGACCAAGAAAAAGGAAAAAAAAAAAAAAGACTCTAAAGCACATGGAAAAAAAACAGCAAACAAACAAACAAAACGCCCGCTTTAAAGTTGGATGACTCTTTAAGAAATGATCAGGAGCCTAAAAGGGAAAATATCCCTTCAAAAATATATAGGAATTATTTCATTTTCATCTTGGGAAAAAGACATGAATTAACTTCAGAACCCATAAATCTAAACTTCCGGAATTGAAGGGTAAAAAAGAATTAGTAAGCAAGAGAACCGGGTTTGTATTATGCACCCAGGCATCTAGTAGTGCAAGACGTATAACAGAGCTCTTTACAGACCAGAACTGTGTCACACATCTCTCTGAGTTTCCACTGTTAGAACTGTAATTTAGAATTGCTTGGACTTGTGGGCATAGTGGGTATGAGTGGCAGCTAGCTGAACCTGTGGGAGTTGGAAGTTACATGCTGGAAAGCATAGTGCTGAGATAGAAAGTTAGTATCTGTTATTGAAACCTAAAGCTTTACCCAGGGCACCTTCCATTGAAAAACCATGTTTTGAAGAAACTGAAGGTTTACAGTCTACACCCCTGTCATGAGAAGGCATGAAAAATACCCATGAGCCAGAATGGCCAGAAGAAAGGATGTGAGACTTCCAGAAATGGTTGCTTGTGCCTACTGCTTCAGAAGGACATATATATGCAGTTAGAGAAAGACTCACCCTCTCTCAAATCAGGATCTTGTGAAGGAACAGATTTGCTCTGTGTCAGTGAGATTCCAAATGCATGTAAAAAAAAAAAAAAAAGAGTGAGTGATAATATGGGGTTAAAAAGCTGTTTTCCCAGGGGTTGTGCTTCCAAAGGGCAGCCTAACATTGGCAGGCTCTAAAGGTTCTAAGGACCTGAGTGCATAGGCTGTGAAACCGGCATGCAATGAGAAAGCAGGGAGAGTTGGGTTTGAGTTTTCTGTTTTCTATCTGCTGCTAATGCAGATGTTGCACTGTTAAGGTAACGCTGAAGCTATTGTTGCAACGGAGAACTTAAGAAGTGGTAGAAGGTAACTTGAAGTGGTATATTTGTCCCTAAAATTTCTTTTCAATTAATATTTAAACAGACCTGGGACCTGACCTCTAATTAACATAGGCTGATGTAATATGCCATGTGAGATTAGAGAAGCTCTCCAAATGACCCAGAAAACACACATAAAATACAAACCTAAGTTTGGGTTTGTAGTAGAATGAAAAGATAATTCAAATCACCTAGCTACATATACCTGTATAAATAGGCTAGTCACCTAATCAAGCATTGTAGAGTCAATGGAGAAAGCCAGACCCTTGCAGATAATGGTTCATACTACAGGTGTGCTGAACCGCACTCTGGTGTCTCTTCTCCCTCTTTGATGTCTATGCATGAAATACAAATGTAGCTGATTACGCACATGTAACTCAGACACAATCCATGCCAGCATGTTAGTCCATATTAATTATATAGCTACTGTAGGTATGTATCTGATACAACTGCCATTTTTTCAATACTCATCCACAGTGTAGTCATAAACCCTGACACAGCAGCCACCTTCAACAGTATTTCCAGTTCCTGAAAAGCAGGAAGAAATAAAGGTGCTTTATTATTTTATAGCATCTTTAGCTCTTCTGTGCTGGCAGTAAAAAGCCAGATTGCTTTTATTAAGATGAAATCTGGTCTGGAATTTTTGTATGTTTTCTTTAGTCATTATACAGTGAAACTGTCAAAGAAAGAACAGTTGATGTCAGAAAGGTTCATATTTATTAATGTTTAAATTGAGGTTGGCTGTGTTTGCTCTCATTACTGCTGTCATAAATGGTCAAGGACATCTAGGTATGTGTTTTCATAAGGGATGTGATCATTTCAATACAACAGTTCTGAATACTGAGTCCTATAGCTCCATTATAGTTTCTAAACCCTCCTGCAACACTATTTAGGAATAAGAAACCTGTTTATCTCTTTTAGAAATGCAATTGCTATGACAACTCAAAGCAGCTCAATATCACTTCTTGAAACTTAGATTTGCAAATCAGAATTGTATGGTCAGCCAATCAACTGTGAAAGCTAATGGTGTAGTAGTGGTGAATGAGAATCTCTTACACCTTGGGAAAAACATTTATTTATTGATACTGAAATAGTTTAATTTTAAACAGTAGGAGCAGAGAGAAACAAAAGTGAAAAATACTTTATGTAATATTTATCAATTTTAGACAGACATCTAAGTCCACACAAGTTTTGATTCGTTCACTACAGTGAACATACTCTTTGCTGCACATAGTATCTGCATTTCATTTCAATTAAAATATAAAGGCACACATCAAATCATTCCTGTTTTCAAAGACAAGACCACCTAGTGGTTTCTGTATGGTTAATTCGCTCTCTCCTGCCACAGCTACTTGAGGCTTTGATTAGCTTTATCTTACTTGCAAGAGGTACCCCATGTGGAAGGAGACAGGGTGATCAGCTTTCCTGTTGTCTCTTCAATTCTAAAGGAAGCTTGCTCCATCCTGATAGTTGAGGTACCTGAAAAATATACTTTAAAAATCAAACAGGCTCCTATTCTTGGTAACCACTTAGCCTATTTCAAACACCAAAGGAAAACTTGATGAATCTTTTGATCAATGACACGTTGAACTAAACATACTTCTTAAGACAAGGACTGCAGAGTTCTTCTTTGAATCCTTTAAATAAAGATTCATTTTATTTCCTAATACTTTTCTGCTTCTCAGTGTGTTATTTGTGTATGTGTGCCAATATGTGTGTCTGCTTAATTCTTTTTAATTTATCTAGCAAGCTTTCATAAACTTGATAAGCAAATATTTTTCTCTTTTCTGCAGGCTTTTAAAGATGGAAAGGGAAAAGACTCAGCCTGAGAAGAAGGAATGTTGAAGGAAGTGAATTTATATTTTTGAGAAGCTTTGAGTTGGGAGTAATGTATAGTGTGAACTAAATGAATAAACTTTGCCAGGGCTAAGTATCAGCTGTGCTACAATTTATGGTCATGTCAAGGTTGCGTGCAACATGTGGATCAACTCTCTTTTTTAAAGTATGTGAACACATTTAAAGAAAAAAGATTCCATCCAAATTACAGCTATGGCATGGGTTTAAGTAAAATACTAGCAAATTAAAAAACACCTTTAGCTCAGGAGTTAAGCCTATTATGAACACAAAATATTTCAGTGTTCACAAAAAAATAAAGTAAAGCAAAAAAGAAAAAGGTGTATTATTAGTACTCATTTTTCCTGCTTTTGCTTGCTTCTGATGTAATTAATTCTTGGTACCATATATAGTGATCACATTTTTATATTTGTTGTAAATATATATATATATATACACATGGCACTTAATATGATGGTAATAGACAATCTTGAATTTCATGCTTAGAAGCAATCTCTTACACTGATATCAGTGTTATCAGGCATCAAATTGACTGAGGAAACTGTTATCTGCAGCCTGTATTTTCTTCACAAGCTGTTTGCAGATTCCTTGTCTTGCAAAAAAAGTGGGGTTTTTTTTCTTTGGTTTTAAGTTGCACTTTCAATTTGCTTTTTCTTTTTCTCTCTCTTTTTTTTTTTGTTTTAATTTCCTTCTAATTAACATAATGATAAGGTAAACTCATGCAGATTTGCCCCTGGAAGCTTTTTTTGAGTAGGTGTATCTTGCATTTTCCATAGTAACAAGCATGGCCATAACTAGCTTTCCAGAGGTTTCTCAAAGGAAAAAAGTCACACAGATACATTCACCTTCATTGCTGATTAAATTATTAAGAAACCTGACCATTAAAATAGCAATAATGTGTCATGTGTCTTCTAAATCAGCTTTATTTAGTTCAGAGAATTTTTAAGAAAACAAGTCAGATGAGCATTTTTCCTCACTCTCACTTGGTTTTATCGTAACATCAGGAAATAAGTTATACTTAAAGGTCATGGATCAGGAAAAAAAAAAAATATTAAATCCAGCAAACTGAAAACTGAAACCATCTGAATTAAACAATAGGAAACTATGAAATTCCTCATACACAAAGTATTCTATCCTAGAACATAGAATAGTGAAACTGTTCAATACATGCTGTACTGACAACTGGAAAATCTTAACATTCTCTAATGGACACTTGACGTATGAAAAGAGCCTATAAAACAAACTTGCCTTTTCCACGGGAATCTAAAAGCTCAGAACAGCTTCAGATTTTAATTTGCAGCATGTCTAACTTCTAATTAACCTAACTATGAAGCTCAGTTAGAAAGTGTATGGGAAGGGGGGGAAGCAAAAAAAACAAAACAAAACAGAACAAACCAAACCAAACCAAACCAAAACAAAACAAAATAGCAAGCATGTTTACAAGATAGCAGATAAATAGGTAGCTATTACCTAGGTGTTGTTTCTGGAAAGTTTACCCCTTAAAGATCTTAAAATGTGATTGTTTATCAGTAATGAGTTTTCCCTAAGGGGGCAATTGTTTCTATAGACATATAGTATGTCAAAAGGGCATATTTGCTTGTAGGCTATATATACCTGGAGTTTGCTTGCAGCCTCTATAGGCAGTGTTTATAGAAAAAAGCAAAATAAATGTACTTAATTCTGGAAGATTTTAGTCTGGTTTTGACTTCCCCATCTGCATTGTTTCCTTTAAGCATGCGGGTTATCATTAAAGTTGATTAAGATGCTTAAGCATCTTAGTTGCATAAGTGGTATAAGGAGTAAGCCAGATAGCTTACTAAAATTGCAGCTCAGCTGGAGATGTTATTTCAGCACATTTCAGAAAAAACAATGCCTGTCCTGTGAGTTTAAACAAAACATGGCACTCTTTTTAAAAATCTTTAGTGATTTTAGAATTAAGCAACCAGCAAAGCTTTCTACCTCCCCAGATGTCAGGCCTCATATCATCTAACATAAAGAAATGAAGGGTGGTAGCCTGATGCATCAGGGCCATTTGTTTTGGATGGTCCCACAACACTGTGACAGACATTAGAGAGAAGAAAAGGAAGGAGGAGTTACTATGATTCTAGTGTCTCTAAACATGATGCCCAGTGTGGCCCTTTCCAGAAGCCCCAAACTGAACTGAAATATCAGTGTAATGTTTGAGGATATGGAGACAGAAGTCAAGCGCTCTGTCACAATAGATCTGTTTGAAGATGTAAATTTGGGAAAAGGGTATTTTAATAGTGTGAATATCTGTGAAAGGGCTGGAATGCAGTCAATGTTAAATGAATGTTAACAACAAATATTACACCGAATTTTATTATCAATATGCCATTCACAAAGCAAAGGTTAAATTTTGCGTTAAAAAAAAGGATTTCTATCTTTTCCTAACTTACAGACATCCCATACAAATTAACAGCAATTCCCATTTGTATAGAAGAAGATATTTTAAATGATGAATTAAAATGTGCAAAGAAAATAAGTTTTAAAAATCAGGCCTTAAAAACATGAAGTCTGGTATCAGACAGTTATTTTGTCCTGGCAGATCTTAATAATGCACTCAATTTTCCTACTTATAAGAAAAATAAAATTTTAAAATATGTGAATTTCTCATTTGAATATATTGTATGAGGTTAAAAAGATTGTTTTCCTATTCTGCATAAATACAAGTCCTCTTTTCATCAAAATGTAATCTAAACATAGCACTGGGGTATAGCATGAAAATGCTGTCTTGGACGTAATCAACTTTTAACTGCTTAAAAAAATGCATAGTCAATGCATAACAAGGAGACAGAGGGCGAAAAATATGTAACCAAATGTGTTTAAAATATATTGTAATGTACTGCATTTCACCAAAACATTATGTGGGTTTTGTTTTTTTACTTTAGACTAGAGACTGGACACAGTGTTTATTAATATGAATGTTGCTTTAACATTTTTAAATATTTGGTTTTTTTTGGTTGCACAATTTAGAACATTAAAATTCAAATATTATGGAAAGCAATGGTTCTAAAAAACTATTTAAATACTGCTGTATTTCAAGCAGATATTTAAATCCTAAAATAATGTTAGTGTCTAAGCTAAAGCTGTAAGCTGTCAACACAGACTACCTTTGCCCTGATTGAGGAAAGCCATTAAGCATTGCCTCATTAAAGTTTATTGACTTAAGCACATGCTTAAAGTCAATCATGTGCTTAAATGCTGCTCCTCAAATAGATCTAACTTCCTGAATGCTGAAATTCATTCTGTGATGCATTCTGTTGAACGGATTATTGGCAATTAATACAATCACTTTCTATATCAGGAGAAGGAAAATTGAAAGATGTTGCATTCCTGAAACAGAGATACCGGGACCCCAGGATTTTTTTGTGTGTGTGTGTGTGGTTTCTTGGTTTTTTTTTGTTGTTTTTTTTTGTTTTTTTTTTTTTTTTGTTGCTTTTGGGTTTTTTTTGTTTGTTTGTTTGGTTTGAAGGGGATGGAGATGATCCTTTCCAAACACCAATTTATCACCAACAAAGGTCTGTAATTCTTCTCCTTTTACTTGCATTAAAGCCTACGTATTTCCAACCTCATACCAACAGAGGTCTTCTAGAGAAATTTAAACTACCCAGCCTGTTTGTATGGATTATTAAAAAACACTGTCTACCTGTAAAATGTGTTTATATCACACACTTCTTCACCCTCCTCTTCACTCTGTTGAAGTAGTGTGAAAACACTTGTGGGATTAGAGTGGCCACACTGCCCTGGGCAAGCCCTGTGCTCCCATCTGATGCTAGGAGTAAACCAAACCTGATCCCCCACTCCAGTAATTCATCATCACAGCATCTTACTTCTATGATGCATTGCATCAGTACATCGCCACAGGACCTTCAGTCAGAAGATGGCACCAGCTTAGATAAATGGATCCAAGAACAGGTTCAGTTTAATTATAGGACAGAAGGTGTCCTGTTGTTCCTTGGAGACAAAATACTTGTGCCAAGTACTAATATGCTTTGCATTGCTGTGCAGTGGTCTGACAAATAAACTGAAGCATCTGAAGAGAGTTCACACAGGCTTTTTCAAGAGAATAATTGTAAAACAAAGATGAAAAGTGAAAATCCTAATACCTTCTTCATAAGAAAACCCCCACAGACTTTAAGTATAATCTGTATTTCAGTACTTCAAAGAAGTTTTACAAGGACACTGTCAGGTCAGATTAGGCTTATAATGTAAGCTATATAAAAATAAGTTGCTATTGGAGGAAACAGTTTCATTTTCTTTCTTAGGGACAAACATTCTTTTTTGTGTGAAGTTACACCAAATAGCTATACTAAGCAGGTTGTTACTACTTGTGGGCATGAATTTGGCATAGGAAAAACAAAACAAAGTTGGACACCAATCCTTTTAACATTTAATTTGATTTATGAGTCACTACCATATTTATTTGTTTATTTATTTTCTTATTTTGTTCTAAAATGAAATAGACAACATATTCACAATTCATTCCTGGTGGTTGAAATAGCTTTTTATTACATGGTGTTGTGTTGTTATTTTTCTTAGGTAGTGGACATATTTGTAACCTGAACACTGCAGATTACTTATAGTATGAGAGCCTCAAAATGCATAATTCCAACAAGAGTTATGGCTTCCTTTGCAAAATGAAGTAAAATTTTATTGCAAGTTTAAGCAGTAAGTTCATAAAGTCAAATATAAAACAGAGCAGTGTATGTACGTACAGAATATGTACACATATGTTTATGTATATGAAGATATGTCTGAATTTAAGCACTTTCTCTAATTATGCTTTTTTTGTGTCTATGTATATATGCATACACAGACATACGTATGTGTACACAAATATGTGACAATCCATAAACAATAAACTGAGTGCAGTTTTCCACATGCTATCACCTTTTTTGTGAAATTAAGTTTATCTTATGTCATTCCCAGAATGTTTGATGTTAGCTATTTGTACTGACAGCAAATCACTGCATTGTAAAGGTCTTTGTAAGTAGAAGATGGAAATTTTGGCTTCTGGGTTTCATCCAGGCTTTGGAAGGAAAGGTTTGGCCTTTTTTTACAAACAGTGTCTTGCTGTATTTGTAAACATGGAGCTAGAATTTAAAATATTTTTTTTTGCAACCCATAAAAAAATGGGCAAAAGGCTAATTTTTTTGGATTATCAAATCAGATGAATAGTCTTTAGCAGAGCATTATCAGTGAAGTAGTTTTAGATGTTTCTATGTTATCACACTAACTGCCAAAGTCCTTAGGAATCACACAAAACATATTTTTCTGAGCTTTGTGCAAACAGAATGAAAGGTCTGTTGCATTTACAATCCAGTCAAGGCAGCTAAAAAAATGAAAAAAGAGGCAAGCATAGAAGCTGCAAGATCAGTTCCACTGTGTTTTATTGAGACAGTTGAGGGCTTTTGTGTTTTGCTTTGTTTTGCTCTGTGGTTGGTGTTTTTCTCCCCTGATTTGTTATTTCAGATTTCTTAGTGAGGATAATGTGAGGAGGCAGATAATAGAATGAAAAATAATAGACAGAGAAGTTAGAGATTTGGGGTCATGGCCAAACACCCCAGGCTGCAGGGAATGAACCACACAAACATTTACTTCAGGGACAGAGTATTCTTTATATAATCTGCATGAAAAAAGTAGAACTGAGACCAACACACCTCAAAAAAAAAAAAAAAAAACAAACCACACAAAAAAAAAAGAAAAGAAAAAAAAAGAAAAAATCTGTCAAGTTCTTTGCCCTTTAAAATCTTCCTGCAACAGCTGTCCTAAGTTTTTTCCTGGTTTATCTCTGTAATTCTGTTCTTGAGCATCACAAGGCTGAAGGAAAGTATAAGCAGAGGGGAGGGTTTGCCCTGGAGATCCTGATTGTTCCTGGAACATTTTTAGTTAGTGAAATAACATATACAACACAAATGAAGGCATTCTATGAAAACAGCTATTGGGTGTGGAGCAGATTTCAATATCTCCATGACTGTAACATTGTCTCTCTGTTACTGTGTATGCATACTAAACCCCTTTCCATGTGTAAATGAGGTAGGTGTGTCTGGTTAAAACCACAATCTAAATTATAATTAAAAATATTTTCCTGTGTAAGGCAAAGTTGTTACTGACAGAGAAAACTTGTCTTACCAAAATTTAAAGCTAAAATTCCCTTTGCACTTGAGAATAAGGAGCATCAGACTGAGGGTTAAGGGCATGACTCTAAGAAGTCCTACAGGTGCATTCCCTGAAGCCTTGTCACAGAATCATAGAAATTACAGACCTTCTCAGAGCACACCACTGATCTCATCCGACTTGTACACCTGGGTCACTGGAGAGAGAACAAGGCATGCAGAAAGGGAGAAGGGAAAGACTTGGTCACGCCTTATAACGTGCTGAAAACATATTTGACATATCCATCCAGACCTGTTTGTCTGGAGGTGTCCTTAGGTCCCTCAGTTTAGACATAGCAGGAGTTAACCAAGCATTGAGACAAATGGAACTGATCACCCACTGGACTATATTCTTTCAGAGCTATAATTTCAAGCTGTCACCAATATATGAAAGTCATCACTGTTCTGGTTTATATTCAGTTGATGTTTTTGTGGTTATCTTCATTACCATCTGTGCTAGAAATATCACTTTTTAATGAAAGCTTAGATTATGCAGCACAAATTGCAAAGGATATTCAAAAATTGACAACAATTTAACTAAAAAGAATACTATACCTGTCGACATTTCCATGATCTAAATGGAAAGCAATAGAATCAGTACAGAAATTGGGAGGGAAGCAGAAGATGAAAAATTAACCTGGTTTGGAATAATCTAAGATGTGATTTTTAGAAATGTTTTTCCTCTACATTTCTTCCCCTCCCCATCTTTGATAATCTAACCAACATAGAGAAGCTCCTAACACTTTGTGCTTGTGGCTTTTTTTTCTCTTCAGATATTTTTTACTGTTTGACTGTAAGGATTTCTGGCATGCTGTGTTGCTCCTATCGTATGTTTTGCTTTAACTAATAGAGACATTTTGTGTGCTAAAACTTCTGCTGCTACACTGCTGTCTGTTAGCCTAAAGCTCAAAGAAACATACCACAGAGGAGGGATATATGTTCAAATTGTGTAAATTTCTGGGGTTTGCTTCTTTTTCATATTTATTTTGTTTTCCTGAGGGCTGGGGGGAGGAAAGAAAGGGCACTGAATAGGAATACTAGTGTGGCTCCTGATTTGTTTGCATTCAGGTCAGTAGACAGTGGCAGGACTGCTTCTCAGTGTTTCTCTCCTACTGTTGTACCCTACCAAGCCCTGTGACAGGAACAACAGGAAAACTTGGTTTGTATTTCTGTTTTATAATATCTGCCAGAATCCTGATCTGTTTTTATCCTGAAGCACTGAGCAGCTAAAAAAACAACTGAATTCTATGCGAAACCTTTACCAAAACAAAGGTGCCGCACTGTTTGAAAAGTAAGTGCCAGCAGCCATTCAGTTACCAACATATGCAGAGAAAGGTAGCATTCAAATTTTATTAAATATTGTGTATCAAACTGTGGTGTATCTGAATACACAGACACATGGAGCACAACCACACTTCTCAATTTGTGTAGCCTTGGACTGACTTCAAAATCTCTGATCTGAGTTCTGCATGAGAAATGCAAAACTAACCCAGCTGCCCAACTGATACAGAAAAAGTAGGGTACAAACTGGAAAAAAACAAAATGCACCTGTTCAGCTGGGAATTTCTCAGTAAAATCACTTGGTACATACTAAACCTCTGAGAGATATCTGACATAGGCTGTATTTTTTTATCTGTCATTTATTCTTGTTGCTTGTTTTTCTTTATTTTAGAGGCCCTATTGTAAAAATAGTTTATCAGCAGGTTGCAAGATCAAAAGTCGCAGTCTTGGGAACAGCCTCATTTTCATCATATCAGACATATCATTCTGTCTCATCCATTACTCAGCTGAAGAAAAGCAACAGAACATAGGAAAATCTAAAAGCATAAAATAGAAATTATTAGTAAAGAGATGAAATGCATTGCTTTAATAGAGTCTATGTGGTTGCTCTGACAGTCTTTCCCTAAAATGTTATGAGCTACCTGGAACTTCGGGGAATTCAGAGAAAGGATAATAACAATACTTTGTGGTTTTTATTGCCTTTCAAATAAGCATCTCAAAACACTTCACAAACATTAATCAAATGTTGTAACAGTGCTGTGAGATAGTAATCCCTTATTATTCACAAACAATAAAAAATCATTTAAGAACAAAAGCAAGTTAATGTTTCCAGTGTATTTGAGTGCAATCCAATCGGTCTCACTTGATGTGCACAGTTTTAGCAGTAACTGCCCCCGTATCACAGAAAACAGCTAAGGCATAGGGTCAGTACTGTGCTAGGAACCAGTACTCCCCCATACACACTGTACACTTTGCTAGGATATTATCTAATATATTTTTGTGATATTCCTGAGTTATCTATGACTCTGGATCCCAGTATTTTTTCTTGCTACCCTCATCTGAAAAATAGAGAATAGCAGCTTTGCCTTCAACTGAGTCTTTGAAAATATTTGCCTCAGTTTACCCAGCCATGAACTGAAGCAGAGATCCACATTAAGAGAGCTAGGACCAATAATGAATGAAAAACAGGCTGATAAGGAAAAAGAATTACTAGGATAAGATGATTTAATGGAAAGAGTATATAATATGATGGTTAAGCAGCTATCTAGAGAAGGCTAATGACTATTCTATGTTTTACTGTATGCTTATCTATGTTTTTTCATATAGGTAGTGAGTGTAAAATTTTAAAATGTCCAATGCTAATAATTACACAGCTCAGGATGATGTATGCACTATAGCTGCTGTAGCTAATATACGTTGATTTGATTATATATCAGAAGATGGACTCAAGTGAAAAAGTAATTATGACAATAAAGGTTATATGAAATGCCTGACTGCTTAATTTGTATCCAGTTGTGGGGTTTAGCTTGTTGTTGTTATATGTTACTTCACCTTATAACTTAGTTATTCAGTTAAAACATTCATAAATATGTCTCAGAATGTTAGTTCATTATTAGAAACAGGTTCAAGAAAGCTTAGCAGTCATATCACGCAAACATCTATCTTATAATTAAAACTCAATTAATATGTTTGTAGCAACAATTTGCTGTTTAGGATGTATAAAAAAGTTGCCTAATGGAATCTAAATTTAATCCCTATTAGAAAAACTTTAATTTAAATTTGATCACAAATCTTTATCTCTACTTTACATTTTAAACATAAAAAGGAGCTCAAGAAACCATAACATCTTAATCACAGAAGATCTTTAGCTTGTTTAGATCAATCTTTAAAAAGTTATGTTATTCTTTCAGTATGCACACAAGGGCAAAATGGGTAACAGAGCTGCAGAATTAAAAATTAACCAAACAAAACCACATAGCCAAGCAATGTGTAATTGTTGTGCTTTTAAAATGCAGTCTCTTGTTTCCCTCACTTGTGTGGGGAAGCATCAAATTCTGCTAGATAGATGGGCAGATTCTCTCATATACTGACAGACTCAGGAAAACCAGACAGTCTTGCCTGTGAAATCAGGATTTAGCTGAGTAAAATCATCAGGATTTGGCCCAGCACTAATATGCGCTGCTGACAGACTGAACTGTGTCCCTGGTGGACTTACACATTTAGAAGTTGATGGTGATGGTGACATTACTGAAAGGCAAAAGAAAGTATAAAACATCTGCTGGGTAAAAGAGCAAAACAAAATTGGTATGCGCACCAGAAGAGTTGTAAAAAGAAATGGGGTTAATATCCATAGCAAATGCAAGAGGAAATAATTCTCTCAAACACTAAGCAAGGTGAAAGCATGATTCTACCACTCTGCATTATCATAGGGATAAGAAAACACAGGAGCTGAAATATATTTTTGGAAGCACATTTTATTGCTGCATGTCTAGAAACAAGCATTACAAAAGACATTCTACCGGACCATATGGTTATTGTTAACACAATCCACAAATCATTAAGTACAGTAAATAATTTACACATCAGAAAAATTTATTGTTACTTGGAAATTATTACAACTCCTGTTTATTAGATTCAGACATTTTCTCTTTTCAACAGTCAAAAATGCTCACTTTTAAAAGACTCAAATGTATCTAGGAAAGCCCAAGATACATGAAAATACTAATACCAGTCTTTTCACACTGCTTTCATCTGATACACTACATACGCAAGAGACACAAGGTCTATAGGGATATGAGGTGGCTCTTTTCGTTTCATCTCAGTAGGAATTTTGCTTGCTAGAGACATGAGAGGAATAAGGGTTAAAATGAGTACAAATCTCTCCCCCACATGCGTCCAAATCCTTTTGTAGATTAACATTCCAGTGGTTAAATCAGTTAACTTACTTGAAGCCAGAATTAAGGAAACAGCTTAAAACAAAAGATATTATATCCCAGTATGAGCTCAATTAAATAGTGAATAATTTTTCACATTGCATAGTATATTGGAAACAAAAAGGTACATGAATAATATTGATGCTTTCATTTCTTCTTCTTAACTTGCTGCCTGCCAAGCCTATTAAAGATTAATTGTCTGTTATTGGCCATTTTAGCCCAAATATTTAGCTAAATTCAGGGTGTTGAGGTTGTTTCTGTTGGGGGCAGAAATTGTTGATGGAGTAAAGTAGGATTTTTTTTCCAGTTAAAAAAAATTAAGCTAAAAGCTTTTTTGCACATATATTTTTCTCAGTGAGGATGTCACCATGTATGTGGGTTTTTGGTACTTCTTAGCAACTTTCTTCAGATTTTACCATCTCTTTCCATGGTGAACTGACCATCACAGGAAAAAAAGAAAAAAAAAAAAAGAAAGAAAAATAAAAATCTATTCATTAAAATTCTCTGCCTGTTTGTTGAACATCTGCCTATGTTTTACACCACACTACAACTTTTCTGTGGCAACAGTGTCTAGTTTTCTTAAAGAGCATATCTGTTTAAATTATACTAAGAGTAAAGCGAGGGTTATGATGTATTTTAAATATACTGAGAATGCTGATAAACTCAAACCAGCCATATTTTTATCTTATTTTCTACTTATTTAAATGCAAGTAATAAATAATATTCTACTGAAAAGTATTCTCAAGGTTTTATATTTCAGAATGACAATTGTCTCATTTGTAAAGTCTTCCCTTCAGGAATCAAGCAAGATATTGATCCAACCAATTACGTCACCATCTGAAAAATGTAATTAAAAAAGCTTTTGCATGACTTACTGTCTGACTAAGCACGAAAAAAGAAGTGCACACATGGGGATGTGTTTCTCAGTCCTTAATCAAATGAAATCCTTTTGTTTTCAATAGTAGTTCTGCTCAATTAAGGACCACAGATTTGGGCCCATGCATTATAATGCACAAGGGCAAGTAGTGACATCAGAGATGGTTTTAAGATGACAATTAGCTTGTTTTCTGTTGAATATATATGTGAAGGAAATGCATGAAAAAAGGATTGATTCTATACTTCATTCTACACAGTTTTACACATTCATCATCGTATCAGAGCGTATTTTTACCTTACTGTGAGTTTTTAGAGTTGCATAACATGAATTATCTACCCAAACCAATAAACTGGATACCTCTACTTAGTTTTCTATACTCCATTCATTACTTTGACTAGATACTGGTTTCCACACCTCAGAAAAATGAAAATGATCTGCATGGGCTGGTAGATATGACAACAGGATCTATTGGAAACCATTCTGGAACAACAGGCTGGGAATTTTTTTCCTAGGGTATGGCTCTTACTTTTCCTTTACAAAAATGAACTGAGCTCTAGTATTTCACTTGTTATCACATTTCAGAGATCAGTCTTTCTTCAGGCTTGATAACTTTGAAGAAATAAGAGCACATGATCATCACAGAGCTCTCTACCAGTCAGCAGTATTTTCTCAATCCTCTCTCAATGGACCAAAAAACAGGGTTAGTCACTATCCTTCAAAGGTGAAAAGCTCCGTGACTTTCCCCTTTCTCTTGCCCAATGTGGATATATGTTGTGTTATGGCAGTAGTATCACTTTGATATAGCACTTAAATCATGCAGCTACTGAGGGAAAAGATGATACAATTTTGTCTTCATCAGAAGGATTGTCAAGTATTGGAACAGGCTTTCCAGGGAAGTGATGGACTTCCCATTCTTGGAGGTATTTAAGAGATGTGTAGGCATGGCACTTAGGGGCATGGTTTATTGGTAAACTTGGCGGTGTTAGGTCAATGGTTGGAATCAAGGATCTTAAAGGTCTTTTGCAACCTAAATGATTATGTGATTCTATAAATAAGAAGGTTCCAGCTGAACACTTACTTTTTGTATGAAAAGTGCTTCAATTCAGACTCACTATTGCCCAGTCCCTGCATAGGATTGTTTGTGGTGAGAGACAAATGTTTTTAAGAAAGCTTCTGTAAAGAGCAATTTCAACTTTGTCCTGAAAAACTGCAAAAAAATGAGTGAAGTAAAACTTTCCTCAAACGCAAATCTTATTTGCACTGGCAAATTAAAAAACAAAAGAAAAAAAAAAACCAAACAAGCCAATAACAACAACCACAAAGAAAATATCATTTCCAGAGTATAAGCAAATGAGTCTGCAGGATGATTAACTAAAAGTAATCTCTTGTGTGCAAGATGATTTTATCACTCCCTGAGCTACTCGTTCCTTACCTTTCAGTTGGGAAATACAGTACCATTACAGACAGCTGCCACAGTGGAATAAATCTGTTGCACTAAATTTCTTATAAAAAACCCCAAATGTTGACAGGTGTGTCTTAATTAGTTTTGATGTGTAATTAAGTTGTTTTCTTGAGAAGTGTCTTCCCCTTTGAGGTTTACTGTCTCTTGTGTAATTTCCAGATGCATTTATCATATGTCAAAATAAAAAAAAAATCTACATTAGGGTTTATATACAGACTGACATGAATTTGAATATAATTATGTAAATACAGTGAAAAAAGTACATGTCCCACAAGCTGCAGAGGATGAGATTTTATCACCCTAGGAGAGCATTTTTTTTTTCTATTCAAACCTATATTTGGTCTCTCTATTGTGGTAATATATTGACCTTACATTTTAGGAAATTAACCAAACACATAAACCAACTTATCTCAGTACTCTCAAGATCATTATAACATGGAGTTACACACAGCATAGTGGAACAATATTTTCTAAGATACTATTTATGGGGAGCAGAGCTTGATTGCATTGGTAGAATCTGATTAGTTAGCAAGAGAAGATGAGGGTTTGTTTTTTTTTTTCTCTTGGGACTGAGAGAGATATTGTAGTGGAGGAAGATGTAATATAAAGAAAAGGAGGATCCTGGCGCTGCTGCAAAAGTATTAAACCCAGTAACAATCTGCAAAGCTACCCAATTCCATCTTCCTCCTAGGCATTGACTCATGTGGCATCAATCTAACAATTCAAATCAAGACTAATTTGATGAGCTGTGGGTTTTGTGACATTATATTCTGTAAGGCTTCTTCACATCTTCCTTAAAGGAATAGAAAAACACTTGTACAGCTTGGGCAAAACACATTTATTTTTCATATATTTCAGTCTCTTCTTTGAGTTTCGTTAGTGAATAAGTAGGTAATAACCATATTAATCATTAAATAAATATGTAACCATGATAAAATCACTTTTTATTATTACTTATGCATATTATTGCTCCAAAATGGAATTATCTGCATGTATTTTACTAAAGACAGTGAAGAACAATTGGTAAGTATTCTTTGTGGCAATAGATCTGCTGTAACTTCAACTCCCGTTTCTCTTTCTAAATGTTTAGTCTAAGGAAAAAGGAATAGCATACAGTTATAATTTAATAGTGATAGTTTGGCTTTTCAATAGCCGGTCACCAGGTCATTAGCTGACTGTCACTGTCACACATAATTATGAAACTATAATACATATTCTGCATTGTTCTGTTAAGAACATAAACCATAATTTTTCCAGTAAAAATAAAATAAAAGTAAAACTGCACTGTGGTCAGTGTATATATCTTTAGAAAATGGAACAGATATTACTCATTTAGAAAATAATAATTAAAAAAAGCCTCTTGGACTTTTAAGACCAAGGTAATACACACAATAGAGTTTTCAAAGGTATACCTTTGCGTACTTGACTTCTTTTTGGGAGGATTTTTTTCTTCTTTTAATTACAAAACATTAATTTATAAATTGAATATTTAATGTTAGCACATATTGAATGTCAGCACTGAGTACTTGAAAGCCAAGATATTGAAGAACCAAGAGGAAGCCTGGCTACCTTAATCATCAAAACAGTTCAAGTGTTTTACAAATCTCTTCTTTTCCAGTGTTGCTATTCTACTTCTTTCAAACTGTTCAAACTTCCTACTTTCCTGAAAGGATACATTTACAAATAAGCCCTCATGTTTTGTTAACCTCTAGACCAGTGATTAATCCCAGGATTTGTCATATGCATGAGCCCCTTTACCTGATGTTGCTGTTCAATATGCCACTTAGCTAAAGTTCTGGCCAAACTTCTCATTGCCTTAAATCTGATCCCTTTCTTATTTTCACTGAGTTATAGTTCTTTCTCAGTTTCTCAAGTCCATCTACCTGACTTTCATCCAGTTTCTAACCTACCTATTCCTAATTCCAGAATTAAGTTTCTGGAATTCTTTGTTTTTAGCTCAAGTTCTGAGCATAGTTATTGCCTAGATTTTTGTTCTGTAACAATATCCAATTTCTCTTTGAGTTTGGCTATTTATTTATTGAATATTTTTGCCCTTCAGCAAGAAGATGGTAAGTATGAAGAAGGTTGGGAGAAAATGCTAATGGCACAAAAGCATGAGGAAATTGACTCATACATTGTGAAAATTATCTAATCTAATGATATCCTGGGAAAACAAATATAATCTCATAGCAATTTTTTTTCAGTAACAGTAAAAAAGAGAACAGCAGCTCAAGGGAGCACTTGCTCTCCAATTAGAAACAGCGAACTGCGGGCTTGTTTTAGGAAAAGGAACGATTGTTTCACCCAGTACCAAAACAAGAGTACTATCATTTAGGAAATTCTTTGCAGATTAAAATATGAACTAGGCTGATGCAGATGCTGTAGTTGGTTTAATTATTAAAACTGTGTTTGAGGATAGATTGAAATATTGAATATCCTAAAAAAGTCACAATTTTTTATGATGGAAAAATTTGTGAGGGAAACACATTTTGAGTTATTCTGAAAGTTTTGCTAATATGAAATAAAAACTTTTAATTTCCATTTACTTTTTCAATATTGTTTTATAACTCATTACACCACTGTTTCATTTGCTTGATGGAATTATATGTTTGTTCCTTCATTGGTTATTTTGTGTTGTTTTGGTAAAAAAGCTGTGTTTCAGCAAGACCTAAGTTTGCTTAGCTGCTTTGTCTTACTTGCTGTCCTTCCTACCATGTGTAATATTCTAATCTTCAGAGGAAGACAGAAACTGTTCCTTTTTCTAGAACAGGGGACATTGACACAATAAAGGCTGTCAGGTGCTAGGTGGTGTAGACAATATATGCACACCAGACACAGCAAACTAAAAGGTTTAGCACATTTAGAAAATGGAATGAAATTTATCTCACCGCACTTCAGCACAAAGTTACCTTACCAGCTCTGTGTTTATATCTAAGCTTTGTGTTTAGGCTTCCATTCAAATGAACAGATTTCTGTAACTTAGTTCGGCTGTTGATTCAGACATCTAGGACTTGACTCATAAACACAAACATCTGACCTAAAATATCTGCATACGTGTAGGTATGACACAGGTTACAAAAAAAAACCTTCTAAAGGTCTCGAAAGAGACTATGTGGAATTCCATAGTGCTCCCGTGCAGCACAAACAAGGCTTCTGCCCTGCACAGGAGTGCATTTCATTTGCCTAAAAGTGCATGTTTGCTATAGTATAACTACATTAGGATATCCCAGACAAGATTCCACAACTGTTGAAGGGTGACTGGATTGAACACCAGCTACCTGCATCTGAGCTAACCAGCCTAGATTTTCTTTGCGGTTTGTAAAAGGAATTAAATGCTTTCTGGGCACGATTAATTTAATCATAAAGTAGACAGCTGAAAAAGGTCAGAGAAATAATGTCTGAGAATGACTATTTCTCATCATTGACTGTAACAGAAGCCTAAAATGAACAGCTCATCTTAGACATCTGCTATACGGACACCTAAAGATATCCATGATGAATATTATATTAGAAACCCCTTGAGAAAATCAGGGAGAAGACATATAATGTAATGATGCTTTACGGAACATCCCTATGGAACAAAGGGACTATATTGTAGAGGTACTGATAATGCAGTAAGTAATTTAAAGTTCTACTGAAACTAATATTAGAGTACAGAACTTGTCCTGCAGATAAAAAAATAAGCCTAGATGTAGGTTTCCCTTTCCTTCCCTTCCCTTCCCTTCCGTTCCCTTCCCTCCCCTCCTCTACCTTACTCTCCCCAACCTTACCCTCTCTTTTCCTTCACTTCTTTACATTTTTAGAACAATGCTAGGAATTTTATTGACTTGGATTGATCAGCACACTGACAAACAATTCCTAAGCATAAAATATATATTAACCAGAGCCCATATACAAGCAGTAACTTATTTTTCTAGGGTTTTTTTTAATGGTTTGTTCAGTACTATTTGCTGTCTATTACAGAGAAGATTCAAAGAAATACTTTATTCACTAAAATATATGCAACCAGTATGTACAGTTCAGATGATTTAATGCTATTTAGAAGCATTCCCACTTATAAATATTTATTAAATATTTATAAAATATTTAGGAGTTCAAATTAGAAAGTATATCTTCTATTTTTTAATAGTAAAGTCTATATATTTGGAAATAACAATAGTTTTACTATGAGTATTAGAAGTAGGGAGAAAGTCTTTTTTTCTCTTAAAAAAAAAGGTGATTTGCAGTTATGGGACTATTTTTTTTTTGTCAGTTTGTTCAAAATTTTGAATGGTAATATAAATTTCAGGTAGACAGAGGTTAAGATACTGTGGTTGATATGCCGTACAAAAAAATTTAATGAACATAACACAAAAGAAATTCTTAAGCAGGATTTTTAGAATCTGTGGTCACTAATGGGGTATGAAATCAAGGTAAAAGAGGTCCAATGACAATAATTAGGAATGTTAGAACAACTCAATGAGTTCTTCATATAATTGCCAGTATCTAACTGAAGGTTAGTTACCTGCAGATACTATTTCTAAGCTCTTTTCATAATTCCCTGTGGAACAATAAGTGTGTGAAAATCTCTGTAATATAGCAATGTTTTGTTAATTTTTCAGTTACTGGAATTGAAGCAAATTTTAATTCGGGGATTTTGCTATACAGAATTTTGGAATAATTATGAGGAATTAGAAAACTGTTACTTGAATAATGTAGTGATTTCTACACTTATGAAGAGATTTATTTATGTATCCTACTTGCTCTCCAGCCAGTGTTCCAGATCATACACACATCTTAGGTCACATAGAACCATAGAATAGTTAGGGTTGGAAAGGCACTTTAGATCATCTACTTCCAACCTGCCACCTCACACTAAACCGTCTCACCCAAGGCTCTGCCGAACCTGGCCTTGAACACTTACAGGGATGGAGCATTCACAATTCCTTGTGCAAACTATTCCAGTGTCTCACCACCCTAACAGGAAAGAATTTCCACCTTATATCCAATCTCACCTTCCCCTGTTTAAGTTTGAACTCGTTAACCCTTGTCCTATCACTAAAGTCCCTAAAGAAGAGTCCTTCCCCAACATCCTTATCCTCTTTCAGATACTGGAAGGCTGCTATGAAGTCTGCACACATCCTTCTCTTCCCCAGGCTGAACAGCCCCAACTTTCTCAGTCTGCATTCATATGGGAGGTGCTCCAGTCCCCTGATCATCATCATGGCCCTCTGGACTTGTTCGAACAGTTCCATGTCCTTTTTATATTGAGGACACCAGAACTGTCCACAATACTCCAAGTGAGGGCTCACGAGAGCAGAGGGGCAGGATCACCTCCTTTGACCTGCTGGTCATGCTTCTTTTGATGCAGCTCAGGATATGGCTGGATTTCTGGGCTGTGAGCACACAGTGAAGACGGCTCATGTTCATTTTCTCATTGACCAACACCCCCAAGTCCTTCTCCACAGGGCTGCTCTGAATCTCTTTTTTGCCCAACCTGTAGCTGTGCCTGGGATTGCTCTGACCCAGGTATATGACCTTGCACGTGGCTGGGTTAGGCATCTGCTAGTAGTGTTCAGGTGTCTTGTATACTGCAGTGTCTAGACCCCAGATATCTATGGGAGACATCTAAAGTCTTTCTTCCTTCTCAAGAAGAAAGATTTTTGTTCGTCTACAGAATTCACTTTGAACGTCCACTTCTAAACTGGTGTTTGTGAAAACAATTCCTGGCTCTCCAATTTAGGTATATGTCCTGTTAATATCACAACTGTATTTTAGAATGAGGGCAAGGGAGTCTCTTGCTCCAGCTACTTACCTTACCTTTGAAGGGGATTAACTGCTTTTGTGCTTCCTAGAGAGCATTCTTGAAAATCTCCCAGCACTCACTAGCTCTTTTATTCCTTTTGGAAGCTTCCCACAGAATCTCTCCCAACTGAGCATCAAGAATTGAAATGTGTTCTTCTAACATTTAAAACCTTTATCTTGTTACTAACCTTCAGTGTGCTCAGCAGGACCCCAGACTCCACAATATTTTGATCACTACAGCCAAGGCTATCACTAAGATACTACAAAGCGGGTTTTTGTGGTGTGTGTGCATAGAAAGTCCAGCAGTGCCTCATTTCCTGGTTGACACATCTAACATTTGTACAAGGAAGCAGTCTACACATTCCAGGAACTTGATGAATGACATGAGAGCTGCTGCATTGCTCTTCTAATGAATGTCTAGGTAACCGAAGTCACCCGTAAGAACCATGCTTTGTTGAACCGAAATTTGCTTAAATTGATGAAATATTGCTTTGTGTGCCTTATTCTCTTGTTTTGGAGACTGGTAGCAGGTACCTAGTCTAAGATCCCCTTTGGAGATTACCCATCTAATCTTGACCCAGGGGCATTTGACGGGGCTTCCACAGTTGTTGCAGTTGATTTCTCTATTCAAGTTTTACCTTAACTTAGAGCATGGTTCCTCCTCATTCTCTTCCCTATGTGTCTTTACAAACAGCTTATAGTCATCCCTCCTTATTGTCCTGTCATGTTAGTTGTCCCACCATGTTTCAGTTATTCTTATGATAACATAAATTTCTGAGTGGACATGGAGCTCCAGTTCCTCTTGTTCCTCAGGCTGCGTGCCTTGGTATACATGCACTTAAGATGATTGGCCATCTGGTTCTTATCTTGGGAGGCAGCTAAAGAATTGTTGTTTTTGTTCTGATTAGCTTGGCTTATTTCCCAGTTGTTTGCTATGATGTGGACATTACCTCTTTGGACCCTGTGGTCCAAAGTCCTGAGTCTAAGCAGCCCAACTCACCTAGCTGACCAGCCAGATGTCAAAGATTCCCTTGTATCTTCAGAACAGGTGGAATCTCATCCCTCCCTAACAAGCTATAGTCATTGAAGAATGTCCTGCTGGTGTGAAAGCCAAAATCCACATGACAGCGCCAACTACAAAGCCAGAAGTTGATTTGCATTATACATCTATTCCTGGATGCACCCTTTCCTCTAACTGTTAAAATAGGAAAGACAACTTGGGAAGCAGTGTTTTCCTCTCGCACTTACAGAGCTTTGTAATCATACCTAATTCTGCCTGGGTTCTAGCTTGTTCTAGCATTCATGCCCATATGAAAGAGCAGCAATGAACAGTAGTCTGTTTTTGACAAGTCGTGTCACCCTCTTGGCAACATGTCAGACCTTAGCTCTCAGAAGGCAGCATATGTCTTGTGGCAAATGGGCACTTCAGAGCCCCTTGTCAGAGAACTACCCACTATGAAAACTTGTTTCTTACTGCAGTATTCACTGTGTGCTGCTAGTAAAGTTTCTGCTTGCAGACCTTGTTTATAAGTGTCTATAGCTGTAAAAGCTTCATATCTGGTTTTAGCTGTAGTGCTAATTAATGACACTCGAGTGTTAGTTCTTACTGGAACTGAATGAGTAACTGCATTACAGACATTCTAGTACCTACAGATCAGGCTTTCCACAAAAATCGGTTTTCCTTCAGGAATACAGCACATGCTGACTTTCTCTTAAAAACCATGGTCATTATGTTTGGTGCATTGAATCAGTGTGGAGCTGCGCACCATCCTTAGACAATTGCCTGGATAGCACCACCTGTTAAGAATATTAGTGCATACCTTGTATGAGTGGATTGAACAGACAAAACTGTCAGTACAGTGTCAAAAAATTATGATGTTAACAAGGAATTCAACCACCCACCTTCAGCTGTTGATGTTATGCAGTAAGGCAGTGATCAGCTGGATCAAACATTATTCAAGAATTTTCAGAGGCTTTTGAAGCAAAGAAGGAGGCAATGTGAAAAGAAGTATATTAAAAAATTAAATAAGAACCCAAACAAAACAAACAAAAAAGCATGCTGGGTACCAGGAGCACAATGCACCTGAAGTGAGGTGTCAGCATGGGACCAGCACCCACGGCTCCCCACTGATGATTCAGAGGACCTTGTGGAGCTGCTTCCTCAGACAGAGCTGGAGGGGGCACATCTCCTGCAAGGGGTGAGTAAGTGGGGAACCTGCATTTATGGGGAAGGGTGTCAGTGACCTCCATAAGGGGAGCAGAAGAATTGTGAAAGGAAGGGTTAATTTTTAGAGGATTTTGGTTAAAGAAAAGTCTTTAGAAACGTGTAAGTGCTTACTAACATTTTCTAATCATCTAGAGTTATGGTTTGTCTATTGCATTACCCATATTGATCCCAAATATATAGCAAACCGATTGCTAGTTAATTGCGTAACATTAATGATATTATAAACTGCTTTTCCTCCTTATTTTGGTTAAAATATACTTGTGACAGTTAGGAAGAACAACTCCTAACAATATCCCAAAATGACCTATTCAATCCTGGCCTTATTATTTTCTCTCATTTGCTTTGGGGATAAGAGAAAAGAGACAAGGGTTGTATTAATTTTTCAAATAGCAGACTTAAGTAGAGACATATTGAGTTCCAATGCATACATTTCTGTTTGCTTTATTTTCCAGTATGCCCAGGATATCCCATCCTCTATGACCAAGAAGTGCGTGTTAACTCTCAATTTAGATATTTTCAATACAAACATTTTTGTCTGGTTATTGTTGCAGTCAGCAGAGACTTTGTCATCTTTTGGAAATCTATTTAAGGATGAAATGAACTGCATATTAAAATACTTAATATTTTTAGTGATTATAAATGCATTTAATTACACATACTTAGGTGAATAATATTTCTATTTTTAATGATTATGATTATTTCCACCATTCATACTCTGAATGGAAGAAGGTGCCTGCTGGAAAACTGTTCTTGAACAACTAAGAGTGGGGAAATAGTCATGAACATCCTATTGTTTAGTGTTTCCTTTCACTGATTTTGGGGCATAGGTTATTTGGATTGTCATCCTCTAACACACCTTACTTTTCAATTACTGTATTAGGAGGGTTTGGGATTATGATCTCTTATACAGATGACAAAAAGCAGCAGTGTGATCCTGGTGTCTTTGTTGGGTCCAGTCAGTGACTCCTACTTTAGCCTGAAGATTAGGATACATATTTGGGATGTACTGAAAGCTTTTCAATATGGTTTTCTGGGTAATCTGAAGCAGGAGCTTTATTATAGTCTCCAACTTCATACATATTGTGTAGTAAGCTTTTGAATAATTGTTGTTAATGCAAACTGAACAGAATCTTCAAAGAAAAAAAAAATAAAATAACTTCAGTAAAATGCTTGCACTGAGATGTGGAAACCAGTTTCAAGCTACTGCCCTGAATCATGTGCAGAGCATCCTGAAAAACCTGCAGGTATTATAAGGTGAGTAAGCTCATCTGCTTAGCAGCAGAGGTCATGATGAGCACATCACCCCAGTGGTCCATTTTCTCCTCATGAAATTCAGAGACCAAATCAAGGATTCTTCTCTAGTACTAAGATTCTCCACAGAACTGTCACTAACTGGATGAAAAATTGTCTTTCACTGCATGATCCTGGCCTTCCGAGGCATTACATTCAAGTGAAGCTCTGATAATCTTGACCAGTGGAATAAGGTTCATGTGAAATATCTGACAGTATCGGGATACCTCACTGTGAAGAATTATTACTGGCCAGCATGTATGTATTTATATAAGTAATACATGAGTAACTGCTTCTCTTCAGTGTTTTAATTTCTTAAATGTCCATAATTTTCATACAGCAACAAAATGGCAAGAAACCTCCAACATGCTTCCCCCACCAAAGAAAACAAAACAAAACCAACTCAGTAGAAAGAAGCTTGGAGACAGATAGAGAAGCAGAAGAAAAAGACATTATTATTGACATTTTTTGTCTTTGTACAAATCTGATAAAGACCAGGAAAGTGTATGAGATGCAAAAACTCACCCTGTATTTTGAAAGGAACTAATTCTAAATTAAAATTCTCTAATTTTACTTTTCCTCTTCCAGGAACTGAAGTCGGGCTGCAGTGCCAAGGGCTCATATATTCATATACCAGCAACTAGGGAGACTAAGATCAAGCGTAAGCCCAGCTCCTGAAATGAACCACATTGCATTTACATACTTGTAGAATCACAGAATCATAGAATAGTTAGGGTTGGAAAGGGCCTTAAGATCATCTAGTTCCAACTCCCCTGCCATGGACAAGAACCCCTCACACTAAACTATGTCACTCAAGGCTCTGTCTAACCTGGCTTTAAACACCTCCAGAGATGCTTCAGCATTCACAACTTCCTTGGGCAACCCATTCCAGTGCCTCACCACCCTCACAGCAAAGAACTTCCTCCTTATATCCAACCTAAACTTCCCCTGTTTAGATTTGAAGCTGGTACCCTTTGTCCTATCACTACAGTCCCTAATGAATAGTCCATCCCCAGCATCCCTGTAGCTCCCCTTCAGATACCAGAAAGCTGCTATGAGGTCTGCACACAGCCTTCTCTTCTCCAGGCTGAGCAGCCCCAACGTTCTCAGCCTAAAAGTATGTGTTTGTATTTTAATTCTGCTCAGCTAAAGAGGGAAGCAGGATGAGGGTATTAATGCTATTTGTGCTTTTGTGAGTGCTGAATGTGTCTGTGTCACTCTCTGTGGGCTATCACTTTGTCGTTGTTTAAACCCAGCCAGACAGCTTTCACTCACTGCCCCCCTTTCTTGCCCTCCCCCTACTCCTGGAAGGACGGAGAGAAAAATCAGAAAGAATGCAACTCTCACGGGTTGAAATAAGAACAGTTTAGTAACTAAGGTATAACACAAATCACCACTGCTACCACCACTAACAACAAAGATAAGAGATAATAGCAAGGGAAAAGAGTACAATACCACCCGCCGAGCAACGAGTCGGACCTGGCAGACTCCCTGTCCTTTCGGGTAACTCCCAGTTCCCCCCTGGGCATGACGTGCTGTGGTATGGAATACCTCTTTAGTCAGTTTGGGTCAGGTGTCCTGTCTCTGCTTCCTCCCGGCTTCCCCTCCTCCCTGGCAGAGCATGAGTCTCACAAAGTCCTTGGCCAAACCAAAACATCATTTTTATCAGCTTTGTTCCCAGCCTGAAAGTCAAAACACAGCACTGCACCAGATACCAAGAAAGAGAAAAAATGACTGCTAGTGCTAAACCCAGGACACATGTGTATATAAATATATTTGCAGTGTAAAGGTGTGTTTGTGTGGGTCTGTGTTTGTTCACCTACTGGGAATACAGGCTGTGGTGCCTACTTCACCTCAGTTTTTATTATTAAGACCACCCATCAGAAATCAGAGGATTCAGAGATTATGCAGAAAATGAGGAACAAGAAAGACTTATCCTTGGTGGAAGGGTATCGGGTTAGAAAACACCTGAGGACACTGGACATATAAAATTCCATCGGATCTGGAGGGGATGCACCCATAAGTGCTGGGAGAGTTGTCTGATATCATTACAAGGCCTCTCAATTACTTTCAGACAATTATGGTAACTGTGAGAGGTAGTGGAATACTGGAGTAATATCACTCACATCTTAAAGAAGGGTGAGAGAGAAGCACCCTTGGAGCTACAGACACATCGGCCTCACCATGATCGCTGGGAAGGTGATGGAAGAACT
Source organism: Neopsephotus bourkii (assembly GCF_033783945.1). Classification (NCBI taxonomy): domain Eukaryota; kingdom Metazoa; phylum Chordata; class Aves; order Psittaciformes; family Psittacidae; genus Neopsephotus; species Neopsephotus bourkii. The sequence goes on along the minus strand of NW_026902259.1, from coordinate 162,615 downwards.
AATCTTGGTAAACATTTCCAGATACATAAAGAATGAGAAATTCATCAGGAGTAGTCATCATGGATTCACCAAGGGGAAGTCATGCTTGACCAGCTTAATAGCCTTTTGTGATGACATGCCTGTCTTGGTAGATGAGAGGAGACTATGGATTTTGTCTGTCTGAATGTCAGTAAAAGTTTTGACACTGTATCACCTAAAACTCTTATAGGAAGGCTGTTGATATATGGGCTAGATGAGAAGACAGTGAAGTAGGTTGAAAACTGGCTGAATCATAGGTTAGAACCACAGAATAGTTAGGGTTGGAAAGGACCTTAAGATCATGAAGTTCCAACCCCCCTGCCATGGGCAGGGACACCTCACACTGAATGACTGAGTTCAGATCATAGTGATCAGTGGTACAAAGTTTAGTTGGACACCAATGACTAATGGTGTACCCCAGGGTCAATACTGTGTCTGATGTTATTTATTATTTATTATCATCTTCATTAATGAACTGGATGATGGAATAGAATGCACCTGAGCAAGATTGCTGAGGAGACAAAACTCAGAAGAGTGATGCACCAGAGGGTTGTGCTGTCATCCAGAGGGACCTTGACAGTCTGGAGAAATGGACTAAGAGGAACCCCATGATGTTCAAGAAGGGAAATGCTAAGTCCTATCTTAGGTGACAGAAAATTGCTTTTACTGAAATTGCTTATTTTCGAAGTGATTTAAGTCTTTTTAGTTTTGATTGTAGATTTTAAGAACCTAGCTCTGAAGTAAATCAGTATATAAGTATTCTTTTACAAAAGACAGGTTATCAGCTTTCAACAACCTGTATTTGCATACACATGATTGTATAAACATGAACATATAAATAAATTTCATAATACATATAATCATATTAAAATACAGACTTCAAAGCATATATATACACACACATTCAGAGGTAGATTTTTATAGAATGATGTTGATGTGTACACATGCATGTGAGGCTTTAAAGTTCAGGCTTTACAGCAGCATAATTTAGACAAGTCAGATGTCAATACAAATGTTAAACAGCCAGTTTACTTCAGTGCTATCTCTTGTGGCTTGTGTGGATGAAACCTCTTTTCTATGGCTGGAGTTGAATTTCTGCTAAAGTATTCAAGTTAAGCTCCTTGTGTTTCAGTCTTATGTTTCTTGTGAATAATTATTATAAGAAAGTAAAATCAATAAAGAGATTCCTTCTAGAACTCCAGATATGTTTACAAATGCTGTAGCAAATACTCTTTACTAGAATAGAGATAAATACATAAATGTAGTTTAGAAATAATGTAATTCATTGCAGAGTTGTGTGATCAGAGCTCAGGACTGCACAGTAAACAGTTCCAAAAGCATTACCATAAGTCAGAGAATCAGAAGACTTCACAGCTTAATATCCACTTGGGAGAGCTTTTTAGATAAAGATGTCAAGAAGGAACAACAGATCAGAAACTCTAACACTGCAGTGGAAAGTACTTCATCATTCTCCTGGATAGAGCTAGGAAATCTCCCTTGATATACAAACCGTAATTTCTAAAATATTCTGGATACTTGTTTTTATTATGCTACAGTAATCTACAGGTATTGCATCTTAAAGGAAAATTAAGTAATGCAGACATCAGAACAGACCTTTGGTGGTTCGGAAGGACTCTTTACTCACACAGCCATTTACTTTTCAAAACAATACAAACCAACCTTGTTGGACCACACTGCCACTGATGTCAGATTGCCCTCTGTCTCTTCTATAGCAAACAGTTGTCTTCTTTGAAAAGTTCTTTCTGCCAAGAAACTGACAACCTCATTTTCAGTTCCACTATGAAATTCGTGTGAAAAGGTTTTGGTAATTGTTTTGCTTTCAGCATCTCCTGTGTTGAAAAAACAAGGATGTCAGCTGGAAGAAGCAACTGATTAAAGCAGCTATGGAGAGTCAAATAACTTGTGTTATCTTTTCACTGCCCATTGACTTTTAGTAAACATTCGAAATCACAGACAAAATCAATGTAAGTTTTCCACAGAGAGTGTTGGAGCTGAATACCTTATGTGTGTGCTTACTAATTTGTGGATGCGATGTAATTTAATATATATGTACGTAATGCATAGATTTTCATCTGCAACACAGAAGGGATAAAATGTATCACGTTTAAAATTATGCAGAATCAACTTTCACTGGTCATTGAGCTGAGAGAAAATAGCTCAAATTTTCCATTTGTAAATACAAGTAGAAATTGATTCCATATAATATTATACTATTATGGATAATATGTAATTACCAAAATTTAGCATTTGGCGAGGGTGCTGATATGTTCAGACATGTTATGATAGATATGCTTAATATTCAACAAGAAGTAATTATAACTTTTAGTACTGGGATTTTTATTCTCCCCCTCCCACCCCTTTTCTTTCCCCCCTCCCCCTGCTTCCCCCCCACCTCCCCCCCACATACTACCCAGAAGAAAAGAAGAACTTGCTACATCAGAATCACCATGAAATATTTGTTTGGACCTGGTCTAGGAGGAAAAACCTTAAAAAAAGCTAGAATAGCTTTTAGTACACTTGGTTGTCTTTTGGAAATTACTTTACAAGAACTGATCTTTTCCAGTGATTCTCAATGAGTTATAGGACTGACCAGAACACAGTTCAAAAAGGTCCATTTCTACATCCTGTAAAAGCTGAGTTGCAATGACAGCACTGCCACTTTGCTGCAGCATATAGAGCATCCGTAGCTGATCAAACTGCCTCCTAACAACCTTCAGCAGTTATTTTTGAGGGTAAGTGTCTCATTTCACACCAGGTACACAGCACTGGTAAATCAAGTTTTGTGGAGAAGTACTTTGTGTGATAGTATTTGAAGTGACTGCAAAGTAAGGCACAGGAAGATTGATGTGCAATAAGACTGGTTGCTGTAAGTACTTCAGCTGTTTGCCACTATACAGTACATTGGCAAGCTCTTTACCCAGTTTGATGCCTGTTAATTCAGCATACTTAACAAGCATATTTGTCCTAACACTGAATAATAAAAATGTTTTTTATATATCTAAGATGACAAAATACGAAATTCCAACCAGGGTCTGTAGGTACTTGTGCATAAAGTCTTTCTTTAGTCCTTAATATTTAGCTTCTACTATAATTTTTCTTTCTAACTCAACAAATATAGCTGCAGTTAACAGCTACATAAGAGGGAGACATTCCTTTTATATACAGAAATTCATAGTAAGCATGGAAACCATTTTCACTGAGCAGCAGGAGACAGGGAATGACGTATCAAGATACACTTGCAAGCATGCTTGTTTTCTTATGCCTCATAGGTCTGAAGATGTTACTTGGCACATGGCAAGTTTTTTCACAAAGCAAAAATCCTTGTGATGGTCTTTTGTGCACCAGGCAGCGGCTGGCTAGAAACTTTATAGGAGCTGAGTTACCCTAATACAAAGAAAAACAAACACTAACTTCATAATACTGTACTAAGGAAGTCAAATTATCTAAGGTAACTTCATGATTTTTCACATTTGCAATTTGCTACATATGGCCATAGCTCCCACAGAATCAAACACACCCACATCCAGGCAGACATGTGAAGCACAACAAATCAACAAAGCACAAATAGCGCACACAGCTGCTTATTTATAAACCTAAGGCTTAGATACAAACTTATACCTGCATCACATTTATCAGAGCTCCAAGTCAAGAACAAATTTATTCACTATTATTAAGTTTATAATGAATATAATTCTCACAGAGACAGTAAAATGTAATGTTTTGGACTACTAGGGTGTTTATAGAAGATTTCATCTTTGAAATTCTGATAATGGCAAAACTCCCACTGACATCAAGGAGAATTTTGTCTGATCAACCAAATAGTATTTACAATAAATTTACAATACATTTAAGGGCTTCTATTACTTCAACATAATGTTGTGATTTCCAATGTAATAGGTCTCTAGTCTTCTGATGAACTAATTTATAGATTCTTCTTCACTGATATTAGTTTACACACTTGAGAGAAAGGTACAAATTAGAATAACTTGGAGTAATGAATTTTGCCCTATCTCAAAACTTCAGGGATTTAAGTGAAAGTGAACCATCAGCAGTTTACTTAGTTTTGGTCCAACTATCCACATAACCAAACAGACTCATCCAGACAGCTGGAGAGGGAGCTAACTGTTCCCTGATTATGTCTTGGTGACCAGAGGTGCATACTTCTTTTATTTGCCTAAATAATACTGACTTGTGCAGTATCTTACTTTATTCTAGTCAATGCTAGTAAACATGTATTTTCAACTTTTGCATGAAAAAGGAGATATTAACAATACCCTATTGTAAGAGTCATTTGAAAGTGGTACTCTATCACCAAGAGAAGGAGTGGGAGAGAGAGACAGAGAAAGAAAGAAAGAAAGAAAGGAAAATGAAGAGATGTAAAAAGAGAGAGAGGGGAAGTAGAGGCAGGGAGAAAGGAGAAGTTCTTCCAGAGGGTGATTCAGAGCAGAAACATTCTTGAAGTATTCTGATTTTGACTGGAAATTCCTATGTTAGTTGCCTCTGTTTAAGTATTATTAATAACCCTCAAAATGTCATGAAGAAAGAAAATACTTTGCCCACTGATGATTTTATTCTGACTAAACAATATGGATTCAGACATCATGGCAGATGTTTACCGATACATAAGTAACATAAGGTGGTTTTTAATCACTTGTTGATTTTGATCCTTTAGCCCCTCAACAGCATCCTAGCAAAGTCAAATCTAAGGAACACAAAAATACTAGCTTACAACTGTTATCACTGTTTCATTAAACTGTTACAATTCCACTTTTCATATAAAGAAGTCTAGAACTGGATAATTGCAGAGTGATTGAAGCAGTGATTTTCTCCTTCTGCCAATGACTTCGTACTGCAATTTTATAGCTCATAACCTTTGAATACCTGCCATGTAATTTTGTTCTGATTTATTATACTTTAAATAATATTTGATTAGTATGAGCTACGTGATGATATCACTTGCTTTGGGCTTTAAAAATGCATCTGAGTCTTTGCCACACAGAAATTCATCACAAGCATTCTGGAAAATGTTATGGATACTAAATAGAATGGTTTGTTTCATAAAGTGGCTGTTTTAATAGATTTCAAAATTTCACATCACTAGAAAAGTCAGGTTTAGAAATATTTTTTCCTTAAGAGAAATAACCAAGTTAAATTTTTTATATCTAAATATACACCCATAGACTACAGATATGCTATTAGACTGTCTGCTTTTGAAAGTTATTTGCAGATTCATCAACAAAAGGGTACAATACAGTCTTATAACTCATCTGTCCAGTGTGATCACAGCTTACCTTTAGAGAACACCTAGAGAAAACTTATCCTGCTGAACTTTTATTTTTATAGGGAATGCATATGTGAGCTGTTCAAAGGAAATTGTCCAAAGATGTACAGAGGCAGCTTCCATTTTTGTTTAGGAGGATATGAATTTCCAATTAACACTTCTGATTAGTTAGTTCATATAAGTTTGACCACAGGAAAATAGACCAATGACACAGAGGAGGGTGGGAGGAATATTATGAGAAATATTTTCTTTTGAGTACTGAGATGATAATACTTTGTAAATACAATAGATTCCTCATACACCTCCAACTTTATCTAGGTATAAGGGAATCATCAGGTATTTGTATGAGATCAGCTCCTTTGCTTCACATCATAGAATAGTTAGGGTTGGAAAGGCACTTTAGATCATATACTTCCAACCCCCCTGCCCTGGGCAGGGACACGTCACATTAAAACATGTCACCCAAGGCTCTGTCTAACCTGGCCTTGAACACCGCCAGAGATGAAGCATTCACAACTTCCTTAGGCAAACCATTCCAGTGCTTCACCACCTTCACAGTAAAGATCTTCTTCTGTATATCCAATTTAAACTTCCCCTGTTTAAGTTTGAACTCATTAACCTTTGTCCTATCACTACAGTCCCTAAAGAAGAGTCCCTCCCCAGCATCCTCTTTCATATACTGGAAGGCTGCTATGAGGTCTGCACGCAGCCTTCTCTTCTCCAGGCTGAACAGCCCCAACTTTCTCAGTCTGTCTTCATATGGAAGGTGCTCCAGTCCCCTGATCATCCTCCTGGCCCTTCTCTGGACTTGTTCCAACAGTTCCATGTCCTTTTTATGTTGAGGACACCAGAACTGTACACAATACTCCAAGTCAGGACTCACAAGAGCAGAGTAGAGGGCCAGGATCAGATCCTTTAACCTGCTGGTCATGCTCCTTTTGATGCAGCCCAGGATACATCTGGCTTTCTGGGCTCCAAGCGCACACTGAAGACAGCTCATGTTAAATTTCTCATCGACCACGACACCCAAGTCCTTCTCTGCAGGGCTGCTCTGAATCTCTTCTCTGCCCAACCTGCAGCAGGGCCTGGGATTGCTCCCACCCAGGCGTAGGACCTTGCACTTGGCATGGTTAAACTTCATCAGGTTGGCATCAGCTCACTTCATAAGCATGTCAAGGTCCCTCTGGATGGCATTCCTTCCTTCCAGTGTTTCAACCAAACCACACAGTATGGTGTCATCAGCAAACTTGCTGAGGGCGCACTCAATCCCAGCGTCCAGGTCACCGACAGAGATGCTGAACGGTCCCAACACCGATCCCTGAGGGACACCCCTTGTTACTGGTCTCCAGCCGTACATTGAGCCATTAACTGCAACTCTGCGTGTGGCCATCCAGCCAGTTTTTTATCCACTGAATGGTCCACCTATCAAATTGATGTCTCTCCAATTTAGAGAGAAGGATGTCGTGTGGGACAATGTCAAAAGCTTTGCACAAGTCCAGATAGGTGGTGTCAGCTGATCTGCCCCTTTCTGTTGTTTCCGTAGGTGCATCATAGAAGGCCATGAAATTGGTCAGGCAGGATTTCCTCTTCATGAAACCCTGTGAACTTCTATCAGTATAATGTAGATTGGGTTCATGTGCAGGAGTAATCATTGAATTTCAGTACCAGCTTTTCACAAACTTCTGAAGGTTTTCATGGCTTTTCATGGGAGAAAAATTATTATTAGACAAAATAAAACTACTTTCTAAAATGACAACAGAATCAAATTTTTTAAAAAAGAGAGTTCATCTGCTACATATTTTCAGTGCTTGATATTCAATATCCAAGAAGCCTACCAGTGCATAGGGAAAAGTGTTTTTATCCTGTCTGTACACATGCAAACACTTAGGCAGAACTTTTATAGTAAGAAGCATATCACTTTCCACTGATATAACTCTTAAAAATTCTTTTAATTTTACTTAAGTATTAAAGGAAAGAATTATGCTGCAATGTTTACAGTTTTATCTTCAACTTGGAAAACAAATATCAGTGAATAAGGTATTTTCAAGTTCTGAATGTCTTTTCTATTTTTTTTTTATTTTGCATACATATATAGTTACAGCAACAAAAGGATTTATTTATAATGTTAAGAACATAGATTACAAATATCCAATCTAAATGTAACTCTTCAGCCAGTTGAGAAAGGAAGGCAAATATTGTCACAATTTAGACTTTAGGAAATTAATAATATCTTAGTGCTGGGTATTCAAGCTTATGGGTAACAGAATAGAGAATATGCAAAAACTGAAAAAGATCTTTTGGGAAAAGAAAATTATTTGAAAATAAAAAATATACAGTAGTATTTCTGTTCAATCACAGTGAACTGGCATTTAAAATATCTCGTATTTATTCTTTTTTAATTATCATTCTTCACAGATATGGGGTTTCAGGTGAACTGAAGTGTGTGCTGCAGAACTAATGCTGCTACTAGCAACTTAGTTTATGTTGTCTGTCAGTCATTTTATTAAGCATCTGTCACCTTGAGTTTTATCACAGCAGATAGCATACGAATAAGAGAATTTTAGGAATTTTGAAAACATTATTTTATTCACTTTTATAGTACAGATTTCCACAGCAGCTAAACATTTTGGTTTAAAATTTAAAAAATGTATAAACTGCATGTGGCACTCTCACTAGCCAGAATAAATAAGACAAATGTTCCTGCTGAAAATGTCATTCAGAGGCATCAGTAGAAAACTCAGTAGCAGTTATTTAAATAAAGTATAGCAAAACAAGAAATGCTATTCATAAAAAAAAATTTAAATGAAATTATAATTGCCTCACCATGAAGACAAGTAGGTTTGTCCAACAGCTGTAAGAGGAGCAAATTCTAAAGGCAGTAGGGATCCACACTGTGTCCATTTTGCTCAGCCTACAAAGTTGATGCTCAGTGAAACACAGCAGTGTCTTAACAGCTGTACTAAGCCCCTTTCATAACTGACAGCTTCTGAACTACGCAGAGCTTTATAAATTGCTTCCAATTTGAGCAGTATACAGAGGAAAGAAAGAAAATAAAAAAAGGCATGGGCAGTGGTGAAGGATGTGAGCTTGTGAAGGTCTACCTACCTAAAAAAGGACAGGAAATTTCATATCGTTTTCTGCTTACCTCTTTTCCCCATGAGAAAATAACATATTAAAATTATCTACTGTTCAAGGACTGGATACACTTGATCAAATATAGACATCTTCAGCACTGAAGTCATTAATATCTTCCTCTAAACAGTCTTATCCAGGTTAACTAATGAATGGAAATAAGTATTCATTCTTAGGAAATAAGCCCTCTCATCTTAGCATACATCTGTAGAAAAAAGTCAAATCAATTGTGTCCTAAGAACGTTATGTTTGTCCTCGCATATAAGAAAACCAAAGAATTCATGCTTATCAGAAAACATGAACTATGTTGAAAGAGCTATCAGCTTCCAGCTAGTCCTGTGTGGTAAGGGAATCTACCAGAAGGTACTGGAAAGCTGCTGATATCTATAGTACAAAAACAAAACAAACCAAAACACAGTGTTTTTTTCATCACAGTCCAATTATCAGAGAAAGGAGATATGTGAAAGATCCTCAGGAAGGCACAAACTTTCAGATAATACCCTTAATTTTATCATCTCATATCTAGATGTATGGATTCTAGTCTCAAATGCTTTGATTCCTATGTTTTATGACACCTGGGGATCCTTAATAAATATATATACATCTCTCTCCAATTTTTTAACATACATTAATGACCTTCATGAAAAAATTATGCTATAGGATATCATTCCTGGAAAAAAAAAAAAAAAAAAAGATGGCATAGTATTCCTCCAAGCTTGCTGTCTGATTGAATATGTAATGTAACTCAAAATGTGAGAATATCATAGGGCATCAGAAGAACGGAGCTAGAAATACACACAAGGACATACACCATTGCAACTTTGAAAATAATAGATTATTTTTCTACTTTTAAACTCAGTTCCATCCCCCCTTTCCCTTTTCTAATTAGCTTTCTTCTATGACTTCCCTTATAGCTCTTTAGCCTCTGGCTGGGATGACATGTGGATAAATTCCTCTGAGGGCAATGTTAACTTGGTTCTCTGGATTGCCCAGTAATAATCACAAGGTATTCTTGGCAAAATCTTTCAAGCACAACACCTCCAGGATAACTGCCAATGGCCAAGAAAGTATAACCTAAAGTTCATTTCCATTTTTTTTAATGAAAAGAGAATGACCCTATCTCTCCTCTCGTGTTTTCATTTCAAGCTCAACTCAACATATTATGTTTTAACTGTGAAACACATTTAATTGCTCAGTATATACCCAGTACTCCTGCATTTTCTAACCCTTATTGTCTATGGTTAATAATTGAAATTGAATATTAATACCATGTTACTATATGTAGAGAATCTATGTACAAGTGACCAACCACCAATCAACCAGACCTAGCTGATTTTTGAATCTAATGGATATTCCAAAAACAATATCTTTGCAGCCTCTTCTGTTCATAAACAAGGTTTATGAGAGACAAGAGCTACACCTCTGATCCTAAGCTGGATAGTTCAAAATTCAAAGTAGTCAGTGTTGTGAATCACACAGTGTCAGTCATTAAAGAAATATTTAACATATATTTTTTTTTAATTTCTGTAAGACTATTTCATTTTATATTGTCCCATTATGAAAACCATCTTGTAGATCCTGTTGTAATATCCAGAACATACTTACTCTCTTGTTGGACTCCTTTTGATATATCAGCAATGGTATGTAGATTCATAAAGGTATGTGCAACATATGGAAGAGCCTTCCCTTGTTTCTCAAATATTGATTATTTTAAAGTTTTATTTTAAAAATAATTCTCCTCAGAAATTCCTAATGAAGTCTTAGTGCATACTGTATGCCTTTAACATAGGACTAGTGAATAGCAGCATAAGAAAAAAATCCAGGCAGCCATTACCATTGCTATCATCATCATCAGCCATCAGCTCCACCACACAGGTTTGTGCATATGTTGTAATGAAAAAAGAAGGAAGGGGGGGGCCCCCCCCCCGAGAAGGCTCCTGCTAATTCTAGATTGCTGAATAATTCTAACTAAGCAGCAGAATATTCCTCTGAATACCTTCTGAAAGGAGATTACAGCTCATCAGCAGCTTTATTGTTAGTTCTATCAATAATACTGCTATATTTGCTTCTTATTTACAGAGGAAACAACTCAGGAAACAACTCTTTGTGTGAGCATTCTTCTATTCCCATGAATGCACGATATGTTACTGACTGTCAATCAGATTGTCACTGGCACAGGCAAAAAACAGTGGCTGTGGGACTGGCCTATGCAACATACTATATTCTTCCAGAAGAGTGAGCATGAGTCCAAAGGGACCATTGTAGATGTTAAGATGGAGATTTGCTGTGAATTCCCTGCTAAGTCAGTCAGACCCAATTATTTTTATGATGCAGTTCTAAGAAGGCTCTTGGTAAAAGGCCCTGTTAAAGAGCTGCCTGTCAGGAAGCACAAAAATAACTTCTCATAATTTTCCCATAATCCTTACAGAAATACAGATGAGAGTTGTAAACCACTGAAACCTTGTTGGAAATATGCCAGGCTGAACATTAGCATTGCTATTTCCAACTTACCATACTAACAAATATCGAACATCATTTGGTTCATGTGATTTTAAAAGTAAAGTAAACTATAGGAGGGAATATTCACATTCAAATTATGGGAAGATAGCATTTAGAGATGTTCACATGCTCTTGTTCTGATCTTTTGCTTAGTATTATCCAAATCACGGTGGTTTTTTTGTACTTCGAAGGAAAATAATTGTGCAGTTGGGCTATTTCGGATTTCCAGGAGCAGAGTCACGTGAAGCTTAGGAGATATCCAAATACAGAGCTCAAAGAAAAACCTTTTACCAAGCTTGGTGCAACCTTTATCTCCCAAAGTTCCCCAGATAAGTTGGGAAAAATAATTTGTTAATGCTCTCTTAGCACTTGAACTTGCACCAAAATGAGATAGGAAGAAATCAGTTTATTAATCTCTCAAAAAACATCTAACATCTAAATAAACACATTTTAAAAAGTCTTATCTATCAATGCCACTGCACTATAATCCATTATCTTTGACATCTGCATGCACTTCAGAATTAGACACCTATTTGTGGATGACTTTATTGTCATGTCCTCCATTAAAGCTAATCAATACTCTTTTCTGGCTTGCCTGGAATACTTAAAAAGGATTTCAACAAAAAATGCCTATGCATTAATACGGAAAGTCAAGTGCAGCAGTTCATGTTACATGTTTTCTTAAGCCTGAGCTGTCAAAACAGCTCTTGCAGGGTTTGATGGCTTTTTTGGTTTTGTTTGGTTTTCAACCTATGTATAATGAGCCATATTCTTGTAACTTTGCTTTAAAAACATTCAACTTCAATATCCAAAAAGAGTATTTAGCTTTTCATGGTGGGTTGACCTTGGCAGGATACCAGGTGCCCACCAAGCCAGTGTATCACTCCTCTTAAAAGAACAGAGTAGGAAGAAAACAAGATGGAAAAAACCTTCAAAATAAAAGCCATTTAATAAAGTAAAACCAATGGCCATACTTGGAAGCAAAGGAAAACAAGAGATAATTCTCTACTCTCCATCAGCAGTCAGTGTCTGGCCACTGCCCAGGAAACAGGGCTTCAGTACGTATAGCAGTTACTCTGGAAGGCAAATGTCTTAAGAACAAATGCCCAGCCCCTCCTTTCTTTTTCTTAGCTATTATTGCTGAGATGGCATGACACGGTATGTAATATCCATTTGGTCAGTTTAGGTCAGCTGTCTTGATGATGTCTCCTCCAAAGATCTTGCTCACCCAAGCCTACTGGTGAGGCAGGAGTGGTGGAGGGACAGCCTTGATGCTGTGTGAGCAGTAGCCAAAACACTGATGTGTTATCTACACCTTCGTATCTACAAATACAATGTACAGCACTATTAGGGCTGCTGTGGGGAAAATTAGCTCCACCTCAGCCACACTCTATACATTTTCCTATTGACTTATTTTTAAAGAATCATTCCTATATGATTTGTAAAATACAAAATCATTTAAAGTCTATGTTGTGATGGCTTATATAGGTGTATTTGGCTTACTGATTTTCTCCCAAAAAGAGCTGAGCACAGAAAGTTCTGGCTTTTCTTTTTAACATTCTGACAAGCAAAAATTAACTGCTCTACATACAGAGCAAGATTTTTCCTATGGATAAAGTATACTTAAATGTTGCCAGAAAAACTAGAGATAGGAAAATGGCAGCAAGTGGATGACAGAGAGCAACTTCTCCAATTCATTCCAGACTTCATAAGCTGAAGAACTCAGGAAGAAATAAGATCAGTATAAAAATGTTGCTCAATTGTATTTTCTAGATCCTATTAGAAGACACATTTCATACCTTGGACAGGGTTCAAGGGACCTGTAGATTCATCTTGACCATTAGGCTCATTTATCAGAAGCTAAACTTAAGACTATTTAATTAGGAAAATTATTCTTTATTATCAATTAATAAGTTTCTCATACCAACTCTGAGTCAAGTCTTCAGAGAAAGAAAAATAAACAGAATTTTAGGGTAAAATATGTATTAAATGCCAGTTACTTATGAAATTTTCTCAAGAAAAAAAAAGATAAAGAAACTAATTCAACTTTTATAAAAAGAAATAGATTCCTTTCCTATGGACCATTAAAAAATCAACTCAAATCATGATTTTCCTGAGTGAATTAGGTCAATGATTGGAATGGGTCAAACCTCATATCTTTGTGAATAGTCTACCAAACATAACAGAAAATTTCTAAATCATCAGTATTTCATCAATACTTATTTATCATTTCACAGTGATTTAAATAGGTTCTTAGGCCTTCCTTTTAAAAATACAGAATTACTTTTAAGAACTTGCAGACAAAGCATATTTTTTATTCAGGTTCTTATGGTTTCAAAGATACACTGTCAGATTCATAAGGAGTCCTTGAAGCATTCCAAAGACTTTTTCTTGAGTAGTAGAGAGTACAGCTATTCTTGCTTTTTTTGCAGGCTAATATAGCAAACAGCTATTCTTCCACTCTTTCATGAAATAAAACACATTCCTGGGAACTTCTATGTGAATCAGTGATACCACCGACCCTATTCTATGGAGGTATTTATCTAGTTTTCATTACGAAAGAAAACAAATGTAGAAAACATGACATATAGATTTCCCATATTCACTTACAGAAAAGTGAAACTTAGATCTGCACCTAATACTTGAGCAATCTCTGAAAATATTTACACATGCATTAGTGACTATGAGATCAGCTGTTTCCAATGCATTTAGTTAGATGTTCGATTACATTACTGACAGCAGGGAATTACCTTTTCCTACGCTTGAACAATGTGTAACTCATTCAGTACTGGCAGAAGTGTGTGCATAATAAACCCAAATTGCATCCACACCAACTTGCATGTTGCACCTGACTTAAGCTTTTTTCCCATTTTGTGTCTGAGTTGTCGCATGTGATTTGCAAACTCAGAAGAGATAGTTGTCATACACACCTAATATGCAGGAAATGAGATCAGTGTAAACAGAAGTGAGCTACTCTCAGCAATCAAGTATTTGAAAGATCTTTTACACAGTTTCAGGAAGATCTCTCAGTCTAGTCCTCAGCTGAGCTAGTAAGAATTTTTTCTTGGGCCTACATAATGCTCTTTAGAGCTGAACAGCTGTTGACATAATATTCTCAGAATCAGTTTATTAACCAAAGTTACAAATACAATTAAAATCCTTTTAAAGTCTGTTTAATGAAAGGAGAAAAAAAAACTTACTGGAAACTATGAAATCTGATTTAGAGATGACCCTATTTGTTTTTTGATGCTTGTAAGTTATATGCTTTAAAAAGAAGGTTTGCAGTTTATTGTTATCTATACTTTTTGTATTCTAATAAAGAATGCAATTGCCACTACAATGGATTCAGAGGAGGAATAATGTCTTGTAAATGTATTTGTAAACACCAAAGTGTGCTGCTGTTGTTCAATACTATTTAATTTCTTTACTGGTTATTAGAATTTAATTTAGTATATTCGAAAGTTGCCAAACTGGCATCCAGCTAAGCTGCAGATTCTTGTATGCAGAGGAGAAAAAGAAAAAAATAAAAGGATGCAAGTGGGATGTTATCCACTCCAATATCCTCTGACATTTTCATAGAAAGACTGTCAGAAATGTGCATGTCTAGACAGCATTTATTCCATTACTCAGTTTATTTATTCTTTATTAATTTAAAAGTTTGAAAATGTCCGTACACAGGACTGGTTTTATACATAGAAGCAGTCTTATGATGAGCATGAGAAAAAAAAGTATTAATCTCTTTATTTATGAATGTTATATGATGATGTACAACTGGATGATACAAGAACTAAACCAAACTTTTTTTTTTTTTTAATGCACAATGTAATTGGAGTTTCATTCGTTAACCTCTCAGGTGACTGATGCTCTTGCAGAAATAAAAATAGTCTTTTAGTAAAAGTAAAAAAAATTAATTCTTTCAGAGATTATGATTGTGTTTTCAATTTCTATTATCAATGGTTTTGAAAGATTGTGGCATTTATTAAAAAAAATCATTCAAACTAAAGCATTGAATTGTCATGAATCTCAGAAACTGAAATGGAGAAATTTGTAACACACTGACTGTATCTTTCTACACATTCATTAAAAGATGAAAAAGCATTTTATTATAACCAGCTAATGAAGTTATTTCTTCTTTGAATTATTTGTTGCTCTTTTCTGTATCTATTTTCCCACAAGTTTTAGCTTTCTTTCAGCTTCATAATGTAGTGCCCACAAACTCTGTTGCACTACTGTAGTTACAGCCAAACTAGTTTTACCATATGCTGTCTGTAGTATCTTTAGTCTCAAATCTAATGCTTCTTTTTTCTCCCAGCTCTAGTTTTCTTTCAGAATTGCATCTTAACAAATTTTTTTTCTCACAATGAATATATACATTTCATAAAATCTATCCAGTATTTTAAAACATTACCCTCAAGCCCGTCTTTCAGGACTAATTATAGCTGTTTACTGCATCAGAGCCAGTGGGAAGGGACAAGATATCCTGGATCAGCCCTTAGTAAACCTGTGATCCTAACCTAAACTGCTCATATGTTTCTAGGATAGGATAGGATGAATCCAAGAGCTATCACCAATGGTGGCTCCTAAGATGCCAGAAAATTTTCCCAGAAATTAAAAGGAATAATCCACCTGAGCACAGACACTGCACAGTAACCATTTTTATGATTTACCTTTTTTTTTTTTTTTTTTTTAGGATTCATGTGGCACACACTTAATGCTAGGCCTGAGTCCACTGAGTAGCAGTGCTCTGTACACAGCATGTTTTACACAACAGCGATGTAGCACAGCATGCTGTACCACAGGGGTTAGATAATCTTTTGTAATATTATGCCTGTTTGTGGACTTCTGGGTTGTTTTTTTTTTTGTTGTTGTTGTTTTGTTTAATATTGCTGAGAATATTTACATCTCATTTTCTATAAGACTCATAGGAGCACAATCAGAACTTTTTGGTGATGGTAATTTATTGACAGAACAGCACTTTCTCATTTGTAACTAAAATGGTCAAAAGAAAGATTCTCTCACATTTGATGGACAATTTAATAACATGACCAAAAGCATGATCAGTTAACAATTAGTTTGATATGTGGAGGTAATACAAATTAACTGGTTAACTTGTTGTAACTCAGTATAAGCAACTGGTTGCAATAATCATTCTGAGGAATCATGGATAATAGGAATCTTAACACCTACCATACAAAAAAATAGGTCAGGTGACTATAAAAGAAAACTATGCATGTTACCCTAACTTCAACTTTCTGAAAAATTCAGGAGTAGATAATAAACTCTTTCACGGACACCCCCTTGTCATGGGGAAAGAGCTTGCGTGCCCTTGTGAAGTTGGGAGTTATGCTGGTGGTGGCTTATGCTTCCGGTAGGGTCTCCCATGCCAGTCAGCTCTCAAATGAAGGGTCAGACAAAGTGTGTCCATGGGCAGGATGGGCTCACTAGCCTTCAGGCAACCATCCTAGGAGAAGGACAACTCCAACTTCAAACCCGGGCAGATGGAGCTCGTGTAGCCCTGTAAGGCCATCCATCTAAGAGAAGGATACTCTAATTAAACCTACGACCTGAGGACTTTGCTGTCACCGTCCAAGCTCGCTAGGCCCTGGCAGATAAACCTCAGGTGTAAAGGGTGAGGCCAGTTCTGCGCACGCTGTGCCTCACCTAAAATAAATCCACTGCGCAGGCCCAAAGGGTTTACCCACACTTGCAAAGCCCTGCAGCGACAGGCGAGGGACGAAACGGCAGGTGATAAGGTGCACTGGAAGTCGCAGACCCAACCCTGCATGCAGGTGGTTCAGGACATTGGTCGCTCAAGTCTGACCCAGGAGATGACAGTCTTGTTCGGCAGCATCCTGAATAACCAAGCAGCCTTTTTCAAGGACAGCACTGCTTGCTCCGTATGGAGAGAGACCTAGAAAAGGTGGCCTAACCAAAGCTCATCTCCCCCTCCACCTGGTTGGCTAGCCGCGGCCAACGGGCATCTTCTATTGCGGTCAATTAAAAACAAAGAGACAAAGGCATACACCTGCCTCCAAAGGTGTGTCCAGATTGACACTCGCATGTTGGAACATCAGAACCATGCTTGATACAGTGAAAAGTGGGCGTCCTGAGCGCCGTTCTGCACTAATTGCCCATGAATTGTCACGACTTAACATCGATATTGCTGCACTCAGTGAAGTTCGCCTTCATGAGGAAGGTAGCCTCAAAGAACATGGTGCCGGCTATACACTCTACTGGTCAGGCAAACCCAAAACTGAAAGTTATCTTTCTGGAGTCAGCTTCATGATTAAAAACTCCACAGCCTCTAAACTTGAAAATTTGCCGATAGGTCATTCCGACCGTATTATCTCCTTAGGTCTTCCACTACACAATAAGCAACACTTTGTTCTTTTCAGCATATATGCTCCAACTCTGCAAGCTGACCCTGCAGAAAAAGAAAAATTCTACTCCGACCTGTGTCACCTCACTCAGAAAGTTCCTATAGAAGATAAGATCATAATCCTTGGTGACTTCAATGCCCGAGTAGGAAAGAACTTTGAAGCCTGGAAAGGAGTACTAGGCAAGCACGGTGTTGGCAACTGCAATGATAACGGTCGTCTCTTACTAGAGTTCTGTGCAGAGCAACAGCTTACCATCACCAACACTATCTTCCAGCAGAAAGACAGCTGGAAGACAACCTGGATGCATCCACGATCTAAACATTGGCACCTTATTGACTATGTTTTAGTGCGCCAGAGAAATATTCATGATGTCTGCCAGACCAGAGTGATGCCTAGTGCAGAATGCCAAACAGATCACCGCCTTGTGCGTTGCAAACTTAATTTCCACTTCAAGCCCAAACCTAAGAGGGGCGGCATTCCAAGGAGGAGGCTCAATGTTGATAATCTTCAAATAGCTGCAGTGAGGGACAGCTTTCAGACTAACCTTCAAACTAGGCTTGAAGACCAACTTATAGATTCTTCTCCAGAAGCGCTTTAGCAACATATCAAAAACAGCATCCTGCAGTCCTCTGTAGAATCCATTGGGTTCTCCTCAAAGAAAAACAAAGACTGGTTTGACGATAGCAACCAGGAGGTCCAGGAATTGCTGACAAAAAAAGAGATCTGCTCATCAAGTACACCTCGCTCAGCCACTCTACCATGTAAGAAAAGCAGCCTTTCGTCTTGCATGTAGCAAACTCCAACAGAAACTTAGAGACATCCAGAACAAGTGGTTGGTCAACCTAGCAGAAAAGACTCAACTATGTGCAGATTTGGGTGACCACAGAGGATTCTTTGAGGCTCTGAAGGCAGTGTATGGACCCACATTTCAGGTTCAAAGCCCCTTACTTGGTGCAGATGGCCAAACGCTTCTTACAGACAAAATCTCCGTCCTGAATCGTTGGTATGAACATTTTCAAACCCTCTTTAGTGCTAATCGTGTAGTCCAAGGCGAAGGAATCCAGCACATTCTGCAACACCCTGTGAAAAACGAATTGGATTTAGCCCCTACCATGGGAGAGACTCTTAAGGCCATACAGCAGGTGAAAACTGGCAAGGCAGCTGGGGTTGACGGAGTCCCACCTGAAATATGGAAGCATGGAGGCCAAGCACTTCACGCTAAATTTCATGAGCTAGTTGTGTGCTGTTGGGAACAAGGCAAAATACCGTCAGACTTTCGTGATGCAATCATCGTCACTCTGTATAAGAAAAAAGGTGTCAAGTCAGACTGCTCAAACTACCGTGGTATAACTCTGCTCTCCATTGCTGGTAAAATTCTTGCAAGAATACTATTGAACAGACTAGTACCTGCTATCGCAGAAGAACTTCTGCCTGAAAGTCAGTGTGGTTTCAGGGCTAATAGAAGTACCACAGACATGGTATTTGTTCTCAGACAATTGCAAGAAAAGTGTAGAGAACAGAATAAGGGGTTATACGTAACTTTCGTTGACCTCACCAAAGCTTTTGACACTGTGAGCAGGAAAGGCTTGTGGATGATCTTAGAACGATTAGGTTGTCCCCCCAAGTTCCTGAAAATGATTATTCTGTTTCATGAGGATCAGCAAGGCCAAATCAGGTATGGTGATGCACTCTCTGAGCCTTTCCCAATAACCAATGGTGTGAAACAAGGTTGCGTTCCCGCACCGACCTTATTCACAATCTTCTTCAGCATGATGCTCCAAAAGGCTACAGCAGACCTCGACGAACAAGACGGCATTTATATTCGATATCGTACCGATGGTAGCCTATTCAATCTAAGGCGACTGAAGGCCCACACTAAGACCCTAAACCATCTTGTCCGTGAACTGCTCTTTGCTGATGATGCCACCCTTGTTGCCCACACAGAAGCAGCTCTGCAGCGTTTAACATCTTGCTTTGCGGAGGCGGCTGAGGTTTTTGGGCTGGAAGTCAGCTTGAAGAAGACAGTAGTCCTCTACCAACCTGCACCGCAAGAAGATTATCGCCATCCCCATATTACCATCGGCGAGTCAGAGCTTAAGACAGTTCAGCAGTTCAGCTATCTGGGAAGCATCATTTCCTCGGATGCCACGATCGACAGAGAGATAGACAACAGAATAGCAAAGGCATATAGAGCCTTTGGAAAACTCCATAAAAGAGTCTCGTGTAATAAACACCTGAAGAAAAGTACAAAGATCAGTGTCTACAGAGCCGTTGTATTGTCTACTCTTTTATTTGGGTCTGAATCATGGGTCATCTACCGTCATCACCTGCGACTCCTGGAGCGCTTTCATCAGCGCTGCCTCCATACAATTCTAAACATCCATTGGACTGACTATGTGTCTAATGTCACTGTCCTCGAACAGGCAGGGGTCACCAGCATCGAGGCCACATTGCTGAAATTGCAGCTGCGCTGGGCAGGGCACGTCTCTAGAATGAAGGATCACCGCCTCCCCAAGATCGTGTTTTACGGTGAACTTGCCACTGGTAGCCGCAAGAGAGGTGCCCCAAAGAAGAGATATAAGGACTCCCTGAAACAATACCTTAGCCTTGGCCATATTGACTACCATCAGTGGTCCACCTTGGCCTCCAATCGGGAGACTTGGAGGCACACCATACATAATGCCGCTGACTCCTTTTAGTGCTCACGAAGAACTAGTCTCGAGGAGAAAAGACAACGCAGGAAGAATCGTGTCCCACCTGTTCCACCCAAGGAGACCTTCTGCTGTGCTTTTTGTAGCCGGATTTGCCTATCCCACATTGGCCTTCTTAGTCATCAGCGCACTTGTAGTAAGCGTGGGTAAATGCCCTTCCCAAATCTTCGTTCGCGAAGTCAAGCCATGATGATGATGAGATAATAAAGCAAACTATTTGCAAGTATATGGATGATAAGAATGAAATCCATAGGGCATAGAATGGAGCTGTGTGAAGAAGAAGTAGGGTCAAAACAACCTAAACAATCTACTCTTTCTATAAAGTGAAAAATATAAAGGGAGTTTTGTGTCAACTAGTTCCATTTTTGTAACATATATTTGCTTTTTCATGACACCTTCTTAAGAATATAGGGGAAGTGTCTGTCATAGAAGCCTTAAAGAGATGGGGGAAAAATGTCTGCAGAATCACAAAGAAAGCTGGCTCTGCCTTAGGGCAGGAAAAAAGGGCTGGATGAGCTCTCAGGGCCTTCTCAATTCTGTTTTTCTTAGATTCTATTAAGCAGATATCTAAATGTGAATACATTATTCAAAATGTTGTAATACCATCGTTAATATTTTATAATTAAGCAGTTATTATCTGGTAGATGTTCATAATGACACTTGTAATTTTTTTAAAACTTATATTTTACATTATGATTGGTATTTGAATTGATATTGCCAAGTATAAGTGCCATCTATTACCTAATATTTGTGAATCTATATCAAAAAGAAAGTTTCAAGGTCACTACATTTTATTATAATTTCATAGCTGTAAATTTTATTTCCTGATAGGAACATTGAGAAATGAAAAGTTTTCATGAAAAAAAAAAAGAACATGTGGAACAGTCCTAAGGATTATGGATGCCTCTGCTTCTTTCCCTTTTATTGTCAATGAGATTCGTCGTATTCATCTGTACAATTTCTGCATGGCAGAATAGCAAACTTGGGCTTTGGCAGTGAAGATAAGAATGAAATTCAGCTTTTTCAGGGGACTGACAGACAGGATCCCATGAGACCCTGACCTGAACAGCAAAGGGACTGTTGAGATTCAATTTTCTCTGCAGAAAAGCTCCTTGAAACATGAGAAGGTTGATCCCAATATGAAGTGTGGCAGAAAGCCAGCTGAGTCAATGCAGAAATCCTGTATGAGCTCAAGCACAAAAAGAAAGTATACATAGTGGACCTGGGGATACTGTAGTTCAGATTAACACAGAAACAGTGCTTAGCTCTCCAAGAAGAGAATTGAGAAAACCAATGTTCACCTGCCATTGAAAACTACAGAAATGAAGGGGAACAAGGAGAAATTCTACAGTTAACTAGAGGAATAAAGGGGAGGTAATGCAAAATGTGGGTCTGTTGCTGAACAAGACAAACATCTAGTGTCCCTACCCACGGCAGGGGAGTTGGAATTAGATGATCCTCAGGTCCTTTCCAACTCTAACTAGTCTGTGATGCTATGATTCTATGATATTGAAAAGCTTGAATCAATATTCAGCAGCTTCTGTACCCATCAACTTTGATCTCAGTTTGCCCAAGTCTCTGTCTCTATAGGCAGAGTATAGGGTAAAGAAGTAATACAAAAGGTGCCAGAACAATTAGAAGGAGGATGTCTGACTGCTGGAGCAAACTTTCCATATACAAGTCTATGGGAACAGACTGGATAAATCAAAAGGGCTGATGCCAATCCTATAATGCCTATATTATCTATGAAAAGTTACAGAAGACTAGACGGACTCTGAGATGATCGAAGAAATTCTGCTGGAAGTCATTTACAGACACACGAAGGACAAAAAAACCCATCACTTGGAACTGTCAATATGTTGTGTGTGAACAATATTTCACATGTAAGCATGCCAATTACCTTCTGTGATGAGATGATTGACTCAGAGGGTGTAGTTGACCTTTATCTTGACATTAGCCATGATTTTGACACACTATCACAGCATCCATGCAGGTAATTGAAGACTTATAGATAGGCAGGCTATTAGTTGGCTAGAAATGTGGCTAGATTGCCAGAATGCTGAAGAATACTAACAGACATTGATTCAAAATCTCATTGCTATCCAGGTATTGGTCTCATTCTGCAGAAGCTGGTACTAGAGCTGATGCACAACATGAATGATGAGATGGACTGCACCCTTATCAAGTTAACTGACATGAGCCCAGGAGAAGAGGAAGGTATACTGTAGGGTATGAGCTCCATTTTGTCAAACTGGAGAAACCCAGTGAATCTCAGTAAAAAGAAATGTAAAGTCCTGCACCTGGAATGAAGTTAACCTATGTAACAAAACAGGCTAGAAACCTGCTGTGCAAAGGAGTCCTGATGAGCAGAAAATTGAACAGAGACAGCAGAGCACCCATGCTAACTGCAGAGGAGACAAGAAGGTTCTCCTCAGATATATCCAGTGAAATACTGAGATACAACAGACAGACACAAATTACTGCAAACAAAATTCTGATTAGATATGTAGAAAACAACCTTCTTTGTGGTCATGATGGTCATGAACTGAAATACTAGAATCTGTGAAACATTTATTTCTATTAGATAATTTCAAACCCAACAGATCTAAGAGACCAGTCTAAATTCAAAGTTATTCCTTCTTTAATTGGGAGCTCGAGTAAGATGACTTACAGGGTCTCTGCAAACCTAACAAGTTTTTAGTTTTATTTTTCTTATACTTTTTTCAAAATTATAAGAAATATACCCATAACACCATATTTGTTGATTTAACTTTAGGTTCTTTTAGAATCTCCTTTTCTTTCCTCCAGCTTCCTTAGCTGAAACAATATTTTAAATTCCTGTTGAGATTCATTTTCTTCAGATGCTGTACTCTTATCATGTTAGCCACTGCTTGGCCATGTTGTGGTTATTTCTCTACTTTTCATTGCTTTGAAACAATAATTTTTCTTGCACTTTCCTGAACTCCCTCTGATATGTTAATATATGTGTGATATTGAGGTTCCCAGAACTGAACTTATTCTTGCAGGTGTGATCACACTGAGGTCATACAGAAAGAAACTATTGTTCTTCCTGCTGTGTGACATCAATGTGACACATTTCTTGGTCTCTAACAATAATTCTCATTTCATTTAAAATTGGAAGAGGAAAGAAAATTTCTGTATCTTCGCAGGCCTGGTACTTAAAAACAGACATGCACAAACATGCACAACCAACCAGATATACGCAGACATATACAGTTTGGAGAGACTGAGCTATTTTTTTATCTAACATCTCTTGTCCAAAATAATTGCTATAGGATAAAAAAAAAAAAAAAAAGAAAAATCTTGCTCTTTTTACATTAGGGAAAATGTCTGGAAACAGTAATAATTAACAAAACCCATCAGAAGAGTTGCAGGGATGTATTAGTCATTGATTCACTTACCCTTCACAGTACACCTGGTCATATGGTGATATGGTGAAATGCTTTCATTAAAAAATTCCATATGACAGCAAATTATAACACTTTTTGATTAAATGAATCACATAGTACAACTAAGCATGAACTGTGAGAATATACCTTGGGACACAGGGAGTAGGAATGCTGTCAAAAGCACTCTGCACTTCAAACTAAGCCCTGCCTCCCTGGCAGACAGTCGTCTGGTTTCAGATTAGCAGTGTCATGTGAGCCATCCCCTCTGTTTTAGCACAGCTTTCTTTTTCCAGTTTGATCAGTTTGAGAATCTTTCTCAGAGTGTCCCTAGTGAATCACCTTCAAAGGAAAAGCTTCTGACTCTACTTCACACCTGAGTCTCAGTGAGATGAAGCATAGACTAAAGGATCTTGCTCCCCCTCAATTATATTCCTAGACAAAATACAGTTCAGACAGGTCCACAGGAGAAGGTTATGAACTACAAGCAAGAAGTAAGTTCAGAGAACAAATGTGACAATTATTTTTCTACATGAACGAAACTGAGGAAAACATTGGCCTTTTCCTTAAAGATGTATCACACTGAAAGACCAATACTGATGCTTTTATAGTTATGCTTCATGCAAATATCCCCCAAAACTCCCCTAAAAAAAGTAAAATCTGATGATCGATGAACACCAATTCATATATGATCATCTGCTTACACTTAAACAAACCATGTGGAAACCACTGCAAGACAAATAATACTTTATAGATAAGCAAAATGCTGAGATAATCTAGGTAGAGGTTTTTATGCTTATCCTGGTATTCACCCATTTTAAAAAAATCACATTTTGTGCCTCCAGGAAATTCAGTTGGAACATAACCTCCTTAAGACTGATCTGGACTGCATTCTACATCATAAACTTAAATCCTTGAAACCAAAAGGAGCACAAAAAGCTGAGTTTTAAAATATTTTTGTGTCCATTTTATCTGTTGGCACATTTTTCAGCTGATCCTCAAGGGGTATACAGCAAAATTATTTTCTGCAGACATAGCTAGTATGGCTTCAAGGCTGATCAAGGACCTGACCTGGAGGAGGGAGAGACAAGTATGTCTCTCCAAGAGTTCCTGCCACTGAAAGACATTTTTCAAATTAATCTTTTGTCTCAGCTTAACGAAGAGAGACTTAAAATCAAATACAATGGTTCAGATGTAATAGAGTATCTGCTGGTAGGTTCTAAAAAGGAGTTTATGACTGACCATTTGACCCCTTCTGTTCACATTCTGGGTTCACAGTCTTCCTGTTTGTTTGAGGTTTTTTTATTTGTGGGGGTTTTTTTTGTTTGTTTGGGGTTTTTCTGTTTGGTTTTTATTCCCAAGGTCATTAAATATATTGCTTTGACTATGTATCATCACCATGCTTGTAGTTTTAAGTGCTTGCTTAAGCATGTGATCTTCAGTCTGAAGTCCTACTAAAGCTCTTCTAGATGTTTCCTAAAGAGCCCTATGGAAAAAAACAAATCATGTAAAAGAACAACTTCTCCTTTAATACCCTCTGCCACTGTGGTATAGGATATATTTCAGTTTTCCCACAAGGAATTTCAGCTTTAGAAACAGAGCTGCAGCCTAATATGCCTGCATAAGCTTTTAGATGTATTCCTTTGCACAGTCATTTTGAGTGATTAGTGTAATCACTTTTTTTAAAAAAGTATTCTTCTCTTTTCTTACTTTTCATTTTTTCTCCATGATACACCACTAAAAAAAATAATCTACATAATTAAAAGTCTCTTAACTTGAAACAGGTACTTCTCTGCCTGTTTTCATCTGTTTTTTTTTCACCAGCAATTCTCATCAGATCTTCCACTGTTTTAGCTTGCATGACACCAGACAGACAAATTTTGTGTTGTTTTGGAGTATGTTTATGACTTTCCTAGCATATTAATTTCCTTATCTTTCCATAAATATATATTTAAAAAAAACCCAGTAAGTTATTTACCTGTATCATAAACTAATCCAAGGGCACTTTGAGCATGACCATAATTAGCATGACAGTGTTCTAAAAAATGCTTGCAGAATACAGCACTAAAAATTAATTGCATTTTACTCATTAAAATGCTGGTGCTAATGAGATCACTAACGTATCATCATCCTTGTTTCTTGATCCTGAATACCATGATTGTGTCATTTTTCAGCAAAGCTCATGCTTAATTCACCCTATTTTCCTGCTGAAATCACAGAGTCTGTAGTGGGTATTATTTATGCTCTGTGATGAAGGATAGGCCACTATTTGAACTTGATCTCTCTTCACACATAGAGCCAGACAATAATATACAGGACAAATAGAATTAATTATAATGCTAGTGATTAATATTAATACATGAAACATAATTTTACATTTTTGGTTAAGTATCCTTAATTGAGACTAATAATTAGTATCTTTTTTTTCTAAAGATGGGGCTCTCTAATCTCTTTTCAAGAGCATTGCTGCTAATCAACATGAAGAAAACCACCACAGTACTCAGAGAACAATTGTGCTTCTGTGGTCTGAACAGTAATGGAACCTGACAATGCATTGTAAACCAGACTTCATCGAGGTACCAAGAAAAATGAGTAACAGTACACCCATATGATGAGTCACCTAGATTACTCATAGCAAACACAGGGTTATAAGTGGTGCCATGGCTCCAGTGGACTCTCAGGGACACTTAGCGTCCAGGTCATCTGACAGCAGCAGTTAATCTTGCAAATGACTTTTGAATGCAGGTAGGAGTTGCACCAGTTCTTGTCTTCACCAGTGGTAGTATGAGTTGAACCAAACCTTACACGACAGCAGCACACCCTACATGTCATCTCTGGTGGCATCATGCTATGTGATGCTGTTGATCAGAGGGCAGCCTGCCACAAAAGAGGGACCTGCATAAAAAGAACAAGCTTGCAATCAAGATAGTCTTATAACATGCCCAACAATTCTCAGCTTCTGTTATATTGTCAAGATTAGATCTGAAGATACACAATATTATGAGTAAAGATTTCTTTTCACATCTGCAGACAGTTTTCCTTGATATGGCAAACTGAAGGCTGAAGACAGAGTGAAATTCAAGCTAGAAATAAGATGGGAAAACAGTAACAGCATGTTACACAAACTGATTTGCTACAACAGCAGTAGATATACATGCGGAAACTTTAGATGAGTTGTGTTCAGTTTTTCAAAACAATATCCTCTGGTTCATTGGTTGCTGCTTGACAGGAAATCTGCAAGAAATGAAAGCTGCCAAATGTCAGAATTCCAGACAAAATGTTCATCAAGAAAAAAATCAGATATCAACAAAATTTATGGAATTATATTTGCTAAACACAGTGGTTTTGAGAAGTAAGTAATCATTATTTCTATTGCCATTTAATTGCAAAACAAGACTTTTGTACACAAAAGGTACATTTAATTGTCATACATTTACTCTGCTGGTGGTGGGAATATGATTCTGCAAATAAAGCAAATAAGGGTGCGGCTCATGCCAATGCTTCTTGCATGAGTTTTCTGTTTGTTTCTCTTTGTATGACAGAACAAAACAAAATGAATAATAGAATCATAGAATGGTTAGGGTTGGAAAGGACCTTCAGATCATCTAGTTCCAACCTCCCTGCCATGGGCAGGAACACCTCACACTAAACCATATCACCCAAGACTCTGTCCAATCTGGCCTTGAACACTGCCAGGAATGGAGCATGCACAATTTCCTTGGGCAACCCATTCCAGTGCTTCACCGCCCTCACAGTAAAGAACTTCCTCCTCATATCCAATCTAAATTTCCCTTGTTTAAGTTTTAACCCATTACCCCTAGTCCTGTCACCACAGTCCCTAATGAAGAGTAGCTCCCCACCATTCTTATAAGCCCCCTTCAGATACTGGAAGGCTGCTATGAGGTCTTCACACAGCCTTCTCTTCTCCAGGCTTAACAGCTCCAAATTTCTCTGTTTTCATACAGGAGGTGCTCCAGCCCCTGATCATCCTCGTGGCCCTCCTCTGGACTTGTTCCAACAGTTCCATGTCCTTTTTATGTTGAGCACACCAGAACTGTACACAATACTCCAGGTGAGGTCTCATGAGAGCAGAGTAGAGGGCAGGATCATCTCCTTAGACCTGCTGGTCATGATCCTTTTGATGCAGCCCAGGATACGGCTGGCTTTCTGGGCTGCAAGCGCACACTGCTGGCTCATGTTCATTTTCTCATCGACCAACACCCCCAAGTCCTTCTCTGCAGGGCTGCACTGAATCTCTTCTCTGCCCAGCCTGTAGCTGTGCCTGGGATGGCCCCAACCCAAGTGTAGGACCTTGCACTTGGCATGGTTAAACTTCAGCCCACCTCACAAGCATGAGATGTTTGTACAGTCCAGCCATTATTCTTGCCTAAGTGCAGAACGTCAAAATTTTATTTGTTGAATTTTATAATCTTGTCTGTTTGTCTGTTTCTTACCACTTCCCCAATGGATTATTTGTGAAATTAAATAAGTCTTTTCTGTATTGCAACATTTAATTCATTAATTGGAAAAACAGAACCATGCAATAAATATGAAATACCTCTACAGAATCTGTCTAAATAGTACCTTGTAATTTGATAGCCAATCACTCTTAATAGCTTTCTAGGCACATCTGGTCATTTTGCACAACTACAGTATCAATCACCTTAATCTTATCTTTTGCTTATTTCATGTAAAACAGCTTCAAAAGATTTTGTAAATTCAAAATATCTAACACAACATATATATTTCTTCTCCTTTATCTGTAAGGCAGTTATCCTATAACAGGAAAGAAATTAAATTATTCTGACAAGCTTTATTCCCAAGAAATCTTTGCTGGCAGTTACTCTACTCTTATGTTATCTTCAGGTGCTTATAAATGTTTTGATTATTTGCTTTAGCTTTTTACAAAAAGAACTAAATCTAACTTGCAACTAATTCTCCCTTTCTACTTTTCTGCCTTTTTGAAGCTTAGAACTGTGATTTTCCTTTTCTAGTTCTCCAAAACTTCATAATCTTTCATAAATTCTATAAGGTTTTAGCAAGCCTTTAAAGTTTTTGGAGTAAAATTCAATTGGCCTATTCAGTGTAAAACTTCTAACTTAGACTAGAGCTCTTTAATATACTTTTTCTTCCTCCAGACTGAATCTTCACCCTTTTCTTCTTGATTATGTGTCAGCTGCTTGATGTCATACAATATTTTTAGCAAATTCTAAAGCTAAAAAGAACATTAAACACTTGAGCATTCCTGGGGTCATTATCATTTTTTTTCTTCGCCTGGTCAGCTTTTCATGTTATCTTCATCTCGATACCGACATGTTTACTGAATAACTTCTTGTTGATCTTTATGACTCTTGCCAGTTGTTTTTTCCATACTATTTCCTTATTAATTCGACATCCTTTTCTATGTTCTGTGTACTCCCTTCACACAATTGACATCACTGAAAAGTCAATACTTTACCAAAGCTGGTTCTTTTTCTACACTTTCTAGCCTTCCACTATTATGCTTTTAATATAGTTTCTTGATTAAACTGTCAAATATCTTCTTCTTTAGACTTGTTTCTAACAGAATTCTTAAAATTCTTAATTATTGTTCTAATAAATTTGCATGTTCAAGGTTTATTTAACCTAATGTCTAAAAGTCAGTATAAAGACACTTGAAAGCATTTTAGTTTCCTCAGTTCTGTGGATTTTGACTTATTTCCCATAATCATTCAGACATTTTCATCTAATAAATCTCCTGCTATTGAAGGACATACCCTGGAGTTCTCTTGCTGTGACATGTTGTAATTTGTTATTATGATTGTTGTTTGCCTTAACTTTTTTCTAAGACAACTAAAGATAATCTTGGGGTTTGGGGTTATGCAGAAATATGTGAAACAAATGTTTATAACAGCCTATGTATTATGTACTTAGTCATAATTATTTTCCTTGACTTCAGGGACAACATCTCTTCATTAGTCTACATATCTTTACGTATCTGTAACTTTAATGTGTACAGTTGTGAAATATTTTTTGCATTAAATTTACCATTTAAATTTTTACCTCAGTATTGAATTCTTGTACACAAAGCTCTAACATCTAATGAGTTCTTCACTGTTTGTTAGCCAATTATTTGCAGTAAAACAGACAATATTAATTTGTTCCAGACAATATTAATTTGTTCCATTTATAGATTATTTTTATCCTTTCTTTCCAAGGATAACTAGAAAAAAAAAAAAAAAAAAAAAAAAACAACCAAAACCAGAACTATACCTTCATTAAAACGAAATAAGAGTTGCAGGTCTTATCTAATTTAAAAATAACCACCCCAAAATGCAACATGTACTTGACCTGGAAAGTGTACTTATGTATCAGACAACCATATAGCTTATTTCAAGTCTATTTATAAAGAAAGTATACTGCCACAGAGAATTAATCAGACATGTTGTTCATAATGTAATATGAATCGCAATAACAATCCTAAATAGCCATTGTGGTAAGAGCAGTGAAATGGAACTCAAAATGAGCAGCACAGGTGAGAGGGCATCAGTTAGGTTGAAAGAAAAGGAGCTTTCCAACAGAGGAAGAATGAAATACAGTATCTGTTCGAGGACTATCACATGTAAATAGAAAGTGTCTCCGTAAAGCCAAGCACAAAATTTGCCACAATAAATAAATAGCTTTGTTGCTGTAGGATGTGTTCATGTTGATTTGCTAAGTCTCTTCCCTTTAGAATTCTTAGACATCTAATAACAAGGTTGAACCCGATCGCAACCTTATTTCAACATGGGTACCAATATTTCTCTAATCTGTGCAGATTGTTGTGCTTGGCTCAATGGAGTCGCTTTCCATTTACATATAATAGTCCTTGAAAATGTGTTCATCATGCTTTCCTACTGTGAATTGTGTTTTTTCACATTTTGCAAGTGACCAAAAAATTCGTCTGTTACTGGCGATGGTCTACCAGAGAGAAATTCAGTGTGATTTCATCATCTCTATTGGAAACAAATTATTCTAAAAGTATATATTTTTGTCAGGGGAGGTAGGGTAGACATGGAATGAAGAGAAATATCCTTGTAACTGGCATTCTTGCTGCTGGCAACACAATAGATACAAACACCTGTGGGGACACATGTTGTTTCAAATTCATGCTTTCCACTTCAACAGTTGTTTTGTATTTTTTAATGGGCCTCCACCCAGACTAGTGTACTCATCATTGACATACAAGGAGAAATCCACAGCTCCATCTTTGAGTGAGTGAGAAAGGGAAGCAAGGAAACAGTATTTGCAAAGAATAACTCAGTGTTTAATGTGGATTAGCAACCAGTGCAATACTCTCAGGCTGCTGACTTGCTGCATTCATGCTTAAGTGTCTTCACAGGTGTTTTAGACAAGTAGCTGGACAAAACCTGCTGCACAGTAAGACGATTTGTATTAGTCATGGTAGACAATAAAGGCAAGCAAATTTATTTTCTGCATTTTGTTCATTCTTAACAGAGAACATCAGGGAGTCATCAGTCTGCAATCAACATTGATCTGGTTTATTACATTGCATTGCTACCCTGTATCTCCTTTTTTGTGAAGTTTCACAGGATTTTGTGGTACAAACTAGGATCAAATTGCTTCCAAACAAAATGTATTTAAGGGAAACCTTTTCAGTATAATTTCTTAGAGTACTGAAATATTCATCAAAATTAAAGGCAGGTGCTCTAGCAAAAAATAATTTCTTACAAAAATGTCAGCTTTTTCAAGGTAACAAAGGTAAAAAAAATCTTTTCTGAATTTCACTTGGTGACTACAATACATGTTATTGAGATAACTTTAAGGTGTACCCCACTGTATGCTGAGGGATATAAAAATACTAAATTTATCCACATTACCACTTAGCCTCTGAAAATATTCAAAGCAGACTTCAGGTAAAATACTGAAATGTAAGCTCATCACAGCAACAGATATATGGGACAGGAGGAGAAAGCACACAGGAAATTATGACTATATATATGCTATACTTTGACTCAGCATAATAAACCTGCCTGAAATATACAGCTCGATTGTGAGGTCCAGCTGTGGAAATATTTCACTCATACTCAACACTGGTTTGGTTTCCAAAACACTTTCTCTACAAACAGATGTGTACAGGTATCTTTCAAGAGGTAAGAATGGCCAATAGAAACAAAAGAAAATTGTCATTTATACTTATGTATAAATATGTTTGAGGCATACTGTGTGATGGAAATTAACTTCTTTGGTGAGAAGTTTATCTTTGCAGGGATTGGCAGTTCTGTTCAGAAAGGAGCCAAATTCCAAATTCACTAGATGTCATCCAAGTGGTGGGGATGCAAAATAAATTCTCATGAAAATAAGGGTTTCTTACAAACTTTGTCACACATAAACCCCTCACAAATATTGCCAATCCATGGAAAAGCTTTCACTTAGTTTAATTCGATGGGCTGCATCAAAAGGAGCGTGACCAGCAGGTTGAAGGAGATGATCCGGCCCCTTTATTCTTCTCTTGTGAGACATCACTTGGAGTATTGTGTGCAGTTCTGGTGTCCTCAACATAAAAAGGACATGGAACTGTTGGAACAAGCCCAGAGGAGGGCCACGAGAATGATCAGGGAACTGGAGCACCTCCCATATGAAGATTGGCTGAGAAAGTTGGGGCTGTTCAGCCTGGAGAAAGCTGTGTGGAGACCTCATAGCAGCCTTCCAGTATCTGAAGGGGGCCTATAGGGATGCTGGGGATGGACTCTTCATTAGGGACTGTAGTGGTAGGAAAAGGGGTAATGGGTTAAAACTTAAAGAGGGGAAGTTTAGATTGGATATAAGGAAGAAATTCTTTCCTGTTAGGGTGGTGAGGCACTGGAACAGGTTGCCCAGGGAGGTTGTGAATGCTCCATCCCTGGCAGTGTTCAAGGCCAGGTTGGACGAGGCCTTGGATGATATGGTTTAGAGCAAGGTGTCCCTGCCCATGGCAGGGGTCTGGAACTTGATGATCTCAAGGTCCTTTCCAACCCTAACTATTCTATGATTCTATGATTTTAGATGTCTACATTGAAGAAACACAATTCACTTGCTGCAAGTGTCTATCTCTTTCCGTTGACTATAAAAGGTGTCTGACTCAAGCAACCAAGGACTAAACATTTATGTTGTCTAAGTCTAGATTAAATGCATTCTAGTTAGATTTCAAATTGATTAGTCAGAATCAATATCAGTTAACTACCAGTGTAAACACAAGATAATTACAGATGTGAGCATACTTAATAATGAGAATAAATTTGAAGGTATAAAGTTTGCCTAAACTAATTTCTGAGTCCCTTCCAATATATTCAGAAGACCACATATTCAACGTATGAAGAAGAAATATAGTCAAATAAAGCATGATGAGACATATTGCAGAAGCTATGTACCTAAGTTCCCTTGTTTAATGGTGCAGACAGTTTTTTTTATACCACACTAACAGCTCATGTATTTTACTAGCCAAAGTATCCACAAAAATTTCTTTCACCCATTTGTAGATTTTCCACCAGCCTCCTGGGGTTTGAGATGCAATCAGATTATGAATTTTCTAGTGTTTTGTTTTGGTGTGTGGCTTTATTTTTAGTTAGATATTTAATTCCCAATTCCCTCTTCTCCTTCTCCTAGGGAAGGTCAAACATTAAAATCCTTCTTACACCACCATCTGCAGCAGGTTATACTCAGAACTCAACTTTGTTCGTGTAGATCTGTGGTGCTCTTAACAGCATTACTGTATATGTAATCAAATAATCTAAGAACTGAATGAAACCAGACAATTGGCCCAAATCTCCTTATGTGTTCCCAGTGTTCCCATGAAACCCTAATACATAATAATTACTTTTCAGTTTGCTGAAAATGCCTAAAATGATTCATGTAGTACATCACTGTTTCAAACAAAATTGAGTGTTTACAGCATCGTGACAAAGGGGAAGGTAGAGGACTGTCCTGGGAATAAATGCAAAAGTGACGTGTTTCAGAGTGAAAAAAACTGCACAGGGTGGAGGAAGTTTCATCCCACCCAGAGCCGCTAGAGTGAACAGTTCCTAGAACCTGTGGAACTGGCTTTATTTT
This sequence comes from Neopsephotus bourkii, assembly GCF_033783945.1. Classification (NCBI taxonomy): domain Eukaryota; kingdom Metazoa; phylum Chordata; class Aves; order Psittaciformes; family Psittacidae; genus Neopsephotus; species Neopsephotus bourkii. The sequence goes on along the minus strand of NW_026902259.1, from coordinate 129,098 downwards.
CACCTCAGAGGACACTGGATCGTTCCCGACAAAGCAAGACCCAGGTACTCCATCCTGGGCATGGAGTGGAAATATGAATCTGGAAAAAAACTTAACCACAAAATTATATGACATAGAAAGTAAACATTATGTTATTGATACATAAACATTATGTGGTCATTTTGCATCACTTAAAAGCTAGGCATGTAATTTGAGCTTTTAATCTTGTTTGTTGACAGAACTGTAATGAGTGATGTCCCTCAGGGATCAGTGTTGGGACTGGTCTTGTTCAACATCTTTGTCGGTGACATGGACGGTGGGATTGCATGGGCCCTCAGCAAGTCTGCTGATGACAGCAAGCTGTGTAGTTCAGTTGATATGCTCGAGGAAAGGAATGCCATCCAGAGGGACCTTGACATGCTTGTGAGGTGGGCTGATGCCAACCTTGCGAAGTTAAACCATGACAAGTGCAAGGTCCTACACCTGGGTTGGAGCAATCCCAGGCACCTGTACAGGTTGGGCAGAGAAGAGATTCAGAGCAGCCCTGCAGAGAAGGACTTGGGGGTGTTGGTCGATGAGAAAATGAACATGAGCCAGCTTCAGTGTGTGCTTGAAGCGCAGAAAGCCAACCATATCCTGGGATGCATCAAAAGGAGCGTGACCAGAAGGTTGAAGGATATGATCCTGCCCTTCTACTCTGCTCTTGTGAGACCTCACCTGGAGTATTGTGTGCAGTTCTGGTGTCCTCAACATACAAAGGGCATGGAACTGTTGGAACAAATCCAGAGTAGGGCCATACGTATGATCAGGGGACAGGAACACCTCCCTGATGCTCCATTGAGCATGATGCTCCAAAGGGCTACAGCAGACCTCGACGAACAAGACGGCATTTATATTCGATATCGTACCGATGGTAGCCTATTCAATCTAAGGCGACTGAAGGCCCACACTAAGACCCTAAACCATCTTGTCCGTGAACTGCTCTTTGCTGATGATGCCGCCCTTGTTGCCCACACAGAAGCAGCTCTGCAGCGTTTAACATCTTGCTTTGCGGAGGCGGCTGAGGTTTTTGGGCTGGAAGTCAGCTTGAATAAGACAGTAGTCCTCTACCAACCTGCACCGCAAGAAGATTATCGCCATCCCCATATTACCATCGGCGAGTCAGAGCTTAAGACAGTTCAGCAGTTCAGCTATCTGGGAAGCATCATTTCCTCGGATGCCACGATCGACAAAGAGATAGACAACAGAATAGCAAAGGCATATAGAGCCTTTGGAAAACTCCATAAAAGAGTCTGGTGTAATAAACACCTGAAGAAAAGTACAAAGATCAGTGTCTACAGAGCCATTGTATTGTCTACTCTTTTATATGGGTCTGAATCATGGGTCATCTATCGTCATCACCTGCGACTCCTGGAACGCTTTCATCAGCGCTGCCTTCGTACAATTCTAAACATCCATTGGACTGACTATGTGTCTAATGTCACTGTCCTCGAACAGGCAGGGGTCACCAGCATCGAGGCCACATTGCTGAAACTGCAGCTGCGCTGGGCAGGGCACGTCTCTAGGATGAAGGATCACCGCCTCCCCAAGATCGTGTTTTACGGTGAACTTGCCACTGGTAGCCGCAAGAGAGGTGCCCCAAAGAAGAGATACAAGGACTCCCTGAAACAATACCTTAGCCTTGGCCATATTGACTACCATCAGTGGTCCACCTTGGCCTCCAATCGGGAGACTTGGAGGCACACCATACATAATGCCGCTGACTCCTTTGAGAGTTCACGAAGAACTAGTCTCGAGGAGAAAAGACAACACAGGAAGAATCGTGTCCCACCTGTTCCACCCAAGGAGACCTTCTGCTGTGCTTTTTGTAGCCGGATTTGCCTATCCCACATTGGCCTTCTTAGTCATCAGCGCGCTTGTAGTAAGCGTGGGTAAATGCCCTTCCCAAATCTTCGTTCGCGAAGTCAAGCCATGGTTAAGCACTGGAATAGGTTGCCCAAGGAAGTTGTGAATGCTCCATCCCTGGCGGTGTTCAAAGCCAGGCTGGACAGAGCCTTGGTTGACATGGTTTAGAGCGAAGTGTCCCTGCCCATGGTAGGGGGGTTAGAACTAGATGAACTTAAGGTCCATGAAACTATTTAAAAGCTACACTGTAGTAGAGAAATTTGATTCTGTATTTTTTTCTGATATAATCGCCTCCTCAAAACACAATAAAAAAAAAATCCCACTTTTTTTTCAATCAGAAGGTCCAGTAAAGTGTGTTACCTTCCAGCATAAATAGCCATCGTTCAAATTTTCATTACAGGCTACTGAAATGTACAGTAAATAAAATATTTTGCTAAAATGAAGGAAGTACTTGTAAATCAACACTTGATTTCAGAATTAGCCACGCTAAAGAAAAAAAAAAAAGTTTTTTTTTTCATTATTTATTTGGTTTACGAAAGGGCATGCAATACTGAATTTAAGATAACATCTCCTGGACAATCTGATATCTGTTTGAGTGTGATACAAGCTTATCAAGGAAGGAACGAAAAATGGGAAAAAAAGCATTTAGTTCACATAGTTCATACCTTGCTATTGTAGTGCTTCTATTTTACAGTTGGGGTTTTGTTTGCTTGTTGTTTTGTTTTTTTTTTTAGTTTTGCTAACTTCTAAATTCCTCATGTTGATTTAGTATTGTTTGTTTAATATATACCAATACACAGTATATGTACAAACACGCTTAAACAAACATATGGGGGTTTTCAGCATGATGAGTTCACTGCTAGTGGATTTGGCAGTTTTCCTCCTACGTTCAGGCTGTTCTATATAACGGGCTTAAATCTCTGCTCAGTACAGTAAATTATACCAGTGTCAGCCTGAATTACTGAAATTTAAAATACCCCTTTTAGTTTCAATTTTTACTGTTTAGGATTTCTCCCTCTTATATGCATGGAAGCACAGTCTTTCAACTTCTCTCCTATGCTTCATCTCCCCTCTTGCCCAACTCAGAGAGAAATATTCACGTCTGATAGATTTTTCAGTTGCCTGAGGGTCTTCAAAGCTCTTTGGCCACAGAAATCCTCCTGTGTTCACCCCAATTTTTGTGGCTTAATTAATCAGCCATAAACCTACTTTTCTAAGATGGGCTTTGAATGCTTTAATATTTTTTTTTTGGTGTTTTTTTTTCATAGATGAATATAAATGGTACATTACTGACTGGCAAAATACTGTGTTGAATTATATCTATGGGTGAGGAAACACAGTTTCTTTTAATTTACTTTATTAGAAATAAAAGCACGCAGGCAAATTTAGACCCCCTTGAAATTTTCCCCATTGGATTATTTGATATTAAAAAAGTATTTTATTTACGTTTTCTAATTCAAGCAAATGTTTCAATTGTTGTTCTCATTTAAAATGTAGTTGCAAACTATTAAACCAAATTCATTCTTATTGTGATTCCCAGATGAAGAATTAAGTTCAAAATGTATATATATATTTATGTGTGTATGCATGTGTGCTTGTATCTATAGATATATATGTATATATAGTGTAAAATTGCAAAAAAGAACAAATGAGGAACTGAAAATTGACAGTAGTTTACTGCTACCTGCTTTATGGAGATAGTCACCTTGCAAGAGGAACATTACAATGGAAGGCTAACCAGGCTCTTCTGCTGTAAACATCTGCTTATATTAGTTAAGCTCATCAACAGACATTTGGTGCAATTAATGTATGCAGCTTTAATGAAACATACAAAACAGTAATTTCAGCCATAATTATAATATAATTAAATTGCAATCATATAATTAAAGTAAGCTACATAAAAACTTTACCTTTGAAAGGTAAAGCAGCAGTATACTCCAAGCAGCAGTATACCTTTTTTAACATCTAATATCTAATTCTCTCTAAGTTTTTTCCACCTATATAGAGACAATAGTATAAATTTATTTGGAAAGTACCACAGCAGCAGCAAAATGTACAGTTTATTTTGCAGCCTTGCATGGGGTTTCTGTGTTTAATTTTTACTGAGAAAGAGGTACTCGAGTGCAGATACACTACTTATAGCCGTGGCCTTGTCAAATTTCATTAAGAAAACAAGTTTAGGTCTGGTCATCTCTCAGGTAGCAGACCTCCAAGGACGCCTCTGGCACTGCAAGAAACAGTATTAACAGACTCTGTAAATAGGGTCTTTTAAGTTGATCTCACAACAGTGTTAACTGATATAATGATTTGAACATGCTGCCTTTGGAAGATATGGCAGGGTCTCTGCTGTCATTTAAAGATACCAAACAAGGTATGGCAGTATTGTACTAGTAGATAAAGAAAAAAAAAAAAAAAATTCAAGTGGTTAGTGTACCTATAAGGAAACCTTGCTGCTTATTCCTGGTGTTTGGGTGATGTGATCTGTTCTCATCCCTGATTAGTGACTTGTCCATCTTCTCATGCTACCTGTGTTCCTTAAGGAGACATAAAAATATTATAATGTGGCATGTCCATTTCAAACACAGGAGAAGAGCATTTGCTTTTGGTTTTTTGCTCTCCTCCCACCTTTTACAAGGAAGACAATAATTAAATGGAGATGTTGTCTAGTGGGCATCTCTCTTCTTTACAATCAAATTGTTTAGGACCTTTTCATTTACTAACTAGGTGCAGTCAGGAAATGCTTGACAGCTTTTTTGCTTCTTTAGAACATGATGCTTTGTTAAAAACAAGACATAGCAACATTATCAACATTATATTAAGAAGATTCTTTCGTCCCAGGGCTGTCTGGCTATTGTTAAGTCACATATTTTCTCCATAGATCTGCTTTGGAAGGCTCTAGAGTGGAAACCAAATGTTATTGTGTTTGTTTCTTTTTTTTCGTTTTCTTTGTTTTTCTTTGTTTTTTCTTTTTTCTTTCTGTGTGTGAGGGGGATTGTTTTCCCAACTGATTGCTGAGTGTCACAGAGTCTAGTGTTTAAAGCAATTTTTTTTTATTCAAACAAGAAAACATAACAAATGTTAGATTTTTTTTATGGCTTTGTACTTTTATTTGAATGAAAGTTATGAGCTGAAGCAGGAAGAAAAAATCAGCTTTGCATAATGAATGCTTGGTTTATGTCAGTTTGAAAACCATAAAATTGTCTTTTTAGACCATCAAGCATTTAAGTAAGAAAGTAGTTGCATGAAGTTACAATATAAAGCAAATTTCAGGGAAAAAGAGTGACAAAGAGCTCTTTAAACCTTTTTCTGAAGTGTTTATAGCATAGAGAGTTCTGGTGAATGGACAAGAAATGTAACAGGGTTAAACCACCAAGGTGAGACTCATGATCCCCACCTCCACACTCTCCTTTTTTCACCCTAGTCCATTTCACTTCAAAACTTCACTCATAAGACTTATAGAAATTAAAGTTCTTTCATGTATGAGTGGTATATGTACAATTTATAATCCAGGAGCAGTTACAAACTATTTAGAGGGAAACATGCTGAAGATGAATTTAAGGGTAAGACAGTCAATTAATTGGCAGGTTAAAGATCCTTATATTTTTTGTTTGGGTTTTGATTTTTTGTTAATCCTAGTTTTTTTAAGCATTTTAAGCATGGTTTGTATGGCAAAATTTTGCTATGGGGGGACTACAGGGGTAGCTTCCATAAGAAGCTGCCAGAAGCTTCCCCCATCTCCAATACAGCCAATGCCAGCCTGTTCCAAGGTGGACCCACTGCTGGCCGAGGCTGGGCCCATCAGCATCCATGGTAACACATCTGGGATAACATAGTTAAGAAGGGGAAAAAAAACTCCTATGCAACTGCAGCCTAAGAGGAGGGAAACATCTCTGCAGACACTAAGGTCAGTGAAGAAAGTGGGGAGGGCATGCTCCAGGTGCCAAAGCAGAGATTACCCGGCAGGCTGTGGTGCAGACCATGGTGAGGCAGGATGTATTTCTGCAGTCCATGGAGATCCATGGTGGAGCAGACCTCCACCTGCAGCCCATGGAGGACCCCACATAGGAGCAGGGGGGTGACCAAAGGAGGCTGTGACCCCAGTGGAAGCCCACACTGGGGCAGGTTTGCTGGCAAGGCTTGTGACCCTGTGGGACACCCACACTGGAGCAGTTCATGAAATGTAGCCTGTAAGAAGGATTCACATTGGAGGAGTTCATGAAAAGGAATGCCAGTCTGGACTAGAGAAAGAGTTTGAGGAGAAAAGAAGCAGAGACAGCATGTGATGAACGGGCCTCAACCATCATTTTTCATTCCAATGTGCTGCAAAGGGTGGAAGAAGGTAGGGAAAATCAGGAATGAAGTTGAACATGGGAAGAAAGGAAGGAGAGGAGAAAGGTTTTTTAAGATTTGTTTTAATATCTCATTATCCTAGTCTGATTTGATTTGTAAAAATTTAATTCCCCTAAATTAGGGTTTTTTTCCTAGTTTCTATAATTGATAAGTGATTTCTCCCCATCCTTATTTCAGTCCATGAGCTTGTTGTTTTGTATTTTTTAGTTCCCCCTGTCCAGTTGAGGAGGGGTAGTGATAGAGTGTCTTGGTGGGTACCTCGTTTCAGCTGGGATGAAGACACCACAATTATTTTCATTACTTTCTAGAACTCTTCTGTTTTTAATCCATTTACATGCAAGTTTGTACTCCTGGTCATTCATTATTTTGATTAAAACCTGAAAATTATACAATACAAATCTCTGCATAGAGACCATTTTCTCTGTGACATCTAAAACTGTAATGATATTCTCATTGTCAATGTGTCATTTAAATAATGCTGTAGAACATTAAAGAAACATGGAGTAGTGAGCTAACGATGATTACTGATTTTTCCCTAAACAGCTTCATATCACTGTAGTTCCGTTCTGCTTTTTTATCTATTCATAACTGAATTACTAAAAATATTAATGTGAGAAGTAAAAAGGACGTCTATTCATATGAGGAAACATTTATTTCCAACTGCCAGTGACCCCTGCGATTATGGCATCTTTGATTCATGGATCTTACTTACCTGTGAAATTTGTGAATTACTCTCATCCCAAAGCTGTCCTTTAAATAATTTAGAAAATATTTTAAAGCTCATAGTTTCTTTGGCTTAAGAGAGGCCTTCTTTAGTAACAGTAATTAACTAGCTGTGGAAAGAAACAAAAAAAATGTATATATTTCTTCAGTCTGCAGATGGGAAAATAAGGCAACTAAGTTTGAGGCTTTAGGAAGTCAAACTCCAAAAGGAAGGAAGTAGAACAAGACACATTGAATTTGAAAGTAATTTTTTTATTCATGAGCTATTAAAGGCAATTGTGTATATCAATATATATATTCATATACATGTGTATATGTATATGTCTTTGCACTGACTGTAAAAACGTCTAAAACTACTTTCTTCTAGACTAGTAAGGAAATGGCCTTTACACTTGCACATTTTCTGTTTTCTGCAGTTCAACATGCAAGTCTGTTTTCTTGTTTGTTTTCAGGTGCCTTCTCAGACTTCTAATACACTCCATTAAAGGCCTGCTGCAATAGTTATCCTGAAAGCTCCTTGATTTTCACTGGAGGAAGACTAGCAGACATTGAGATGCTTGAAATGACACCACCTCATGGGCAGACTACAGAAGCACTTATGTATCTACAATATGGAGAAATAACCATGAAGATATATTTTCTGTCTTACATGGGTCTGGTGAATGAAAGGGTTGGAGAATGCCTTGCATACAAGTAGCTATTCTTGCATAAGGGGTTTATTTTAGAACTTTTCTGAACCAGTATATACTGGGTCAAGTGAAGCATTAAGCAGAATTATGAAGATCACATAAGAATCAAGGTAAGCCTTCACCAAAAAAAAAAAAAATCACAATAAAGTTAAACTGATTTTCATTTTTTAAACATACAATCCTGTTCTCTTCTTCTTTACTGTCCAGAAGAAATACTGGACTAGGCCACTTATGGCTGCAGGAATAGTCTAAAGGGAGGTTTCAAACAAAACAAATCAAACCAAACCAAACTTATTTAGACTTTTCTCTTAATTTCCCCAACACATAGGTCTGAAAGCCTGTGAATAAATTCTATACATCATGAATGATCCTATACATAGAAAGCAGTGTTAATCTCGTATGAAGCAGTGAACCTGGATTAATGTGCAAAAGTTTTGTGTTATAGTTTTTGTGTTTTTTTGTAAGGGACCTTTTTGCTCCATTTTATTAATTTTTTCACATACTGTATCTTTTTTTATTTTTTTGTTGTCTACAGTTAATCTTCACAGGATGATGTTTTCTTTTGTGCTGTAGCACAGTGGTTAGAGCACTCAGGATGTGGGAGACCAGGTAAAGAACAGAATATGGTACGTGACTTAATGTGATAGTTCATTTGAACGAAGCTTGCCAGTGATGATTTTTTTATTTACCTTAAAACTGTTTCCTCTGCCATGAATTAGAACAAAGTAAGGCTGTTTAAAGAATGGATGTCTTTCAGGAACCTTCTCAGGAACAGAATTAACAAAAAATGTGACTTGGAATCAAATATACTACTTGGAGTCTGTTTTGTAAATCTGTTAGGAGTCTGAGTCATACTGAATTTGCTTTGAAAGGTGCATCAGAAATGATTAATGCTTAAGGTTAACACTGGCTTATAATTGCTAATGACATCTCAGAAGAGATAAAAACATAGCCTTTTGCAGTCATACTGTAAGGGTTAAAAAATAGGTATAGTTTTCGTTAAATATTTTAGCTACATTGAGTTATGTATATTATCAACATCCTAAGTGAAGATTGCTTTTTTAACTCAATAAACACAGTGCGGAAGTTCCTGAATAATCAGCAATTTTCCCTCTTGAGTTGTCTGAAAAAGAGTCTGAATTCAGAGACCATCTAGCAAAATCTTGCTTAGCTGTGAAAATAAGCCTAAGGATGTTCTGCCAAGCATTGCAACAAACTAGCTGAATCATTGACTATAACCCACAACAGAAAGGATTCTAAATGGAAGACAATATAGGCTACAAACCTTTTCCTGACAAGCAAAAATAGCAGCAGTATATGGACAAATAGATAAAAGAATAGATTTCCAAGAGCTGTACTTTATTCCACTGACAAATGAGGACATTGTGTTATTCACTAATTCCATTTTACAACCTGCCACTCATGTTTTATGCCTGAATGTTTTATTTATTTTGAAATATTGGTTAAACATATATGAATGTGACCCAGAACAGCTCCTCTGCTCTTTAGTTTGATAATGTTAATTAATATGTCAATAAAAAAGAATAAAAGGAAGGGATTTAAAGTTGCATAACCATTGCTTTTGAAAAGCATGAACTAGCATATATCTGTGGTTTTATGCTTCAGACCCGCTGTGTTTTTTGGCTTCATCTGGAGTGTAATATTTATCAATAGAGACAGATAGGAATCTTTAAATTGGCATTTCTGTTGTTCCCATGAGCCAAATGGCTTCCCATGGGCAGCTTTATCCTGTTCCTCTTTCACTGAAAAAAAAACACTGTATAGGACCAAAAAAGAGCAAATGCATAGAATCATAGAATCATAGAATAGTTAGGGTTGGAAAGGACCTCAAGATCATCAAGTTCCAACCCCCCTGCCATGGGCAGGGACACCTTGCTCTAAACCATATGACCCAAGGCCTCGTCCAACCTGGCCTTGAACACTGCCAGGGATGGAGCATTCAAAGCCTCCCTGGGCAACCTGCTCCAGTGCCTCACCACCCTAACAGGAAAGAATTTCCTCCTTATATCCAATCTAAACTTCCCCTCTTTAAGTTTTAACCCATTACCCCTTGTCCTAACACTACAGTCCCTAATGAAGAGTCCCTCTCCAGCATCCATATAGGACCCCTTCAAACACTGGAAGGCTGCTATGAGGTCTCCACACAGCCTTTTCCAGGCTGAACAGCCCCAACTTTCTCAGCCTATCTTCATATGGGAGGTGCTCCAGTCCCCTGATCATACTCGTGGCCCTCCTCTGGACTTGTTCCAACAAATCCATGTCATTTTTATGTTGAGGACACCAGAACTGCACACAATATTCCAAGTGATGTCTCACGAGAGCAGAATAAAGGGGCAGGATCACCTCCTTCAACCTTCTGGTCACGCTCCGTTTGATGCAGCCCAGGATACGGCTGGCTTTCTGGGCTGTAAGTGCACACTACTGGCTCATGTTCATCTTGTCATCGACCAACACCCCCAAGTCCTCCTCCGCAGGGCTGCTCTGAATCTCTTCTCTGCCCAGCCTGTAGCTGTGTCTGGGATTGCTCCCACCCAGGTGTAGGACCTTGCACTTGGCATGGTTAAACTTCATGAGGTTGGCATCAGCCCACCTCAGAAGCATGCCAAGGTCCCTCTGGATGGCATTCCTTCCCTCCAGCGTATCAACCGAACCACACAGCTTGGTGTCATCGGCAAACTTGCTGAGGGCGCACTCAATCCTACAGTCCATGTCAGTGACAAAGATGTTGAACAAGACCGGTCCCTACACTGATCCCTGAGGGACACCACTCCTTACTGGTCTCCAGCTGGACATTGAGCCATTGACCACAACTCTTTGTGTGCAGCCATCCAGCCAGTTCTTCATCCACCGAGTGGTTCATTCATCAAATTGATGCCTCTCCAATTTAGAGAGGAGGATGTCGTGTGGGACAGTGTCGAACGCTTTACACAAATGCAGGTAGATGACATCAACTGCTTTACCGCTGTACATCAGTTCTGTAGCCCCATCATAGAAGGCCACCAAACTGGTCAGGCAGGATTTCCCCTTGGTGAAGCCATGCTGGCTGTCACCAAGCACCTTGTTGTTTTTCATGTTCCTTAGCATGCCTTCTGGGAGAATCTGCTCCAAGATTTTGCCAGGCACAGAGGTGAGACTGACTGGTCTGTAATTGCCCGGGTCATCCATTTTCCCCTTCTTGAAAATGGGGGTTATATTTCCCTTTTTCCAGTTGTCGGGAACTTCACCTGACTGCCATGATTTTTCAAATATGACGGACAGTGGCCTAGCAACTTCATTTGTCAACTCCTTCAGGACCCGTGGATGGATGTCATCAGGACCCATGGACCTGTGCACGTTCAGATTTTTAAGATGGTCTCGAACAAATTCCTGAACATCTTTTCTTGTCTCTGTCTGCTGTTTTCTTTTCCGTGCTGAGATTTAAGAAGATCACTGACAGCTGGTTTACAGCATGATGATAAGATTAGTTTTTTACTTATCACTATTAATTTTGTACGTAGTGGTGCATATAAAATAACCTAGTGGAAAAAATAAACCCTTGAAGTTCCAGCCTTTAAACTCACCAAAACTAACAAACATGCTTAATTTTTAAACAGTTCTTGCAATCTTGTTATTTAATGAAACTGCATATTTTGTTTAAATCTAAGACTGATAATTGTAGGATCTTGATCTAAGCACCTAAATATATCTAAACATGCTTAAATAAAGTATAGACCTGTTCGTCAGTTCTAACATTTAACACTGGAGCTTTTATAATTGAAGGTTGGGTTTCTTACGTATTTGTTACTGCGTGGATTGTAAAGCACTACATAAAAGAAAAAAAATTTAAAATCCAATTCTATTAGTCACATAGAACTTTGAGAAAAATTGTCGTGCAACTGTAACTATATTTTTCTTGCTCCATGGTATTTGGTAGTAAAAGCAAGGATATCAGAGTTCTTGGCAGACCAGTATCAATTCAAATTAAAAAAAAAGAAAAATGGGAATGTTCAGGTAGCAAAACAACATACCTGTAATGTTACTGGAGACAGAAACAGAAGGAAGAACCTAACTGCTGCATTGCATTATGTTAGGGGTCCCTGGTGGCAAAGACCTTGGAAAGGTACCATATGAAAAACTGTGAAGTGGTAAAAAAATTCATTCTTATTATTTCATAAACAGAGCTACTTCTTGCAGGGAACTACATAATGTCTCCTGTGCAGAGGAAGGATTTGCAACATGCGATGGGAAACAGTAGTTGTCATCATGCAAATGGGTAATGTAAAGTGGGTGGATGTTATTAGTGTTCGCTTAAGAAGTATGTCCAAGTTTTCACCATTTCCCCTGAGTCATCCACTGCTTCATGTCTAAGGGGAAAAAGAAGGAACATTGTGTCTGTGCCTCTGAAGATACTTCCTCTCACCAGGGAATGCCTCTCTCCTTTTCAATCTTTGCAACCACAAATTCTTTATTGAGTGACTTTGGAAAAAACAAGCCAATACAAATAATTACAGAATCATAGAATAGTTAGGGTTGGAAAGGACCTTAAGATCATCAAGTTCCAACCCCCCTGCCATGGGCAGGGAAACTTCAAACTAAACCATATCACTCAAGGCCTCATGCATCCTGGCCTTGAACACTGCCAGGGATGGAGCACTCACAACCTCCTTGGGCAACCTATTCCAGGGACTCACCACCCTAACAGGAAAGAATTTCCTCCTTATATCCAATCTAAACTTCCCCTGTTCAAGTTCTAACCCATTACCCCTTGTCCTACCACTACATTCCCTAATGAAGAGTCCCTCCCCAGCATCCCTATAGGATCCCTTCAGATACTGGAAGGCTGCTATGAGGTCTTCACACAGCCTTCTCTTCTCCAGGCCCAACTTTCTCCAGCCCCAACTTTCTCAGCCCATCTTCATATGGGAGGTGCTCCGGTCCACTGATCACTCTTGTGGCCCTTCCCTGGACTTGTTCCAGCAGTTCCATGTCCTTTTTATGTTGAGGACACCAGAACTGCACACAATACTCCAGGTGAGGTCTCAAAAGAGCAGAGTAGAGGGGCAGGAGGGTAGAAGCATCTCTTGAGTGTAAGCTTAATGCTTTCTACTGCAAAAACATCCCCCTACAAAACTACACAAATCACTCTGACCCCAAATAAATGCAGTCAACATAGAAAGCAAAGACTATCAGTATGAATTTAATGGAAAAAAAAAAAAGAACAAGGTCTTATTTTCTTCCTTTATTGTGATACCATGATGCTACATGCTGCCAGATCCTTCTCTTAAATTGCTCTCTAACAGCTAGATGCCCTCCACAAAGCTGTCACCAGAGAAGAATAGCAAACACCAAGGTTGTTTTTGTTTGTTTAAGCTCCTGCTGTGCTGCTTGTCTCTAGTATCAAAGCATTCCTTTTTCAGAACAAATTTCTTTTAACATATTATTTTCTCTTTCTAAGATTCTGCTTGGTTCACATAACAAAATCTCCACCAAACACAGATTTATTTAAAGAAGTTGCACTTGCAAAAAAAAATGCTGCTGAGATATAGACTCTTGCACATTTAATCAGAAAAGAAGAGCTGATACACTGGTAACGTATGATCCAAAATAATTGTTTTTAGCTTTTCTGGACTTTACTACCAGCAACTGATAATATAGTCTGGGTTTTTTTGTTTTTTTTTTTTGCTGCCATAGTAAGACTTAAACCTTTAAATCTTCTGCTTCCAAACTTCGAAGCAGGTTCCTTTTTACCATATACTTCTACACAACTTAGTACATTGAGGACCAATCTCTGAATATATTTTAAATTATGCAAATATATATATCATATCTTTCTATATTTAAGTACATAAACTTTTATGTCAGTATAAAAATGTAGGCAATGCCTTGCAAAACTTCTCTATCAGAGCTAGTGGTATTTCTGGCTCAATCCCTATGGACCTTGTGGAGTTTTTTTCAACTTTTTCAGTTTATGGAATATTAATAAATATGCAATGTAGCACAGTATAATAAAGTTGCTAATAATAAGCTAGCTCAATACTGTTTAAAAACACAGACAGAATATGTAATTAGTCAATAAGTATTTAATTGCTATATTATGTTCATTAATAAACACTGTGGAATATCAGATACATTAACAAAAAAAAAAAAAGGACCAGTAGGGAGACATACCTCAGAAGGAAAACATCACCTTACCTGAAGTTTGTTTTTAATCTCATAGATGATGTTTACAAACAGTACTATTTATTAAAACTGTAGTGAGAGCACACTGCTTGACTCAGTTAATAGTGTCCTTCCTTCCAGAAGCTTCAGGGCAATATATGTCATTATTTCTCCTAGCCTTATCATTTGTCTTCCTTTTCTTTTCGATCATGTCTTGCCTTCCTTATTTGTGATCTGCTCATCAAGTCAACATGCTGAAAATGAATGCTATTAAACCTTAATTTTCACACTGAACTCCCAGAAGGGGAGCTACCCTTCTTACAGTTCTAATTGCTTTAACAGCACATCTTCCAGCACTTGTTCTTATGGGTCTGATTCTGCAGCCCTTTTTCAGGCTGAGTAGTGCTATTCTTCTGATTAATCTTGTTGATACCCACAAGCCTTCTGTTACAGTAAAGTGTTACTCAGTAAGTATTGTAGAATGAGCAGTGCAAGGTTATTTCAAGAGGGTAAGGCAACTAGCCACAGATTCCAGTGAAATGGAATACAAGCTTTGCTTATTTCACATTTACCTTTTATGCAGAGAAATCCCCTCTACTGGGCCCCACTGACCTCTAGCTCCCAAGTCTCTCAGACATATAATAAGCAGTGTTCTAGTGAGTTGGAAACAGCCAATTCATCTAATGTAGCTGTAGCTCATTTTTAAGCCAGTGCACATTAGCCAGGATACTTTTGTATAGTGGAAAAAGGATAAATTCAAGTGGCCACAGAGTTACTGTTTTGCTCACTTAAGACAATTTTGTTGAGGCAGTCTCTGTTAAAGTTGTCAATTTAGACAAACAGTGAAAATAATTTATAGAGAATTAAAATAACAGTGTTATATTATTTTATATATAGTATATACGACCCTGCCCATGGAGGTAATTTGTAACTAGATGGTCTTTAAGGTTCCTTCCAACTCAAACCATTCTTTGAATCTATAGTTTTCTGACTACTGGAAGCATTCAAGTCAGTTAGTTTTCCAGCTCCCCTTCAAAATTTAGTAGAATTAAGTATCTTAAGTAGCACAAAGCACCTAAAGGAATCTATTTACGTACACTTGACACAAAGATAATACGGGTCTGGTTCTCTCCCATGGATGTTAAAGGCCATTATATATCCAGAAAATTGCTGAAAATGTTTTTTCCCAATTAAAAAAATAAGCATCTCTAGAAGGGTACATAATAGAAACAGATAAAGGTAAGAAAGCATCATCATACAGACCCATACTTAAATACCAGGTGTAGCATAGCAGTATTAGTATATTGTTTCTCTGGTCACAGGAAAACCAAGGTATTTCAGTTTAGAAAGCTCATTTCCCTAGCAGAGCTACATGGCCTCCCCTCTCATCGCATGCTGACTCACCTCCACAGAACACTGCATTGTGTCAGCTTCATAGACTCAGATATCCACAAATCTATGTTGCGATGTCCAGAATTGTTCCTTAAATTGCAATGTCAAGAGCAGCTGAACATCAGATAAAGGAACTGAATGATAGAGACATGATTTATTGACTAATTAACCCTAACCATATTTCACACACTGTCCATGATTTTCAGGTGAACTTCATATAGATTCACTAAAATGAAATCCTAAAAGTACAGCAACTATTTGTTTCTTTCTTTAGAATAGGATTTACACTTACATAAAAAAAATACATATGACAGAATAGAATAATTCACCTGATAGGGTTTAGCACACAGCATGGAAACATCACACAAAATAACAAAATATAGTAAATATTCTACTCATAGAAGTCTTATAGACACCTACAGTCAGAAGCCCATTTTAATTCTGCATTGTTTTGAAGAAAATAACATAAGTAAAAAGTAACTAAGGTAATGCCTACTGAAATCCATTCATGGAAAGATGCAGTAGATGTTGTGAAGATACATTGTATATTGCCATACGTGAGGTATACCGATTATTATTATTATTTAGTTCTCTGAATTATTATCTAACTCTCTGAAAATGCTTAGTCACCTTTCATGCTTCCTTCTTTGAGCTCAGATCAGAGCATAACTGTCTAATCCCATCCAGAGTCTAATTCTTTGCTCAAAAATGTCATAACTCAACCACTTAACAGGTGTTTGGTTCAGCTTCTGAAATTCCCCAGGAGATTATAAACTGCCAGTTTTTTATAAACTTGCACTGATGTAGCTGATCATGTTTTTTCTTTTTTCAGTGCTTTTGTAATGAGGAGCTGTTGCTATTTCACACCATTTTCTAGTGGGAGGTGTCCGTTCTAGTCCCATAGCAGGGGCGTTAGACCCAGATGTTCTTAATATCCTTTCTAACACCAACCACTCTACAAATCTATGATTTTTTGGTGATCATTCACAAAAGATAGTTCTAGATCTCTTGTTCAGAATGGGTGATTACATATTATACTGGGAAAACCTGTGTAAAGGTCACCCATTTGGTTTTTATTCAGTGTTGGTGGCCTGACTACTTTCTAAAAACTCATTGTATCTACCTGCAGCAGGAGTAAGGTTTTGTGCATAGGGATTTTGTTTGATTGCTTTGGTTTGGTTTAGATTTGTTCTGTTTTGTTTCCAGATACAGATAACTGAGGCAGTCCTATCTCAATCAGGGAAAGATTTCTTGGTGTCCATTGTTGTTTTCATGTTAATAACATTGTGGGCTTGTACTAATAATTATGTTTATAACAGTTTCTGTTGTTTCCTTCTTCTTCCTTCTGACTTTAAGGGTCTTACAATGTTGCAAAGTTTTAGCAGAATCACACTTCTGTACAGAATTTCTAATAAGGCTCCCTTGATTAATTTTGCATTCTCCTGTGTGCCTTTTTAATATTGTAAAAACTTTCTTTTTTCAAAATCTATTTAATTTTTGTTGATCTTTCAAGATCTCTCAATTTGCGTTTCTCCTGCAAGGTTGAAGCTTTTACAATATTTCTGTACTCAATCAATTAAATTAAAATGTTACTCATTCGTTTCCTGTTCTCCGCAAGTTTCAGTTTCGTTCAGCACCAGAATATGAAGCATATATTAAAAAAAAAAAAAAAAATGCAACCTTTGTTTAGTTTTCTTACTTGGTTTATAGTCAGAAATCAGGTAGTATATTTCTAATTAGATTCTTGGTGGCAATTTTTGTGACCATTCTTTTCTCAAAGCTCACATAAGCTGGTTTTACCTTTCATAGTAAAATAGTAAAATTTCTCAGTATTGGATATTCAGCATAAATACGTTTTGACTGAAATTTGCAGCTGTCTCCAGTTTTTAGCTCCCCACTGGAGGAAATGAAAATTTGATCATGAGCTCCAATTTTGAGTGAATGTCAAAGATGCTACCTGAAATGTTTCACCTTCTTCTTTAATATAACTTTTCAAGTACAATTTATAGCGTTGCTCACTAAGTATATTAATTAATCAGTATTTTATGAACCTGACACTTCGGGGGTTTTGTTGCTTAGCAACATAACTTACTCCAACAAGAGGTTATATCTAGAGCCCTTTAACCAGTTTTCATGTTCTATATCATTTTTAAATTCAGTTAATCCCTTATTTCTAATAAACAATCTATTCCTAATTTAAAAGGATAGTTTCTTTTATTCTTTTAATTTCCATTTTAAATAATAAAAAGATGCTTGCGAGTGACTATAACTGCACTAACCTATTATGTACGGTGAATATGTACAAGAAAATCCAAACACCAATAAAGTAATCACATCAGCCAAATGTCATCAGTTCTTTTCATTGCTGTGGGAAACACACTCTCCATCTTTCCAAAATCCCTATCAAATCTGTATTAATTTCCTCTGTCTCTTGACACAAGCAATAGAGGAGTAAATTATACTTAAGTGTAAACTAAATTCCAAAATTAGGAACAGGACCTTTGTAATTTATAGTCATTTTAAGTTTTAATTGTTGTTAAAACCAATGTTCCTCAGTCTGTGAACTCTTTTGTGACAGCGATAAGAGTTCTGTTTGCTGCATCAAGGGTCCAGTTTTTAATTCCACTGTTATGCATAACATTATTAGAGATAATGTGAGTTTCTCTATTTTATAAGTCTCATCAGCGTAAAGCTAAATTTACCCTAACTCTTGCAGACAACAATTTCAGGAGAGACCCTCAAATTTTTCACCTTTTACAAGGAGTGTAGGCATTTAAGAAATATTTGGTCAGATTCTTGGCAATGTTGTATATCCACTTTATGTCTGCATCAGATGCCCAGGGCTGAAATTATCCATATATCAGCATAAGAGAAGTTATAAGTCAATGGTGTTAGTCCTTCAGTAAGGTAAAGAGGCCATAGAGTAGATGAGAATAAACACCTGAAAATTAATTTTACCTATTTTAGCTTAGACAGTACAGTCTTACAGGTTTTTTAACACTTGATTCATAAGACCAGATGCATCTGTTTACCCTTTTCTACTTACGTAAACCATCACAGAAAGTATATGTTTGGAGAGAAAATTTAGAATGGATAATGAGGTCATTTAGATTCTATGCTAATCAAACTAGCCTTTGACAGGTGCTAAATGAACAAGTATACTGTACGTGTACATTTATATTCTTTTTTTAGGGTTTTTTTTTCAGTATGACTAGAATTTCACAATGGTGAAAGCTATGCTCTCCTGTATGCATACTCTGCTATTGTTCAGTGGTTTACTATATACGGCTATTTGGATAATCATAGAATCTTAGAATAGTTTGGGTTGGAAGGGACCTCTAAAGATCTTCTAGTTCCAACCACCCTGCCATGGCCTGGGACACCTTCCATTAGACCAGGTTGCTCAGAGCCCTGTCCAACCTGGCCTTGAACACTTCCAGGAATGGGGCATCCACAACAACCTGTTTCAGTGTCTCACCAACACAGTGAAGAATTTTTGCCTCTTTCAGCTTAAAGCCATTCCCCCTTGTCCTGTCATTACATGTCCTAATTAATGCACTACATAGTGTGCTATATTCACTACGTAATAATGCTTTCCTTTCCCACATTACGCAAAATGACTCCAAACTTGCACATCTGTGGAGTATGTCTTTATAAGAAAATTAAATAGGAATATTGAGGGATGCAACTGCTTCCAGATAAGTACCCCATCTGATAGGCAATCTCTTAAAATCTATGTCAGACATAAAAAGATATTTTAAAGTTGATAAGGGTATTTCTAGAACTGTGCATGCTTGATATATGTGACATAATGTACTTACACAAACACTCACCAAAAGAATGGATTAAACCATTTGGTTTTGCACACAGCTTTTGAGGCTTTCCTTTTGCTTTGTTTTGTTTGTTTGTTTTCTTTTCCTTTTGGAGTGACTGAATTCTATTCTTATTTTTGATACATATCAAAAGATAGAACATAGAATCATAGAATCATAGAATAGTTAGGGTTGGAAAGGACCTTAAGATCATCAAGTTCCAACCCCCCTGCCATGGGCAGGGACACCTCACACTAAACCATATCACTCAAGGCCTCGTCCAACCTGGCCTTGAACACTGCCAGGGATGGATCATTCACAGCCTCCCTGGGCAACCCATTCCAGTGCCTCACTACCCTAACAGGAAAGAATTTCTTCCTTATATCCAATCTAAACTTCCTCTGTTTAAGTTTTAGCCCATTACCCCTTGTCCTGTCACTACAGTCCCTAATGAAGAGTCCCTCCCCAGCATCCCTATAGGACCCCTTCAGATACTGGAAGGCTGCTATGAGGTCTCCACGCAGCCTTCTCTTCTCCAGGCTGAACAGCCCCAACTTTCTCAGCCGATCTTCATATAGGAGGTGCTCTAGTCCCCTGATCATTCTTGTGGCCCTCCTCTGGACTTGTTCCAACAGTTCCATGTTCTTTTTCTGTTGAGGACACCAGAATTGCACACAATACTCCAAGTGAGGTCTCACGAGAGCAGAGTAGAGGGGCAGGACCACCTCCTTTGACCTGCTGGTCACACTTCTTTTGATGCAGCCCAGGATACTGTTGGCCTTCTGGGCTGCAAGCGCACACTACTGGCTCATGTTCATCTTGTCATCGACCAACACCCCCAAGTCCTCCTCCGCAGGGCTGCTCTGAATCTCTTCTCTGCCCAGCCTGTAGCTGTGTCTGGGATTGCTCCCACCCAGGTGTAGGACCTTGCACTTGGCATGGTTAAACTTCATGAGATTGGCATCAGCCCACTTCACAAG
This sequence comes from Neopsephotus bourkii, assembly GCF_033783945.1. Lineage (NCBI taxonomy): Eukaryota > Metazoa > Chordata > Aves > Psittaciformes > Psittacidae > Neopsephotus > Neopsephotus bourkii. Next base: position 109,109 of record NW_026902259.1, on the reverse strand, counting down.
CGTGTCAAGGTCCCTCTGGATGGCACTTCTTCCCTCCAGGGTATCAGCTGAACCACACAGCTTGGTGTCATCGGCAAACTTGCTGAGGGCGCACTCAATCCCATTGTCTATGTCAGTGACAAAGATGTTGAACAAGACTGGTCCCAACACCGATCCCTGAGGGACACCACTCCTTACTGGTCTCCAGCTGGACATTGAGCCATTGACCACAACTCTTTGTGTGCAGCCACCCAGTCAGTTCTTTATCCACTGAGTGGTTCATTCATCAAATTGATGTCTCTCCAATTTAGAGAGAAGGATGTCGTGTGGGACAGTGTCGAACGCTTTACACAAATGCAGGTAGATGACATCAAGTGCTCTACCGCTGTCCATCAGTTCCGTAGCCCCATCATAAAAGGCCACCAAATATGGAGAGAACAAAGTTACATTGAAATGAAATATGACTCAAAAATCCTTTAAAATTCTTTCTTCTGGTGTTGCCCCTCCTTCAGATGCTCATTGTCTCTGTACTTCACACTTTGTCTTCAGTCAGAACATTGTGAAAGACTAAGAGAACAAAGGATGTTTTTTCCCCCTTTTTTCACTCAAACAAGCTTGCTCCCCATAGCTATTCAGCTAATGTCACTAGGAAAAATCCTGAGGCCTAGCTCGGCCACATGTCATTAATATAGAAAAATCTTCTTCCTAATCCAGTGTATTGCATGGAGATAATAAGGAATAATGTATCTGTCTGAACAGTTTTTTCATGTTGTTCTGTGGAATAACTGCTCAGGAAAAATTACTTATGAATTTAATTTTGGTTTTCCTTTTTTATTTTTTTTTCTCCAAAACATCTACAAGGTGCCATTTTTTTAAAGAATTTATTTTGCATGGTAATATCAATAGTGCATAAAATTTTTAAAATGTTTATAGGTCATAAATAATCTTGTGTTAACTTATAATTTTTTTTTTTTTACAAAACCCAGCAATTATTTAAAGCTTCCAATGACTGTAGTACAGTCATTTGTTAAAAAAAAAATGGTTCCTTTGGATGGCATTCCTTCCCTCCAGCGTATCAACTGAACCACACTTGTGTGTTGACACCACAGCTTGCTGTCATTGGCAAACTTGCTGAGGACGCACTCAATCCCACTGTCCATGTTAGAGACGAAGATGTTGAACAAGACCTGTCCCAACACCGATCCCCAAGGGACACCACCCATTGATTACAGTACAAGCTCAGAAATAGTACTCAAATGTGCCTATAATCTGGAGCTAATCTGTTTCTAAAATAAACATTCTGTCACCTTAAATTATGCACCTAGATCCATTTGGATCATATTTCATCTGTCTTCCAACTGCCTCTCCAGAAAGGTATCTCTCAAAACTCTCCTTCTGTTCCTCTGTGAACTTTTGGATAGTCCAGCATATTTGATATGACACCTGACACTTATGTTAAGGCAACTGGACTCCACAATGGTTGGGCAGTCAAGAGTAAAAAGAAGGAAGAGAACAGAAAAGAGGGATTTTAGGGTGACTCCTTCCATAATAAGAACCCTTTTGTAGTGATAAATCATCCCACTGATGTTAGACACTTGCATTTCATCAGTAACTATTGACATCCTCCCACTAGGAGGTCGGAGTTAGAAGTGATTAGTCTAGCTACAGGCTGATTTCTGAGCACTTTTCATCCACTCCATTGATGGCTAAATGGACAGGCTTTTTTGGAAACTTCATGACACTTTCATCTGCTTCTGCTATCATCTGTTCATTTTGAAATATTGACAATTAGCACTTTGATTCTATTTTTAACAGTCTTAGGATGAGTACATTGTCTTAAACAGAAAGAAGATCTGAAAAATAAATATAGGTTCATTGAAAAAAGCCATAAGGTGTAAAAGCAGTAGCAAATGCCATGAATCTTTTAACGTTATTTTTAGTTAGTGTGATATTCATGGGAGCCAGAAGCTGAGAAAAAGCTGCCTGTGTCCAGAAGCTGCCTTATTTTTTCTTGTTTCAGTCTCTAGCACTTCTGAATTTAAACTAGCTTCTGCTTTAAACTAGATTCTAAGAGGGATGGAGTTGTAGCTGGGCTTCCCCGGGTGGGGCAGCACTCCAGAAGTGATGAAGACTGGAAGGCCTCCTGCAATCCTAGGGTGAAATCAGTGTGCTCGGCTCGCTCCCTGAAATGTCTGCACACCAATGCGCACAGCACGGGAAATAAGCAGGAGGAGCTAGAAACCTGTGTTAAGTCAGGAGATTATGACCTGGTGGCAATTACAGAGACGTGGTGGGACAGCTCACATGACTGGAACATAGTCATGGAGGGCTATGTCCTTTTCAGGAAAGACAGGCCAGCCAGGTGAGGTGGTGGGGTTGCTCTTTATGTGCGAGAACAGCTACAATGCGCTGAGTTCTGTCCAGGGACAGATGACAAGCGAGTTGAGAGTCTGTGGGTGAGAATTAAGGGGCAGGCTGGCAGGGGCGATACCGTTGTGGGGGTCCGTTACAGGCCACCAGATCAGGGTGAGGAAGTTGACGAGGCCTTCTACAGGCAGCTGAGAGGGGCCTCACAGTCACAGGCCGTGGTCGTCGTGGGGGATTTTAACTTCCCTGATGTTTGCTGGAAGGACTACTCAGCAACCCAGCCGCAGTCCAGGAGGTTCCTCCAGTGTATGGATGATAACTTCCTCATGCAAATGGTGGATGAGCCAACCAGGAGAGGAGCGCTGCTGGATCTCATCCTCACTAACAAGGAGGGTCTGATCGAAGCAGTGAAGGTTGAGGGCTGCCTTGGTTGCAGCGACCACGAGATGGTGGAATTCAGGATCTTGTGTGGTAGGGTCAGTAGAATAGCAAGTAGAATTGCAACCCTGGACTTTAGCAGGGCAAACTTTGGCCTCTTCAAGCAATTGCTAGGGGAAATCCCATGGGCTAGGCTGCTTGAAGGTAAAGGGGCCCAAGATAGTTGGTTGACGTTCAAGGACTGCTTTTTCCGAGCTCAAGATCAGAGCATCCCGACACGTAGGAAGTCAAGGAAGAGGGCCAGGAGACCTGCGTGGCTAAATAGGGAATTGCTGGGTATGCTCAAGTGGAAGAGGAGAGTTTACAGGTCATGGAAGGAGGGGCTGGCCACTTGGGAGGAATATAAGGCTGCTGCTAGAGGATGTAGGAAGGCAGCTAGGATGACTAAGGCCTCCTTGGAATTAAAGCTGGCAAGAGGGGTCAAGGACAGCAGAAAGAGCTTTTTTCAAATACATGGCAGATAAAACTAACACCAGAGGCAATATAGGCCCACTGATGAACGGGACAGGTGCCCTGGTGACAGAAGATACAGAGATGGCAGAGTTACTGAATGCCTTCTTTGTCTCTGTCTACTCTGCCGGAGGCAGTCCTGAAGAGCCCTGTACCTCTGAGACATCAGATGAAGTCAGGTCAACGGAGCGGTTTGCCTTAGTTGATGAGGAGTGGGTTAGAGACCAGTTGAGCAATCTGGACATCCATAAATCCATGGGTCCAGATGGGATGCACCGCGGGTGCTGAGGGAACTGACGGAGGTCATTGCTAGACCGCTCTCCATCATCTTTACCAAGTCTTGGGAAACGGGAGAGGTGCCTGAGGACTAGAGGAGAGCAAATGTCACTCCAGTCTTCGAAAAGGGCAAGAAGGAGGACGCGGGTAACTATAGACCAGTCAGTCTCACCTCCATTCCTGGGAAAGTGATGGAACACCTTATCGTTGGTGCCATCTTAAGGCATATCAAGGATAAGAGGGTTATGAGGGGCAGTCAACATGGCTTCATCAAGGGGAAGTCATGCTTGACCAATCTCGTAGCCTTTTATGAGGAAATAACACGGTGGATGGATGATGGCATAGCGGTAAATGTGGTCTACCTTGACTTCATCAAAGCATTTGACACAGTCTCCCACAGCATCCTCGCAGCTAAATTGAGGAAGTGTGGTCTGGATGATCGGGTAGTGAGGTGGACTGTGAACTGGCTTAAGGAGAGAAGCCAGAGAGTTGTAGTCTATGGGGTGGAGTCTAGTTGAAGGCCTGTATCTAGTGGAGAGCCTCAAGGGTCGGTACTGGGACCAGTATTATTTAATATATTCATTAACGATTTAGATGAGGGAATTGAGTGTACTATCAGCAAGTTTGCTGATGATACTAAGCTGGGAGGAGTGGCCGACACGCCAGAAGGCTGTGCTGCCATCCAGAGAGACCTGGACAGGCTGGAGAGTTGGGCGGGGAATAACTTGATGAAATATAACAAGGAACATTGTAGAGTCCTGCATCTGGGCAGGAACAACCCCAGGTTCCAGTATAGGTTGGGGAATGACCTGTTAGAGAGCAGTGTAGGGGAGAGGGACCTGGGGGTCCTAGTGGACGACAGGATGACCATGAGCCGACACTGTGCCCTTGTGGCCAAGAAGGCCAATGGCATCCTGGGTTGTATTAGAAGGGGGGTGGTTAGTAGGTCGAGAGAGGTCCTCCTTCCCCTCTACTCTGCCCTGGTGAGACCTCATCTGGAATATTGTGTCCAGTTCTGGGCCCCTCAGTTTAAGGACAGGGACCTGCTGGAGAGAGTCCAGCGCAGGGCAACTAAGATGATTAAGGGAGTGGAGCATCTCCCTTATGAGGAAAGACTGAGGGAGCTGGGTCTCTATAGTTTGGAGAAGAGGAGATTGAGGGGTGACCTTATTAGTGTATATAAATATATAAAGGGGGAGTGTCACGAGGATGGAGCCAGGCTCTTCTCAGTGGCAAACAATGATAGGACAAGGGGCAATGGGTACAAACTGGAACACAAGAGGTTCCACTTACACTTGAGAAGAAACTTCTCAGTGAGGGTGACAGAGCACTGGAACAGGCTGCCCAGGGAGGTTGTGGAGTCTCCTTCTCTGGAAACATTCAAAACCCGCCTGGACACGTTCCTGTGTAACCTTATCTAGGTGTTCCTGCTCTGGCAGGGGTATTGGACTAGATGATCTTTTGAGGTCCCTTCCAATCTCTAGCATACTGTGATACTGTGATACTGTGAATTATTGATTTGCATGTTGATAAAATTCACCCTAACATGAAAAAATGATGAAAAGAGGAATTTGAATTGGAAATATTTCTATTAAAGCAATTGTTTAGAAAAATGAATACCACCCCAAAAAAAAGAAAAACCCATAGAAATTCAGTGTATAGGTAAATCATGCATATTATAGAATATAATAACCTTTAGTCTCAATAGCTTTTCTAACACTGAAGAATAACACTGAATACAGAATTCTCAGGTTTTGTGAAGTTATTTGTGTGGGGCTTTAAAAGTGTTCTTCTGAGATGTATGGAGGAGAGCTGTGAACTACTGTCTTGGTTTTGCCTGTTTGAGTTACTTGCTTACAGTAATCTCTTTTTTTTCTGGACTCCCTGAACCATTATTCTTTAAACTTGAACATAGTTGTGAATGTGCTGGATACTAAACTTGAATGATCAGTACTTGTCCATTATGTTGTACTGCTGGAAAAAGGCCTGATCAAATGGATGCTGATTTTATCTTTTTATCCTTTTATTCTTTTGTGGTGTTTCAAAACATCAGATAGATAAACAGACAGGAAAACTCTAAGCACACCATACAGATTCAGTATGTATTCTTCTTTACCTTTTATTTATTAAATGGTGAGATGGGTAGTGGTTTTTACTTAAATAATTTCATTGAATTAAAATCTGCTAAAAGATATATCCAAGGACACCTCTTCTGACCCAGGAAGCTTATGGATCATAAAACTCTGTAAGGCCTAAAAATTGTTTATTTTCTTTCTGTGGTAGGTTCGTTGGGATTCTGCACTGGTGGTTACTGTGAGTCAAACACAACACAGGTCTTAAATCTGATGCAGTTTTAGTGACGTCAACTGACTGACCTAATGTTATACTGCAGACTTTTCCTAAGGATTTCTCAGTCCTAAGGTAAGGAAGAAATTCTGAAATCTGCAGCAATACCAGGATGTTCTGGCTTACAAAACATCCTGTTAAAAAAAAAAAAAAAGGGGGGGGGGGAAAAAAGTGTTAAAACATGTTTTAGACTACACATTTCTTTACCTGAACATGTTACAGGATAAGATGAGAGAATTACAGTTTATGATGATAGTTAGCATTCCTTTTCCATGTTTCGGTTAATAAGATTGTAGAAGGGTATTTCTTTCTCTCTCACGTTCAGATTTCTTCTTCTTTCCTTTCATTGGGATACTTGTGTAACAAGGCATCTGTGCAGTAGAGAAACTGCAAAATGGTCTTTCCTCAAAAGAATGCTCAGTCATCATTTATAACTCATCCAAGGCATAAATAAATGTACAAAAGTATCAATCCTTTTTTATAGAGTACTACAGAAAATCTTATTACTTTTTTTTCCAAAATCAAGAAAAAACACCCATATTTAAGCAATGACCACAACTTTCTATGTCTCATTTCCTTTTTTCTAAACAAACAAATTAAAAGGCGAAAAGTCAACACCTTGAGGTGAGTAGGTTATTTGACTGCATGATTAATTCATAAATTCATGGAAGAACATTCAAAATTATTATACACAGATCCAAGTGTTAGTGTAGGAAGCTGGCAGATTTCCAACCCAAAATACACAGCCATACAAATGTAACCTAAATTCTCTTAGTTCCCTATGACACCACGAGTTAAGAGCTATTACTTTTGGCCTTCAGGTTTCAGTTCATTGTCATGCTGCTTGAAGTAATATTTTTTTTTTACATCTTGTGGTTTCTTTTATATATTCCTCAAACTTTTTTCAAAGGAAAGTGATGCAGTTTTCTGCATTGAACCATTTTAAGACTTAATGTATAGTCTTACTTATTTTTATTCAAAAGTATGAATTCCTTTTGATTCGTCTAATTCACCGACTTGTCTTCCCATGAAAGGACTGCATGAATATTTTATAAAGTGATCTATTTTCCTTAATTTGTTATTTCAAGATGTTTTTAAGTGTTCTCATTTCTTCATACAAAAAACAGAATGAGGCAATTTTCTCCTGTATTTTATAGTGGGAGTCTCACTGCAATATATCTAGTGCCTTCAGTCATATAATGTTTTGCAAATGTGCTTGTACTTGTCTGCCTCAGTAAAGTGTGCTGGGACTACAAAGGAAAACAACCTTCCAAAAACTATTCAATAGCCATACCTGGGAAAATTCAGACTAAATAAACTCTCATTTCTGTGGTTTGCCAAACTGAACTAAAATAATATGTTATTTTAGATATCTATTCTTGAAGAAGGTTGATATTCAATGACAAATTTGGTGTTGAGTCAGCACCTGAAACATGTTTAGCTGAGGGTCCTGAGGTTATTTGACAATGTTCATTGGTTTTGATATGGGTTATTTATATTCTGTCTGGTGCATACAAGTCAGAACTGCCAGCACACTGGTTCTTTTAACCTTTTAAACTTAAAACACATCTACGTTGCCTTCATGGAAGGGTAGATGATCAGTTCTTTGTTATTCTGCATTATTAGAGTAGTACAGAAGCATTACTGAATTAGGCTCAACTTTCATTCTCTGCACAAAAAGTTAGAAACAAGCAGGTCATGGGTAAAATCCTGATATATAAATCTATAGTCATGTAATATGGCATTGACAGTCTTGTAACAGGCCACAAGCTGTTTACTGAGTTTGTAAGGCCTCAGGACTACAGCTTCTGCTTGCTCTGCCTGAACTTTCCTTGATCAATAACCATTTTTAGTCAAAGACAATCATTACAGAGAGAGTAAGAAGACATATATGCAGAAAAAGTTTCAGTATGAATAATAATGCAATTAAAATTGTTATGCCAAACTTCTTATTTTCTACTTTTTCTCCTGGATCATTTTTCTTCTACCTTTAAGTACTCGTCCAGAAGGGCACAGGTTTTTTACAAGTCCTAGTATCATATTCTGGGTATGTACATGTCTTGGTTAACACTGGCCATTTCAAGTTATACCATATATTGACCACAAAATCATTTTAGACACCTAAATATAGACACCTAAATGGTATGTGTTCCTCAACTTCATCATCCACTACAAAGGGATATAGGTCATCATAAATCCTGAATTGTTACCTGCTAACCTAGTGTAATTGTCTTGGATACACTACAATGTCCCAGAGGGCACTCAGCTTGAGTTTTATCCCCATGGAATGTTGCAGCATCTTAAACACATCTATAGACACCTACAGGAAGATTTTAGCATCTTAATTTTTTGCTAGAAACAATTAATCTAAAATAGAATCCCATCATTATGGAAAAAATGAATAAAAGCACCCAGAATCAGTTTTATAGTGGTCGTGTGCTTTAAAAAAATAATAAATAAATAAAAAAAAATCTCTTCAATTAAGAAACAGGAAATCTCAAATGAAATTCACTTTCTGAAGTAGACTGAAGCAAAGTCCTGAATCTGTGTTTCCTAATTGCTGGCAAATATTTTTTTAAGGATTTGCCTGACTTGTTAAGATGAACCAATTAGTCAAATTCAGCATAGATTTCCCAGTGAATCTAGCTTTACCCAAACTTACTTACAATTATGTGTTAAAATAGAAACAGAGATAACTAACATTTCCTGTCCTAGTTAAAATAGCTACACCAGTGTTCCTTTTAGGATTAGTTCTCTAGGTACTATTTTGTTATTTTGTGAAACACTTTAAACTTTCTAAGTGATTATATTTATGCTGTATTAGCTGACATCTTGTTTTTCAAATCAGATTTCGTTTGTCACTTCTTTAACCCTTAACATTTTTACCAAGCATGCTACAACAGGTTTGAAAAGGGAAAAGAGTCTTTTCCTTTCTCCTTTCATTTTTTTTTCCTCTTTACTTATTTGGAAAATAAAGGATTAATAATGCTTAATAATTAATACTTTCTATTTCTTTATACTAGAGGATATATGTAGAGAAGAAAACAAGTACTATACGTGCAATCTGTAACACCTGACATGTTGCACTACACTCATTTACATTACTTACCACATCTTATGCCAAATGGGGCCAGGATATTTATTGATAACCAGCTTAATTGCATATCACCCAGGAAAGTCAACTGAGCCACAAATTAATCTTTTAATTATCACTCAGGCACACCATGCTGACACAAGGTATTCACAATACATACCTAGCTAATCACATTGCATACAAAGGTAGTAATTTAAAGTTTTGCCATGTATTTCATTACTGTGTATTTGCCAAGTAATCTTTGTTATTCAGGTGTTGTCACTTGTCACTCAGTGAAAACACTTGCCTGACATTATGCAGCATCATTGATCTTACCTAGTGTGAAGGAGTTGACATAGCTTACAGCTTTTTCAATAATTCCCTGAATATAAAAACTTTGCCAGGTTGCTTTAGATGTCTAGAACATCAGGCTATAGTTCCCAACTAACTCTCATTTTGAAAGCAAGGATATTAATTTCTACCAAGACTTTAACAGCAAAAAAGAGAAGGATTTTTTTTTCATTATAATGTTATACATGGGTTTTTCAAGGATCAAAAAGTAAAAATACTCTAAAAGAGGAAGAATGCTCCAAACCAATATGCTTTCTTTAAGGATGTATTAGTCCTAAACCATTCTGCTTAATAAAGGGTGTAGAACTGAACTTAAGGAATAACAAGAAAATGTTTATTCATGAGAATTAGCTCAAATTCTGCTTTTGTGCACAAAAATGGAACTTTATGTTTCGGATCTATCAAGAACATGCTCTAAACAGTACTGAGTTCTTGCATAACTTTGCTGAGTTCTTGCAGGTTTTTTTAAGGAAAGCAGTGTTTTGGGGATCCATACTGTTTAATAAAGAACTAAAACCATATAATTTATTTCACTGAATACTGTCGATTATTTGCAATCTTTCTTTGATAAGGTTACCAATGTGGTATATGAAATGTCATTCATTTTGGAAGGAATATCACTCATTGCCAAGCAAATATAGTCACTGTGATCTTATCATTATATGATGCATTAAATGGTTTAAGAACTGGCCAGCCAATAGATTATGGTTTGATGCTACTTGTCACTGATAATCAGAGGGAAATGGGTGAGGGCTGCTATTTCATACAGCTTGATACTGGTGCGTCTGTCTCCAAAAGGTCTGTTCATCCCCTGATTCAAAAAGCATTCTGATATACTGGAGAGTCGTTGTACATATATGAAGAATCAAAGTGACTCCTCACATTAACAGACCCATAGCGCCCTGATTTTATCAAAGAAAACTATAGCAAGAACTGACCAAAACCCAGTCTTTTTTTTTTTTCTTTAATTCCAGAGGAATACTTTCATTCAGACAGTAAATCATCCCTAGAAGTCCTACTGAGAAGGTTAGATTATACTGCTAAATCATGGAAAGCATAACATCAATAACAACTATTGTTTTACATATAATGCAATTGAGCATAGAAATGTTAACTCCAAAAGGTCAAAGGGTTTAAAAGTCTACAGTGATAACTGTAGAAGATAATTTTTATAAAACACAATTTCACATATTCTGTGCATTCTGTTACAAACGACAAAATGCAGACCAAAAAAAAAAAAAAAAAAAAGGAGAATAAATTTCTAATAAAACCAGGAAAGGGAGAGGGAATATTTGAGATGTTATGAAAGATGAGATCCAGAATTTGTGGACCAGATTGTCAAAGAACTACAGCATCTCTAATGAAGAAGAGTGGCCAGGAGACAAAGGAACCATTTAAACCAGCTTTACATGTTTTGAATTGTGCCTGCAGTGTTGAACAGCCACACAAGACGTAGCAGTTGCATGGATGGATTTGGCCTTGTGAAATTGTGAGTTCTTTATTCTTTATTATAATGGTTATCTCAGACAAAAGCTATCTCAGTATATAACTACATATTACTGATATTTCCCTTTCAGATGACCTTATGTGATTGCCTTCTATCCATATATATCCTACAGAAATCACAAAGCTTATTAACTCTTCATTACCATGTCAGAGTTACAAGTTAGTTGCAAATCTCTTTCAATAGTGCACAGAAAGATCTTGCAATTATTACCTAAAAGCTGCATTTAAGCTAATACAAACAACTCTGTACAAAGTCTAACAAAGTAAAACTACTTAAAACGTTTCTGCTTGAAGGAATTGATCAGTAACAAAAGCCTAGATAATTTTATAAGCCACTTTTTAAGATATGCTATTATTCAATGCTTCAATGAAACATTTGCCTCCAGATCATGAGGTAGCTTAGAGTCTAATATCAATGAAGAGTGTATTTCATATGCTACATGCATTTCCTTCAAATGCAGCCATTGACAAAGGAAAAAGCAATAAAATTCTTTATTAAAACTGTATTTCAAGTCCATCTATAAATTCTAGTTCCTCAAATAATGGAAAAAGATTTATGTAAATCATAAAATGTCTACTCTGATGTTTTTATGCTAACCAGAAAATAAAAATATTCGAAGAATCCAGGAGCTCTAGAGTCAAAATACAATCAAACTAGTCATAATCATCCACCTTATTCCAATTATATCCAAAACTGAGTAAGAGAAGAACATGAAAAATTCCTGAGATGCTTAAGCCATCTATCCTTATCCAGGTTATCAAAAGATACAGGGGGTTCTGAATGAATTCAGGCTCTCTCCTTATGCAAACAGACCTCTGAATTTGGAATCTCTTTTATGGGGCACTCTTTGCCCACCAGCATTCCTAGTTTTTTCCTTCTATTACACTTCTATAATGTACTTGTAAATTATTCCTCTTCTCTAAATTTTGAGAAAAAGTTAGAAATATGCATATCACTGAGTTGGTAAAATTGGATTTTTCTCAAACAAAGTTAGCATCTCATCTGAAATAAAGATGCTTCAAATAAATAATGTAATCTACACCAGGATAAGGTCAAACTCAGAGCACTGGAGGAGGCACAAGGAGATTGAGATGCAAAAGTGCCACAGGTTCCCCTGACTAGTCTCCAGCTATGGCTTGAGAAAGGTGTAATTCATTTATGCTCTGCTGTATCAACTACCACCATGCAAAATCTAGGATGTCATCAGGCTTATGAAAATCATACCATATGTTAGATTAACAGATGTATATATATATATATATATATATATTACCTTAGAAATTTGACGGGGTTTGTATTCCACAACATCTTCACCTGATTGAAAATATAATTTGATAAACTGGCTAAGGCTGCACCATCTGTAAACTTTTAATTAAGTTATTCTAAGACAGATGCTGGAAAAGAAAGAGATGTCATGCAAGATTCTAACAGGTCACAAATATCTTGCAGAACTGCTGTCTCTATATAGGTACTGCTAAGATGTAAAGTGTGAAGCATTCTTGTGGACAGAAGAATTCAATTAGCAGTAAAATGCTAGATACACTATTCTCTTGAAGTGAAAAGTTCTTCAAACTTTCAATGTGGGCACTGCTGTCTTTTAGAATTTTATAGTACTTTCCCCTTTTATAGTACTTTTCACAACATCTATTGACAGATGTCTTTTAAATACACGTTTGATATCATTAAATGATGAAAATTGAGTCATATCCTTAATGAGGTTTGAAAATACAAACCAAAAGTGAATGTCTAAACAATAGTTGATGTTATATCATAAAAAAAAATAACAAAGTACCCCTCATAAAGGCCCTTAACTCCTTCACTACCTTCCTTTATTAATTTATACTTTAAGGAGAAGTAGTCCACAGACAGCAAGACGTACTATAGGAAATACCGTGTTTTGGCTGGATATAATCTTTGTCATTTAACAGGTCTACTCAGTAGTGGAAAAAGAATTCTCCTGCATGCCAGCTTTTTAATGGAATGATATGTCAAGAATGTGGAGCAATAGAAGAGATGTTTTGCTCCACTTTGACCTTTTATAGCAGCAGTGATACAGTTAAATGAAAGCTTGCAGTCCTAATAGCATAGCTTTGGAGCAGAAATTCTTAAAAAGTGTCTAATTATCTGCTGAATGCATTTCAGTATAAAAAAATATGCTAAAACCTTACAATTTATGGATTTCTCAGTATAGGAAAATTAAATCTGATAAGGAGAACAACGGTAAATCTTCAAATAATATTTCTTAAAAGTGTGATACAGAGAAATCAAGCCACATATCTTTATAACCAAATAAAACCCTTTGCCTCTGTCTGTGATAGAAAAATATTTCATGCTCAGCTGACAACAGATGTATGAAGAAACAATCTTTCTTCTAAAAATCTTGTGATTTAGAAACACTAAAAAACCCTTAAAGATTCAAACCACACTCAACTCTCTACTGTTGTTCCACTGATTTGATTTTTCCCCCTGAAACTGATGTGTTGCTTACATCATGAAATATTTAACATTTAATTATTAAAAATAATATTTATTATTATATTATTAAATAAGAATTAATATGTAAGTAAAATGTAAGTCAAGAATGACTTATTGGTAACAAAACTTAAGCAATTTATCATTTACATCTGATACCAGCCTTCCATTTCAGAATTACTTGTCTACAACCTCCAAGATTAGGGTTGCCAAAACAACCCTAGTGCCCAATATTATCCTATGCCAGGCAGTGTTTTGCATTATTTCAAGAAATAAAATAAAATTAAAAAAATGTTTATTTTTCTTGTGTATTATATTACTATTGGCTGAGAGTTACCATTGAAATTATGAGGAAATAACACCAGGAGCCGTTAGCAAAAAAAATAGTGTAAGAATATGTTCTCAACTCAGACAATAGCATGATTTGTTGTCACAACCACATTTGTAATGCTATGTTGAAAGTGACATGTTTCACACCTTCTTTCCCCCATTAACTGGCAAATGAGAAAGGAAATAAGAACAAATAGAAAAAAATAAGTGTGATGCAGCATTAGAATGATTTATTTATTCACTGGCAGGACTTACATCCCTCATATGTAGCTCAACCCATACTGAGGTCCTACAGCCTATGCCCATAAAAGTTTACAATCTATTGAACTAGAACTTCCAGGCACATAAAAGGAATCATTTATTTAACATTGGCAAACTAAAAACATCTCAGGTTTGCTATGTTACATGTTTGTTTCCAAGTTCAGGTTTTCTCTCAAGATGTGTCAGTATGACAGCTAGAGACCATCTGCAGAAGAGAGTTTGTTTCACTTTTTTTCACTAGAGAGATCTGATCCACATGCAAGAAGACAGTGAGAGGGGGGTTGTTCTGAACTGCTTTTCTGAGCAGATTTCTCTGAATCTGCTCTGCATAATCAAAAATGTTTAAACAGCTAGTAATACAGGGATAAACAGTAAGACAAGCATTAGGACACTTGCTTTGGTGGCTAATGCAGATTTAACTAAACGTAGAGAGCTAAAAGAACTAATTATCCTGTCTATAATGCTCATTTTTTGTTAAACTCTCAATCCAGGTACTATGTGAAGATGACTCATGTTGCCTTAAATGTCTCTTAAAATGGAAAAAGGGAATTGTAACTACAATATAAACGTTATCTTCACATATCCTGGATAATTGGAATGAAACCTAATTAAACACTGGTCTCCAGTGTAAACTGTCTTTACTAACAGCAAATCAGAGTGTCATTCTGAGGATTTCTCACCCATGAATATGTCTTCCAGGGGGATACTCTGCCATGAAGCAGAAATGTGGTTTGAGACACTTCCCAGTGTGTGAGACAGAGCAGGAAGGATGCACAAACAACTTGAAAACCATGGATGAAACGCAATGAGTAAATTTACTTCTGTTACCTCACCAACTAGGGGATCCCTGAAGCAGCACCTGGACAGAGGCATACAAGTTGGGATGCATGTTGCTCTGTGCATGCTGGATGATCACTGAACCTGCTGTTTTCACCTGTATATCAGAGATTCATTTATGCAGACATAATTTATTAGTATGCTTTGATCTTTCCCACAGCAGGGATGGAATCTTAAGCATGTTCTAAGTGTCTAAGTCTATCACAGGCCCATGTTATCTAAACACAGATGTTCTACTTGTCACACACAAGAATAAACAACAATTAGTATGATACATGTGTTTTTTGACACCTCAGTTTCAAGTCACTTAAGCATATTTACAACCCTCCTCTCCACTCTTCTGTTATTTTCCCATACCCATATAAGACTAATATCCTTGTTAGTGTAAAAATCTCATCTTTGAATAAATTGTGAATGTCTCCCTTTCAACAAATTTTTGTAACATGCTCCCCCACATTGCTTCTTTTCTTCCCTCTTTTTCTTAGAAATACACCTGGAATCTCTTATATAAATAAACTTTTTTTTTTTTTTTCCTTCTCATTTTCATAAAAAGAACAGTAAATCCATATTAAAATCAAACTGATGAGGAGTGGGGTTTCCTACAGATTTTCTGTTTATCTATTGTACTGATCGTTTGATGAAAAAGTACTACTTTGAGTCCAGAGTCCTTTCCTATTTCTATTTTTCTACTCCTTTACTTTTTATAGATGCAATATAAAGGTGAAAAGGTGGGATTGCCTTTAATCTACATAATGTCTGAATGTTAGAGGTTATGATAGGAGCACACAGGCTGCAACTCATACTTACGTTGTTCTTAACATATCAGAGCCACAAAAGGCTCTAAAGACAAAACTGTGTCAACCCTGTTGGATTTTTTTTTCCTTAAGCCAATTACCAGCAGTTCATTAGGGTAAATGATAGTCTCAGACTATAGAAAATTATGTCATGCCTCCGTGTGTAAAACATTTTTCATGTCTATGGTAAATAAAAATATTTACATGAAAATGCAAGCTCAACAGCTAAGAAATTTTGCAAACACACTGTTCAGTGACCTATTAAGAAAAACCGAAATCACCTAGCATAGTTCTAGATCTGCAAAGATTCTAACCAGTTTTTAGCACTTGGGAACACCATTCAGATATTTAATTTTGAATGTATGTTTGTTATAGCTGAAGTTGTTGCATTACTGCATAATTGTTCTTTCAGGTTAAAAAAACAAATGACTTACAGCCTTAGGTTGTTTGAATATTTTAAAGTCAGAAGAGTGACTTTCAAGTTTCCTTGTGATCCTCCCTGTTTCTTCTTTCACAGTGACTTATCTAACAAATTTTGAAATCAAACAGAAACATAAATATGAAAATCACATTCAAAGGTTCTAAAATATAACCAGATTCTTTACAGTACAAATTTATAATCAATGCCATGTCATTTAATAAACATTATAATAAATAACATTCATATGTTAAAAATCAATAAATATATTCATGGCCAATATCTTAAGAATTTCCATAAAGAAGAAACATAGTGGGCAAATCAATAACACAACTGAAATTTTCTTACCATCTTTAGATCTCAAAATTAATCTAGGTAAATCATGTATATCCCCTACAGTCAGTGAAAGTAAAGGATATGCACTTGAAAGAAAAATTATTTCAGTGTGTTTTGTGTACCTGTATAGAACAAGCAAAATGAATAATCTCTTTCTACATATTATTTTGGACTGTTAATTCTAGAAATCCTGGATAGATGTCTTAAACTCCATTGTCACAATTTAGACAGATGAGCTGACACACTCTGACTACAAGATTGACTGAGCTTTAGCGCGCAAGTAGTACTGAGTGCTATTTTCAAACTTCTGCTATATATAGTTAAACTGTTGGTATATATTTGCTCAGGTCAATATTGCTCAGGTTAGGTGCTCCACGGAGCAGTGCAGTCATGCGCAAGTGTGTCCTATGAGGGCATGTTAGCACAGAAAAGATGGTAATTTAATCTGATAGACTTGAATAACAAATAACTGTGACAAGAATTCAACAAAAACAAACCCTTCTCTTCCTGACTTCCTTTCCTTCCCTGCCTGGCTGCCTGCCTTCTTGCCTTCATGCCTTCTTGCCTTCATGCCTTCTTGCCTCCCTGCCTTCATGCCTTCCCACTTTCCTGCCTCTTGTCTGCCTGACTGCCTGTCTGCCTGATCAGCAAGGCCGGAGCCCTTCCAAGCACAGGCTGCTATACACAAGCAAAAACCCCCAGGGAAATGTAGCCAAGGGAAGAGCAGAGCTTGCTCCCGCTCCAAGCTTGCTCTGGGCAATGGAGCCAGAGAGTGCCAGCTCAGGAGTGGTGCCTCAGAGGTGCAAGAGCAGCAGGCAAGAACTGAGCCAAAAGAGCCCAGGCAATCCCTGGCAAGTGGATGTGCTCAGTGCTGCAGAGGACAAGCAGCAAGTCCCAGGAGCCACCTGCAGGTCTAGAAAGCTTTCTCCCCCAGATGCGGGGCACAAGGACCACCTGAGTGGAGCAGAAGCAGCAGCCTTTTGGCCACAATATCCCAAAGGTGAACTGTGTTCAGTGCTGCAGAGGAAGGCAAAAATCCCCCGGCAACACCCACAGACACACTGTGGGGAAAAAAAAGACCTTCCCCCCACAGCTGCAGGACACAAGGGGCCACCTTCGCGGTTCATGTGCAGGAGGCAGTAACCCAGCAGAATGGACCAGAGGAGCCCTGACAAGTGGTTCTGCCCTGACAAGTGGTCCTGCCTGATGATGCAGAGGAGGGGGAAAAGCCCCAAGTACCTCTACCTATCAGGGAAAAATTCTTTCCTGACCCATGTGGACAAGATCTGCTCCTGGTCCACAGGCTGGTCACACCTTCCAGGAGATGCCTAAGCCCCATTCTCCCTCAACCTGGAGCCACGTCAGAGGCTTCCAAGGGTAGCCAAAGGCCCCTGGCCTGATGGACCTTGTGGGCAAGAATCCTTCCTACACCTGGCAGGGCACCAGTGGCTGCTCCAAAGCACTGGGACCCCTGGAAACATTTCTGCATCCCAGCTGCTGTGCCTGGCTCCATGAGGAATGAGGGTGGTGAGCTCTGCAGTGCTCCTCAAGAAGTCAATCCTGTAGTCTGGCCACAGCTATCCAGATGAAAAGTGTTGTTACCCCTCCGATGAACTAAGAAGCTGGTCCTGCTAGGAGCTGGCCTTGCAGGAGAGAATCTCCAGCAGCCTTGGCTAGTCACTGGTCTTCCTCCCTCAGCCCCTGTAACTCCAGCAGCTCAAGAACTTTGTCCCAGATGTCTTCAGTTTGTCGCAGGCCATGTCTGCCAGGGGACACTGGAGGCTTCTTCTCCTTAGGCACTGTGACTGCTGCGTTGCCAGGTGGTGGCATGGAATGGAGAAGCATGGAATGGAATGTAATGGCATGCAATGCAATGCAATTTAATGCAATATGAATCACTGGGGATGCTGGGCCCTTATTATACAAGACATTTAAACAAAGAGTGAGTATGTCTAGAATGTGAAAGCATTACAGACTGGAAACTCAGAAAGAATGGTAAGACTGTGGAAGAGTGAGTGAAAAGTCTGTCTGGAGTGATGACTATTTGCATAGAAAGTTTAGTCCATCGCTTTAACTAGCATATATGATGCTATCTGACTAGTGTGTGTGGCAAGTACTTTTCCAAGCCCAGTGAAAACTCGAGTTGTATGCTACTTTTTTTTTTTTTTTGGTGGCCTAAAAGGTGATAATGTTGTAAGAAACAGCTAAGAATCTTAACTACAGAGAATAGCCCATTTGACCTCATTTTAAATGAGACCATAACACAATTCATGAAATTGCAACACGGTATACATTCCCACATAAAAAGTTCTATCACTTCCCATTTAATTTGAAAATAACACTGATGATAGGTCCTCAAGATAGTTTCTAGGTTCTCAAAGTCAATATTCCCTCAAACATGGCCGATTATGGCATCTAACTTCTGTCAAAAATAAGCCCCGTTATGATTTTATTAATTTAAGACTATCAGTGGAGTAAGTATACCAACAGAAATAATTCTAAATATAATTAATGGATATAACCATAAATAGTATTAATGTGAAGCTGTTCTCCAAATGATAAGTGGTTGTTATGGTGGTAGCATATGGAAGTAAAAAATACTATGGAAGTTACTCAATATCAATTCTAAATTTGCAAAACTCTCAAGAGAGTTAGGAAATGAAGATCTGAAAAAAATTATTCAAAGCACCTGTGTATGTTTCATGTGCAAAATTATTTGCCATTTTAAATTATCAGAATGACATTAATATTAAGGGATCACTAGTATCATTCATAATTATTCAACATCTTTAAGTTGAAGTATATGTCGTTTCCTTGACATACTGTATTTATATTAAAATAGTTAGCTTTTCAAAACTCTAGTTATAGGTATAAAACATATGGAAGATATAATATGCATAGTAATGAAACATAAAGAGAAATATTCTCTAGCAATTTTTCTGTAAGGAATTGAATATTTTATCTAGAAATTTAATCCAGTTGGGTTGCAACCTAGGAGAGGGGCAGTAAGTTAGAATAGAATAGAATAGAATAGAATAATGGAACATGAAGAAAAAGGAAAGGCAGTGGCAACAAGGCAATCAGTCATTGTTTTCTTTAGTAGTCCAGATGTTACAACAATAATTTTTCATTATATTCTTTTAACTAGAGTGTGGCAAATGACCACAAAGTGGTATTAAATGTATAGCTTATTTTCAAGAGATCAATCTTTGCTTTTTCTTTGATTCAAATACTTTCATTGGTCATATGAAGATATTTGCTTCTCTTTGAGACCCTGAACATAGACTGCAACCACTCTGAGGTTTACCTTGATTCTGAATTACACACACATGCGAACATATCATTTATTCCAGTGCAGATTCTTGCTTATGTAGAGATTGTAGAACAATGAGTTTAGTCTTTGCTCAGGTGCTCTGTGAGAGACGAATTGATTGCATGGGCCTGGTTCTCTCTTGACATACCCCTAAGTGGCAATTAGTCTATGCCTTACATAACCTCAGCTGTACTGCGTTGACAAACAATAATAAAAGCTCTACCTGCTTCAGTGGAGCCACACCAGCTTAAACTGTGATGCTGTGTTCCCAAGCATTAATACAGTGATAGCTACCAAAAAAAGTAACTCCATAAATTTCAAAATTATCTTCAGTGTTTTATGTAAAAAAATACAATGAAATAAAAATTTAAAAAGAACATTAGGCACTCCTAAACAACCTCACCAATTCTTTTATGTTTATACATGTGCAAAGAGGTTCAATGTGTTTAGGAAACTGAGAATGAAATATTTTCACCTCCTCCCAGCCTACTCTCATATACACAAACTTCTTTAGACACTTAAGGTCAAAGTCCTGTCACCCTACTGGGGACAGCTCTGTCTGTGTCAGAACAGCAATTCCAGAAAGTAGTATCTAGGCCTAGTCTGGGATTCATACACGTATCTCGAAAAGAATGGCAATGCCTATCTCTTGAGCCATTGTACATTCTTCTGTCTTGAGTCTTTTACCTTGAATCTACCCTTTTCACTAATTTGTCTGAAAGAGTTGGGTACTTTTCTTTGATTTTTAGGGACTAATCCTATTTAGCATTTACAGAAGGGTGAGAATTAAGGGGCAGGCTGGCAGGGGCGATACTGTTGTGGGGGTCTGTTACAGGCCACCGGATCAGGGTGAGGAAGTTGACGAGGCCTTCTACAGGCAGCTGAGAGGGGCCTCACAGTCACAGGCCGTGGTCGTTGTGGGGGATTTTAACTTCCCTGATGTTTGCTGGAAGGACTGCTCGGCAACCCAGCCGCAGTCCAGGAGGTTCCTCCAGTGTATGGATGATAACTTCCTCATGCAAATGGTGGATGAGCCAACCAGGAGAGGTGCGCTGCTGGATCTCATCCTCACTAACAAGGAGGGTCTGGTTGAAGGAGTGAAGGTTGAGGGCTGCCTTGGTTGCAGCGACCACGAGATGGTAGAATTCAGGATCTTGTGTGGTAGGGTCAGTAGAATAGCAAGTAGAATCGCAACCCTGGACTTTAGCAGGGCAAACTTTGGCCTCTTCAAGCGATTGCTAGGGGAAATCCCATGGGCTAGGCTGCTTGAAGGGAAAGGGGCCCAAGATAGTTGGTTGACGTTCAAGGACTGCTTTTTCCGAGCTCAAGATCAGAGCATCCCGACACGTAGGAAGTCGAGGAAGAGGGTCAGGAGACCTGCGTGGCTAAATAGGGAATTGCTCGGTATGCTCAAGTGGAAGAGGAGAGTTTACAGGTCATGGAAAGAAGGGCTGGCCACTTGGGAAGAATATAAGGCTGCTGCTAGAGGATGTAGGAAAGCTGCTAGGATGACTAAGGCCTCCTTGGAATTAAAGCTGGCGAGAGGGGTCAAGGACAGCAGAAAGAGCTTTTTCAAATACATGGCAAGTAAAACTAACACCAGAGGCAATGTAGGCCCGCTGATGAACGGGACGGGTGCCCTGGTGACAGAAGATACAGAGATGGCAGAGTTACTGAATGACTTCTTTGTCTCTGTCTACTCTGCCGGAGGCAGTCCTGAAGAGCCCTGTACCGCTGAGACCTCAGATGGAGATAGGTCAACGGAGTGGTCTGCCTTAGTCGATGAGGAATGGGTTAGAGACCAGTTGAGCAATCTGGATATCCATAAATCCATGGGTCCAGATGGGATGCACCTGCGGGTGCTGAGGGAACTGGCTGAGGTCATTGCTAGACCGCTCTCCATCATCTTTACCAAGTCTTGGGAAACGGGAGAGGTGCCTGAGGACTGGAGGAAAGCAAATGTCACTCCTGTCTTCAAAAAGGGCAAGAAGGAGGACCCGGGTAACTATAGACCGGTTAGCCTCACCTCCATTCCTGGGAAAGTGATGGAACACCTTATCCTTGGTGCCATCTTAAGGCATATCAAGGATAAGAGGGTTATGAGGGGCAGTCAACATGGCTTCACCAAGGGGAAGTCGTGCTTGACCAATCTCGTAGCCTTTTATGAGGAAATAACACGGTGGATGGATGATGGTAGAGCGGTGGATGTGGTCTACCTTGACTTCAGCCAAGCGTTTGACACGGTCTCCCACAGCATCCTTGCGGCTAAATTGAGGAAGTGTGGTCTGGATGATCGGGTAGTGAGGTGGACTGTGAACTGGCTGAAGGAGAGAAGACAGAGAGTTGTAGTCTATGGGGCGGAGTCTAGTTGGAGGCCTGTATCTAGTGGAGTGCCTCAAGGGTCAGTAGTGGGACCAGTATTATTTAATATATTCATCAACGATTTAGATGAGGGAATTGAGTGTACTATCAGCAAGTTTGCTGATGACACTAAGCTGGGAGGAGTGGCCGACACGCCAGAAGGCTGTGCTGCCATCCAGAGGGACCTGGACAGGCTGGAGAGTTGGGCGGGGAATAACTTGATGAAATATAACAAGGAACACTGTAGAGTCCTGCATCTGGGCAGGAACAACCCCAGGTTCCAGTATAGGTTGGGGAATGACCTGTTAGAGAGCAGTGTAGGGGAGAGGGACCTGGGGGTCCTGGTGGACGACAGGGTGACCATGAGCCGACACTGTGCCCTTGTGGCCAAGAAGGCCAATGGCATCCTGGGGTGTATTAGAAGGGGAGTGGTTAGTAGGTCGAGAGAGGTCCTCCTTCCCCTCTACTCTGCCCTGATGAGACCTCATCTGCAATATTGTGTCCAGTTCTGGGCCCCTCAGTTTAAAAAGGACAGGGACCTGCTGGAGAGAGTCCAGCGCAGGGCAACTAAGCTGATTAGGGGAGTGGAGCATCTCCCTTATGAGGAAAGACTGAGGGAGCTGGGTCTCTATAGTTTGGAGAAGAGGAGATTGAGGGGTGACCTTATTAGTGTATATAAATATATAAAGGGGGAGTGTCACGAGGATGGAGACAGGCTCTTCTCAGTGGCAAACAATGAAAGGACAAGGGGTAATGGGTACAAATTGGAGCACAAGAGGTTCCACTTAAACCTGAGAAGAAACTTCTTCTCAGTGAGGGTGACGGAACACTGGAACAGGCTGCCCAGGGAGGTTGTGGAATCTCCTTCTTTGGAGACATTCAAGACCCGCCTGGACACGTTCCTGTGTAACCTTATCTAGGTGTTCCTGCTCTGGCAGGGGGATTGGACTAGATGATCTTTTGAGGTCCCTTCCAATCTCTAACATACTGTGATACTGTGATACTGTGAAGTTCACAAACCTTAAGAAAGTTTCTAAAATTAATAGATGAACTGTGTCTTTCCCAGAATATAGAAGGATATCCAGAGAGTTCAGTTTTGCATTGAGGGGTACTTGAAAACTACACATTTTCTTATAAGCCTGCTGCTACTTATGAAAAATGGACTCCAGAACACCACCTATTATTCACTTTTTAAATTAAAAAAAACCCCGACGCCTTGGATATTGTTTGTCTGGCATAGCTCTTCAGTCCTTTCTCTGTGAAGTCACGAATACTGCAAATGTAAGGGTGGCAGCTGCCACAATTAATCTTTCAATTTGAGAGCATTCAGCAAAAAGATTATATAATACCCAGATTGACTTTGATGATTCTATTAAATAAAAATAATAATAATTAAAAATCATTATTTTAAGAGAGGAAAAAATTTTGTATTCTATCATATGAGATGAGTCTACACATGGCAAGCTGCAGTCAGCTCTTAACAGTGGTGGGAAGATAGTGATAGCTTGTCATTGCAGTTTAGCTTCTCAGCCCCTCTTTCTCCATGTACTCACCATCCCTTTCTTCATCATCTACTGGAAATTAAGATACTTGTCTAACCTCCTCTTTCACAGATGTTCTGCAGGAATATCTCCCCTCTTTAACCCTACAGGTGGACACTTTTTACTACCCCTGAAGCCTCGTGTGTTCTATGCATCTGGGTAAGGGAAACAAGCTATTCCACAATGATTTCTGTCCTGAAATGGCTGGTGTGCTCCTCGTACCCATAACTGTGCCTCTGAGACAATTCAGTATCTCTCTACTAGAAATGCTGTTCTTTCCTTACTTGAAGTCTCCTTTTTCAGCAGATCAAAATCTGCCAAAATAATCTGGAATAACAAGCAACGCTCATTTGCCAAGATCAATATGTATGTTCCATCACATGCAAAGTCCTATATGCAGATATTCACAAGGATAGTGACAATGTTGCTTAGGTTTTTTTCCTTGTCTTTTTGTCTCTGACTGAAATATCTGCCCTTAAATTCATTGCTTTTCAAGTTATACCATGTACCACAAGTTAAAAATAACAAAATGTAAACTCAAGTTAAGAACTAAACCATATAAACATGAATCTTGGATTTCTTTATTCAGTTACTTGGAGTTTTCTAGATGAAATTGTACCTCTACTCCCACACACAAATTCTGAACTATTGTGCAGTATTTAGATCAATGATTTAAAAAGCTTTTTTTTATTTTTTCCCTACTTGTACAATTCCACTCCTTTATTGTGATTGACTCTTCTCTGAAGTACATCTAGTCATTAAGTAAGCCAAGCACAGTTAGTGAATTGGACTGGAATTCATACTTACTCCAACATTGTCCTGCAGAAAAGTTATTTTTCCCATTTTTATCCCTATATACTTACAGGCAAATGTGTTTCCGTGTCAAATTTTGACTGGCCAAAACTCAAGTTTCCTTTCTTTTCTAGATATGACATACTATTTATTCCACCAACATTTGAGTAGATTTTCCTTAAAGATACTCAGTTTTGAATGACATTTTCCTTTTTAATTATATGCTGGATAATATAATTCAAAGACCCATAAGATGCCTGCATCTTATCACTGCGTTTTAATGCTGGGTTTTTTTTTTTTGTTTGTTTTGTTGTTTGCTTGTTTTTTTTTATTTTATATTTTTACAAGGGAGTCATAATAAATGTTTATAGACACTTAACTTTTCTCCCACCATAGAATAGCTTTCTTGGCATTTCTCTAAAGTAATGTTAGAGTCTTTTACTTTTTACTGATATCTTTGTTTTATTTATAAAAACTTTTGGTCATCTTATCAATGGTGTGATACTTTATTTCTGTCTCTGTGACAAGATGTTGCATCTCAAACATGTTCCAGTCTGACTATTGTTCTTCTAGGTTTCTGCTGTTATTCCACAGTCCCTTTACAGAATATGTATTAATATTGCAAGCTCTTCCTTTCAGTTTTCCATGTGTGGCCTTTGGTTTTACTTTATTAAACTGCCTTTATCTTGACCCAGGGCTTTTTCCCACCTTATTATTCTTCCTCCTTCTCCCCCTAAGGAGGCAAGTGATAGAGCAGTTTGGTGGGCACCTGTCATCCAGCAATTCTCAACTCACCAGAACTGTTCTGGAGTCCATTACCTTAGACTTAATCTCAAGATATTTGGTTGATTCCAGGCATGTACCACTGGTACTGTCTTCCAAGAAACTGGGCCAATGGCTTTTGCATGACACACCCGTTAATGAAATGGCCCCTTACCTGTTATGCTGTCAGTCTTCTTCCTTCTCAGACTCAGGTACCCAAAAATCTCACTTTCATCTTCCTGTTATCTCAAGAGTTGTCTTCTCTATTCTTATTAATAATCTGCCTTCATCATTTTCTTCTCCCTCATCTTTTCCTTTGAACTAGTGTGAGTGAAATTAACCTTAAAAAATCTTTCTGTAAGAAACTCTCCAATCAATGAGAGTTCTGCAGTAATAGAGAATTACTTAATCATCAAATGTTATTTGGCTGATGTTAAAAAATCAGCAGGAGGAGCTCACAACATTAATTTTAATCAGTTATTTAATAAGTCTTCAAAACAGTGCCTCTTATATACAACCTGTTTGCACAAATCCCCTTGGCATTTGGACACAGCATATACCTAAATATAACTGAACTTGTATTTAAAATGTAACAAATGTGATAGATATCTCTTGGGGAGGAGCAGCTGGTCCTCTGGATGTAAAAGTTTTGAGTACTTATTGCTTGAACTAAATGACCTAGCTTTCCTAGCTCAAAGGCTAGATTAGCTTAAAAAAATTCTTTGTAGTCATTTGTAGTCCCACTATAGATGGACTGAAAACTACACTAATTGTGGACTACTTACATATTCACATTATGTTTTCTTGTATTATTTATCCTTGGTTACTGCCATGGCCTGAGCAGGCTCATCTGAGTATGGTTTCCAAAGTTTGTTTATTTTTTTTAATCCAAAAAGATCATTTATTGCAACCTTCTTCCTAAGCTGTATGGAGGAGTCTGCACTTAACTTTCTACCTTAAACACAGCTCTAAACCAAATCTGTTGATCCAAATCTCAGTGTTATAGTGAAGCACACTAAGAAGTGGAGTCAGAAATGGGCAGAACCTATTAGGGTAGCTTCCAGCCATTACATTCATATATATACACTTATTTGAGGAAAATGCCTGGAGTAGATAATTGCACAATATACATTTATAAAGTTCCTGTATGTAGCAGTAAATAGGCAGGATTAAAATTTTAAACTGATTAAAGAATATACTTCGCTGCCTATGCATAATTATCCTAGAGAGCTGAATTCTAAAAAAAAAAAAAAAAAAGGATCACTGAAGCCTGAAAGATTAGCAGAATTTTAAAAAGGATTAAACATTTATATGAACAATGAGAGCATTCACATTTGCATGGAATTAGATTTATCTCTTAAAGAAACCAAATACTCTCTTTAAAAACCCCAAAACTATCTTATTTCAGGACATAAGAAAACAGGTAGCCATCAGTAATAGGAAGACATTTTGTCTCTCAGGAAAGTTATTGCATGACTGTTTATGTCAGCTTCTTCATGAGTATGTGGTTCTAGTCACTGGCTGCAGCAAGATGCCGGACAGCACACAATTATTGCTGAATCAAGAACTGCAATTACCAGGTTCCTATTGAATTATGATAATGACTGCACAGTTATTAGGGAGGAAAGATAAACATTTTGCCATTCAACTTTATTCACAAGGAGACAAGGGTGGCACACAGGCATAGAAATGTTTTATAAGGAATTCCTGCTTCTTTTGCAGCAAAGAATTCTTTTGGATAGATGTGTCAGGGAGTATTTAAGGAGTGAGTGGCATAGAAATAAAATTATTGGCATGAACAAGTTAATGACCAATTAAGTACAAAAACAATACTAAATTACTTGCATTGGTACCTAATTTAAAACTGAGATTGTAATCCAGGTAATGGAGCTCTGCTGGAAGTGTCCTTAGCACTCCCCTAACAAAAAAAGTCATTACTGACTGGCCTGCTGCTTCATATAATTGCTGTGATAAGCCACTGCAAATGTAATTGGCTTTAGCTGAAAAATATTTCATCATACAGCAAGAACAACAGTTGTACTTTGATTTATGTATTTATATCAACTTGAAGAAGATCATTAACACAGTTTCTAGACATTTTTACTAAGCCAGAAAGTACAGCGAAAAAGATCTTAAAGGACCTTAAAGAAACAATATTTTTTTCTTTAAATTGCATTCCTTTTGAACACTGAAATTATTTAAATAAGCACATCTAGCCTCTTAAGGACAAAAGGGATTTCAGATTTATTTCTGTGATCTTTTGGCAGGTTTTGTTTTTTTGCTGCTATAGGGCAGCCTGAGAAGCTTGCTGTTCCTAAACAGATCATAGAATCATAGAATAGTTAGGGTTAGAAAGGACCTTAAGATTATTTAGTTCTAACCCCCCTGCCATGGGCAGGGACACGTCACAGTAAACCATATCAAAAAAGGCTTGGTCCAATCTGCCCTTGAACACCGCCATGGATGGAGCATCACAACTTCCTTGGGCAACCCATTCCAGTGCCTCACAACCCTCACAGTAAAGAACTTCCTCCTTATAACCAATCTAAACTTCCCCTCTTTAAGTTTGAAACCACTAACCCTTGTCCTATCACTACAGTCCCTTATGAAGAGTCCCTCCTCAGCATCCTTATAGGACCCCTTCAGATACTGGAAGGCTGTTATGAGGTCTCCACACAGCTTTCTCCAGGCTGAACAGCCCCAACTTTCTCAGCCTGTCTTCATACAGGAGGTGCTCCAGTCCCCTGATCATTCTCATGGCCCTCCTCTGGACTTGTTCCAACAGTTCCATGTCCTTTTTATGTCGAGGACACCAGAACTGTACACAATACTCCAAGTGAGGTCTCATGACAGCAGAGTAGAGGGGCAGGATCACCTCCTTTGACCTTCTGGTCATGCTCCTTTTGATGCAGCCCAGGATACAGTTGGCTTTCTGGGCTGCAAGTGCACACTGAGACGGATCATGCTCATTTTCTCATTGACCAACACCCCTAGTCCTTCTCCACAGGGTTGCTCTGAATCTCTTCTCTGCCCAGCCTGCAGCAGTGTCTGGCACTGCTCTGACCCAGTTGTAGGACCTTGTACTTGTCATGATTAAACTTCATGAGGTTGGCATCAGCCCACCTCACAAGCGTGTCAAGGTCCCTCTGGAAGGCATTCCTTCCCTCCAGCGTATCAACCGAACCACACAGCTTGGTGTCATCTGCAAATTGATGAGGGAGCGCTCAATCCCTAGCGCTTTGTCACAGACGAAGATGTTGAACAAGACCGGTCCCAACACCAATCCCTGAGGGGTACCACTCATTACTGGTCTTATTTATTGGTTACTTATTATTGATTGCTTATTTACCCACTGAGTGGTCCACCTTCAAATTGATATCTCTCCAATTTGGAGACAAGTATGTCATGTGGGACAGCGTCAAACGCTTTGCACAAGTCCAGGTAGATGACATCAATTGCTCTACCCCTGTCTATCACCCTGCAGCCCTATTATAGAAGGCCACCAAATTGGTCAGGCAGTATTTCCCCTTAGTGAAGCCATGCTGACTCTCACCAGTCAACTTGATGTTTTTCATGTGGCTCAGCATGCCCTCCAGAAGAATCTGCTCCAAAATTTTGCCAGGCAGAGAGGTGAGGCTGACTGGCCTGTAATTCCCTGGGTCACCCATTTTTTCCCTTCTTGAAAATGGGGGTTATATTTCCCTTTTTCCAGTCATTGGGAACTTCACCTGACTTCCATGATTTTTCAAATATGATAGCCAGTGGCTTAGCAACTTCATTAGCCAGCTCCTTCAGAACCCGTGGATGGATTTCATCAGGTCCTATGGACTTGTTTGCATTCAGGTTCTTAAGATGGCCTCAAACCAGATTCTTTCTTAGGTTGACCTAAGGTCCTCATTCTCACAGTCCCTTCTTCTGCCTCCCAGGGCTTGGGTGGTGTGGTCAGAGCACTTGCCAGTGAAGACTGAGGCAAAGAAGTCATTCAGAGCCTCAGCCTTCTCCAAATCCAGGGTAGCCAGTTCTCCTGATAGCTTACGGAGAGGGCCCACCTTGTCCCTAGTCTGTCTTTTATTTGCAATATCCTTATAGAATCCTTTCCTGTTGTCTTTCACATCGCTAGCCACATTTAATTCTAACCGGGCCTTAGCTTTCCTGACCTGGTCCTTAGCTTCACAGACAACATCCTTGTATTCTTCTCAGGCCTCCTGTCCTTGCTTTCAACTTTTATAAGCCTCCTTTTTCCTTCGAAATTTCCTCAGTAGCTCCTTCTCCATTGGGCCCTCCTGCCCTCTATTGCTCTGTCCCATGGAACCTTACTAAGCAGGCTCCTGAAAAGGCCAAAGTCTGCTCTCTTGAAGTCCAAAGCAGTGAGCTTGTTGCATGCTTTTCTCACTGTCTTGAGGGATTTCTGGTTCTGACGAATTATGTGTATTTCCTGTGCTTCCATGGATGTTCAGTATCATGTTCTATTCTCTTGCTCATCTAAATCAAACAAACAATAATTTGAAGTATTGATAGAAAAAGATCTTAAAAATACTGAATGTGAATATTCAATGGAAAAAAAAAAAACACATTACAACCCAGATTTTTATTCTCTTGATTAAAATACACAATTTTCATTCTTCTGACTCTTGTTCTAATGAATAGGTTTATCAGTTGGGGCCTTCTTAGAAACATTCATTTTTAATTGAGTATTATGCATATCCATGACGAACTCATTTTAAAAAGTGCGTACACTGGAAGCCTGAATGACTGAAAGAACTGCAGTCATCCAGTCATGAAATAAAATATCAAGTCATGCAACACATGACTTGTGTGTCCAATGAAACCTAATCAGAGCTATTTAAAAAATAGTGCTGGCTACTACAATTAGCAATTTGGCTACTCTTTATCCCTATTCCTCTATTAGATATACACCGGTACTGCATATGCTTCTTGACATTCCAGTTGAAAGAGCCTCAAACTTCAACTAACTAAATATATAAGTACATGCATAAATAAATAAAGTTTATTAAAGTTTATTTTTATGGTATCTATTTATTAGAGGAGGGGGAAATCTTGGAAAAAAATTAGCTGCACTCATTATATTTGCCTTCATTAACCTGACTCTGGTTTTCCTGTTTATATTAACAAATCTACAGTTTGAATTAGAATGGAATCATAGAATCATAGAATAGATAGGATTGGAAAAGACCTTAGGATTGTCTAGTTCCAATCCCACTGCCATAGGCAGGGACACCTCCCACTAAACCATGTCACCCAAGGCTCTGTCTAACCTGGCCTTGAACAGCACCAGGGTGTTCAATTAAAACAAGTAAAATTGATCAAATGCAACTGAAGAAAGAGACACATCACGTAATGTTGTATTTAGGCTGGTTGACAGCTTTACTGCAATTCTTAATGTATTTTGACAGGAAATTACTACTTTCATATATTTCCTATTGTTTTTATTTATTTAAGTAAAATACTTTTAGAAGTCACTTTTTCCTAAACATTCTTTAACAACATTCTAATATTATTTAGAAGCAAAAATTCAGGAATCTTAGATTTTCTTTTTTTTTTCTTTTTTTTTTTTTTTTTTGTTAGCTAAGGCTTTTGATAAAACCTTAGAGAATTTTTTACTAGGAGCTCATAAAATTCTTCATAACAACCTGAAAGGTACATCTCTCCTAGTAATTCAGCCCAGTCTTGCAAATCCTTTTGAGTATGCTGACCTTTGTGTATGAAAGAAGCTCCACTGACATGAATGGATTTTGGATCAAGCCATAAAAAGAACAATCACCCAAAGTAGCATCTCTTGCCACCAGAGAACTGCATCTGTTCACTTCCTATATCATTAGTACAAAGACCCAACCATTCATAAAGGTTACAATGTGAAGAAATTCAGAAGTTGCTGGTGCTGCCTTATAATCAGTGTGTCTTTGGAAACATTAAATCATAGAATCATATAATCAACTAGATTGGAAATCATTCACTGAGTTAAAAAATGGTCTGATCTACTGATTCATCCCATGTAATGCTACTATTTGATATTTGTGTTCTTTTTTGGAACAGAGAAACAGCAGAAGATAGGGAATGAGTCTAATTGTATTAAGTAAAAAATATTGGTCTCCTGTATTAAGCAATAAAGATACAGAAGAGGAGAACATGTCCTGTTCCCTTTGGAAATAAGAACTTTTATATTAGAACATCTGTGTTTGAAATGACATATTTCTCTTGCTGTGGATATGATTTCCTTAGAAACAGCAACTTCTTCATAATGCAAGAAATTGTTTTTCTGATGAACTGTTGTACAGGATCTGGCTGTGGTGGTCTCAGTTTTCTTCACAGCAGCTCATCCGATGCTGTGAATTGGATTTGCGACTAACTGTTGGTAACAGATTAGTGTTCTGGTTGTTGCTGGATTGCACAGTCAGGGTGGTTTGGGTTGACCTTGGGTAGCTGCTAGGTGCCCATCAGGTCACTTTACCACTCCCCCTCCCATAAAAACACAGGGAAGAAAAAATGTTTGTGGATTGGGAAAAGAAAAGGGGAATCACTTACCGGTTACCATTATGGGCAAAACAGACTCAACCTGGGAAAATTAATTTAATTTATTACTGATCAAATCAGTGTAGGCTAAGAAATAAAAAAAAACAAACAAAAAAAAAACACCAAAAAAACCCACCATAAAGCATCATCTCCCAAGCTCAACTTCACTCCTGTACCTCCTCCCCACAAATAGGCACAGGGGAACAGGGAATGAGGATTGTAGTCAGTTCATTATGCATTGTCTCTGATTCTTTTTCCTCACACTCTTCTTCTGCTCCATCTTGGGACCCCACTCACTGAAGACAGTCCTTCATGAATATCTCCAAAATGAATCATTTCAACACACTCTAGTTCTTCAGGAACTGTTGCAGTGTGGATACCTTCAATGGGGTATTCCATACCATATGTCATGTTCAGCCATAAAAACTAGATTAGACAAGGAAAGAAGGTGGTGAAGATTTTGTCTTCCATCATAGCTGGGGGCCACACCATGACTGAACATTGTTCTGCTTGTAGAAGGTGGTGAATGGTTTCATTTGCATATTTTTCTTTCTATTTCCTTCACTTTTTAAATGATCTTGACCCGGGTGTCTTGTTGCTCTTGCTCTTATTATCTCTCTTATCCCATTCATGATGAAGGGGGCAAGGAAGGAATAAGCGGCCATATGAGTGCTTAGCTGCTGGCTGGGGTCAACCCATCACAGCTGTGTACTTGATAAAATCATAGTTATTGTATAAAATCTTACATAAAAATTATATACTGTATAAAACTGCATAAAAACTTGCAGCCAGTCCCCAGCATAAATAGACTGAAATGCTCTGAAGTTATCTAGAATGCTGCTGATATCTCAATAGGCTGATACCCTATGGGTTACATGATGGCATCCTACTAGACATGCAGAGCTGGAAAAGCACTTCTTGATAGCACCCTGCATGAGAATAGGAAAGATCTCATCAACCTGTGGTCTCAACTTGCAGAACCATCATGTTTAAGAAGAAGGTACTGCAGTTTTCTAAAGTAACATTCAAAAAACATGATGTGAGCAGACAATCTCACTATTGCTCTATTTTGCATCAGAACTACTGAATTAACTTGTTCCTCAACCTCTTCACCTGACTGTGCAACATCGTTGCATATTTAGACATTAAATTGTTATTTGATGTAATTACAGGAATTTTGATCACTGTAGTAAGTTATCCATAAACAGCATCAGAAAGAAGCTTCACCAAAAGTAAGTATCACCCAAGAAAGCCTAACATTTAGTGTGTTGCTTAAGTTTTTTAAACAGGTTGAACTATTATGTTAGTTCTGTGGTACTCCAAATCTATCTAGAAATTTGCCTTCTCAGTTTCATGCGTCATTTAGGTACACAATGTGTTCAGCCACACAAATCTATGGTATCTGGAAACTGTTCCATAGACATGAATTCTTTCTCCTAATGTTACTCACCACCTATAAGAAGCTACTACTACCCTTACGAAGCAAAGAGGAAAAATTCTGCCTATGCAAAATCTATACAATGCAAGTGCCCTGTCACTTGCTTAGTCTTGTTGTTCGTGTCCAGAAAATTTAGGAACTCACTGACCTGCATTCTTTGTTACAGCATTTCTCAGTCCCTAGAGTGTTGTTTATTCTGTGCTTCATTACGAATTAAAATAAGACTATTCCTGAGCTAGGCTTTTATTGGGACAATAATGCTTTAGAGAATTCCATCAGAATGCAATAAGGAACAAGAATAGTAGGATAAGAATTGGTCACTGAGAGCTGGACACACTCCTCTAACTGATGTATCAACATAATGCACTGAACAGTGCAAAACATTCAATAATAATAAGAAAGGAAACCCTGGTTTACACTGTTAATATTTTTGCTACCTTTCAAAAGGTGATTTTGATTTTGCTTGCTAAATTTCAGCTTATTAATCAATTAGAAATTTATTTATTAAGCATGTCTTCAACAGATTTGAGATCAATGCAGATTATCTATTACAATATATGAAATAAATGCTCTTCTTTTAAGCTGAGGACTCTAGTCTTTATTTTCTGTGAAGAAAAATAATGTGCTTATAATTATGTTTTACAAAACTAAAATAACTGAGAGAAGGTCCTTTATGGCTCTGTATGTGTGTGTGTGTTGGGAACATAGTTACCAAAAGGGTGATTACAACTTCTGGTATTTAAAACTTTAAGTGTTCCTGCACTTGCATGAATTCAAACAATTAAGGTATCGCTCCAATTATGACTGTTGGCTGTGATTCTCCAGGGCATCACATTCTAGCTGGGAATTACCAGAACAAACCTCAGTCCATCTCCAGCCTGCCAAAAACCTCATGACATTGCACAACAGGAAAGTATATGTATGTTATCCTTAAGAAAATGAAAAACTGCTAAGGGTGGGTGCTCAGTTAATAGAGTGTGCTAAACCAAACAACATTTTCAGTAAAATTGCTATGGCTGACAACAGCAAAAAATCTGGTCTGAAGAATTTAGTGTCATTTAAAATTTTCGATATGATTGAAATATGCAATCACACCATAAATGTCATTTGTGCCTTAGCTATATGATTTCAACAACTCAAGTCCTACATTTTGGAGTGAGTTTGCAAGGTGCTTTTTTTTTGTTTGTTTTTGTTTTGTTTCTTTTTTTTCCCTTCTGTTAGTATGGCACAAATCTCAAACACAGTAACATATATCTTTCATTCTTAACCTTCATTCCAGCTGATTCTATATGAACTCTTTCCATCATTTTCAAAGAATCCATAAAAATCCTCCTTTAACCACCTTCAGAAAATAGGCTTCCCTCTCCACCCTTACCCTCTCCTCTCCATTCACAAGTTTAAAACATCAGGCTCAGTTGAGCTGAGATTTTGAGCAACTTTGACTTCCTTTCCTTTTTTCTAGACTTTTAAGAAAATCAATGTGTTATTTTCCCTGAATGCAAATTGCTGTCACAAAGCTTTTTACTAGACTGAAAAAGTTCTGCATATTGCTCCACTACTGGAGTTTCCACAAGAGAAGCCTGAAGCATTTCCAGTTTATCTTTTCCCCTATGTTATCTAAGGGCTGTGTATTTTAGTATCCATTAATTCATTATTGCACATTGTCCTTTCCAGCTCCCTGAGCTTGTGGAATTTTCAATCTCTCATTTTTAAAGTCAGATGAGAAGAAGCAAGGTTTCTACCTTATTATGCACCAACACACTTGCAGAATCAGTCTTTCATCTGGAATGAGTCTCATAAAAAAATCTGAGGTTCTATCTTTTGCCATAGATAGATTGAAATCCAATACTTTCAGATGGGCCTTTGGTATAGTGTTTAACTTCTTACATCCGTCACTTATTTCCCTGGCAAAATCTTCGAGCAGATTCTCCTGGAAGGCATGTTAAGGCACATGAAGAACAACAAGGTGCTTGGTGACAGCGGCTGGATGGCCGCACACAAACAGTTGTGGTGAATCGCTCAGTGTCCAGCTGGAGACCAGTTATGTCCCTCAGGGATCAGTGTTGGGACTGGTCTTGTTTAACATCTTCGTCGCTGACATGGACAGTGGGATTGAGTGCGCCCTCAGCAAGTTTGCCGATGACACCAAGCTGTGTGGTTCGGTTGATACGCTGGAGGGAAGGAATGCCATCCAGAGGGACCTTGACACGCTTCTGAGGTGGGCTGATGCCAACCTCATGAAGTTTAACCATGCCATGTGCAAGGTCCTACACCTGGGTTGGAGCAATCCCAGGCACAGTTGCAGGCTGGGCAGAGAATAGATTCAGAGCATCCCTGCGGAGAAGGACTTGGGTGTCGTGGTCGATGAGAAAATGAACATGAGCCCACAGTGTGCGTTTGCAGCCCAGAAAGCCAACCGTATCCTGGGCTGCATCAAAAGGAGTGTGACCAGCAGGTCAAAGGAGGTGTTCCTGCCCCTGTACTCTGCTCTCGTGAGACCTCACTTGGAGTATTGTGTACAGTTCTGGTGTCCTCAACATAAAAAGGACATGGAACTGTTGGAACAAGTCCAGAGGAGGGCCACGAGAATGATCAGGGGACTGGAGCACCTCCCATATGAAGATCGGCTGAGAAAGTTGGGGCTGTTCAGCCTGGAGAAGACTGCGTGCAGACCTCATAGCAGCCTTCCATTATCTGAAGGGGGCCTATAGGGATGCTGGGTATGGACTCTTCATAAGGGACTGTAGTGGTAGGACAAGGGGTAATGGGTTAAAACTTAAACAGGGGAAGTTTAGATTGGATATAAGGAGGAAATTCTTTCCTGTTAGGGTAGTGAGGCACTGGAATAGATTGTTCAGGGAGGTTGTGAATGCTTCATCCCTGGCAGTGTTCAGGGCTAGGTTGGACGAGGCTTGGGTAATATGGTTTAGGGCGAGGTGTCCCTGCCCATGGCAGGGGGGTTGGAAGCTGATGATCTTAAGGTCCTTTCCAACTCTAACTATCCTATGATTCTATGATTATAAAGCACCATGAGACATCCCATATGAACAGAACTGTGTAAATATTGCTGTCTT
The DNA here is from genome assembly GCF_033783945.1 of Neopsephotus bourkii. Classification (NCBI taxonomy): domain Eukaryota; kingdom Metazoa; phylum Chordata; class Aves; order Psittaciformes; family Psittacidae; genus Neopsephotus; species Neopsephotus bourkii. The sequence goes on along the minus strand of NW_026902259.1, from coordinate 73,062 downwards.
TCTTGAACCCACATTAGGCCTCATGGGTGCCAAGCCATGGTAACACATGGAGCTTTCACAGTTCAGTACCCAGAGCCATATTTTTGTAAGGGAGAGTTCTAAATGATGTACAGTTACCAGCTCCTTGAAAAGTGACTTGTTGCCCAAAAAAGCACTCATATTAAAGAAACACATACGGTCAGGAAATATTTTCCAGTTTTTAAACTTGTCTACAGATAATATGATTTCATGAGCTTGAATCATGTAAAACTCAGTTGCTTCTTTTTTTAAGAATGTTGACTTTTTATGGCATCAACAGTGCATTGTTCTTCATTTATGCTATTTTTGCCAGTTCAGATAAGACAAAGATCATACTAGCCTAAACAAAGAAGGACAAGACTAAATGATTAGATTTATCTCTTTCCTATGGCATTCTTTTAAAAAAATAATAATGTATTTTTTTTTTCTTGTGCTTCTGGCACAAGAACTTTTTTTTTTTTTTTTATTCACTTATAGGTTCCTCAGATCAGGCAACTCTTAATACATGAGTAGATAGATTAGTTACAATGAAACCATAAGAAAATAAATGTCAGATTTTTAATATCTTCTACAAATTATAAACTTAAAACCTGCACCTTAAAAACCAAAACTGACCAACCAAAATACTGAGCAGGTTTTCACTGGAAATGTTTCTATTAAAAGCTTACGTTGTCCTTTTGACTACCCATGTCTGCAATGTACATGGACTACTTCCAAAATACTGCAGTTTAATGGTCTTTTTTTGACCTCTCATTCCTACAATCTTCTTTACAACAAGACAAGGGGCTGAGATAGTGGATTAATGATTACTTTTCCAGTCTTAAGAAATCCTCCTGTCGTAGAGCTGAGCACTCTGAAAAAATCTACTGCAATTTTACCACTGGTGTTCCATTTACCCCAGCTAGAAGACTACTTCCATGGGACAAAATTATGTAGAATAGTATGGTTGTTGCTCTGAGCCATGTCTAGACTGATGAGGATGTTGAGGCAGCTTTATATACAAGGAGCCTGAGAGATAATATATCTGTATATAACTGCTGCCATAGAGAACATGTTCTGATTGGTAACAGTAATCTTTCTTTCTGATAGGATAAGAGCCAATGGACTGAGCAGAAAAAGGACAGTTACCCAACAGCCAGAATATAAAATGTCTGTGTAGTAAATATGGTTTGCTTTTCTATACGTTTGTTTTAATTGTTCTAAAAAAAAGGAAAAAAAAAGAGGAAAGTATAGGTGTCAAGACAGTGAATGTGGGGGACTGTGGGTTTTATAGGCAAATTGAAAGCAATTGGGATAATAATATATAATCCATTAAAAGGAAAAATGTTAATTGAAGGCTTTATTTTTTTTTTTTTTTAGGTTTTTCACTAACTCTAATAAATTCCATAAGTTCATAGGTTACTGCAGAAATTGAGGTGGTTTTCCCCTGAATTTGGGGCTGCATATTATGGGTTATTAGCCATCTGGTTTATTCTCTACATCTGGGACCTGATCCAATATTACCGGTTTGTGCCAGGTAACACTGTGAATACTACAGTAGCTGGTGTTATCTTAAGTCTTTTTTGCTGTCATAAATGACTGTGCAAAGTATTAAAACATGCAAAGTTTAAGAAAGTATGAAATTGTTCTCTATACCTTCGAACTTTCTAAAGCTGACCATCATTATACTTATGAACACATGTATGGCCATATATATATCAATCTTTCCATACTACTGAATTTTTTGAAACAGATGTATATTTCTCTTGTCTGTGCAGCAGCTTTTCAATAAATCTTTAAGTAAAGGTCTATCAGACACATCCTTTCTTTTATTCCAACCAAGTGTTAAACTTAAACTTGATGGTATAATCATGGGTGTAACATCTACTAATCATCCCTGAAGACTGTTTGGTCAGTCAACTGAAATTTGTAAAAAGATGTGGGATTTAAAAACAAACAGAGATAGTGCCTGCTTTCATAAGAACATGCAGAAATAATTTGTAAATCTAGTAATTCAGGCACCAAAGAATGCAAATATTTTTTTTTTTCCTGAAATATAATTATTTTTGTACTGAAGAACCAAAAATTGAAAGGTTAAGATTAGCAGGCAGTCATTTATTTTTATATCCAGTGGACTGACATACAGTTTAGGGAAAATATTGAACTGATGGTAGGAAGCATTTGTACCTATTATATGGAAGTCGTGGCTATGTGCATTTGTACATCACATTCACTGGCATAGATATATGCTTTTAACTCTAAACGGCTAAGTCCAATACACTTTCATTTTTTTCACTGCAAGCAAACAATTATCTTGAGGGTTAATCCTTCCCACTTTAAGATTGATTTTTGAGATAAGGTAGATAAATCACTCTCCAGATGTCCTATTTCCCGTTATTGATTACAATGGGAAGTGGTTGTCTCAGACTTGGAAGTCTGATTTTCAGATGCAGTAAGTCCATTGAAAGAAATTCAAGATCTGTTTTTCCAAAAACCTAATCAACTTATTCATGTGTGACAAAATAAAATTCTTCTTTTGTCATATTCTTGTTATTCTTGCACTTCTGCACATTCATTAGGCCAGCATCGAAGACAGACCAGCCTAAGAACAAATGTTCTTTGATTTTGCATCAGAGGGATACTATTGGACACAAACACAGCATCCCATCTCTGCGTGTGATCCTACTTTTAGGAAATTCAGGCATTATTCCTCCCTATTTGTCTTTTCCTTCTTCATAATAGGTAGGTATTTTAACTGTCTTTAGAGTGAAATTTTAAATCTCAATGTATTTTTGCAGTGTTTGAAGAAAGAAAAGAATTGTAATCTGTTTGAAAATGAGAACTGTTTCCATTCTGATTTGTATGGTTCACCTTATGGGGTTATAGAAATGTATCACGTTTGGAAAAGTCTGTAAAACCATAACAAAGGGAATTTTTATATTTTCATTTTAAGTTATATCAAGGGTTCCCAGAGTAAAAGAGTAGATATGAAATCTAAGTAAATTAATTAAAGTTTCCTTAGGAAAATGATCCACATTTCCCTAGAGATATTTTTATATTTTTAATACAAACTCATCCTGCAATTTTAAAATAAGAAAATTCAGCTTGATAGTAGTTTAAAATTTAATAGTATATTTTGAGATTAAGTACTTTATTGAAAACAATGTTCAGTAATAAAATGCATCACTAGGCTTGTCATATCTTAACGTGAAAAATCCTCACCTGGGATATATTTTGTCATCATTAAAGAAGAAATTAACAAGTCAGTAATTGGCACTCTGAACTTAATTAGTGTATAGCTCACAAACAACCTACTTCTGTATCTGCAGTTCAGGAGACAATCACTGTAGAACAGTGAACAGTACCCACTTCTTACAAGGGCTTTAAGTGGAAACATATGCATCATTGCAATAACATTCACCTCTCTGTATACATTAGGTTGGTTCCCAAGACCATTTTCATCTGGTCACAGAACAAAAACTTGGGTTTAGTAGAGGTAGAAAATAAGGGTTCTGTTACCCTCCTAAATAGATCAGCTGTATTCAAACTGCTATTGAGAATGATCATGCTTTGTCTGGAAGAAAGTTAACCAGTCTTAATGATGACATGCTAGGGACTATGCTAGCAATTTTGCAGTGTAGGTGACAGCATGACACTGCTCAGGCCATGCTCATTCTATTAGATTGTCTGTTACAGAAGTATCTCAAAATCACAAACTGCTTGGCTCACAATACATGGGGCAGATTATTACAGTGATAACTACAAGGCTGAATAACGCAGGTCTACTCATATAAGTTATGATTAAGACAGAATTGACAAGTCTGCTAGGGCACCTATATGCAACTCTATTTTCTCTATAATTAAAATTAATTTAAGAGTGCATTTACCCTAGTTCTATATGCAGACAAAAGAAACTTCTTTTTTTTTCTGTTGTTGAGGGCAATGTACACGTATCTAGGCTAAATCACTTTCTGAAGTCTAAGTTTGTTTAAAACCTAAACAAGCTCTTTTTCTAATTGTTGTGCCCCAAATGACTAAAGTAAATGGGACAAATCTGGTTTTTGGTAGTATTTTTCTTCCTGAATCTTCCATTACTTTAACTATAAAATAGTCCATAGTCCTACTTAAGATTTTCTATTCAATAAATAGTGTAAGAGAAAAAAAAATAAATTAAGGGAAGATGTAGTTGTGTGTTGTAATAACATCTGTGTAGTTTCCACTCCATTAAGTCTCTTCATGTCATTCAGAAATTCTTCTAATTTCTTGAAAATAATCAGGGTGGAACCTTAACACTAATGAAGACACCTATTCTGCTTCAGTACAGTTTTCCTAGATGATGCATAGAAAAGAACAGTGGAGATTTTAGTTTGCTAAAAATTTTGTATGGTGAGAAGGGTTAGAAAATATTTAGCTTATTCAGAAGCAGGTTTTAGAAGCTGACAAAGATACTTATGGCAGTGATGGATAATGAATTCAGCAAAAACAAAAGATGGAATAATTTCAAAGATTAAAAACACAAGTTAAGAAATTCACAAGCTTTACAATGCCAGTTTTTTTATAATAAGATATATAAAACATTGCAGTAACTTGCAAAGAAATATGGGAAAATACTTTCTGATGGAAAAAGTATTTTCAAAAGCTTATGTTGTAACCTCAGTTTCTCTGGATAAGTTTGCAGTAGCTGGCATGGGTTGGGCCTGGTTGACTATTATGTTAGCCAGTGGTCTATTAGGAAAAGGAAGTAGCTTAGTTTTAAGAATGGAGGAGCATCCCCAGCATGCACAATCTGGCAATCACTGTGAAAGCTGTAAAAACATGGAAAACTTTCCAGGGGGTTGGATTTTAAGCACCAGTGCTGGCAACAAACTAGTGTTAAACACTAAAGGAACTTGAAAGGATCAGCTATCACGTTTTCTCTACTACCATGGCAGAGACCTCAATGATGACTTGCCCAAAATTTCTTGCTCGCAGCTCAGCTCCCGCGAGGGGCTGACTCACAGGGAACAGAGCCAGGAGGCTTGGTGGGAGATTCAAACCGGCCATCAACAGCCATTCTTGGTCAGTTGCTGAGGTAAGTAGCTTGAGAGAGGACGCCTGCAACACCAGAGCAGAGCTGGGAGAGATCAGCATCCAGGAGCCTTACGTCACAGTGACAAGAGCAACTGAGGAGGAAGCCTTAAGTCCTCCATGGGACTTGCCCAGGAGCCTGCAGCTCAGCTCCCGCGAGGGGCTGACTCACTGGGGGCGGAGCCAGGAGGCTTGGTGGCACCAGCTGTGAGTGGTTAAAAAACCTACCCAGGGAGCACGGCGACCAGAGCAGGCCGAGGCAGCTTGTGCGTCAGGTGAGAAGGCTAACCACCTTATCAAGAGGGCTCGTCTGGAGCGCAGGAGGAGGAAAGAGTGCTGTTTGTGTGGAGAGATGTAGACGGATTGATCGATCAGATAGATCATGGTTGTAACACGATCAAAAGCTGTAGTGAGTAATAACGTGGGTATCCAGACCGAGCCTTTCTGCAGACATGCGGCCGTGCAGGTCTCTGGCTGCAGCAAATGCCTGGGCCTGGCACTTGTATTGGAGGGAGCCAGTGGCACTGCTTGTGCTCACTGTGAGCAAATAAGTGATCTTCTCAGGCAGGTGGTTGAACTGAGGGAGGAGGTAGACAGGTTGAGAGCCATCAGAGAATGGGAAAGGGAAATAGACTGGGGGAGCCACACCCTAAGGCAAGGCAGAGGGAAGTGGTTGAACAAGTGATGCATCCCCTGCCTTCCTACCATCAGACTGAAGGAGAGAACTTAAGGGACAAGGATGTATGGAGGGTGGTCCCTCCTCAGAGAGGTAAGCGAAAACCCTTGCAATCCCTTCCTCCCTCCCAGTTGCCCTTGAATAACGGGTATGAGGTCTTGGAACTACAGGGCCAGGTAAATGGAGATGTAAATCTATCTAGTGAATCACCTAGGGCTTACCACTCACCCCCATGCCTTAGAACTTCACCAACCAAGAAGAAAAGAAGAGTAATTGTGGTGGGTGACTCCCTTCTGAGGGGAACAGAAGGGCCTATTTGTAGACCAGATCCATCCCATAGGGAAGTCTGCTGCCTACCTGGGGCTCAGATTAGAGATGTTAAAAAGAAACTCTCTGATCTGGTGCAGCCCTCTGACTACTATCCGCTGCAGGTTTTTCAGCTTGGTGGTGATGAAATTATTACAAGGAGGGCAAGGGCAATTAAGAGAGATTTCAGAGCCCTGGGACGGCTGGTTAAAGGGTCTGGTGCACAGGTGGTGTTTGCCTCTATACCTGTTACAAGCAGTGGTGAAGAGATAAATAGGAAGAGTCTGCAGATGAATGTATGGCTATGTGACTGGTGCCAAAGGCAGGGGTTTGGGTTTTTCAACCACGGGGTGCTGTATGAGACACCTGGTTTGCTGGTAGCAGGTGGGATACACCAGTCCCAGAGAGGGAAAAGAGTTTTGGGGCAGGAGTTAGCAGGGCTTATTGACAGGGCTTTCTTCCAGACTCTTTGACACACCTCCCACTGAAGAGGGAACTTCTAAAAATGTGCATCTATGACTAAAATGTCTTGGTTTCCAGGTGTCTGCACTGTCCATTGGTGTCAGAAGTGAGATGATGATTACATGAATCATGGATAGCTGTGGAAAGGGGAGCAAGAAAGAAAAGCATTTGGCTCCTGGACAGGAGAATGAGCAGGACCTGTTAATGTAAAGCTTGCCCCTGGTTTAGTGGAAAATCAACTTCAGGATGGGTTCAAACTCTATATTTTAGTGTGTGGTGTTCCTGCCCATGGCAGGTGAATTGGAACTATCCGATCTTAAGGTCCTTTCCAACCCTAACTGTTCTATGATTCTAAGGGGAACAGGGAAAATGTGAAACCTTAGTGTGGGGTTATAGCTTTACATATAAGAGGAATAAAAGGATGATCCAGAAAACAAAGCAAGTGTGTTAGAAAACAGTAATGACTTGTTAAAGAGAAACTCTGAGAACTGCCCACCAAGACTGTGAAACAGAGCAGGAAAATGCAGAGAGAACAGTGGTGGAGCTGGCTTTCCTCAAAGTGGAAGTGGCTGTCAAATGGAAAGGGCTCTGTTCTCAATCTCTAAGGTCACTGAAGCCGTGTGCTCCTGACTGGGACCTGTACCATCAGAACAGGGACATCTGGTCTTCCATTTTCTTCTCCTCGAACAAGGTGTTGGCTCTATAGAAGGGGGCATTCCCCATCACTGTCATTAAATAACAAAGGTAAGAGTAAGATGCGTTTGTACCAGGAGCCAGCTGAGGCACATGACCAGGGTGACGGGACAAGGACAAGAGCAATGCAGCCTGAGTAGCCACAGTGGGATATCACCACTCACCCTTGCACCCTAGCAGGATTGTGAGAGCTGGGGGAAAGCGATCATATGGTTGCTGCAGTTCAGAAAAGTCATGTAATCTGCAGAAATGCATACATCTGCTCTGGTATCAAAGTCTATTTAGTCTCCACACTGTCATTTGGTCTTGAACCATGACAGAGGTAGCAGGGGTGTGTGTCTACTCCTGTCAAAAGTGTTTTGTGGTGCTGTAGCAGAGCATGGCCATAAAACTCTCAAAACTTTCCACTTCCACTCGTTACTAACATTTTTGGCTGTAGTTACAGATTAAAACCAAATCCTTATATTATTAACATAACTGCCTTGTCTGAACATCTGGTGAAGCTGAATGGTTATTTTAGTCTCTTCCACCCTTTTATCAAAGTCTATTCCAGTGTGCTAAACATTCTCAGATAAGCACCAGCTTGAACTAGATCACTCCAGAGGCAAATGTCAGAAATAAAACTCTCAAAGCACTGTGCAAACTGATCTAAAATCTCAACCTAGACAGCTTGAACAGGGCACCCAGCATTTCTCTGCAGTCAGATGAGGTGAATCCATTTCAGCATTCCTTGCTTAGGTGCCTCAGCTGATTGCCTAAAAGTAGTTGGAAGGAACGTGAACCTTGATATCAGTGACCTTCTATACCAGAAAAGAGTTATTTTCACCAACCTAGTGTTACTAAAAGATTATTCTCTCACCACAGAACTTTCCTCTCCATGTGTCTCTATTGTGAATTTAGAACAAGGACAGCCATACAGTTTGACAAAAAATCCCAAGTAGCTCCTTCTGCTGAACCCAATACAAAAAGTAAAGTTGAGGTCAGACCATGGGCTGGACTCAAATCTGCGGGCTCATGGCTGGGCAGAGCAGTGGTGGATCTGGAGACTGGCACCCGTATGGTATCACTGAGGAAGGGACTTGTGGACCTGGGATGAGCTTAAATGGGACTCCTGGGCCAATGGGCAGGAGCTGGGGGGAGGCCCAGGGCGAGGGCAGGACTAGTCAGCACCAGTGAGACCCATTAAAGCATTCAGATGGGACCCTGACAATTTTCATTAAAGTCGTACTTGCAGAATAAATATGGGATGTGTTCTTTGTTCACCTGTAGGTGGTGCGGTGTTGTGCTTTCAGCTTTAGTCTGAGAACAACACTGATACCACACTGATGTTTTTAGTTGTTGCTGTTCCAGGATATATATGGAATTTAGAAATCTCTTTCTTGAGAAAAATCAAACATTTTGCATGGTCTTCATCTGATAAAACATGACGTTTAGAAAAGCACTTTTCTTCCTCACAGTCAAAGCAAGGACATTTTCCCTAAAAGCTTCAAGGGAAACACAAAACTACATAATCTCTGCCAGTAAATGGCACATCAGATGTTCTATAATGTTGGTTTCTTTAAGATGAAATATTTAATTTCTATTTGAAACTAAGTGAACCACAGAAAATAATTCAATTGAAAACACATCAAACTAAAATGCAAAATGCATTTTACCTGCAAGCAGCACACAGTTCATTCTCTATTCCAAATTTTTCTCCAAAAAGAAACGAGTTATCATCACATTCTGTAGCCATGAAAACAATCTTGCTATTCAAGGTATTGAAAAGTTACAGCTTCAATCATTTCTGAGGTATTTTAATAAGAGATGCTATTGATTAGTATCTTCTCAGAAGGTTTTATGTCTTCCAAGACAGTTTCTGGAAAAAGAAAGGAAAACAAACCAAAACCAAAAACCAAAACCAAACCCAAACAACCAAACAGAAAAGTCCTCACCAACTTAAAAAAGGCTTCTGGCATTTGACCTTCAGTCTGCCAGTAAATTTTCAGTCATTAGGAAATTCAAGGCCCATCTAAGGTGTGGTTACTCTCACTCTAAAATAGAATCTGAAACATGGCATATGAATATCTCTTTGATGGTGCTTATTTCTCCTCTTTCACTGTAAAAGAACAGCTGATGGTGACCTTGACAGTAAACTTTAGACCTCTACAGTGAATTTAATTCTACTCAACGAAATAGATTCTTTTTCTGTGCCAATCATGTCTGTGCCACATTTATCCTTTTTGGTGAAACAACCTAGACTTAAAATGCTGAGGCAGGAAATGAGACCAACAATCAGGCATTCAAACTTTCATTTTACATATTATAGGTAATAGAGCACTAACAATAGGAAAAGGTAAGGTTGACATGGAGCAACAGAGTTGCTCTGCAACCTTTTTGTGGATTGGTTTTGAGATTTGTGGTATCACGCACAGAGCAAAATATACGTAACATCATATTAACCAGTAATGAGAGCATCCATTTGAAAAGGGAGCTGTCACCTGTTCCATGTAGAGCTCAAGCTTAAATTAAATATTCAGTGTATAGAATCCACACAGATATCAGAGTATGCTATCTGCCTTAAGATATTTACCCACCATAGCCTTTATATTCATTTTTATTTTTGTGGTTGTAGTAGGTTTTCTTGATCACCTATATTTTCCTAGCACCCCTTTTAAGGTTGGACTGTAACACTGTAAAGTATCATAGTCTGTCTCTCGGAACATTTGCTTTTAGTATAAAATATTTTGTTTTAGCATGTGTTACAGAGAAAGTAAGTATAAGCATCTTCCCAGTTAGTCCCAAACCAAAGTTTTAACTTTGTCTAACTACCTCATATATCCTGCAGCTCATCATTAAGTAACCAATTGTTTATCTGTTCTCTCTTGGCCTTCTCATAGAAAACTGCCCTTTCTCTGAATCATCTCTGCCAAATTTCTATTGCCAGGAGTGCTTCAGCATTGCTAACTTATGCACATGCCATTTGGCACTCAGCAAGATCTATCAAAATTTCCAGCTTATTGGATGCCCTCTATTCTCCACTTGGCTCCTTCTCCTCAAATAATACCATGCTTCCATTTATAATCCTACAGCCACAATGCAGAACAAACTGACAAGAGCTTATAAGAAAGGGAACAGCTGAGAGAAAAGACAATAAAGAACCTTGTTTTGTACTTTTCTGCTTCCTTTATTGTTTAGTCAAATCTTTCATGTCCCTGTTTTCTATTTTATAGGGTCTGGGTTACTTTACTACTTTAATGATTGGCAGGTTGAGGTGGGGTTAAATGTATTTTCTTCAAATAATACAGTATCTTCAACTTTCTAATGGGCATGAATAAAAGGCCAATTAAACATCCAAAGTGTTCGACCTCTTCCAAGTCAGAAACATATGTACTCCAGGTAAGCATACACTTCCTAGACTTCCAAACTTGTCAAAGTCTTATACACAAGCCAATGTGTATATAAGTCTCCCAGTTTGAAACTTTGTATCTTGCTTATATATTAACAGATGGTTTCAGTTTCTACCATGGCAATTAAGAACGAACTTCTTTTAGTATCTCTAGCAAAGATACAGCCAACAGGGTCAATGATTTTTTATGTTCTGATGAAATGCATATTCATGTTCACAAACAGGACTTTATTACTAGAATCGAAGGCTAATCGACTTGTAATCTATTTTTAAGTTAAGCCACAATAAGTAGCCCTTCAAATGGAAGGAAGTCCATGAATAATGGCTTGTCATCTAACAGAAGCCAATAGTTATGTACTCAGGAATGACCTTAGTATGTTAATCCATTTTCAAGGAAAGCTGAACAGTCACCTATCTGGGCTCCCTTCAAGGCTGACCCACTTAATTTTCTGCCTGGGAGACATCTCAGTGTTCTGCCTTCTATTACAGACTAAAGCGAATAGTTACTTGCCTGGGAGGCACTATACCAAGTTTGATGAATTACCTCACAGGCTGACCCAAACCTATGCCTGTCTGGAAAGCACTGTCTTTCTAGTGACCTAATTATTAAGCAGACTGTAACAGTTACATATCCTACGGTGTGTAATGAACATTATATCTGAAAATGACTGTAGCTTTTGATTAATAATTCATATTTAAAGTCATCTTGATTTTTGAAAAGTAGCAATGACTTTTCCTTTAGAAAAATATTAGAATCTTCACTTACCCATTGCAAATCATGGCTCCTTTTTTTTTTTTTTTTTTTTTTACTTGCTCATGTTGATGTTATTTATGCTGCAAAATGTAAAAGAACAGTCATTTATGTTTCAGGTTTTCAAGGTCATTGTGAACCTTAATTTATGATCATAACTGCCTTTGTAATCTTCACTTAAAAGGTGTTATAAATGCAAAATAGTAGTGGAAGTATTTCTTAAATACATTCTGGAGTTCACCAAGCTCTTAAAAACTGAGCCATTGATCTAACAGCTTAGATTTCTAGCTGAACATTGCCAAAGACTACAGAAGAACACACAGGTGAATTTGGTAATGGAAAAGTAAGGTTTAATAGCAAATTATGTATTAAATAAAAAAGGTTAAAATCAGGACAAGTAATGGATTATCAGGGCAGTAAAACTGAAGGAAGATTAGAGAATATGAACAAAATTAGCACAGGAAAAATTGTGAGTTCAGAAACTTTCAAAAAGAATAAATTAACATTAAAAAGCAATAATCAATCCCTTAAGAAATGTTATCTCCACCTTTATCAGAGTGTGGCAAATATATTTTCTCTGCACAACTTTTCAGAAGAAAGAACAGCAGAGAAATAAATCATAAGAAATAGGAAAAGATTGTTAAAAACAACTTGCGCATTATCAATAAAGCATTATTTGAATTGCAGTGATTACCTCAGCTACATCACACAGAACCTGGATGCCCCGCCCGAGACAACAAGGAAAATTTTTTTTTTTGAGCATGCTTGGAGCTCTCTATTATTACAGATTTGTGTCAGAACAATTTTTCCAGTGAATGGAAAATACTAAAATAAAGCAGTCCAACCAGTTAAAACGTGTATTGATATTTTTATGGGGTTTGACTCATCTGATCATCCCCTTGTAGTTCTAAGAGATATATGCCTAGCTATTTTCTTCAACTTTCCATTTAGGAAGAGTATGATTTTGAATTAAAAGTGTCTAAGTGATACAATTTCCATGTACACATTCATCAGAAGGTGTAGTGGAAGGATTTAGACACACAATAACACAGTTAACCTTCAAAGTAAATAATATTTTGAAGGTTATGGACATGAACATCATTATGGAATACAATAGCAGCTCAAAAACTGCCTCTGAAATCAGAGAATAGAGAATGTCTAAGTCACAGAAGACAGACTTTGACAGCTAACTGAGCTGCAGCCTGTGTATCTGGAATCCAGAAATGGGATACCCTCTGCACTACGGATGCAGCCTCAAGGAAAACTGCTCCATCCACTTTCTGCATACTGTGAATTCACTCAAAGAGTGCTCAGTAATCATTGCCACAGAACCTAGATGCAAAAGCTATTGAAACAATTGACTTCTTTCCCCTGGCTGCCAACTAGACTTCTCTTTTTTTGATATTCTGACTCTGTCTTTCTGCCCCCTGTCATGTGAAGCTGCTGGTGATTTCTACTACCTTTTCATGCCACCTTCAACTGTGTACCTAAATCACATTTTTGGATACAGATTAGTATTTCTTTCTAACCATTCCTATATTGCCAGATGTGGTAAATATCCTGCTTCTCTGTTTAAAGTAATAATTAGAGCAACTTAGACATTGGGAATAGTGATTTATTCTTACTACTATTGCTAGTACTGCTACCACTAGAATTATTTAAATTGTACCAGTGGTTTTATAAACTTCCAGAACATCAAATGAAATAAATCAAACAACCTGAACTCAGTTCAGAGGTAAACCAACTTGATTCTTTTGCTGTTTAACAAAGTCTTAGAGAAAAAAATCAACAAAACATAATGTTCAAGGACATCTTTTTTTTTTTTGTCTGTGGAATCAAATACCTAAAGATGGAGATCTCGGTTTTCTAATGATCAGAACTGCTGAGTAATTGGAGTTTCTATCCCACAAAATTCCTCCTATTTAATAGCTATTATTTTACTTTGAGCCAGAATATATGTCTGAAAATATAGCTGTTCTGCTGGAAGAGATATTTTCAGAAATAATTAAACTTGCTACTTCCCCTTTCTGTTACCGTGGAGCACCAATCTGAAGGTCATTTATCTTTTTTTCTTTTTTAATTTTTTCCTTTTATTTAAACAAATAAAAAAGAAAAAATAGATAAAAACATAAAAATGTATTTTTAATATTTCAATGTCACAGATTTTCAGAAAACACATTTAATAGAAAAGAATACTCCATAAGTTAAACAATCTCTTATTCTTTAAATTAAATGTTTTTATTAACTGTGTGCCATGGATCTCATGCTTGCTTTTTTTTTTTTTTCAAGTCCTCCAATTGAAAACAAGTTAGAAAGGATAATCACAGTGAATTTTGCAACTTGGCACATGTATTTGTGTTCAAAAACACTTTTAGGATTGTGGGGTTTTTTATACTATAGTTCAAAGAAATAATGTAAATGCATAAGGAAATGATTGAATACATTTAAGAAAAATAGAAAAAAAACAAAACAAACCCACCTGTGAATGTTCAAGTCAATGTGAAAGACCTGTATTAAAAATGAGATTCTTTTAAGATGAAGCTAAAAAATGAAAACCCTTTAAGAGTTAAGAAAAAAATCAGCTTCACCTTGCTCTTGAAAGCCCTAAGGGCTGTACTTACAATATGTCACCCTATCACTCATTCTTGAAGTGCTTTACTACTTAATCATGTAATAGGCTCAGCTTGAACAATAGCTGAGAAAATGAAGAAACTGTCTTCTTCAAATCTCACTAGAGCACTGAGTTTGATAAAGTAGAAGGTTTGGTCAATATGCTTTTGTGATTTTTTCTGCTTCTTAAAATTCTGTAAAACTTACTGCAAAATTCTGAAAGTAGTAGTGAGAGAACTCCACCAGGATTTCTCTCAGCCCACTTTTAAACATGATCCATAATTTGATCAAATGCTCTTGGGCACTATTAAATAGTAATAATGAACTTCACCTAAAGCCCTTAGTAATTTTGTTCCACATTTCCTTCTCTAATTATCCACTATTCCCTATTTATTATTGCTTCATTCCCTGCCTTGAGGCCTTCTAAAAATACTAAGAATGATAAATTAAACAATACATTTTGGCACCATGTTAACCAATGGGGAGGGTTATAATTTAATGGGTTGTCTTCTGAATTAATTATTTCTGAATTATTTAATTGCAGCTTCTAAACAAAACTTGCTGAAAGTGTGACACTGAAAACCAAAGTATTTTCTTACAGTCTCTAGCAAAAGGAAAAGCAAAAGATTAAAAACACACATGTTTAAATTCACAACATATCTCCATGCAGCTCAATAGAAGCCTTCGTTTGCATTTGTATTTATATTTATGCTAATGAGCAGTGTCTCCTCCCAAGAGCCATAACTATTTTTCAGGGTATTTTCACAAGTGTAATCACCAGGTAAATGGCACTCTAGAGTTGATGTCTTTTTTTTCCCATCTTTATTTTCAAGTAAAAATAGTCATTGGCTTTTATATGATGCCCTTATGTTTTTCATTTAAAATCAATTTTAAATAATGCTCTTTTTCTTTTTATGTTAGAACTATCTGTTTGCTCTTTTCCAGCTTTATTATTCAGTCTTGATATAACTTCACTTGTTCTTATTTTCTAAAATAAATATTTTAATTATTTTGAGGAACATTTAGAGGAATGCTAAGTAGAGGGTGGCATTAGTGTGATTTATCTAACCAAGTTTATATGGATTAACCCATAAAAAATTTTGCTGAGATGCAGCGCAGAAAATCAGTCTGCATCAAGACCCATACTTTAAACATGTTTTTTTTTGTATTGATGCTGAAAATTCTTACTATGGAAATAATTAAACATGCTATGTGGCTGATAATTTTTCTGGCATCAACAACAAAAAAAAGGTGAAAATCAGGTCATAGGAGCCGTTTAGTATTATGCCTTACATTTTGCAGGAGTATGTTCTTTCCTAAATAAAGGAAGATCATATAATTGCTGCACTTGTTAGTCATGTGGAAAATAAGTTTTATTCCTTATCCTAGTAATTAATTCTCCAATATGAAAAAACATTTTCAATATCATGGTGTCCTTTTTTTTGGTTGGCTTTATACTTTTGTTTCAGACTCCTTGCTTTCCTGTTATTTTGGTGCTATGTTTATAAGGTGCCAGAGCAATGCTTCATTATTTATCATCCTAACAAAACACGTTGCAGAGAAGAAATGGAAAACATATTTCAGTCGCCCAGAAACTTCAGTTCTTCTTGATGTAAATGCATTGCCTCCTGAGTAACCATAATAGATAAGTGTTTTCTAAGAAAACATGTCCTGCTTTCATCACTTGAATAGAAATTTACTAAAGCTTTATTGGTATAGCTTTTTTTCCTTCAAATCCACCATATGATTAATGGTGTTTCTTCAAACTATCGTAGTTCATATCTTCATACTTATACAGGTTCATAACTTTAAATTAAGAAGGCAAAGTTTATGTAACATGTTCCATAATGGATAAAGAAAACAAAAAGCCCCACAGAAAGTGTGTCAGAATATATGAGACTAAATTTGTCCTCTTACAATTTTATTTTTTTCCTCATCACTTGCAGAACCATGTTTGTTTCCTTTTCATTTACCAGGATACTCCCTCCAAATACATATATGGCTTCTGCTGGTGCTCCAACCATTCTCTCATGTACTGGAAAGGAGGCAGAGAAAGAGTTCTTAATTTTGCTCTGGCAGTTCTGTTCCAGCCTACTCTGAATTTCAGTCTGAATCCCTTAGAAGAGTGCTGGTCCAAGAAGGGTGGACAAAAGCCTAACAACTTTCTGCCACTAAAAAATGTCCAAGTGTTTGTGCTGCTACTAGGGACAAACCCTCATAGTACACAGCATTGCTGAGTCTCAGGGATAAGATAGAGGTGTTATGGTACAGGGGCTAAATATTACATGCTTTCTGGCTAGGCAGCAATGAAGGCTAGATATTTACATTGCCTCAATTTCTAATTTTTAGATCAAGAAAAAAATAACTAGTAACTGTCCATGTTCTCTGGAAAAACATTCTGGACAGTAGAGCAATGGAAGCAGTAAAGGGATACCTCAAAATGGGATCTTTTGGCATGGGATAAGTTTAGGAAACCTTTGAGTGTATTTTTTTTACACAGAGGAACATCCAAGCCTTAGCAATTATTAAAAGAAGGAATTTATCCCAAGTACTCAAACATGACTGAGTAACTTTCTGCTATTCATAAGCTCATAGACTGAAAAGGAGTGGAAGAAATGATCTGCCTTTTGAAACTGCAGAGGGATAGATTTGCTTTTATTTAATTTAACTCATTATGACACCTCTAGTTCTGTTTAAAGAATTGCTCTGCTCTAGTATCTTATTTTCTGTTTCAAGTATATCACTGATCTAAAGCCTGGAAGCAAATGGGAAGACTGGCTTGCTGGAACAACTTCATAATTAACCATTTGCCTGTGTTTCTCTGATCCCTGAGACACTTAAAGGGAATGAGTTGATGAGTATCTTCTATTGTTAGACTTGATCATCCAGGACATAATTACTGATAAAGTTGCTCTAAACTGCAGATCTTCCAAGTCCAGATGATTAAATCTGGATATAATGGCCTCAATCTCTTTAATAAACCTTCTTAATACATCTTCCTTAAAGTCTGGAAGCTGTTAGTCATATCTGTATTATGTGCAGTTGGTTTAGCTTTCTTTCAGTCGTGTTTTTGTAAATACTTTGTACATATCAGGCAACGAAGTAGCTTGTTTGATGAAAGCATACAGTCATATATACTTGCAAAGGCATGCAATCTTGACTCTAGCCAATAAGTATCGAGGCCATATTGCTGAAACTGCAGCTGTTCTGAGCAGGACACTTCTCCAGGATGAAGGATCACCGCCTCCCTAAGATCGTGTTTTACGGTGAACTTGCCACTGGTAGCCACAAGAGAAGTACCCCAAAGAGATATAACGACTCCCTGAAAAAATACCTTAGCCTTGGCCATATTGACTACCATCAGTGGTGCACCTTGGCCTCCAATCGGGAGACTTGGAGACACACCATACATAATGCCGTTGACTCCTTTGAGAACTCAAGCAGGACTAGTCCTGAGGAGAAAACAAAACGTAGAAAGAATCACGCCCCACCTATACCACCCAAGGAGACCTTTCACTGTGCTTTTTGGAGCAGGATTTGCCTATTTCACTTTGGCCTTTTTAGTCATCAGCACACTGGTAGTAAGCGTGGGTAAAGCCCTTCCCAAGTCTTCATTCGTGAAGTCAAGCCATAATGATGATGAAAATGATGATGTGTAGTTGGTTTAGCTTTCTTTCAGTTGTGTTTTTTATAAAGACTTGGTACATATCAGGCAATGAAGTAGCTTGTTTGATGAAAGCATGCAGTCATATATACTTACAAAGGCATGCAATCTTGACTCTAGCCAATAAAAGTATCTCATTTGCTGGAGACTGATAAAATTAGATTACAATTTTTTTTCTGGATAACTTTAATATATTAAACAGCATAGAAAATAAAGGTAAAACAGGAAAAATTGTTTTAAACAGCCACATTAAAAAAAAAAGTGGATTTTAATAATTTGTATACTGTTATTTCACCTTTTTGCATTAGAAAAAAAATGTGGGAACAATGTTGCAAGCATATTTATACATTTACCAATATTTTTGATAAACACATATGCACAAACATATGTTTCCTAGAAAAAAAATATCATGTTTTACATCTGAAGATAATGAACATGAAAATCCTCAAGTTTTCAGTGTTATACGAAGTCCAAAATGGCTATGGAATTTTTGAACATGAAAACATAATTTGGTTTTAAATGACAGCACAGAAGACTCACCATGTGGCATTTAGAGATAGCTATGCCTGAGTAGCTCTGTTAGTTCTGGAAAGATATTTATAATTGTCTTAGGTTAATTGTTTTGAAATAGTATCCATAAAAATACTGGATTTTTTTTTTATTTATTTTATAAATATAACTATTTTTGTTTGAATAATCTATCATTTCATATTAAAATTATCTAGGTTTCATATATGTAAAAAGAAAAATGTATTTTATTTCCTTTTAAGAAGCTTTGCATCTGTATGTAAAATCACTTCCTGTTTCTTCAATAAAAAACATAATAATTCTGATTAATTCTCTAAATAATTTTTTTGAGCTATGTTTTGATGCAGTATGTTTCACACTGATTTAAGAGAGTACAAGTGTTGTGTATTTGCTTTTGCTAACATTCTAAGCTAAAAAATGGGCTAATGCTGTTAAAATATATATGTGGGGTTTTTTTCTTTCACAGAAGAGAATGAGAAAGAACTGCCATTCATAACTGAGTTTTGAAATAAAGATTAGAGCAATTCCAGTAGTCAGTATAATCAGTATTCACAAAAGAAATCTTTCTTAGAGTTTGCACATGATTTTACCACTAGCTTTTTCAGCATGTTTGATTTTTTTCTTTAATTTCATTGCAATATTCATGAGCTGAAGCCTGCTACATTTTTTGTTCTAATTCTGCATTTTTCATTATCCCACTGTCATGTACCTGACATCTTCATGGAAATGTACAGAGTGACCTTTTCTATTCACAGTTATTCAGGGGTAAGTACTGTAGTTATTTAGGGGTGAATACAAAACCTGAAGTAGCATCTGTAGTCTCAATGTGGATTTTTCAACTGAAACACCACAATGACATATATGTACGCTTTCTATTGAGCTTCCTATTCCTTTTATTTAAAAAATAGTATTAAAGTTCTTTGATAATTTTAGATATCTTCATGTTTAAGTTCTTTGACAAACATGAACATTTTCAGGAATTAAGTAGAATCCTAAATTATTTTTTGGTGTACTGCTAAAAGCTAAATCATTTGGCCATTTTTTGAGAACACTATCAGTTTGAAGTATCATATGCACAAATTTAAATGTTTATACACAAATGTTAGCTAATTGTTCTTTCACTGGGAAAGTCAGAGACAGGTCGTGAAACATTTCCTGGCTTTACTATCACGACAAAGCTAAAGAGGAATTCTTATTATAATGGCTGTTATTCCTGAAATGTAAAATCTGCACATTTTAAGAATGGTGGCAATCAGATATCTATCCAGAAGTTCCTGGACAAGAGTATGTACTCAAGTTCCATAAAGTGCATGTATGTGAAGTGATTTAACATACCTGTGTAGTGAATTTCATGTTCTAGAATGTCCCAGACTTGCTATCTGTAGACCTTAAGTGTAAAGTGGGAGACTAAAACACACAACAAAGGCATTTGGTGCTTACACAAAAGTTATTGCAAAAAGTAGTAGATATGCTCCTCATAGAGTATCCTTATCCCAAATATTTATATTTTGTTCACTATGTGTGTTAATAGAAAGTAAATAATCTGATTTTTGCACAGAAATCCTTGTACTTGTTTTATGAATGGGGAATAAGAAAGATGCTATGTTAGGACCTAAAATCAAAGTCCAAATGCTTGGAACTGTTCTTAGAGATATATTTCTTTTAGAACAACATGTGAAACAGGAGAGAAGGACCAAATTTGCTTTCTGCCTATACTTTCTAGCTTGTAAGGAAACATCCTTCAATTCTAAGACCATCACTGACCGAGGTATTCAAAGGTCCTGAATTTTCTTAAAACTTGGAGATGATAAGCTTCTCACAGCACTACACAAAACACAGTTAAGGTATAGTGAAAAAGCAAAGTTAAATCATTACTTTGACCTCCTTTCTGCCATAAGGACCTTGGGAAGTCAAATCTAGTCTCTGAAGTTTAATTTCTTCATCAGTAAATTGGAATGAGTTCTAGTTCTTCCTTGGCAAAGAGTTTTTTGTTCCCTGGCTGAAAAAGAAACAACAGCCACTAATTAGGTATTATGGAAATATTAAAGTGTTTAATAGCAAGTACTCCTACGTGTACTAGACAGATAGTTCTCTTGTACTTTATATATTTGTAAAAAAGATATTGTGTTACAATTTCTAGAATCACCAGGTGACTCTGTTACTGACATGTTTCTAACTTAATTGTATGATTTGAAAGCATCCTTTTTATTTAGTGTTTTTACCCTAAGGGAGGTAGAGAAAAAAAGCGATAGAAAAAGATTGACTTTAAGTCACTGAGGACTCTCAGAGAGCCAGATCTCTTGCAGGCTGTGCTGTGGGGAAGACCACAGCGGTATTTTTTTATTATCTTTTCTTTCAAGATATCAGGCAATTAATACTAATGTTAAGTGGCAACAGTGAGCAAGAGACGGGGTGCATGTGTATAATAAGCAATAATAAAATGTGCTTGTCATCTCTTATTTACATCTTTTACAGAATAGCTAAGTCTAATACATAAGCAATTAGTTTTATTAAAAAAGGTGTACATGCATATTTTAGTTCATTGATTCAAAATTCTTGAAATTTTCCTAAACAAGATAAAGCCTTTTCATCAAGAATGTATACTGTTTTGAAACTGGAAAACTACACAATTTCTCTTTCAGGGGAAATCTAATCAGCAATGCAACAACAGTATACTACAAAAATTCCCAAGAAACTCTAAAAATAGCACAAATGTTTAAAATTTCAGCATATGTCACATAATGATAGTTATGGATAGCAGGCTATGTGACAGGATAAGACGTTATTTTGTCATTAAAAGTATGACACATAAAGAAGTATTAATATAGAAAAAAGAAAAATAATGCCCAGAATTTGTTTTTTGCTGGAATTCCACCTTTTTAATTTTTTTTTTCTACAAATTATTAGAAGACTTTAAGCAAAACATTTACAGTAAACATACAATAGTTTAGGTTGGAAGGTCATCTGATCTTTATTTCATGTGTTCATCACTTCAGGTGACCGCGCTGCACTTGATCAGCCATTTAACTCAATATAGAAGACAATCGTATTGAACAGTCATGATTTGCCCTTTGTTGAAGCAATGCTATTTCCAGCTATCTTTTTTTTTTTTTTTTTTGAACCAGCTTCCAAAAGGATTTGCTGCATTTTCTTTACAGTCTGTGTTACCTTGAATTGTCTTTCCATTTTAGCCTATGGGCATAATAATTGCCTTTTTCTAGGCTTCAGGGAACATTTTTGACAGGTACAACCCTTTGAAGATGGCAGAGAGGGCCCTTGAAATGGTATCTTCCAGGTCTCTCAGTACTTTTGAACGTCTTCAGTCTGTCCCCATTGTACATTTATCCAGTTTGTTAACATGGTCCTTAACTTGATATTTTACTGCTGTTAAGTTATACTTCATTTATTTAGACACGGGAGTCCTGACAGCAGACATTGCAAGTATAAACTGACACAAATGAGAAAATTAGTATCTCTGCTTTTCAGTTCTCAGTAATCAGCAAGTCAATTGCCTATGTCATCTCTGGTTTCTGTTCTTGATACGAACACACTTACAGAAGGCCTTCTGTTGCCTTTCACGTCCCCTAGTTTCAACTACAACTTTAGTTTACCTAATTGTCTAATTCCATCTGTGCACTTCATGTAACATTTCTATATTCCTCCTGGCAGGCAATCTCTGTTTCCTCCTTTCATACGTTTCTTATTTACATTTGAGTTCAATGAGGAGTTTTTATACATGCTGGTCTTATACCAAGCCAGTTTGACTAAATTGCAACAGGATGGACCATCCTTGTGCTTTGAGGAGTTTGTTCTTGAAGATAAACAGCTCTCAACACTGTTAATTGTTATAATGATTTCTGCATGGTTTTGGTACATCCAACTTGCATTTTCCAAAACAATTTCGAAGTGTGATTTAGGCAGTCAACATGGCTAGGGAATCATATCAAATCAACGTTTGGATGTGATCAACATGTTTTAGAGACTAAAAGAGTTTAAAAGTATCAACAAAGTCTAGGTTTTGCAGCTTGGCTGCAGGGAGAGATAATGGCCATGCATACATTTGTACATTTTTTAATATACACACATCCAGTAGGTGGTTCATTATTACTTATCGCTCATAAAATCATAAAATCACAAAATTACAGAATTGTTAGGGTTGAAAGGGACCTCTGAAGGTAATCTAAGTCCAACCCCCCATCTAAACCAGGTTCACATAGAGCAGGTTGTGCAGTATCGCTTCCGGGCAGGTTTTGACTATCTCCACAGAAAGATTCCACAATCTGTCTAGGCAGCCTGTTCCAGTGCTCTGTCACTTTCACAGGAGACTTTTTCCTCATATTCAGGTGGAACTTCCTGTGTTTCAGTTTTTGCCTATTGCCCTTTATTGAGTCATAATTTCAATTTTTTATTTTTTTTATATGTATTGTGAAAAGTCTAAAGATTGGATATTCAATAAATACAGTGTAGGAGTGCCATTAACAATCATGTGACAGGAGTCACTCATGAGTAGAGAAACACAACATAAATCCAAATAGATCATGATGGCACTGCAGATGACTTAATTGTCCTCCATACTTTTCTGTCACATTGATTTACAAGGCTTATTCTTTTAGCCTTGGTTTTAAGAACATCTTACTTTTAGTCCTGTTAGAACGGTTACTTTATTTTGAGAATTAATTACTACTATTTCATAAAACTGCACTGTAAAATTACATGTCTTATGATGTAGAGTACTGATTGGTGTGGTGGAGAGGATTTATTGCCCTGATGTTAGCTCTCATAGAAAGATGGTCAACTAGATTTAGGATACTCTTTGGTTATTCAGCTCAGAGCTTTCATTCAAGTCATTATATATGTTCCTTTTGTTAACTTCAATGCTTTCACTCCATTTATGAAACTGTACAGGCTGCCACACTTTATAAATTTAATATATTCACAATCTTTCCTTAACTCAAAAAGGTTTTAAGTTAGACTGGTGGTTAACATGACTGAAATAAATTAAAAAATAACAGGACCTGTGTGTTATGCTTTTATTTCAGTTAGAAACCTGTTGAAGTGAGAACTAGGCAGGTATCCAAAAAATGAGTGAAATTAAGTCCTAGCTTCTCTGTTCCAAGACATATGGATGCACAATTATAGTGTGGAATTGTACTTATCAAAACCAGAACACTTTCTGTTTTGTTTCTCACCTCTACTGGACATTCAAGCGGTGTTTTTTTTTACTTTCTATAACTACCATATCCTTTGTCTACTTTGAAATTCTTTAGTAGTCAATGTAGCTGCACCGCCTGGCACATTAAAGGGACAGTATCAATTCTGCTTTTATTACCTTAACTTCTTTTTCCATTCCCCTCCAGTCTTAAGATAAAGGTGAAACAAATGTGTTATTTTTTTTTTCATATATGTAAATTGTGTGATGCAGGTAAAGAGTGTAGGGTTAAAAAGTCCTTTAGATTTCCTGAAATTGACATAGGAAATAGATAAATAAAAAAAAACAAAACCTTGAAAAATAAAAGTTTGTATTCTGAACTATCCTGACTTGTGACACTTGTGATAGGATATGTGATAGTTCAGTGTCTGACAGATTTATGTCATGTGTTGTTTTATACTCAGGAAGATACAGTTAACCACCTCCAGAAGGTAATTGCTGTAATGTTAGGAAGGACAATAAAAATTATCAATTATCAACATCAATTAACCTCTGGAGGAGACTATTTTTCTGCTAGGACATGAAAGAAAACTTAATTATACCACAGATGTTTTACTTCTAGACATAAAAATGAGGCAAAATTAATTTTACCCTAGGTCTAACAGCTGGTAAAGTTGGCTTACATGTGCTAAAGACAAATTATGCAGTTCTGTAATAACACTTTTTTTTTTCTTACCTTAAAACACAAGTCCTGGAAAGAGCTTAATAATGAAACTCTTGATTTTATTTTTAAAACAAATTTTAAAGTCAGGTTTTCTGATAAAAATGCAGTCCGCGCAAGTTCATAGTATACTAATGTTATTTGCTGTGTTTTGTTTTCCTTTTTTTTCCAGAAAAAGAGTCTTTAAAATCCATTTTTTTGGGCAATATACTTTCTTTTTTATAAAATACTTGTTTATTGGTTAGTTACAGTAGGTCAAAATAGGTAAAAGTTCTTCAGCGTAAACCTGTTAAAGCACTCTTTATAACCAGTCAGGTATATATAAAATGCCAGCAGACTCTATCACAGCTACCACTACTATCTGACATTTTTACTGAGCAAATTCCTGATTGCCAGATGGGGAAAGAACGGAACTGACAGCGCTGCATAAGGCATAGCACTAGCCATATCAGCTAGCCAAAAAGGTCATCTCAGGGTAGAAAGAGAGGTAGACAATACCATCTTGTTGATCTGTCTTACAGGAAGGAAGTCCATGCTTCTTCAACAAAAGGATAGATTTTTAAAAAATGTAGGCTATTGAAGCAGGATATAATTGGAGTTTGATACAATATCATTTACAGTTCTATAAACATAAATGTATAAGCACTTACATACATTCAAGGTGCATGAATTAAGCAATTCAGAGCAGATTTAACACAGGTCTATATGATTAGGTTCTATGCCTTGTACCTGCAGAGTGGACATCAGTTTTTGACAGAAAGGCCAAACAGGCTTAAACAATATCAGAAGACTCATCTGGTGATTATAACAAATCTCATATATTAACTAAAACTTCACATTCTTATTCCCTTTAAGTATAAAACTGGATACTGCATCAAACCCTGCCTGCGTTACCCCATATTCTCACTCTCCCTGTCCTATACTCCTACCCTGAAGACATTTAGGTGCTCTGCAATTACATTTTTTTATGCTAGCTCCCCTTAATAATTATCTATGGTGCACACACATGCAAAAATAAGTATTGAAACATCATCTTGTATATTTTAAATGAGTGTCTGTATGTATTGAGACACAGAAAATGGAAAGATCACAACAATGACATCATTTTGTTCTTGTCAGAAAATCTGTTTATGAGTGTCTAATCTTTGCAGATGTTTTGTAAACCTCCATTGCAGGAGAGGAAGGGTGAAGGCTTAAGACCTAATCTCTTAAACATTGACATTCATATTGGCAAAAATTTTATCATAAAAAGATCTAAAATTCTTTCAGTACACTACCTCCGGAAAAAATGCACAGAAATATGCTTAGCATCTTTGTGAAAGCACAATAAAATATTTTGACAAATGTGCAACCAACTTGTAGAGTACTTTTATGTTATTATTTTTTTTCAAATGATAATTGAATATATGTTGAATCTGTTCAATAAGATAATAATTTCTAATAATGTAACAGAAAGTATATTTTCCACATGTTAAATATGAGGAAACTTAGTATTGTAAGAAGTGGTTCATTGGTGAAGTTCTAGCATCCGCTTGCTTACAAGAAAGGCCTTAAATCTCAACACTTATCAGGAGTATTCAGACTTAGAATCAGGAAAATAAGCTTTATTGTACTTACTCATACAGTCTGTGACCTGAAAGGATAATTTTAGCAACCTAAGGAATATAGTCGTTCTTTCAGTTTATGTCTCCACCTGTATTTCGCACTTCATTCTTCACTTATATGCCTACAGGATAGAAAGGAAGCTGATAGCATTTCAGATTAGCACAAAAAATAAAAAAAACCCAAAACAACTAGGAATCCTTTAGGTAGAGATGTCACAGTACGATAACCATAAAAAAAAAAAAATAACATGGATTTCATATTTCCATACCTTTCCTTCCACATCACTGCATTTCACAAAAGCACTTTCACACTAAGAAGATCCTACGGTGCATGTCAGTAGTGTGGAGAGATTTTACCTATGGAGTCAGCAATGTTATTAGAATACATGGAGAAATACAGTTCTCTACATCATAATTGATAATTTGTCTAGAAAAACCTGTCCTAATGAAATCATTTGTGATTGTAGAGATATTGTTCATATGTGGTTTTCACACTGTACTTTTAACTTACACCTTTTCAGATATCCAGTGAATAATTGTTCATAAAATAAGTGCATAAATTATGTCAAATCAGTGGAAAGGAGGTTCCCCATGTGAGCATTTCGGTTAGCACTTTCAATTCACACTCATCAATCATATGAGTTCCACACTTGGGAATAATGACTTATTCCAGGGGCAGAAACCTTAAGCAAAGGGTTCTTCAGAAACACTCATACTTCCTATCTCTCCAGCTCAGTAAACTCTGTATTATTTAAGGAAAGTAGATTAGCACCCACTTGAGACAGGAAGTCTATTTCATCTATTTCCCCCACAAGTAGCTCAGGATAAAAAAGATCTGGGTGCAACTTTTATATTAATCAGGCATGTGAAAATATATCAGCTAAGGTTTGTTGGGATTTTTTTGCCATAAATTTACTGGAAAAAAGTGGCGCAGGCAGGTTTCATCATTAATTTTCACACAAAGGTAGCTCTGACAGTCATTCCAGAGGTGATCCCAACAAAATCAGGTTTCTGCAGGACCAACTATGGAAAACTTGTAGCCAGTTATAAGATTAGGCATAGGATGAATAAACACTGGAATTCAGGTAGTTTTCATGTCAAATGTTAAATACTAAAATGCCTTAGTGATGAATCCTGAGGAATTTCAACCCCTGTCATAGTTTAAAGGACATTTTGAAAATCTGAAGACTACTGCAGGTTGATGTGGGGGGGTTGATTTTAGCTGGTTGCCAGGCACCCACCCAGATGCTCTCTCATTCCCCTTCCTCAACAGGCAGGAAAAGAAAATAAGATGAGAAAGCTCATTGGCTGAGAAAAAGCATAATTCAAATAAAACCCAAACAAAACAAACAAACAGAAAAACCAAAATGAGTTGTCTGCAGAAACAAAGAAGAATTTTTTCACTATTTTCCATTGGTTGGTAAGTTGGTGATGAAAAGGAGGAATGAGAACCAACATCAATCAAACCCAGTCCTGCATGAAAAGTAGAAACACGGCACAGAATGAGGACAGGATCCAAGTCAGAAACAGGAACCAGAAGCAAGACATCTGTTACATAGTCAGGTACAGAAGGGAACGGAGCAAATATGAAATCAGAAGTACCTTGTGTAACCTTCTGCTCCAGCCAGGACTGGGGTGAAACCCTTTTCTGTATCACATCTGTGGGGTCACTGGCTTGGTCCTTCCTCTGTGGACATGAGATTTCCATTCTAGTATTACCATCAGCTGCCTTGTTTTGAACATTTTTGTCATCTACAGCTACTGAAGTTAATGGGACTGTTTATATGCCCTAAAGCATAACTGTGCTGAATCTGTGTCTTAAATGATAAATTGCATTGATTAAGTGAGAAGGGATGACATACATCACTGCAGAGGAATTTCTCATGAACAGTGCAAACTGTCATCTTCAATTGATACTGTAATATCTATTCACTGAGAAAACACTGACAG
This sequence comes from Neopsephotus bourkii, assembly GCF_033783945.1. Lineage (NCBI taxonomy): Eukaryota > Metazoa > Chordata > Aves > Psittaciformes > Psittacidae > Neopsephotus > Neopsephotus bourkii. The sequence goes on along the minus strand of NW_026902259.1, from coordinate 45,496 downwards.
TTTACCAGAATTTCTTAATTTCAGTTATTTGCTGAATTTATGATAGGAAAATAATGCTTATTTTTCTCTTCAAAACAGAAGTGTATGCTTATATGAATCCTTTCCCTTCAAAAATCAGATGTTTTCCCAAGAAAAACCTTGGACTCCACAAAGCTTTGTCACAAAACTAATAATCAATGAAGCTTATACATATAAAATCCCCCAAAATATTGTGGTAAAGAAATAAGACCTTCCCATTTGCCTGACATCTGAAAAAGTTTAGCAAGGGAAGTCTAAAGCAGTGTGTTTTCCACTGGGAGGAGGTGGATATTAGAGACCAAGAGAAAGGCTAATATTTAACTTTTTTTAAAATTAACAGCTACATGGTGAATTTAATGTAAATCGACATCTTTATCTGTCATTTAGGTTGTTCTGTTGGTTTTTTGACTTTTTTTTTGGGGGGTGGGTTTTTTTTTGTTTGATTTTGGTTTTTTTTTCCTCCTACCTTTGTAGTTTACAAAGCTTAATCCTCATTTCTCAGCAGCTGACAACATGGAGTGAAAAATTAAGTAGAATGACAATAGTTGCTGAAGCAAATAATACAGCTAAAAATGTGAATCACACCAGGATTCTAGACAATATGTTTCATTCATTTTATTCTCTGGGCTGAGAGAGCTATTATATTCCTCTTATGAACAATGCAAAAAAGTGATGTATAACCTATAGAGATCAACATATTTGATTTAGCTGGCAATAAAAATAAATAATTCAGTTTGAGATCCTTGGAATATAAACATTTAAATTAGTAATGATGGATTTTTTTTCCAGGGGAACTAAAAAAAAAATAAATATAAATATATAATTAAACAGAAATTTTCCTGAAAATATCAATGTTAAGTTTTTATTTGTTTGTTGGTGTTTTTTTTTTTTTTCTGAATGGTAGACTTTTTTTTTTTAATTCATTCAGATGTACATTTTTTAGAAAATATTGACTGAATGATTGAAGGGTGTTTTAGAAAATTTTTACTGTATATGTTCAAATTGAGCCAGATTCTCATAACTGCACTGAAATCAAAGAGATTATATGAAACATACATACTGTACAAATTATCATATGTTTTTACTTTAAAATTTTGTTTGCATAGCACTGAAATCCACTTACGGGTTTACCAATCATGATGAACAACTGCTCTCCCAGTCGCATTAGTATCTGAAGTAAAATGTTTACAACCCCATGCAAGCTTTTTTTTTTTCACTAATTAAAATACTCTTATTTTATTCTACGTAATGTTATAAAGAAGTAACCTACTCTCTAGGCATGAGAACAGATATTTTTTTGTTGTTTTACGTGCCCACATATGTTCCTTTTTCAGCTTTTATTTGAATGATTACTTCAGAATGGGCATTTCATCTTGATACAAAGTACAAGATTTTGACAAAAATTTAAAATTTTCATTGAGCTAAATCTGTGACATAGAAATCATACCCACATGAAGCAAAAATAGCTATAGACCCTCCTCCCAGCTTTCAGGTGTCAAAAAAAAAAAAATTCATTCACTGACTGTTCCACCACCAATTTATTCAAATTGCAATACTGCTCTTTTACCTGTCATAAATACTAATACACAGCAAGCAACAGAAAACAAAACAAAAAACTTAACAAGCTAATTGAAGTATTTATCCCAAAGTTTAGGAGAGATGGAAGATGAAAGGGGGTTATCTCTACAAGTAAATACAATATTCAAGTCTTGCAGTCAGAAAAAATATTGATTTGTTTTTTACAAACACAAAAAATGGAAAAAATGCAAGCCACTTTTAGTCAAATACATATTTTAAACGACTTCTTAAAACTGGCAAAGCACATAAACATCAAGTGATCTTTCCCCTGACAAGCCATTTCACTCCCCTGGTAGCTATTTTCCCCTCCCTTATCTCTATCACCCACCTCTGTCAACAAACTTGACAAAATTACTAAGCTTAAGGCCACACAGATGAGTAAAGGACTGAAGCTGCTGACATACAGGAAAAGGTTAAGAAAGCAGGAACTGTTCAGCCTGGAGAAGAGAAGGCCCAGGGAGATCTTATCAGTGTTTATAAGTACCTGACAAGGACAGTAAAAATGATGGAGCTAGGCTCTTCACTTTGTCCATTGATGGAACAAGAGGCAATGTCAGACAAATTAAAATTAATGAAGCTCTGTGTAAGAAGATTTTTATTTTTTTTCACTGTGAGAATCGTTAAGAACTGGAAGAATTTTTCCAGAGAGGCTGTGGGATCACCATCTTTGTAGATATTCAAAACCAGACTGGACCGGTCCTGCTGTAGCTGACCCCTCTTTCAGAAGGCACTTGGACTAGACAGTCTGCACAAGTGTCTTCCAGCCTCAGCAACTCTGTGGTTCTATGATTCTGTTATTTGGCAATTCTTGCCTGAAAAACTGCTTGTCCAATTCAGCACCTCTTGTTCTGTTTGTTTGTTTGCTTGCTTGTTGCAAACATTTGGAAGACAGATTTAGCTCTGTACAAACATTTCAGAAAGAGCTTTAATTAATAGAAGTACAGAAACTGATGTGCAAATGAGTGTTCTTATGTTTGATTACACATTCTTGAGTGCAATTATGGGGATTCACTTCTAAAGTGCTATCATATCCCTCCATAATGTATATTCATGTCCACTGGCACAACTCCTATTTCAAACCTTTGAACAGATCTAATCAGTCAATATAAAAAAGAAAATAGCTTACTAGAAAAATAGATTTCCCTTCTTTCTCCCTACATATGAAGCCCATCATCCAATCCTTAAACCTGTAATTATATCACACCACAAATTATAGTCTAGTCGTGCATCACCAAGTTTGCCTTCAGTTTAAAAGGTTGCTTTTCACAGTCTAACCACTGTCTGTTGGCTACATCACAGAGATGACCTTTTTGTCTCACTATGAATGAATGTCCCTTAATTCATTTCTTTGTCTCACCAGTCCAAAAGAAGGTAGGAGCTAACACCAATGACACTCTTCTTAAGTAACATTGAACTATACAGTTCTTGGCTAAATCCCACTTTCAGTTACAGTGTGGCATAAAAAAGAGCAGAACTGCGATCCAGTCCACCTAATGTAAACACCTGAGTAGTGACTGCATTTTGTGCACTTCTTAAACCAGTCTGCCTAAAATTGGTGTGTTACATCCCCATAGTAAATGAAAGTTTCTCCTAAATGGGAATTGACTAGTATGTTGCAGGACTGAAAACTTTGTGTGCAATCCCAAATAATCAAGTGTTAATGTTCGATTTTTTTTACACTGAAAGGTGTGTTAGCTTTTGGTATTTCTAAAAGGATATTTTGTTCTTAAAGCCTTTGTACATGTATATTTGAGGTGGGATTCACCTGAAGATTGATAGCCATTTCAAAAGAGTTGTTAAACATCAGCATCTAATGCAACATGATACCTTAGCTTAATTGCACAGAGAAAGCAGGTAAAGTGCCTACAAACAAATAAAAACTTATGGCACTTTCAACTGTCTCCAAGACACTGTACTCCTGCACCGTGCACCAGTGTTTAAGCAACTTAATATATCCCAGCTTTGCACAGATGACTGACTCTGTAAACTGCATGGACTGTAATGCAAACTCAGCCACCCAGTTCATCTGCATTGCAGGCAACTGAAGGAGCTTCTGAATTCCAGCTCATTGTGTGTTATAACTGAAGTTTGGTGAACAAAATGCACAACATGAAATTCTACAGCCTGGAGGCAAGGCAGCATTGCTAATCACGATCAGAGCACTTTTAGCTTTACTAGATCCCTGTGAAAATGAGCAGCATAGCAATCTGAATATTGTTCTTTGAGTTGAAAAGATTTCAGAGGAACGGTTATAGATTTTTATGGTGAAACTTGGAGGACAAATAGTTATCTTCCGAACTTAGAAACAGCTTTGGGAACAGAATTGTCACTGTTCTTTTCCTATAAATAAATAGGCACAAATATTTTCTTGTATCTGTCTATGACACTACTGTGCAAATACAGGGATGAAAGAAAGATCTGTAAATGACTCTGAGGAAAGTAGTATGAGTGATCACACTCCAACAAAATGTGAGTAAGTAAATCTAATCAATCTTGAGCAAAACTCAAGGAAGAGACCTGTGTGCTTTTGAATAACAGTTTTACAGTTTATGTAAAGCTTTAGAAACAAAGAATTGTTAATATTTTGGAAAGCTGTACGTAGAAATGACATCAACTGCTAGGAAAATGTGGAAAAATGGCAAATCTGAAAAATATATTGTAAGTAGCTTTAATTTACCTGCTGAGTACAGGTAGAATTACCTTATGTATGCATATCCTTGTAATAAGCAGAATTTCTGTATAGTGACTATGGACTAGCTGGTGAAGTATGTAGGGAGGCGCAGTAATGGAAAGTGAAGCTGGAGTCATATATGATTTTCTAATTTCTTAAATTACAATCTACAAATTGATCACGAATGTGACAGTGACTGCTTTGGTAATACTCCATCATCAAATGAAGATGTCTCCATTAAATCTCAGGATAGTCTTTTCTGGAATGAGAAATGATTTCACATGGGTTAGTAAAAATAGCCCCTGTAAGGTAGATGAAGCAGAAGTGACTAGAATGTATTATAGTGTTGCCCACAGTCATTCATGTGGAATATTTAACTGTAAAAGTAAATTACAGAGAATTCACGCATAGCTGAATTCTACATTTTGGCATGAATTTTCTTACTGTCAACAAAGTATTATTTCCTCTTTCTGTTGAAGACTTTGTTTAAAAAGGCATGTTTGGTAGTTCCTCAGACCATGAAAATATTAAAATGCTTCTGATATGTATTTGTTATTGTATATTTAAGAGGGAAATAATCATTTGCCCTCTTGGTTGACTTCAAGACAGCAATTATACTGAATATTTGAAAATGTATACTACAATCAGGTACCTTGACTCTGCCTTCACAAAAGATTATCATTTGCATCTTATAATATTGATGTTAGCTTCAAAATAATTACTCTATTACTTAATCAAAAATGAAAATTAATGTTCTCTTCTAACTGTTGGTCAGCTCATTTAATACACAGAAGCAAAGTAAAATCTGGTTAAGTCATCTAATCCTCCAAGCTTTGATAACCTACACCAGAGCCAGAAGGTGAGTGCCTTCTCTCTACTTAAGTGCTTGGGATAGAGATGAAAACCAGATAAAAGGAAAATTTGAACCTTAAACTCAACAAAAGTTATGCAACCTTTTTTAAAACTTACTTAAGGTAAGACTAAATTTACTTCCTCCTTAAAATGAAAAAATACTATTTAAGTCTGAGTTGGTCTCTATTAGCTTCATTCATAGTCAGTGGAAAGAAGTAGTTACTTTTAAAGAGCAATTCATCTCATTCTGAGACAGAAAACTATAGTAGGTCAGATGGATCACCTCTAAGGATTCATGGGACTACTCCACTATACAGTCCTGTGGTTATAAAGTGAAACTGGAAAGTTCTCTTAGCTTAGATGGCTAAAGTAAGGTTAATCCTGCCCTTAGTACCTAGTGTTTTCTATGCTTCCCACTTCATTCCAAAGCATGAGACAACAAACACAACCTCAACATGTTAAATAAAATCTATGCTTTTTCTGACACTGATCTAATATTTAGACAATGTTTATGTTATTTATTAAGTGAGAGTGGGTGATTAAAATTATTAAATGAGAAAAGAATAAGAGTAGCAAACCACAAAGATTTATCCCTCTGCTTCTCTGGACTGCACCATATATTAGAACTACTTTAGCAACAGAGGCATAAAATTGCTGAGTTGCAGCTCTGACCTGTGCTGGTAAAAGCAATGTGCAACTCTCACTCTGTTTCATTCACCTTAGTTAGAGAGTTGCCCCTCTTGATCTGAGAATTTCAATAAAGAGACTGTAGAATGGAAATACATAAATGGTTTTAAAATAAAAAGGAGCAGCTAACAAAATCAGAATGGGTAGATGGAGAGTACTGGTAAATCTGTGACTTTTTTTTTTAATGACTTGCTGTAAATTTAAATAACAGTTTGATATTTACTATTCAAATAAGTTGCCTGGTGAATAAGATGCTAAGAGACTCTGCTTACTTTTGCATTTATTTTTATTTCTCAGCCTGATTAGAGGAGATTTGATATTCTGGAAGGAAGGAATGTCATCCAGAGGGACCTTAAAGTGCTTGTGAGGTAGGCTGATGCCAACCTCATGAAGTTTCACCATGCCAAGTGCAAGGTCCTACACCTGGGTCGGAGCAATCCCAGGCACAGCTACAGGCTGGGCAGAGAAGAGATCCAGAGCAGCCCTGTGGAGAAGGACTTGGGGGTGCTAGCCGATGAGAAAATGAACATGAGCCGGCAGTGTGCACTTGCAGCCCAGAAAGCCAACCGTATCCTGGGCTGCATCAAAAGGAGTGTGACCAGCAGGTCGAAGGAGGTGCTCCGTGTCCCTGCCCATGGCAGGGGGGTTAGAACTTGATGATCTGAAGGTCCTTTCCAACCCTAACTATTCTATGATTCTATAATATTCAATGCATCTCAATAAACAGGCTATTGTATATTATTAATACTTTGAGATTACTGCTAGAAAGACTTCTACAAGAAAGAAGTATAATTACCTTTTAAGATGCAAGACTGATTTGCTGACCATAAGGGGTACTACCAGATGTCACCATGTTTCATACAGTGGGTCAGAGAATTGCCCATGCATCCACTGCACGAACAGAAAGCATATTAAATATTTTTCTGTGTGGGTGTAGATTAAAAATATATAACAATCCTGTTCCCTAGAAAACACAAGCAAGTACTTCACTGAGATTGTTCAGGCATTTGGAAACTCATTTATTTTATAGAAGGTAAATGCCAAATTTACCTGTGAAGCATCTCATCTCCATCATGATTTTCCTTACCCAAACTCTGAAAATTGCCACTGCTTTGTGAAAAATAAGAAAACTTTAAATGTAATTGTTATTTTCTTTTTTATGGAATATAGTGCATTCCCAAATTAGCTCTCTTGACTTTTGTTCTCTTTGTGTATATCAGTCCCCTAAAAGCACTATAGGCCTTATTACCTCACCTAACTTCACCAAGGACCTCCCCGAACCCTGCCTATGGACCCAGGATCCCTTTTTCAGCTCATCTTTTCTGGCAGTGAATCAGCAATACTTATACTCAGTCCTCATCATATCAGAATGAAGTAAGTTTATGCTGGCTTTCAAAAGATACATTAAGAAACCTGGGATTGCCTTACACTCTTGTAGGAGCACCACCTGTAAATTCAACACAGCATATACCCTGAAGTCACACAGGAATATGCAATAGAAGTCACTGAAATGAAATGCAGCAAAAGGCCTTAGATAGTTCAATTGCCTTCCTTTTTTTTTTTTTTTTTTTTTAAACTAAAAAAATAGATAAATAAAGGACAATTTCCAGACAGTCAAATTCTGTTTGTAAATGTTCTTGTCTCAGTGACACAGTAACACATCAATAACAGTTGTTTATACTCTAAAAGAAAATCCATAAACATCACTAATAAAGTACAAGATACAAATAAACAAGTGTGTTCCAAGTCTTACTGACTTTATTCAAAAACTGGACTGGAAATATTTTTCTAAATGTTTTCTATATTAGTATGTGGGCAACATGGTATATGATAATTTTCATCAAGTGAGTTCCCAGAAAACCACAGAACAGGGAAGTAAATTTTGAATTCTAGAAATTGAATCAGCATTTATCACAACTGAGATCTGCTTGACTGTGTGCATCTTTTTTATGGCTCAACTGTTCTTAAAGATAGTTTCTGCTTTCTGTTTGCCTGGCAAGGGTATATCTGTTTCTATAATCCAACCCACTAAGTAGTCATAGCATATAACAAGTAGTTTTTATCTACCAGAAATAAAATAGTTATTTAAGATCGTGGCATAATATTATACGATAGATATGTAAATTTCTTGTTTCTGTGTTATTTTTTTATCCACTTTAACAGCCTTGTCTAAGGAAATATAAGGACTTCCTGAATTTTCTACTTTTAAGAAATAAATAGAGCATTGATTCAGGTTACTAAAGTCAGTGCATTAAGAACATTAACCAAGCAAACAACTCCTGGGGATTTATAAATCAATGTGTGCCCTACTGACCATTAAAATACATAAAACTTGCTTTTATCCTGTTTATAAGGTTGCTGTGAGGTTGAAAACAACAAATTTGACATATCTGTAATCTCCGGTAATCTATCTCCAGTAATCTAATCCTTCCTTCTACTGCTGTCAAAACATCAACCTGTGGCTTAAGATGCATCTCTCATCAATGCCAAATGTCTGGCAGGTATAGTACATTCTTTACAGATGAATAGGCTTTTAACATTTAATGCAAATCCTGCAGCATTTGTATTTATATTCCTTATGTTAATGCGGACAATCTTTTCTCTCACAGTGTTGAGCTCAAATACATTTTATTCTGAGATTCTAAATTCTTACAAGATTAAACCAAAAGGGATTTGTCCATCACAATAAATTACAAAATTAATATAATATACAAAGGGAATTTATTAGGATATACTGATTTTTAAAACCTTTTGGCTCTGTAAATCAGGTTTTCTGGTTTTGAGACTAATGTAATATGGGATAACTGATAAAATATTACCATGTCTTTGTTCCTATTAGAATATAAAAACAGAATGTAATTGCCATAAACCGTAAAATACAATAGCAATTTTAACCCCCCAGTGATTTCTTTCACCATTCCCTTGATTTTATTGTTATTACTATTCATCAAAGTTTGGAGTGGAACTGAAAGTTCTGGGTGAAATGCTGCACACCAGACTCCTTCAAATCTCAGGAGAGGAGGAAGGAACACCTCAAGCTAATGTGTCTCCCAGAATCCTTCTTGGCTATTAAAGGCCTTTATTCCAAGTGACAAAAAGTCTTCTCCAGATCATGACCCCCAGTGTTAGGTGCAGTGAACCACCTAAAGAAAGGGAGTTCTGGTGTAAACAAACATATATAAGCAGTATCATACTCAGGAGAAGAATATTCAAGGCAGTGAAGGAATAGATGTCAGTGAGCTCTCAATGAAGATGTAAAATATGATTGCATAATAAAGTATGTGATCTCACTGCTATATAACTTACTTTCATGCCTTTCTCAAGGAAGTAAGCCTGAAAGCTGCTAATAATTGTATTTTTTGTATGTGGATATTGAATTATTATCTGTCCTGGGTTTAGCAGCAGCAGTCATTTTTTCTCCTTCTTGGTAGCTGGTGCAGTGCTGTGTTTTGACTTTCAGCTGGGAACAAAGCTGATAACAATGATGTTTTGGTTTGGCCAAGGACTTTGTGAGCCTCATGCTCTGCCAGGGAGGAGGGGAAGCCGGGAGGAAGCAGAGACAGGACACCTGACCCAAACTGACCAAAGAGGTATTCCATACCACAGCACATCATGCCCAGGGGGGAAATGGGAGTTAGCCGGAAGGGCGAGGTGGATGGCAGGCTTGGAGGAGGTATCGGTCAGTGCTTGGTCGGGCTGGAGGGCGAGTTATCGGTCGCCTGGTGATGGGGTGTTGTATTCTCTTCCCTTGTTATTTCCTTTATCATTACTATTATTGGTGGTAGCAGTAGTGATTTGTGTTATACCTTAGTTACTAAACTGTTCTTATCTCAACCTGTGGGAGTTGCATTCTTTTTGATTCTCCTCTCCGTCCCTCTGGGAGTAGGGGGAGGGCAAGAAGGAGGGGGGAGTAAGTGGACAGGCTGTCTGGCATTGGTTAAACCACGACATTATCAGAGAGTGAAACTAAACAGCAAGGGGAAAAATTTTGATTCCAGAGCAATGACAGTGCAGTCGAGTTTTGTCTTCTCCCTGCCCATTTTCTCATTGACCTTATAATTAAAGCTTGAGAAGTTTCCTGCCTTATTTCTCTACATTTCTACCAAATAGAGTAAAAAGCATATGGATTTAAATGGCAGAGCTGACCCTCTCTTGCTGCTTGCATCAAAACTCTTAGTTTATCCAGACCAAAATACTTTTTTTTTTTTCTGAATCATCTCACATTTGACAGACTTCCAGTAAATCTCAGACCCAGCACAGAAGCAATCTGCACATGGACCATGAAACATGAATCTGTGTCATCTGTGTAGGGAACTCCTCCTCCACACATCAAGAAAGGTTATTTTTGAAATAGTGCAGCCTGGATTTACCCGGGGTCCATCTCAGTTCAAAATATTGTCAGCATGCTCTCAGGCTCTTTTGTAAAGGGAGCCATTCTGCTGGTTGTGCTCTTCTGGAGCACACCAGCCCAAAGAAACAGGCAATAAAGGTGGATTGTAGTGTAACTCCCTACATGAACATTTTTCTTTTTCATCTCACACATCAGGTCTAATTAACCTGTTTGTCGGATAATTCAGCCAAGTATTTACGTAGATCTGAGAGAGGTCATACAAGGTTTCTTCATACAGAGACTAGACTCTAATTTCTCCATAATCATAGAAGCTCCACCGCCTTTTCCTAACAACCCTAATCTTCTAATTTTTTTAGAGTTCCTAATTCTTCTGCAGTCTAGATTCATGTGTTGTGCCAACTAAATTCTAGATTCTCTAGTTCTGTCAGGCTTTCATCACACAGCAGTCCTTTGATCATCTTTATGGACGTTCTCTGGACCCTTTCCAGCCTGTCCACATCTCTTTTTAGAGTGAGAACCAAAACTGAATGTAGTGATGATTATTAGAAATCAGTTATGTCAGCTGAGGAACAAAGAATAGAGGAAGGAAAGAAAATCTCCTTTTTGACAGACCCAGAAACAGTGCTGTATTTTCTGGATTCATTTCTATAGGTTACATTCACATTCTAAAATTTGAGTGGTTGTACCCCTTTCCCTACAAATAATCGTTTATATTGGGGATTCAGAATAGTGGTAGAAGGCATCATATTTTTTAGTATATAAGTCAATGGTATTGTTCAGGCAACAGAATTCAGGGAAAAAGAAAACCAAACCAAACAACACTACCATTTTGCACATTAAACACATTTGGCTTAGATCAGTACCAGCTGTCCTTGGAGAAGATCCATCTTCTGCAGAAAACTGTGCTACAGGATGTAGTGCTGTTTCAAGATCCTGCCAAAAAAAAAAAAAAAGAGGAAACTTCTCCTACCTCTTTCTCCTTCCCTTTCAGATGGGGACTTTAAAATTCCCTTCACCTTCGTGTTTTAATGTTAAGTAATACTGTAATTTCTTTAGTGATAATACTATTTCCAGGGTCCATTATAGGTGTTGTAAAAGGTAATCAGTATATAGGACTGGGACCTTACACATTTCGACCTCCAGGACAATTAGACTTATCACCGTTATATTTTTTTGTGTTTCTTCTGACAGTACAGGGAAAGCTTACAAATCTGAAGCTCATTACTGTTGCTAGTTTATTTATTATCTCTGTCTCATAAACATCACAGTTATCCAAGCTAATAGGCATGGTATAAATGTCTTTGAGTGCACTGGGAGTGGCCTCAAAGTGTGAGAAGACAGGAATGCATTACTGTTCATGGATTATCACAGCTATCTACAATGACCTACAATTCACAAACATGAAGACCCATCATACTCAGGAAATCAGATCAGATATTGGTGAAATTGATGGCATCTGATTCAAAATATGTTTTCTTCTAAGATGTAACTGTTAAATTAAATCATATTATGCTGTGTCACATCAATATGCAAGATGCTACTTAAGCAATATAACCCAACATAGCAGAAAAAAAAAGGATGGTAAGATACTGCACTCCACAATCTATAAACAAATTGTATTTGCATTTACCTCCCCAAATTTAAGGATGTCTAATCTACTTTGAAAGGGGACAACTCTCCATATTACCAGTTGCCCATTTATAACCATTACTTCACAGTTCTGCTCTGTTCTATACAGGTTCTAATGCCTCAGTTATTTTCTCATTAGTGCTTTCACCATCTCTTACCCTGTGATTTACTTATGATTTATCTTTTTCTTTCTAAAAAAGACCTATCCTGAGACCTATCCTGGAAAAAACATATATAACATTTTTACTGGTGCATTCAGCACATTTCAGTGAGTGCTCTTGAATGCAATATAACACATTATAAAACTCACTGAAAGCCCAGTGAATGCAGAATTGTGGTACTCAGGAAAATACCACGTCCTGCTCCTTCACTGCAGTTCCTCTGGACAGTCTGTGTTTCAAGAAAGAAGGTCAGATCATCTGTCCATAGCAAAGAGTAATCACAGAAATCCAATAAGGAGACAAATATTCTGCGCAAAGCAGAACAGTTTAAGTGTTGGTCTGGGACTGGGAGAGAAAGAGTAATCCTCAGAACTGTTTGGTTGGGACCTCCCTCTAAAAGATATTGGCTCAGACTACTTACAGGAAGAGGAGGAAAATTAATTCATGTCTTCCAGTACTGAGTGGATTCTCTGGCTTCTGGGAAAAGTCAATAGGTATATGTTAGAGGTAGCTAAATGGTGGTGGGCTTCAGGACCCATGGGAATTCCCCCATATACCAGCCCAAGAAAGGCAAGACTGCTGTGGCTCTGTTTTCCCATTTTAGCCAGGAGTAAAAATGAACACAATTCCAGTAGGGGCAAGTACGCACATAAAGACGCATGCACTGCTAATATAGATGCCCACACAGACCAGGGTGAACAGAAAATTACACTTTTCCCAAAAATCATGTGAATACCCATAGGATTCATACAGAAAGCAACCACATATAAGCATGGGTGGTCTGAGCTGTTCCTCCACTCCAGCTGATAAGAACCAAAGGCTGCTGAGTAATATATTCACACTCACATAGAGAGAACACCCACACAGAAACAGACGATGTCATAAGAGTATAGAACTGACTGTGGTGATCAAGCACAGGATTCAGACACAACAGTCAACAGCAACCTGTTTACACTTGACCAACCTCCCTTTGCATCTTTTTCCTTCTGTTTTTGCATACTTGTTTCTCCTCAGCCCACCTTGGTCTTCCTTTTTCATTTGTCCAGTTCATCCTGGTGTGTGGTTCACTGGAATAACCATAGTCTAATTTTTTTTCTTCGTGGCCATAGGAAATAGCTAAGTCAGGGTCTCCCCTTTTCACTGAATAGGTTACTACTGTTCCTCTACTCGTCACTGTTCATATGATCCTCCCTCATGTTTGTGTTTATTGTGATCAGCTATTTAACATATTATCTAATAGTATATAAGGCATAGAATATTCTGTGACTAACCGTATGACACATATTCTGTCAGCAGTATGACAACATGACATAACATACTATGATTAGTGAGCCAAGTATGTCCAGGACCATTTTGTCTTTCAGAGATTACCTGGCATGAAATGTTGAATCTACATACCACCATAGAGTTCTGCTACCCATCACAGGGGGTCATATAAAAACAGCGTAGACAAGTCTCTTCTAACTGTGCCTGGGAATTATCCTGGGAAGTTCTAGCTGTCCTGTGTCAACATTATGCCAAAACCCAGTTCTAATAAATTAGCAATATGTATCACCTGTTCTTAGTTCCATGAACATTTCCAGGCAATTTGTTCACAAGAAGCTGTAACCTTTATTTTGTGAGAAAATATTTGTCTAAAGAAACCCCCAAATCCCCACCACAATTCAGGACTGTGAATTTAATAATTATTAATTAATTTGAGAAAACAACATTTTGTTATAATATAGTTATATTATAATATAATATAATTATATATATTTATAATAAAAAGTAGGAGAACTCTTGAGGATTAAGTTGCATGTGCACAGACATCCTTGCATACAGCATTGCACAGTCCTGTTGGAGGCTATTAACTTCTGAGGCCATTTTAACTCCTTGGTTTCATATTCTAGGCTTTATTTAAAAAAAAAATAAATCCACATTTCTAGCTTTTGTGGATACCTTCTTTTGGTACAAATCAAAACATTATGTGAGGAAAAAAAACAACCCAAAACAAAAAATGTTAGGTTTCTTTCATTAAAGCACTGAGATTATTCTTAGGATTATAAATCTAAAACAGATTTTGAAAGATATTTTGAGCCTGTGACTTCGATGATTCTAAAAATTGCCATTTCTTTGTTAAACATATACCTCTAGGCACAACTATAAAACTAAGTGAAGCTTGGCCCCTGCCCCCTTTCCAAAGAAACAGTTACCAGTTTTTCACAAATAATGATTACTTGTGTAGCTAATGTAATTAATGCAAATCTGTAGTGTGTGCATTTTAAAAGCATTTCTTGACTGTGGGTACTGTTTTAGCCTATATTCTGCTTAAAATATACTGGTCTCAATAGTATAGCTGAATAAATACATTTTGACTTCTATGCTTTCAGATTTTGTTATCACCTTTCAGATTTCATCTCAAAGATAAATTCTTGATATGTTTCAGAATTTATTGCCATCAGTAAGTTTCATTAGGTTGTCTATTCTGTCTACAAAATACAGAATACATTCTGCAGACTTTATTATGTCTCAGAGAGGGTAACATTAAATAAAAATACAGTTGTAGACATGGTATTGGCTAGGGGGGTCATTAGCAGATTCTTCAAGAATGCTTCGTATCCTACATGATGTGCCATTAGATCAGGATAAAATATTGTGCAAAAGATAGAAATATCTTTCATGAATATAAAATACTCTTCAAGCTCACTTTTCGCATATCTTTTTTATTTACTGAGGAATTTCTTGACATCTAATGCACAGGTTGAGAGTTGTCCACTCAGTTAAAAAAAAAAAAGATGAAAAAAGTTGTCACTTCTGCTAACTTCTGAGCAAACATCTGCATGCACTTGAAATGGTTGGGAGGATAGTGAAAGAATGGGCAACATGCAAAACTGTCTATTTTCCATCATCTAATGTGTTTTACACTCAGCCTCCACAGAGTCACTCAGGGCAGTAATTCCAAATTGTGTGATTTAAGGCTTCTTCTGAAGGGCACACCTCTTCCTCCCTCCTGACAACACAGACCTTTAGGTAAACAGTTGCTAAAGTCTTTTGGATAAAACAAGTATCTGCCACTGAGTCTGAACGTTCTTGTTCTTCATAAAGTTGTCTTGCATAAGCATCATTAAAACCAAAATCTTCTAAGCAATTAAAAATTTTGAGATTCATAAAATTTAGTTGGAGAATAGGAAAAAAACCCTACTGAGATTGCTTGCCAATCAGCCACTATCTCTGGCACTGAATGGTTGTAACTGTCATTAATTACTGAAAGATCTGAATAACAAATACCTAACCTGCAATTAAACCTTCATTCAATTGCATTTTCAAAAACTATTAAGAATTTAATTACAAGAAGTAAAGTAAAAGGAAATGTATTTCTTTAAAAATGCAAAAGAGCATAACAATTGGATTGCCTGAAAAGAGAGAAATGGGCTTCCTTTAGACAGTATTTAGGAGAAAACAACTTTAAGCCCTGCTTTTCAGGAAAACAGCAATAACTTTATATCCTATATCAAGGCTAGGTTGGGCGAGGCCTTAGCTAATATGGTTTAGAGCGAGGTGTCCCTGCCCATGGCAGGGGGGTTGGAACTTGATGATCTTAAGGTCCTTTCCAACCCTAACTATTCTATGATTCTATGATTCTATTTGAAAGATGAAGCTTAAATTTGCAAATATATTTAAAACATAAGTTGAAGTTAAAGCTTTGTACCATGAGTCATGATATTTATTCTATTAGTCTTGCTATGCCACACTCTCATGGCATAGCCTTGTGTTCTTGTGCTGGTTGAAGGACATATATGACTGAGACCTGGTAAGGGTAAAATGTATTTGTCACCTGGTTGGAATTAAGGCATAAATAAGGCCCAGTGCTGAAACTCTTCAGCAAACCGAAGTGTTTATACCTGGAGAGATCAAAGAGAGAGAGAAGAGGGGGACAGAAAGATGAGTTGCAAGCAGATAGTCACCACTCATGGATCCAACAATGTCTTGTTGGTCCTCTTTACACAGTGTGTTGCCAGTGGTGGGGGCTCACCTTCTAACCTTAGCCCTGACCTTTTATGTTCAGGTCCTTAGGGGTGCTATCCATAATTTGTATGTGAAGCTTAGAGAGGCATTACTATGGTAATGATGGATATGTTTTAGTGAATACATACTCAGTTCAAAAGTTGGGGATACGTGAGAGTCCTCTGGGTGGTCATTGTCCTTCGTGTTGTGCTCCACAGTTCTGTGGGGGCTTATCATCTTTGAACAAGAGGGTCAGAAAGACCCTGCCTATGCATCATCAAAAGCTAACATCCTTGCTGTTTGCTTCATTTCTGATAATTCTTGCACTTCCCATGGCTGAATGCAAATGGTATCTGAGACAAGTTCAGTTAAAGCTGTGTTTGAGACAAATTTAGTTTCCTGACTTTCACACAAGAGAATGTAAGCACTGTTTGAGACAAACTCAGCTTTCAGGCTCTCACAAGATATTTGTTTTAGCCTGGTAGGGGGAATGTAGAAATCATGCAATATCTATGAAGAAAGAAGGAACTGCCACAGTAATTAATTTTATTCTATTATGTAATAAAAATTATGAAGAACTTAATCAGCTTTTCATTAAGTTAAAATATGTATTTTTAAAAAGACATCTAATTTTGGTCTAGAAATTATATAAAGTTTGGGGTTTTTTTTGGTGTTTTTGTTTTGTTTGTTTGTTTTTAATGGGGGCACATTGTTATTTTGTTGTTTATTTTTATGTCAAAATTGTATTCACAGAAACTCAGATCAGAAATGAAATTCATCTGAATTTTCTTATACCCGTGTGTGCAACTTTAAAAATTATGTTGAAGTCTTTTGTCTAGAACATTGAATATTGGGATAACCTGAGCACTTCAGAGCCATTTTCTGAAGAACACAAGGCTAGAGAAACAGATGGTTTATTATCTAACCTTTCCTGATTTCAAGAAAAGTTAGGCATCTAGATGCTTACTTTCTTTCAAAAAATTTCTGCTCTTTTGGGAGAAAAAGATTAAGCTAAGGGGCCAGTAGGATTTAAAACAAATAGCTGTGTAACACTTACCAACATTATAAAAGTAAAAAGAAAGTAGGAATCAGTAAGACCCTAAGGCCCTTATGAAATTTAGACATAAACAGGGCTATACACAAGTAAGTCAAGCACAGATATATGAATTTACAGAATCAGAGCTATATGTCTATAGATATGAAAATTCCTTCTTTTCATTTTCCAAAGCCAATAAAAATCCCTTATGAAGCTCTCTGTGTGTTCACAAACTTTTTTTTTTTTTGTCCATTTAGCCTTTTTCCTGCTTTCATATACATACATGCAAATCCTAAAATTATACGTGTGTCTACAGAAGTACTTTTAGCTATTGATGAGTAACTACAAATATGACAGGCAGAAATATTTCAGAAACAAATTCATTAGGCATTTTTAATTGAGTGGAGAGCAATCTAAATTAGTAAATCTCATTCCTTACATATCTATGCTGATGGAGAGTCTACCAGAGCTAAGCCATCATGTAGTCCATTTGGCAGAGGTCAGATAACCAGCAGACATGTGTACCATTTTAGACATGCCGCAAACATGCCATAGCTTATCATGAAAAGTGACATATGTGAAAAGAGTAAGAGTGAGGTTGAGAGATATTTACAGTGGAAGATGGGAGTGAAGGACATAGACATGTCGAAAGCAAGGGTTCATTAACTCTACTGTATGCATAAGTTCTCTGCAGAACAGACCCTGCCCTTGAACCACTCCCATGATATAAATAGGAATAATAGATAACACTTTAAGTTAGTAGATAATCGATAACACTTTAAATGAAATAAAATTTTAAAATTCCCACTCCTGAGATTTCCTGATGAAAATTACAGCAGTGTTTTGAAGTACAGGAAACATAAAGACAAAGAGCATTATAATAGCATTATCATAACTAATTAGCTGCATTCACTTGAAATGCCATACTTCTAACAACAGGAAATTTTTTCAGTATGCAGAACCCTTGGAAGAATACATTCAAGCCTGAATAGAGAAACATCAAAAAGGAACAGACAAAAAAATTGGATAAATATCTTGAAGCTGCTTTTTTGGTAGCCGTTCTCTGAACTGCAAATTCAGATGTTCTTGTAACAAATATGTGTATAAAAATATTCTCTAATATTTTTACTTAAGAAAATTAATTATATCATGGGCTATTTATGAGGTAGTATTTGAAGAACAGTTTATTTATTTTCCTGTAAAGTATATCAGAAAGGAGGGGTTTCTGTTCCACAATGCATGCAAATCAGGATAGCTGATAATGAACAACTAAGTAATTAAATCAGCATTGACTATATATCACAGTATCACAGTAGGTTAGAGATTGGAAGGGACCTCAAAAGATCATCTAGTCCAATCCCCCTGCCGGAGCAGGAACACCTAGATAAGGTTACACAGGAACGTGTCCAGGCGGGTCTTGAATGTCTCCAAAGAAGGAGATTCCACAACCTCCCTGGGCAGCCTGTTCCAGTGTTCCGTCACCCTCACTGAGAAGAAGTTTCTTCTCATGTTTAAGTGGAACCTCTTGTGCTCCAATTTGTACACATTACCCCTTGTCCTTTCATTGTTTGCCACTGAGAAGAGCCTGGCTCCATCCTCGTGACACTCCCCCTTTATATATTTATATACACTAATAAGGTCACCCCTCAATCTCCTCTTCTCCAAACTATAGAGACCCAGCTCCCTCAGTCTTTCCTCATAAGGGAGATGCTCCACTCCCTTAATCATCTTAGTTGCCCTGCGCTGGACTCTCTCCAGCAGGTCCCTGTCCTTTTTAAACTGAGGGGCCCAGAACTGGACACAATATTCCAGATGAGGTCTCACCAGGGCAGAGTAGAGGGGAAGGAGGACCTCTCTCGACCTACTAACCACCCCCCTTCTAATACAACCCAGGATGCCATTGGCCTTCTTGGCCACAAGGGCACAGTGTCGGCTCATGGTCACCCTGTCGTCCACCAGGACCCCCAGGTCCCTCTCCCCTACACTGCTCTCTAACAGGTCGTTCCCCAGCCTATACTGGAACCTGGGGTTGTTCCTGCCCAGATGCAGGACTCTACACTTTCCCTTGTTATATTTCATCAAGTTATTCCCCGCCCAGCTCTCCAGCCTGTCCAGGTCCCTCTGGATGGCAGCACAGCCTTCTGGCGTGTCGGCCACCCCTCCCAGCTTAGTGTCATCAGCAAACTTGCTGATAGTACACTCAATTCCCTCATCTAAATCGTTGATGAATATATTAAATAATACTGGTCCCAGTACCGACCCTTGAGGCACTCCACTAGATACAGGCCTCCAACTAGACTCCGCCCCATAGACTACAACTCTCTGGCTTCTCTCCTTCAGCCAGTTCACAGTCCACCTCACTACCCGATCATCCAGACCACACTTCCTCAATTTAGCCGCAAGGATGCTGTGGGAGACCGTGTCAAACGCTTTGCTGAAGTCGAGGTAGACCACATCCACCGCTCTACCATCATCCATCCACCGCGTTATTTCCTCATAAAAGGCTACAAGATTGGTCAAGCACGACTTCCCCTTGGTGAAGCCATGTTGACTGCCCCTCATAACCCTCTTATCCTTGATATGCCTTAAGATGGCACCAAGGATAAGGTGTTCCATCACTTTCCCAGGAATGGAGGTGAGGCTAACCGGTCTATAGTTACCCGGGTCCTCCTTCTTGCCCTTTTTGAAGACAGGAGTGACATTTGCTTTCCTCCAGTCCTCAGGCACCTCTCCCATTTCCCAAGACTTGGTAAAGATGATGGAGAGCGGTCTAGCAATGACCTCAGCCAGTTCCCTCAGCACCCGCGGGTGCATCCCATCTGGACCCATGGATTTATGGATATCCAGATTGCTCAACTGGTCTTTAACCCATTCCTCATCAACTAAGGCAGACCGCTCCGTTGACCTATCTTCATCCGGGGTCTCAGCAGTACAGGGCTCTTCAGGACTGCCTCCAGCAGAGTAGACAGAGACAAAGAAGTCATTCAGTAACTCTGCCATCTCTGTATCTTCTGTCACCAGGGCACCCGTCCCGTTCATCAGCGGGCCTACATTGCCTCTGGTGTTAGTTTTACCTGCCATGTATTTGAAAAAGCTCTTTCTGCTGTCCTTGACCCCTCTCGCCAGCTTTAATTCCAAGGAGGCCTTAGCCATCCTAGCAGCTTTCCTACATCCTCTAGCAGCAGCCTTATATTCTTCCCAAGAGGCCAGCCCTTCTTTCCATGACCTGTAAACTCTCCTCTTCCACTTGAGCATACAGAGCAATTCCCTATTTAACCACGCAGGTCTCCTGACCCTCTTCCTCGACTTCCTACGTGTCGGGATGCTCCGATCTTGAGCTCGGAAAAAGCAGTCCTTGAACGTCAACCAACTATCTTGGGCCCCTTTACCTTCAAGCAGCCTAGCCCACTGGATTTCCCCTAGCAATCGCTTGAAGAGGCCAAAGTTTGCCCTGCTAAAGTCCAGGGTTGCGATTCTACTTGCTATTCTACTGACCCTACCACACAAGATCCTGAATTCTACCATCTCGTGGTCGCTGCAACCAAGGCAGCCCTCAACCTTCACTCCTTCAACCAGACCCTCCTTGTTAGTGAGGATGAGATCCAGTAGCGCACCTCTCCTGGTTGGCTCATCCACCATTTGCATGAGGAAAATATATATATCAGCGGTATCAGATTAGGAATATTGAATCACAGACATTTCTTATTCTCACTTTTCTTTACATTTGCTTCCGGTTTTGAGTGATTCTGCTGTTGATGACATTGATGAAATTGTTATTTTTTATCAGTAGATAGAATTCAAAGGTGAGAAAGTGGATCAAAATTTGTCTGTCACTAAACATCTCATCATCTGTCAGCCACATGTCTGTCAGCCACATGTTGCTCAAGGAAATGGGTGTTAGCCTGTTAGTAAATTTAATTTTATTTTATTCGGCTTAGCTTGTTCTCTTAGGTCACAAATTAAAGTTTATGTTCCATGATTCAAGATCAAATGTTTTCCTTCCTGAAAATATTTTCTGTAATGTATAACTACCTCTGTTTCTTATCAAAGTACTTACTTATATCATAGATTGCAAGGTGTTAACTTTTTGGATTAAAAAAAAACACAACAAAAGAGAAAAGAACATAATATTTTATATTTTTTGTAGCAGTCATTTAACAGTTCTCATTATAATTACTGCTGTAAAAAGAGTGGTGTCTTCTAATCTTGTAAATATGTGCTCCCCAAAAATCTGAGAAAAAATAAGCAACTGTGAGAGTGAATTTTTCCCTAAAAGTAAATCTGAGGAAAAAAAAATATTGAATAATGTGAAGAATTAATTACACTTTCACACTGGTTTCAATTTGCTATTTGAAAAGCAATTCTGAGACACAGTGAAAAATTAATCAATATCCAATTGAAGGTAAGTTGAAGCTTCTTTGAAGACTTGACTTTGAAAGGAATCAGCATAAAAAAACAAAAATACTTAACTTTTTCCTTGGTTGTACCTTTTTCTGTTCTGGCAAGCAACAACATGATTTGGCAAATTTATATTCATTGAAATTAAAAGCTATCGCTATTATTTTTTCACTGATAAGAAATCATGTGATAAGACTGAAGGGATATCAGGAGGTCATCTGATCCTCAACCTCAAAAAACCGGTGCCACCTTAAAATACTCAAATAAGAATAGAAGACCAGGCCTAGTATTCTATCAGAATGTTGCATACTAGAAGTCTTATAATAATAAACATTATTATTAACAAAATAAATTTATTCATAATGACCAAGGTCTAGTCATTCTTAGCCTGAAACATGGTGATACATATTTGCTACCAACTGCTATTTATGTGATTTTTTTTCCAGCATAAAGATTTGCAGAGATTTTGTCACATGAAGCTACAACATATTAAGTTTTCTATCTATGGGGTGAAAGGCTAAAAGTATGCAGATTACCATGAGGCTTATTGCTCTGACCTCTCTACTTCATACTCTAATTCTTTCCCAACATCTTCTACACGGTAACTGGAGGGGGAGAAGAAATCATGACTATTAATCCTGTACTAATCTGCCGAGCTATTTAGGACAAGAGTCATTGACTGGATTGGAAAGTCAACATTTTCCACTCTGTCTACAAGAAGATGGTATTTTCTTCAGTGAGCAGCTTTTTGTGCAGTGAGGCAATTCTCTTAATATTCCTGAAGACCCTAATATAGAAAACAATAAAAAAATACTCTATTTTAGACGCAAGAAGCATGTTACCTTCATAAAGTTGCTGACTTTTTTTTTTCCAGATATATACTGCTGAATTACAATGTTATGACTAAGACTGCTTTAGAGTTTAAATACTAAGACAATTGCAACAATCTAGGACAAGTTCACCAAACTATATGAATTTAAGGTAAGCTACGTAGCAAAATGTTATGAGGGCTGTTATGTTAGTTAAGTCCAATTGGTAAAATAAGAAGGAATTAAACTGTATTTTTTCCCAAAGTTTGTCATCAGTTTATTTCACTTTTGTATATTCTGCTTCAATCCACAATTCAGGAAAATATTCTTATTCACACTGTGATATATGTCCTATATGATGTGCTTGGGCATCCTTTTAAATAGCAATTAAATTATGCATAGGCTGTGCCTTACCTAAAAAATCCACTGCGCAGACCCAAAGGGTTTACTCACTCTTGCAAAGCCCTGTAGCGACAGGCGATGGACAAAACAGCAGGTAATAAGGTGCACTGGAAGCTGCCAACCCAACCCTGCATGCAGGCCGTTCAGGACTTGGTTGTTCGAGACTGACCCAGAAGGTGACAGTCTTGTTTGACAACATCTTGAATGACCAAGCAGCCTTTTTTCAAGGACAGCACTGCTTGTTCCATATGGAGAGAGGCCTAGAAATTGTGACCTAACCAAAGCTTATCTCCCCGTCCACCTGCTTGGCTAGCTGCAGCCAACAGGCATCTTATGTTGCAGTCGATCAAAGACAAAGAGACGAAGGCATACACCTGCCTCCAAAGGTGTGTCCAAATTGCCGCTTGCATGTTGGAACATCAGAACCATGCTTGATACAGCAAACAATGGGTGTCTTGAGCGCCGTTCTGTGCTAATTGTCCACAGAATGTCACGACTCAACATCAACATTGCTGCTCTGTGTGAAGTTCGCTGTCATGAGGAAAGTAGCCCTAAAGAATATGGTGCCGGCTATACACTTTACTGGTCAGGTAAACCCAAAACTGAAAGTCATCTTTCTGGAGTTGGCTTCATGATTAAAAACTCCATCATCTCTAAACTTGAAAATCTGCCAATAGGTCATTCTGATCATATTATCTCCTTACGCCTACCACTACACAATAAGCAACACGTTGTTCTTTTCAGCATATATGCTCCAACTCTGCAAGCTGACCCTGCAGAAAAAGACAAATTCTACAACGACCTGCTTCACCTCACTCAAAATGTTCGTATTGATGATAAAATCATAATCCTTGGTGACTTCAACGCTCAAGTAGGTAAGAACTTTGAAGCCTGGAAAGGAGGACTAGGCAAGCACGGTGTTGGTAGCTGCAATGATAACAGATGCCTTCTGCTTGATTTTTGTGCAGAGCAGCAGCTTACCATCACCAATACTATTTTCCAGCAGAAAGACAGCCTGAAGACAAACTGGATACATCCTCAATCTAAACATTGGCACCTTATTGATTATGTCTTAGTGTGCCAGAGAAATGTTTGTGATGTCTGTCACACCTGAGTGATGCCTAGTGTAGAATGTCAAACAGAGCACTGCCTTGTGCGCCGCAAACTTAACCTCCACTTTAAGCCCAGACCTAAGAGGGGTGGCATTCTGAGGAGGAGGCTCAAAGTTAATAATCTTCAAATAGCCGCAGTGAGGGACAGCCTTCAGGCTAACCTTCAAACTAGGCTTGAAGACCAACTTACAGATTCTTCTGAAGCACTCTGGCAACATATTAAAAATAGCATCCTGCAGTCCTCCAAAGAATCCTTTGGGTTCTCCTTAAAGAAAAACAAAGACTGGTTTGACGATAACAACCAGGAGGTCCAGGAACTGCTGACAAAGAAGATATCTGCCCACCAAGCACACCTCCCTTAGTCATTTTGCCATGTAAAAAAGCAGCCTTTCGTCTTGCATGCAGTAAACACCAACAGAAACTTTGAGATATCCAGAACAAGTGGTGGCTCAACTTAGCAGAAAACACTCAACTATGCGCAGCTTTGGGTGACCACAGAGGATTCTATGCGGCTCTGAAAGTAGCGTATGGACCCACATGCCAGGTTCAAAGCCCCTTACTTAGTGTAGATGGCCAAACACTTCTTACAGATAAAATCTCCATCCTGAATTGTTGGTCTGAGCATTTTCAAACAGTCTTTAGTGCTAATCGTGTAGTCCAAAGTGCAGGAATCCAGCGCATTTTACAACATCCGGTGAAAAATGACCTAGATATAGCCCCTACCATGGGAGAGACTCTTAACGCCATACAGCAGGTGAAAACTGGCAAGGCAGCTGGGGTTGACAAAATTCCACCCAAAATCTGGAAGCATGGAGGCCAAACACTTCATGCTAAATTTCACAAGCTAGTTGTGCACTGTTGGGAACAAGGTAAATTACCATCAGATTTTTGTGACACAATCATCATGACTCTGCATAAGCAAAAAGGTGTAAAGTCAGACTGCTCAAGCTACTGAGGTATAACTCTTCTCTCCATTGCTGGAAAAATATTTGCAAGAATGCTATTGAATAGATTAGCACCCGCTGTCACAGAAGAAGTGGTTTCAGATCTAATAGAAGTACCACAGACATGGTATTTTTTCTCAGACAACTGCAAGAGAAGTGTAGAGGTCAGAATAAGGGACTCTATGTAACTTTCGTTGACCTCACCAAAGTTTCTGGCACTGTGAGCAGAAAAGGCCTGTGGTTGATCTTGGAATGATTAGGTTGTTCCCCCAAGTTCCTCAGAATTATTATTCTGTTACATGAGTATCAGCACGGCCAAGTCAGATTTGGTGATGCACTCTCTGAGCCTTTCCCAGTAACCAGTGGTGTGAAACAAGTTTGCGTTCTCTCACCAGCTTTATTGACAATTTTCTTCACCATGATGCTCCAAAGGGCTATGGTAGACCTAGATGAACAAAACGGCATTTATATTCAATATCATACCGATGGGAGCCTATTCAATCTAAAGCAACTGAAGGCCCACGCTAAGACCCTAAGTCACCTTGTCCATGAACTGTTTTTTGCTGGCGATGTTGGCCTTGTTGCACACACAGAAGCAGCTCTGCAGCGTTTAACATCTTGCTCCGTGGAGGTGGCTGAGCTAAGGAGACCTTTAGCTGTGCTTTTTCCAACCGGATTTGCCCTATCCCACATTGGCCTTTTTAGTCGTCAGAGCACTTGTAGAAAGCGTGGGTAAAGCCCTTCCCAGATCTTCATTCGTGAAGTCAAGCCATCAAAATTATCCATACCCCTCCATGCCTTCTTAGTATTGTATTAGAATTATTAACATCATCTATGAAACTAATAATGCCATCTGTGGATTTTTTTTCCTACAGAGATTTATTTTAATGCAACTGACCAGAGGCACAGATAATATTTTAATCAACTATATTAAATTTTACAATGTAAAAAATTTTAGCAAAATACATTGCATTTTTTGTTAGAGATTTAAGTGACTCAAATTTGCTTAAACACATTAAATTTGAAGTAGGGGAACAACTAGAAACTAACAATTATCTTTCTTTTAGCAGAAACATTTTTAATAGGTCACTAGAAAACAGAAAGAATAAAATTCTGTGATTAAATGACAGAACATATGAATGTCAAACAGATTAATGTCATATTATGCTGAATATGAAAAAATAAACTACATAGAAATTGCTTTTGCAGTTTCAGTAGTTTGGAGAAAAAAATATATAAGTGATTTTAGGAAAGCTCAAGTAGTTTAAGCCCCCTAAAAGATATTCCAAGAATGCAAAGAAAAATAAGCAAACAAAATTCTTTCTTAGGTGTGTCAGTTGTCTTTCTTTGTTTCCTATGTAACTAATCTGAACCACATGCATTAGAAAGTTCTGATTCCTGAAGCTTGGTAAAATGAACTATACACAAATTCAACAAATGGCTGGACATTCTCTTCTAAGGAAAATTGTATCTGGGCAGTGAAAGGTCTTCACATTTTTTTGTGTTCTCTCACTTTTCACCAAACCCAGCTCTTCTTTAACAGTTCTGTTAAAAAAAAAAAAAAATCCTACAAGCTCTAGTCTGTAGAATAATATTATAAAGATTCAGAGGTGATGTGCATGATTCTTGTGGAGGAGATGTGTCTTTAATTATTATATGGGTTTAGGGCGTGAGGAAAAGAGCAATAGTACAACTGGTGTTCTGAGTAATTTAGAGACTATTTCAACCTTTACCTGGCCAAAGAATATCTTCTAATTAAGGCTTGTTTACTTTATCAACATGTATTTACAACTGTGTTTCTTCTGTGCATAGCTGAGAAAAAGTGAGAAACTGGTTTTTTTTCCAATTATAGTTAGGCTCATGCAGAACTGTCCGCAGGAGATATACAATCAGCTGAATGAAATGCCAAGAATTTGAAAGAATCTTAGAGCATACATAAACATGCAGGAATCTTTGGTATGTCTTCTTGAGCTGACGTACTTTAATTCTGAGCAAAAGTGAGGATTGATTGTTTCTGATTTATCATTACAGCTAGAATATGCAGATTAAATCAGGAATGGAGCACGTCCCTAAAGCAGAAAAAACTGTGAGAATAGGATGGCCCAGATTAGATTTCACATAAGCACTAATTGGAAACATATAAGTTAGGAGATTAATTGAACTCCATAATTCATGCAGAGAGATCTTTCAGAAGCCAAAAATTCATTAGCTTTTCTTCTTATAAATGTAGAAGTTCTTTCATACTGACCTAAAAAAAAGGTAGATTCATGTCAGTGATTACTGATGTACCTTGAAAAACAAAAAAAATCTTTATGCCTGCAGTCAATGATCACATTTCTGTGTGACAATGAACTTGTACAGAAATAAAGTGAATATGGGTTTTGTAACAAATATTTTTTAATTTCAGGAATTGGAAGGCAATAGAGAATGGAAATAATGGCAATGGAAATTATCAACCTCCTGACTTGTGCTATGATTGCATAGTGTTTCTTCACCTTTGCTTTGACAAAGATCAGGCATTTTTTAAAAAGTGAAAAAGAATAAAAAGCCAAGAATACAAGTGGAATCTCTCTACCCAGATATGCTTCTGAATATTGAAAAATGAATAAATGTGGAACCTATTAATTCTATTTCTTAGTGCATTAGTAGAAATGTTAAAATGAAGAGTGAACACTATAAAAAATTTAGGCAGAATAAAGCAAGATGAGATTAAACTGATACATGGGAGAATATGATTGTTCAGGACAAGTCTAAAAGCAAATTATGTAAGTTACTTAAAGATTTATTTGTAAAGGTTACTAGTTCTGATAACAGCCTAGGTAGTATGTACTGTCCATGTTCAATACATACTCTTCCCAAGATATTTTACTTTTGTTATTCATTTCATGTGTCACTCACTGAAATTACACTGCCACATAATCTGCTATAGGAGATGTGTCATTTTCTAATATATTTCCTGCTCTGAAAAGATTTTGTCTCTTTCCAGTCCATGTTTCTGTATTAATGATCAGCGCCCAGAAGCGAGACTGTTTTTCTGGTATGCATCCAGACTTTTACATACTATTACTTGAAACAGAATAACGACCAAAAGAGACACCTAAGATCAAATTTAATAGTGTAAATCAAAGGAGAGCAAGAATTGGAAGAAGTGCTCAAGATTGTCCCAAAGAATCTCTCAGAACTGCTGCCAAGGCAGGTCCAGGAAAAGAAATACTTTCATAATGCAAAATCCAAATAAGCTACTTATAATCACAAGAAATATGACATGGAAACTGATGTGGTTGATGGCTAAAATTACAATGTAAACCTTATCTAACAAAAAAGGGCTTTATTTTGCCTTGTTTTATTATATTTTCTTAAGACCAAGTTCTCATTAACTTAATTTTCTACATGTTTAAGCAATAAAGAAACCTAGGATAAATTATGGAATTTAACTGGGCATTGCTCTCTGAAAAAAAAAAAAAAAGTCTTGAGCATAATGTGTAATCTTGATTCAGTATAAGCAGGAATGCAATTTGGTTTTGTTTATCCAATATATATGCCAATATGTGGACAGTACAACAGTCTATTGTGTTTGCTGGCAGGTAAATTTCTCATTCAGTGAGAAGATAGCTCTTCTAAAAAAGCAAACACAGAGCTTAATTGATAGTGAATGCTTAATTTGTTTTCATAAAAATCAATAGTGTTTCTCAAGAGGAAAGAGGTGAATTAATTCATTTATCCAAAGTTTAAAGCTGATGCATAATAAACACAAGGCGTTTAACAAAGGCTAAAGAGTGCTTGTTGAGAGGCCTTCAAGATAGTAACACTATTTTGTTTTATTTGGTTTCTTAGCACTGGGAGGATTATATGTATTGAATTATCACTGTATCATTTCACAGTGAAAAAGGTGCTTCCTTATGTTGTAGCCCTATTACTCGATATTCACCACTGACATAAAGTCATTACACATGCAACATGATCAAAAGAGGAAAAAAAGCCTATCTTGCTGCTAAATAGAACTTAACTGCTTTTATATGAAATTTAAAAAAGAAATTAAATAAAATAGAGGGTGGATACTAAACCCTAGCAAAAGTTCAAACAACCTAAAGATACAAAATACAGTGAACACTTTTACAATCTTGTTGTTAGACTTCTATTCTGAGAGTTTTAAAGTCTCTATAACTATAAAAGGAATGGATAGGAATAAGGGTAGAAGCCTAAAAATTACAGGTCTTTCATTATAGTCCATTATTGATTTGCTTTGCTATTCCCTCATAGAAACATAGAACCATAGAATAGTTAGGGTTGGAGAGACCTTAAGATCATCTAGTTCCAACCCCCCTGACATGGGAAGGGACACCTCCCACTAAACCATGTCACCTAAGGCTTTGTCGAGCCTGGCCTTGAACGCGGCCAGGGATGAAGTATTCACAGCTTCCCTGGGCAACCCATTCCAGTGCCTCACCACCCTAGATTATTCCATCACATGTTGTTTTGAGAGGTATGTTTTGCTTTGTTTTTGTTTTGTTTCATTTTGTTTTTCTACAGCCTTTACTGTCTGCTGCAAATCACAAAACATTGTGAGATTGTAACCAGGAAATGAGATGACCTCATTGAATGTAAACAGTCGAAGATATACTGCTGAAGTATCATTTCTCTTCATATTCAGAATAAACTGAACTGTACACCTCAGTCAGTAACATTCCTTTAATAAGGTATTGTTTGATTTTCTTTTAACATAAGAATTAAACAATTTATTGCCAACAGTCAGGCAGGTTTAGTTGTTAAGTTCACACTGCATATCTGAATTCAGATGGCTCCTCCCAAAAAATGACAAAGGACAAGCAGAACTATTGGTTCAGATAGTAAATGTGATGTAGCTTATTCATCTATGCTCACATATCAGCTACCTCACATGTAAAGAACATAAAAAAACCATGCACTTGGCGGTTGTTACAGAGCAATTACCTATATAACATGTTATCTCTTCTGACTGACTGCAAAGACAGCTTTAACATATCTTGTTTATATGCCCATATTTTTTATCATAGAATAGTTAGGGTTGGAAAGGACCTTCAGATCATCAAGTTCCAACCCCCCTGCCATGGGAAGGGACACCTCACGCTAAGCCATGCTACCAAAGGTTCTGTCCTACCTGGCCTTGAACACTGCCAGGGATGGAGCATTCACAACCTCCTTGGGCAACCTATTCCAGTGCCTCATCACCCTCACTGTAAAGAACTTCTTCCTCCAATTTAAACTTCCACTGTTTAAGTTTTATTCCATCACCCCTTGTCCTATCACTACAGTCCCTAATGACGAGTCCATCCCCAGCATCCCTTATAACCTCTCTTCGGATACTGGAAGGCTGCTATGAGGTCTGCACGCAGCCTTCTTCTCTCCAGGCTGAACAGCCCCAACTTCCTCAGACTGTCTTCATACGGGAGGTGCTCCAACCACCTGATCATCCTCATGGCCATCCTCTGGACTTGTTCCAACAGATCCATGTCCTTTTTATGTTGAGGACACCAGAACTATACACAATACTCCAAATGAGATCTCACAAGAGCAGAGTAGAGGGGCAGGATCACTCTCCTTTTGATGCAGTCCAGGATCCGGTTGGCTTTTCTGCCATCTCATGTTCAATTTCTCATCTACTGTCACCCCCAAGTCCTTCTCTGCAGGGCTGCTCTGAATCTCTTCTCTGCCCAGCCTGTAGCTGTGTCTGGGATTGCTCCTACCCAGGTGTAGGTCCTTGCACTTGGCATGGTTAAACTTCATGAGGTTGGCATCAGCTCACCTTACAAGAGTGTCAAGGTCCCTCTGGATGGCATTCCTTCCCTCCAGTGCATCAATCGAACCACACAGCTTGGTGTCATCAGCAAACTTGCTGAGGGAGCACTCAATCCCACTGTCCATGTCACCGATGAAGATGTTAAACAAGACCGGTCCCAACACCGGTCCCTGAGGGACACCACCTGTTACTGGTCTCCAGCTGGACATTGAGCCATTGACCACAAATCTTTGCATGCGGTCATTCAGCCACTTCTTTATCTACTTTATCTACTGAATGATGTCTCTCCAATTTAGAGAGAAGGATGTTGTGTTGAACATTTTGCACAAGTCCAGGTAGATGACATCAACTGCTCTATCCCTGTCCATCAGTTCCGTAGCCCCCTGATAGAAGGCCACCAAATTGGTCAGGCAGGATTTCCCCTTACTGAAGCCATGCTGGCTGTCACCAAGCACCTTGTTTTTTTTTTTTTTTCCATGTGCCTTAGCATGCCTTCCAGGAGAATCTGCTCCAAAATTTTGCCAGGCACAGAGGTAAGACTGACTGGTCTGTAGTTCCCTGGCTCATCCGTTTTCCCTTTCTTGAAAATGGGGGTTATACTTCCCTTTTTCCAGTGGTCGGGAACTTCACCTAACTGCCATGATTCTTCAAACATGATGGCCAGCGGCTTGGCAACTTCATTAGCCAGCTCCTTCAGGACCCACGGATGGATTTCCTCAGGTCCCATGGACGTGTGCAGGTTCAGGTTTTTAAGATGGTCCCGAACCAGATCCTCTCCTACAGTGGGCCTAGGGTCTTAATTCTCACAGTGTCTGCCTTCCAAGACCTGTGTGGTATGGTCAGTGCATTTGGCAGTGAATTTGCCATCATGGTATATTGCCTCAGTTGTTACCTTTGCTACCAGATTAAAATGATCTTTATGTGGTTTTGTTAGATTTTAAAATTTTGTTTGTGGGTTTTCTTTTGTTTTTCACAAGCAACACTATTATTTTTGTTTTCCAACGAGGGAAAAAATGTTAATACTTTAAAATAGCTCACAGTCCAAATTCTAAACAAACCAAGATATTGTAGTTAAGAATACAGAAGTGGCTTGCACAACATGCCATTCTTATTTTATTCTTACATTTTTAAGTAAATGAGGAATCAACTCAATTTCATTTAATCTGCTCCTAGAAAAATAAATGTCGATTTGTTCTGCTGATGTCTCTAATGAAGTTAATGTCTGGGTGAAACATCCTCTCCCAGAGGTTTCTGATGGAAGCTCATTATCAGCCACTACATGATAAAGAGTTTCAGTATGTATAAGTAAATATGTTATAACTGGGTACAGTATAATAGCACAGCTGTTACATCACTTAAAAAATATATTTTCATATAGAAATCAAGAGTGAGTTTATGACTCGTAAAGATCTACACTGCATCACTCAGTCCCACACAGAGGTATTCAAGCTACTGAAGCACAAACTGGATCTGGAACTAGGAACTACAGCTATGTCAAAGTTGCGATGTGCCAGAGCCAATTAATCCTGTTAATCTGATGCCAAGACCAAAGCCTGTATCTCTATATGATGCTGCACATATACACAGTAGGTTGTTTGGACATTTCTTACATGGTACTGCTTTGTGTGATGCAGGAATACTCAAATATCCTGATTTACTATGCAAAACACAATGACCTTTGATACGTTACTGCAGCATTTAGTGTTTAATGTCATACTGTTATAAAACTACTTATATTTTCAAAAACTAATTATATGGCAACAAAATTTCATTGTGTCAGAGATTAAGAAGATTTCAACACTACTTCAGAGAAGCTAGATTTTCATAATTTCTAATGGTATGTCTACTTGCACTGCAAAGTTGCAGCTGAGGTTCAGTAAACATATAAGAAAAATGCCAAACCAGCTAACCCTGGCACGTCTGGCAGTCTGGCCATGACAAGACAGATGCCAAGGTGAATGCACTATGAAATCCTGGAGGATAATGTCTGATGTGTTCTAGTCCTACAGTACAGAAGTTACATTTGTTCAAGAAAATGAAGAAGATATACTGCTAGTAGTGTTTAATATGTCTGCTTTCAAGAGACCTCATATTTACCTGCATAAGCTGTAGTTGCACACTTAAACAGCAATGTGATTGTACATTTTTACTTATGCTATGTGCATGTCATAATTAGAAAATGTGCCCATTTACTGTTAATAATGAAAAACATCTTTCTCTACAGCAGAGAACAAAAAAAAAAAATCATTTAATGGAGATCTCACCTGCTCTGAATGCACCTTGTATTTGGAATGTTCTCTTTTCCATAAGATGTAAATTCTGTGTTGCTGATCCTTCAAGCTGACTCTTTTTCTGTGCTACATATAAATGAGTAGATATACTTCATGTAGACATAAGATGGATCATGTAAACCAGGAAAACAATATAATAAAAAAAAATAAAAAGAATTTTGTATTTATTGCACTTCAGTATTTTCTGAATAAAATATTTCCTCTTTTTTTTTAAGAGACAGAACTAATTGCAATATGCTCTTGTCATACTTTTACTTCAATCTATAACAATTTCTCTAAGGTAAGGACATAAATACAGGAGGTGATACATTATCTAATACAGCTAATTTAATAAAAAAGAGGATATTTTCCATATCTGCTAGTACAAGAAATATATAGACTAGAGAACCAGAAAATAGGCTTATATTTGTTGTTTGGTTTTTGTTTTTTTTCTGCAATGATTGTTCATTTCCAAGTGCCCATGCTATCAGAATTTGCTTCCCTGTAGTTTTTAAATCAGTACTGATCTAGGAGTTCTGTGGGAACCTGTGCTGACAACTGTACAGTCACTCTCTTTTTAATTTCCTTGAGCAAGTGGAACTTCAGCAATTTAAAACTGTATGTAAGCAGCCCACATCACAACTAATAGGGATATGCTTTAATTTTTAATTAGCGTTTAATAGGAAATAATTTTCCTATTCCACAAGAAAGAGACATGTAAATATTTAGCCTTCCCATTAAAATTATAAGAACCTTGAAAATTTAAAGTGATCCTTCTCTCTAAAGAAGACAGAATGAATAAAATGGTTTCGTCTAATGCTTTTTTTTTTCCTACTTGCAAATGACAATCAATGCTTTGAAAAGTGACATTTTTCAAAGGAACGTTTTCTCCTCATTTTCAAGATATCAAAATGTGGTGCTTCAACAATTTTGAAACTTCTTTTTAAAAGGCTTTTGAAATGGAAAATTCTTTTAAACAGCCTTTCTCATAAATAGTTTCAATTTCACTAAGTGAATACCTGCAGGAAGAGAGATGACGGAAAGCTTCTTTCAAAAACATGATAAATTTTCCAGTCTGATTTCCAAAAGCACTGATAGTCTACACCTTTGCAGTGTGTGAAGGGGCATTTTCTGAAGCAGGTGAAAATTTACATTGTGATTAAAGTATGAGGCTGTGAGTCAGAAGATTAGTAAACAGGACTTTTGCCACAAGTTTCCACTGTGAAGTTTGATAATTTACTTACTCGCCTCTTAAGCCCGAATATTTTCATCATCCTAATATTTGTTTCTTCTAAATTAAGGAAAAATGCAGAGGTCCAGTAAATTTTTTGAGTACTACAATTCTAAGCACAACCAATAACATTGTGTGATTGAGATGGATGTATAGATCAGCATTATTCCACCTCCCTTGGAACTCGAGGTTCTCAAGAGATCAGTTTGATATTTACATTTCTATATAGGTAAAAATGCATACATATTACATATAAAAATATATGTTAAATACGCAATTAAGCATATATATGCATCAAATATATCATAAAAGGTTTGAAAATATCAACTACATTCTAAATGTGTTATCCTAAATATTCTGAACTCTAAAATATTCTGCATTTAACTGACCAAACATAGAAGTACTGTTGACCAGATCTTGTGTCACCACAGTAATGGTACTTTTATTTTTAAAAGTCTTCTGT
Organism: Neopsephotus bourkii; assembly: GCF_033783945.1. Lineage (NCBI taxonomy): Eukaryota > Metazoa > Chordata > Aves > Psittaciformes > Psittacidae > Neopsephotus > Neopsephotus bourkii. The sequence goes on along the minus strand of NW_026902259.1, from coordinate 11,121 downwards.
TACTTCCAGCTAGGATACTTAGATACAAAACCAAATATAGGCACCCAATTTAAGGCAGGGAATAGATTTATGTAACGATATCTAAAACTATCATTTACAATCCTTACTCCAAAAAAGGTTTAAGAACGAATAGTGTCAGTACTGCAGAAATAAGTAAACTAGAGAGCTAAAACATGCACTGAAAGCTAGGTCATATATGTTGGCAAGAAATATGACAGAAAATATACTTTTTTTTTAGATCAATCTTCAGTAAAACAATATACAGCCACAATTTTTTCTGAATTTGTTTTTTTGTTCAAGTACACCTCCTTTCCTAACAAAGCTGTACAAAAGAAAAAGCAAGAAAGCAAGAAAGTAAATGAGTAAGAAAACAAGCAAACAAGACAAAACAAGAAAACAAAGAAGCAATAAATTGCCTTCTTATGTTTTCAGAATGCCTTTTTTTGAAAGGAAGATAAATATGAAAGCTTTAATTCCAGAAAACTTACTGACTTGTGCTGTGCTAATTGATTTTTTTATGTCAGGAATGATATGACCATGGATTATACAGAATAGTCACATTGTTTACTAATTTTATTGCAGAATATTTAAATAATGAAAAAAATTATGTACTTATAAATGCAACTTGGACCTTTTCTTGTTGACAAGAACTGGAAAGCTAGATAGTGAAAATAAAAATAATTCTAATAAAAAGATATAAGTAAATATTATTGTGAGAGTACTGGAAACAATCTTCTCAAGAATTTAAGATACAGGTTTCTCTTAAATAAGTTTATTTTTAAAAAGGTATACCATTATTAAGTCTGATATAAATATAATTTTTACATTCTAACTAATAAGCAACTTTTTTCATGTCAATATGCATAGCCATGTTTTATGTTCGTATGACTGACTCGATTTCTTCATTTTTGCCTCTTACATGTCTATTTTTTAAATATTTCACTGTGGTAGTTTGTCAAGTAATTAGTATCTTCTTCCCTAAAGCAACTATAAACTTCTTTTGTTGTTAGTGTTGTTTTATTCTAATCATGCTTGATTTATTTTATTTTCTCTTAAAAGGAATATTTTGGTGGCTTCACACTAGTCTTTAATCTTACAACAGACACGTGATTGACAGTGTACTGTACACGTTGCCATTTTTTTAACAAAATAACTTCGCTCACAAAGACAGAAGCTTCTTCTGTATTCCTTCCCACTCCTATGCTATAGAATTTTAATTTGTCTCATCTGTTATGAACTCTATTTGAGAAGTCAGTCAGATTCTAGGATGTAAACCAGATTGCTATGTCTCCTTTAGTTCATGTCCCGTGTCATGGTTTAAACCCAGCCAGACAGCTTGTTCACTCACTCCCCCCTCCTTCTTGCCCTCCCCCTACTCCTGGAGAGATGGAGAGGAGAATCGAAAAGAATGCAACTCCCATGGGTTGAGATAAGAACAGTTTAGTAACTAAGGTATAACACACATCACTGCTTCTATCACCAATAATAATAATGATAAAGGAAATAACAAGGGAAGAGAATACAGCACATCACCACCAGCCGACTGACAACTCGCCCCCCGCAGCCCGACCAAGCACTGACCAATACCTCCTCCAACCCTGCAGTCCCCTTGACCTTCCGGGTAACTCTCAGTTACATCCTGGGCATGACATGCTGTGGTATGGAATACCTCTTTGGTCCGTTTGGGTCAAGTGTCCTGTCTCTGCTTCCTCCCGGCTTCCCCTCCTCCTTGGCAGAGCATGAGGCTCACAATGTCCTTGGCCAAACCAAAACGTCATTGTTTTTGTCAGCTCTATTCCCAGGCCGAAAGTCAAAACACAGCAGTACACCAGCTACCAAGAAGGAGAAAAAATGACTGCTACTGCTAAACCCAGGACACCCTGTTAGATGCTCACTCAATAGGCACTTATGTATGGCTGTTACCTTGAGTTTCGAAAACAGTGAAGCAGAGACAGGATAATAAAAATGAATTTAATTTATCTGTTACAATCTAGCATTTGTGGAATACATCAGCATCTGAACATATATATTGTGCTGGCAAAAGTCATCAGCAAGGACTGGACATAGCCCATGGGCTCAACAGTAGGCAAAGGTATAGAATCCTATGTGTTCTAAGTAGACACACATTGTTTCTCACACTCAAACTTCTCACACATTATTTCTCACACTCAAACCTGATTATTTATTTTGCCTATCCTCAACTGTCATCTTTTGCATGCCATACATGAAATGTAATCTGAAAGTTAAGACTTAGCTTAGATTTATCACACATGATTTTTAACCTGTTTATATTAATTTAATTAATCTTTTTTGTATAATTCATAAGTATTTGTTGGAAATATTGCAAATAAAAATTGTGGTTTTCCCCTGATTTTACAAGAATAAAAAGATGGTTTAGTTGTTTTTCATCTCTATACGTAAGCGCTTCTTTATTCTATAAGGCTGGGAGAATTTGTAATTTAAGTTTAAGGTTTTGTAAGCTGAGATATGAAGAGGGCCACCCATTAAAACTGGCTTTTCCTTTAAGATGTTTACAGTAGAATAGAACAGTTAGAGAACTATAACAGCTGATTCAGCCTTTCAGCACTCTCAACCTGCTAATATTTTTAAATTGCGTTCAAATATCCCTCTCAGTCCTACACAGCAAGGTAGATGGGCAATGCAATGCATGACTCACACAGTCAAAAATAACATTGCTGTGTACCCATGTTTCATGCTCAGAAGCCTAAGTAGCCTACCAGTTGTATAACAGGAAGATAACAGACAGAAAGAGGAGGTCAGGTAAACAAGATATTTAGCCAAATAGGGCTTCATGTACAAGAACTTTGTATATCATAAGTTCATACCTGTGGGGTTTTGTGTCGGTTTATTTTCTTTGTTTTTTTTTTTTTTTCGTTTAATTTAGAGGGGTTTACATTGTAACTGTGTTGCCCTTTGTTCACAAAATACACTAGTTTTTAACTCTGCATTTTTCTCTCAGTATGCACACGTTGATTTTTCTCCCACTCCCATAATTTTCTACTGTTTTGCCAAATAACTTCTTTTTTGCAGGTTCACAATTTTGTCCCCTGACCTTTAACTTCAGACTCTTCTAAACCCAGCTCTCTTTCTCAAACAGCTATCCTAACAAACTTCTTTCAGACTTATATTTCATGCTTTTTTTTTCCTATCTCCTGAAAGAAAACATGACAAAATAGTAGTCAGATTACATCAATGGCTCAGATTTTGGCCTCTGTGAGAAAATGTTCTCTACTTGCATGTTTAATGAAAGTTTGTGCTCATACAGTTGGGGGAAGGAAAGAAAAAATAGTGTATTTACATGTATTTCAGCAAATGATGTTGAGTTAAAAAATGACCAAGAAGTATTGAGTCTCTGCTGTGTTCCCATGGATCTGTTTATATGCCTTTAATCACTGTGCACAAAGTTCCTATTTGTAAGTTTCTGACCGCAATGCCCCGTATTTCACAGATGTGCTGTGATAGTATTGTCATTAAAAGGAAAAACTAAGTGGGGGCAATGAGGGTTGAGTAGAGTATCTTCAATACAAAAAAAAAAAAGAAATTTAAAAAGTAGATCTCTTCCTACATGTCTATCAGATAAGGAAAAAGGGTTAAAAAGTGGGAGTAAAAAGGAAAGCACAGAAACAGGTAGGATGTGCCATGTGAACAGAAGAAATGCCGATTTGGGAAGGAAAATGTTCAGAAAACTAGGTGTCCAGGTTAGGCTAGCCCCTGTGGCAGAACTAATTTGCCTGAGTGATACTTGTATATCAGAAAATCCAGCCTGACATTGACCTTGACAGTATGATGGCAACAATCTTTTCACGAACAAAAAAAATTCATTCAAATAAGGATTTCCATAGAGTTAAAACACAGTGTCCTTCTACATAATGCAAATTTCTTCTTTTTCTACACAAAACAGGCATGAGAAACAAAGATTTCCATTTTTTAGTTGCTTCAGTCTTCTGCTGCCTTTATAGGAGTGGAGAATAAATGAATATATTTTTATGATGTTTTGTCAAGGTTCTCCTAAACAGAGAATTAGTCAACAACTGTCAGAGGTTAGTAGCCTATGCCAATTTCTTACTATTTGAAGTTTTGTATTTTCTCTTGTAGGGACCCAAATTTTTGTCTTTTCTTATTGTTGCACTAAAAAAAAGTGCTGTTGACCAGATCTTGTCCCACCACAGTAATGGTGCTTTTCTTTTTAAAAGTTTTCTGTTACTTCCAGCTAGAATACTTAGATACAAAACCAAATATAGGCACCCAATTTAAGGCAGAAAATAGATTTATGTAACAAGATCTAAAACTATCATTTACAATCCTTACTCCAAAAAGTTTTAAGAAGGAATAGTGTCAGTACTGCAGAAAACACAGAAGAAACAGAAAAAACAAGTAAAATGACAACAACAAAAAAATAAACAGCACCCCACCCCTCACAATATCCAAAAATCTTCAGTATAAACTTGCAGTACTCTGATAGCATTATCACTACAAAGAGAGTTAAACAGTGACTGCAAAGCCAAGCATTACTGCTGCACAATTGGTTGAGAAAGGATAGGCACTCTTCTTGCAAGTGAGGTTGTGATAGCACAAGATAGAAAGGACTGTTCTACTGCAGTCCCTTAGATCTTCTTGTCTCCTTCTCCACAAGCATTTTCAAAATTTCACATTATAAAAAAATGTATTTCCAGGCAAGACAGAGCATGGATCCTGTTGTAAGCTCTTTGGGGAGCTTGCGAATATAGCAAGTGCAGATTTGTTCCCATTACTTGCACAGCCATGCTCTGAGGCTCAGGAACTGTAAATAGCAAATAGCTAAAGACACCCAACCTTGGTGTCCAGTATACATTGCATTGCCACTAGACACTTGATAAGACAAATTAGTACTTTGTTCACATTAGTAAATGGTGTTCAAAGAGGCAAATGAAAAAATGACTTTGTTAAGTCTTTTCTAGAAGCATAATTATTATTCTGTTCCTTTTTTATACCAGTCGACAAAACTGGTGGTCATAACATTTGCACAGCAAAAAGTTAGCAGGGGGGCTACAAGCGTGGCTTCTATGAGGAGCTGCCAGAAGCGTCTTCTGTGTCTGATAGAGGCAATTTATGGTTTGTTACTGCACAGGAGCAACTGCAGCCAGAGGACTGAGAACATGTGAGATCACACTGCAGACACCAAGGTCAGTGAAGAAGAAAGGGGAGGAGGTGCTCCAGGCACCCAAGCAGAGATTCCCCTGTGGCCCATGATGCAGACCATAGTGAAGCAGGCTGTGCCCCTGCAGCCCATGGCTGTCCATGGTGGAGCAGACATCCACCTGCAGCCCTGAGAAAACCCCACACTGGAGCAGGGGGATGCCCAAAGGAGGCTGTGACCCTATGGAAAGCCTTCACTGGGGCAGGTTTGCTGGCAGAACTTGTGGCACCGTGGGGAATTCACACTGTAGAAGCCTGTTCCTGAAGGGCTGCACCCAAGGAAGGGACCCAAACTGGAGCAGGTCATGAAGAACTACAGCCTGTGGGAAGGACTCATGTTGGAGAAGTTCATGGAGAGCTGTCTCCCGTGGGAGGAACCCCATGCTGAATAAGGGGAAGAGTGCAAGGCGTCCTCCCACTGAGGAGGAAGGAGCATAAGAGACAATATGTGATGAACTGACCACAAGTCCTGTTCCCTGTCCTAGTATGATGCTGGTGGGGAGGAGACAGAGAACTATGGAGTAAAATTAAACCCGAGAAGATGGGAAGGGTGGGAGGAAGGTGTTTTAAGATTTGATTCATATTTCTCATTATCCTACTCTGATTTTGGTTGGTAAAAATTTTAAAATAATTTCACCAAATTGTATCTTTTTTGCCTGTGACAGTAATCTCTCCTTGTCCTATCTTGACCGACAAGTCTTTCACTATATTTTCTGTCCAGCTGAGGATAGTCATAAAGCAGCTTTGGTGGGCATCTGGCATCCAGCCAGAGTAAACCCACCACACTGGGTTTCAACATTTTCAGGTCAGTGAGCTGAAAAATCACTTTGAATGTCCTTAACCAATATTCCTTGTAGACATGAAATATAAGTCTGTCCATGTTACATAGCCCTGCATGATCCTCTAAACTCCTTAGTCACCTGGGGTTCCTTACTGTTTCATATTTAAAGCTTTGTTTACAGAATGAAAAGACAGTATGAGATACAAACTGACTTTCTGTGGAAAGAATTCTTTGCCAACAGCTCAGATTGAAATCTTGGTCAGGGAAGAGGTATAGCAATCCTTATTTTTAGATTTAAAGTAGTTAATTTGACCCAATTTCAGTCAGTGACTAAATTAACCATGTCATTTGTCTATTTAAAGTGCTTGTTTCCTTGGATAAAACTACTCTGGCCTAATTTTAGACTTGAAAAACACTTAAGACCTCCAAAAGGTGACTTGTATCATCCAAAGACAGGTATCCAAAATAGAACACATAAATTACAGTTCAGTTATGATTATTTTTTTTTCATTGACATTGGATGACTTAGTGACACTTATTTTCAGATTTCTGAAACTAAGTAAAATAAATAGCATGTACAGGATAAAAAAAAAGGAAAAAGAAAAAAAGCAACATTTCACAAGCAATGCATAACAAACATAGAATCATAGAATAGTTTAGGTTGGAAGTGACCTTCAAAGGTCAGATAGTCCAACCCTCCTGTAATGAGCAGGGACATTTTCAGCTAAATCAGGTTGCTCAGAACCACACCCAGCCTGGCCTTGAATGTCTCCAGGGGTGGTGCCTCCCACACCTCTCTGGCAACCTGTGCCAATGTTTTATCACCCTCATTGTAAAAAATTTCTTCCTCGCATCCTGAATCTCCCCTCTTTTAGATTAAAACCATTACCCCTTGTCCTATCACAACAGTCCCTACTAAAAAGTCTCTCCCCATCTTTTTTATATGCCCCTTTTAAGTACTGAAATGCTGCAATAATGTTTTTTCTGGAGTCTTCTCCAGGCTAAACAACCCTAATTCTCTCAGTCTTTCCTCATAGGAGAGGTGTTCCATCCCTCTGATCTTTTTTGTAGCCCTTCTCTGGACCATCTCTAGCAGGTCCATGACTTTCCTGTACTGAGGACTTGAGAGCTGAACACAGTACCTCTAGGTGGGGTCTCACCAGAGCAGTGTAGAGGCACAGAATCACCTCCCTTGACCTTGCCAGCTTATGTCCAATCTTTCATCCACCAGCACCCCCAAGTCCTTGTCCCCAGAGGTACTCTCAATTCCTTCATCTCCCAGCCTGTACTGATACCAGGGGTTGCCCTAACCCAGGTGTAGGACCTTGCACTTGGCCTTGTTGAACCTCATGAGGTTTGCATGGGACCATTTCTTGAGCTTGTCCAAGTCCCTGTGTATGGCATTCTATCCTTTTGACATTTCAACTGCACCACTCAGCTTGGTATCACCAGGAAACTTGCTGAGGGTGCATTTGATCCCATTGTTTATGTCATTGATGAAGGTATTAAACAATACTGTCCCCAATACAGACCCCTGAGGCATGCTACTTGTCACTGGTGTCCACCCAGACCTTGAGCCACTGACCACTTCCCTCTGGATGAGACCATCCAACTAATTCCTCATCCACTGAACAGCCCACCCATCAAATCCACATCTCTCCAATTTAGAGAGAAGGTGTTGTGGGTGACCATCCCAAAGGCTTTACAGAAGTTCAGATAAACATTCATAGCTCTTCCTTTGTCTACTGTCCTGGTTTAAGCCCAGCCGGTGACAACCATGCAGCCACTAGGATGGGGAGGAGAACTGAAAGAATGTAAACCTCATGGGTTGAGATAAGAACAGTCCAGTAACTAAGGTATAACACAAAGCTACTGCTGCTACCACCAATGATAATAATGATAAGGGAAATAACAAGGTGAGAGAATATAAAACTAAAAGGGGAAAACAAAAAGAAAACAATAACCACAAGTGATGCACAATGCAGTTGCTCACCATCTGCCCACCGATACCCAGCCTAACCTGAGCAGTGATCTGGGCGTTCCAGCTAACTCTCACCAGTTTATATACTGGTGAGAATACCCCTTTAGCTAGCTTGGATCAGGTGTCCTGCTTCTTTTTTGTTTTCAGCTGCCATCTTGCAAAACAACCTATATTCAATGGAAAAGTCACTTCACTATTGCTGTTGCTGCAGCTTATGTCTTGTATATATCAAAAGCATCCCTCTGACACTTGAAACAGAATTCCATTGCAGATAACTACAGGCTTTATGACATTTTGTTCAATTTCAGATGACTTAAGCTGAGATTTGAGAAAATTCCCATTCTTCTTATATTCTCACAGGATCTGATTTTATAGCTGTAAACTGCAAACTTGATTTAGCTGAATTCCACCTTAAGTCCAGAATAAAATTCAATGGCTAAAATATGTGAAGTCTGAACCAAGTGGAAAAAAAACACAAACACATAAATAAAAAAGATGAAATGCCACAGTTAAACTAAGATTGGCTTACTTCTTCCTGGAAAAGCTAGATTTTTAAGTTATGGGCAGTTCTTAAACGCATAAAATCTATTTACCTTCAAACAAGGAAGCAAAATAGTTTAAGAAATTTCCTTATGGAATTAAACATTTTTCTTGAAACTCTGTATTGGGAATGACCATCTTTATTAACTTGTTTAACTAAATTACTTTTCCCTTTTTTATTTTTTCATTAAATTAAGTTTGTGTTGGATTCATATATTAACTAAGGAAACTAATTTCAGGGTAATTTTTTAATTCAAAAGGGGACAGAGGAGAATGTTTCTTCTGTTATTCATAATTCTATTTTAAATTGTAAGGTTCACTTTTATTTCTTTCTGCTGGAATTGGACATGGTCAGAAGCAGAATATCAATTATTCAGGCTGCTTATCTTGGCTGGTGTATCAGAATATAAGGTTTTAAAAAATCACCTGTCAAAAATGCAAAGGCATGTTCTAAAATCAGAATGCAAGTGTTATTCTTCCTGTTGTCCTCACCTCCAAATATTTTTCCAAGTATTTTACTGCTCATTTTAAACCATTCAGAACAAAGTTCTTCTTTCACTAAAATTTCTGATGTCAGGAAAACATTCTATCTGTGCCTACAAGCTGTTTTAAATTAATTTTCTTTGTTCATGCACAGTCTTAAACTTTATAAGACTTACATTTTATTACCAAATCCACAACTAGTGCTATATACAGCAGAGAAGGCAAGCATAGGAAGAGTTTGATCCCCTATCTGTTATTCTTTCCTCATCTCTTTAGTCTTGTGTTTTGATAAACTTCAGTATTCCGACAAAAGGGCTGTTAAATATCTCCTTCATATTAGCAATTTTGATTTGCTTTGTTCTTTTGCTTCTCAAAGTTCCATTGTAATTTTTCTTTTACCATATCTCTAAAGTATCTTTTTCTTCTGAGGATTATGGCAAACAGTAATCCAACTTGGGTACTGAAAATGACCTAATATATCAGTTTGGATTGCTTCCAGCTGTAGAAAACTCTCATTCTTCTATTCTCTATGCATTTCTTTTCAGAATGTTATCTATTACAAAAAAGGCCTTCTTTTGAAGTTAGAACTGCATTTTTGTTTCTCTAGCTGATTTTGTAGATAATTTCATAATTTATTCTGTTATTTCTCATTTTTTCCATGCAGTATAAGATTGCTGGTAGGAAGATATGCAAACACCTACTTAACCTCTCTGTGTCAAAATTGTGTACTTGCACACACACGCTTAATCAACCCTTAATGGAAATGAAGGCTCTGTTTTGTCATAAAAATCTAATATTTGCAACATGAACTGATGAAGTTCCAAAGAAGCTACTAACAAATAAAAAAATATAAATACAATGGAAAACTCTAAAAAGTGATATATGAATTAGTATTTCATTATTCATAAAAAAGTGTAGGAAGTTACCCTCTAAAATATTTTATTTAGCATTTGAGGTAAAATGGAAAGACATTTAATGAATTTGATTAAAAGAGAGAAAACACTTTTATTTTTTACTGATTCTGAACAGTAAAAAAAAATCCTAAATTGCCTTATTTATAAGTATGTGAAATTGACTTTCCAATTAGACATAGAGCAAATATCTAAATAGAAAAACAGCAGCATGAGTTAGGCCAGGAATAATAATATTTAGGAGTGCATCTGAAATATGGTTACTGGTACTGCTTTATTTTTTCCCTCGAGTTTCAACACTGATTAAAAAAGGAGGTGGGATCCAGGTTTTATTATTGATTACATTGTCTCCAGCTCTGCACAGAGTTTTTTTTTTTTTTTCCCCAGTGTGTAATAGCAATAATTACCTCATTAAAAGAATTTCTTGAGAATTAGTGTAATTGAATGGCTAAGATTGATAAGCCTTGGCAACTAAAATTTTGGTTGCCAATTCATTGCCAAGAAAGGCTCTATTTATTTTTTTTTTTAGATATTTAGGCTTGTCTTTGATATTGGTCAAAAATTATCTTGACCATATCCACCAACACCTTCATGTGAGCAGGAGGCTCACGAACTTAGAAGGCAAAAAAAAGAAAAAGACAGAGGCTTATTTCAAACACATTTAATGACTGCCCCATGTTTCTTGATTATTCTAAAAACATGCTGTTTCTCAAGGCAATAAGTATACTGGAAGCAAATAACATTTTTCTTCTACTTCTCAAATAAACAGTTTTCTGTTGAACTGGAACTCGAGTAAACATTGGACTAATATTCTCAATAGGATAAAGATCACTGCATTTTCTGGAAAATAAGGGATCATTCATACGGAATCTAGCTCGAAGCTTTAGAGATGAAAAAGAGAATATGTATATATTTCCTTAACAATGCCATTGATAGTGATGAGCAAAGGAAGGCTCCTAAGGATGATGTTCTAGAACATGTCCTGCTAGTACTCTTCCTGAAACCAATAGGTAATCATAAAGACATGTAAGAATCTTGTATTATATTTGCCAGTTATTAATTATTTCTGGGAAAATGTCTTCAACTTCAGATTTAAGTTATTTATTTTTAATAGATAAGTCTTTTGGCCTTTTTGTACATAAGCCCTGTGATTTCAGAACAAAATTGCAAAACCAATAAATGTGTATACATCCTATTATGAATAACAACAACAACAAAATCTGCTCTTT